>NC_138119.1:38829491-40165694 GCF_964146895.1 Miniopterus schreibersii | reverse complement strand
ACACTCTTTCTCCTAATGTGTTGAGAAATTTCAACAAAACAGAAAAGAAGGGCATTTTGCAGTGAAATTCAGACGGGTATGAACAAAAGGACATTTCTATTGGTTGCAGATTGCAAAAGCATGATTGACTTCATGTTCTCAATGAAATCCTTACATTTCCAAGTGACCTGAAGTAGCACTTTCACAAAAACATGTGTTTGCTTGTCTGTGCTGAAAGGAGCTCTAAGTTGTGTATTCAGTGCTGGAGAGTGACACACTCTACAGAGGTTACACAGCGTTTGAGAGCACCAACATGCTTCAAACTGAAACTGCTACAAGATGTGCGTAGCCTGCAGAAAGGCCTGTCATTTCAAAGAAAGAAGAGCAAACCAAAATCCAGGTAGTGAAACGAGCACACCAGTATGGGAGATGTCCATGGGGACAGTTTCAAACAGTAGCTCTTTGTGGACACTTGGAAACAGCGGTGTGAAATATATGGTAGGAAGCGTGAATTGGCCAAAGTTGAAAGACCTTCCAAACCAACCCTAAAGAACTTAGCCAAACAATGAATGTTGCAATAAGCTCCTGCAGGAAAGGTGCTTCTATGACACAAATCCCGAGCAGGTATCTGCATTTTGCACAGTACAAAATGCATATGATTCCTGGCTGAAAACTCACTCCAGCAGGATGAAATGTATGTGTTTCTCTCTGAAGGAACACTCAGGCACTAGGCTTTTGCTTGCTCCTTCAAAGTCTTTCTAGAAACATATATTTTCACTGCTGGAATACGTTTTGGGATGCATTCTTTCAATCTCTTGCAAGCCTCATTTCGTTTCTTTGAAAATGTGCAAAAACAAGGAGTATGTTTCCCAAATCACTTGTAATCCAGAAAAACGCACACTGCATCACTCTTGTTCAAACACACTCTTTCTCCTAATGTGTTGAGAACTTTCAAGAAACCAGAAAAGAAGGGCAATTTGCAGTGAAATTCAGACGGATGTGTTCAAAAGGACATTTCTATTGGTTGCAGAGTGCAAAAGCATGATTGACTTCATGTTCTCGATGAAACTCTTACATTTCCAAGTGACCTGAAGTAGGCCTTTCACAAAAGCTGTGTTTGCGTGTCTGTGGTGAAAAGAGCTCTAAGTTGTGTATTCTGTGCTGGAGAGTGACACACTGTACATAGGTTACACTGCGTTTTGAGAGCACTAACATCCTTCACACTGAAACTGCTACAAAGTGTGTGTAGCCTGCAGAAAGAAGGCTTGTCATTTCAAAGAAAGAAGAGGAAACCAAAATTCAGGTAGTGAAACGAGCACACCATATGGGAGATGTGCATGCGGACAGTTTTAAGCAGCAGCTCTTTGTGGACACTTAGAAACAGCACTGTGAAAAAATTTCGTACGAAGCGGGATTTGGCCAAAGGTGAAAGACCTTCCAAAACCAACCCTAAGGAACTTGGCCAAACAATGAATGTTGCAATAAGATCCTGCAGGAGAGGTGCTTCTATGACACAACTCCCAAGCTGGTAGCTAAATTCTGCACACTAAAAATCCATATGATTGCTGGCTGAAAACTCACTCCAGCAGGATGAAATGTATGTGTTTCTCTCTGAAGGAACACTCAGGCACTAGGCTTTTGCTTACTCCTTCAAAGTCTTTGTAGAAACATATATTTTCACTGATGGAATACGTTTTGGGATGCATTCTTTCAATCTCCTGCAAGCCTCATTTTCTTTCTTTGAAAATGTGGAAAAACAATGAGTATGTTTCCCAAATCACCTGTAATCCAGGAAAACGCACACTGCATCACTCTTGCTCAAACACGCTCTTTCTCCTAATGTGTTGAGAACTTTCAACAAAACAGAAACGAAGGGCAATTTGCAGTGAAATTCAGACTGGTATGAACAAAAGCACATTTCTATTGGTTGCAGAGTGCAAAAGCATGATTGACTTCATGTTCTCGATGAAACCCTTACATTTCCAAGTTACCTGAAGTAGGACTTTCACAAAAACATGTGTATGCGTGTCTGTGGTGAAAGGAGCTCTAAGTTGTGTATTCAGTGCTGGAGAGTGAAACACTGTACATAGGTTACACAGCGTTTTGAGAGCATCAACATGCTTCAAACTGAAACTGCTACAAGGTGTGTGTAGCCTGCAGAAAGAAGGCTTGTCATTTCAAAGAAAGAAGAGGAAACCAAAATCCAGGTAGTGAAACGAGCACACCAGTATGGGAGATGTCCATGTGGACAGTTTCAAGCAGCAGCTCTTTGTGGACACTCGGAAACAGCGCTCCAAAAAAATTTCGTACGAAGCGGGATTTTACCAAAGTTGAAAGACCTTCCAAAACCAACCCTAAAGAACTTAGCCAAACAATGAACGTTGCAATAAGCTCCTGCAGGAAAGGTGCTTCTATGACACAACTCCCAAGCTGGTAGCTACATTCTGCACACTAAAAAATCCATATGATTCCTGGCTGAAAACTAACTCCAGCAGGATGAAATGTATGTGTTTCTCTCTGAAGGAACACTCAGGCACTAGGCTTTAGCTTGCTCCTTCAAAGTCTTTGTAGAAACGTGTGTTTTCACTGCTGGAATACGTTTTGGGATGCATTGTTTCAATCTCTTGCAAGCCTCTTGTTGTTTCTTACGCAATATAGAAAAATAAGGAGTATGTTTCCCAAAACACTTGAAATCCAGGAAAACGCACACTACATCAGTCTTGCTCAAACACGCTCTTTCTCCTAATGTGTTGAGAACTTTCATCAAAACAGAAACGAAGGGCATTTTGCAGTGAAATTCAGACTGGTATGAACAAAAGGACATTTCTATTGGTTGCAGATTGAAAAAGCATGATTGACTTCATGTTCTCAGTGAAATCCTTACATTTCCAAGTGACCTGAAGTAGCACTTTCACAAAAACATGTGTTTGCGTGTCTGTGTTGAAAGGAGCTCTTATTTGTGTATTCAGTGCTGGAGAGTGACACACTCTACAGAGGTTACACAGCGTTTTGAGAGCACCAACATGCCTCAAACTGAAACTGCTACAAGGTGTGTGTAGCCTGCAGAAAGAAGGCTTGTCATTTCAAAGAAAGAAGAGCAAACCAAAATCCAGGTAGTGAAACGAGCACACCAGTATGGGAGATGTGCACGTGGACAGTGTCAAGCTGCAGCTCTTTATGGACACTTGGAAACAGCGCTCTGAAAAAATTTCGTACGAAGCAGGATTTGGCCAAAGTTGAAAGACCTTCCAAAACCAACCCTAAAGAACGTAGCCAAGCAATGAATGTTGCAATAATCTCCTGCAGGAGAGGTGCTTCTATGACACAACCCCCGAGCAGGTACCTATATTCTGCACAGTACAAAATGCATATGAATTCCTGGCTGAAAACTCACTCCAGAAGGATGAAATGCATGTGTTTCTCTCTGAAAGAACACTCAGCCACTAGGCTTTGGCTTGCTCCTTCAAAGTCTTTGTAGAAACGTGTGTTTTCACTGCTGGAATACGTTTTGGGATGCATTCTTTCAATCTCTTGCAAGCCTCATGTTGTTTCTCACACAATGTGGAAAAATAATGGATATGTTTCCCAAATCACTTGAAATCCAGGAAAACGGACACTTGCTCAAACACGCTCTTTCTCCTTATGTGTTGAGAACTTTCAAGAAACCAGAAATGAGGGGCAATTTGCAGTGAAATTCAGGCAGGCATATACAAGAGTTCATATCTATTGGTTGCAGATTGCAAAACCATGATTGCCTTCATGTTCTCGATGATAACCTTACATTTCCAAGTGACCTGAAGTAGGACTTTCACAAGAACATCTGTATGTGTGTCTGTGGTGAAAGGAGATCTAAGTTGTGTATTCAGGGCTGGAGAGTGACAGACTCTACTGAGGTTACACAGCCTTTTGAGAGCACCAACATGCTTCAAACTGAAACTGCTACAAGGTGTGTGTAGCCTGCAGAAAGAAGGCTTGTCATTTCAAAGAAAGAAGAGGAAACCAAAATCCAGGTAGTGAAACGAGCACACCATATGGGAGATGTGCATGCGGACAGTTTTAAGCAACAACTCTTTGTGGACACTTAGAAACAGCGCTGTGAAAAAATTTCGTACGAAGCGGGATTTGGCCAAAGGTGAAAGACCTTCCAAAACCAACCCTAAAGAACTTAGCCAAACAATGAATGTTGCAATAAGCTCCTGCAGGAAAGGTGCTTCTATGACACAACTCCCAAGCTGGTAGCTACATTCTGCACACTACAAATCCATATGATTCCTGGCTGAAAACTCACTCCAGCAGGATGAAATGTATGTGTTTCTCTCTGAAGGAACACTCAGGCACTAGGCTTTGGCTTGCCCCTTCAAAGTTTTGTAGAAACGTGTGTTTTCACTGCTGGAATACGTTTTGGGATGCATTGTTTCAATCTCTTGCAAGCCTCTTGTTGTTTCTTACGCAATATGCAAAAATAAGGAGTATGTTTCCCAAAACACTCGAAATCCAGGAAAACTCCCACTACATCACTCTTGCTCAAACACGCTCTTTCTCCTAATGTGTTGAGAACTTTCAACAAAACAGAAACGAAGGGCATTTTGCAGTGAAATTCAGACTGGTATGAAGAAAAGGACATTTCTATTGGTTGCAGATTGAAAAAGCATGATTGACTTCATGTTCTCAGTGAAATCCTTACATTTCCAAGTGACCTGAAGTAGCACTTTCACAAAAACATGTGTTTGCGTGTCTGTGTTGAAATGAGCTCTTATTTGTGTATTCAGTGCTGGAGAGTGACACACTCTACAGAGGTTACACAGCGTTTTGAGAGCACCAACATGCCTCAAACTGAAACTGCTACAAGGTGTGTGTAGCCTGCAGAAAGAAGGCTTGTCATTTCAAAGAAAGAAGAGCAAACCAAAATCCAGGTAGTGAAACGAGCACACCAGTATGGGAGATGTGCACGTGGACAGTTTCAAGCTGCAGCTCTTTATGGACACTTGGAAACAGCGCTCTGAAAAAATTTCGTACGAAGCAGGTTTTGGCCAAAGTTGAAAGACCTTCCAAAACCAACCCTAAAGAACGTAGCCAAGCAATGAATGTTGCAATAATCTCCTGCAGGAGAGGTGTTTCTATGACACAACCCCCGAGCAGGTACCTATATTCTGCACAGTACAAAATGCATATGAATTCCTGGCTGAAAACTCACTCCAGAAGGATGAAATGCATGTGTTTCTCTCTGAAAGAACACTCCGCCACTAGGCTTTGGCTTGCTCCTTCAAATTCTTTGTAGAAACGTGTGTTTTCAATGCTGGAATACGTTTTGGGATGCATTGTTTCAATCTCTTGCAAGCCTCATGTTGTTTCTCACACAATGTGGAAAAATAAGGATATGTTTCCCAAATCACTTGAAATCCAGGAAAACGCACACTTGCTCAAACACGCTCTTTCTCCTTATGTGTTGAGAAATTTCAAGAAACCAGAAAAGAGGGGCAATTTGCAGTGAAATTCAGGCAGGCATATACAAGAGTGCATATCTATTGGTTGCAGATTGCAAAACCATGATTGCCTTCATGTTATCGATGATAACCTTACATTTCCAAGTGACCTGAAGTAGGACTTTCACAAAAACATGTGTATGCGTGTCTGTGGTGAAAGGAGCTCTAAGTTGTGTATTCAGTGCTGGAGAGTGACAGACTCTACTGAGGTTACACAGCCGTTTGAGAGCACCAACATCCTTCAACTAAAACTGCTACAAGGTGTCTGTAGCCTGCAGAAAGAAGGCTTGTCATTTCAAAGAAAGAAGAGGAAACCAAAATCCAGGTAGTGAAACGAGCACACCAGTATGGGAGATGTCCATGTCGACAGTTTCAAGCAACAGCTCTTTCTGGACACTTGGAAACAGCGCTGTGAAAAAATATCGTAGGAAGCGTGAATTGGCCAAAGTTGAAAGACCTTCCAAAACCAACCCTAAAGAACTTAGCCAAACAATGAATGTTGCAATAAGCCTCTGCAGGAAAGGTGCTTCTATGACACAAAACCCCAGCAGGTAGCTACATTCTGCACACTACAAAATGCATATGGTTCCTGGCTGAAAACTCACTCCAGCAGGATGAAATGTATGTGTTTCTCTCTGAAGGAACACTCAGGCACTAGGCTTTTGCTTGCTCCTTCCAAGTCTTTGTAGAAACATGTATTTTCACTGCTGGAATACGTTTTCGGATGCATTGTTTCAATCTCTTGCAAGCCTCATGTTGTTTCTTACACAATGTGGAAAAATAAGGGATATGTTTCCCAAATCATTTGAAATCCAGGAAAACGGACACTTGCTCAAACACGCTCTTTCTCCTTATGTGTTGAGAACTTTCAAGAAACCAGAAAAGAGGGGCAATTTGCAGTGAAATTCAGGCGGGCATATACAAGAGTTCATTTCTATTGGTTGCAGAGTGCTATAGCATGATTGACTTCATGTTCTTTATGAATCCCTTACATTTCCAAGTGACCTGAAGTAGGACTTTCACAAAAACATCTGTTTGTGTGTCTGTGTTGAAGGGAGCTCTAAGTTGTGTATTCAGTGCTGGACAGTGACACACTGTACATAGGTTACACTGCATTTTGAGAGCACTAACATGCTTCAAACTGAAACTGCTACAAAGTGTGTGTAGCCTGCAGAAAGAAGGCTTGTCATTTCAAAGAAAGAAGTGGAAACCAAAATCCAGGTAGTGAAACGAGCACACCATATGGGAGATGTGCATGCGGACAGTTTTAAGCAACAGCTCTTTGTGGACACTTAGAAACAGCGCTGTGAAAAAATTTCGTACGAAGCGTGATTTGGCCAAAGGTGAAAGACCTTACAAAACCAACCCTAAAGAACGTAGCCAAACAATGAATGTTGCAATAAGCTCCTGCAGGAAAGGTGCTTCTATGACACAACTCCCAAGCTGGTAGCTACATTCTGCACACTACAAATCCATATGATTCCTGGCTGAAAACTCACTCCAGCAGGATGAAATGTATGTGTTTCTCTCTGAAGGAACACTCAGGCACTAGGCTTTGGCTTGCTCCTTCAAAGTCTTTGTAGAAACGTGTGTTTTCACTGCTGGAATACGTTTTGGGATGCATTGTTTCAATCTCTTGCAAGCCTCTTGTTGTTTCTTACGCAATATACAAAAATAAGGAATATGTTTCCCAAAACACTCGAAATCCAGGAAAACGCCCACTACATCACTCTTGCTCAAACACGCTCTTTCTCCTTATGTGTTGAGAACTTTCAAGAAACCAGAAAAGAGGGGCATTTTGCAGTGAAATTCAGGCGGGCATATACAAGAGTTCATTTCTATTGGTTGCAGATTGCAAAACCATGATTGCCTTCATGTTCTCTATGAAACCCTTACATTTCCAAGTGACCTGAAGTAGCACTTTCACAAAAACATTTGTGTGCGTGTCTGTGGCGAAAGGAGCTCTAAGTTGTGTATTCTGTGCTGGAGAGTAACACACTCTACAGAGGTTACACAGCGTTTGAAAGCACCAACATGCTTCAAACTGAAACTGCTACTAGGTGTGTGTAGCCTGCAGAAAGAAGGCTTGTCATTTCAAAGAAAGAAGAGGAAACCAAAATCCAGGTAGTGAAACGAGCACACCAGTATGGGAGATGTCCATGTGAACAGTTTCTAGCAACAGCTCTTTCTGGACACTTGGAAACAGCGCTGTGAAAAAATTTCGTAGGAAGCGTGAATTGGCCAAAGATGAAAGACCTTCCAAAACCAACCCTAAAGAACTTAGCCAAACAATGAATGTTGCAATAAGCTCCTGCATGAAAGGTGCTTCTATGACACAAATCCCGAGCAGGTATCTGCATTCTGCACAGTACAAAATGCATATGATTCCTGGCTGAAAACTCACTCCAGCAGGATGAAATGTATGTGTTTCTCTCTGAAGGAACACTCAGGCACTAGGCTTTTGCTTGCTCCTTCAAAGTCTTTGTAGAAACATATATTTTCACTGATGGAATACGTTTTGGGATGCATTCTTTCAATCTCTTGCAAGCCTCATTTTCTTTCTTTGAAAATGTGGAAAAACAATGAGTATGTTTCCCAAATCACCTGTAATCCAGAAAAACGCACACTGCATCACTCTTGCTCAAACACACTTTCTCCTAATGCGTTGAGAACTTTCAAGAAACCAGAAAAGAGGGGCAATTTGCAGTAAAATTCAGATGGATGTGTTCAAAAGGACATTTCTATTGGTTGCAGAGTGCAAAAGCATGATTGACTTCATGTTCTCGATGAAACTCTTACATTTCCAAGTGACCTGAAGTAGGCCTTTCACAAAAGCTGTGTTTGCGTGTCTGTGGCGAAAGGAGCTCTAAGTTGTGTATTCAGTGCTGGAGAGTGACACACTGTACATAGGTTACACTGCGTTTTGAGAGCACCAACATCCTTCAAACTGAAACTGCTACAAAGTGTGTGTAGCCTGCAGAAAGAAGGCTTGTCATTTCAAAGAAAGAAGAGGAAACCAAAATCCAGGTAGTGAAACGAGCACACCATATGGGAGATGTGCATGCGGACAGTTTTAAGCAGCAGCTCTTTGTGGACACTTAGAAACAGCGCTGTGAAAAAATTTCGTACGAAGCGGGATTTGGCCAAAGGTGAAAGACCTTCCAAAACCAACCCTAAAGAACTTAGCCAAACAATGAATGTTGCAATAAGCTCCTGCAGGAAAGGTGCTTCTATGACACAACTCCCAAGCTGGTAGCTACATTCTGCACACTGCAAATCCATATGATTCCTGGCTGAAAACTCACTCCAGCAGGATGAAATGTATGTGTTTCTCTCTGAAGGAACACTCAGGCACTAGGCTTTTGCTTGCCCCTTCAAAGTCTTTGTAGAAACGTGTGTTTTCACTGCTGGAATACGTTTTGGGATGCATTGTTTCAATCTCTTGCAAGCCTCTTGTTGTTTCTTACGCAATATAGAAAAATAATAAGTATGTTTCCCAAAACACTTGAAATCCAGGAAAACGCACACTGCATCACTCTTGCTCAAACACGCTCTTTCTCCTAATGTGTTGAGTACTTTCAACAAAACAGAAATGAAGGGCATTTTGCAGTGAAATTCAGACTGGTATGAACAAAAGGACATTTCTATTGGTTGCAGATTGCAAAAGAATGATTGACTTCATGTTCTCAATGAAAACCTGACATTTCCAAGTGACCTGAAGTAGCACTTTCACCAAAATATGTATTTGCGTGTCTGTGTTGAAAGGAGCTCTAAGTTGTGTATTCAGTGCTGGAGAATGACACACTCTACAGAGGTTAAACAGCGTTTTGAGAGCACCAACATGCTTCAAACTTAAACTGCTACAAGGTGTGTGTAGCCTGCAGAAAGAAGCTTTGTCATTTCCAAGAAAGAAGAGGAAACTAAAATGAAGGTAGTGAAACGAGCACACCAGTATGGGAGATGTGCATATGGACAGTTTCAAGCAGCTCTTTCTGGACACTTGGAAAAAGCGCTCTGAAAAAATTTCGTACGAAGCGGGATTTGGCCAAAGGTGAAAGACCTTCCAAAACCGACCCTAAAGAAATTAGCCAAACAATGAATGTTGCAATAAGCTCCTGCAGGAGACGTGCTTCTATGACACAACTCCAGAGCTGGTAGCTACATTCTGCACACTACAAAATCCATATGAATTCCTGGCTGAAAACTCACTCCAGAAGGATGAAATAGCTGTGTTCGTTTCTGAAAGAACACTCAGCCACTAGGCTTTGGCTTGCTCCTTCAAAGTCTTTGTAGGAACGTGTGTTTTCACTGCTGGAATACGTTTTGGGATGCATTGTTTCAATCTCTTGCAAGCCTCATGTTGTTTCTTACACAATGTGGAAAAATAAGGGGTATGTTTCCCAAATCACTTGAAATCCTGGAAAATGCACACTTGCTCAAACACGCTCTTTCTCCTTATGTGTTGAGAACTTTCAAGAAACCAGAAAAGAGGGGCATTTTGCAGTGAAATTCAGGCGGGCATATACAAGAGTTCATTTCTATTGGTTGCAGATTGCAAAACCATGATTGACTTCATGTTCTCTATGAAACCCTTACATTTCCAAGTGACCTGAAGTAGGACTTTCACAAAAACATGTGTGTGCGTGTCTGTGGCGAAAGGAGCTCTAAGTTGTGTATTCAGTGCTGGAGAGTAACACACTCTACAGAGGTTACACAGCGTTTGAAAGCACCAACATGCTTCAAACTGAAACTGCTACAAGGTGTGTGTAGCCTGCAGAAAGAAGGCTTGTCATTTCAAAGAAAGAAGAGGAAACCAAAATCCAGGTAGTGAAACGAGCACACCAGTATGGGAGATGTCCATGTCGACAGTTTCAAGCAACAGCTCTTTCTGGACACTTGGAAACAGCGCTGTGAAAAAATTTCGTAGGAAGCATGAATTGGCCAAAGATGAAAGACCTTCCAAAACCAACCCTAAAGAACTTAGCCAAACAATGAATGTTGCAATAAGCTCCTGCAGGAAAGGTGCTTCTATGACACAAATCCCGAGCAGGTATCTGCATTCTGCACAGTACAAAATGCATATGATTCCTGGCTGAAAACTCACTCCAGCAGGATGAAATGTATGTGTTTCTCTCTGAAGGAACACTCAGGCACTAGGCTTTTGCTTGCTCCTTCAAAGTCTTTGTAGAAACATATATTTTCACTGATGGAATACGTTTTGGGATGCATTCTTTCAATCTCTTGCAAGCCTCATTTTCTTTCTTTGAAAATGTGGAAAAACAATGAGTATGTTTCCCAAATCACCTGTAATCCAGAAAAACGCACACTGCATCACTCTTGCTCAAACACACTTTCTCCTAATGCGTTGAGAACTTTCAAGAAACCAGAAAAGAGGGGCAATTTGCAGTAAAATTCAGATGGATGTGTTCAAAAGGACATTTCTATTGGTTGCAGAGTGCAAAAGCATGATTGACTTCATGTTCTCGATGAAACTCTTACATTTCCAAGTGACCTGAAGTAGGCCTTTCACAAAAGCTGTGTTTGCGTGTCTGTGGCGAAAGGAGCTCTAAGTTGTGTATTCAGTGCTGGAGAGTGACACACTGTACATAGGTTACACTGCGTTTTGAGAGCACTAACATCCTTCAAACTGAAACTGCTACAAAGTGTGTGTAGCCTGCAGAAAGAAGGCTTGTCATTTCAAAGAAAGAAGAGGAAACCAAAATCCAGGTAGTGAAACGAGCACACCATATGGGAGATGTGCATGCGGACAGTTTTAAGCAGCAGCTCTTTGTGGACACTTAGAAACAGCGCTGTGAAAAAATTTCGTACGAAGCGGGATTTGGCCAAAGGTGAAAGACCTTCCAAAACCAACCCTAAAGAACTTAGCCAAACAATGAATGTTGCAATAAGCTCCTGCAGGAAAGGTGCTTCTATGACACAACTCCCAAGCTGGTAGCTACATTCTGCACACTACAAATCCATATGATTCCTGGCTGAAAACTCACTCCAGCAGGATGAAATGTATGTGTTTCTCTCTGAAGGAACACTCAGGCACTAGGCTTTTGCTTTCTCCTTCAAAGTCTTTGTAGAAACGTGTGTTTTCACTGCTGGAATACGTTTTGGGATGCATTGTTTCAATCTCTTGCAAGCCTCATGTTGTTTCTTACACAATGTGGAAAAATAAGGGGTATGTTTCCCAAATCACTTGAAATCCAGGAAAATGCACACTTGCTCAAACACGCTCTTTCTCCTTATGTGTTGAGAACTTTCAAGAAACCAGAAAAGAGGGGCATTTTGCAGTGAAATTCAGGCGGGCATATACAAGAGTTCATTTCTATTGGTTGCAGATTGCAAAACCATGATTGACTTCATGTTCTCTATGAAACCCTTACATTTCCAAGTGACCTGAAGTAGCACTTTCACAAAAACATGTGTGTGCGTGTCTGTGGTGAAAGGAGCTCTAAGTTGTATATTCAGTGCTGGAGAGTAACACACTCTACAGAGGTTACACAGCGTTTGAAAGCACCAACATGCTTCAAACTGAAACTGCTACTAGGTGTGTGTAGCCTGCAGAAAGAAGGCTTGTCATTTCAAAGAAAGAAGAGGAAACCAAAATCCAGGTAGTGAAACGAGCACACCAGTATGGGAGATGTCCATGTGAACAGTTTCAAGCAACAGCTCTTTCTGGACACTTGGAAACAGCGCTGTGAAAAAATTTCGTAGGAAGCGTGAATTGGCCAAAGATGAAAGACCTTCCAAAACCAACCCTAAAGAACTTAGCCAAACAATGAATGTTGCAATAAGCTCCTGCAGGAAAGGTGCTTCTATGACACAAATCCCGAGCAGGTATCTGCATTCTGCACAGTACAAAATGCATATGATTCCTGGCTGAAAACTCACTCCAGCAGGATGAAATGTATGTGTTTCTCTCTGAAGGAACACTCAGGCACTAGGCTTTTGCTTGCTCCTTAAAAGTCTTTGTAGAAATATATATTTTCACTGATGGAATACGTTTTGGGATGCATTCTTTCAATCTCTTGCAAGCCTCATTTTCTTTCTTTGAAAATGTGGAAAAACAATGAGTATGTTTCCCAAATCACCTGTAATCCAGAAAAACGCACACTGCATCACTCTTGCTCAAACACACTTTCTCCTAATGCGTTGAGAACTTTCAAGAAACCAGAAAAGAGGGGCAATTTGCAGTAAAATTCAGATGGATGTGTTCAAAAGGACATTTCTATTGGTTGCAGAGTGCAAAAGCATGATTGACTTCATGTTCTCGATGAAACTCTTACATTTCCAAGTGACCTGAAGTAGGCCTTTCACAAAAGCTGTGTTTGCGTGTCTGTGGTGAAAAGAGCTCTAAGTTGTGTATTCAGTGCTGGAGAGTGACACACTGTACATAGGTTACACTGCGTTTTGAGAGCACTAACATCCTTCAAACTGAAACTGCTACAAAGTGTGTGTAGCCTGCAGAAAGAAGGCTTGTCATTTCAAAGAAAGAAGAGGAAACCAAAATCCAGGTAGTGAAACGAGCACACCATATGGGAGATGTGCATGCGGACAGTTTTAAGCAGCAGCTCTTTGTGGACACTTAGAAACAGCGCTGTGAAAAAATTTCGTACGAAGCGGGATTTGGCCAAAGGTGAAAGACCTTCCAAAACCAACCCTAAAGAACTTAGCCAAACAATGAATGTTGCAATAAGCTCCTGCAGGAAAGGTGCTTCTATGACACAACTCCCAAGCTGGTAGCTACATTCTGCACACTGCAAATCCATATGATTCCTGGCTGAAAACTCACTCCAGCAGGATGAAATGTATGTGTTTCTCTCTGAAGGAACACTCAGGCACTAGGCTTTTGCTTGCCCCTTCAAAGTCTTTGTAGAAACGTGTGTTTTCACTGCTGGAATACGTTTTGGGATGCATTGTTTCAATCTCTTGCAAGCCTCTTGTTGTTTCTTACGCAATATAGAAAAATAAGGAGTATGTTTCCCAAAACACTTGAAATCCAGGAAAACGCACACTACATCACTCTTGCTCAAACACGCTCTTTCTCCTAATGTGTTGAGAACTTTCAACAAAACAGAAATGAAGGGCATTTTGCAGTGAAATTCAGACTGGTATGAACAAAAGGACATTTCTATTGGTTGCAGATTGCAAAAGAGTGATTGACTTCATGTTCTCAATGAAAACCTTACATTTCCAAGTGACCTGAAGTAGCACTTTCACCAAAATATATGTTTGCGTGTCTGTGTTGAAAGGTGCTCTAAGTTGTGTATTCAGTGCTGGAGACTGACACACTCTACAGAGGTTACACAGCGTTTTGAGAGCACCAACATGCTTCAAACTTAAACTGCTACAAGGTGTGTGTAGCCTGCAGAAAGAAGCTTTGTCATTTCCAAGAAAGAAGAGGAAACTAAAATGAAGGTAGTGAAACGAGCACACCAGTATGGGAGATGTGCATATGGACAGTTTCAAGCAGCTCTTTCTGGACACTTGGAAAAAGCGCTCTGAAAAAATTTCGTACGAAGCGGGATTTGGCCAAAGGTGAAAGACCTTCCAAAACCGACCCTAAAGAAATTAGCCAAACAATGAATGTTGCAATAAGCTCCTGCAGGAGACGTGCTTCTATGACACAACTCCAGAGCTGGTAGCTACATTCTGCACACTACAAAATCCATATGAATTCCTGGCTGAAAACTCACTCCAGAAGGATGAAATAGCTGTGTTCGTTTCTGAAAGAACACTCAGCCACTAGGCTTTGGCTTGCTCCTTCAAAGTCTTTGTAGGAACGTGTGTTTTCACTGCTGGAATACGTTTTGGGATGCATTGTTTCAATCTCTTGCAAGCCTCATGTTGTTTCTTACACAATGTGGAAAAATAAGGGGTATGTTTCCCAAATCACTTGAAATCCAGGAAAATGCACACTTGCTCAAACACGCTCTTTCTCCTTATGTGTTGAGAACTTTCAAGAAACCAGAAAAGAGGGGCATTTTGCAGTGAAATTCAGGCGGGCATATACAAGAGTTCATTTCTATTGGTTGCAGATTGCAAAACCATGATTGACTTCATGTTCTCTATGAAACCCTTACATTTCCAAGTGACCTGAAGTAGGACTTTCACAAAAACATGTGTGTGCGTGTCTGTGGCGAAAGGAGCTCTAAGTTGTGTATTCAGTGCTGGAGAGTAACACACTCTACAGAGGTTACACAGCGTTTGAAAGCACCAACATGCTTCAAACTGAAACTGCTACAAGGTGTGTGTAGCCTGCAGAAAGAAGGCTTGTCATTTCAAAGAAAGAAGAGGAAACCAAAATCCAGGTAGTGAAACGAGCACACCAGTATGGGAGATGTCCATGTGAACAGTTTCAAGCAACAGCTCCTTCTGGACACTTGGAAACAGCGCTGTGAAAAAATTTCGTAGGAAGCATGAATTGGCCAAAGATGAAAGACCTTCCAAAACCAACACTAAAGAACTTAGCCAAACAATGAATGTTGCAATAAGCTCCTGCAGGAAAGGTGCTTCTATGACACAAATCCCGAGCAGGTATCTGCATTCTGCACAGTACAAAATGCATATGATTCCTGGCTGAAAACTCACTCCAGCAGGATGAAATGTATGTGTTTCTCTCTGAAGGAACACTCAGGCACTAGGCTTTTGCTTGCTCCTTCAAAGTCTTTGTAGAAACATATATTTTCACTGATGGAATTCGTTTTGGGATGCATTCTTTCAATCTCTTGCAAGCCTCATTTTCTTTCTTTGAAAATGTGGAAAAACAATGAGTATGTTTCCCAAATCACCTGTAATCCAGAAAAACGCACACTGCATCACTCTTGCTCAAACACACTTTCTCCTAATGCGTTGAGAACTTTCAAGAAACCAGAAAAGAGGGGCAATTTGCAGTAAAATTCAGATGGATGTGTTCAAAAGGACATTTCTATTGGTTGCAGAGTGCAAAAGCATGATTGACTTCATGTTCTCGATGAAACTCTTACATTTCCAAGTGACCTGAAGTAGGCCTTTCACAAAAGCTGTGTTTGCGTGTCTGTGGCGAAAGGAGCTCTAAGTTGTGTATTCAGTGCTGGAGAGTGACACACTGTACATAGGTTACACTGCGTTTTGAGAGCACTAACATCCTTCAAACTGAAACTGCTACAAAGTGTGTGTAGCCTGCAGAAAGAAGGCTTGTCATTTCAAAGAAAGAAGAGGAAACCAAAATCCAGGTAGTGAAACGAGCACACCATATGGGAGATGTGCATGCGGACAGTTTTAAGCAGCAGCTCTTTGTGGACACTTAGAAACAGCGCTGTGAAAAAATTTCGTAGGAAGCGGGATTTGGCCAAAGGTGAATGACCTTCCAAAACCAACCCTAAAGAACTTAGCCAAACAATGAATGTTGCAATAAGCTCCTGCAGGAAAGGTGCTTCTATGACACAACTCCCAAGCTGGTAGCTACATTCTGCACACTGCAAATCCATATGATTCCTGGCTGAAAACTCACTCCAGCAGGATGAAATGTATGTGTTTCTCTCTGAAGGAACACTCAGGCACTAGGCTTTTGCTTGCCCCTTCAAAGTCTTTGTAGAAACGTGTGTTTTCACTGCTGGAATACGTTTTGGGATGCATTGTTTCAATCTCTTGCAAGCCTCTTGTTGTTTCTTACGCAATATAGAAAAATAAGGAGTATGTTTCCCAAAACACTTGAAATCCAGGAAAACGCACACTACATCACTCTTGCTCAAACACGCTCTTTCTCCTAATGTGTTGAGAACTTTCAACAAAACAGAAATGAAGGGCATTTTGCAGTGAAATTCAGACTGGTATGAACAAAAGGACATTTCTATTGGTTGCAGATTGCAAAAGAGTGATTGACTTCATGTTCTCAATGAAAACCTTACATTTCCAAGTGACCTGAAGTAGCACTTTCACCAAAATATGTGTTTGCGTGTCTGTGTTGAAAGGTGCTCTAAGTTGTGTATTCAGTGCTGGAGACTGACACACTCTACAGAGGTTACACAGCGTTTTGAGAGCACCAACATGCTTCAAACTTAAACTGCTACAAGGTGTGTGTAGCCTGCAGAAATAAGCTTTGTCATTTCCAAGAAAGAAGAGGAAACTAAAATGAAGGTAGTGAAACGAGCACACCAGTATGGGAGATGTGCATATGGACAGTTTCAAGCAGCTCTTTCTGGACACTTGGAAAAAGCGCTCTGAAAAAATTTCGTACGAAGCGGGATTTGGCCAAAGGTGAAAGACCTTCCAAAACCGACCCTAAAGAAATTAGCCAAACAATGAATGTTGCAATAAGCTCCTGCAGGAGACGTGCTTCTATGACACAACTCCAGAGCTGGTAGCTACATTCTGCACACTACAAATCCATATGATTCCTGGCTGAAAACTCACTCCAGCAGGATGAAATGTATGTGTTTCTCTCTGAAGGAACACTCAGGCACTAGGCTTTTGCTTTCTCCTTCAAAGTCTTTGTAGAAACGTGTGTTTTCACTGCTGGAATACGTTTTGGGATGCATTGTTTCAATCTCTTGCAAGCCTCATGTTGTTTCTTACACAATGTGGAAAAATAAGGGGTATGTTTCCCAAATCACTTGAAATCCAGGAAAATGCACACTTGCTCAAACACGGTCTTTCTCCTTATGTGTTGAGATCTTTCAAGAAACCAGAAAAGAGGGGCATTTTGCAGTGAAATTCAGGCGGGCATATACAAGAGTTCATTTCTATTGGTTGCAGATTGCAAAACCATGATTGACTTCATGTTCTCTATGAAACCCTTACATTTCCAAGTGACCTGAAGTAGGACTTTCACAAAAACATGTGTGTGCGTGTCTGTGGTGAAAGGAGCTCTAAGTTGTGTATTCAGTGCTGGAGAGTAACACACTCTACAGAGGTTACACAGCGTTTGAAAGCACCAACATGCTTCAAACTGAAACTGCTACTAGGTGTGTGTAGCCTGCAGAAAGAAGGCTTGTCATTTCAAAGAAAGAAGAGGAAACCAAAATCCAGGTAGTGAAACGAGCACACCAGTATGGGAGATGTCCATGTGAACAGTTTCAAGCAACAGCTCTTTCTGGACACTTGGAAACAGCGCTGTGAAAAAATATCGTAGGAAGCGTGAATTGGCCAAAGTTGAAAGACCTTCCAAAACCAACCCTAAAGAAATTAACCAAACAATGAATGTTGCAATAAGCTCCTGCAGGAAAGGTGCTTCTATGACACAAATCCCGAGCAGGTATCTACATTCTGCACAGTACAAAATGCATATGATTCCTGGCTGAAAACTCACTCCAGCAGGATGAAATGTATGTGTTTCTCTCTGAAGGAACACTCAGGCACTAGGCTTTTGCTTGCTCCTTCAAAGTCTTTGTAGAAACATATATTTTCACTGATGGAATACGTTTTGGGATGCATTCTTTCAATCTCTTGCAAGCCTCATTTTCTTTCTTTGAAAATGTGGAAAAACAATTAGTATGTTTCCCAAATCACCTGTAATCCAGAAAAACGCACACTGCATCACTCTTGCTCAAACACACTTTCTCCTAATCCGTTGAGAACTTTCAAGAAACCAGAAAAGAAGGGCAATTTGCAGTAAAATTCAGATGGATGTGTTCAAAAGGACATTTCTATTGGTTGCAGAGTGCAAAAGCATGATTGACTTCATGTTCTCGATGAAACTCTTACATTTCCAAGTGACCTGAAGTAGGCCTTTCTCAAAAGCTGTGTTTGCGTGTCTGTGGCGAAAGGAGCTCTAAGTTGTGTATTCAGTGCTTGAGAGGGACACACTCTACATAGGTTACACAGCATTTTGAGAGCACCAACATGCTTCAAACTGAAACCGCTACAAGCTGTGTGTAGCATGCAGAAAGAAGGCTTGTCATTTCAAAGAAAGAAGAGGAAACCAAAATCCAGGTAGTGAAACGAGCACACCAGTATGGAAGATATCCATGTGAACAGTTTCAAGCAACAGCTCTTTCTGGACACTTGAAAACAGCGCTGTGAAAAAATTTCGTAGGAAGCGTGAATTGGCCAAAGTTGAAAGACCTTCCAAAACCAACCCTAAAGAACTTAGCCAAACAATGAATGTTGCAATAAGCTCCTGCAGGAAAGGTGCTTCTATGACACAAATCCCGAGCAGGTATCTACATTCTGCACAGTACAAAATGCATATGATTCCTGGCTGAAAACTCACTCCAACAGGATGAAATGTATGTGTTTCTCTCTGAAGGAACACTCAGGCACTAGGCTTTTGCTTGCTCCTTCAAAGTCTTTGTAGGAACGTGTGTTTTCACTGCTGGAATACGTTTTGGGATGCATTGTTTCAATCTCTTGCAAGCCTCTTGTTGTTTCTTAGGCAATATAGAAAAATAAGGAGTATGTTTCCCAAAAAACTCGAAATCCAGGAAAACGCCCACTGCATCACTCTTGCTCAAACACGCTCTTTCTCCTAATGTGTTGAGAACTTTCAACAAAACAGAAACGAAGGGCATTTTGCAGTGAAATTCAGACTGGTATGAACAAAAGGACATTTCTATTGGTTGCAGATTGAAAAAGCATGATTGACTTCATGTTCTCAGTGAAATCCTTACAGTTCCAAGTGACCTGAAGTAGCACTTTCACAAAAACATGTGTTTGCGTGTCTGTGTTGAAAGGAGCTCTTTTTTGAGTATTCAGTGCTGGAGAGTGACACACTCTACAGAGGTTACACAGCGTTTTGAGAGCACCAACATGCTTCAAACTGAAACTGCTACAAGGTGTGTGTAGCCTGCAGAAAGAAGGCTTGTCATTTCAAAGAAAGAAGAGCAAACCAAAATCCAGGTAGTGAAACGAGCACACCAGTATGGGAGATGTGCACGTGGACAGTGTCAAGCTGCAGCTCTTTATGGACACTTGGAAACAGCGCTCTGAATAAATTTCGTACGAAGCAGGATTTGGCCAAGTTGAAAGACCTTCCAAAACCAACCCTAAAGAACGTAGCCAAGCAATGAATGTTGCAATAATCTCCTGCAGGAGAGGTGCTTCTATGACACAACCCCCGAGCAGGTACCTATATTCTGCACAGTACAAAATGCATATGAATTCCTGGCTGAAAACTCACTCCAGAAGGATGAAATGCATGTGTTTCTCTCTGAAAGAACACTCAGCCACTAGGCTTTGGCTTGCTCCTTCAAAGTCTTTGTAGAAACGTGTGTTTTCACTGCTGGAATACGTTTTGGGATGCATTGTTTCAATCTCTTGCAAGCCTCATGTTGTTTCTCACACAATGTGGAAAAATAATGGATATGTTTCCCAAATCACTTGAAATCCAGGAAAACGCACACTTGCTCAAACACGCTCTTTCTCCTTATTTGTTGAGAACTTTCAAGAAACCAGAAATGAGGGGCAATTTGCAGTGAAATTCAGGCAGGCATATACAAGAGTTCATATCTATTGGTTGCAGATTGCAAAACCATGATTGCCTTCATGTTCTCGATGATAACCTTACATTTCCAAGTGACCTGAAGTAGGACTTTCACAAAAACATCTGTATGTGTGTCTGTGGTGAAAGGAGATCTAAGTTGTGTATTCAGTGCTGGAGAGTGACAGACTCTACTGAGGTTACACAGCCTTTTGAGAGCACCAACATGCTTCAAACTGAAACTGCTACAAGGTGTGTGTAGCCTGCAGAAAGAAGGCTTGTCATTTCAAAGAAAGAAGAGGAAACCAAAATCCAGGTAGTGAAACGAGCACACCATATGGGAGATGTGCATGCGGAGTTTTAAGCAACAACTCTTTGTGGACACTTAGAAACAGCGCTGTGAAAAAATTTCGTACGAAGCGGGATTTGGCCAAAGGTGAAAGACCTTCCAAAACCAACCCTAAAGAACTTAGCCAAACAATGAATGTTGCAATAAGCTCCTGCAGGAAAGGTGCTTCTATGACACAACTCCCAAGCTGGTAGCTACATTCTGCACACTACAAATCCATATGATTCCTGGCTGAAAACTCACTCCAGCAGGATGAAATGTATGTGTTTCTCTCTGAAGGAACACTCAGGCACTAGGCTTTTGCTTGCTCCTTCCAAGTCTTTGTAGAAACATGTATTTTCATTGCTGGAATACGTTTTCGGATGCATTGTTTCAATCTCTTGCAAGCCTCATGTTGTTTCTTACACAATGTGGAAAAATAAGGGATATGTTTCCCAAATCATTTGAAATCCAGGAAAACGGACACTTGCTCAAACACGCTCTTTCTCCTTATGTGTTGAGAACTTTCAAGAAACCAGAAAAGAGGGGCAATTTGCAGTGAAATTCAGGCGGGCATATACAAGAGTTCATTTCTATTGGTTGCAGAGTGCTATAGCATGATTGACTTCATGTTCTTTATGAATCCCTTACATTTCCAAGTGACCTGAAGTAGGACTTTCACAAAAACATCTGTTTGTGTGTCTGTGTTGAAGGGAGCTCTAAGTTGTGTATTCAGTGCTGGACAGTGACACACTGTACATAGGTTACACTGCATTTTGAGAGCACTAACATGCTTCAAACTGAAACTGCTACAAAGTGTGTGTAGCCTGCAGAAAGAAGGCTTGTCATTTCAAAGAAAGAAGTGGAAACCAAAATCCAGGTAGTGAAACGAGCACACCATATGGGAGATGTGCATGCGGACAGTTTTAAGCAGCAGCTCTTTGTGGACACTTAGAAACAGCGCTGTGAAAAAATTTCGTACGAAGCGGGATTTGGCCAAAGGTGAATGACCTTCCAAAACCAACCCTAAAGAACTTAGCCAAACAATGAATGTTGCAATAAGCTCCTGCAGGAAAGGTGCTTCTATGACACAACTCCCAAGCTGGTAGGTACATTCTGCACAATACAAATCCATATGATTCCTGGCTGAAAACTCACTCCAGCAGGATAAAATGTATGTGTTTCTCTCTGAAGGAACACTCAGGCACTAGGCTTTGGCTTGCTCCTTCAAAGTCTTTGTAGAAACGTGTGTTTTCACTGCTGGAATACGTTTTGGGATGCATTGTTTCAATCTCTTGCAAGCCTCTTGTTGTTTCTTACGCAATATACAAAAATAAGGAGTATGTTTCCCAAAACACTCGAAATCCAGGAAAACGCCCACTACATCACTCTTGCTCAAACACGCTCTTTCTCCTAATGTGTTGAGAACTTTCAACAAAACAGAAACGAAGGGCATTCTGCAGTGAAATTCAGACTGGTATGAACAAAAGGACATTTCTATTGGTTGCAGATTGCAAAAGAATGATTGATTTCATGTTCTCAATGAAAACCTTACATTTCCAAGTGACCTGAAGTAGCACTTTCACCAAAATATGTGTTTGCGTGTCTGTGTTGAAAGGTGCTCTAAGTTGTGTATTCAGTGCTGCAGAGTGACAAACTCTCCAGAGGTTACACAGCGTTTTGAGAGCACCAACATGCTTCAAACTGAAACTGCTACAATGTGTGTGTAGCCTGCAGAAAGAAGCTTTGTCATTTCCAAGAAAGAAGAGGAAACTAAAATCCAGGTAGTGAAACGAGCACACCAGTATGGGAGATGTGCATGTGGACAGTTTCAAGCAGCAGCTCTTTCTGGACACTTGGAAAAAGCCCTCTGAAAAAATTTTGTACGAAGCGGGATTTGGCCAAAGTTGAAAGACCTTCCAAAACCGACCCTAAAGAAATTAGCCAAACAATGAATGTTGCAATAAGCTCCTGCAGGAGACGTGCTTCTATGACACAACTGCAGAGCTGGTAGCTACATTCTGCACACTACAAAATCCATATGAATTCCTGGCTGAAAACTCACTCCAGAAGGATGAAATAGCTGTGTTCGTTTCTGAAAGAACACTCAGCCACTAGGCTTTGGCTTGCTCCTTCAAAGTCTTTGTAGTAACGTGTGTTTTCACTGCTGGAATACATTTTGGGATGCATTGTTTCAATCTCTTGCAAGCCTCATGTTGTTTCTTACACAATGTGGAAAAATAAGGGGTATGTTTCCCAAATCACTTGAAATCCAAGAAAATGCACACTTGCTCAAACACGCTCTTTCTCCTTATGTGTTGAGAACTTTCAAGAAACCAGAAAAGAGGGGCATTTTGCAGTGAAATTCAGGCGGGCATATACAAGAGTTCATTTCTATTGGTTGCAGATTGCAAAACCATGATTGCCTTCATGTTCTCTATGAAACCCTTACATTTCCAAGTGACCTGAAGTAGCACTTTCACAAAAACATTTGTGTGCGTGTCTGTGGTGAAAGGAGCTCTAAGTTGTGTATTCTGTGCTGGAGAGTAACACACTCTACAGAGGTTACACAGCGTTTGAAAGCACCAACATGCTTCAAACTGAAACTGCTACTAGGTGTGTGTAGCCTGCAGAAAGAAGGCTTGTCATTTCAAAGAAAGAAGAGGAAACCAAAATCCAGGTAGTGAAACGAGCACACCAGTATGGGAGATGTCCATGTGAACAGTTTCTAGCAACAGCTCTTTCTGGACACTTGGAAACAGCGCTGTGAAAAAATTTCGTAGGAAGCGTGAATTGGCCAAAGATGAAAGACCTTCCAAAACCAACCCTAAAGAACTTAGCCAAACAATGAATGTTGCAATAAGCTCCTGCAGGAAAGGTGCTTCTATGACACAAATCCCGAGCAGGTATCTGCATTCTGCACAGTACAAAATGCATATGATTCCTGTCTGAAAATTCACTCCAGCAGGATGAAATGTATGTGTTTCTCTCTGAAGGAACACTCAGGCACTAGGCTTTTGCTTGCTCCTTCAAAGTCTTTGTAGAAACATATATTTTCACTGATGGAATACGTTTTGGGATGCATTCTTTCAATCTCTTGCAAGCCTCATTTTCTTTCTTTGAAAATGTGGAAAAACAATGAGTATGTTTCCCAAATCACCTGTAATCCAGAAAAACGCACACTGCATCACTCTTGCTCAAACACACTTTCTCCTAATGCGTTGAGAACTTTCAAGAAACCAGAAAAGAGGGGCAATTTGCAGTAAAATTCAGATGGATGTGTTCAAAAGGACATTTCTATTGGTTGCAGAGTGCAAAAGCATGATTGACTTCATGTTCTCGATGAAACTCTTACATTTCCAAGTGACCTGAAGTAGGCCTTTCACAAAATCTGTGTTTGCGTGTCTGTGGCGAAAGGAGCTCTAAGTTGTGTATTCAGTGCTGGAGAGTGACACACTGTACATAGGTTACACTGCGTTTTGAGAGCACTAACATCCTTCAAACTGAAACTGCTACAAAGTGTGTGTAGCCTGCAGAAAGAAGGCTTGTCATTTCAAAGAAAGAAGAGGAAACCAAAATCCAGGTAGTGAAACGAGCACACCATATGGGAGATGTGCATGCGGACAGTTTTAAGCAGCAGCTCTTTGTGGACACTTAGAAACAGCGCTGTGAAAAAATTTCGTACGAAGCGGGATTTGGCCAAAGGTGAAAGACCTTCCAAAACCAACCCTAAAGAACTTAGCCAAACAATGAATGTTGCAATAAGCTCCTGCAGGAAAGGTGCTTCTATGACACAACTCCCAAGCTGGTAGCTACATTCTGCACACTGCAAATCCATATGATTCCTGGCTGAAAACTCACTCCAGCAGGATGAAATGTATGTGTTTCTCTCTGAAGGAACACTCAGGCACTAGGCTTTTGCTTGCCCCTTCAAAGTCTTTGTAGAAACGTGTGTTTTCACTGCTGGAATACGTTTTGGGATGCATTGTTTCAATCTCTTGCAAGCCTCTTGTTGTTTCTTAGGCAATATAGAAAAATAAGGAGTATGTTTCCCAAAAAACTAGAAATCCAGGAAAACGCCCACTGCATCACTCTTGCTCAAACACGCTCTTTCTCCTAATGTGTTGAGAACTTTCAACAAAACAGAAACGAAGGGCATTTTGCAGTGAAATTCAGACTGGTATGAACAAAAGGACATTTCTATTGGTTGCAGATTGAAAAAGCATGATTGACTTCATGTTCTCAGTGAAATCCTTACAGTTCCAAGTGACCTGAAGTAGCACTTTCACAAAAACATGTGTTTGCGTGTCTGTGTTGAAAGGAGCTCTTATTTGAGTATTCAGTGCTGGAGAGTGACACACTCTACATAGGTTACACAGCGTTTTGAGAGCACCAACATGCTTCAAACTGAAACTGCTACAAGGTGTGTGTAGCCTGCAGAAAGAAGGCTTGTCATTTCAAAGAAAGAAGAGCAAACCAAAATCCAGGTAGTGAAACGAGCACACCTGTATGGGAGATGTGCACGTGGACAGTGTCAAGCTGCAGCTCTTTATGGACACTTGGAAACAGCGCTCTGAATAAATTTCGTACGAAGCAGGATTTGGCCAAAGTTGAAAGACCTTCCAAAACCAACCCTAAAGAACGTAGCCAAGCAATGAATGTTGCAATAATCTCCTGCAGGAGAGGTGCTTCTATGACACAACCCCCGAGCAGGTACCTATATTCTGCACAGTACAAAATGCATATGAATTCCTGGCTGAAAACTCACTCCAGAAGGATGAAATGCATGTGTTTCTCTCTGAAAGAACACTCAGCCACTAGGCTTTGGCTTGCTCCTTCAAAGTCTTTGTAGAAACGTGTGTTTTCACTGCTGGAATACGTTTTGGGATGCATTGTTTCAATCTCTTGCAAGCCTCATGTTGTTTCTCACACAATGTGGAAAAATAATGGATATGTTTCCCAAATCACTTGAAATCCAGGAAAACGCACACTTGCTCAAACACGCTCTTTCTCCTTATTTGTTGAGAACTTTCAAGAAACCAGAAATGAGGGGCAATTTGCAGTGAAATTCAGGCAGGCATATACAAGAGTTCATATCTATTGGTTGCAGATTGCAAAACCATGATTGCCTTCATGTTCTCGATGATAACCTTACATTTCCAAGTGACCTGAAGTAGGACTTTCACAAAAACATCTGTATGTGTGTCTGTGGTGAAAGGAGATCTAAGTTGTGTATTCAGTGCTGGAGAGTGACAGACTCTACTGAGGTTACACAGCCTTTTGAGAGCACCAACATGCTTCAAACTGAAACTGCTACAAGGTGTGTGTAGCCTGCAGAAAGAAGGCTTGTCATTTCAAAGAAAGAAGAGGAAACCAAAATCCAGGTAGTGAAACGAGCACACCATATGGGAGATGTGCATGCGGAGTTTTAAGCAACAACTCTTTGTGGACACTTAGAAACAGCGCTGTGAAAAAATTTCGTACGAAGCGGGATTTGGCCAAAGGTGAAAGACCTTCCAAAACCAACCCTAAAGAACTTAGCCAAACAATGAATGTTGCAATAAGCTCCTGCAGGAAAGGTGCTTCTATGACACAACTCCCAAGCTGGTAGCTACATTCTGCACACTACAAATCCATATGATTCCTGGCTGAAAACTCACTCCAGCAGGATGAAATGTATGTGTTTCTCTCTGAAGGAACACTCAGGCACTAGGCTTTGGCTTGCCCCTTCAAAGTCTTTGTAGAAACGTGTGTTTTCACTGCTGGAATACGTTTTGGGATGCATTGTTTCAATCTCTTGCAAGCCTCTTGTTGTTTCTTACGCAATATGCAAAAATAAGGAGTATGTTTCCCAAAACACTCGAAATCCAGGAAAACTCCCACTACATCACTCTTGCTCAAACACGCTCTTTCTCCTAATGTGTTGAGAACTTTCAACAAAACAGAAGAGAAGGGCATTTTGCAGTGAAATTCAGACTGGTATGAACAAAAGGACATTTCTATTGGTTGCAGATTGAAAAAGCATGATTGACTTCATGTTCTCAGTGAAATCCTTACATTTCCAAGTGACCTGAAGTAGGACTTTCACAAAAACATGTGTATGCGTGTCTGTGGTGAAAGGAGCTCTAAGTTGTGTATTCAGTGCTGGAGAGTGACAGACTCTACTGAGGTTACACAGCCGTTTGAGAGCACCAACATCCTTCAAACTGAAACTGCTACAAGGTGTGTGTAGCCTACAGAAAGAAGGCTTGTCATTTCAAAGAAAGAAGAGGAAACCAAAATCCAGGTAGTGAAACGAGCACACCAGTATGGGAGATGTCCATGTCGACAGTTTCAAGCAACAGCTCTTTCTGGACACTTGGAAACAGCGCTGTGAAAAAATATCGTAGGAAGCGTGAATTGGCCAAAGTTGAAAGACCATCCAAAACCAACCCTAAAGAACTTAGCCAAACAATGAATGTTGCAATAAGCCTCTGCAGGAAAGGTGCTTCTATGACACAAAACCCCAGCAGGTAGCTACATTCTGCACACTACAAAATGCATATGATTCCTGGCTGAAAACTCACTCCAGCAGGATGAAATGTATGTGTTTCTCTCTGAAGGAACACTCAGGCACTAGGCTTTTGCTTGCTCCTTCCAAGTCTTTGTAGAAACATGTATTTTCATTGCTGGAATACGTTTTCGGATGCATTGTTTCAATCTCTTGCAAGCCTCATGTTGTTTCTTACACAATGTGGAAAAATAAGGGATATGTTTCCCAAATCATTTGAAATCCAGGAAAACGGACACTTGCTCAAACACGCTCTTTCTCCTTATGTGTTGAGAACTTTCAAGAAACCAGAAAAGAGGGGCAATTTGCAGTGAAATTCAGGCGGGCATATACAAGAGTTCATTTCTATTGGTTGCAGAGTGCTATAGCATGATTGACTTCATGTTCTTTATGAATCCCTTACATTTCCAAGTGACCTGAAGTAGGACTTTCACAAAAACATCTGTTTGTGTGTCTGTGTTGAAGGGAGCTCTAAGTTGTGTATTCAGTGCTGGACAGTGACACACTGTACATAGGTTACACTGCATTTTGAGAGCACTAACATGCTTCAAACTGAAACTGCTACAAAGTGTGTGTAGCCTGCAGAAAGAAGGCTTGTCATTTCAAAGAAAGAAGTGGAAACCAAAATCCAGGTAGTGAAACGAGCACACCATATGGGAGATGTGCATGCGGACAGTTTTAAGCAACAGCTCTTTGTGGACACTTAGAAACAGCGCTGTGAAAAAATTTCGTACGAAGCGTGATTTGGCCAAAGGTGAAAGACCTTACAAAACCAACCCTAAAGAACGTAGCCAAACAATGAATGTTGCAATAAGCTCCTGCAGGAAAGGTGCTTCTATGACACAACTCCCAAGCTGGTAGCTACATTCTGCACACTACAAATCCATATGATTCCTGGCTGAAAACTCACTCCAGCAGGATAAAATGTATGTGTTTCTCTCTGAAGGAACACTCAGCCACTAGGCTTTGGCTTGCTCCTTCAAAGTCTTTGTAGAAACGTGTGTTTTCACTGCTGGAATACGTTATGGGATGCATTGTTTCAATCTCTTGCAAGCCTCTTGTTGTTTCTTACGCAATATACAAAAATAAGGAGTATGTTTCCCAAAACACTCGAAATCCAGGAAAACGCCCACTACATCACTCTTGCTCAAACACGCTCTTTCTCCTAATGTGTTGAGAACTTTCAACAAAACAGAAACGAAGGGCATTCTGCAGTGAAATTCAGACTGGTATGAACAAAAGGACATTTCTATTGGTTGCAGATTGCAAAAGAATGATTGATTTCATGTTCTCAATGAAAACCTTACATTTCCAAGTGACCTGAAGTAGCACTTTCACCAAAATATGTGTTTGCGTGTCTGTGTTGAAAGGTGCTCTAAGTTGTGTATTCAGTGCTGCAGAGTGACAAACTCTCCAGAGGTTACACAGCGTTTTGAGAGCACCAACATGCTTCAAACTGAAACTGCTACAATGTGTGTGTAGCCTGCAGAAAGAAGCTTTGTCATTTCCAAGAAAGAAGAGGAAACTAAAATCCAGGTAGTGAAACGAGCACACCAGTATGGGAGATGTGCATGTGGACAGTTTCAAGCAGCAGCTCTTTCTGGACACTTGGAAAAAGCCCTCTGAAAAAATTTTGTACGAAGCGGGATTTGGCCAAAGTTGAAAGACCTTCCAAAACCGACCCTAAAGAAATTAGCCAAACAATGAATGTTGCAATAAGCTCCTGCAGGAGACGTGCTTCTATGACACAACTGCAGAGCTGGTAGCTACATTCTGCACACTACAAAATCCATATGAATTCCTGGCTGAAAACTCACTCCAGAAGGATGAAATAGCTGTGTTCGTTTCTGAAAGAACACTCAGCCACTAGGCTTTGGCTTGCTCCTTCAAAGTCTTTGTAGTAACGTGTGTTTTCACTGCTGGAATACATTTTGGGATGCATTGTTTCAATCTCTTGCAAGCCTCATGTTGTTTCTTACACAATGTGGAAAAATAAGGGGTATGTTTCCCAAATCACTTGAAATCCAAGAAAATGCACACTTGCTCAAACACGCTCTTTCTCCTTATGTGTTGAGAACTTTCAAGAAACCAGAAAAGAGGGGCATTTTGCAGTGAAATTCAGGCGGGCATATACAAGAGTTCATTTCTATTGGTTGCAGATTGCAAAACCATGATTGCCTTCATGTTCTCTATGAAACCCTTACATTTCCAAGTGACCTGAAGTAGCACTTTCACAAAAACATTTGTGTGCGTGTCTGTGGTGAAAGGAGCTCTAAGTTGTGTATTCTGTGCTGGAGAGTAACACACTCTACAGAGGTTACACAGCGTTTGAAAGCACCAACATGCTTCAAACTGAAACTGCTACTAGGTGTGTGTAGCCTGCAGAAAGAAGGCTTGTCATTTCAAAGAAAGAAGAGGAAACCAAAATCCAGGTAGTGAAACGAGCACACCAGTATGGGAGATTTCCATGTGAACAGTTTCAAGAAACAGCTCTTTCTGGACACTTGGAAACAGCGCTGTGAAAAAATTTCGTAGGAAGCGTGAATTGGCCAAAGTTGAAAGACCTTCCAAAACCAACCCTAAAGAACTTAGCCAAACAATGAACGTTGCAATAAGCTCCTGCAGGAAAGGTGCTTCTATGACACAAATCCCGAGCAGGTATCTACATTCTGAACAGTACAAAATGCATATGATTCCTGGCTGAAAACTCACTCCAGCAGGATGAAATGTATGTGTTTCTCTCTGAAGGAACACTCAGGCACTAGGCTTTTGCTTGCTCCTCCAAAGTCTTTGTAGAAACATATATTTTCACTGATGGAATACGTTTTGGGATGCATTCTTTCAATCTCTTGCAAGCCTCATTTTCTTTCTTTGAAAATGTCGAAAAACAATGAGTATGTTTCCCAAATCACCTGTAATCCAGAAAAACGCACACTGCATAACTCTTGCTCAAACACACTTTCTCCTAATGCGTTGAGAACTTTCAAGAAACCAGAAAAGAAGGCCAATTTGCAGTAAAATTCAGATGGATGTGTTCAAAAGGACATTTCTATTGGTTGCAGAGTGCAAAAGCATGATTGACTTCATGTTCTCGATGAAACCCTTACATTTCCAAGTGACCTGAAGTAGGACTTTCACAAAAACATGTGTATGCGTTTCTGTGGTGAAAGGAGCTCTAAGTTGTGTATTCAGTGCTGGAGAGTGACACACTCTACAGAGGTTACACAGCGTTTTGAGAGCATCAACATGCTTCAAACTGAAACTGCTACAAGGGGTGTGTATCCTGCAGAAAGAAGGCTTGTCATTTCAAAGAAAGAAGAGGAAACCAAAATCGAGGTAGTGAAACGAGCACACCAGTATGGGAGATGTCCATGTGGACAGTTTCAAGCAGCAGCTCTTTGTAGACACTCGGAAACAGCAGTGTGGAAAAATTTCCTACGAAGCGGGATTTGGCCAAAGTTGAAAGACCTTCCAAAACCAACCCTAAAGAACTTAGCCAAACAATGAATGTTGCAATAAGCCCCTGCAGGAAAGGTGCTTCTATGACACAACTCCCGAGCTGGTAGCTACATTCTGCACACTACAAAATCCATATGATTCCTGGCTGAAAACTCACTCCAGCAGGATGAAATGTATGTGATTCTCTCTGAAGGAACACTCAGGCACTAGGCTTTTGCTTGCTCCTTCAAAGTCTTTGTAGAAACGTGTGTTTTCACTGCTGGAATACGTTTTGGAATGCATTGTTTCAATCTCTTGCAAGCCTCAGGTTGTTTCCTACACAATGTGGAAAAATAAGGAGTATGTTTCCCAAATCACTTGAAATCCAGGAAAACGCACACTGCATCACTCTTGCTCAAACACACTCTTTCTCCTAATGTGTTGAGAACTTTCAACAAAACAGAAAAGAAGGCCATTTTGCAGTGAAATTCAGACTGGTATGAACAAAAGGACATTTCTATTGGTTGCAGATTGAAAAAGCATGATTGACTTCATGTTCTCAATGAAATCCTTACATTTCCAAGTGACCTGAAGTAGCACTTTCACAAAAACATGTGTTTGCGTGTCTGTGTTGAAAGGAGCTCTTAGTTGTGTATTCAGTGCTGGAGAGTGACACACTCTACAGAGGTTACACAGCGTTTTGAGAGCACCAACATGCTTCAAACTGAAACTGCTACAAGGTGTGTGTAGCCTGCAGAAAGAAGGCTTGTCATTTCAAAGAAAGAAGAGGAAACCAAAATCGAGGTAGTGAAACGAGCACACCAGTATGGGAGATTTCCATGTGAACAATTTCAAGCAACAGCTCTTTCTGGACACTTGGAAACAGCGCTGTGAAAAAATTTCGTAGGAAGCGTGAATTGGCCAAAGTTGAAAGACCTTCCAAAACCAACCCTAAAGAACTTAGCCAAACAATGAATGTTGCAATAAGCTCCTGCAGGAAAGGTGCTTCTATGACACAAATCCCGAGCAGGTATCTACATTCTGCACAGTACAAAATGCATATGATTCCAGGCTGAAAACTCACTCCACCAGGATGAAATGTATGTGTTTCTCTCTGAAGGAACACTCAGGCACTAGGCTTTTGCTTACTCCTTCAAAGTCTTTGTAGAAACATATATTTTCACTAATGGAATACGTTTTGGGATGCATTCTTTCAATCTCTTGCAAGCCTCATTTTCTTTCTTTGAAAATGTGGAAAAACAATGAGTATGTTTCCCAAATCACTTGTAATCCAGAAAAACGCACACTGCATTACTCTTGCTCAAACACACTCTTTCTCCTAATGCGTTGAGAACTTTCAAGAAACCAGAAAAGAAGGGCAATTTGCAGTGAAATTCAGACGGATGTGTTCAAAAGGACATTTCTATTGGTTGCAGAGTGCAAAAGCATGATTGACTTCATGTTCTCTATGAAACCCTTATATTTCCAAGTGACCTGACGTAGCACTTTCACAATAACATGTGTTTGCGTCTCTGTGGTGAAAGGAGTTCTAAGTTGTGTATTCAGTGCTGGACAGTGACACACTGTACATAGGTTACACTGCGTTTTGAGAGCACTAACATGCTTCAAACTGAAACTGCTACAAGGTTTGTGTAGCCTGCAGAAAGAAGGCTTGTCATTTCAAAGAAAGAAGAGGAAACCCAAATCCAGGTAGTGAAACGAGCACACCAGTATGGGAGATGTGCATGTGGACAGTTTCAAGCAGCAGCTCTTTGTGGACACTTGGAAACAGCCCTCGAAAAAAATTTCGTACGAAGCGGGATTTGACCAAAGTTGAAAGACCTTCCAAAACCAACCCTAAATAACTTAGCCAAACAATGAACATTGCAATAAGCTCCTGCAGGAAAGGTGCTTCTATGACACAACTCCCAAGCTGGTAGCTACATTCTGCACACTACAAAATCCATATGATTCCTGGCTGAAAACTCACTCCAGCAGGATGAAATGTATGTCTTTCTCTCTGAAGGAACACTCAGGCACTAGGCTTTTGCTTGCTCCTTCAAAGTCTTTATAGGAACGTGTGTTTTCACTGCTGGAATACGTTTTCGGTTGCATTGTTTCAATCTCTTGCAAGCCTCTTGTTGTTTCTTAGGCAATATAGAAAAATAAGGAGTATGTTTCCCAAAAAACTCGAAATCCAGGAAAACGCCCACTGCATCACTCTTGCTCAAACACGCTCTTTCTCCTAATGTGTTGAGAACTTTCAACAAAACAGAAACGAAGGGCATTTTGCAGTGAAATTCAGACTGGTATGAACAAAAGGACATTTCTATTGGTTGCAGATTGCAAAAGCATGATTGACTTCATGTTCTCAATGAAATCCTTACATTTCCAAGTGACCTGAAGTAGCACTTTCACAAAAACATGTGTTTGCGTGTCTGTGTTGAAAGGAGCTCTTATTTGTGTATTCAGTGCTGGAGAGTGACACACTCTACAGAGGTTACACAGCGTTTTGAGAGCACCAACATGCTTCAAACTGAAACTGCGACAAGGTGTGTGTAGCCTGCAGAAAGAAGGCATGTCATTTCAAAGAAAGAAGAGGAAACCAAAATTGAGGTAGTGAAACGAGCACACCAGTATGGGAGATGTCCATGTGGACAGTTTCAAGCAGCAGCTCTTTGTGGACACTTGGAAACAGCGGTGTGAAAAAATTTCGTAGGAAGCGTGAATTGGCCAAAGTTGAAATACCTTCCTACACCAACCCTAAAGAACTTAGCCAAACAATGAATGTTGCAATAAGCTCCTGCAGGATAGGTGATTCTATGACACAAATCCCGAGCAGGTATCTACATTCTGCACAGTACAAAATGCATATGATTCCTGGCTGTAAACTCACTCCAGCAGGATGAAATGTATGTGTTTCTCTCTGAAGGAACACTCAGGCACTAGGCTTTTGCTTGCTCCTTCAAAGTCTTTGTTGAAACATATATTTTCACTGCTGGAATACGTTTTGGGATGCATTCTTTCAATCTCTTGCAAGCCTCATTTTCTTTCTTTGAAAATGTGGAAAAACAAGGAGTATGTTTCCCATATCACTTGTAATCCAGGAAAACGCACACTGCATCACTCTTTCTCAAACACACTTTCTCCTAATGCGTTGAGAACTTTCAAGAAACCAGAAAAGAAGGGTAATTTGCAGTGAAATTCAGACGGATGTGTTCAAAAGGACATTTCTAATGGTTGCAGAGTGCAAAAGCATGATTGACTTCATGTTCTCTATGAAACCCTTACATTTCCAACTGACCTGAAGTAGCACTTTCACAAAAACATGTGTTTGCGTGTCTGTGCTGAAAGGAGCTCTAAGTTGTGTATTCAGTGCTGGACAGTGACACACTGTACATAGGTTACACTGCGTTTTGAGAGCACTAACATGCTTCAAACTGAAACTGCTACAAGGTGTGTGTAGCCTGCAGAAAGAAGGCTTGTCATTTCAAAGAAAGAAGAGGAAACCAAAATCCAGGTAGTGAAACGAGCACACCATATGGGAAATGTGCATGCGGACAGTTTTAAGCAGCAGCTCTTTGTGGACACTTAGAAACAGCGCTGTGAAAAAATTTCATACGAAGCGGGATTTGGCCAAAGGTGAAAGACCTTCCAAAACCAACCCTAAAGAACTTAGCCAAACAATGAATGTTGCAATAAGCTCCTGCAGGATAGGTGATTCTATGACACAAATCCCGAGCAGGTATCTACATTCTGCACAGTACAAAATGCATATGATTCCTGGCTGAAAACTCACTCCAGCAGGATGAAATGTATGTGTTTCTCTCTGAAGGAACACTCAGGCACTAGGCTTTTGCTTGCTCCTTCAAAGTCTTTGTAGAAACGTGTGTTTTCACTGCTGGAATACGTTTTCGGATGCATTGTTTCAATCTCTTGCAAGCCTCTTGTTGTTTCATACGCAATATAGAAAAATAAGGAGTATGTTTCCCAAAACACTCGAAATCCAGGAAAACACCCACTACATCAGTCTTGCTCAAACACGCTCTTTCTCCTAATGTGTTGAGAATTTTCAATAAAACAGAAACGAAGGGCATTTTGCATTGAAATTCAGACTGGTATGAACAAAAGGACATTTCTATTGGTTGCAGATTGCAAAAGCATGATTGACTTCATGTTCTCAATGAAATCCTTACATTTCCAAGTGGCCTGAAGTAGCACTTTCACAAAAACATGTGTTTGCGTGTCTGTGTTGAAAGGAGCTCTTAGTTGTGTATTCAGTGCTGGAGAGTGACACACTCTACAGAGGTTACACAGCGTTTTCAGAGCACCAACATGCTTCAAACTGAAACTGCTACAAGGTGTGTGTAGCCTGCAGAAAGAAGGCTTGTCATTTCAAAGAAAGAAGAGGAAACCAAAATCGAGGTAGTGAAACGAGCACACCAGTATGGGAGATGTGCAGTGGACAGTTTCAAGCTGCAGCTCTTTATGGACACTTAGAAACAGCGCTCTGAATAAATTTCGTACGAAGCAGGATTTGGCCAAAGATGAAAGACCTTCCAAAACCGACCCTAAAGAACTTAGCCAAACAATGAATGTTGCAATAATCTCCTGCAGGAGAGGTGCTTCTATGACACAACCCCCGAGCAGGTACCTATATTCTGCACAGTACAAAATGCATATGAATTCCTGACTGAAAACTCACTCCAGAAGGATGAAATGCATGTGTTTCTCTCTGAAAGAACACTCAGCCACTAGGCTTTGGCTTGCTGCTTCAAAGTCTTTGTAGAAACGTGTGTTTTCACTGCTGGAATACGTTTTGGGATGCATTGTTTCAATCTCTTGCAAGCCTCATGTTGTTTCTTACACAATGTGGAAAAATAAGGGATATGTTTCCCAAATCACTTGAAATCCAGGAAAACGCACACTTGCTCAAACACGCTCTTTCTCCTTATGTGTTGAGAACTTTCAAGAAACCAGAAAAGAGGGGCAATTTGCAGTGAAATTCAGGCGGGCATATACAAGAGTTCATTTCTATTGGTTGCAGAGTGCAATAGCATGATTGACTTCATGTTCTCGATGAATCCCTTACATTTCCAAGTGACCTGAAGTAGGACTTTCACAAAAACATCTGTTGTGTGTCTGTGTTGAAAGGAGCTCTAAGTTGTGTATTCAGTGCTGGAGAGTGACACACTGTACATAGGTTACACTGCGTTTTGAGAGCACTAACATGCTTCAAACTGAAACTGCTACAAAGTGTGTGTAGCCTGCAGAAAGAAGGCTTGTCATTTCAAAGAAAGAAGAGGAAACCAAAATCCAGGTAGTGAAACGAGCACACCATATGGGAAATGTGTATGCAGGCAGTTTTAAGCAGCAGCTCTTTGTGGACACTTAGAAACAGCGCTGTGAAAAAATTTCGTACGAAGCGGGATTTGGCCAAAGTTGAAAGACCTTCCAAAACCAACCCTAAAGAACTTAGCCAAACAATGAATGTTGCAATAAGCTCCTGCAGGAAAGGTGCTTCTATGACACAACTCCCAAGCTGGTAGCTACATTCTGCACATACAAATCCATATGATTCCTGGCTGAAAACTCACTCCAGCAGGATGAAATGTATGTGTTTCTCTCTGAAGGAACACTCAGGCACTAGGCTTTGGCTTGCTCCTTCAAAGTCTTTGTAGAAACGTGTGTTTTCACTGCTGGAATACGTTTTGGGATGCATTGTTTCAATCTCTTGCAAGCCTCTTGTTGTTTCTTACGCAATATAGAAAAATAGAGAGTATGTTTCCCAAAACACTTGAAATTCAGGAAAACGCACACTGCATCACTCTTGCTCAAACACACTCTTTCTCCTAATGTGTTGAGAACTTTCAACAAAACAGAAGAGAAGGGCATTTTGCAGTGAAATTCAGACTGGTATGAACAAAAGGACATTTCTATTGGTTGCAGATTGCAAAAGCATGATTGACTTCATGTTCTCAATGAAATCCTTACATTTCCAAGTGACCTGAAGTAGCACTTTCACAAAAACATGTGTTTGCGTGTCTGTGCTGAAAGGAGCTCTAAGTTGTGTATTCAGTGCTGGAGAGTGACACACTCTACAGAGGTTACACAGCGTTTTGAGAGCACCAACATGCTTCAAACTGAAACTGCTACAAGGTGTGTGTAGCCTGCAGAAAGAAGGCTTGTCATTTCAAAGAAAGAAGAGGAAACCAAAATCGAGGTAGTGAAACGAGCACACCAGTATGGGAGATGTGCAGTGGACAGTTTCAAGCTGCAGCTCTTTATGGACACTTAGAAACAGCGCTCTGAATAAATTTCGTACGAAGCAGGATTTGGCCAAAGATGAAAGACCTTCCAAAACCGACCCTAAAGAACTTAGCCAAACAATGAATGTTGCAATAAGCTCCTGCAGCAAAGGTGCTTCTATGACACAACTCCCGAGCAGGTAGCTACATTCTGCACAGTACAAAATGCATATGAATTCCTGGCACAAAACTCACTCCATAAGGATGAAAAGCATGTGTTTCTCTCTGAAAGAACACTCAGCCACTAGGCTTTTGCTTGCTCCTTCAAAGTCTTTGTAGAAACGTGTGTTTTCGCTGCTGGAATACGTTTTGGGATGCATTGTTTCAATCTCTTGCAAGCCTCATGTTGTTTCTCACACAATGTGGAAAAATAAGTAGTATGTTTCCCAAATCACTTTGAATCCAGGAAAACGCACACTGCATCACTCTTGCTCAAACACGGTCTTTCTCCTAATGTGTTGAGGACTTTCAACAAACCAGAAAAGAAGGGCATTTTGCGGTGAAATTCAGACGGGTATGTACAAAAGTACATTTCTGTTGGTTGCAGAGTGCAAAAGCATGATTGACTTCAAGTTCTCGATGAAACCCTTACATTTCCAAGTGACCTGAAGTAGGACTTTCTCAAAAAATGTGTTTGCGTGTCTGTGGTGAAAGGAGCTCTAAGTTGTGTATTCAGTGCTGGAGAGTGACACACTCTACCTAGGTTACACAGCGTTTTGAGAGCACCAACATGCTTCAAACTGAAACTGCTACAAGATGTGTGTAGCGTGCAGAAAGAAAGGTTGTCATTTCAAAGAAAGAAGAGGAAACCAAAATCCAGGTAGTGAAACGAGCAAACCAGTATGGGAGTTGTGCATGTGGACAGTTTCAAGCAGCAGCTCTTTGTGGACACTCGGAAATAGCGCTGTTAAAAAATTTCGTACGAAGCGGGATTTGGCCAAAGTTGAAAGACCTTTCAAAACCACCCCTAAAGAACTTAGCCAAACAATGAATGTTGCAATAAGCTCCTGCAGCAAAGGTGCTTCTATGACACAACTCCCGAGCAGGTAGCTACATTCTGCACAGTACAAAATGCATATGAATTCCTGGCACAAAACTCACTCCATAAGGATGAAAAGCATGTGTTTCTCTCTGAAGGAACACTCAGCCACTAGGTTTTTGCTTGCTCCTTCAAAGTCTTTGTAGAAACGTGTGTTTTCGCTGCTGGAATACGTTTTGGGATGCATTGTTTCAATCTCTTGCAAGCCTCATGTTGTTTCCTAGACCATTTGGAAAAACGAGGAGTATGTTTCCCAAATCACTTGAAATCCAGGAAAACGCACACTGCATCACTCTTGCTCAAACACGCTCTTTCTCCTAATGTGTTGAGAACTTTCAACAAACCAGAAAAGAAGGGCATTTTGCGGTGAAATTCAGATGGGTATGTACAAAAGTACATTTCTATTGGTGCAGAGTGCAAAAGCATGATTGACTTCATGTTCTCGATGAAACCCTTACATTTCCAAGTGACCTGAAGTAGAAATTTCACAAAAAGATGTGTTTGCGTGTCTGTGGTGAAAGGAGCTCTAAGTTGTGTATTCAGTGCTGGAGAGTGACACACTCTACCTAGGTTACACAGCGTTTTGAGAGCACCAACATGGTTCAAACTGAAACTGCGACAAGGTGTGTGTAGCGTGCAGAAAGAAGGCTTGTCATTTCAAAGAAAGAAGAGGAAACCAAAATCCAGGTGGTAAAACGAACACACCAGTAACGGAGATGTGCATGTGGACAGTTTCAAGCAGCAGCTCTTTTTGGACACTGGAAACAGCGCTGTGAAAATATTTCGTACGAAGGGGGATTTGGCCAAAGTTGAAAGACCTTCCAAAACCACCCCTAAAGCACTTAGCCAAACAATGAATGTTGCAATAAGCTCCTGCAGCAAAGGTGCTTCTATGACACAACTCCCGAGCAGGTAGCTACATTCTGCACAGTACAAAATGCATATGAATTCCTGTCACAAAACTCACTGCATAAGGATGAAAAGCATGTGTTTCTCTCTGAAAGAACACTCAGCCACTAGGCTTTTGCTTGCTCCTTCAAAGTCTTTGTAGAAACGTGTGTTTTCGCTGCTGGAATACGTTTTGGGATGCATTGTTTCAATCTCTTGCAAGCCTCATGTTGTTTCATACACAATGTGGAAAAATAAGGACTATGTTTCCCAAATCACTTGAAATCCAGGAAAACGCACACTGCATCACTCTTGCTCAAACACGCTCTTTCTCCTAATGTGTTGAGGACTTTCAACAAACCAGAAAAGAAGGGCATTTTGCGCTGAAATTCAGACGGGTATGTACAAAAGTACATTTCTGTTGGTTGCAGAGTGCAAAAGCATGATTGACTTCAAGTTCTCGATGAAACCCTTACATTTCCAAGTGACCTGAAGTAGGACTTTCTCAAAAAGATGTGTTTGCGTGTCTGTGGTGAAAGGAGCTCTAAGTTGTGTATTCAGAGCTGGAGAGTGACACACTCTACCTAGGTTACACAGCGTTTTGAGAGCACCAACATGCTGCAAACTGAAACTGCTACAAGATGTGTGTAGCGTGCAGAAAGAAAGGTTGTCATTTCAAAGAAAGAAGAGGAAACCAAAATCCAGGTAGTGAAACGAGCAAACCAGTATGGGAGTTGTGCATGTGGACAGTTTCAAGCAGCAGCTCTTTGTGGACACTCGGAAATAGCGCTGTTAAAAAATTTCGTACGAAGCAGGATTTGGCCAAAGATGAAAGACCTTCCAAAACCACCCCTAAAGAACTTAGCCAAACAATGAATGTTGCAATAAGCTCCTGCAGCAAAGGTGCTTCTATGACACAACTCCCGAGCAGGTAGCTACATTCTGCACAGTACAAAATGCATATGAATTCCTGGCACAAAACTCACTCCATAAGGATGAAAAGCATGTGTTTCTCTCTGCAAGAACTCTCAGCCACTAGGTTTTTGCTTGCTCCTTCAAAGTCTTTGTAGAAACGTGTGTTTTCGCTGCTGGAATACGTTTTGGGATGCATTGTTTCAATCTCTTGCAAGCCTCATGTTGTTTCCTAGACCATTTGGAAAAACGAGGAGTATGTTTCCCAAATCACTTGAAATCCAGGAAAACGCACACTGCATCACTCTTGCTCAAACACGCTCTTTCTCCTAATGTGTTGAGAACTTTCAACAAACCAGAAAAGAAGGGCATTTTGCGGTGAAATTCAGACGAGTATGTACAAAAGTACATTTCTGTTGGTTGCAGAGTGCAAAAGCATGATTGACTTCAAGTTCTCGATGAAACCCTTACATTTCCAAGTGACCTGAAGTACGACTTTCACAAAAAGATGTGTTTGCGTGTCTGTGGTGAAAGGAGCTCTAAGTTGTGTATTCAGTGCTGGAGAGTGACACACTCTACCTAGGTTACACAGCGTTTTGAGAGCACCAACATGCTTCAAACTGAAACTGCTACAAGGTGTGTGTAGCGTGCAGAAAGAAGGCTTGTCATTTCAAAGAAAGAAGAGGAAACCAAAATCCAGGTAGTAAAACGAACACACCAGTAAGGGAGATGTGCATGTGGACAGTTTCAAGCAGCAGCTCTTTTTGGACACTGGAAACAGCGCTGTGAAAAAATTTCGTAAGAACGGGATTTGGCCAAAGTTGAAAGACCTTCCAAAACCACCCCTAAAGAACTTAGCTAAACAATGAATGTTGCAATAAGCTCCTGCAGCAAAGGTGCTTCTATGGCACAACTCCCGAGCAGGTAGCTACATTCTGCACAGTACAAAATGCGTATGAATTCCTGGCACAAAACTCACTCCATAAGGATGAAAAGCATGTGTTTCTCTCTGAAGGAACACTCAGCCACTAGGCTTTTGCTTGCTCCTTCAAAGTCTTTGTAGAAACGTGTGTTTTTGCTGCTGGAATACGTTTTGGGATGCATTGTTTCAATCTCTTGCAAGCCTCATGTTGTTTCTTACACAATGTGGAAAAATAAGGAGTATGTTTCCCAAATCACTTGAAGTCCAGGAAAACGCACACTACATCACTCTTGCTCAAACACGCTCTTTCTCCTAATGTGTTGAGAACTTTCAACAAACCAGAAAAGAAGGGCATTTTGCGGTGAAATTCAGACGGGTATGTACAAAAGTATATTTCTCTTGGTTGCAGTGTGCAAAAGCATGATTGACTTCAAGTTCTCAATGAAAACCTTACATTTCCAAGTGACCTGAAGTAGGACTTTCACAAAAAGATGTGTTTGCGTGTCTGTGGTGAAAGGAGCTCTAAGTTGTGTATTCAGTGCTGGAGAGTGACACACTCTACCTAGCTTACACAGCGTTTTGAGAGCACCAATATGCTTCAAACTGAAACTGCTACAAGGTGTGTGTAGCGTGCAGAAAGAAGGCTTGTCATTTCAAAGAAAGAAGAGGAAACCAAAATCCAGGTAGTGAGACGAACACACCAGTAAGGGAGATGTGCATGTGGACAGTTTCAAGCAGCAGCTCTTTGTGGACACTTGGAAATAGCGCTGTTAAAATATTTAGTACGAAGCGGGATTTGGCCAAAGTTGAAAGACCTTCCAAAACCACCCCTAAAGAACTTAGCCAAACAATGAATGTTGCAATAAGCTCCTGCAGCAAAGGTCCTTCTATGACACAACTCCCGAGCAGGTAGCTACATTCTGCACAGTACAAAATGCATATGAATTCCTTGCACAAAACTCACTCCATAAGGATGAAAAGCATGTGTTTCTCTCTGAAGGAACACTCAGCCACTAGGCTTTTGCTTGCTCCTTCAAAGTCTTTGTAGAAACGTGTGTTTTTGCTGCTGGAATACGTTTTGGGATGCATTGTTTCAATCTCTTGCAAGCCTCATGTTGTTTCTTACACAATGTGGAAAAATAAGGAGTATGTTTCCCAAATCACTTGAAGTCCAGGAAAACGCACACTGCATCACTCTTGCTCAAACACGCTCTTTCTCCTAATGTGTTGAGAACTTTCAACAAACCAGAAAAGAAGGGCATTTTGCGGTGAAATTCAGACGGGTATGTACAAAAGTATATTTCTCTTGGTTGCAGTGTGCAAAAGCATGATTGATTCAAGTTCTCGATGAAACCCTGACATTTCCAAGTTACCTGAAGTAGGACTTTCACAAAAAGATGTGTATGCGTGTCTGTGGTGAAAGGAGCTCTAAGTTGTGTATTCAGTGCTGGAGAGTGACACACTCTACCTAGGTTACACAGCGTTTTGAGAGCACCAACATGCTTCAAACTGAAACTGCGACACGGTGTGTGTAGCGTGCAGAAAGAAGGCTTGTCATTTCAAAGAAAGAAGAGGAAACCAAAATCCAGGTAGTGAAACGAACACACCAGTAAGGGAGATGTGCATGTGGACAGTTTCAAGCAGCAGCTCTTTTTGGACACTGGAAACAGCGCTGTGAAAAAATTTCGTACGAAGCGGGATTTGGCCAAAGTTGAAAGACCTTCCAAAACCACCCCTAAAGAACTTAGCCAAACAATGAATGTTGCAATAAGCTCCTGCAGGAAAGGTGCTCATATGATACAACCCCCGATCAGGTAGCTACATTTTGCACAGTACAAAATGCAAATGAATTCCAGTCTGAAATCTCTCTACAGAAGAATGAAATGCATGTGTTTGTCTCTGAAACAACACTCAGCCACTAGGCTTTTGCTTGCTCCTTCAAAGTCTTTGTAGAAACGTCTGTTTTCACTGCTGGAATACGTTTTGGGATGCATTGTTTCAATCTCTTCCAAGGCTCATGTTGTTTCTTACACAATGTGGAAAAATAAGGAGTAGGTTTCCCCAATCACTTGAAATCCAGGAAAACGCACACTGCATCACTCTTGCTCAAACACGCTCTTTCTCCTAATGTGTTGAGAACTTTCAACAAACCAGAAAAGAAGGGCATTTTGCGGTGAAATTCAGACGGGTATGTACAAAAGTATATTTCTCTTGGTTGCAGTGTGCAAAAGCATGATTGATTCAAGTGCTCGATGATTCCCTTACGTTTCCAAGTGACCTGAAGTAGGACTTTCACAAAAAGATGTGTTTGCGTGTCTGTGGTGAAAGGAGCTCTAAGTTGTGTATTCAGTGCTGGAGAGTGACACACTCTACCTAGGTTACACAGCGTTTTGAGAGCACCAACATGCTTCAAACTGAAACTGCTACAAGGTGTGTGTAGCGTGCAGAAAGAAGGCTTGTCATTTCAAAGAAAGAAGAGGAAACCAAAATCCAGGTAGTGAAACGAGCACACCAGTATGGGAGATGTGCATGTGGACGGTTTCAAGCAGCAGCTCTTTGTGGACACTTGGAAATAGCGCTGTTAAAAAACTTCGTACGAAGCGGGATTTGGCCAAAGTTGAAAGACCTTCCAAAACCACCCCTAAAGAACTTACCCAAACAATGAATGTTGCAATAAGCTCCTGCATGAAAGGTGCTTCTATGACACAACTCCCGAGCAGGTAGCTACATTCTGCACAATACAAAATGCATATGAATTCCTGGCACAAACTCACTCCATAAGTATGAAATGCATGTGTTTGTCTCTGAAACAGCACTCAGCCACTAGGCTTTTGCTTGCTCCTTCAAAGTCTTTGTAGAAACGTGTGTTTTCTCTGCTGGAATACCTTTTGGGATGCGTTGTTTCAATCTCTTGCAAGCCTCATGTTGTTTCTTACACAATGTGGAAAAATAAGGAGTATGTTTCCCAAATCACTTGAAATCCAGGAAAACGCACACTGCATCACTCTTGCTCAAACACGCTCTTTCTCCTAATGTGTTGAGAACTTTCAACAAACCAGAAAAGAAGGGCATTTTGCGGTGAAATTCAGACGGGTATGTACAAAAGTACATTTCTATTGGTGCAGAGTCCAAAAGCAAGATTGACTTCATGTTCTCGATGAAACCCTTACATTTCCAAGTGACGTGAAGTAGGCCTTTCACAAAAAGATGTGTTTGCGTGTCTGTGGTGAAAGGTGCTCTAAGTTGTGTATTCAGTGCTGGAGAGTGACACACTCTACATAGGTTACACAGCGTTTTGAGAGCACCACGTGCTTCAAACTGAAACTGCTACAATGTGTGTGTAGCCTGCAGAAAGAAGCTTTGTCATTTCCAAGAAAGAACAGGAAAAAAAGATCCAGGTAGTGAAACGAGCACACCAGTATGGGTGATGTGCATGTGGACAGTTTCAAGCAGCAGCTCTTTCTGGACACTTGGAAAAAGCGCTCTGAAAAAATTTCGTACGAAGCGGGATTTGTCCAAAGTTGAAACACCGTCCAAAACCAACCCTAAAGAAATTAGCCAAACAATGAATGTTGCAATAAGCTCCTGCAGGAGACGTGCTTCTATCACACAACTCCAGGGCTGGTAGCTACATTCTGCACACTACAAAATCCATATGAATTCCTGGCTGAAAACTCACTCCAGAAGTATGAAATAGCTGTGTTCGTTTCTGAAAGAACACTCAGCCACTAACCTTTGGCTTGCTCCTTCAAAGTCTTTGTAGAAACGTGTGTTTTCACTGCTGGAATACATTTTGGGATGCACTGTTTCAATCTCTTGCAAGCCTCTTGTTGTTTCTTACGCAATATAGAAAAATAGGGAGTATGTTTCCCAAAACACTTGAAATCCAGGAAAACGCACACTGCATCATTCTTGTTCAAACACACTCTTTCTCCTAATGTGTTGAGAAATTTCAACAAAACAGAAAAGAAGGGCATTTTGCAGTGAAATTCAGACGGGTATGAACAAAAGGACATTTCTATTGGTTGCAGATTGCAAAAGCATGATTGACTTCATGTTCTCAATGAAATCCTTACATTTCCAAGTGACCTGAAGTAGCACTTTCACAAAAACATGTGTTTGCTTGTCTGTGCTGAAAGGAGCTCTAAGTTGTGTATTCAGTGCTGGAGAGTGACACACTCTACAGAGGTTACACAGCGTTTGAGAGCACCAACATGCTTCAAACTGAAACTGCTACAAGATGTGCGTAGCCTGCAGAAAGGCCTGTCATTTCAAAGAAAGAAGAGCAAACCAAAATCCAGGTAGTGAAACGAGCACACCAGTATGGGAGATGTCCATGGGGACAGTTTCAAACAGTAGCTCTTTGTGGACACTTGGAAACAGCGGTGTGAAAAAATATGGTAGGAAGCGTGAATTGGCCAAAGTTGAAAGACCTTCCAAACCAACCCTAAAGAACTTAGCCAAACAATGAATGTTGCAATAAGCTCCTGCAGGAAAGGTGCTTCTATGACACAAATCCCGAGCAGGTATCTGCATTTTGCACAGTACAAAATGCATATGATTCCTGGCTGAAAACTCACTCCAGCAGGATGAAATGTATGTGTTTCTCTCTGAAGGAACACTCAGGCACTAGGCTTTTGCTTGCTCCTTCAAAGTCTTTCTAGAAACATATATTTTCACTGCTGGAATACGTTTTGGGATGCATTCTTTCAATCTCTTGCAAGCCTCATTTCGTTTCTTTGAAAATGTGCAAAAACAAGGAGTATGTTTCCCAAATCACTTGTAATCCAGAAAAACGCACACTCCATCACTCTTGTTCAAACACACTCTTTCTCCTAATGTGTTGAGAACTTTCAAGAAACCAGAAAAGAAGGGCAATTTGCAGTGAAATTCAGACGGATGTGTTCAAAAGGACATTTCTATTGGTTGCAGAGTGCAAAAGCATGATTGACTTCATGTTCTCGATGAAACTCTTACATTTCCAAGTGACCTGAAGTAGGCCTTTCACAAAAGCTGTGTTTGCGTGTCTGTGGTGAAAAGAGCTCTAAGTTGTGTATTCTGTGCTGGAGAGTGACACACTGTACATAGGTTACACTGCGTTTTGAGAGCACTAACATCCTTCACACTGAAACTGCTACAAAGTGTGTGTAGCCTGCAGAAAGAAGGCTTGTCATTTCAAATAAAGAAGAGGAAACCAAAATTCAGGTAGTGAAACGAGCACACCATATGGGAGATGTGCATGCGGACAGTTTTAAGCAGCAGCTCTTTGTGGACACTTAGAAACAGCACTGTGAAAAAATTTCGTACGAAGCGGGATTTGGCCAAAGGTGAAAGACCTTCCAAAACCAACCCTAAGGAACTTGGCCAAACAATGAATGTTGCAATAAGATCCTGCAGGAGAGGTGCTTCTATGACACAACTCCCAAGCTGGTAGCTAAATTCTGCACACTAAAAATCCATATGATTGCTGGCTGAAAACTCACTCCAGCAGGATGAAATGTATGTGTTTCTCTCTGAAGGAACACTCAGGCACTAGGCTTTTGCTTACTCCTTCAAAGTCTTTGTAGAAACATATATTTTCACTGATGGAATACGTTTTGGGATGCATTCTTTCAATCTCCTGCAAGCCTCATTTTCTTTCTTTGAAAATGTGGAAAAACAATGAGTATGTTTCCCAAATCACCTGTAATCTAGGAAAACGCACACTGCATCACTCTTGCTCAAACACGCTCTTTCTCCTAATGTGTTGAGAACTTTCAACAAAACAGAAACGAAGGGCAATTTGCAGTGAAATTCAGACTGGTATGAACAAAAGCACATTTCTATTGGTTGCAGAGTGCAAAAGCATGATTGACTTCATGTTCTCGATGAAACCCTTACATTTCCAAGTTACCTGAAGTAGGACTTTCACAAAAACATGTGTATGCGTGTCTGTGGTGAAAGGAGCTCTAAGTTGTGTATTCAGTGCTGGAGAGTGAAACACTGTACATAGGTTACACAGCGTTTTGAGAGCATCAACATGCTTCAAACTGAAACTGCTACAAGGTGTGTGTAGCCTGCAGAAAGAAGGCTTGTCATTTCAAAGAAAGAAGAGGAAACCAAAATCCAGGTAGTGAAACGAGCACACCAGTATGGGAGATGTCCATGTGGACAGTTTCAAGCAGCAGCTCTTTGTGGACACTCGGAAACAGCGCTCCAAAAAAATTTCGTACGAAGCGGGATTTTACCAAAGTTGAAAGACCTTCCAAAACCAACCCTAAAGAACTTAGCCAAACAATGAACGTTGCAATAAGCTCCTGCAGGAAAGGTGCTTCTATGACACAACTCCCAAGCTGGTAGCTACATTCTGCACACTAAAAAATCCATGTGATTCCTGGCTGAAAACTAACTCCAGCAGGATGAAATGTATGTGTTTCTCTCTGAAGGAACACTCAGGCACTAGGCTTTAGCTTGCTCCTTCAAAGTCTTTGTAGAAACGTGTGTTTTCACTGCTGGAATACGTTTTGGGATGCATTCTTTCAATCTCTTGCAAGCCTCATGTTGTTTCTCACACAATGTGGAAAAATAATGGATATGTTTCCCAAATCACTTGAAATCCAGGAAAACGCACACTTGCTCAAACACGCTCTTTCTCCTTATGTGTTGAGAACTTTCAAGAAACCAGAAATGAGGGGCAATTTGCAGTGAAATTCAGGCAGGCATATACAAGAGTTCATATCTATTGGTTGCAGATTGCAAAACCATGATTGCCTTCATGTTCTCGATGATAACCTTACATTTCCAAGTGACCTGAAGTAGGACTTTCACAAGAACATCTGTATGTGTGTCTGTGGTGAAAGGAGATCTAAGTTGTGTATTCAGGGCTGGAGAGTGACAGACTCTACTGAGGTTACACAGCCTTTTGAGAGCACCAACATGCTTCAAACTGAAACTGCTACAAGGTGTGTGTAGCCTGCAGAAAGAAGGCTTGTCATTTCAAAGAAAGAAGAGGAAACCAAAATCCAGGTAGTGAAACGAGCACACCATATGGGAGATGTGCATGCGGACAGTTTTAAGCAACAACTCTTTGTGGACACTTAGAAACAGCGCTGTGAAAAAATTTCGTACGAAGCGGGATTTGGCCAAAGGTGAAAGACCTTCCAAAACCAACCCTAAAGAACTTAGCCAAACAATGAATGTTGCAATAAGCTCCTGCAGGAAAGGTGCTTCTATGACACAACTCCCAAGCTGGTAGCTACATTCTGCACACTACAAATCCATATGATTCCTGGCTGAAAACTCACTCCAGCAGGATGAAATGTATGTGTTTCTCTCTGAAGGAACACTCAGGCACTAGGCTTTGGCTTGCCCCTTCAAAGTTTTGTAGAAACGTGTGTTTTCACTGCTGGAATACGTTTTGGGATGCATTGTTTCAATCTCTTGCAAGCCTCTTGTTGTTTCTTACGCAATATGCAAAAATAAGGAGTATGTTTCCCAAAACACTCGAAATCCAGGAAAACTCCCACTACATCACTCTTGCTCAAACACGCTCTTTCTCCTAATGTGTTGAGAACTTTCAACAAAACAGAAACGAAGGGCATTTTGCAGTGAAATTCAGACTGGTATGAACAAAAGGACATTTCTATTGGTTGCAGATTGAAAAAGCATGATTGACTTCATGTTCTCAGTGAAATCCTTACATTTCCAAGTGACCTGAAGTAGCACTTTCACAAAAACATGTGTTTGCGTGTCTGTGTTGAAAGGAGCTCTTATTTGTGTATTCAGTGCTGGAGAGTGACACACTCTACAGAGGTTACACAGCGTTTTGAGAGCACCAACATGCCTCAAACTGAAACTGCTACAAGGTGTGTGTAGCCTGCAGAAAGAAGGCTTGTCATTTCAAAGAAAGAAGAGCAAACCAAAATCCAGGTAGTGAAACGAGCACACCAGTATGGGAGATGTGCACGTGAACAGTTTCAAGCTGCAGCTCTTTATGGACACTTGGAAACAGCGCTCTGAAAAAATTTTGTACGAAGCAGGATTTGGCCAAAGTTGAAAGACCTTCCAAAACCAACCCTAAAGAACGTAGCCAAGCAATGAATGTTGCAATAATCTCCTGCAGGAGAGGTGTTTCTATGACACAACCCCCGAGCAGGTACCTATATTCTGCACAGTACAAAACGCATATGAATTCCTGGCTGAAAACTCACTCCAGAAGGATGAAATGCATGTGTTTCTCTCTGAAAGAACACTCCGCCACTAGGCTTTGGCTTGCTCCTTCAAATTCTTTGTAGAAACGTGTGTTTTCACTGCTGGAATACGTTTTGGGATGCATTGTTTCAATCTCTTGCAAGCCTCATGTTGTTTCTCACACAATGTGGAAAAATAAGGATATGTTTCCCAAATCACTTGAAATCCAGGAAAACGCACACTTGCTCAAACACGCTCTTTCTCCTTATGTGTTGAGAAATTTCAAGAAACCAGAAAAGAGGGGCAATTTGCAGTGAAATTCAGGCAGGCATATACAAGAGTGCATATCTATTGGTTGCAGATTGCAAAACCATGATTGCCTTCATGTTCTCGATGATAACCTTACATTTCCAAGTGACCTGAAGTAGGACTTTCACAAAAACATGTGTATGCGTGTCTGTGGTGAAAGGAGCTCTAAGTTGTGTATTCAGTGCTGGAGAGTGACAGACTCTACTGAGGTTACACAGCCGTTTGAGAGCACCAACATCCTTCAACTAAAACTGCTACAAGGTGTGTGTAGCCTGCAGAAAGAAGGCTTGTCATTTCAAAGAAAGAAGAGGAAACCAAAATCCAGGTAGTGAAACGAGCACACCAGTATGGGAGATGTCCATGTCGACAGTTTCAAGCAACAGCTCTTTCTGGACACTTGGAAACAGCGCTGTGAAAAAATATCGTAGGAAGCGTGAATTGGCCAAAGTTGAAAGACCTTCTAAAACCAACCCTAAAGAACTTAGCCAAACAATGAATGTTGCAATAAGCCTCTGCAGGAAAGGTGCTTCTATGACACAAAACCCCAGCAGGTAGCTACATTCTGCACACTACAAAATGCATATGATTCCTGGCTGAAAACTCACTCCAGCAGGATGAAATGTATGTGTTTCTCTCTGAAGGAACACTCAGGCACTAGGCTTTTGCTTGCTCCTTCCAAGTCTTTGTAGAAACATGTATTTTCACTGCTGGAATACGTTTTCGGATGCATTGTTTCAATCTCTTGCAAGCCTCATGTTGTTTCTTACACAATGTGGAAAAATAAGGGATATGTTTCCCAAATCATTTGAAATCCAGGAAAACGGACACTTGCTCAAACACGCTCTTTCTCCTTATGTGTTGAGAACTTTCAAGAAACCAGAAAAGAGGGGCAATTTGCAGTGAAATTCAGGCGGGCATATACAAGAGTTCATTTCTATTGGTTGCAGAGTGCTATAGCATGATTGACTTCATGTTCTTTATGAATCCCTTACATTTCCAAGTGACCTGAAGTAGGACTTTCACAAAAACATCTGTTTGTGTGTCTGTGTTGAAGGGAGCTCTAAGTTGTGTATTCAGTGCTGGACAGTGACACACTGTACATAGGTTACACTGCATTTTGAGAGCACTAACATGCTTCAAACTGAAACTGCTACAAAGTGTGTGTAGCCTGCAGAAAGAAGGCTTGTCATTTCAAAGAAAGAAGTGGAAACCAAAATCCAGGTAGTGAAACGAGCACACCATATGGGAGATGTGCATGCGGACAGTTTTAAGCAACAGCTCTTTGTGGACACTTAGAAACAGCGCTGTGAAAAAATTTCGTACGAAGCGTGATTTGGCCAAAGGTGAAAGACCTTACAAAACCAACCCTAAAGAATGTAGCCAAACAATGAATGTTGCAATAAGCTCCTGCAGGAAAGGTGCTTCTATGACACAACTCCCAAGCTGGTAGCTACATTCTGCACACTACAAATCCATATGATTCCTGGCTGAAAACTCACTCCAGCAGGATGAAATGTATGTGTTTCTCTCTGAAGGAACACTCAGGCACTAGGCTTTGGCTTGCTCCTTCAAAGTCTTTGTAGAAACGTGTGTTTTCACTGCTGGAATACGTTTTGGGATGCATTGTTTCAATCTCTTGCAAGCCTCTTGTTGTTTCTTACGCAATATACAAAAATAAGGAATATGTTTCCCAAAACACTCGAAATCCAGGAAAACGCCCACTACATCACTCTTGCTCAAACACGCTCTTTCTCCTAATGTGTTGAGAACTTTCAACAAAACAGAAACGAAGGGCATTCTGCAGTGAAATTCAGACTGGTATGAACAAAAGGACATTTCTATTGGTTGCAGATTGCAAAAGAATGATTGATTTCATGTTCTCAATGAAAACCTTACATTTCCAAGGTACCTGAAGTAGCACTTTCACCAAAATATGTGTTTGCGTGTCTGTGTTGAAAGGTGCTCTAAGTTGTGTATTCAGTGCTGCAGAGTGACAAACTCTCCAGAGGTTACACAGCGTTTTGAGAACACCAACATGCTTCAAACTGAAACTGCTACAATGTGTGTGTAGCCTGCAGAAAGAAGCTTTGTCATTTCCAAGAAAGAAGAGGAAACTAAAATCCAGGTAGTGAAACGAGCACACCAGTATGGGAGATGTGCATGTGGACAGTTTCAAGCAGCAGCTCTTTCTGGACACTTGGAAAAAGCCCTCTGAAAAAATTTCGTACGAAGCGGGATTTGGCCAAAGTTGAAAGACCTTCCAAAACCGACCCTAAAGAAATTAGCCAAACAATGAATGTTGCAATAAGCTCCTGCAGGAGACGTGCTTCTATGACACAACTGCAGAGCTGGTAGCTACATTCTGCACACTACAAAATCCATATGAATTCCTGGCTGAAAACTCACTCCAGAAGGATGAAATAGCTCTGTTCGTTTCTGAAAGAACACTCAGCCACTAGGCTTTGGCTTGCTCCTTCAAAGTCTTTGTAGAAACGTGTGTTTTCACTGCTGGAATACGTTTTGGGATGCATTGTTTCAATCTCTTGCAAGCCTCATGTTGTTTCTTACACAATGTGGAAAAATAAGGGGTATGTTTCCCAAATCACTTGAAATCCAGGAAAATGCACACTTGCTCAAACACGCTCTTTCTCCTTATGTGTTGAGAACTTTCAAGAAACCAGAAAAGAGGGGCATTTTGCAGTGAAATTCAGGCGGGCATATACAAGAGTTCATTTCTATTGGTTGCAGATTGCAAAACCATGATTGCCTTCATGTTCTCTATGAAACCCTTACATTTCCAAGTGACCTGAAGTAGCACTTTCACAAAAACATTTGTGTGCGTGTCTGTGGTGAAAGGAGCTCTAAGTTGTGTATTCTGTGCTGGAGAGTAACACACTCTACAGAGGTTACACAGCGTTTGAAAGCACCAACATGCTTCAAACTGAAACTGCTACTAGGTGTGTGTAGCCTGCAGAAAGAAGGCTTGTCATTTCAAAGAAAGAAGAGGAAACCAAAATCCAGGTAGTGAAACGAGCACACCAGTATGGGAGATGTCCATGTGAACAGTTTCTAGCAACAGCTCTTTCTGGACACTTGGAAACAGCGCTGTGAAAAAATTTCGTAGGAAGCGTGAATTGGCCAAAGATGAAAGACCTTCCAAAACCAACACTAAAGAACTTAGCCAAACAATGAATGTTGCAATAAGCTCCTGCAGGAAAGGTGCTTCTATGACACAAATCCCGAGCAGGTATCTGCATTCTGCACAGTACAAAATGCATATGATTCCTGGCTGAAAACTCACTCCAGCAGGATGAAATGTATGTGTTTCTCTCTGAAGGAACACTCAGGCACTAGGCTTTTGCTTGCTCCTTCAAAGTCTTTGTAGAAACATATATTTTCACTGATGGAATACGTTTTGGGATGCATTCTTTCAATCTCTTGCAAGCCTCATTTTCTTTCTTTGAAAATGTGGAAAAACAATGAGTATGTTTCCCAAATCACCTGTAATCCAGAAAAACGCACACTGCATCACTCTTGCTCAAACACACTTTCTCCTAATGCGTTGAGAACTTTCAAGAAACCAGAAAAGAGGGGCAATTTGCAGTAAAATTCAGATGGATGTGTTCAAAAGGACATTTCTATTGGTTGCAGAGTGCAAAAGCATGATTGACTTCATGTTCTCGATGAAACTCTTACATTTCCAAGTGACCTGAAGTAGGCCTTTCACAAAAGCTGTGTTTGCGTGTCTGTGGCGAAAGGAGCTCTAAGTTGTGTATTCAGTGCTGGAGAGTGACACACTGTACATAGGTTACACTGCGTTTTGAGAGCACCAACATCCTTCAAACTGAAACTGCTACAAAGTGTGTGTAGCCTGCAGAAAGAAGGCTTGTCATTTCAAAGAAAGAAGAGGAAACCAAAATCCAGGTAGTGAAACGAGCACACCATATGGGAGATGTGCATGCGGACAGTTTTAAGCAGCAGCTCTTTGTGGACACTTAGAAACAGCGCTGTGAAAAAATTTCGTACGAAGCGGGATTTGGCCAAAGGTGAAACACCTTCCAAAACCAACCCTAAAGAACTTAGCCAAACAATGAATGTTGCAATAAGCTCCTGCAGGAAAGGTGCTTCTATGACACAACTCCCAAGCTGGTAGCTACATTCTGCACACTGCAAATCCATATGATTCCTGGCTGAAAACTCACTCCAGCAGGATGAAATGTATGTGTTTCTCTCTGAAGGAACACTCAGGCACTAGGCTTTTCTTGCCCCTTCAAAGTCTTTGTAGAAACGTGTGTTTTCACTGCTGGAATACGTTTTGGGATGCATTGTTTCAATCTCTTGCAAGCCTCTTGTTGTTTCTTACGCAATATAGAAAAATAATAAGTATGTTTCCCAAAACACTTGAAATCCAGGAAAACGCACACTGCATCACTCTTGCTCAAACACGCTCTTTCTCCTAATGTGTTGAGAACTTTCAACAAAACAGAAATGAAGGGCATTTTGCAGTGAAATTCAGACTGGTATGAACAAAAGGACATTTCTATTGGTTGCAGATTGCAAAAGAATGATTGACTTCATGTTCTCAATGAAAACCTGACATTTCCAAGTGACCTGAAGTAGCACTTTCACCAAAATATGTATTTGCGTGTCTGTGTTGAAAGGAGCTCTAAGTGGTGTATTCAGTGCTGGAGAATGACACACTCTACAGAGGTTAAACAGCGTTTTGAGAGCACCAACATGCTTCAAACTTAAACTGCTACAAGGTGTGTGTAGCCTGCAGAAAGAAGCTTTGTCATTTCCAAGAAAGAAGAGGAAACTAAAATGAAGGTAGTGAAACGAGCACACCAGTATGGGAGATGTGCATATGGACAGTTTCAAGCAGCTCTTTCTGGACACTTGGAAAAAGCGCTCTGAAAAAATTTCGTACGAAGCGGGATTTGGCCAAAGGTGAAAGACCTTCCAAAACCGACCCTAAAGAAATTAGCCAAACAATGAATGTTGCAATAAGCTCCTGCAGGAGACGTGCTTCTATGACACAACTCCAGAGCTGGTAGCTACATTCTGCACACTACAAAATCCATATGAATTCCTGGCTGAAAACTCACTCCAGAAGGATGAAATAGCTCTGTTCGTTTCTGAAAGAACACTCAGCCACTAGGCTTTGGCTTGCTCCTTCAAAGTCTTTGTAGGAACGTGTGTTTTCACTGCTGGAATACGTTTTGGGATGCATTGTTTCAATCTCTTGCAAGCCTCATGTTGTTTCTTACACAATGTGGAAAAATAAGGGGTATGTTTCCCAAATCACTTGAAATCCAGGAAAATGCACACTTGCTCAAACACGCTCTTTCTCCTTATGTGTTGAGAACTTTCAAGAAACCAGAAAAGAAGGGCATTTTGCAGTGAAATTCAGGCGGGCATATACAAGAGTTCATTTCTATTGGTTGCAGATTGCAAAACCATGATTGACTTCATGTTCTCTATGAAACCCTTACATTTCCAAGTGACCTGAAGTAGGACTTTCACAAAAACATGTGTGTGCGTGTCTGTGGCGAAAGGAGCTCTAAGTTGTGTATTCAGTGCTGGAGAGTAACACACTCTACAGAGGTTACACAGCGTTTGAAAGCACCAACATGCTTCAAACTGAAACTGCTACAAGGTGTGTGTAGCCTGCAGAAAGAAGGCTTGTCATTTCAAAGAAAGAAGAGGAAACCAAAATCCAGGTAGTGAAACGAGCACACCAGTATGGGAGATGTCCATGTCGACAGTTTCAAGCAACAGCTCTTTCTGGACACTTGGAAACAGCGCTGTGAAAAAATTTCGTAGGAAGCATGAATTGGCCAAAGATGAAAGACCTTCCAAAACCAACCCTAAAGAACTTAGCCAAACAATGAATGTTGCAATAAGCTCCTGCAGGAAAGGTGCTTCTATGACACAAATCCCGAGCAGGTATCTGCATTCTGCACAGTACAAAATGCATATGATTCCTGGCTGAAAACTCACTCCAGCAGGATGAAATGTATGTGTTTCTCTCTGAAGGAACACTCAGGCACTAGGCTTTTGCTTGCTCCTTCAAAGTCTTTGTAGAAACATATATTTTCACTGATGGAATACGTTTTGGGATGCATTCTTTCAATCTCTTGCAAGCCTCATTTTCTTTCTTTGAAAATGTGGAAAAACAATGAGTATGTTTCCCAAATCACCTGTAATCCAGAAAAACGCACACTGCATCACTCTTGCTCAAACACACTTTCTCCTAATGCGTTGAGAACTTTCAAGAAACCAGAAAAGAGGGGCAATTTGCAGTAAAATTCAGATGGATGTGTTCAAAAGGACATTTCTATTGGTTGCAGAGTGCAAAAGCATGATTGACTTCATGTTCTCGATGAAACTCTTACATTTCCAAGTGACCTGAAGTAGGCCTTTCACAAAAGCTGTGTTTGCGTGTCTGTGGCGAAAGGAGCTCTAAGTTGTGTATTCAGTGCTGGAGAGTGACACACTGTACATAGGTTACACTGCGTTTTGAGAGCACTAACATCCTTCAAACTGAAACTGCTACAAAGTGTGTGTAGCCTGCAGAAAGAAGGCTTGTCATTTCAAAGAAAGAAGAGGAAACCAAAATCCAGGTAGTGAAACGAGCACACCATATGGGAGATGTGCATGCGGACAGTTTTAAGCAGCAGCTCTTTGTGGACACTTAGAAACAGCGCTGTGAAAAAATTTCGTACGAAGCGGGATTTGGCCAAAGGTGAAAGACCTTCCAAAACCAACCCTAAAGAACTTAGCCAAACAATGAATGTTGCAATAAGCTCCTGCAGGAAAGGTGCTTCTATGACACAACTCCCAAGCTGGTAGCTACATTCTGCACACTACAAATCCATATGATTCCTGGCTGAAAACTCACTCCAGCAGGATGAAATGTATGTGTTTCTCTCTGAAGGAACACTCAGGCACTAGGCTTTTGCTTTCTCCTTCAAAGTCTTTGTAGAAACGTGTGTTTTCACTGCTGGAATACGTTTTGGGATGCATTGTTTCAATCTCTTGCAAGCCTCATGTTGTTTCTTACACAATGTGGAAAAATAAGGGGTATGTTTCCCAAATCACTTGAAATCCAGGAAAATGCACACTTGCTCAAACACGCTCTTTCTCCTTATGTGTTGAGAACTTTCAAGAAACCAGAAAAGAGGGGCATTTTGCAGTGAAATTCAGGCGGGCATATACAAGAGTTCATTTCTATTGGTTGCAGATTGCAAAACCATGATTGACTTCATGTTCTCTATGAAACCCTTACATTTCCAAGTGACCTGAAGTAGCACTTTCACAAAAACATGTGTGTGCGTGTCTGTGGTGAAAGGAGCTCTAAGTTGTGTATTCAGTGCTGGAGAGTAACACACTCTACAGAGGTTACACAGCGTTTGAAAGCACCAACATGCTTCAAACTGAAACTGCTACTAGGTGTGTGTAGCCTGCAGAAAGAAGGCTTGTCATTTCAAAGAAAGAAGAGGAAACCAAAATCCAGGTAGTGAAACGAGCACACCAGTATGGGAGATGTCCATGTGAACAGTTTCAAGCAACAGCTCTTTCTGGACACTTGGAAACAGCGCTGTGAAAAAATTTCGTAGGAAGCGTGAATTGGCCAAAGATGAAAGACCTTCCAAAACCAACCCTAAAGAACTTAGCCAAACAATGAATGTTGCAATAAGCTCCTGCAGGAAAGGTGCTTCTATGACACAAATCCCGAGCAGGTATCTGCATTCTGCACAGTACAAAATGCATATGATTCCTGGCTGAAAACTCACTCCAGCTGGATGAAATGTATGTGTTTCTCTCTGAAGGAACACTCAGGCACTAGGCTTTTGCTTGCTCCTTAAAAGTCTTTGTAGAAATATATATTTTCACTGATGGAATACGTTTTGGGATGCATTCTTTCAATCTCTTGCAAGCCTCATTTTCTTTCTTTGAAAATGTGGAAAAACAATGAGTATGTTTCCCAAATCACCTGTAATCCAGAAAAACGCACACTGCATCACTCTTGCTCAAACACACTTTCTCCTAATGCGTTGAGAACTTTCAAGAAACCAGAAAAGAGGGGCAATTTGCAGTAAAATTCAGATGGATGTGTTCAAAAGGACATTTCTATAGGTTGCAGAGTGCAAAAGCATGATTGACTTCATGTTCTCGATGAAACTCTTACATTTCCAAGTGACCTGAAGTAGGCCTTTCACAAAAGCTGTGTTTGCGTGTCTGTGGTGAAAAGAGCTCTAAGTTGTGTATTCAGTGCTGGAGAGTGACACACTGTACATAGGTTACACTGCGTTTTGAGAGCACTAACATCCTTCAAACTGAAACTGCTACAAAGTGTGTGTAGCCTGCAGAAAGAAGGCTTATCATTTCAAAGAAAGAAGAGGAAACCAAAATCCAGGTAGTGAAACGAGCACACCATATGGGAGATGTGCATGCGGACAGTTTTAAGCAGCAGCTCTTTGTGGACACTTAGAAACAGCGCTGTGAAAAAATTTCGTACGAAGCGGGATTTGGCCAAAGGTGAAAGACCTTCCAAAACCAACCCTAAAGAACTTAGCCAAACAATGAATGTTGCAATAAGCTCCTGCAGGAAAGGTGCTTCTATGACACAACTCCCAAGCTGGTAGCTACATTCTGCACACTGCAAATCCATATGATTCCTGGCTGAAAACTCACTCCAGCAGGATGAAATGTATGTGTTTCTCTCTGAAGGAACACTCAGGCACTAGGCTTTTGCTTGCCCCTTCAAAGTCTTTGTAGAAACGTGTGTTTTCACTGCTGGAATACGTTTTGGGATGCATTGTTTCAATCTCTTGCAAGCCTCTTGTTGTTTCTTACGCAATATAGAAAAATAAGGAGTATGTTTCCCAAAACACTTGAAATCCAGGAAAACGCACACTACATCACTCTTGCTCAAACACGCTCTTTCTCCTAATGTGTTGAGAACTTTCAACAAAACAGAAATGAAGGGCATTTTGCAGTGAAATTCAGACTGGTATGAACAAAAGGACATTTCTATTGGTTGCAGATTGCAAAAGAGTGATTGACTTCATGTTCTCAATGAAAACCTTACATTTCCAAGTGACCTGAAGTAGCACTTTCACCAAAATATGTGTTTGCGTGTCTGTGTTGAAAGGTGCTCTAAGTTGTGTATTCAGTGCTGGAGACTGACACACTCTACAGAGGTTACACAGCGTTTTGAGAGCACCAACATGCTTCAAACTTAAACTGCTACAAGGTGTGTGTAGCCTGCAGAAAGAAGCTTTGTCATTTCCAAGAAAGAAGAGGAAACTAAAATGAAGGTAGTGAAACGAGCACACCAGTATGGGAGATGTGCATATGGACAGTTTCAAGCAGCTCTTTCTGGACACTTGGAAAAAGCGCTCTGAAAAAATTTCGTACGAAGCGGGATTTGGCCAAAGGTGAAAGACCTTCCTAAACCGACCCTAAAGAAATTAGCCAAACAATGAATGTTGCAATAAGCTCCTGCAGGAGACGTGCTTCTATGACACAACTCAAGAGCTGGTAGCTACATTCTGCACACTACAAAATCCATATGAATTCCTGGCTGAAAACTCACTCCAGAAGGATGAAATAGCTGTGTTCGTTTCTGAAAGAACACTCAGCCACTAGGCTTTGGCTTGCTCCTTCAAAGTCTTTGTAGGAACGTGTGTTTTCACTGCTGGAATACGTTTTGGGATGCATTGTTTCAATCTCTTGCAAGCCTCATGTTGTTTCTTACACAATGTGGAAAAATAAGGGGTATGTTTCCCAAATCACTTGAAATCCAGGAAAATGCACACTTGCTCAAACACGCTCTTTCTCCTTATGTGTTGAGAACTTTCAAGAAACCAGAAAAGAGGGGCATTTTGCAGTGAAATTCAGGCGGGCATATACAAGAGTTCATTTCTATTGGTTGCAGATTGCAAAACCATGATTGACTTCATGTTCTCTATGAAACCCTTACATTTCCAAGTGACCTGAAGTAGCACTTTCACAAAAACATGTGTGTGCGTGTCTGTGGCGAAAGGAGCTCTAAGTTGTGTATTCAGTGCTGGAGAGTAACACACTCTACAGAGGTTACACAGCGTTTGAAAGCACCAACATGCTTCAAACTGAAACTGCTACAAGGTGTGTGTAGCCTGCAGAAAGAAGGCTTGTCATTTCAAAGAAAGAAGAGGAAACCAAAATCCAGGTAGTGAAACGAGCACACCAGTATGGGAGATGTCCATGTGAACAGTTTCAAGCAACAGCTCTTTCTGGACACTTGGAAACAGCGCTGTGAAAAAATTTCGTAGGAAGCATGAATTGGCCAAAGATGAAAGACCTTCCAAAACCAACACTAAAGAACTTAGCCAAACAATGAATGTTGCAATAAGCTCCTGCAGGAAAGGTGCTTCTATGACACAAATCCCGAGCAGGTATCTGCATTCTGCACAGTACAAAATGCATATGATTCCTGGTTGAAAACTCACTCCAGCAGGATGAAATGTATGTGTTTCTCTCTGAAGGAACACTCAGGCACTAGGCTTTTGCTTGCTCCTTCAAAGTCTTTGTAGAAACATATATTTTCACTGATGGAATTCGTTTTGGGATGCATTCTTTCAATCTCTTGCAAGCCTCATTTTCTTTCTTTGAAAATGTGGAAAAACAATGAGTATGTTTCCCAAATCACCTGTAATCCAGAAAAACGCACACTGCATCACTCTTGCTCAAACACACTTTCTCCTAATGCGTTGAGAACTTTCAAGAAACCAGAAAAGAGGGGCAATTTGCAGTAAAATTCAGATGGATGTGTTCAAAAGGACATTTCTATTGGTTGCAGAGTGCAAAAGCATGATTGACTTCATGTTCTCGATGAAACTCTTACATTTCCAAGTGACCTGAAGTAGGCCTTTCACAAAAGCTGTGTTTGCGTGTCTGTGGCGAAAGGAGCTCTAAGTTGTGTATTCAGTGCTGGAGAGTGACACACTGTACATAGGTTACACTGCGTTTTGAGAGCACTAACATCCTTCAAACTGAAACTGCTACAAAGTGTGTGTAGCCTGCAGAAAGAAGGCTTGTCATTTCAAAGAAAGAAGAGGAAACCAAAATCCAGGTAGTGAAACGAGCACACCATATGGGAGATGTGCATGCGGACAGTTTTAAGCAGCAGCTCTTTGTGGACACTTAGAAACAGCGCTGTGAAAAAATTTCGTACGAAGCGGGATTTGGCCAAAGGTGAATGACCTTCCAAAACCAACCCTAAAGAACTTAGCCAAACAATGAATGTTGCAATAAGCTCCTGCAGGAAAGGTGCTTCTATGACACAACTCCCAAGCTGGTAGCTACATTCTGCACACTGCAAATCCATATGATTCCTGGCTGAAAACTCACTCCAGCAGGATGAAATGTATGTGTTTCTCTCTGAAGGAACACTCAGGCACTAGGCTTTTGCTTGCCCCTTCAAAGTCTTTGTAGAAACGTGTGTTTTCACTGCTGGAATACGTTTTGGGATGCATTGTTTCAATCTCTTGCAAGCCTCTTGTTGTTTCTTACGCAATATAGAAAAATAAGGAGTATGTTTCCCAAAACACTTGAAATCCAGGAAAACGCACACTACATCACTCTTGCTCAAACACGCTCTTTCTCCTAATGTGTTGAGAACTTTCAACAAAACAGAAATGAAGGGCATTTTGCAGTGAAATTCAGACTGGTATGAACAAAAGGACATTTCTATTGGTTGCAGATTGCAAAAGAGTGATTGACTTCATGTTCTCAATGAAAACCTTACATTTCCAAGTGACCTGAAGTAGCACTTTCACCAAAATATGTGTTTGCGTGTCTGTGTTGAAAGGTGCTCTAAGTTGTGTATTCAGTGCTGGAGACTGACACACTCTACAGAGGTTACACAGCGTTTTGAGAGCACCAACATGCTTCAAACTTAAACTGCTACAAGGTGTGTGTAGCCTGCAGAAAGAAGCTTTGTCATTTCCAAGAAAGAAGAGGAAACTAAAATGAAGGTAGTGAAACGAGCACACCAGTATGGGAGATGTGCATATGGACAGTTTCAAGCAGCTCTTTCTGGACACTTGGAAAAAGCGCTCTGAAAAAATTTCGTACGAAGCGGGATTTGGCCAAAGGTGAAAGACCTTCCTAAACCGACCCTAAAGAAATTAGCCAAACAATGAATGTTGCAATAAGCTCCTGCAGGAGACGTGCTTCTATGACACAACTCAAGAGCTGGTAGCTACATTCTGCACACTACAAAATCCATATGAATTCCTGGCTGAAAACTCACTCCAGAAGGATGAAATAGCTGTGTTCGTTTCTGAAAGAACACTCAGCCACTAGGCTTTGGCTTGCTCCTTCAAAGTCTTTGTAGGAACGTGTGTTTTCACTGCTGGAATACGTTTTGGGATGCATTGTTTCAATCTCTTGCAAGCCTCATGTTGTTTCTTACACAATGTGGAAAAATAAGGGGTATGTTTCCCAAATCACTTGAAATCCAGGAAAATGCACACTTGCTCAAACACGCTCTTTCTCCTTATGTGTTGAGAACTTTCAAGAAACCAGAAAAGAGGGGCATTTTGCAGTGAAATTCAGGCGGGCATATACAAGAGTTCATTTCTATTGGTTGCAGATTGCAAAACCATGATTGACTTCATGTTCTCTATGAAACCCTTACATTTCCAAGTGACCTGAAGTAGCACTTTCACAAAAACATGTGTGTGCGTGTCTGTGGCGAAAGGAGCTCTAAGTTGTGTATTCAGTGCTGGAGAGTAACACACTCTACAGAGGTTACACAGCGTTTGAAAGCACCAACATGCTTCAAACTGAAACTGCTACAAGGTGTGTGTAGCCTGCAGAAAGAAGGCTTGTCATTTCAAAGAAAGAAGAGGAAACCAAAATCCAGGTAGTGAAACGAGCACACCAGTATGGGAGATGTCCATGTGAACAGTTTCAAGCAACAGCTCTTTCTGGACACTTGGAAACAGCGCTGTGAAAAAATTTCGTACGAAGCGGGATTTGGCCAAAGGTGAATGACCTTCCAAAACCAACCCTAAAGAACTTAGCCAAACAATGAATGTTGCAATAAGCTCCTGCAGGAAAGGTGCTTCTATGACACAACTCCCAAGCTGGTAGCTACATTCTGCACACTGCAAATCCATATGATTCCTGGCTGAAAACTCACTCCAGCAGGATGAAATGTATGTGTTTCTCTCTGAAGGAACACTCAGGCACTAGGCTTTTGCTTGCCCCTTCAAAGTCTTTGTAGAAACGTGTGTTTTCACTGCTGGAATACGTTTTGGGATGCATTGTTTCAATCTCTTGCAAGCCTCTTGTTGTTTCTTACGCAATATAGAAAAATAAGGAGTATGTTTCCCAAAACACTTGAAATCCAGGAAAACGCACACTACATCACTCTTGCTCAAACACGCTCTTTCTCCTAATGTGTTGAGAACTTTCAACAAAACAGAAATGAAGGGCATTTTGCAGTGAAATTCAGACTGGTATGAACAAAAGGACATTTCTATTGGTTGCAGATTGCAAAAGAGTGATTGACTTCATGTTCTCAATGAAAACCTTACATTTCCAAGTGACCTGAAGTAGCACTTTCACCAAAATATGTGTTTGCGTGTCTGTGTTGAAAGGTGCTCTAAGTTGTGTATTCAGTGCTGGAGACTGACACACTCTACAGAGGTTACACAGCGTTTTGAGAGCACCAACATGCTTCAAACTTAAACTGCTACAAGGTGTGTGTAGCCTGCAGAAAGAAGCTTTGTCATTTCCAAGAAAGAAGAGGAAACTAAAATGAAGGTAGTGAAACGAGCACACCAGTATGGGAGATGTGCATATGGACAGTTTCAAGCAGCTCTTTCTGGACACTTGGAAAAAGCGCTCTGAAAAAATTTCGTACGAAGCGGGATTTGGCCAAAGGTGAAAGACCTTCCTAAACCGACCCTAAAGAAATTAGCCAAACAATGAATGTTGCAATAAGCTCCTGCAGGAGACGTGCTTCTATGACACAACTCAAGAGCTGGTAGCTACATTCTGCACACTACAAAATCCATATGAATTCCTGGCTGAAAACTCACTCCAGAAGGATGAAATAGCTGTGTTCGTTTCTGAAAGAACACTCAGCCACTAGGCTTTGGCTTGCTCCTTCAAAGTCTTTGTAGGAACGTGTGTTTTCACTGCTGGAATACGTTTTGGGATGCATTGTTTCAATCTCTTGCAAGCCTCATGTTGTTTCTTACACAATGTGGAAAAATAAGGGGTATGTTTCCCAAATCACTTGAAATCCAGGAAAATGCACACTTGCTCAAACACGCTCTTTCTCCTTATGTGTTGAGAACTTTCAAGAAACCAGAAAAGAGGGGCATTTTGCAGTGAAATTCAGGCGGGAATATACAAGAGTTCATTTCTATTGGTTGCAGATTGCAAAACCATGATTGACTTCATGTTCTCTATGAAACCCTTACATTTCCAAGTGACCTGAAGTAGGACTTTCACAAAAACATGTGTGTGCGTGTCTGTGGCGAAAGGAGCTCTAAGTTGTGTATTCAGTGCTGGAGAGTAACACACTCTACAGAGGTTACACAGCGTTTGAAAGCACCAACATGCTTCAAACTGAAACTGCTACAAGGTGTGTGTAGCCTGCAGAAAGAAGGCTTGTCATTTCAAAGAAAGAAGAGGAAACTAAAATCCAGGTAGTGAAACGAGCACACCAGTATGGGAGATGTCCATGTGAACAGTTTCAAGCAACAGCTCTTTCTGGACACTTGGAAACAGCGCTGTGAAAAAATTTCGTAGGAAGCATGAATTGGCCAAAGATGAAAGACCTTCCAAAACCAACACTAAAGAACTTAGCCAAACAATGAATGTTGCAATAAGCTCCTGCAGGAAAGGTGCTTCTATGACACAAATCCCGAGCAGGTATCTGCATTCTGCACAGTACAAAATGCATATGATTCCTGGCTGAAAACTCACTCCAGCAGGATGAAATGTATGTGTTTCTCTCTGAAGGAACACTCAGGCACTAGGCTTTTGCTTGCTCCTTCAAAGTCTTTGTAGAAACATATATTTTCACTGATGGAATTCGTTTTGGGATGCATTCTTTCAATCTCTTGCAAGCCTCATTTTCTTTCTTTGAAAATGTGGAAAAACAAGGAGTATGTTTCCCAAATCACCTGTAATCCAGAAAAACGCACACTGCATCACTCTTGCTCAAACACACTTTCTCCTAATGCGTTGAGAACTTTCAAGAAACCAGAAAAGAGGGGCAATTTGCAGTAAAATTCAGATGGATGTGTTCAAAAGGACATTTCTATTGGTTGCAGAGTGCAAAAGCATGATTGACTTCATGTTCTCGATGAAACTCTTACATTTCCAAGTGACCTGAAGTAGGCCTTTCACAAAATCTGTGTTTGCGTGTCTGTGGCGAAAGGAGCTCTAAGTTGTGTATTCAGTGCTGGAGAGTGACACACTGTACATAGGTTACACTGCGTTTTGAGAGCACTAACATCCTTCAAACTGAAACTGCTACAAAGTGTGTGTAGCCTGCAGAAAGAAGGCTAGTCATTTAAAAGAAAGAAGAGGAAACCAAAATCCAGGTAGTGAAACGAGCACACCATATGGGAGATGTGCATGCGGACAGTTTTAAGCAGCAGCTCTTTGTGGACACTTAGAAACAGCGCTGTGAAAAAATTTCGTACGAAGCGGGATTTGGCCAAAGGTGAATGACCTTCCAAAACCAACCCTAAAGAACTTAGCCAAACAATGAATGTTGCAATAAGCTCCTGCAGGAAAGGTGCTTCTATGACACAACTCCCAAGCTGGTAGCTACATTCTGCACACTACAAATCCATATGATTCCTGGCTGAAAACTCACTCCAGCAGGATGAAATGTATGTGTTTCTCTCTGAAGGAACACTCAGGCACTAGGCTTTTGCTTTCTCCTTCAAAGTCTTTGTAGAAACGTGTGTTTTCACTGCTGGAATACGTTTTGGGATGCATTGTTTCAATCTCTTGCAAGCCTCATGTTGTTTCTTACACAATGTGGAAAAATAAGGGGTATGTTTCCCAAATCACTTGAAATCCAGGAAAATGCACACTTGCTCAAACACGGTCTTTCTCCTTATGTGTTGAGATCTTTCAAGAAACCAGAAAAGAGGGGCATTTTGCAGTGAAATTCAGGCGGGCATATACAAGAGTTCATTTCTATTGGTTGCAGATTGCAAAACCATGATTGACTTCATGTTCTCTATGAAACCCTTACATTTCCAAGTGACCTGAAGTAGGACTTTCACAAAAACATGTGTGTGCGTGTCTGTGGTGAAAGGAGCTCTAAGTTGTGTATTCAGTGCTGGAGAGTAACACACTCTACAGAGGTTACACAGCGTTTGAAAGCACCAACATGCTTCAAACTGAAACTGCTACTAGGTGTGTGTAGCCTGCAGAAAGAAGGCTTGTCATTTCAAAGAAAGAAGAGGAAACCAAAATCCAGGTAGTGAAACGAGCACACCAGTATGGGAGATGTCCATGTGAACAGTTTCAAGCAACAGCTCTTTCTGGACACTTGGAAACAGCGCTGTGAAAAAATTTCGTAGGAAGCGTGAATTGGCCAAAGTTGAAAGACCTTCCAAAACCAACCCTAAAGAACTTAACCAAACAATGAATGTTGCAATAAGCTCCTGCAGGAAAGGTGCTTCTATGACACAAATCCCTAGCAGGTATATACATTCTGCACAGTACAAAATGCATATGATTCCTGGCTGAAAACTCACTCCAGCAGGATGAAATGTATGTGTTTCTCTCTGAAGGAACACTCAGGCACTAGGCTTTTGCTTGCTCCTTCAAAGTCTTTGTAGAAACATATATTTTCACTGATGGAATACGTTTTGGGATGCATTCTTTCAATCTCTTGCAAGCCTCATTTTCTTTCTTTGAAAATGTGGAAAAACAATGATTATGTTTCCCAAATCACCTGTAATCCAGAAAAACGCACACTGCATCACTCTTGCTCAAACACACTTTCTCCTAATCCGTTGAGAACTTTCAAGAAACCAGAAAAGAAGGGCAATTTGCAGTAAAATTCAGATGGATGTGTTCAAAAGGACATTTCTATTGGTTGCAGAGTGCAAAAGCATGATTGACTTCATGTTCTCGATGAAACTCTTACATTTCCAAGTGACCTGAAGTAGGCCTTTCACAAAAGCTGTGTTTGCGTGTCTGTGGCGAAAGGAGCTCTAAGTTGTGTATTCAGTGCTTGAGAGGGACACACTCTACATAGGTTACACAGCATTTTGAGAGCACCAACATGCTTCAAACTGAAACCGCTACAAGCTGTGTGTAGCATGCAGAAAGAAGGCTTGTCATTTCAAAGAAAGAAGAGGAAACCAAAATCCAGGTAGTGAAACGAGCACACCAGTATGGAAGATATCCATGTGAACAGTTTCAAGCAACAGCTCTTTCTGGACACTTGAAAACAGCGCTGTGAAAAAATTTCGTAGGAAGCGTGAATTGGCCAAAGTTGAAAGACCTTCCAAAACCAACCCTAAAGAACTTAGCCAAACAATGAATGTTGCAATAAGCTCCTGCAGGAAAGGTGCTTCTATGACACAAATCCCGAGCAGGTATCTACATTCTGCACAGTACAAAATGCATATGATTCCTGGCTGAAAACTCACTCCAACAGGATGAAATGTATGTGTTTCTCTCTGAAGGAACAATCAGGCACTAGGCTTTTGCTTGCTCCTTCAAAGTCTTTGTAGGAACGTGTGTTTTCACTGCTGGAATACGTTTTGGGATGCATTGTTTCAATCTCTTGCAAGCCTCTTGTTGTTTCTTAGGCAATATAGAAAAATAAGGAGTATGTTTCCCAAAAAACTCGAAATCCAGGAAAACGCCCACTGCATCACTCTTGCTCAAACACGCTCTTTCTCCTAATGTGTTGAGAACTTTCAACAAAACAGAAACGAAGGGCATTTTGCAGTGAAATTCAGACTGGTATGAACAAAAGGACATTTCTATTGGTTGCAGATTGAAAAAGCATGATTGACTTCATGTTCTCAGTGAAATCCTTACAGTTCCAAGTGACCTGAAGTAGCACTTTCACAAAAACATGTGTTTGCGTGTCTGTGTTGAAAGGAGCTCTTATTTGAGTATTCAGTGCTGGAGAGTGACACACTCTACAGAGGTTACACAGCGTTTTGAGAGCACCAACATGCTTCAAACTGAAACTGCTACAAGGTGTGTGTAGCCTGCAGAAAGAAGGCTTGTCATTTCAAAGAAAGAAGAGCAAACCAAAATCCAGGTAGTGAAACGAGCACACCAGTATGGGAGATGTGCACGTGGACAGTGTCAAGCTGCAGCTCTTTATGGACACTTGGAAACAGCGCTCTGAATAAATTTCGTACGAAGCAGGATTTGGCCAAAGTTGAAAGACCTTCCAAAACCAACCCTAAAGAACGTAGCCAAGCAATGAATGTTGCAATAATCTCCTGCAGGAGAGGTGCTTCTATGACACAACCCCCGAGCAGGTACCTATATTCTGCACAGTACAAAATGCATATGAATTCCTGGCTGAAAACTCACTCCAGAAGGATGAAATGCATGTGTTTCTCTCTGAAAGAACACTCAGCCACTAGGCTTTGGCTTGCTCCTTCAAAGTCTTTGTAGAAACGTGTGTTTTCACTGCTGGAATACGTTTTGGGATGCATTGTTTCAATCTCTTGCAAGCCTCATGTTGTTTCTCACACAATGTGGAAAAATAATGGATATGTTTCCCAAATCACTTGAAATCCAGGAAAACGCACACTTGCTCAAACACGCTCTTTCTCCTTATTTGTTGAGAACTTTCAAGAAACCAGAAATGAGGGGCAATTTGCAGTGAAATTCAGGCAGGCATATACAAGAGTTCATATCTATTGGTTGCAGATTGCAAAACCATGATTGCCTTCATGTTCTCGATGATAACCTTACATTTCCAAGTGACCTGAAGTAGGACTTTCACAAAAACATGTGTATGCGTGTCTGTGGTGAAAGGAGCTCTAAGTTGTGTATTCAGTGCTGGAGAGTGACAGACTCTACTGAGGTTACACAGCCGTTTGAGAGCACCAACATCCTTCAAACTGAAACTGCTACAAGGTGTGTGTAGCCTGCAGAAAGAAGGCTTGTCATTTCAAAGAAAGAAGAGGAAACCAAAATCCAGGTAGTGAAACGAGCACACCAGTATGGGAGATGTCCATGTCGACAGTTTCAAGCAACAGCTCTTTCTGGACACTTGGAAAAAGCCCTCTGAAAAAATTTCGTAGGAAGCGTGAATTGGCCAAAGTTGAAAGACCATCCAAAACCAACCCTAAAGAACTTAGCCAAACAATGAATGTTGCAATAAGCCTCTGCAGGAAAGGTGCTTCTATGACACAAAATCCCCAGCAGGTAGCTACATTCTGCACACTACAAAATGCATATGATTCCTGGCTGAAAACTCACTCCAGCAGGATGAAATGTATGTGTTTCTCTCTGAAGGAACACTCAGGCACTAGGCTTTTGCTTGCTCCTTCCAAGTCTTTGTAGAAACATGTATTTTCATTGCTGGAATACGTTTTCGGATGCATTGTTTCAATCTCTTGCAAGCCTCATGTTGTTTCTTACACAATGTGGAAAAATAAGGGATATGTTTCCCAAATCATTTGAAATCCAGGAAAACGGACACTTGCTCAAACACGCTCTTTCTCCTTATGTGTTGAGAACTTTCAAGAAACCAGAAAAGAGGGGCAATTTGCAGTGAAATTCAGGCGGGCATATACAAGAGTTCATTTCTATTGGTTGCAGAGTGCTATAGCATGATTGACTTCATGTTCTTTATGAATCCCTTACATTTCCAAGTGACCTGAAGTAGGACTTTCACAAAAACATCTGTTTGTGTGTCTGTGTTGAAGGGAGCTCTAAGTTGTGTATTCAGTGCTGGACAGTGACACACTGTACATAGGTTACACTGCATTTTGAGAGCACTAACATGCTTCAAACTGAAACTGCTACAAAGTGTGTGTAGCCTGCAGAAAGAAGGCTTGTCATTTCAAAGAAAGAAGTGGAAACCAAAATCCAGGTAGTGAAACGAGCACACCATATGGGAGATGTGCATGCGGACAGTTTTAAGCAGCAGCTCTTTGTGGACACTTAGAAACAGCGCTGTGAAAAAATTTCGTACGAAGCGGGATTTGGCCAAAGGTGAATGACCTTCCAAAACCAACCCTAAAGAACTTAGCCAAACAATGAATGTTGCAATAAGCTCCTGCAGGAAAGGTGCTTCTATGACACAACTCCCAAGCTGGTAGCTACATTCTGCACAATACAAATCCATATGATTCCTGGCTGAAAACTCACTCCAGCAGGATAAAATGTATGTGTTTCTCTCTGAAGGAACACTCAGGCACTAGGCTTTGGCTTGCTCCTTCAAAGTCTTTGTAGAAACGTGTGTTTTCACTGCTGGAATACGTTTTGGGATGCATTGTTTCAATCTCTTGCAAGCCTCTTGTTGTTTCTTACGCAATATACAAAAATAAGGAGTATGTTTCCCAAAACACTCGAAATCCAGGAAAACGCACACTGCATCACTCTTGCTCAAACACGCTCTTTCTCCTAATGTGTTGAGAACATCAACAAAACAGAAACGAAGGGCATTCTGCAGTGAAATTCAGACTGGTATGAACAAAAGGACATTTCTATTGGTTGCAGATTGCAAAAGAATGATTGATTTCATGTTCTCAATGAAAACCTTACATTTCCAAGTGACCTGAAGTAGCACTTTCACCAAAATATGTGTTTGCGTGTCTGTGTTGAAAGGTGCTCTAAGTTGTGTATTCAGTGCTGCAGAGTGACAAACTCTCCAGAGGTTACACAGCGTTTTGAGAGCACCAACATGCTTCAAACTGAAACTGCTACAATGTGTGTGTAGCCTGCAGAAAGAAGCTTTGTCATTTCCAAGAAAGAAGAGGAAACTAAAATCCAGGTAGTGAAACGAGCACACCAGTATGGGAGATGTGCATGTGGACAGTTTCAAGCAGCAGCTCTTTCTGGACACTTGGAAAAAGCCCTCTGAAAAAATTTTGTACGAAGCGGGATTTGGCCAAAGTTGAAAGACCTTCCAAAACCGACCCTAAAGAACGTAGCCAAGCAATGAATGTTGCAATAATCTCCTGCAGGAGAGGTGCTTCTATGACACAACCCCCGAGCAGGTACCTATATTCTGCACAGTACAAAATGCATATGAATTCCTGGCTGAAAACTCACTCCAGAAGGATGAAATGCATGTGTTTCTCTCTGAAAGAACACTCAGCCACTAGGCTTTGGCTTGCTCCTTCAAAGTCTTTGTAGAAACGTGTGTTTTCACTGCTGGAATACATTTTGGGATGCATTGTTTCAATCTCTTGCAAGCCTCATGTTGTTTCTTACACAATGTGGAAAAATAAGGGGTATGTTTCCCAAATCACTTGAAATCCAAGAAAATGCACACTTGCTCAAACACGCTCTTTCTCCTTATGTGTTGAGAACTTTCAAGAAACCAGAAAAGAGGGGCATTTTGCAGTGAAATTCAGGCGGGCATATACAAGAGTTCATTTCTATTGGTTGCAGATTGCAAAACCATGATTGCCTTCATGTTCTCTATGAAACCCTTACATTTCCAAGTGACCTGAAGTAGCACTTTCACAAAAACATTTGTGTGCGTGTCTGTGGTGAAAGGAGCTCTAAGTTGTGTATTCTGTGCTGGAGAGTAACACACTCTACAGAGGTTACACAGCGTTTGAAAGCACCAACATGCTTCAAACTGAAACTGCTACTAGGTGTGTGTAGCCTGCAGAAAGAAGGCTTGTCATTTCAAAGAAAGAAGAGGAAACCAAAATCCAGGTAGTGAAACGAGCACACCAGTATGGGAGATGTCCATGTGAACAGTTTCTAGCAACAGCTCTTTCTGGACACTTGGAAACAGCGCTGTGAAAAAATTTCGTAGGAAGCGTGAATTGGCCAAAGATGAAAGACCTTCCAAAACCAACCCTAAAGAACTTAGCTAAACAATGAATGTTGCAATAAGCTCCTGCAGGAAAGGTGCTTCTATGACACAAATCCCGAGCAGGTATCTGCATTCTGCACAGTACAAAATGCATATGATTCCTGTCTGAAAACTCACTCCAGCAGGATGAAATGTATGTGTTTCTCTCTGAAGGAACACTCAGGCACTAGGCTTTTGCTTGCTCCTTCAAAGTCTTTGTAGAAACATATATTTTCACTGATGGAATACGTTTTGGGATGCATTCTTTCAATCTCTTGCAAGCCTCATTTTCTTTCTTTGAAAATGTGGAAAAACAATGAGTATGTTTCCCAAATCACCTGTACTCCAGAAAAACGCACACTGCATCACTCTTGCTCAAACACACTTTCTCCTAATGCGTTGAGAACTTTCAAGAAACCAGAAAAGAGGGGCAATTTGCAGTAAAATTCAGATGGATGTGTTCAAAAGGACATTTCTATTGGTTGCAGAGTGCAAAAGCATGATTGACTTCATGTTCTCGATGAAACTCTTACATTTCCAAGTGACCTGAAGTAGGCCTTTCACAAAAGCTGTGTTTGCGTGTCTGTGGCGAAAGGAGCTCTAAGTTGTGTATTCAGTGCTGGAGAGTGACACACTGTACATAGGTTACACTGCGTTTTGAGAGCACTAACATCCTTCAAACTGAAACTGCTACAAAGTGTGTGTAGCCTGCAGAAAGAAGGCTTGTCATTTCAAAGAAAGAAGAGGAAACCAAAATCCAGGTAGTGAAACGAGCACACCATATGGGAGATGTGCATGCGGACAGTTTTAAGCAGCAGCTCTTTGTGGACACTTAGAAACAGCGCTGTGAAAAAATTTCCTACGAAGCGGGATTTGGCCAAAGGTGAAAGACCTTCCAAAACCAACCCTAAAGAACTTAGCCAAACAATGAATGTTGCAATAAGCTCCTGCAGGAAAGGTGCTTCTATGACACAACTCCCAAGCTGGTAGCTACATTCTGCACACTGCAAATCCATATGATTCCTGGCTGAAAACTCACTCCAGCAGGATGAAATGTATGTGTTTCTCTCTGAAGGAACACTCAGGCACTAGGCTTTTGCTTGCCCCTTCAAAGTCTTTGTAGAAACGTGTGTTTTCACTGCTGGAATACGTTTTGGGATGCATTGTTTCAATCTCTTGCAAGCCTCTTGTTGTTTCTTACGCAATATAGAAAAATAATAAGTATGTTTCCCAAAACACTTGAAATCCACGAAAACGCACACTGCATCACTCTTGCTCAAACACGCTCTTTCTCCTAATGTGTTGAGAACTTTCAACAAAACAGAAATGAAGGGCATTTTGCAGTGAAATTCAGACTGGTATGAACAAAAGGACATTTCTATTGGTTGCAGATTGCAAAAGAATGATTGACTTCATGTTCTCAATGAAAACCTGACATTTCCAAGTGACCTGAAGTAGCACTTTCACCAAAATATGTATTTGCGTGTCTGTGTTGAAAGGAGCTCTAAGTTGTGTATTCAGTGCTGGAGAATGACACACTCTACAGAGGTTAAACAGCGTTTTGAGAGCACCAACATGCTTCAAACTTAAACTGCTACAAGGTGTGTATAGCCTGCAGAAAGAAGCTTTGTCATTTCCAAGAAAGAAGAGGAAACTAAAATGAAGGTAGTGAAACGAGCACACCAGTATGGGAGATGTGCATATGGACAGTTTCAAGCAGCTCTTTCTGGACACTTGGAAAAAGCGCTCTGAAAAAATTTCGTACGAAGCGGGATTTGGCCAAAGGTGAAAGACCTTCCAAAACCGACCCTAAAGAAATTAGCCAAACAATGAATGTTGCAATAAGCTCCTGCAGGAGACGTGCTTCTATGACACAACTGCAGAGCTGGTAGCTACATTCTGCACACTACAAAATCCATATGAATTCCTGGCTGAAAACTCACTCCAGAAGGATGAAATAGCTGTGTTCGTTTCTGAAAGAACACTCAGCCACTAGGCTTTGGCTTGCTCCTTCAAAGTCTTTGTAGAAACGTGTGTTTTCACTGCTGGAATACGTTTTGGGATGCATTGTTTCAATCTCTTGCAAGCCTCATGTTGTTTCTTACACAATGTGGAAAAATAAGGGGTATGTTTCCCAAATCACTTGAAATCCAGGAAAATGCACACTTGCTCAAACAAGCTCTTTCTCCTTTTGTGTTGAGAACTTTCAAGAAACCAGAAAAGAGGGGCATTTTGCAGTGAAATTCAGGCGGGCATATACAAGAGTTCATTTCTATTGGTTGCAGATTGCAAAACCATGATTGACTTCATGTTCTCTATGAAACCCTTACATTTCCAAGTGACCTGAAGTAGGACTTTCACAAAAACATGTGTATGCGTGTCTGTGGTGAAAGGAGCTCTAAGTTGTGTATTCAGTGCTGGAGAGTAACACACTCTACAGAGGTTACACAGCGTTTGAAAGCACCAACATGCTTCAAACTGAAACTGCTACTAGGTGTGTGTAGCCTGCAGAAAGAAGGCTTGTCATTTCAAAGAAAGAAGAGGAAACCAAAATCCAGGTAGTGAAACGAGCACACCAGTATGGGAGATGTCCATGTGGACAGTTTCAAGCAGCAGCTCTTTGTAGACACTCGGAAACAGCAGTGTGGAAAAATTTCCTACGAAGCGGGATTTGGCCAAAGTTGAAAGACCTTCCAAAACCAACCCTAAAGAACTTAGCCAAACAATGAATGTTGCAATAAGCCCCTGCAGGAAAGGTGCTTCTATGACACAACTCCCGAGCTGGTAGCTACATTCTGCACACTACAAAATCCATATGATTCCTGGCTGAAAACTCACTCCAGCAGGATGAAATGTATGTGAATCTCTCTGAAGGAACACTCAGGCACTAGGCTTTTGCTTGCTCCTTCAAAGTCTTTGTAGAAACGTGTGTTTTCACTGCTGGAATACGTTTTGGAATGCATTGTTTCAATCTCTTGCAAGCCTCAGGTTGTTTCCTACACAATGTGGAAAAATAAGGAGTATGTTTCCCAAATCACTTGAAATCCAGGAAAACGCACACTGCATCACTCTTGCTCAAACACACTCTTTCTCCTAATGTGTTGAGAACTTTCAACAAAACAGAAAAGAAGGGCATTTTGCAGTGAAATTCAGACTGGTATGAACAAAAGGACATTTCTATTGGTTGCAGATTGAAAAAGCATGATTGACTTCATGTTCTCAATGAAATCCTTACATTTCCAAGTGACCTGAAGTAGCACTTTCACAAAAACATGTGTTTGCGTGTCTGTGTTGAAAGGAGCTCTTAGTTGTGTATTCAGTGCTGGAGAGTGACACACTCTACAGAGGTTACACAGCGTTTTGAGAGCACCAACATGCTTCAAACTGAAACTGCTACAAGGTGTGTGTAGCCTGCAGAAAGAAGGCTTGTCATTTCAAAGAAAGAAGAGGAAACCAAAATCGAGGTAGTGAAACGAGCACACCAGTATGGGATTTTTCCATGTGAACAATTTCAAGCAACAGCTCTTTCTGGACACTTGGAAACAGCGCTGTGAAAAAATTTCGTAGGAAGCGTGAATTGGCCAAAGTTGAAAGACCTTCCAAAACCAACCCTAAAGAACTTAGCCAAACAATGAATGTTGCAATAAGCTCCTGCAGGAAAGGTGCTTCTATGACACAAATCCCGAGCAGGTATCTACATTCTGCACAGTACAAAATGCATATGATTCCAGGCTGAAAACTCACTCCAGCAGGATGAAATGTATGTGTTTCTCTCTGAAGGAACACTCAGGCACTAGGCTTTTGCTTACTCCTTCAAAGTCTTTGTAGAAACATATATTTTCACTAATGGAATACGTTTTGGGATGCATTCTTTCAATCTCTTGCAAGCCTCATTTTCTTTCTTTGAAAATGTGGAAAAACAATGAGTATGTTTCCCAAATCACTTGTAATCCAGAAAAACGCACACTGCATCACTCTTGTTCAAACACACTCTTTCTCCTAATGCGTTGAGAACTTTCAAGAAACCAGAAAAGAAGGGCAATTTGCAGTGAAATTCAGACGGATGTGTTCAAAAGGACATTTCTATTGGTTGCAGAGTGCAAAAGCATGATTGACTTCATGTTCTCTATGAAACCCTTATATTTCCAAGTGACCTGAAGTAGCACTTTCACAATAACATGTGTTTGCGTCTCTGTGGTGAAAGGAGTTCTAAGTTGTGTATTCAGTGCTGGACAGTGACACACTGTACATAGGTTACACTGCGTTTTGAGAGCACTAACATGCTTCAAACTGAAACTGCTACAAGGTTTGTGTAGCCTGCAGAAAGAAGGCTTGTCATTTCAAAGAAAGAAGAGGAAACCCAAATCCAGGTAGTGAAACGAGCACACCAGTATGGGAGATGTGCATGTGGACAGTTTCAAGCAGCAGCTCTTTGTGGACACTTGGAAACAGCGCTCGAAAAAAATTTCGTACGAAGCGGGATTTGACCAAAGTTGAAAGACCTTCCAAAACCAACCCTAAATAACTTAGCCAAACAATGAACATTGCAATAAGCTCCTGCAGGAAAGGTGCTTCTATGACACAACTCCCAAGCTGGTAGCTACATTCTGCACACTACAAAATCCATATGATTCCTGGCTGAAAACTCACTCCAGAAGGATGAAATGTATGTCTTTCTCTCTGAAGGAACACTCAGGCACTAGGCTTTTGCTTGCTCCTTCAAAGTCTTTATAGGAACGTGTGTTTTCACTGCTGGAATACGTTTTCGGTTGCATTGTTTCAATCTCTTGCAAGCCTCTTGTTGTTTCTTAGGCAATATAGAAAAATAAGGAGTATGTTTCCCAAAACACTCGAAATCCAGGAAAACGCCCACTGCATCACTCTTGCTCAAACACGCTCTTTCTCCTAATGTGTTGAGAACTTTCAACAAAACAGAAACGAAGGGCATTTTGCAGTGAAATTCAGACTGGTATGAACAAAAGGACATTTCTATTGGTTGCAGATTGAAAAAGCATGATTGACTTCATGTTCTCAATGAAATCCTTACATTTCCAAGTGACCTGAAGTAGCACTTTCACAAAAACATGTGTTTGCGTGTCTGTGTTGAAAGGAGCTCTTATTTGTGTATTCAGTGCTGGAGAGTGACACACTCTACAGAGGTTACACAGCGTTTTGAGAGCACCAACATGCTTCAAACTGAAACTGCGACAAGGTGTGTGTAGCCTGCAGAAAGAAGGCATGTCATTTCAAAGAAAGAAGAGGAAACCAAAATTGAGGTAGTGAAACGAGCACACCAGTATGGGAGATGTCCATGTGGACAGTTTCAAGCAGCAGCTCTTTGTGGACACTTGGAAACAGCGGTGTGAAAAAATTTCGTAGGAAGCGTGAATTGGCCAAAGTTGAAATACCTTCCTACACCAACCCTAAAGAACTTAGCCAAACAATGAATGTTGCAATAAGCTCCTGCAGGATAGGTGATTCTATGACACAAATCCCGAGCAGGTATCTACATTCTGCACAGTACAAAATGCATATGATTCCTGGCTGTAAACTCACTCCAGCAGGATGAAATGTATGTGTTTCTCTCTGAAGGAACACTCAGGCACTAGGCTTTTGCTTGCTCCTTCAAAGTCTTTGTTGAAACATATATTTTCACTGCTGGAAAACGTTTTGGGATGCATTCTTTCAATCTCTTGCAAGCCTCATTTTCTTTCTTTGAAAATGTGGAAAAACAAGGAGTATGTTTCCCATATCACTTGTAATCCAGAAAAACGCACACTGCATCACTCTTTCTCAAACACACTTTCTCCTAATGCGTTGAGAACTTTCAAGAAACCAGAAAAGAAGGGTAATTTGCAGTGAAATTCAGACGGATGTGTTCAAAAGGACATTTCTAATGGTTGCAGAGTGCAAAAGCATGATTGACTTCATGTTCTCTATGAAACCCTTACATTTCCAACTGACCTGAAGTAGCACTTTCACAAAAACATGTTTTTGCGTGTCTGTGCTGAAAGGAGCTCTAAGTTGTGTATTCAGTGCTGGACAGTGACACACTGTACATAGGTTACACTGCGTTTTGAGAGCACTAACATGCTTCAAACTGAAACTGCTACAAGGTGTGTGTAGCCTGCAGAAAGAAGGCTTGTCATTTCAAAGAAAGAAGAGGAAACCAAAATCCAGGTAGTGAAACGAGCACACCATATGGGAAATGTGCATGCGGACAGTTTTAAGCAGCAGCTCTTTGTGGACACTTAGAAACAGCGCTGTGAAAAAATTTCATACGAAGCGGGATTTGGCCAAAGGTGAAAGACCTTCCAAAACCAACCCTAAAGAACTTAGCCAAACAATGAATGTTGCAATAAGCTCCTGCAGGATAGGTGATTCTATGACACAAATCCCGAGCAGGTATCTACATTCTGCACAGTACAAAATGCATATGATTCCTGGCTGAAAACTCACTCCAGCAGGATGAAATGTATGTGTTTCTCTCTGAAGGAACACTCAGGCACTAGGCTTTTGCTTGCTCCTTCAAAGTCTTTGTAGAAACGTGTGTTTTCACTGCTGGAATACGTTTTCGGATGCATTGTTTCAATCTCTTGCAAGCCTCTTGTTGTTTCATACGCAATATAGAAAAATAAGGAGTATGTTTCCCAAAACACTCGAAATCCAGGAAAACAGCCACTACATCAGTCTTGCTCAAACACGCTCTTTCTCCTAATGTGTTGAGAATTTTCAATAAAACAGAAACGAAGGGCATTTTGCAGTGAAATTCAGACTGGTATGAACAAAAGTACATTTCTATTGGTTGCAGATTGCAAAAGCATGATTGACTTCATGTTCTCAATGAAATCCTTACCTTTCCAAGTGGCCTGAAGTAGCACTTTCACAAAAACATGTGTTTGCGTGTCTGTGTTGAAAGGAGCTCTTAGTTGTGTATTCAGTGCTGGAGAGTGACACACTCTACAGAGGTTACACAGCGTTTTCAGAGCACCAACATGCTTCAAACTGAAACTGCTACAAGGTGTGTGTAGCCTGCAGAAAGAAGGCTTGTCATTTCAAAGAAAGAAGAGGAAACCAAAATCGAGGTAGTGAAACGAGCACACCAGTATGGGAGATGTGCAGTGGACAGTTTCAAGCTGCAGCTCTTTATGGACACTTAGAAACAGCGCTCTGAATAAATTTCGTACGAAGCAGGATTTGGCCAAAGATGAAAGACCTTCCAAAACCGACCCTAAAGAACTTAGCCAAACAATGAATGTTGCAATAATCTCCTGCAGGAGAGGTGCTTCTATGACACAACCCCCGAGCAGGTACCTATATTCTGCACAGTACAAAATGCATATGAATTCCTGGCTGAAAACTCACTCCAGAAGGATGAAATGCATGTGTTTCTCTCTGAAAGAACACTCAGCCACTAGGCTTTGGCTTGCTCCTTCAAAGTCTTTGTAGAAACGTGTGTTTTCACTGCTGGAATACGTTTTGGGATGCATTGTTTCAATCTCTTGCAAGCCTCATGTTGTTTCTTACACAATGTGGAAAAATAAGGGATATGTTTCCCAAATCACTTGAAATCCAGGAAAACGCACACTTGCTCAAACACGCTCTTTCTCCTTATGTGTTGAGAACTTTCAAGAAACCAGAAAAGAGGGGCAATTTGCAGTGAAATTCAGGCGGGCATATACAAGAGTTCATTTCTATTGGTTGCAGAGTGCAATAGCATGATTGACTTCATGTTCTCGATGAATCCCTTACATTTCCAAGTGACCTGAAGTAGGACTTTCACAAAAACATCTGTTGTGTGTCTGTGTTGAAAGGAGCTCTAAGTTGTGTATTCAGTGCTGGAGAGTGACACACTGTACATAGGTTACACTGCGTTTTGAGAGCACTAACATGCTTCAAACTGAAACTGCTACAAAGTGTGTGTAGCCTGCAGAAAGAAGGCTTGTCATTTCAAAGAAAGAAGAGGAAACCAAAATCCAGGTAGTGAAACGAGCACACCATATGGGAGATGTGTATGCAGGCAGTTTTAAGCAGCAGCTCTTTGTGGACACTTAGAAACAGCGCTGTGAAAAAATTTCGTACGAAGCGGGATTTGGCCAAAGTTGAAAGACCTTCCAAAACCAACCCTAAAGAACTTAGCCAAACAATGAATGTTGCAATAAGCTCCTGCAGGAAAGGTGCTTCTATGACACAACTCCCAAGCTGGTAGCTACATTCTGCACGTACAAATCCATATGATTCCTGGCTGAAAACTCACTCCAGCAGGATGAAATGTATGTGTTTCTCTCTGAAGGAACACTCAGGCACTAGGCTTTGGCTTGCTCCTTCAAAGTCTTTGTAGAAACGTGTGTTTTCACTGCTGGAATACGTTTTGGGATGCATTGTTTCAATCTCTTGCAAGCCTCTTGTTGTTTCTTACGCAATATAGAAAAATAGAGAGTATGTTTCCCAAAACACTTGAAATTCAGGAAAACGCACACTGCATCACTCTTACTCAAACACACTCTTTCTCCTAATGTGTTGAGAACTTTCAACAAAACAGAAGAGAAGGGCATTTTGCAGTGAAATTCAGACTGGTATGAACAAAAGGACATTTCTATTGGTTGCAGATTGCAAAAGCATGATTGACTTCATGTTCTCAATGAAATCCTTACATTTCCAAGTGACCTGAAGTAGCACTTTCACAAAAACATGTGTTTGCGTGTCTGTGCTGAAAGGAGCTCTAAGTTGTGTATTCAGTGCTGGAGAGTGACACACTCTACAGAGGTTACACAGCGTTTTGAGAGCACCAACATGCTTCAAACTGAAACTGCTACAAGGTGTGTGTAGTCTGCAGAAAGAAGGCTTGTCATTTCAAAGAAAGAAGAGGAAACCAAAATCCAGGTAGTGAAACGAGCACACCATATGGGAAATGTGCATGCGGACAGTTTTAAGCAGCAGCTCTTTGTGGACACTTAGAAACAGCGCTGTGAAAAAATTTCATACGAAGCGGGATTTGGCCAAAGGTGAAAGACCTTCCAAAACCAACCCTAAAGAACTTAGCCAAACAATGAATGTTGCAATAAGCTCCTGCAGGATAGGTGATTCTATGACACAAATCCCGAGCAGGTATCTACATTCTGCACAGTACAAAATGCATATGATTCCTGGCTGAAAACTCACTCCAGCAGGATGAAATGTATGTGTTTCTCTCTGAAGGAACACTCAGGCACTAGGCTTTTGCTTGCTCCTTCAAAGTCTTTGTAGAAACGTGTGTTTTCACTGCTGGAATACGTTTTCGGATGCATTGTTTCAATCTCTTGCAAGCCTCTTGTTGTTTCATACGCAATATAGAAAAATAAGGAGTATGTTTCCCAAAACACTCGAAATCCAGGAAAACACCCACTACATCAGTCTTGCTCAAACACGCTCTTTCTCCTAATGTGTTGAGAATTTTCAATAAAACAGAAACGAAGGGCATTTTGCAGTGAAATTCAGACTGGTATGAACAAAAGGACATTTCTATTGGTTGCAGATTGCAAAAGCATGATTGACTTCATGTTCTCAATGAAATCCTTACATTTCCAAGTGGCCTGAAGTAGCACTTTCACAAAAACATGTGTTTGCGTGTCTGTGTTGAAAGGAGCTCTTAGTTGTGTATTCAGTGCTGGAGAGTGACACACTCTACAGAGGTTACACAGCGTTTTCAGAGCACCAACATGCTTCAAACTGAAACTGCTACAAGGTGTGTGTAGCCTGCAGAAAGAAGGCTTGTCATTTCCAAGAAAGAAGAGGAAACCAAAATCGAGGTAGTGAAACGAGCACACCAGTATGGGAGATGTGCAGTGGACAGTTTCAAGCTGCAGCTCTTTATGGACACTTAGAAACAGCGCTCTGAATAAATTTCGTACGAAGCAGGATTTGGCCAAAGATGAAAGACCTTCCAAAACCGACCCTAAAGAACTTAGCCAAACAATGAATGTTGCAATAATCTCCTGCAGGAGAGGTGCTTCTATGACACAACCCCCGAGCAGGTACCTATATTCTGCACAGTACAAAATGCATATGAATTCCTGGCTGAAAACTCACTCCAGAAGGATGAAATGCATGTGTTTCTCTCTGAAAGAACACTCAGCCACTAGGCTTTGGCTTGCTCCTTCAAAGTCTTTGTAGAAACGTGTGTTTTCACTGCTGGAATACGTTTTGGGATGCATTGTTTCAATCTCTTGCAAGCCTCATGTTGTTTCTTACACAATGTGGAAAAATAAGGGATATGTTTCCCAAATCACTTGAAATCCAGGAAAACGCACACTTGCTCAAACACGCTCTTTCTCCTTATGTGTTGAGAACTTTCAAGAAACCAGAAAAGAGGGGCAATTTGCAGTGAAATTCAGGCGGGCATATACAAGAGTTCATTTCTATTGGTTGCAGAGTGCAATAGCATGATTGACTTCATGTTCTCGATGAATCCCTTACATTTCCAAGTGACCTGAAGTAGGACTTTCACAAAAACATCTGTTGTGTGTCTGTGTTGAAAGGAGCTCTAAGTTGTGTATTCAGTGCTGGAGAGTGACACACTGTACATAGGTTACACTGCGTTTTGAGAGCACTAACATGCTTCAAACTGAAACTGCTACAAAGTGTGTGTAGCCTGCAGAAAGAAGGCTTGTCATTTCAAAGAAAGAAGAGGAAACCAAAATCCAGGTAGTGAAACGAGCACACCATATGGGAGATGTGTATGCAGGCAGTTTTAAGCAGCAGCTCTTTGTGGACACTTAGAAACAGCGGTGTGAAAAAATTTCCTACGAAGCGGGATTTGGCCAAAGTTGAAAGACCTTCCAAAACCAACCCTAAAGAACTTAGCCAAACAATGAATGTTGCAATAAGCTCCTGCAGGAAAGGTGCTTCTATGACACAACTCCCAAGCTGGTAGCTACATTCTGCACACTACAAATCCATATGATTCCTGGCTGAAAACTCACTCCAGCAGGATGAAATGTATGTGTTTCTCTCTGAAGGAACACTCAGGCACTGGGCTTTGGCTTGCTCCTTCAAAGTCTTTGTAGAAACGTGTGTTTTCACTGCTGGAATACGTTTTGGGATGCATTGTTTCAATCTCTTGCAAGCCTCTTGTTGTTTCTTACGCAATATAGAAAAATAGAGAGTATGTTTCCCAAAACACTTGAAATTCAGGAAAACGCACACTGCATCACTCTTGCTCAAACACACTCTTTCTCCTAATGTGTTGAGAACTTTCAACAAAACAGAAGAGAAGGGCATTTTGCAGTGAAATTCAGACTGGTATGAACAAAAGGACATTTCTATTGGTTGCAGATTGCAAAAGCATGATTGACTTCATGTTCTCAATGAAATCCTTACATTTCCAAGTGACCTGAAGTAGCACTTTCACAAAAACATGTGTTTGCGTGTCTGTGCTGAAAGGAGCTCTAAGTTGTGTATTCAGTGCTGGAGAGTGACACACTCTACAGAGGTTACACAGCGTTTTGAGAGCACCAACTTGCTTCAAACTGAAACTGCTACAAGGTGTGTGTAGTCTGCAGAAAGAAGGCTTGTCATTTCAAAGAAAGAAGAGGAAACCAAAATCCAGGTAGTGAAACGAGCACACCATATGGGAAATGTGCATGCGGACAGTTTTAAGCAGCAGCTCTTTGTGGACACTTAGAAACAGCGCTGTGAAAAAATTTCATACGAAGCGGGATTTGGCCAAAGGTGAAAGACCTTCCAAAACCAACCCTAAAGAACTTAGCCAAACAATGAATGTTGCAATAAGCTCCTGCAGGATAGGTGATTCTATGACACAAATCCCGAGCAGGTATCTACATTCTGCACAGTACAAAATGCATATGATTCCTGGCTGAAAACTCACTCCAGCAGGATGAAATGTATGTGTTTCTCTCTGAAGGAACACTCAGGCACTAGGCTTTTGCTTGCTCCTTCAAAGTCTTTGTAGAAACGTGTGTTTTCACTGCTGGAATACGTTTTCGGATGCATTGTTTCAATCTCTTGCAAGCCTCTTGTTGTTTCATACGCAATATAGAAAAATAAGGAGTATGTTTCCCAAAACACTCGAAATCCAGGAAAACACCCACTACATCAGTCTTGCTCAAACACGCTCTTTCTCCTAATGTGTTGAGAATTTTCAATAAAACAGAAACGAAGGGCATTTTGCAGTGAAATTCAGACTGGTATGAACAAAAGGACATTTCTATTGGTTGCAGATTGCAAAAGCATGATTGACTTCATGTTCTCAATGAAATCCTTACATTTCCAAGTGGCCTGAAGTAGCACTTTCACAAAAACATGTGTTTGCGTGTCTGTGTTGAAAGGAGCTCTTAGTTGTGTATTCAGTGCTGGAGAGTGACACACTCTACAGAGGTTACACAGCGTTTTCAGAGCACCAACATGCTTCAAACTGAAACTGCTACAAGGTGTGTGTAGCCTGCAGAAAGAAGGCTTGTCATTTCAAAGAAAGAAGAGGAAACCAAAATCGAGGTAGTGAAACGAGCACACCAGTATGGGAGATGTGCAGTGGACAGTTTCAAGCTGCAGCTCTTTATGGACACTTAGAAACAGCGCTCTGAATAAATTTCGTACGAAGCAGGATTTGGCCAAAGATGAAAGACCTTCCAAAACCGACCCTAAAGAACTTAGCCAAACAATGAATGTTGCAATAATCTCCTGCAGGAGAGGTGCTTCTATGACACAACCCCCGAGCAGGTACCTATATTCTGCACAGTACAAAATGCATATGAATTCCTGGCTGAAAACTCACTCCAGAAGGATGAAATGCATGTGTTTCTCTCTGAAAGAACACTCAGCCACTAGGCTTTGGCTTGCTCCTTCAAAGTCTTTGTAGAAACGTGTGTTTTCACTGCTGGAATACGTTTTGGGATGCATTGTTTCAATCTCTTGCAAGCCTCATGTTGTTTCTTACACAATGTGGAAAAATAAGGGATATGTTTCCCAAATCACTTGAAATCCAGGAAAACGCACACTTGCTCAAACACGCTCTTTCTCCTTATGTGTTGAGAACTTTCAAGAAACCAGAAAAGAGGGGCAATTTGCAGTGAAATTCAGGCGGGCATATACAAGAGTTCATTTCTATTGGTTGCAGAGTGCAATAGCATGATTGACTTCATGTTCTCGATGAATCCCTTACATTTCCAAGTGACCTGAAGTAGGACTTTCACAAAAACATCTGTTGTGTGTCTGTGTTGAAAGGAGCTCTAAGTTGTGTATTCAGTGCTGGAGAGTGACACACTGTACATAGGTTACACTGCGTTTTGAGAGCACTAACATGCTTCAAACTGAAACTGCTACAAAGTGTGTGTAGCCTGCAGAAAGAAGGCTTGTCATTTCAAAGAAAGAAGAGGAAACCAAAATCCAGGTAGTGAAACGAGCACACCATATGGGAGATGTGTATGCAGGCAGTTTTAAGCAGCAGCTCTTTGTGGACACTTAGAAACAGCGCTGTGAAAAAATTTCCTACGAAGCGGGATTTGGCCAAAGTTGAAAGACCTTCCAAAACCAACCCTAAAGAACTTAGCCAAACAATGAATGTTGCAATAAGCTCCTGCAGGAAAGGTGCTTCTATGACACAACTCCCAAGCTGGTAGCTACATTCTGCACACTACAAATCCATATGATTCCTGGCTGAAAACTCACTCCAGCAGGATGAAATGTATGTGTTTCTCTCTGAAGGAACACTCAGGCACTGGGCTTTGGCTTGCTCCTTCAAAGTCTTTGTAGAAACGTGTGTTTTCACTGCTGGAATACGTTTTGGGATGCATTGTTTCAATCTCTTGCAAGCCTCTTGTTGTTTCTTACGCAATATAGAAAAATAGAGAGTATGTTTCCCAAAACACTTGAAATTCAGGAAAACGCACACTGCATCACTCTTGCTCAAACACACTCTTTCTCCTAATGTGTTGAGAACTTTCAACAAAACAGAAGAGAAGGGCATTTTGCAGTGAAATTCAGACTGGTATGAACAAAAGGACATTTCTATTGGTTGCAGATTGCAAAAGCATGATTGACTTCATGTTCTCAATGAAATCCTTACATTTCCAAGTGACCTGAAGTAGCACTTTCACAAAAACATGTGTTTGTGTGTCTGTGCTGAAAGGAGCTCTAAGTTGTGTATTCAGTGCTGGAGAGTGACACACTCTACAGAGGTTACACAGCGTTTTGAGAGCACCAACATGCTTCAAACTGAAACTGCTACAAGGTGTGTGTAGTCTGCAGAAAGAAGGCTTGTCATTTCAAAGAAAGAAGAGGAAACCAAAATCCAGGTAGTGAAACGAGCACACCATATGGGAAATGTGCATGCGGACAGTTTTAAGCAGCAGCTCTTTGTGGACACTTAGAAACAGCGCTGTGAAAAAATTTCATACGAAGCGGGATTTGGCCAAAGGTGAAAGACCTTCCAAAACCAACCCTAAAGAACTTAGCCAAACAATGAATGTTGCAATAAGCTCCTGCAGGATAGGTGATTCTATGACACAAATCCCGAGCAGGTATCTACATTCTGCACAGTACAAAATGCATATGATTCCTGGCTGAAAACTCACTCCAGCAGGATGAAATGTATGTGTTTCTCTCTGAAGGAACACTCAGGCACTAGGCTTTTGCTTGCTCCTTCAAAGTCTTTGTAGAAACGTGTGTTTTCACTGCTGGAATACGTTTTCGGATGCATTGTTTCAATCTCTTGCAAGCCTCTTGTTGTTTCATACGCAATATAGAAAAATAAGGAGTATGTTTCCCAAAACACTCGAAATCCAGGAAAACACCCACTACATCAGTCTTGCTCAAACACGCTCTTTCTCCTAATGTGTTGAGAATTTTCAATAAAACAGAAACGAAGGGCATTTTGCAGTGAAATTCAGACTGGTATGAACAAAAGGACATTTCTATTGGTTGCAGATTGCAAAAGCATGATTGACTTCATGTTCTCAATGAAATCCTTACATTTCCAAGTGGCCTGAAGTAGCACTTTCACAAAAACATGTGTTTGCGTGTCTGTTTTGAAAGGAGCTCTTAGTTGTGTATTCAGTGCTGGAGAGTGACACACTCTACAGAGGTTACACAGCGTTTTCAGAGCACCAACATGCTTCAAACTGAAACTGCTACAAGGTGTGTGTAGCCTGCAGAAAGAAGGCTTGTCATTTCCAAGAAAGAAGAGGAAACCAAAATCGAGGTAGTGAAACGAGCACACCAGTATGGGAGATGTGCAGTGGACAGTTTCAAGCTGCAGCTCTTTATGGACACTTAGAAACAGCGCTCTGAATAAATTTCGTACGAAGCAGGATTTGGCCAAAGATGAAAGACCTTCCAAAACCGACCCTAAAGAACTTAGCCAAACAATGAATGTTGCAATAATCTCCTGCAGGAGAGGTGCTTCTATGACACAACCCCCGAGCAGGTACCTATATTCTGCACAGTACAAAATGCATATGAATTCCTGGCTGAAAACTCACTCCAGAAGGATGAAATGCATGTGTTTCTCTCTGAAAGAACACTCAGCCACTAGGCTTTGGCTTGCTCCTTCAAAGTCTTTGTAGAAACGTGTGTTTTCACTGCTGGAATACGTTTTGGGATGCATTGTTTCAATCTCTTGCAAGCCTCTTGTTGTTTCTTACGCAATATAGAAAAATAGAGAGTATGTTTCCCAAAACACTTGAAATTCAGGAAAACGCACACTGCATCACTCTTACTCAAACACACTCTTTCTCCTAATGTGTTGAGAACTTTCAACAAAACAGAAGAGAAGGGCATTTTGCAGTGAAATTCAGACTGGTATGAACAAAAGGACATTTCTATTGGTTGCAGATTGCAAAAGCATGATTGACTTCATGTTCTCAATGAAATCCTTACATTTCCAAGTGACCTGAAGTAGCACTTTCACAAAAACATGTGTTTGCGTGTCTGTGCTGAAAGGAGCTCTAAGTTGTGTATTCAGTGCTGGAGAGTGACACACTCTACAGAGGTTACACAGCGTTTTGAGAGCACCAACATGCTTCAAACTGAAACTGCTACAAGGTGTGTGTAGTCTGCAGAAAGAAGGCTTGTCATTTCAAAGAAAGAAGAGGAAACCAAAATCCAGGTAGTGAAACGAGCACACCATATGGGAAATGTGCATGCGGACAGTTTTAAGCAGCAGCTCTTTGTGGACACTTAGAAACAGCGCTGTGAAAAAATTTCATACGAAGCGGGATTTGGCCAAAGGTGAAAGACCTTCCAAAACCAACCCTAAAGAACTTAGCCAAACAATGAATGTTGCAATAAGCTCCTGCAGGATAGGTGATTCTATGACACAAATCCCGAGCAGGTATCTACATTCTGCACAGTACAAAATGCATATGATTCCTGGCTGAAAACTCACTCCAGCAGGATGAAATGTATGTGTTTCTCTCTGAAGGAACACTCAGGCACTAGGCTTTTGCTTGCTCCTTCAAAGTCTTTGTAGAAACGTGTGTTTTTGCTGCTGGAATACGTTTTGGGATGCATTGTTTCAATCTCTTGCAAGCCTCATGTTGTTTCTTACACAATGTGGAAAAATAAGGGATATGTTTCCCAAATCACTTGAAATCCAGGAAAACGCACACTTGCTCAAACACGCTCTTTCTCCTTATGTGTTGAGAACTTTCAAGAAACCAGAAAAGAGGGGCAATTTGCAGTGAAATTCAGGCGGGCATATACAAGAGTTCATTTCTATTGGTTGCAGAGTGCAATAGCATGATTGACTTCATGTTCTCGATGAATCCCTTACATTTCCAAGTGACCTGAAGTAGGACTTTCACAAAAACATCTGTTGTGTGTCTGTGTTGAAAGGAGCTCTAAGTTGTGTATTCAGTGCTGGAGAGTGACACACTGTACATAGGTTACACTGCGTTTTGAGAGCACTAACATGCTTCAAACTGAAACTGCTACAAAGTGTGTGTAGCCTGCAGAAAGAAGGCTTGTCATTTCAAAGAAAGAAGAGGAAACCAAAATCCAGGTAGTGAAACGAGCACACCATATGGGAGATGTGTATGCAGGCAGTTTTAAGCAGCAGCTCTTTGTGGACACTTAGAAACAGCGGTGTGAAAAAATTTCCTACGAAGCGGGATTTGGCCAAAGTTGAAAGACCTTCCAAAACCAACCCTAAAGAACTTAGCCAAACAATGAATGTTGCAATAAGCTCCTGCAGGAAAGGTGCTTCTATGACACAACTCCCAAGCTGGTAGCTACATTCTGCACACTACAAATCCATATGATTCCTGGCTGAAAACTCACTCCAGCAGGATGAAATGTATGTGTTTCTCTCTGAAGGAACACTCAGGCACTGGGCTTTGGCTTGCTCCTTCAAAGTCTTTGTAGAAACGTGTGTTTTCACTGCTGGAATACGTTTTGGGATGCATTGTTTCAATCTCTTGCAAGCCTCTTGTTGTTTCTTACGCAATATAGAAAAATAGAGAGTATGTTTCCCAAAACACTTGAAATTCAGGAAAACGCACACTGCATCACTCTTGCTCAAACACACTCTTTCTCCTAATGTGTTGAGAACTTTCAACAAAACAGAAGAGAAGGGCATTTTGCAGTGAAATTCAGACTGGTATGAACAAAAGGACATTTCTATTGGTTGCAGATTGCAAAAGCATGATTGACTTCATGTTCTCAATGAAATCCTTACATTTCCAAGTGACCTGAAGTAGCACTTTCACAAAAACATGTGTTTGCGTGTCTGTGCTGAAAGGAGCTCTAAGTTGTGTATTCAGTGCTGGAGAGTGACACACTCTACAGAGGTTACACAGCGTTTTGAGAGCACCAACTTGCTTCAAACTGAAACTGCTACAAGGTGTGTGTAGTCTGCAGAAAGAAGGCTTGTCATTTCAAAGAAAGAAGAGGAAACCAAAATCCAGGTAGTGAAACGAGCACACCATATGGGAAATGTGCATGCGGACAGTTTTAAGCAGCAGCTCTTTGTGGACACTTAGAAACAGCGCTGTGAAAAAATTTCATACGAAGCGGGATTTGGCCAAAGGTGAAAGACCTTCCAAAACCAACCCTAAAGAACTTAGCCAAACAATGAATGTTGCAATAAGCTCCTGCAGGATAGGTGATTCTATGACACAAATCCCGAGCAGGTATCTACATTCTGCACAGTACAAAATGCATATGATTCCTGGCTGAAAACTCACTCCAGCAGGATGAAATGTATGTGTTTCTCTCTGAAGGAACACTCAGGCACTAGGCTTTTGCTTGCTCCTTCAAAGTCTTTGTAGAAACGTGTGTTTTCACTGCTGGAATACGTTTTCGGATGCATTGTTTCAATCTCTTGCAAGCCTCTTGTTGTTTCATACGCAATATAGAAAAATAAGGAGTATGTTTCCCAAAACACTCGAAATCCAGGAAAACACCCACTACATCAGTCTTGCTCAAACACGCTCTTTCTCCTAATGTGTTGAGAATTTTCAATAAAACAGAAACGAAGGGCATTTTGCAGTGAAATTCAGACTGGTATGAACAAAAGGACATTTCTATTGGTTGCAGATTGCAAAAGCATGATTGACTTCATGTTCTCAATGAAATCCTTACATTTCCAAGTGGCCTGAAGTAGCACTTTCACAAAAACATGTGTTTGCGTGTCTGTGTTGAAAGGAGCTCTTAGTTGTGTATTCAGTGCTGGAGAGTGACACACTCTACAGAGGTTACACAGCGTTTTCAGAGCACCAACATGCTTCAAACTGAAACTGCTACAAGGTGTGTGTAGCCTGCAGAAAGAAGGCTTGTCATTTCAAAGAAAGAAGAGGAAACCAAAATCGAGGTAGTGAAACGAGCACACCAGTATGGGAGATGTGCAGTGGACAGTTTCAAGCTGCAGCTCTTTATGGACACTTAGAAACAGCGCTCTGAATAAATTTCGTACGAAGCAGGATTTGGCCAAAGATGAAAGACCTTCCAAAACCGACCCTAAAGAACTTAGCCAAACAATGAATGTTGCAATAATCTCCTGCAGGAGAGGTGCTTCTATGACACAACCCCCGAGCAGGTACCTATATTCTGCACAGTACAAAATGCATATGAATTCCTGGCTGAAAACTCACTCCAGAAGGATGAAATGCATGTGTTTCTCTCTGAAAGAACACTCAGCCACTAGGCTTTGGCTTGCTCCTTCAAAGTCTTTGTAGAAACGTGTGTTTTCACTGCTGGAATACGTTTTGGGATGCATTGTTTCAATCTCTTGCAAGCCTCATGTTGTTTCTTACACAATGTGGAAAAATAAGGGATATGTTTCCCAAATCACTTGAAATCCAGGAAAACGCACACTTGCTCAAACACGCTCTTTCTCCTTATGTGTTGAGAACTTTCAAGAAACCAGAAAAGAGGGGCAATTTGCAGTGAAATTCAGGCGGGCATATACAAGAGTTCATTTCTATTGGTTGCAGAGTGCAATAGCATGATTGACTTCATGTTCTCGATGAATCCCTTACATTTCCAAGTGACCTGAAGTAGGACTTTCACAAAAACATCTGTTGTGTGTCTGTGTTGAAAGGAGCTCTAAGTTGTGTATTCAGTGCTGGAGAGTGACACACTGTACATAGGTTACACTGCGTTTTGAGAGCACTAACATGCTTCAAACTGAAACTGCTACAAAGTGTGTGTAGCCTGCAGAAAGAAGGCTTGTCATTTCAAAGAAAGAAGAGGAAACCAAAATCCAGGTAGTGAAACGAGCACACCATATGGGAGATGTGTATGCAGGCAGTTTTAAGCAGCAGCTCTTTGTGGACACTTAGAAACAGCGCTGTGAAAAAATTTCCTACGAAGCGGGATTTGGCCAAAGTTGAAAGACCTTCCAAAACCAACCCTAAAGAACTTAGCCAAACAATGAATGTTGCAATAAGCTCCTGCAGGAAAGGTGCTTCTATGACACAACTCCCAAGCTGGTAGCTACATTCTGCACACTACAAATCCATATGATTCCTGGCTGAAAACTCACTCCAGCAGGATGAAATGTATGTGTTTCTCTCTGAAGGAACACTCAGGCACTGGGCTTTGGCTTGCTCCTTCAAAGTCTTTGTAGAAACGTGTGTTTTCACTGCTGGAATACGTTTTGGGATGCATTGTTTCAATCTCTTGCAAGCCTCTTGTTGTTTCTTACGCAATATAGAAAAATAGAGAGTATGTTTCCCAAAACACTTGAAATTCAGGAAAACGCACACTGCATCACTCTTGCTCAAACACACTCTTTCTCCTAATGTGTTGAGAACTTTCAACAAAACAGAAGAGAAGGGCATTTTGCAGTGAAATTCAGACTGGTATGAACAAAAGGACATTTCTATTGGTTGCAGATTGCAAAAGCATGATTGACTTCATGTTCTCAATGAAATCCTTACATTTCCAAGTGACCTGAAGTAGCACTTTCACAAAAACATGTGTTTGCGTGTCTGTGCTGAAAGGAGCTCTAAGTTGTGTATTCAGTGCTGGAGAGTGACACACTCTACAGAGGTTACACAGCGTTTTGAGAGCACCAACATGCTTCAAACTGAAACTGCTACAAGGTGTGTGTAGTCTGCAGAAAGAAGGCTTGTCATTTCAAAGAAAGAAGAGGAAACCAAAATCCAGGTAGTGAAACGAGCACACCATATGGGAAATGTGCATGCGGACAGTTTTAAGCAGCAGCTCTTTGTGGACACTTAGAAACAGCGCTGTGAAAAAATTTCATACGAAGCGGGATTTGGCCAAAGGTGAAAGACCTTCCAAAACCAACCCTAAAGAACTTAGCCAAACAATGAATGTTGCAATAAGCTCCTGCAGGATAGGTGATTCTATGACACAAATCCCGAGCAGGTATCTACATTCTGCACAGTACAAAATGCATATGATTCCTGGCTGAAAACTCACTCCAGCAGGATGAAATGTATGTGTTTCTCTCTGAAGGAACACTCAGGCACTAGGCTTTTGCTTGCTCCTTCAAAGTCTTTGTAGAAACGTGTGTTTTCACTGCTGGAATACGTTTTCGGATGCATTGTTTCAATCTCTTGCAAGCCTCTTGTTGTTTCATACGCAATATAGAAAAATAAGGAGTATGTTTCCCAAAACACTCGAAATCCAGGAAAACACCCACTACATCAGTCTTGCTCAAACACGCTCTTTCTCCTAATGTGTTGAGAATTTTCAATAAAACAGAAACGAAGGGCATTTTGCAGTGAAATTCAGACTGGTATGAACAAAAGGACATTTCTATTGGTTGCAGATTGCAAAAGCATGATTGACTTCATGTTCTCAATGAAATCCTTACATTTCCAAGTGGCCTGAAGTAGCACTTTCACAAAAACATGTGTTTGCGTGTCTGTGTTGAAAGGAGCTCTTAGTTGTGTATTCAGTGCTGGAGAGTGACACACTCTACAGAGGTTACACAGCGTTTTCAGAGCACCAACATGCTTCAAACTGAAACTGCTACAAGGTGTGTGTAGCCTGCAGAAAGAAGGCTTGTCATTTCAAAGAAAGAAGAGGAAACCAAAATCGAGGTAGTGAAACGAGCACACCAGTATGGGAGATGTGCAGTGGACAGTTTCAAGCTGCAGCTCTTTATGGACACTTAGAAACAGCGCTCTGAATAAATTTCGTACGAAGCAGGATTTGGCCAAAGATGAAAGACCTTCCAAAACCGACCCTAAAGAACTTAGCCAAACAATGAATGTTGCAATAATCTCCTGCAGGAGAGGTGCTTCTATGACACAACCCCCGAGCAGGTACCTATATTCTGCACAGTACAAAATGCATATGAATTCCTGGCTGAAAACTCACTCCAGAAGGATGAAATGCATGTGTTTCTCTCTGAAAGAACACTCAGCCACTAGGCTTTGGCTTGCTCCTTCAAAGTCTTTGTAGAAACGTGTGTTTTCACTGCTGGAATACGTTTTGGGATGCATTGTTTCAATCTCTTGCAAGCCTCATGTTGTTTCTTACACAATGTGGAAAAATAAGGGATATGTTTCCCAAATCACTTGAAATCCAGGAAAACGCACACTTGCTCAAACACGCTCTTTCTCCTTATGTGTTGAGAACTTTCAAGAAACCAGAAAAGAGGGGCAATTTGCAGTGAAATTCAGGCGGGCATATACAAGAGTTCATTTCTATTGGTTGCAGAGTGCAATAGCATGATTGACTTCATGTTCTCGATGAATCCCTTACATTTCCAAGTGACCTGAAGTAGGACTTTCACAAAAACATCTGTTGTGTGTCTGTGTTGAAAGGAGCTCTAAGTTGTGTATTCAGTGCTGGAGAGTGACACACTGTACATAGGTTACACTGCGTTTTGAGAGCACTAACATGCTTCAAACTGAAACTGCTACAAAGTGTGTGTAGCCTGCAGAAAGAAGGCTTGTCATTTCAAAGAAAGAAGAGGAAACCAAAATCCAGGTAGTGAAACGAGCACACCATATGGGAGATGTGTATGCAGGCAGTTTTAAGCAGCAGCTCTTTGTGGACACTTAGAAACAGCGCTGTGAAAAAATTTCCTACGAAGCGGGATTTGGCCAAAGTTGAAAGACCTTCCAAAACCAACCCTAAAGAACTTAGCCAAACAATGAATGTTGCAATAAGCTCCTGCAGGAAAGGTGCTTCTATGACACAACTCCCAAGCTGGTAGCTACATTCTGCACACTACAAATCCATATGATTCCTGGCTGAAAACTCACTCCAGCAGGATGAAATGTATGTGTTTCTCTCTGAAGGAACACTCAGGCACTGGGCTTTGGCTTGCTCCTTCAAAGTCTTTGTAGAAACGTGTGTTTTCACTGCTGGAATACGTTTTGGGATGCATTGTTTCAATCTCTTGCAAGCCTCTTGTTGTTTCTTACGCAATATAGAAAAATAGAGAGTATGTTTCCCAAAACACTTGAAATTCAGGAAAACGCACACTGCATCACTCTTGCTCAAACACACTCTTTCTCCTAATGTGTTGAGAACTTTCAACAAAACAGAAGAGAAGGGCATTTTGCAGTGAAATTCAGACTGGTATGAACAAAAGGACATTTCTATTGGTTGCAGATTGCAAAAGCATGATTGACTTCATGTTCTCAATGAAATCCTTACATTTCCAAGTGACCTGAAGTAGCACTTTCACAAAAACATGTGTTTGCGTGTCTGTGCTGAAAGGAGCTCTAAGTTGTGTATTCAGTGCTGGAGAGTGACACACTCTACAGAGGTTACACAGCGTTTTGAGAGCACCAACATGCTTCAAACTGAAACTGCTACAAGGTGTGTGTAGTCTGCAGAAAGAAGGCTTGTCATTTCAAAGAAAGAAGAGGAAACCAAAATCCAGGTAGTGAAACGAGCACACCATATGGGAAATGTGCATGCGGACAGTTTTAAGCAGCAGCTCTTTGTGGACACTTAGAAACAGCGCTGTGAAAAAATTTCATACGAAGCGGGATTTGGCCAAAGGTGAAAGACCTTCCAAAACCAACCCTAAAGAACTTAGCCAAACAATGAATGTTGCAATAAGCTCCTGCAGGATAGGTGATTCTATGACACAAATCCCGAGCAGGTATCTACATTCTGCACAGTACAAAATGCATATGATTCCTGGCTGAAAACTCACTCCAGCAGGATGAAATGTATGTGTTTCTCTCTGAAGGAACACTCAGGCACTAGGCTTTTGCTTGCTCCTTCAAAGTCTTTGTAGAAACGTGTGTTTTCACTGCTGGAATACGTTTTCGGATGCATTGTTTCAATCTCTTGCAAGCCTCTTGTTGTTTCATACGCAATATAGAAAAATAAGGAGTATGTTTCCCAAAACACTCGAAATCCAGGAAAACACCCACTACATCAGTCTTGCTCAAACACGCTCTTTCTCCTAATGTGTTGAGAATTTTCAATAAAACAGAAACGAAGGGCATTTTGCAGTGAAATTCAGACTGGTATGAACAAAAGGACATTTCTATTGGTTGCAGATTGCAAAAGCATGATTGACTTCATGTTCTCAATGAAATCCTTACATTTCCAAGTGGCCTGAAGTAGCACTTTCACAAAAACATGTGTTTGCGTGTCTGTTTTGAAAGGAGCTCTTAGTTGTGTATTCAGTGCTGGAGAGTGACACACTCTACAGAGGTTACACAGCGTTTTCAGAGCACCAACATGCTTCAAACTGAAACTGCTACAAGGTGTGTGTAGCCTGCAAAAAGAAGGCTTGTCATTTCAAAGAAAGAAGAGGAAACCAAAATCGAGGTAGTGAAACGAGCACACCAGTATGGGAGATGTGCAGTGGACAGTTTCAAGCTGCAGCTCTTTATGGACACTTAGAAACAGCGCTCTGAATAAATTTCGTACGAAGCAGGATTTGGCCAAAGATGAAAGACCTTCCAAAACCAACCCTAAGGAACTTGGCCAAACAATGAATGTTGCAATAAGATCCTGCAGGAGAGGTGCTTCTATGACACAACCCCCGAGCAGGTACCTATATTCTGCACAGTACAAAATGCATATGAATTCCTGGCTGAAAACTCACTCCAGAAGGATGAAATGCATGTGTTTCTCTCTGAAAGAACACTCAGCCACTAGGCTTTGGCTTGCTCCTTCAAAGTCTTTGTAGAAACGTGTGTTTTCACTGCTGGAATACGTTTTGGGATGCATTGTTTCAATCTCTTGCAAGCCTCATGTTGTTTCTTACACAATGTGGAAAAATAAGGGATATGTTTCCCAAATCACTTGAAATCCAGGAAAACGCACACTTGCTCAAACACGCTCTTTCTCCTTATGTGTTGAGAACTTTCAAGAAACCAGAAAAGAGGGGCAATTTGCAGTGAAATTCAGGCGGGCATATACAAGAGTTCATTTCTATTGGTTGCAGAGTGCAATAGCATGATTGACTTCATGTTCTCGATGAATCCCTTACATTTCCAAGTGACCTGAAGTAGGACTTTCACAAAAACATCTGTTGTGTGTCTGTGTTGAAAGGAGCTCTAAGTTGTGTATTCAGTGCTGGAGAGTGACACACTGTACATAGGTTACACTGCGTTTTGAGAGCACTAACATGCTTCAAACTGAAACTGCTACAAGGTGTGTGTAGCCTGCAGAAAGAAGGCTTGTCATTTCAAAGAAAGAAGAGGAAACCAAAATCCAGGTAGTGAAACGAGCACACCATATGGGAGATGTGTATGCAGGCAGTTTTAAGCAGCAGCTCTTTGTGGACACTTAGAAACAGCGCTGTGAAAAAATTTCCTACGAAGCGGGATTTGGCCAAAGTTGAAAGACCTTCCAAAACCAACCCTAAAGAACTTAGCCAAACAATGAATGTTGCAATAAGCTCCTGCAGGAAAGGTGCTTCTATGACACAACTCCCAAGCTGGTAGCTACATTCTGCACACTACAAATCCATATGATTCCTGGCTGAAAACTCACTCCAGCAGGATGAAATGTATGTGTTTCTCTCTGAAGGAACACTCAGGCACTAGGCTTTGGCTTGCTCCTTCAAAGTCTTTGTAGAAACGTGTGTTTTCACTGCTGGAATACGTTTTGGGATGCATTGTTTCAATCTCTTGCAAGCCTCTTGTTGTTTCTTACGCAATATAGAAAAATAGAGAATATGTTTCCCAAAACACTTGAAATTCAGGAAAACGCACACTGCATCACTCTTGCTCAAACACACTCTTTCTCCTAATGTGTTGAGAACTTTCAACAAAACAGAAGAGAAGGGCATTTTGCAGTGAAATTCAGACTGGTATGAACAAAAGGACATTTCTATTGGTTGCAGATTGCAAAAGCATGATTGACTTCATGTTCTCAATGAAATCCTTACATTTCCAAGTGACCTGAAGTAGCACTTTCACAAAAACATGTGTTTGCGTGTCTGTGCTGAAAGGAGCTCTAAGTTGTGTATTCAGTGCTGGAGAGTGACACACTCTACAGAGGTTACACAGCGTTTTGAGAGCACCAACATGCTTCAAACTGAAACTGCTACAAGGTGTGTGTATTCTGCAGAAAGAAGGCTTGTCATTTCAAAGAAAGAAGAGCAAACCAAAATCCAGGTAGTGAAACGAGCACACCAGTATGGGAGATGTGCACGTGGAAAGTTTCAAGCAGCAGCTCTTTATGGACACTTGGAAACAGCGCTCTGAAAAAATTTCGTACGAAGCAGGATTTGGCCAAAGTTGAAAGACCTTCCAAAACCACCCCTAAAGAACGTAGCCAAGCAATGAATGTTGCAATAATCTCCTGCAGGAGAGGTGCTTCTATGACACAACCCCCGAGAAGGTACCTATATTCTGCACAGTACAAAATGCATATGAATTCCTGGCTGAAAACTCACTCCAGAAGGATGAAATGCATGTGTTTCTCTCTGAAAGAACACTCAGCCACTAGGCTTTGGCTTGCTCCTTCAAAGTCTTTGTAGAAACGTGTGTTTTCACTGCTGGAATACGTTTTGGGATGCATTGTTTCAATCTCTTGCAAGCCTCATGTTTTTTCTTACACAATGTGGAAAAATAAGGAGTATGTTTCCCAAATCACTTGAAATCCAGGAAAACGCACACTTGCTCAAACACGCTCTTTCTCCTTATGTGTTGAGAACTTTCAAGAACCAGAAAAGAGGGGCAATTTGCAGTGAAATTCAGGCGGGCATATACAAGAGTTCAATTCTATTGGTTGCAGGTTGCAAAGGCATGATTGACTTCATGTTCTCGATGATAACCTTACATTTCCAAGTGACCTGAAGTAGGACTTTCACAAAAACATGTGTATGCGTGTCTGTGGTGAAAGGAGCTCTTAGTTGTGTATTCAGTGCTGGAGAGTGACACACTCTACAGAGGTTACACAGCGTTTTGAGAGCACCAACATGCTTCAAACTGAAACTGCTACAAGGTGTGTGTAGCCTGCAGAAAGAAGGCTTGTCATTTCAAAGAAAGAAGAGGAAACCAAAATCCAGGTAGTGAAACGAGCACACCAGTATGGGAGATGTCCATGGGGACAGTTTCAAGCAGCAGCTCTTTGTGGACACTTGGAAACAGCGGTGTGAAAAAATATCGTAGGAAGCGTGAATTGGCCAAAGTTGAAAGACCTTCCAAAACCAACCCTAAAGAACTTAGCCAAACAATGAATGTTGCAATAAGCTCCTGCAGGAAAGGTGCTTCTATGACACAAATCCCGAGCAGGTATCTACATTCTGCACAGTACAAAATGCATATGATTCCTGGCTGAAAACTCACTCCTGCAGGATGAAATGTATGTGTTTCTCTCTGAAAGAACACTCAGGCACTAGGCTTTTGCTTGCTGCTTCCAAGTCTTTGTAGAAACATATATTTTCACTGCTGGAATACGTTTTGGGATGCATTCTTTCAATCTCTTGCAAGCCTCATTTCGTTTCTTTGAAAATGTGGAAAAACAAGGTGTATGTTTCCCAAATCACTTGTAATCCAGAAAAACGCACACTGCATCACTCTTGCTCAAACACACTCTTTCTCCTAATGTGTTGAGAACTTTCAACAAAACAGAAACGAAGGGCATTTTGCAGTGAAATTCAGACTGGTATGAACAAAAGGACATTTCTATTGGTTGCAGATTGAAAAAGCATGATTGACTTCATGTTCTCGTTGAAAACCTTACATTTCCAAGTGACCTGAAGTAGGACTTTCACAAAAACATCTTTTTGCGTGTCTGTGGTGAAAGGAGCTCTAAGTTGTGTATTCAGTGCTGGATAGTGACACACTGTACATAGGTTACACTGCGTTTTGAGAGCACTAACATGCTTCAAACTGAAACTGCTACAAGGTGTGTGTAGCCTGCAGAAAGAAGGCTTGTCATTTCAAAGAAGAGGAAACCAAAATCCAGGTAGTGAAACGAGCACACCAGTATGGAAGATGTCCATGCGGACGGTTTCAAGCAGCAGCTCTTCGTGGACACTTGGAAACAGCGCTGTGAAATAATTTCGTACGAAGCGGTATTTGGCCAAAGTTGAAAGACCTTCCAAAACCAACCCTAAAGAACTTAGCCAAACAATGAATGTTGCTATAAACTCCTGCAGGAAAGGTGCATCTATGACACAACTCCCAAGCAGGTAGCTACATTCTGCACAGTACAAAATGTATATTAATTCCTGGCAGAAAACTCACTCCAGAAGGATGAAATGTATGTGTTTCTCTCTGAAAGAACACTCAGCCAGTAGCCTTTTGTTTGCTCCTTCAAAGTCTTTGAAGAAACGTGTGTTTTCACTGCTGGAATACGTTTTGGGATGCATTGTTTCAATCTCTTGCAAGCCTCATGTTGTTACTTACACAATGTGGAAAAACAAGGAGTATGTTTCCCAAATCACTTGAAATCCAGGAAAACGCACACTGCATCACTCGTCCTCAAACACGCTCTTTCACCTAATGCGTTGAGAACATTCAAGAAAGCAGAACAGAAGGGCATTTTGCAGTGAAATTCAGACGGGCATGTAAAAGAGGTCATTTCTATTGGTTGCAGAGTGCAAAAGCATGTTTGACTTCATGTTCTCGATGAAACTCTTACATTTCCAAGTGACCTGAAGTAGGCCTTTCACAAAAGCTGTGTTTGCGTGTCTGTGGCGAAAGGAACTCTAAGTTGTGTATTCAGTGCTTGAGAGGGACACACTCTACATAGGTTACACAGCGTTTTGAGAGCACCAACATGCTTCAAACTGAAACCGCTACAAGCTGTGTGTAGCATGCAGAAAGAAGGCTTGTCATTTCAAAGAAAGAAGAGCTAACCAAAATCCAGGTAGTGAAACGAGCACACCAGTATGGAAGATGTGCATGTGGACAGTTTCAAGCAGGAGCTCTTTGTGGACACTTGGAACCAGCGCTGTGAAAAAATTTCGTACGAAGTGGGATTTGGGCAAAGTTGAAAGACCTTCCAAACCAACCCTAAAGAACTTAGCCAAACAATGAATGTTGCAATAAGCTCCTGCAGGAAAGGTGCTTCTGTGTCACAACCCCCGAGCAGGTAGCTACATTCTGCACAGTACAAAATGCATATGAATTCCAGGCTGAAAACTCACTCCAGAAGGAAGCAATGCGTGTGTTTCTCTCTGAAAGAAGACTCAGCCACTAGGCTTTTGCTTGGTCCTTCAAAGTCTTTGTAGAAACGTGTGTTTTCACTGCTGGAATACGTTCTGGGATGCATTGTTTCAATCTCTTCCAAGCCTCATGTTGTTTCTTAGACAATGTGGAAAAACAAGGAGTGTGTTTCCCAAATCACTTGAAATCCAGGAAAACGCACACTGCATCACTCTTGCTCAAACACGCTCTTTCACCTAATGCGTTGAGAACATTCAGGAAAGCAAAAAGGAAGGGCATTTTGTAGTGAAATTCAGACGGGCACATAGAAAAGGTCATTTCTATTGGTTGCAGAGTGCAAAAGCATGATTGACTTCATGTTCTCCAAGAAACCCTTACATTTCCAAGTGACCTGAAGTAGGACTTTCACAAAAAGATGTGTTTGCGTGTCTGTAATGAAAGGAGCTCTAAGTTGTGTATTAAGTGCTTGAGAGGGACACACTCTACATAGCTTACACGGCATTTTGAGAGCACCAACATGCTTCAAACTGAAACTGCTACAAGGTTTGTGTAGCGTGCAGAAAGAAGGCTTGTCATTCAAAGAAAGAAGGGGAAACCAAAATCCATGTAGTGAAACGAGCACACCAGTACGGGAGATGTGCATGTGTACAGGTTCAAGCAGCAGCTCTTTGTGGACACTTGGAAACAGCGCTGTGAAAAAATTTCGCACGAAGCGGGATTTGGCCAATCTTGAAAGACCTTCCAAAACCAACCCTAAAGAACTTAGCCAAACAATGAATGTTGCAAAAACTCTTGCAGGAAAGGTGCTTCTTTGACACAACACTCGAGCAGGTAGCTACATTCTGCACAGTACAAAATGCATATTTATTCCAGGCTGAAAATTCACTCCAGAAGGATGAAATGTATGTGTTTCTCTCTGAAAGAACACTCATCCACTAGGCTTTTGCTTGCTCCTTCAACGTCTTTGTAGAAACGTGTGTTTGCACTGCTAGAATACATTTTGGGATGCATTGTTTCAATATCTTGCAAGCCTCATGTTGTTTCTTAGACAATGTGGAAAAACAAGGAGTATTTTTCCCATATCACTTGAAATCCAGGAATACGCACACTGCATCACTCTTGCTCAAACACGCTCTTTAACCTAATGCGTTGAGAATATTCTTGAAAGCAGAATGGAAGGTCATTTTGCAGTGAAATTCAGACGGGCATCTACAAAAGTCATTTCTATTGGTTCCAGAGTGCAAAAGCATGGTTGACTTCATGTTCTGAATCAAACCCTTACATTTCCATGTGACCTGAAGTAGGACTTCACAAAAAGATGTGTTTTTGTGTCTCTGGCGAAAGGAGCTCTAAGTTGTGTATTCAGTGCTGGAGAGTGACACACTCCACATAAGTTACACAGCGTTTTGAGTGCACCAACATGCTTAAAACTCCACTGTGCAACCACTGTGGAAAACAGTATGGAGGTTCCTCAAAAAATTCAAAATTGTGCTGCCGTTTGACCCAGTGATTCCACTCCTAGGAACGTATCCTAAGAATCCTGAAACATTCATCAGAAAGGATATACGCACTCCAATGTTCATAGTAGCACAGTTTACAATAGCTAAGATCTGGAAACAGCCCAAGTGCCCATCAGTAGATGAGTGGATAAAAAGCTGTGGGACATTCACACCATGGAATACTACGCAGCTGTACATATGAAGAATCTCCTACCCTTTGGGGCAGTATGGGTGGACCTGGAGAATATTATGCTAAATGAAATAAGCAAGGCATTGAAAGACAAATATCACATGATCTGGCTTATATGAGGAATCTAAAGAACTTAATAAACTGATGAACAGAATAGATTCAATGACATGGAAGCAAAGATGAGTCTAACGAATGTCAGAGGGATGGAGAAGGGCGGGTGGGTGGATGGGGAGAGAATAACCAAAGAATTTATATGCATAAAGGCATAACCCAAGGACACAGACAATGGTGGGGAGAGGGACTGGGGAGGGGGAAAGGATGGGGTGGAACGGGCCATTGGGGAGAAAAAGGGACATCTGTAATATTTTAAACAAAAATTAAAATTTTTTTTTAAAAAAAGAATGGAACAACACGAAAAGAATTGATCTGCAAGGTCAAAGCCTTTCATGTGGGCATTGTATTCCTTGATGCAGGTAGGTTTTACAATATTCTCTCCCGTGTTTCTATTTTTTTTCCTGTTGTCTAGACAGAAGTGTCATGGATCTTTGATATCCTTCAGACAATCCGCTTGTCTTTCCATGCTAAGAGAAGAATATAGACTTTTCTGGAAAATATTATGCCACCTTTCTTCATTCTTGATGTTTTCATTTTCAAATTTGACGATAAACCGCTACTCTTCGTAATAGTCCCACATTATCTAGTTTTGTTCTGTAACAGCAATTCAGCAGATGTAGCATTGTAATAATTATCCTGGAAAATATGGTACCATATGCCAAGATAGGGTCCAAGGACTGAAAGAACAGTTTCTTGCAATTTCTTTCTTTCAGCAGTGCATATCTCCATAGTGCAGATATAGCCGGTGTCACTCTCACACACCATCCAAACAAGTAAACCATATTTTGTTATTTTCGCTGGGTTGTACATGAGAAATTTTAAACCTCCTCTCCATGGAATCATTGACTCGTCCAAAGACAACCGCTGCTTTGTTTTGTATATTGTTCAAAATTTATGCAGGAAATAATCCAGCACAGGTTGAATCTTGGAAAGTCTCCCCGAGCTACTGTACATTTGGGCATTATCATTGAAATGCCAGAATGTCCATATTTGCTCAAATCTATGGCAACTCATTATCTGTGGAAATATAGGGGTACATATCAAAGGATCTGTTGAACAACAGTCTTTCAAGCTATCTTTTCTTGTTTGACCCATCAGAATAATTACCTCAAGGAATTTCTTGGTGTCCTTCTGTGTAACTGGAGACCACTTTAGTGTTCTAGATGGTGTTTTGCATTTCATTGCGGTTTGATCGTGATAGTTGGACAGCTCTTTGCACATCTCAAACAATTCATCACCAAAAAAGAGATTGGTCACCGAGGTACAGAGTCACTCTGAGAAGGAAATGTAGTGACCCCAGCATGACCTTCAAACATCTGTAAGCATGGTGGTGTGTCAATTTCAGACCAACAATTATTAGTAGCTTCGTCCATGTCAGAATCACTTGAAAGCACCTCCACCTTGCACTTCCTTACAAGTCTAATAATTTCACTGTCAGTAGAGTCAGTAGAATCATCTCCGGAATCGTCAAAACAGTCATCCGCATCTTCGATCTCACTAGGAATATCTGATAAATTATCATTAAATACTTCCAGAAGTGTATCGGTTTCATTGGTTTCCTTCCTTTTTCTGAGAGAAGGCATTTTTAAGCGCCAGGAACTTGAAGACGAAGACTACTCGAATGACCAAAATACAATGTAACTGCAATGCTTTATGGGTTCATGCAATTATATAGTTTTTTTGTAGATTGACCTGCACGGTTTCCACCAATGAGATTGCTTCATTCGATGTAGACAAGTCACTGTGTTGACATCTAAGGTCCAAAACAGATGGCGCGTGAAAAACGATAAAACTTGTGAGCGGTCCTTAACAGATGGGGCATGAAACACGAGAAAACTTATGAGTGGTCCTTAAAAGATGGCGCACAAAAACAAGAAATCTCGTGAGCAGTACTTAACAGATGGGGCGTGAAACATGAGAAAACTCGTGAGCAGTACACAATGTGTTAAAACTGAAACTGCTACAAACTGTGTGAAGAATGGAGAAATAGGTATCTTTCTTGGAGACATTTACCTTAGAACACATCCCAGAGAAGAGGAGCTTTCAAAAATGGACTTCCCTTGTCAATTTCCTCAAAGATGGGATGACCCTGGAAAGAAGGCTTGTAATTTAAAAGAAATAACAGGAAACCAATATCTAGGTAGTGAAACGAGCACACCAGCATGGGACAAGTGCATGTGTAGGATTTCAAGCAGCAGCTCTTTGTGGACACTTGGAAAGAGCACTATGAAAAAAATTGGTACGAAGCGGAATTTGGCCAAAGTTGAAAGACCTTCCAAAACCACCACTAGAGAACTTAGCCAAACAATGAATGTTGCAATAAGCTCCTGCAGGAAAGGTGCTTCTATGACACAACCCCCGAGCAGATAGCTACATTCTACACAGTACAAAGTGCATATGAATTCCAGGCTGAAAACTCACTGCAGAAGGATGAAATGCATGTGTTTCTCTCTGAAAGAACACTCAGCCACTACATTGGTGCTCGCTCCTTCAAAGTCTTTGTAGAAACGTGTATTTTCACTGGTGGGATAAGTTTTGGGATGCATTATTTCACCTCTTGCAAGCCTCATGTGCAGCCTTCTATGTTGTTTCCTTAGAGAACGTGGAAAAACACGGATTATGTGTCCCAAATGACTTGTAATCCAGGAAAACACACACTGCATAACTTTCTTGGAGAAATTTACCTTATAACACATCGCAGAGTAGAGGAGTACTCAAAAAAGGACTTCCCTTGTCAATTTACTCAAAGAGTGAATGATCCTCGAAATATTCCTTGTATTTCAGAAGACATAACAGTAACCCAATGCCTACATAGTGAAACGTGCAAACCAGTACTGAAACAGTGAATGTATGGGATTTCAAGCAGCATATCTTTGTGGGCACTTGGAATGAGTGCTGTGAGCTGAATTCCTATGAAGTGTGATTTGGTCACAGTTGTAAGCACTCCCAAAACAACGAACCAAGAAGTTAGGGAAATAATGAATGTTGTAACATATTCCTAAATGAAGGGTGTTATATGACACAACCCTCCAGAAGATATAAACATTCTACACAGTACAAAATGTGAGTTAATTCTAGGAAGGAAACTCACTGCAATGAAATGAAATGCATGTATTTCTCTTTGAAAAACACTGTCACTACACTGGTACTTTCTCCTTCATCGTCTTTGGAGAAATGTGTTTATTTCCTGGTAGAATGATTTTTGTCCTGCATGGTTGAACCTCTCGCAATGGTGATGTACAGCCTGCACTGTTTATACTTAGATGCCGGAAGCCGTTCCATCCTTGCTCCTTGACATAGTATGCAAGGAGGAGACATGTGCACAGCAAATGCTCTGTGGGACTTCGTGTATGGCATATCCCTCTTCCTATGCTGTTCCCCTTTCTAACACTCTGTGTCTTACCCGAGTCACTTCACCAGAAAAGAGTTTTGCCCTAGCTGGAAACTTTTCCCTAGCAGGGGAATCAGACAGAACTGGAAAAGACAATGATTCAGTAAAAGCCCCAAAGAGTACGGGAAAATTATGTGCTGCTTATGAGGAACTCAGACTGTCAGCAGAAAGTTTGGGACTTGTTAGGCCCATTACCACAGGAAGTTTCCCACCAGGGAAGAGGTCTTGGTTGGGGCCTCTGCTGATTTGCTGGCACAGGGCAATCCACAGGGAGTCCATCAGTGAGTTCCCACTAAGGAATGTATTACTGGGGGATGTTTATATTAATGAAAAACTCTGGGAATCCCCACAAGGAAAGAGCAGTCTAGGAAAGAGATTATTTCAATCTACACCTGAACCCTTATCATACACAGAATAACCATACACAGGATATTACAATGAGGATGGACTGCTGCAGGGAATGTAAGCGGAGAGACTGAGGCTGGGTGCCAGACAGGCAGGCAGTCACCATAGCTAAAAACAATCATGCGCAAGCTGCAGAACCTTTACTTAGGACTCGCATAACCTTTACATAAGAAAAGCTGGCCTAGTTATTCTCCTTTTAGCTATATGGTAGAGCAATAAAATAGTAACTTCAGAATATAAATAACAAACTAGAGATGAACCTGTAGAATAGCCTATAGAAATACAAACAATAGATAAGACTAAAATTAACATACCTAAACAGATGTAAATTCTTTAGCAAAGGTCAGATAAGAAGGTACAATCGTTAACTGTGAAAGGCCAAAACAGAAACCATAACAAAGCATGATGTCATGTTGTTTAACCAGCAATAAAATCAAATAGTATAAATACAGTTGTAACAAGGCAATAAAGAGAGAAGCTGATTGTCCTGATGCTCCATGTCCTGCATTCTTCCCCGATGCCGTTCACACCTTTGGGGACCCCTGGACCACTGACTGGGGCTGGACCCTGGCACTTAGAGTATCTTGAAAAAATGAATCTGTAGCACAACTTACTTGTAATCCATAAAACCCCACAATAGGCATCTGTTGTTCACACACGATCTAAGGCATCTAAGTATACAACAGTGCAGGCTGTACATCACCATTGTGAGAGGTTCAACCATGCGGGACAAACTCATTCTACCAGGAAAGAAACACATTTCTCAAAAGACTTTGAAGGAGAAAGTACCAGTGTAGTGACAGTGTTTTTTCAAAGCATTTAGATGATCAAACTAACCAGAAAATAAGGTCATTTTGCAGGGAAATTGAACCGTGTCTATACAAATGTTCATTTCAATCGCCTCCAGGGAAGTAAAGCATGAATTACATCATGTCATCGACCAAATCCTTACTTTTGCACAAGCTCATAAGAAAGACTTTGAAGAACAGTAAGGTTTCAGTATTTCTGTTTACCTTGAGTTGCCTAAAAGAGGTATAACATGTCTATTCAGTGGTGGAGGGTTACACACTCTACACATGTGTAACAGCATTTTAGTGCATCATCATGTGTAAAACTGAAACTGCTCCAGAGTGAAGCATGAGGAACAGGCAACTCTCTTAAAGACCTTTACTTTATAACAAATCACAGAGGAGAGGAGCACTCTGCAAAGGACTTCCCTTGTGTATTTACTCAAAGACTGAATGTTCCTTGAAATATTCTTTGTATTTCACAAGACATAACAGGAATCCAATGCCTAGGTTGTAAAATTAGCAAACCAGTACTGGAACAGTGACTATTGGGGATTTCAAGCAGCAGCTCTTTGTGGACACTTGGAATGAACGCTGTGAAAGGAATTCGTATGAAGCGAGATTTGGGCACAGTTGTAGGCACTCCCTAAACAACCAATGTAGAAGTTATGCAAATAATGAATGTTGCAACATATTCATTGATGAGAGGTTGTTATATGGCACAATTCTCCAGAAGATATTAACATTCTACATAATACAAAATGCGTCGTTAATTTCAGGATGGAAAATCATTCCAAGGGATAAAATGCATGTATTTCCCTTTCAAAGAACACCCCAGTCACTACATTGGTGCTTGCTCCTTCAAAGTCTTTTGAGAAAAGTGTATATTTACTGGTTGAATGAGTTTTGTCTTGCATTGTTTAGCCTCTCACAACGGTGATGTACAGCCTTCAATGTTGTATACTGAGAATATCTTGAAAAACATGGATATTTAGCACAAATTACTTTTAACCCATGAAAACCCACACTAGGTAACTCTTGCTCAAACACATTCTTATACCTAAAGCATTTAAATGATAAAACTAACCATAAAAGTCATTTTGCAGTGAAATTCAATAGTTTCCAGTGAACCAAAGCATGAATTACTTCAGGTTATTGATGAAATTCTTACATTTTCACAAGCTCATAAGACAGACTGTGAGGAATAAGATTTCAGGGTTTCAATTCGCTTTGAGTTTCCTAAAAGAGGTAAAACCTGTTTATTCTGTGCTGGAGGGTTACAAATTGTACATATGTGAAACACCACTTTTAGAGTCTCATCATGTTTAAAACTGAAACTGCTACAAAGTGAGTGAAACATGGGGAAACAGGCAACTTTCTTAAAGAACGTTTCCTTGTAACACATCACACAGGAGAGGAGCACTTTGCAAAGTACTTCACTTGTGTATTTAATCAAAGATTGAATGATCCTCTAAATAATAGTTGTATTTTACAAGACATAACAGAAAACCAATGCCTAGGTATTAAAATTAACAAGCGAAATTGGAACAGTGTATGTTTAGGATTTCAAACAGCAGCTCCTTGTGGACACATGGAATGAGCAGTGTAAAATTAATTCATAGGAAGTTGGATTTCAGCAAAGCTGTAAGCACTCTCAAAGCTACAAAAAGAGGAGTTATCCAAATAATTAATCTTGCAACATGCTCTTAACATGAGAGGCTGTTATATGACACAACTCTCCAGAAGATATCAACTTTCTACACATTAAAAAATGCTTGTTAATTCCAGGATGGAAACTCACTGCAAAGAGATAAAATGCATGTATTTATCTTTGAAACAACTCTCAGTCACTACATTGGTGCTTTTTACTTCAAAGTCTTTGGAGAAAAGTGTATATTAACTGTTGGAATAAGTTTTATCTTGCATTGTTTAACCTCTCGCAGCAGTGATGTACAACCTTCAATGTTGTATACTTAGAGGAGCTTGAGAAACGGATTTGAAGACTATACTTTCAGGGATCCTTTCTATACTTTGTTACTAGAGAAGTTTCTCTGAACGTGTAGAGCATCTGTTCTTGGGGTACTTTAAGGGGAATATTGACAGCAACACAATCATAGAGGGGGATTTTAACACTCCACTCTCAGCATTGGATAGATCATCAGGACAAAAAATCAACAGGAAAACAGAGACCTTAAATGACTCACTAGACCTAATGGATTTAAATAACATTTCCATAACATTTCACCCCAAAGCAGCAGAATACACATTCTTCTCAAAAGCACAGGGAACATTCTCAAAAACAGACCACATGATAGGGCAGAGGGCAAGTCTCTACAAATACAAGATGCTTGAAATCATATCAAGCATCTTCTCGGATCACAATGCCATGAAACTAGAAATCAACCACTATAAAAAAGCTCAAAAATATTCAAACACATGGAGGCTAAAGAGCATGCTATCAAACAATGAATGGGTTACCAATGAGATCAAGGAAGAAATCAAACACTTCATGAAAAGAAATGAAAATGAAGAGAAAACAACCCCAAATCTATGGGACATGGAGAAAGCAGTCCTGAGAGGAAAATTCATAGCATTACAGGCCCATCTCAAGAAACAGGAAAAAGATCTAATGAACCATATAACACACAACTGAAAGTAGTAGTACAAGAACAGCAAGAAAAGCCCCGAGGAAGTAGAAGTAAGGAAATAATAAAGATTAGAGCAGAAATTAATGACATAGAGACTAAACAAACAATACAAAAAATCAATGAAACCAAGAGCTGGTTCCTTGAAAAGGTAAATAAGATTGATGCACCTTTAGCCACACTCACTAAGAAACAAAGAGAGAGGACTCAAATAAATAAAATCAGAAGTGAAAGAGGCAATATAACAACTAACCCAAGAGAAATATGAAGGATTTTAAGAAAATACTATGAGCAACTATATGCCAACAAACTGGACAACATGGGGGAAATGGACAAATTCCTAGAACCTTCCAAAGCTGAATCAAGAAGAGGCAGAAAACCTGAATAGGCCGATAATAACTAATGAAATTGAAGAAGTAATCACAGAACTCCCAGCAGACAAAAGTCATGGAACAGATGAATCTACAGACGAGTTTTACCAAACATTCAAAGAAGAATTAACACCTTTTCTATTCAAACTATTCCAGAAAATTCAAGAGAAGGAAAAACTCCCAAACTCTTTTTATGAGGCTAGCATCATCCTAATCCCAAAACCAGATAAAGACACTAGAAAGGAATAAAATTACAGGCCAATATCCCTGATTAATATAGATGCTAAAATCCTCACTAAAATACTAGCAAACCGGATCCAGCAATACATTAAAAAGATCATACATCATGACCAAGTGGGATTTATTCTGGGGATGCAAGGCTGGCACAACATCCGCAAATGAGTAAATGTGATACATCACATAAACAAAATGAAGGACAAAAATCATATGATCATATCAATAGATGCAGAAAAAGCATTTGACAAAATCCAGCACCAATTTCTGATAAAAACTCTCAGCAAAGTGGGAATTACCAACTTATCTGTTAAGGAACATTCTTCTTTATTTTTAAAAGTTATAGGTTCCAAGACATAAGATATCTAAATTAATAATAATAAAAAATACATATATATCCTATGACACTGACAGGAAAAGAGGTCATGTACAGTAAAGAGGCAGTACACTATAGTGCACGAGTGTGCGGCCTTTGGAGTCAGACTGGGTTTACTTCTTAGCTCTACCACTTAATAGTTATTTAATCTAGTTGTTCCTGTCTCCTCATATGTAAAGTAGGAGTAATACAAGTACCTACCTCTTGGGTTAAGAGGTTTAAATGGGAAGAGGTTTAAATACATATAAAGTATTTAGAATAGTACCTGCTACATACTATACCACAGGTTAGCACACTGTGGCCCACAGGCCTGCTGCCTATTTTTACAAAGTTCTACCAAAACACAACCACACCCAATTATTCATGTGTGGCCCTTTTTCCACAACAGCAGCATAGTCATGAACAGGAAAGAGTAATGTTATCAGTCTGCAGCCCTAAAGTGGGACTTTCCTACAGACGCCTAAATACAACTTTGTTTTTTGGCTAAGAATGATTTTTCTCAACTGCCTTTTAAGATCTTTCACATTCATATGCTAATTTACCAAAATTCTAGTTAATGGTGTAGTTTTCTATTCAGCTTACTTATATAATTGCTAAAAGCTCATCTCCAGAATCACGCAGACCCAAAGGAAGCTCTACCATTCCTTAACTAGTTCTGTGACCTTAGGAAAGTTACTTAACTTCTCAGTCTATTTCCTTATTATAAGAATCCTAATCTCGCCCGGCCGGGCGTGGCTCAGCGGTTGAGCGTCGACCTGGGATCCAGGCGATCGGGGTTCGATTCCCGGTCAAGGCACATGCCTGGGTTGTGGGCTTGATCAATGACTCTCTCATCATTGATGTTTCTATCTCTCTCTCTCCCTCTCCTTTCCTTTCTCTGAAATCAATAAAGACATATATAAAAAAAAAAAAAATCCTAATCTCATAGGTTGTTGTATTAAGAGAAACAATTCAGATGAAGTGTTCATTGCCTGCTTAACTTTGTTATTTTTTATTTTTTTAAATCATCTATTACTTGAATTAGGCAATTTTGTATACTAAATGCAAATGAGGGCACAAGCCCAGCTGGTGTGGCTCAATGGTTGAGCATCAATCTAGGATCCAGAAGATCAAGGTTTGATTCCTGGTCAGGGTACATGCCCAGGTTGCGGGCTCGATCCCCAGCAAGGGGAGTGCAGGAGGCAACTGATCAATAACTCTCATCACTGATGTTTCTATCTCTCTCCCTCTCCCTTCCTCTCTCTGAAATCAATAAAGACATATCTAAAATGAAATAAAAAATGAGAGCCCAAAATATTTCAAAATATTCTAATTAAATCCCAAAGAAAATAATATCTTCCCAGTCTAAGAAAAAAAAATTAAAAATTAAAAATAACTGTTTGTTTTTAAACCCATACATGTCTGTGAGGATTGCTTTCCATCCAACATACACTGGGATGTCTATTGAAGTGCAGTCAAATGAATAACAAAATAGTTTCCAAACTTTTTCTTCCACTCATTAATCTATTCAACAAATAATTATTAAGCAACAACTTGCTGTGCTTAGCATTCTGAGGATAAAAATTGATTATTAAAACAGTGTCTGTCACCATGAAGTATATCCTATGGGGAGATAAGAAGTGTCACAAACAACTGCCATATTTCCTATTAAAGATTACACAGAGGTTTTGCCTCAGAATGTTTTTACATTCTTTCCTGAAGATATAAATTTTCCTGCTGATACACTGGATTAAACACTGGAGTGACTCAGGGCTTGGTGCTGAGCATCATCTTCTCACTGCACCGTCCAGCACAAAGAGCTCACACATGCAAGCGGTAAGAGAGACGGACCCTAAGGTCCTGACAACAGGAGGCTCCATGCCATCTGCTTGGACTTTTATGTAAAAGGAAAATGGGCTTCTAGCTCACTTAAGCCAGTGTTCTTTGGGAGTGCTTGCTGCTCCCTGCAGCTGAATCAATTCCTAACTGATGCAACGATCCAACCAAATTCTCAATGATGAAAGGAAAGAAGCAACAAAGAAGGAAAGGGACATGTGGGACAAAGGTTGGAATTCACTAAAAATACCTAAGTATCTACTATACATACAGGTAGTAGGCACTGAGCTCGGAGCTGGTTAATTTAAAAACAAACAAAACACTGTCTTTGGGTAAACAAAACTGAGAAAACGCATTCTAGTAAGGAAATCAAAGGTGCTACTCTGTCTCCAACACCTCAAACATGGTATGCCAAAGACAGTCATTATCTTCCCCCCAAAAGATACTGCTCATATGTGTGGGGCAAGGGGTAGATGGGACATCTCTGTATCTTCTCCTCAATTTTTCTGTTAACTTAAAACTGCTCTAAAAAAATTGTCTCAATTTTTTTTTTTAAGGTCAGGTCCCCCTCCCTCCATATTTCCTACTTGTCTAGTATTCACACTCAAAACCTGTGTCATATCTGATTTCTCATATGCACTAACCCTCATATCTGACTATTTATCATATTCTAATACGAAAGTATACTTTGTTTTAAGATTATCCTCTTTAAAGCATGATTTCCAGTAAAATACTGTGTTCTTTTAAGTGGAGAATACACATATTTAGTTATTTAGTATGTACACACTCTCCCTTCAGCTAGACTATAGGTTTGTCATTTTGTTTCTGTTTTTTTGGAGGGCAGACACCATGTTTTAATCCACAACACACAGCCTAGTCCTCAATAAATACTGAAAAACAATCAATAAATGAGTCCCAGTTGAAAAAGCTGCTTTGTTATGTGTTCTTAGAAAGGCCTATATTTCACATTCACCTTGCAGTGTGGTAACTTCAGGTAACTCCAACTGCTGTGTGGGGTGCTTTTTAGATTTGATATGGTAATAACTAGTACAGAGATCAGAGCTAGTTCACAAGAAACTGAGGAAGCTTTGGGATACACCAAGTGCATGGGCTATAAAAGTGGACACTACTATTACCTATGAGAATATTGTGGCCCAGCCAGGCGTGGCTCAGCAGTTGAGCATTGACCAAGGATCCAGGTAATCGACGTTTGATTCCCAGCCAGGGCACATGCCCGAGTTGCGGGTTTGATCCCCAGTCGGGGGCGTGCAGGAGGCAGCCGATCAATGTTTTTCTCTCTTTCTCTCTCCCTCTCCCTTCCTCTCTCTGAAGTCAATAAAGATATATTTTTTTAAAAAGAATATTGTGACACAACCCATATATTAAAGGTACTACTGAAAAATTAAACCAACCATGGTTCTGAGATTTAATTTTTTAAATGAAAAAAAATCCTTATGATAAATAAATTTAAGACAGCTTTTTAAATAGGTTGTCTCTCTTTCTTAATATAATATAAATGTACATTACCCAAACATACAGATTTATGCAACATTCCCCCCCTCTCCCATTTCAAACTGAGATCATATGTTCTTGGGTAACCTTTTCTAGCTACAAATGTGAAATTTGAGATAGGAATAAAAATCCCTTTAATATTAACTAAAGTAAGATGTAAAGTGGGAATGGAAATCTGCCATTACTAATTAGCACTTTTAAGAGTTAATTTTACGCCCAGCCGAGCGGGGCTCAGCGGTTGAGCGTCCACCTGGGATCCAGGTGATCGGGGTTTGATGCCTGGTCAGGGCACATGCCCGGGTTGCGGGCTCGATCAATGACTCTCTCATCATTGATGTTTCTATCTCTCTCTCTCCCTCTCCTTTCCTCTCTCTGAAATCAATAAAGATATATTTAAAAAAAAAAAAAAAGTTAATTTTACTAGAACAGACATTTGTATAACAAAAGATATACATCCGCTTCTTTATAAATGATAATGAACTTGGAAATATAGCCTATCAATTTCATCTGTGAAACAACATCATTCCGCAGTGTTAAATCATTCATTATAAATGCTAGAGGCTCAGGTGAGAGTCAAGATGAAAGAGGATCCAGTAGCCACTTGTGTTTAATTTTAGACTTTTCTGCCTCAGCTCACAAAGAAGCACCCTTGACTAAGGGGCCCTTTGTAAATTCCACAGCTTCAGAGTTAAAATGTCCAAATGATACTTCACAGATACAGGGCAATTGAGACTAGAACAGCATCTTTAAAAGAATAATCTAGGACATGTGTGGGGAGCCGCTGTGGCCCCAGGCACAGAGGAGCCGCCTGGGTGAGCTGCAGAGGTGCTCTCCTGCTCCCTGACCCAGTCCTTGAGGCACCAAAGCAATACTAAATTCTAGAAAGGCTAATTAGGAAGCTGGCCCGGCCTGAAAGGGTTAAGGGATAGTTAAGCCACATGCCAAGCCAAGGACTCAATCCTCCCCAGAAGTTCCCATTAGAAGCCGAGATAAAGATAGTTTCCAAGGCCTGAGCTCCTGCAGGAGGCAGGGTGTTTACTCTGAAAAAACATTCATAGGACCTTGGAGGAATTACTTTGTATTGGGCAAGGGGAAGGAATGCGGGGCGGGGTGCTATTCAGCACAGTCAACAGGGCCTGTACATATTGAGCAGAGAAAATGAACTCGGGGCTGCGGCAGCCACGAGCTGCAGCCCTCCCGATCCCATCTTTTTCGTGTCTGTCTTTTCTCCATCCTCACCCCTTCCTCAGGACCGTTCGACTCTGCCGGCGGGCTCCGGCAGGCATGAGAGTATAACAGAAAGTAACATGTACTTGTGTGAGAACCTTCTTTTATAAATATCTGGAAGGCATAACTTCTTTTCTTTGCATTGACTGAGACCTGCTATGCAGTATTCCTTGAATAATTTATCATAGTGTTTCTTTGCAAGTCTCTTCTCCCTAGATTCATAAAAAATATAAATTTTCATTTAGAAATTCAACTGTGGTTTGCTACTTGGAAGCAATGTCAAATAAATAATGCATATGATATAAATATTAATGTTTTAAAAGAGGTCTATTACTTATATGTGCCTAGAATATTGGGACATTAACTCTTACAGTTCTCTCAGAGAGGGAATCTACAAGACTGACAGTCAGAATGAGAACCAGCCCACTCTTCACTTTTCAGCCTTTGTAATGTTTGGATTTTTAGAACCATTTTCAGGTTATTTTTTCCCCAAAATATTTTTAGAAATTTTAAAGAAGTCCTAGCTGGTCTGCTCAGGGGTTAGAGTGTGGGCCAGTGGACTGAAGAGTCCTGGGTTCAGTTCTGCCAGGGCATGCACCTCGTTGCAGGCACATTCCCCGGCCCGGGTTAGGGCATGTGGGAGGCAACCAATCGATGTCTCTCTCACACTGGTGTTTCTCTCCCCCCTCTTCCACTCTCTCTGAAAAGCAATGGAAAAAATACCCTCAGGTGAAGATAAAAAATAAAAATAATTTTTTTTTTAAAGAAACATATTATAGGACAACAGACAATATTCTTCTAAATGTTTTTTAAAGACAAACTCAAGCAATGAGAAGTCAGTTAAAACTGCTAAAAATTACCACAAGTACCAAACTAGACTCAGACCTGAGACACGGTTTCATGTCCTCAGTTCAGCGCTGTTGCACGCAGGGTGGCAGAGGGTGAGAGCACCGGCCACGCCCTGTGCCAGCCCGATGGCTGAAACCACCGGCTCTCGTCCACTCCCTCCTCCTCGCTCCAGAGAAATCTCACTTTCTCATATGACAGCCATGTCTGTCTTGTCATTTTCCCTGGAAAATAAAACTATTTCAATTTAATATAAACAATTAGTCAATTTAGGAGGTTAAGCAGTCCTGTGAGATTTTTGGACACCTGAGTAAATATATAATACACAGAGATAAAGACAGTTTTATGCGTATGCATATATGCACATATGTTTGTAAAAACCATTTCAGTGCACCATAAAGAGTGCCACTACAGAAGCAATTTAAATGGATAAGAAATTCATCCATCTCTAGCACTGGTTTCAATTATACACAAGGTGATAAATAACCAAAGCTGGGATGAGAAATCTGAGGAAACATTAAATGGACAGGGAAAAATGTATGAAAATTTTAAAAAGCCAATCACCGCACCCTATTGAGATCTAATTTTTAAAAACATATGAAGAGTTTTCCATCCCTCATTTTACTACCGTTTCTTAGGAAGAATAAGTAAGGAAGAGAGTCGAGGAATATACTTGTGGGGTCCTGGGCCCCGGGGCAGCAGACCGCGGCGTCCTGGTGTTCTTGAAAGAGATCAGCCAGGTGCATCAGTGCTGAGGCCCCCTGTAAATCAGGGAGCGCCTAATTGCCTGCTGTCCTGTGTGCTCAGCCCCGAATGGTTCCCAGATCCAATTAGACCAGATACTCCCCCACCTTATCTGGGAAACATTCATCTGAGATGCCAGTGTGGCTGCAGCCTCCTCTAAAGTGTTGTATCTGGGAATGTCTTAGAAGTTCAGAAGGTTGGCCGAATGCCCTGAAACGCTGTATAAAATATTGTAACTCTGAATAAAGCTTGCTTGACTCTCACTCAGCATCCCTGAGGGAGAGAGCCCTCCCAGCCCCATTGTCTCTTCTCTTTCTTTTCTTCTTCACCTCCGGAGCACAGTCCTGTTCGCCGCGGCTGGTTCGCGGCATATACTTTTTCCAGATGTTAAGTTTGGGGGTAGAACAGGGATTGTTGGGGAGTACAGGCCAAATTGAGAAGGGAGTAAGTTTGGGATAGATAAGATAGCATAAAGTTTTTCAGGGCTCTCCCAGTTCAGAAAATTATTAAGTCAGAGGGAAAAACCCACACAAAACCAAGAGGCTCTGAAGAGCCCCAAATAGAGGAAGCAATTTCATGTGTGGGAAATTATTAGAGTGAGGTTTCTTGCTTTCCCTACACTTAAAAAAGCAATCCCAAATGCTGAGGTTTAAAAAGGTCAAAGACCCTCCCTTAGGGGAAAAAAAATTCCGTACGATCAGGCACATCTGTATTGCTCACAAATTCTGTTATTGCCAGGGGCAGATCTGGCTCAGCAGGCTACCTGTTGCCACAAAAATAGGGTTCATGAGAAGCTACTTAGCTAGAAGCTATGGACGGTCTCTCCACCTTGTGATATAACAAGGAAATCAGAATGGGAAGCAGAGGAAAATTACAGAACCAAGAAGACATAACAGCTGTGGGTCTTCAAAAGATCTATCTCCACAGCCCCCTCTATTCTACATAAACCTCATGGCACTTACCCAAATCGCTTGAAATCTTCTCTTTTGCCTCCATAGTATAAAATATAGTCATTTACAAACTTTGCATGCCTTTGATACTGAAATGCAAAAAATTAAGGATTTTATTTGTTTAAAAGTTGTCCTATGTCCATGATGTATCAGTGAGTAGAAATCAAAAGCATAGTATGAGTCTATTTAGTTTTTTTAATATGCAAATATACATTATACATGCTTATAAATTCAAAGGTAGAAAAAGGTAAGTATTAAACTATTCCATATGAACATTATAGAGTACAGGGACTTTCACTTTCCACTGAATGCTGTTTATATTGTTTGGAACATTTTTCAAGCATATACTACTCATGATAAAATATATCTCTATCTGGGGAGAAAGCTTCCTTTTCTATTGCTAAACTACATATAGCCTCACACCACCACTCATTTTAATCATCACAATATGAAAAAATATAGTTTCTAAAATTAAAGGTAAGGAGTAGAATTTACCTTTCATTATTATAAAATATAATTGACCTATTCCAGTAATAATAAAGCCTCTAATAAGAGAAGATGAAACTTTATAATACTAAATCCTAACTTTAGGCTTTCAAAAAAAACACAGCAAATATAAGAAATATTATTTTTTATACTTTAATATTCAAAGAATCCACAGTCACATTTATTTTCAGTGCAGTGTAACAAGATACATGAGATTAAAATGTTTTCTTTTGAAAAGCTTAATGGTACTCTCTCTAGAGGTGAGTTTGCACATACTAGAACTGACCTCATCTATAATACCGTCTGTGACTACATCCTATTAAAGATAGTGACTTAATTGAACAAAATGTGTTCCAATAGAGTACCAAATCAGAATATACTTCCAAAACTGGAAACAAAACAGTTAACATTTCAGAAAAGAAAAAAGAGACAGCCAAATACCTGAAGATACTGGTTTTAGCTCTTGGTCTATCACTAACTGATCATATGGCCATAACAAGTCACTTAAATCTTCTAGAGATGGGGTCAGCAAACATTTTCTGTAAATAGTAGATGTGCAGGCCATCTGGTCGCTGTTGCAACTGCACGGATCTGCCATTTTAGTATGAAAGTTGGCACAGATAACGCCTAAATGAATGAGCATATCTGTGGTTCCACAAATCTATTTCCAACAGGGAGTGGGTGGGACTTTGCTTCCAGGAAGATGAAGTAGACAAAGATGTACTTCTCCCTACTCTTCCCACTAAGAACAGCTAAATCCCTTGGAAGTTATATATTTATTTTTTTATTTTTAAATATATCTTTATTGATTTCAGAAAGAGGAAAGGGAAGAGAGAGAGATAGAAACATCAATGATGAGAGAGTCATTGATTGAGCCCGAAACTGGGGCATGTGCCTTGACCGGGAATCAAACCCCAATCGCCTGGATCCTAGCTCGATGCTCAACCACTGAGCCACGCCCGGTCGGGCGGAAGTTATATATTTAAAAAACACAGGAAGCCCTGCTGGCGTGGCACAGTGGTTCAGCATTGACTTATGATCCAGGCAACTGAGGTTCAATTCCCAGTCAGGGCATGTGCCCGGGTTGTGGGGCCTATCCCCAGTAGGGGGCCTGCAGGAGGCAGCTTATCAACGACTCTCTCTCATCATTGATGTTTCTATCTCTCTCTCCCCCTCTCCCTGCCTCTCTCTGAAATCAATAAAGTCATATTTAAAAATACAAAACAACAAAAAACAAATAGGAAGCCCTGGCCAGTGTGGCTCAGTTGGTTGTATGTTGTCTCATATGCTGAAAGGTTGCTTGTTCAATTCCCGGACGGGGGTACCTGTCGGGGTTTCAGGCTTGATCTCCAGGAAGGGGGCATGCGGGAGGCAGCTGATCAATATTTCACTCTCATATCAATGCTTCTCTCCTCTCTCTCTCTCCCCCCTTGTTCTAGCTCTAAAAATCAATTCAAAAATCTTAAAAAAAAAAGAAACACAGGAAGACTCTGAAAGGTGGAGAGAAGGCATATTAGCTAGGGACCTCAGGACCCATGGTATAACATGGTGGTGAATTACCCTTTTTGCCTTTTAAATCCCAGATTTGGAGGTGAAGAAAGCTGGAGACCTGGAAATATCAACTAGCACAGATTTTTTAAAATCCCAAAAGCCTTCTCTAACTGAATAACTAAGAGATAGGCAGTCTAACAAGATAGATAAGTCTTAGACAATAACTATTCTACTCCAGCCAAACACTCCAGAAAAAAACTGTGTCCCACCTCTACCCATGCCAGAAAAGGGGACCTAGACTTTCATCCTTACCAGGCTTTAAGTAGATGCCCCAACACCCCCAGATGAATGGTGTCAGAAAAGGCAGAGTAGACATTGAAATGCTAAAGGAACACAGAGCACAGGTAAACAACTGGGTCAGGAGATAAGAGGAATAAATAAATTGTTGACAAAAAAACTTCTATAACTTAAAGTATCAGAAATGATAACAAAGTGAAACAGATTACTCCAGGTGGGAGGGAGTGTATCTAACTGACATCATATCCCTCTCCCAATCCTGACCATAGCAATACACACCTAGACATACTTCAGGTCTTCCTTGGCCTCTCTCACTCTCCAATATTCAGGAATACGGAAGGTCAGTGGTAGCAGTTACTATAATGAGCCACAGTCTTACCAAAAAGTTGAGCTGATACATGCCATAATAGGGAAGCAAGGTATGGCTTAAAGAGAGCCCCAACTCATGCCTGAGAGTTGAAGCCACAGCAGACCTGAGAATAGACCTACTTTTAAATACAAGTTTTACAAAGGCCTTAACTAGCCAAGAACCAGGTAAGAAGAGAATGAGAGTTAAATGAGACATGTTGAGAGCTTGGCAAAAACAGGTTGGAAAAATATTTGCAAGTTCATGGACTTTGTAAACCTATTTATAGAACATTAGGAATATGTTTTCTTAGTTTGTCTCTAAATCTTTCTTATATATTAGTAAGAGAGAATTCAAAGGTATAAATGGCAAAATTTCATATCAATAAAGACTTATCTTTAAAGATAAAAACTCAATCTGACTTTACAAGATTTTATTAAATAAAAAAGATTTTAAAATATTCTACTAGTTATAAAAACCTAGAAATATAAAAAGAATACAGCATCCATAGCTATGAAATGAAACCTTCTATTTCTTGCTTCTTCCTTGTTAAGACAAATTTTATTTTAAACAAATTTCAAGGTCATCTTTTGGAGCAGTAAGTCATCTTCAACAGTCCTGGTTTATTAAGAAGAAAAATTACTAAACGAGCTTATCTCAAAGGGTTTCCTGCTTCTTTATATTTTCACAACTGGAACATGTTTTAAAGAATTTAAGTCTTAACTTAAAAAAGACTCACTGAGGAGGAAAACAAGCTGGTGGCGTAACAGCTGCACTGCTGCCTCCTGCAACCACATCAAAAGTAAAACTAAAATACAGAACCGCCATCACTCTGAGCCTCCTGAAATCTGGCTGCACAGAAGCCCCACAACCAGGGACCTGAAGAAGCACCAAGACCAGTAGGAGGGGCGAGGACATGGGCCAATCGGGGCTGAATCACGGAGACGCGGCCGCGGGCCCACACCCGGTGCTGCAGTTGAAACTGGGAAGGGAATCTCGGCGGTGGAGGTTTCCAAGAGGAGGGAGGGGTCCCAGCCCCACAGCAGGCCCCCAGCCCAGGGCTCCAGGCCAGGAAGAGACGTCCCCACAACTCTGGGCTGTGAAACCAGCGGGGACTGTCCCTGAGGGTCACGGAGGCTGTGGGAGCCCCAGCAGCTCCTCCTAAAGGGCCGTGCACGGACTCACTCGGATGCTCCCTCTGAGCCCAGCGCCGGGAGCAGCCTGAAAGGACCTGGGACACTCGGGGAGGAACTAACCTGCCTGAAGTTGGGGTGAGAGGTGGAGGGGCGGCTTCCTCCCAGGCAGAAGGGCTGGCGGAGGCCATGGCTCCTTTGGTAAGTCCTCCCCGTACACAGCCGGCAGGCAGGCACCATATTTGAATCGCCAGCACCTGACTCGCACCATTGGCCCCGCCCCTCCCCACCTGCAGCTCATCCAAGCCATTTCCAGGGGCTTTTCTATGCAAGTGGCCTCCCAAACCTCATGCTGAGGACTTTCCTAAAATCTCTCAAACAAGCAGCAGCGGGCCCCATACAGCTTGATAAGTGGCCCCAGACCTGGCACTAGCGGCAGCCTACAATGGCTCATAGCTTGGCCTCTCCTGGGCTCCTCCAAGCCCAGCACAAGTAGCAGCCAACTAACTACGGTTTGCTGTGTAGCTTATGCTGGGTGGCCCTGGGCAAGGCACTGGCACAGGCTGACTTTGCACCTCCCGGGAGGCCCAGAGACAGTGCACCTGGTGATCAGACTCAACCACGTGGATTACAACCCTACCACACCCACGAGTGACACTTAAGGGGCGCACTTGGTGAACACCAAAGCTCCACCGAAGTAAATCTTGCTCCATAGGGGGTGTCTCCAGCACAGCAGCTCTCTGGCTGTAGTTGCAGCTGGTCCTCACAGCTGATTGGCCTGGGGGTCAGTTCCTCACAGGGACACCAACAGCAACCAAGGCTCAACTACAACAGGACAGTGCACACAGCCCACACAGGGGAGCACCTAGAAGGCCCAGCTCAGGTGACTGGGGAGGCTGAGCCACTGAACCCTACAGGACACCTACTACACAAAGCCACTCTACCAATTCCAGGAGACATAGCAGCTCTACCTAATACATAGAAACAAACACCTGGAAGCAGACAAAATGCGGAGGCAACAAAGGAAAGAACAGAAGAAATCTCTAGAAGAGGAACTAAATGAAATAGATCCAAGCAAGCTAACAGATAGAGAGTTCAGAATTTTGGTTATAAGGATGTTTAAGCATACTATTAGGTAAATAACTGAGAAAATTGATAACATAATAAAGTACCAATTTGAAATGAAGGCTACAGGAACTGAAATGAAGAATAATTAACAGGGAATCAACAGCAGAGTAGAGGATGCTGAGAATCAAATCAGCAATTTGGAGCATGAGGAAACAAAAAACACCCAACCAGAAGAGCAAAAAGAAAAAAGAATCCAGAAATATGAAAATAGTATAAGGAGCCTCTGGGACAACGTCAAGAGGCCCAACATTCATATTATTGGGGTACCAGGAGGGGAAGAAAGAGACCAAGGAATTGAAAACCTATTTGAAAAAATAATAACAGAAAACTTCCCCTACCTGGGGAAAGAAATCAACTTACAAGTCCAGGAAGCACAGAGGGTCCCAAAGAAGAGGAGCCCAAAGAGGCCCACAGCAAGACACATCATAATTAAAATGCCAAAGGTTAAGACAAAGAGAGACTCTTAAAAGCAGCAAGAGAAAAGCAGTTAATTACCTACAAGGGAGCACCCATAGGACTGTCAGCTGATTTCTCAACAGAAACCTTGCAGGCCAGAAGGGAGTGGCAAGAAATATTCAAAGTGATGAAAAACAAGGAACTACAACCAAGATTGCTCTACCCAGCAAAGCTATCATTTAGAACTGAAGGTCAGACAAAGAGCTTCACAGATAAGAAAAAGCTAAAGGAGTTTGTCACCACCAGACCAGCACTACAGGAAATGTTGAAGGGTCTTCTTTAAGAAGAAGCTAATGAACAAAAGAATCTGACGAACTAAATAGATCCAGAGACACTGACGCATGCAACAGACGATCATATTTCAGAGGAAAGAGGGAAGGGGGGTGGAGGGTGGGAAGAGATTAACCAAAGAAGTTATATGCATAACCCATGGACACAGTTAATAATGGGGTGAAGGCCTGGGGAGGGGGTGGGAGGGAAGTGGAGGGGGTCAATTGGGGAGGGGGGGAAATGGTATACCTGTAATACTCTCAACAATAAAGATAAATTTTAAAAGTAAAAAAAAAAAAGACTCACTGATCTTTAATGAGACATTTTATGTCTCCTTAAATGGCTTAATATCTTAACCTTATTTTATACCTATAAAATGGAGCAGCAGATGAAACTAACAAATGTATGAGTCCTGGTGTCTGACCACCTAGATTCCTGGGTTCAAATTCTGGCTCTGTCATTCACTATCTTAATCTTAAATCAAATTAAGTTACTTAAGTTCTTTGTGCCACAATTTCCCTGTTTGTAGAGACAACAAAGTTTCTGGTAACTGATGATATGAAAAAAAGAGGACTGATTACAGATGAGATAAACTGTACACGATTAGCCCTAGTCATGTAGATATATGTAACCCTAGAGCAGAGAAGGATATCTAGCTAGATTTAAGTTCTAGTCTTACAAAGTCGTATTTTTGAATAAAAAAATCTTAAAAATGAAAAGCAACGTAAAATGTAATTTGTTACAATTTTTTCTATTCTTTTGGTTATCCACGAAGACTTGAATACCCAACAAAAATGCTCAGTCTGTTAGTATGCCTCCTGTATGCTCTCGGAGTGAAACCATGAGCCAGTTTTCATAAGCCCGATTCACCAGTCAGTGCTCCGCTCTCAGCTAACGGATGAAGCCCAGTTTCTGAGCACTGAGAGCGAAAGCCGCGCCGCCAAAGACAATCCCACCGAGGTACAGGAGCCTCCGGACAGGCCAGGCTTCGCCGCGGGCAGGTCTTGTCGCTTCCGGTTCAATAGTAGTCCCACGAACCCCTCTGGACAGCTTGGTCTGTCCGTCCGCAGCCGGGAGAGCGCCGCTCGCAGGCGGCCCGCCCGAGCCGCCGGGGTGGGGTCCCCGCCGAGCCCCCGCGCGCCCGCAGCCCCCGCCTTTCCCCGCCGAGCCCCCGCGCGCCCGCAGCCCCCCGCCTTTCCCCGCCGAGCCCCCGCGCGCCCGCAGCCCCCCGCCTTTCCCCGCCGAGCCCCCGCGCGCCCGCAGCCCCCCGCCTTTCCCCCCGAGCCCCCCGCCTTTCCCCGCCGAGCCCCCCGCCTTTCCGCGCCCGCAGGCCCCGTCCCCGCGTGAACGTGCCCGTTTCCCGTAAGTGTTCGCGGACTTCTCAGTCAGTTCATTGTGAACAAGGCTCCCCGCAGAGCGCCGGGGCCGCCACGCGCGCAGGGCGCACTCCCGCTGCCCGTGTGCGCGCCTCGCAGCCGGGACGGGCCCGCGGCGCGGCCAGCGAAGGGTCACCTTTCCCGCCGGTTCTCCGGCGCCGCCGACCAGCCGCAGCCTCCACGCCCGCGTCGCGGGGGAGCGTCGGCTGCGGAGCCCGGGCCGCTGGGGAAGGAGACGGGTCAGCAGCAGGTTCCCTTCCACAGCGCGGCGGCGTGAGGGCGGCGGGGGACCCTGGCCCGGCCGCGCCCCGTCAGGCGACGGACCTGCCCCGGGAAAGCGCGTCGGCGCCGCCCCGCGGGCCTCGGACCCTCCCGGGGGCCGCCCCGGACCGGCCGGCCGGCGCGACTCGGAGGGACAGCGGCCGCGCGCTGACCGTCACCCCGCGGACACCGGGCGGCGCCGCACAGACGCCGCTCCCAGCCCCGCGAGCGGAGCTGCCCACCGAGGGAGGTGTCCCGGGGGGCGGTCAGTTCCGCAGGGCGGGGGCGGCTCGGCCCCTGGCTCCCAGCCGCGGCTTCAGCTCCTCCAGCCCGCCCCCGGAACCGCTCGCCGCGGTCACTCCTTAGGCTGACCGCCCTGGCGAGCGGCGCCCGGCCATCCTCCCCGGCCCCTCGGGGTGCTGGCTGGGGGGCACCGCGGGAGGGAAGCGCCGCCGGCCGCCCTCCGCACTGCCCGCCCGGGTCGGCCGCCCGGCCCGGGCCCAGGACCCGCCCCGCCGCTCGCGGGACACGCTCGGGCGGCCGCCGCGCAGGCAGGGACAGGACCTCGTGAGCGGCCACCTTGTCCAGCGTGGGCGGGACTTCCTTCTTCTCTTAGACCTCGGTGTGTGTTTTCCACGCTCCATCGCCCTGCTCTTTGCCTCGGCAACCTTATTTTCTTTCATTTATTAATGAAATTCTCAGAAATACTCAAAGATTTCAATGGTCAGTAAGTTGTGTCGGAAGCGGCTCCCGGTTTAGCCTGATGTTGAATTTGGGACACACATGAACGGGGGTGTTAGTTGGCTTCTTGATGTTGTAAAGACCAATTCACGCGGCGATGAGGAACCAGGCCCAGCCGAATGGGGCGCCGAACTCCTTAAACTTGAACATTCGCGCGGCAGGAGGCGGGGGCAGCGCTGCCGGCGGGTCCCGGCGCCGCCCCGGGGCGCCGGTCGGCCGCGCGGGCCTCAGGCTCAAGTCCCATCGCGGCGCCGACGAGGCCGCGGGCGGGCGTTTCTCCCTGATGCGCAGGTTCGTCTCTCTCCTTTCCTCTCACACACAAAAAGCAATTAAAAAAAAGAAAAACATATCCTTGGGTGAGGGTTAAAAAAAAAAAAAAACTCACTACACCTGACTGCGCTGGGCCGAGGACACAGCGCGCGTTTCTACCCCGGGACCCTGAATAAGCCGCCCCGTCCTCGGCCTCCTGCGCCGAGCAGCCCGTCTCAGGCTCGGGGGCGGCGCCCTCCCCGGCTCCGCGCTCACGGCGAGGCCCCGGCCCCGCCGCAGCTCCGCCGGACACCCGCCGCCCGCTCCGGCCTCACCCCCGTGGTCAGCGCCCTGCACCGCCCGCAGCCCGCTGAGGCCCCGCGGCCGCGCTCCGTCCTCACTCTCCACGTCTGGCGGGCCCACCCCTGGGTGCTCGGAGCTGCTCTGAGATGAGCCCACGGGACCGCAGGTCCCGACTCTGCACGTCATTGTCTTTCCGCCAGCGGGTCTACAGCCTGCGAGCCTCGGTCCCGTTTACAGAACGAGGGCGGTGAGGAAAACCCGCCTCGTGGGACTGGAAGCTGAGCTACCACGTGTGACGGGCGCGGGCGGCGTCGGGCCCAGTACCCGGCCCCTGTTCGCCGCCGCACCGCCCTCCTCCCGCCCGGCCCCTGTTCGCCCTGCAGCGTCCTCCTCCCGCCCGGGCCCTGTTCGCCGCCGCACCGTCCTCCTCCCGCCCGGGCCCTGTTCGCCGCCGCACCGTCCTCCTCTGGTTCCCGCGCCCCAGGCTCCACCTCCCGCGGGGGCCCCTCCGCACCCTTGTCCCGCGGCTTCGCCCGTCCCACACCCGCCTCGGCCCAGGGGTCGCACTAAAATGCTCTCGCTCCCTGCAGGCTACGGACACAGACAAGGTCGGAGAAACTCAAGAAGGGAAAGCCCGCTGTCTCCAGAGCCTGACGGGAGATAATCACCGAGGAGCACACGAGTGACAAGCTCGACGTCCCTCCCCCGACGCCAGACACGCGCCGGCTCCGCGCACAGCCGCCCCGCCCCCTGCTTTGCACGTCCGCCCGCCAGGCCACCCCGGCCGCAGAGAGGGCACCCCGTCCGCAGAGAGGGCACCCCGGCCGCAAAGGCCACCCCGGCCGCAGAGAGGCCACCCGGCCGCAGAGAGGGCACCCCGGCCGGAGAGAGGCCACCCCGGCCGGAGAGAGGCCACCCCGTCCGCAGAGAGGCCACCCCGGCCGGAGAGAGGGCACCCTGTCCGCAGAGGCCCCCGAAGCGCTGCCGCCACCCCGCGCCCCGTCTCCCGCCTTCCTCCTTCCTCCTCTCCCTACGGTCCCCACTGGGCGCTGCTTCCGGTCCGGCTCGGCCGCGTGTCACACCTAAATGGCACCGTCCCCGACAGTGCCGAACTTGTGCTACAGCCAGAACATTCCCGGGAAACAAAGGCGGCAGAAGAACAGGGCCGGAAGGGGGGCGGAGTGTGAGCCTGAGCCGCCGGCCTGCGGCTCTCGGGCGCCCCGTCTGTTGTGCGGCGCTGCTCTCGCTCAGGACGCAGCCTCATTTGAAATGATGTTTTGTTTTAGCAGAAACCCTGCCTGAATATCATCTGCCGCCTCTTTGCAGGACCCTTAGTACCTCTCCTCGGAGCACCCTCGCTGGGCGTCTGTCCCAGATCCCTTTTCCTTCCTTCTTCCCTCCCGCCCGCACCCCCAATGAAACCGTTCTCATAATTAGAACAAAAGCAACTTTCCTTCGTGTTACCACCCGCACAATAGACACCATTCCAAATGCGGTGCTGGTGGCAGAGGCGAGCTCATCAAAAACGTGAGGAAGGAAGAGCAGGGAGGGGGAGGTTGTACAGGCCGCGGACAGGCGACCTGGCGCGTGTGGGAACAGACCCGAGATAGTTCCTTTCAAAAATAACAGAAAGAAATAAAAGAAACAAAAAGAAAAGAAAAAAGGGGGGTAGAGGAGGGTAGGGAAGGAGAAACGCAGGAAGGAAAAGAAACTGTTCTGAGCTCCCCCGGGGTCCCCTGTGTCCGACCCTGTCTACATCCCGACGCTTCCCCCGCTGCGCCGCCTAGTGGCCGGGGGAGGAGTCGCGTCTCCCTCCGGCTGACACCCGTGGTCTGCTTCCTCCTCAGTGCCCAGCGCGGTTCCTTGGAAAGCACCAGCGCTAATTAAGTATTTGCTGAACTGAACTGGCACACCACTGACTGTAGAGAAAACCATGGCTCTTAATACACACTCATTTTATCTGTTGCCCTACACAGTAGATAACAATATCCTTATTGATCCAAGCCGCCTTCTACCTCTGACAATAAATTATACATATATCCTGCTTTACCTAATGCAGTGACTGTGATCTTTAAAATCTGTAAGTTAAGTTACTGTAAATTCTAAAAATACATATTTAGTGCTTTTATTTATTATCAATAAAATCAAACACACCTGTACCTGGTATTCAATTTACTTTCTACCAATATTTGACATTTAATACCACTTTTATCTAATCCTTAGTATATTTTCATTTGTTCCTTCATTTTATCTTACAAGACTACTGCTGCATTATTAGCCCTGTTTTGCACATGAGAAATAGAAGCACAGAACTTAAAGCCACAGACCTGGCGAGGGTCTAGAATGAGACCCAGTTTTCTCTGTCTTTCTCCCTGTGTCTCTCTGTGTGTCAATTTCAGTCTCTCTTTCTGTCTTTTTAACTCATCAATTGTATGGGAAGTAGCTCTTGGTTCTAACATTTTAAGACGTTCAGATCCTTAGCTACCAGACCACTCACCCACAGATCTGCATTTTCCCCTTTGAGACAAAAGTTATTGAAAGAGACAAAATAGATACTAGGAATAGATCACATGATCTGAACTAAAAACAATACAGAATACAAAACCTACTTGACCAGGAAATCTCAAGTTAGCAATTACAGGTCAACAACTATAAACACAAGTATGTTTTTAAGTGCCTGCTCTGCGCACAGCAGTGTCCTTAGTCATCAGAATTACAAATATGTAAAAGCCACTCCTTACTCTTGAAAGTTGACTAGTAAGACAGACAGAATACATAGAATAATAACAACATACTCTATCATATGCCAAGTTCCTAGTAAATGGCATGAATCTGTGGTTCCCAATCTGTGAAATGGGTTATTTCAATTAATGTGAAATTTTAAATGTGCACCAAGACTGAGTAACTGAAATAAAGCCACAAAATACTCTGATAGGTGTATGGTGGGGGTGAAGGGAGATGGTCCCAACTCTTCTCCCTTACCCTCCCCTCCACACATCTTTATTGCCTCCCCACCAAAGGAACTGCTCTAAACAGTATAGTAAAGAGACGCACTTCAAAGTCAGCCAGACCCTGTGCAAGGGTAAGATTGATGAAATCCGTACGCGTGCACAAGCTCATAAGAAAGACTGTGAAGAACAATAGGGTTTCAGTGTTTCAATTCACTTTCAGTTGCCTAAAAGAGGTATAACATTTCTACTCTACATGTGTGAAACACTGCATTTAGAGCATCATCATGTTTAAAACTGAAACTGCTACAAAGTGAGTGAAGCATGGGAAACGGGCAAAGTTATTAAAGACCATCACCTTATAACACATCACAGAGGAGAGGAGCATTCTGCAAAGGACTTCCCTTGTGTATTTACTCAAAGATTGAATGACCCTAGAAATAGTGCTTGTATTTTACAAGACATAACAGGAAACCAATGCCTAACTAATGAAACGAACAAACCAGTTTAGGATTTCAAGCAGCAGCTCTTTCTGGACACTTGGAATAAGCGCTGTGAAATTAATTCATACCAAGCGGGGTTTGGGCAAAGTTGTAAGCACTCCCAAAACTACCAACACAGAAGTAATCCAAATAATAAATGTTGCAACAAGCTCCTTGATGAGAGGCTGTTATATGACACAATGCTCCAAAAGATATCATCATTCTGTACAATACAAAATGTGTCTTAATTCCAGGATGGAAACTGACTCCAAAGGGATGAAATGCATGTATTTCTCTTTGCAAGAACATCAGTCACTACATTGGTGCTTGCTCCTTCAAAGTCTTTTGAGAAAAGTATTTATTTACTGGTGGAATGAGTTTTTGTCTTGCATTGTTTACCCTCTCTCAACGGTGATGTACAACCTTCAATGACATATTTTTAGAGTATCTTGAAAAACAGAGATTTGTAAGATTGAAACATCCTCAAAATAATTCTTATCTTTAACACATAACATGCAAGTAATGCCTTTGTAATGGGAAGAGCAAATCAATATTGAAACAGTGTAGGTTTAGAGGTTCAAGTATTAGTTCACTGTGGACACCTGGATGGAACATGGTGAAAGTAATTTGTATGAAGAGGGATTTCTGCAAAGTTTTAAGCTCACCCAAAACTACCAACAGAGATGTTATGCCAATAATGAATGTTGGAACATCTTCCTCAGTGAGAAGCCGTCATATGACACAACTGCCCAGAAGATATCAGCATTCTTCACAATCCTAAATGCCTGTTAAGTCCAGGATGGAAACTCACTCCGAAGGGATGAAAACCATGTATTTCTCTGTGAAATAACATACATTTGTACTAGCTCCTTTACAATCTTTTGAGAAATGTCTATTTTTAGTGTTGGAATGAGTTTTGTCTTGCATTAAGTAAGAGCAAAGGTGATGTACACTTTTTGAATGTTTTATATAGAGTATCTAGAAAAACATGGATTTCTAGTCCAAATTATTTGTATTCCACATTAAGTAATATGTGGAAGACATAGTTTAAGAAACACCCTCAAAAGCATGTTCAATAACAAAGAAAAGAAGACGTAAGAAACATGGTGACCATTTTGGAAGATTGCTCCAGGATTTCCAGCATCCACATAACATCTGTGCTCAAGAGAGAGACCTGAGAACACGGAGGGAAGAAGTTTTCAAAGAGACTATCGAGTCAGATGACCAAAAAAAATGCCCAGAGCTTAAAGGAGACCTTGATGTCTTACTTTAACTCAAAAGCTTAGCACCAAGGTGAATTAAAAGGTCTCTTACCTAGGACTAAAAATCAAAACAAAACCCTCCTTTTCAGCTTAGCCATTCACGGTGGATGGAATGTAAAACAAAAAGAGTAACCAATGAACTGACAAAAAATCCAACTCATAGATCCAGATCCCAGAATGGTGGTTACAGGGAGAAGGGGGTGGGGGAGGGAGAATTGGGTAAAGGGCTCAAAATATACGGTAACAGCTCAGGCGGGGTGACTCAGTGGTTGAGTGTCAGCCTATGAACCAGGAGGTCCCAGTTCCATGCCTGGTCAGGGCACATGCTGGGTTTCTGACTTGATCCCCAGTAGGGGGTGCGCAGGAGGCAGCCCATCAGTGACTTTCTCTCGTCATTGATGTTTTTCTATTTCTCTCCCTCCCTCCCTTACTCTTCCTCTCTGTGAAATCAAGAAAATCATAATAAAATACATATATACAGGCAAAGAAGGTGAAACGCACAACTCAGTATACAGATACTAAATTATGATGAACAGTACCTGCCAATGATGTGATGTTAGTAACCAATGCTACCTGCCTAGCTTTAATCTCTTCAAAAGCTCCAATAAAGGAATTGCAGCTGACCTGCAGAGAAAAAAACGTCCGAGCGACTTGTGACTTATCAAGGACCCTGGTTGTTGCAATGATACGAGGCCTTCAGGTTTCTAGTGGGAAAAGTACTTTAAACTCTGAATTCTGTCCCTGTCAAATCGTTAGTCCAATGTGAGGGCAGAAAAAGACACCTGAGAACAACTTATCAGGAAATTTATTTTTCACTCACCCTTTACTGAAAATTAGCTGAAGATGGTCTCGAACATAAGACATGTGTCAGGACAGAGAGGGCGAGACCTGTGACTTGGGACACCCTGGAGCCGACCCAGGGAAGATACTGCAGGGGCTGTCAGGAGGACGGCCTCACCCCTGGCTCAGGGACACATCCCTGGGATGGGGACAGGGAGGAGGGCTGCAAGCAGCAAGTCTTCACTGGGGACACTTCAAACACTAGAACGACTAAAGGATGTGAAGAAAAGCAGGCAATGGGAGAAGAAAAGGAAGACAATTAGAAAACCCAAGAAAGCATGTCTGCAACCACAGAAGACTCAGAAATGTGGGGGAGGGGCTGAAGTCATAGCCCAGGCACCTTCCTGAAGAGGTGGGAGGTCTCACGATGCTATTGTACTGGAAGACAAAATATAGATACACCTATCGCAGTACACATTCTTTAAAGGGACTGATGATGGCAATGACCCCTAGGAAATAAACCAAGATAATGATGTTTCTACTGTGGGGTGAGAGTGGGGGGAGGCGGGTCTCAGAACCTCCACCCTCTGCTGCAGGAGCAGGAGCTGGCAGGTCCTCAGGGGCACTGCAGAGGGGAGTGCAGGGCTGGCAGTGGCGTCCTTTCATTTTCTGCTCTTTCCTCACTGTCCTACTTTGTTTCATGTGCATATTTTATTTTGACAAATAAAAGACATGAGAACACTAACCTGGGCAGATTAAGGGTGGGGGAGGACTGAGTGGAAGCTACCCTGCCGCTCTCCCAGGACCAAACTAGAATGACAACTAAACTACGGAAAAACCATCCTGAATAACCAACTGCAACTGTAGACAAGCTGGACAGCACCCCCATAACCAAGGAGGAAAAGGGGAGATCGCATAGAGATGTGTAGGAAGTGCGGAGGCACCAGAAGGCTGGCTGGGCTCCCACAGGCAGCAGCTGAAGGTCCAGAGGGAGATCTCAGCTGTGGGGGTTCCCACTGAGGACTGTGGGGCCTAAACCCCTGACAGGGCTCCCCAGCCCAGAGCACCAGACCTGAGACAGGTGCCCACATAACATCTGGCCCTGAAAAGCACCCGGGTTTCTATCTGCCAGGGAGAGATGGCTGGAGATGCAGGCCCCCTCCTAAAGAGCCAACCCACAAAGTTTCGTGTGCAGCCACTCACCTTGGGCTCCAGCAGAGGGAGGGCAGAGTGGACTGGAGCTGTGTGAGAACCTAGGGCTGTGGGCCCTGGACATGGAGTTCAAAGGGCAGGCCTCTGGACTCTTGGGCCAAGTCATTCCCCCAGACTGCAGAGGCAGACATTTGCCTCCCCAGCAGCTTTTGCCTGAGGAAAAAGCCATTGCCCCACCCTGCAAGAAAACCTCTTGCCCTATCCCCCTGGAGTTTCTACAGCCTGAGGCTCATTAAGAGAATCAGATTAATCAGCCTGCAGGCAGAGGCAGACCTCAGAGTGCTTTGAGTCTTTGCCTGATCTGCTTCTGGACAGGGGCTTGCAAAAGCAGACTTTGGTGTGCATCTCAGACCTGTTCGAACACACTCAGCTCCAACAGAGGGGACCTCAAGCTGTGGGTTGCTGATAGCTTTAAACAGGTTACTCAAGGCCACTCACAAACAGCGTCTGGCATTGGCTTGCATTAGAGACCCTCCACAAGGACAGCTTGTCCTAGCAGGCCAACCTAACGATTAGAAACAAACGCCAATAGGCAGCTATTACAGTAAGCATCAGCTGCTAACGGACCCTGACATGGAACCCTAACACAAAACCTAAAGCAAACTTTCATCCTAACACTAAACCTAACATTAGCCTAAACACTATCCCTAAACCTAGACTTACCCCTAGACGTAAACCTAACCCTAACCTTAGCCTAAACCCTAACTCTAACCCTAACGCTGGACCTAAACCTAGCCACAACCCTATCCCTAACCCTTACCCTAGTCATAGCCCTAACCCTAGCACTAACCCTAATGATAACCACAAACCTAACCCTAACACTAGCCCTAACCATACTGCGAGCCCTAACTCTAACCCTCCCCCTAAATGTAACCCTAACCCTAACCAAAGCTCTAGCCTTAAACTTAACCCAGCCCCAACCTTAACCCTAATCCTAACCCTAGCCCTATCCTTTAACCCTAACCCTAACCCTAACCCCTAACCTTAACCCTAACCCTTAACCCCTAACCCTAGCCCCTAGCGCCTAGCCCCTAACCCTGGCCCTGGCCCTAACCCTAAAAGTGTAAGAAAGTCGGGTGTTTTCCAGCCGCGCGGGTGGGAGAAGGGGCGGGTGCGAGCGAGGGGCAGGATTCTGTCCCTGGGGGCGGGATTTGGGGGCGAGGGGGCTGCTCCCCAGTTCTCCGAGTCCCGCCACTCCTCCCTCCGTCGCGCTTTCTCATTGTCTCCCTATTGTATTTTCTGTCGTCGAATCCGGAGCTCCTTCCCCTTTGCTCGAGGACTGAGTTTGTTGAAAGTGGGCCTGTCGCGCCCTGCTGGGGGCCTCTGGCCTGCGGTGAGGGCTGCGCCTTGGCTGCGGCCCAGGGGCTCGGCGCTGCGGATTTTAGTTTCCCTCCGCCGAGGCCCGGCCAGCCCGCGTCCCGCCCAGGCCGCCGTGGACCCGCCGGGCCCAGGCTGGAGTGTACGCGGGACCCTCTCACCCTCCACGCCCCGCCCCGCACGCAGACCCCCCCCCCCCCGCGCCAGCCCTGGCCTTGAGCAGCAGCGTGTCAGGCGCTGGGGGCCGCGGGGAGCCAGACCCTCCAACGCTCGTTCCCCAGGCCGCCTCTGCCTTCAGCCCCCACTGCGGCCGGAGCTGCCATACAGACGGGCATGGCCCTTAAGAGGGTCTGGCTAGAAATTAAAAAGCTGCGGCCAAGGAGGGCAGACAAGTCGCAGCCCCAGGGCAGCTGGAGGGCACTTGGAGGCACAGCCAGCGGGGTGGCCCTTCCCAGCCTGGGGCCCTCTTCTCTGTCCTCTTCTCTGGCACCTTCGGGCTCCACCAGCGGAAGTTCCCTGCACCTGGGACACCTGGGGGTGCAGAGGGGTTTTCTGGTTCGAGCCCCATTCCTTGAGATGGGCCTGAGCCAGGGCCGCTGGGACTCCCCTGGTGCAGGATTGAGGGTGGCTCCATCCCGCAGGTGCCTCGGGGTCCCCCAGCAGGTAAGGTCGTGTCACCCGACAAAACCGTGGGCACCCAGGGACTGGGTGCTATGGGCCTTGCAAGCCTGGGAAAGGCCCAGTGGCTGGGGAGGCCGGGTGAGGGCTCACCAAGGAATCCCAGAAGAGAGAGGGCAGGATCCAACAGTTTTCTTCTGAAATCCCACTTGAGGCAAAACTTGCTAAGACTCCAAAACTGGGTCTCGCCCCAGTGGCAGACACGGGGACAGAAGAGACTGGGACTCAGAGGGGCGGGGTAGAGGGTGAAGTCACTGCCCCCTTCACTGGCGCTGGGCTCCGAGTGTGCCGGCTCCGGCTGCACCTGGTGTGTGTGCAGAGGTGCCTTTAGTAGAAGCAAAAAAATGACACCCCCCGCCCCTCATCAAGCTCTCCCAGGACGACCAGCCGCCAGCACGGAGAGACAAGGACCTCCAAGGAAGGTGGGACTGGATCCAGCCAGGCTCCCAGCCCTCCCCGGAGTCCGACCGGCCCAACCCTTCCCTCCCCTGGGCCCAGCCAGGGATCTGGGCCAGAAGAGACTGAGCAGTGTCCTCCGACGCCTAAAAGGCACACACTGGCGCACACGAGCCCACTGGGCCTCCCAAGGCAAGTGGCTCCCATCAAGGGTGGCCCAAAACTGGCGGGGGTAGGGTGGAGGGCACAGGCCAGTGGCTGGTCTTCTGGGGGGTGTGGAGGAGTCCCCTGCAAATACTACAACTTCACAGCCCAGGGTCTTCAATCGCAGAGGCCCCCCACTGAGAAAGGGAAAGCGAAAAGGCATGGAGAAACGGGGGGGCGGGGGGGCTGCAGGACACCAGCTTGGTGAAGTCCCTCCCTGGGAGCGTCAGTACCTGAGGCTTTCTCCTGAGCTGGGCTTTAGCTACCCCCCCCCCCACACCATAGCCCTGGGCCTCCAGCTCCCAGCCCCAGGTGGGGCTTATTTCACTAGCCCCAAGGTCTGCAAGATTATCCCCAAACTCTCCACCCCTCAGACTCCCAGAGCTGGGCCGCCTGGAGGCTGAGGACAGAGCCTCCCCCACAGCTCGGCACCCGGGGCACTGCCCTCCCTGGGCAGAAGGCACAGAGAAATGACGGTCCCTGGATGCGATTCTGGAGGGGGGCCAGCGGCCCTGGGGTGCTGGAGCGGGAACCCCGCATCTCAGGGACAGGCAGTGCCTGTAGGGGGCTGAGCAGACCCTCCGCTGAGACCTGGTGATGTCACCGTCATGAGGCCCATGCGGCAGCGGAAAACCTGGGCTTCAAGTGACATCTGGGACGGGCGAGCCGCACAGGCAGGACCTTCCTCATTCCTGGCCTGAAACGCGTGAGGGGCTGTAGCCTTCCCCGTGCTGGAGGGACAGTGCCCGCCTGCCTTCAGGGCAGAGCCCACCAGCAGCCTCTGAGCTCCCCTACAGTGCGCACCTCGCTGCCCCAGGTCATGTAAGGAACGGAGTCCCTCCCTCCTGCGCGCTCCGGCCTCAGGTGAAGCCCCTTTATTAGGCTCTGGGCCAAGGCCCCACCCCAGTTATTAGTAGGGACCCTGGGGTCTTTGACACATTGCTGATGGCAGGTCCCCTCAGTCACTGTCCCCACACCCGTAGGGGAGGCCAGAGTCAGGCCTGGCGGTTCCCAGGTGGCTGCTGCGCTGAATCCTGCCCCCCCCAGACCTGTGAGACAGGCGGTCTGCAGGCCGCGGGGCCCCGGGCTAAGCCCCCTCCTGTCGGGGTGACTGCTGTGCTGAATCCTGCCCCCCCCCCCGTGAGACAGGCGGTCTGCAGGCCGCGGGGCCCCGGGCTAAGCCCCCTCCTGTCGGGGTGACTGCTGTGCTGAATCCTGCCCCCCCCCCCCGTGAGACAGGCGGTCTGCAGGCCGCGGGGCCCCGGGCTAAGCCCCCTCCTGTCGGGGTGACTGCTGTGCTGAATCCTGCCCCCCCCAGACCTGTGAGACAGGCGGTCTGCAGGCCGCGGGGCCCCGGGCTAAGCCCCCTCCTGTCGGGGTGGCGGCTGCGCTGAATCCTGCCCCCCCCCCCCGTGAGACAGGCGGTCTGCAGGCTGCGGGGCCCCGGGCTAAGCCCCCTCCTGTCGGGGTGACTGCTGTGCTGAATCCTGCCCCCCGCCCCCGTGAGACAGGCGGTCTGCAGGCCGCGGGGCCCCGGGCTAAGCCCCCTCCTGTCGGGGTGACTGCTGTGCTGAATCCTGCCCCCCGCCCCCGTGAGACAGGCGGTCTGCAGGCCGCGGGGCCCCGGGCTAAGCCCCCTCCTGTCGGGGTGACTGCTGCGCTGAATCCTGCCCCCCCCCCCCCGTGAGACAGGCGGTCTGCAGGCCGCGGGGCCCCGGGCTAAGCCCCCTCCTGTCGGGGTGGCGGCTGCGCGAGGCCGGGTGGAGACGGGGACCACCCTTCACTCACCCCCAGCCCCCACTCTCTCGGGGGGAGGCCTTTTGCTGCGGGGCCAGTGGATCCCGGGCAGTTAAAGGCGGGGGGCGCTGCGGTAGGACCCGGCCCGGGCTGGGGGCGGGGGGCGGCTGGGGCGGAGCCTGGGGCAGTTCAGTCTCTGAATTGCCCGAGGGGAGGCGCCCCGTGACTGAAGGCAGGGGTGAGGCGCCGCGGGGGCCCCGGGCGTGGTTAACTAGCCCGCCCCGCGGGACCGCTCCGAGGAGGGGCTGCTGCTGTTCCCCTTCACAGGGAGGAAACTGAGGCGCGGAGAGAGTGCGGGGCTTGCTCCGGGGCATAGCCAGGGCTCGCGGGCGGCAAGGTTGGACCCTGGAGTCTGGACATCGCCCCGCCCTCACCCCGTCCCTCTGCACCCCAGGGTGCCCAGGCTCTGGCTTAGTCGCCCCCAGGACCCGCCACCCTAGGCGACGCTCCTGCTGCTGCTCCCCCTGGGCGTCCGGACCTGTCTGTTCCCAGCGCGGGGTCTGGGCGGCGGGCTGGGGAGGGCGGGGGGGCAGGGGGGCGGAGGCCCCTCAGGGCGGCGGCCGGGGGGACTGTCCTTAGGGTGGCGGCCGTGGGGACTGTCCTCAGGGTGGCGGCGCTGGGGGACTGTCCTCAGGGTGGCGGCGCTGGGGGACTGTCCTCAGGGTGGCGGCGCCGTGGGGACTGTCCTCAGGGTGGCGGCGCTGGGGGACTGTCCTCAGGGTGGCGGCGCTGGGGGACTGTCCTTGGTGCGGGACAGAGGCCGCCCCGCCCGGCCGCGTCCCTGCGGGGGCAGCGCAAACCCCGCGTCGTCGGAAGGAGCCGGGAGCTTGGTGCCCGCGGGGTCCAGGCCGACACCCGCCGGGCGGGCTGGACCGGCGAGGACGCGGCAGGCGCGCAGCCGGAGCGCTCGCTCCTCCCGGGCACCTGGGGCCTCAGTTCCCCCCCGGGCCCCGCAGACGCGCCGGCCTCCAGGCTGCAGCCCTGCACGCGGCGGGCTGACCAACCGCCCAGCTGGGCGCAGGGTTGGAAGGCCGCGTCTGCTTTGGGGGGCCTCGGGGGCCGGGGGCTGCCCGGGGAACGGACTTGCCGGGCGCCCTCGCGCCCCCTGCGCGCCGCTGTGCCCTCGGCCCCTGGCGTCCCGGGTCCCGCGGGCGGAGGCGAGTCCGCGGGGCCAGGCCTCCGGCAACCTGTGCGCCCCCCGATGGCAGCGCCGCCTTGCGCCGCGCGAGGCTGGCCCGGGGGAGCTTCCGTCCACGGCCGCATCAGCGCCTCTTCCACTAGCTGGGGGAGAGGGTGGGGTCCCCAAGAGGGAGGCACGCAAAACCCACTAGAAGCGCCTCAGTTCGCGTGGGGGTCCCAACAGCGTCCCGAGGGAGCCCCGGGTTCACAGACCCCCAGGGGCGCCTGCGCGGGAGTCCGCGCTCAGAGACACGGGGTCGCCACCCGAGCTCGGGCCCACGGGGCCACGCACCTCGGGGAGCGCGGAACCCCCAAGCAGCGGCCTCGGTCTGCAAGCCTCGGGGCCTGCTGAGCGCTGGGGGCCGGGTGAACCAGCGGCCAGGCCTAAGGCAGCTCCGTTTACCTTCCCCTTCCTTGGCTGACCCCAAAGCTGGGAATCTGTCCCCGTGGCCATACTTCTAGGCCTGGTAGATGCGGGGCCCCCTACCCTCCGCTGCCCTCCCAGCCCTGTCAGCTCTGAGCCCAAGTCCTGAACTGCAGCCGCTAGTGGGCTCTCTCGGAGCCTCAGGCTCCGTCTGTGGAATGAAGCCAGGGTGGGTAATCACCCAGATCCCAGGGTGATCACCCAGATCCCAGCTGGATCAGGCTCCGTCTGTGGAATGAAGCCAGGGTGGGTAATCACCCAGATCCCAGGGTGATCACCCAGATCCCAGCTGGATCAGGCTCCATCTGTGGAATGAAGCCAGGGTGGGTGATCACCCAGATCCCAGCTGGATCAGGCTCTGTCTGCAGCGCTGAGCCCTCTGGGTCCCCTGGTCCACTTCCAGGCAGAGGTGCTGGGAGCCCCTGGCCAGCAGGGAGGGTGTGATGTGAAGACAACTCCCCTTGGTGTCCTGCCTGTGTCTCAGTGAAATTCCCAGCCTCTGCCTCAGCGGAGTGTAGGGAATTCTGGAAATGACTCCCGTCCTCAGTGGTGAGGCGGTGAGGCCCCCCTCCCCCCAAGCGGCTTGGATGCCTTTGTATCTAGGCACCTGCAAAATGTAAACCTGAGGGGGGAAATGGATGGATGGACAGTGGGGGTGAGTGGAGGACTCCTTGACCCCAGGAAAGGCTCAGAAGTGTCCCTGAGCTCCTATCAAGAGTCCAGTTCCCAAACCCTCAAGGCAGGGCAAGATCCCGGTTCTCACCTTCGCATGCCCCCAGGGCCTGGTACAGGGCCTGGCACACAGCTGGTCCTCCAGTGAAAGGTCTTTGCATTGCGACCTGGGGAAGGCCCCACGCTCTACGGGGAAACCAGAAATGGGTCTGGTTTTAAAGGAGGGGGCCAGGGCCAAAGAGGAATTAACTGAAGGAAAGTTGCCTTCGATTAAAGTTGCCCCAGCCTCACAGTCTCCCCACTCTCATCTTGGCAGGAGCCCTCCCTCTCAGCACCAGGCCTGCTGGTCCCCGGTCTGTGCCCCTCAGATGCCCAGTGCAAGGGGTCAGCTGGCAGGTGAAGGATTCTCCCTGCTCTAGAACTGCGGCTGGGAGCCGCGGGGGGGGGGGGGGGGGGGGGGGGGGGGGGGCCTCCTGGGACTTGAGCTGGGGCTCCTGTCACCCTAGTTGTGAACTCCCCAAGCTATTCAGGCCAGTGCAGCTCATGGAGCACTGGGCAGCTTAGCCCAGACAGGAAGGAAATAACTTGGTGTAGCCCAGGCGCTGGCAGACGGCAGGGCAGGGCATTCAGGAAGCTGCGAAGGCAGACTTGGCTGGCCGGCCACTGCCCCTCCTCCCCACCTCAGTCCCGGGCTCACCCTCTCTGCCTCCTTCCTTCCCAGCACCCCCTCCAGCAGACCGGATCAGGGCTCGCAGATCTGCTTGTCATCAGTCCCACGTATTTTGTGTTTGACCCATCAGCACTCACATCTTTTATTTGTTTAGCTGGGGTGAAATTCACATGACATAATAGTAACCATTTGAAAGGGAACAATTCAGTGGCAGTCACATCGTGCAACTTCCGCCTCTATCTACTTCCAAAACACAATTATCGCCCAAAGTAAAGCCCTGTACCCACTAAGCAGCTACGCCCCACTCCCTGCCCCCAGCCCCTGTTGGCCACCAGCCTGCTTTCTGTCTGTATGGGTTTACCCACTCTGACATTTCATACAAATGCAATCACACAACATGTGACCTTTTATCTCGTTTTTTTACACCTAGCATAATGGTTTTGAGGCCCACCCATCCTGTGGTGTGTGTCTGTACTTCATTCCTTTTGAAGGCTGAATAATATTCCACTGTATGTATGGCCCACACGTGGTTTATCCATCCACTTGCTGATGGTCATGTTCACTTCTGAACCATCCCTGGTGCTTACATGTACCTGCGATGCCTAGGAGGCATTATGCTAACAGAATTAAGTCAGACAGAGACAGAAAAGGCCGTACGATCTCACTTAATTGTGGAATCTAAAGAACAAAATAAATGAACAAACACAAAAACAAAAAAATTGAGATAACAATTTCACTTTCTTCTCTTCAATTCTCCAACCTTACCCTGGGATTGCAATCCCTTACCCCGCTCTCCTTTCCTTTCCCACGCCATATTTTTAGTTTATTATTTTTGTTGTTTATTGTCTGTCTTCCCAGTGGAGTATAAGCTCTACGAGGCAGAGATTTTCGTTCATCCTGATCACTGATGGAGAACAGCACCCAGGACATAGTAAGTGCTCAACAAGCATTCCCTGAAGGAAGGAGTGAATGCAGACACTTTGGTCATAGAGCCCCTTCTTAACTAGATGGGAGCATCTCGAAGCTGCACCGGGACTCCCACACAGGAAAACACAAGCAAAATCCGACCCTGTCAAAAGTGCATCGTTCAACCCTTTGCCTTCCCAAAAATGATTGTGAAAAATTGCTAAGTCTCTGAGGCTGGTCTTGTCCGAGTGGGAATCAAGTAAGGAGTTTCCTAAAGTAATTTATTAGTGAGGTCAACAAACTTACTAACACTGCAACACTTCAGAAACTGACTAAAACTGTAAAGTTTCACAAATTCACTAAAACTGTAACGTTTCACAAATTCACTAAAACTGTAACATTTCACAAACTTACAGAAACTGCAACGTTTCACAAACATACTGAAGCTGCAGCATTCTCCAGACTCATCCAGTCCCTTGGGTTAGTCCTTGAGCACAATTAGGATCCAGACCTTGAGGCCCAAGACCGACCTTAAAATTAAATGGGCTCCTAGTTCACATTTTGTTCTAATCCTCTGGGAAGCCAACCCCTTGGGGTAAAAATAGGAAAGCAAAGAAAAAGACAGATGTTTAATTTGATGACTCTTTCTGATGGGAAGCACATCAGAAAGAGGAGAATCACCTCCTGGCGAGTGAGCCCCCCACGACACCACCCGTGTCCGTGTCACAGACAGAATGAGAACGCGTGGGAGGGGGTGGGAGGGTGGCTGCAACGCTTCAGCTCGGGCAGCCTAAACCTAAACATTGCATATCCTAAGGGGGAAAAGCCTCCGTGGTTGTACTGATCCCGAATGCAAAACCGTCCCTCCGTTGGGGCCGGCTGAGCTACCTGGGCGCAGGACATGGCCGGTGCCGACGGCGCACTCATGCCTCGCCCGCCGCAGATGGCCGGGCGCGCGGGCCACCCGGCCTGGTCAGGACACGGAGCCCGGCCCCTTCCCGCTCTGTCCCGCCATCAAAACTGCCTCTCTGTGGAGAGGCCGGGCTGTCCGGGGGCCACGTGAGAGCGAAGGAGCGATGAGTGCGGCTGGATGGTGCGGTTGAACCAAGTGGCAGAGCTGGAAAGTGTTTTCACAGAATGGAAAGTCGGAGAAGGGAGACGCGCGCTGCGTTGTCGCGGGTGAGCCCCGGCGGGCCCGCACTCTGGCCTCCTCCGCCGGGATCTGGCGTTTTGCGTGTAGCTCTAACCCCTCTCCCTTTCCCTCTGAGGGCCATCTTCTGGCCTCCCCACATCCCAGGGACTCATGGAGAGAAAGTAGCCCCGTCCCCCCAACGAGCAAGCAAAACCAAAAACCAGGCCAGGCTCTCTTGCACCCCTAAAGTGAGGCTCCCGAAAACCCCTTTGGGGCACGTGGAGAAGTGGGAGCAGCCGGACCACTCCGCCGCCCCCTCCCTGCGTCCCTGCTGACAGAGGACCCACATCAGCGTCGCTTTTGCTGTCCTACGGGGCTGGCGCTCTAACCAGCTGGCCACACCGCCGGGCTGTTCACACCGATTGTAACCGAACCACAGAGTCTCCCTCGAAAGGCCTGTGTTGTTCCAGGGCTGAGTGGCGGGACACAGGCCCAGAAGCCACACTGCATCTCGACGCTTATTTTTAACAGTGTCCACCGAAGACTTGCTTGAAGCCACGGCCACCGCTGCTCCTACGGAACATGCTGGGCAAAGACTCCACTGCTGTGAGACCCGGGCGCTGGAAGCTAATCAGCACGGTACCAGGTCTGGGGGAAGGAGGCTGATGAGATTAGGGGAAGTCACGTGAGCGTGGGACACGGGGGAAATATGATGACCCCAAGATGGGAAAGGGGAGCACCCTGGGGGACGGCACAATTACCGCCAAGCAGATGACAGGGCCCCCAGAGGAGGCTGCCCGGAGCAGCGGAGGGGCCACCCGAGCAGCAGAGGGGCCACTGTACAGGGCGAGAAAGGAGACTCCACCTCCTAAATCTCCCACTAGGGTCTAATTGCCACCGTGCAGGGCTGCTGGGTGAGTTTACAGGGGCCAGCGGGAGGAGAAAGCAGCGGCGGAGCCTTGGCACGGGCGCATCCGTGCAGGGGCCTGTCTCGGCTGCGGGCAGACAGCGAGCCCGCTCCTGCAGGCAGGGAGCTGGCTGCTTTCACTCTGCTCGGGAAACACCCAGAACCCGCCGCAGCAGGGCCAGTGAGGAACCTGGACTAGAGGCACGGCCAGGACACCCCGCCAAACCCTTAGAAAGTCAGGGAAACGCTGAGAGCAGGGTAGGCGCCAGGTGTGGACACACGCGAGATGATGGTCAGGCTGTTTCTCTCTCCAACACCAGGCGGGCGCTCTCCAGCCCATCATGTCAATGTCATAACTGGCACTTACCAATTTTTAAAAATAACTAATAATAATTTCAGCAGAATGAGAGGAAAGAGAGATGAGGAGACTGGAAAACAGGGAAACGTGATACAGTGGGAGCAGCTTTCTCCATCTCACCTATGGCCCTGCCCCCGGCTCCCTCCTGCCCCAACACCCCCCCCACCTGCGCCTGCCTCCATGCCCTGCCTCCTTCTCCGGTATCTGGAGTCCCGTGCCTGCGGGTTGTGGTGCTGGAGCTTGGAAGCCCAACAAGTGTGGAAAAGCGCCAGTGATCCGCTGCCCAACGATAGCAATACAGCTAACGCGACCGAACTGTGCTCTCAGAAATGGTAAATTTTATGTTATGTGTCTTTCTTTTACCACAACTAAAGCAAAACAAAACCAAGCAGCCCAACAGGACTCTTCCACATTCTTCCCTGAGGAAAACAAGCCATTTCCCAGGGACCTCGGCCCCAAAGGGGTCATTTTCCACAGAGAGTGTGGGGTGGGCAGGGGCCTGAGGCAGAGGAGTTGGGACCTTGGAGGCCACCGCGTCTGTGTGTGTGTGACAGGGACACAGCAAGCAAGGGACAGCAAGCCATGAGCAAGGGCACCCCAGCGGCTGGGCCAGGCAAAAGCCAGCTGCAGCCAGAAGTCTCAACATCTGGGCAAATGCTAATCGAGGCTTTTGGTTCTTGTTTTGTGGAGGAGGCAGGAACCCTGCATCTTCCCTTCCCTCCCCTAGCGCTGACGGGCTCATGAAACGCACAGTTCTCAGTAGCGAGCTCTCCGAGCAGATAGCACCCTGAACGGGAAACAGTAAAGCCATCTTTACACCTTGAGTGAGAAAACATGTCTCCAAACATGTTTTCAAGACACAGCTGCCGATGCTGTTGGCCCTGCTCCACTCTTCTAATCCATCTGGTGGGACGAGCAAAATAAATGGGGTCCATTTTCACTTCATTTCACCCCAACTGAGCACCTTCCCTGGGCTCATGGGCTGTATGAAGGTCAGGGTTTAGCATGGGCTCTTGTCTCCTCCTTGCCCCCCTGTCCCCACGAGGACAGAAACTGGCTCTCGCAGGGCCGGGTTCATGGGATGAGACCCATGCAGTCACTCGCTCAGGGCCCCACGCTCAGCAGAGCCTGTGCGTGGTGCGGTGCTTTACCGCGACCGCCTCGAAATCCTTGATGGTTTTTACACGAGGCATCATTTCATTTGCACTGGGCCCCACAATTACGCAGCCAGTCCTGCTCTTGGTAATGAGACACTCTCGGGGTGTTTGTCCAGTTTTCCACGTGCCAGCCGTGGGGCGCTCGCACTGTCCCCACTTCTACGGCCAGCATCCAAGTTTCTTCCCAGTCCTGACAGTAGACGGCAGGCAAATCATCTCTCAGGTTCAGACGAAGATGCATTTCCCCTGTTAGAAATTACAGGCCCTTTCACAAAGTAGCCAAATGAGTCTGAAATGGGGCACAGCACGTCAGTTCATCGTACTGGAATGACTCCGCTTTAAAGAAAATAAAAGTTCCCTTGCCCGGCCCGAGCGGCTCAGTCAGTTGAGAGTCGTCCTGGGCACAGAAAGGCTGCCAGTTGGACTCCCAGTCGGGGTTCGTGCCTGGATTCGAGGTTAGATCCCCAGTCAAGGCATATACGGAGGGTGGCTGATTGTCGTTGCGATCTCGTGTCAATGGTCCCGTGTGGTCCCTGCCCCCCCCCCCCGCTTTCTCTAAGCATGTCCTTGGGCAAGGATTTAAAAAAATAAAGAAAAGACAATTTCCCAGTGAGTCCCAACACTGTTGGAGTAAGGAAAGGGAAGGCTAACTTGAGAAAAACATGTTCAGTCCTTAAAACTCCTAAACATTTTGGCCCCCATGCAGTATATGCAACCATTTCTGTTCATATTTAGCAAAAGACAACTTCCACCCCTAAGTTCCTGACTCAACAGGAAAACAATGGGAAATCAAGTTACACTCAACACTGCAATGAACCACCCAGCATCCCCAAGAGCCTTCCCTCACCAACCCCAGCCCCTCCCACAGTGGCACTTCGAGTATTGTTGGGAAAACAGCCTTAGCAGTTTCTGTTTCCTAAGGGGTGGGAGTGAGGATCTAAATGAATTCTAATATATTTCAAATATATTCATTATCATGCACAAAAAATGAATTCCCATCCTGCCATTCTCTGAGGAGAGTGACAGGGCCTTGTTTGCGACAGCCTGGGTGTGGGGAGCCGCTGTGGCCCCAGGAACAGAGGAGCTGTGTGGGTGAGCTGCAGATGTGTCCCCCTGCTCCCAGGGAGATGTGGGGAGCCACTGTGGCCCCAGGACAGTGATGGGTGAGCTGCGGATGTGCTCCCCTGCTCCCAGGGAGATGTGGGGAGCCGCTGTGGCCCCAGGACAGTGATGGGTGAGCTGCGGATGTGCTCCCCTGCTCCCAGGGAGATGTGGGTGAGCCGCTGTGGCCCCAGGCACAGAGGAGCAGCCTGGGTGAGCTGCAGATGTGCTCCCCTGCTCCCAGGGAGATGTGGGTGAGCTGCTGTGGCCCCAGGCACAGAGGAGCTGCCTGGGTGAGCTGCTGATGTGCTCTCCTACTCCCTGACCCAGACCGTGAGGCACCAAGGCGATACTAATTTAGCTTGCGGCCATAAATTCTAGAAAGGCTTATTAGGAAGCTGGCCCCGGCCTGAAGGGTTAAGGGACAGTCAAGCCACATACCACGCCAAGCACTCAATCCTCCCCAAAAAGTTCCTATTAGAAGCCGAGACAAAGGTAGTTACCAAGGTCTGAGCTCCTGCAGGAGGCAGGATGTTTACTCTGAAAGAACATTCATAGGGCCTTGAAGGAATTACTTTGTATCGGGCAAGGGGAAAAAAGCCCGGCGGGGTAGTATTCAGCAAACAAAAAGCGCTGATAGAAATTGAGCTTGGAAAATAAACTCGGGGCTGCAGCAGTCACGAGCTGCAGTCCTCCCGATTCCATCTTTTTCTGTCTTTTCTCCATCCTCACCCCTTCCTCAGGACCGTTCCACTCTGCCGGCGGGCGCCGGCACCCTGGGCACAGGCAATCATTGTGGAGCTGAATTAGACATTCCCCGAGGAAGTATGAGGGACATATGTCTGTCCAGTGTCACAAATGCCACGGGGGCTGAACTCCGTCACACTGCGGCTCGACGTAGATGAGGACACGCAAGTCACAGCTCTCCCAGAGACCTGCATCCCAGCCACGGGGCCGCTAAATTCAGCAATGGGTCCCTATGCCGGGGAAGACCGCAGAGTCCCCCTTGGGGGACCCGGTGCCCCGAAAGGCGGGGAACGGCGCGATCCCGCGCGCCGCCCACCGGGGAGGCACCCGGCAGGGGGCCCAGGCAACGCCGCGCCCCCCCTCCACCCACCCCCCCACCCCCCGGCGGCTTGCGGGCGGGGCCGGGAGGCCGGGGGCGGTCCCCGCCCTCCGCCACCCGCAAAGGGGGCCGCGTCCGGAGCGGGTGGGGAGGGCACCCCCTTGGGCGCCCCCCCCGCAAAAGCGCTGTCGTCGTCGTCGTCCCCCCCCCCCCCACCACCACCACCAGCACCCCCCCGCACCGTCCCTGGGCTCGGGAAGGGAAGCGCGCGCCGCCCCGGCAGGGCCCCGCACCGCAGCGGTCTCCGGGGTCCCGGGGAGGCGCGCGGCAGGCGGCGCGGGCGCAGCCGGGGCGTGCGGGGGCCCCGGGGGCCGCGGAGGCGGAGGAGGCGCGGGCTCTTGGGGCGCCGGGAGGCCGCCTCCAGCGTCTACGGCCATACCACCCTGAACGCGCCCGATCTCGTCTGATCTCGGAAGCTAAGCAGGGTCGGGCCTGGTTAGTACTTGGATGGGAGACCGCCTGGGAATACCGGGTGCCGTAGGCTTTTTCTTTGGCCCTCTCTCTCCTTTTCCTTCCTTGCTCTCTTTCCTTTCTCGGCCGCCCCCTGCCGGGCGGCCCGCCGAACCCCAGCCCGCCCGCGCCCGGGGCCCGCGCCCGGGGCCCCCGCTGCGCGCTCCAGGCCGCCCCGGCCTGTCCTGCCCGCCAGATGTTTCCACGGCCCCCGGGGCGGGGCCCCGGGACCCGCCGCCCGCCGAGCGGAACGCAACCGCTCCCCTCCCCCCGCCGCGCACGCCCCGACGCCGCGGGCCCCGAGCCTCCCAGCCCCAGCCGTCTCCCGCCCTTGGCAGAGACCCCCGTGGGCTGTCCCAGGAGCAGGCGGCCCCGGCGCCTTTGGTGCGCCTGGAGAAGGTGTCTGGGAGGGGCGGGCGTGGCGACGTCCGGTGGCATCCTCTGGGAACCCGGCTCCCGGATGGGAGCCCCGGCCCCACGATCACTGAAGGGCGCCTCCCGGGATCCACAGGGCACGCCGAGACGGCGTGGCGCCCCGTCGGACCGCGCTATGCCGGGGAAGACCGCAGAGTCCCCCTTGGGGGACCCGGTGCCCCGAAAGGCGGGGAACGGCGCGATCCCGCGCGCCGCCCACCGGGGAGGCACCCGGCAGGGGGCCCAGGCAACGCCGCGCCCCTCCTCCACCCCCCCCCCACCCCCCGGCGGCTTGCGGGCGGGGCCGGGAGGCCGGGGGCGGTCCCCGCCCTCCGCCACCCGCAAAGGGGGCCGCGTCCGGAGCGGGTGGGGAGGGCACCCCCTTGGGCGCCCCCCCCGCAAAGGCGCTGTCGTCGTCGTCGTCGTCCCCCCCCACCACCACCACCACCACCAGCACCCCCCCGCACCGTCCCTGGGCTCGGGAAGGGAAGCGCGCGCCGCCCCGGCAGGGCCCCGCACCGCAGCGGTCTCCGGGGTCCCGGGGAGGCGCGCGGCAGGCGGCGCGGGCGCAGCTGGGGCGTGCGGGGGCCCCGGGGGCCGCGGAGGCGGAGGAGGCGCGGGCTCTTGGGGCGCCGGGAGGCCGCCTCCAGCGTCTACGGCCATACCACCCTGAACGCGCCCGATCTCGTCTGATCTCGGAAGCTAAGCAGGGTCGGGCCTGGTTAGTACTTGGATGGGAGACCGCCTGGGAATACCGGGTGCCGTAGGCTTTTTCTTTGGCCCTCTCTCTCCTTTTCCTTCCTTGCTCTCTTTCCTTTCTCGGCCGCCCCCTGCCGGGCGGCCCGCCGAACCCCAGCCCGCCCGCGCCCGGGGCCCGCGCCCGGGGCCCCCGCTGCGCGCTCCAGGCCGCCCCGGCCTGTCCTGCCCGCCAGATGTTTCCACGGCCCCCGGGGCGGGGCCCCGGGACCCGCCGCCCGCCGAGCGGAACGCAACCGCTCCCCTCCCCCCGCCGCGCACGCCCCGACGCCGCCGGCCCCGAGCCTCCCAGCCCCAGCCGTCTCCCGCCCTTGGCAGAGACCCCCGTGGGCTGTCCCAGGAGCAAGCGGCCCCGGCGCCTTTGGTGCGCCTGGAGAAGGTGTCTGGGAGGGGCGGGCGTGGCGACGTCCGGTGGCATCCTCTGGGAACCCGGCTCCCGGATGGGAGCCCCGGCCCCACGATCACTGAAGGGCGCCTCCCGGGATCCACAGGGCACGCCGAGACGGCGTGGCGCCCCGTCGGACCGCGCTATGCCGGGGAAGACCGCAGAGTCCCCCTTGGGGGACCCGGTGCCCCGAAAGGCGGGGAACGGCGCGATCCCGCGCGCCGCCCACCGGGGAGGCACCCGGCAGGGGGCCCAGGCAACGCCGCGCCCCCCCTCCACCCAGCCCCCCACCCCCCGGCGGCTTGCGGGCGGGGCCGGGAGGCCGGGGGCGGTCCCCGCCCTCCGCCACCCGCAAAGGGGGCCGCGTCCGGAGCGGGTGGGGAGGGCACCCCCTAGGACGCCCCCCCCGCAAAAGCGCTGTCGTCGTCGTCGTCGTCCCCCCCCCCCACCACCACCACCACCAGCACCCCCCCGCACCGTCCCTGGGCTCGGGAAGGGAAGCGCGCGCCGCCCCGGCAGGGCCCCGCACCGCAGCGGTCTCCGGGGTCCCGGGGAGGCGCGCGGCAGGCGGCGCGGGCGCAGCCGGGGCGTGCGGGGGCCCCGGGGGCCGCGGAGGCGGAGGAGGCGCGGGCTCTTGGGGCGCCGGGAGGCCGCCTCCAGCGTCTACGGCCATACCACCCTGAACGCGCCCGATCTCGTCTGATCTCGGAAGCTAAGCAGGGTCGGGCCTGGTTAGTACTTGGATGGGAGACCGCCTGGGAATACCGGGTGCCGTAGGCTTTTTCTTTGGCCCTCTCTCTCCTTTTCCTTCCTTGCTCTCTTTCCTTTCTCGGCCGCCCCCTGCCGGGCGGCCCGCCGAACCCCAGCCCGCCCGCGCCCGGGGCCCGCGCCCGGGGCCCCCGCTGCGCGCTCCAGGCCGCCCCGGCCTGTCCTGCCCGCCAGATGTTTCCACGGCCCCCGGGGCGGGGCCCCGGGACCCGCCGCCCGCCGAGCGGAACGCAACCGCTCCCCTCCCCCCGCCGCGCACGCCGCGACGCCGCCGGCCCCGAGCCTCCCAGCCCCAGCCGTCTCCCGCCCTTGGCAGAGACCCCCGTGGGCTGTCCCAGGAGCAGGCGGCCCCGGCGCCTTTGGTGCGCCTGGAGAAGGTGTCTGGGAGGGGCGGGCGTGGCGACGTCCGGTGGCATCCTCTGGGAACCCGGCTCCCGGATGGGAGCCCCGGCCCCACGATCACTGAAGGGCGCCTCCCGGGATCCACAGGGCACGCCGAGACGGCGTGGCGCCCCGTCGGACCGCGCTATGCCGGGGAAGACCGCAGAGTCCCCCTTGGGGGACCCGGTGCCCCGAAAGGCGGGGAACGGCGCGATCCCGCGCGCCGCCCACCGGGGAGGCACCCGGCAGGGGGCCCAGGCAACGCCGCGCCCCTCCTCCACCCCCCCCCACCCCCCGGCGGCTTGCGGGCGGGGCCGGGAGGCCGGGGGCGGTCCCCGCCCTCCGCCACCCGCAAAGGGGGCCGCGTCCGGAGCGGGTGGGGAGGGCACCCCCTAGGGCGCCCCCCCCGCAAAAGCGCTGTCGTCGTCGTCGTCGTCCCCCCCCCACCACCACCACCACCACCAGCACCCCCCCGCACCGTCCCTGGGCTCGGGAAGGGAAGCGCGCGCCGCCCCGGCAGGGCCCCGCACCGCAGCGGTCTCCGGGGTCCCGGGGAGGCGCGCGGCAGGCGGCGCGGGCGCAGCCGGGGCGTGCGGGGGCCCCGGGGGCCGCGGAGGCGGAGGAGGCGCGGGCTCTTGGGGCGCCGGGAGGCCGCCTCCAGCGTCTACGGCCATACCACCCTGAACGCGCCCGATCTCGTCTGATCTCGGAAGCTAAGCAGGGTCGGGCCTGGTTAGTACTTGGATGGGAGACCGCCTGGGAATACCGGGTGCCGTAGGCTTTTTCTTTGGCCCTCTCTCTCCTTTTCCTTCCTTGCTCTCTTTCCTTTCTCGGCCGCCCCCTGCCGGGCGGCCCGCCGAACCCCAGCCCGCCCGCGCCCGGGGCCCGCGCCCGGGGCCCCCGCTGCGCGCTCCAGGCCGCCCCGGCCTGTCCTGCCCGCCAGATGTTTCCACGGCCCCCGGGGCGGGGCCCCGGGACCCGCCGCCCGCCGAGCGGAACGCAACCGCTCCCCTCCCCCCGCCGCGCACGCCCCGACGCCGCCGGCCCCGAGCCTCCCAGCCCCAGCCGTCTCCCGCCCTTGGCAGAGACCCCCGTGGGCTGTCCCAGGAGCAGGCGGCCCCGGCGCCTTTGGTGCGCCTGGAGAAGGTGTCTGGGAGGGGCGGGCGTGGCGACGTCCGGTGGCATCCTCTGGGAACCCGGCTCCCGGATGGGAGCCCCGGCCCCACGATCACTGAAGGGCGCCTCCCGGGATCCACAGGGCACGCCGAGACGGCGTGGCGCCCCGTCGGACCGCGCTATGCCGGGGAAGACCGCAGAGTCCCCCTTGGGGGACCCGGTGCCCCGAAAGGCGGGGCCCCCGGCGGCTTGCGGTGAGGGAACACTTTGCCACCTGGTGGACTTGAAACATCTGAGGTCTGTGCTCAATGTGCCCACCCTGAACATCTGACCCACCCAAGAGGGTGTGTCAATTGAGGGGAAATGAGCCTAGTGCTCCAGGTCCCCCCTCACTAACAATGCATCAGCTCCCAATACACTTTTCAGAAGCATTCTGGCCCATGTTTTTTCCCACTGAGCATTGGGTGAGAATCCTGACTATGACAGACTGGCAGTGAGTGCTACATGGGGCAGTGGGAAGCACAGAATGCACACCTCTCTGTCTCTGGTCCAGCAGTTGGGACGCATGGCCAAACAGCCCTTTGTTCACTTGGCTAGGGGAAATCCCCAGCAGGGCCCATCCCTGGGGCAGGCAGGGTCACTCTTCTTGGATGTGTGATGAAGACCGAAGGAGCAGCAGGGCCCTGGCTTCCTGAGGACAGGCTGGGCTGGTTTGGGGAGGAAAGGTACCCACCCACCCCATTCACCCCACAGCCTAGAAGAAGCTAAGTGCCAGCGGATGGATCCGCATGAAATCCAGAGACGTGCTCAATCTGCCAGCCCTGCACCCCATTCTGCAGCAGCCCAGCCACCACCACTGTGTATTGTGACTGGGCCTCCTTCCTCTGAAACTGCCCCCTGCCTGCTCATGGACCAAACAGAAACTCTTCCTCTTAATCAGGAGAGAGAGGTTGAAAATTTTCAGAGAATCTTTAAGGGGCAAACTACCAAAGCCACATCCTGCACAGTCCCTGCTTCCCTCACACCCTCTTCTCTTTCCAGATCTCCACCTAGCTCTACCTTCATGAGCTTCTTCCAGATTGCTGGGTTGTCTTCCTTACACAGTTTTTTCATTGACTGTGCTCCTCCTGAGGGGAGGGACAGAGGAGAGACATGTTTAGGAATGATAGGTGAGGGGCATTAAGAGCAAATTCCTTTTGACAATCTAAAGTTTCAAACTCCCGGGGTGAGGGTCTTCATGGGTTCCTCTGAGAGGAAGGTCTCTGTGGGACTGGGGCAGGGCTCTCATGTTGGTCAACTGGGCCCCCATTCCCATTGCTATTGAGCAGTTTTGACCAGTTCTTGTTTCAGCTGGGCATAGGGTTCTGGTGCTGGAAACACTTGCAAATCTGCACCTTTTCTCAATGCAGTCTCTGACATTTAAGGAAACAGACTCCTGAAACACAGTTGGTGGCCTGAGGTCCCAGGGAGGCTTAGACACTCCACCCACCAACCCAGTCCCTGTCCCCAGGGTTGGCTGCCTCCCAGGAGGTAAGGGGACATTGGGAGACATATGGAAGACACCCAATCCTCTGATGGAAGAGGCCCACACACCTGGAAACTTCTCTCCATGTCTTCTTTAGGCGATGGACATTCATGCTCTCCAGACCCGACAAGATGGCATGTAGGGAGAAGTTCTCCAGGGTTCTGCACTCCTGGGAAGGGGAGAGATGGGCTGTGAGGTGGTGAGCTGGAGCTCTAGCTTCAGTCCCCCTCAATAGATACCCCCTCCTGGGTGAGGCAGATGCTCAGGGTGGGCATGTTTAACACCCAAAGACCAAAACTCACAGAGAGCAAGTCTTAGCACAAGCCAAGGAAAGAACTAAGTAGGAAGTGAACCCCATCACTGAGACCTGAGAGTCAAGGTCAGCATGCCCCTGGCAGAGAGGACCTAGAGACTGTGCTGGGGCTCAAGCCTCAGGCCTCAGTCCTGAGGGTTGACAAAGCAGTAGAGGCCTTTTTCAAGATTCCACATAGAGACTCCACTGGGCCTCCTATCACATACCTTGGCCACCTTATCCCAGTGCTCCACCACTTTGGCCCTGTCCTGGGCCATCATGCTTGGGTGCCCAAGGCAGATAGTCATAACACAGATGGCCACACGATTGAACTGTATGATGGTGGCACAGACATTTGGTTCCAGCTGCTCATTGCCAGGATTTTCTCACTGGGACCAGATAGAGCCCAGGTATTGGTAAAGAAGCACCTCTGAGAACAGTCCTTGGGAGAAAGGGAAGTGTCACCCAGCCTGGCAATACCCCAGCTCAAGGTCCCCAACCTCCAGCAGGAGTCACTGGTCAAGACTGAAACTCAAGAACCTGGGGATGTGGCCTGAGCCTTGGAGTACCTGGGATTCATTCTCTGTCCACCGGGGGTACCCAGCACTGGATGACCAAGGGCCCAAGACTGGTAGGGATTCATTCTCTGTCCACTGAGGGTACCCAGCACTGGATGACCAAGGGCCCAAGACTGGTGGGGATTCATTCTCTGTCCACTGAGGGTACCCAGCACTGGATGACCAAGGGCCCAAGGCTGGTGGGGATTCATTCTCTGTCCACCGAGGGTACCCAGCACTGGATGGCCAAGGGCCCAAGACCTGCCTCCAGCCTTTCCTCAGTCCAAACTCCAGGATGTGACTCATGTCTGCTCACCAAGGGGCATCTTGCAGGATCTGATCACCCCTATGGCCCAAATCCCTATTCAGTGCACATTCTTCTGTGGCAGCAACAACCATGAACTGTTTGTTCTCCTTTGTAGTTAAGTACACATCAGGTGCCTAATAAGTGCTGAAGCCACTGAGCCTCATGGGCACAGAGATGGGGGACCCATGTACATGGCTGACCACAATGAGCTCTATACCATCCAGGCCCCAACCAGCTTTCTGTGTGACTGCCCTCATCTAATCTGCACAGCCACTCTGTGAAGATCTTGTGAGTGTCCATCTCATGTCCGCAGGTGGACAGAGAAGGCTTGGGGGTTGAGAAAATTGTCCAGGACCCATGGGTGCCAAGTGGGAGAGCTGGAATTTGGATCCAGATCATAGGAGTACAGAGAAGGGAAAGGCAGTCCGGGCAGCTAAGGACAGAGGGAAGGCCTCTCCCACCTCACCCGGAGAGCCCCCCCTGCTCACCGCATCCATAGCTGTCAGTGGCTCTGCCACCAGTCTTGGAGGGACAGTCAGGATATTATCCTTCTCCTCCCTTAACTGGTGCTTAGTGGTCACAGCCCAGGGGTAGTCGGATGCTGGGGATGGCACTGGCTTTATTCTTAGAATTTATATCAAAGCTGGTGGTCTAGATGGCTCCAGCCCAAGAGCTGGCCCTGGGGCTGAAGGTGAGGTTGGTGCTTGCTCCAGATCAGGAAGGGTTGATGTGGGTGACTCTGGCTGCAGTGTGAGCACAGCTGGATCAGGCTCTAGCCCTGCAGCAGGCCTTTTCTCTGGCTCTGGAGTGCTCTGAAGCTCTGGAGGTGGTTCTGGAGCAGGTTAGAAAGACTGGTTCACCCACATGCCTCACTATCCCGTGCCTTCCAAGAGCCAGGAAAGATTCCACTGACTTTGAGGGTCCTCCAGCCCATAAAACCCCGACTCCACAACCCCCAGATCATTTTCCCAAACTGCAGTCCCCTCACCTTCCAGCTCTGCCCCAGTGGGCTCAAGATGCTCCAGCTCTACCCAAAGACTTTGGAGGAGGTGCACCAGGTGTAGGGCAGGGTGTTTCACCCACACAAAAGCCTGGTTCAGTATGACCCAGGGGAAATGTAGGGGTTGGCTGAAGTATCGAACCTGATCCAGCCAAGTTCCCATCACAGAAGAAATGGCCTTGCAAAGAGTCAGGTAGGCAGCAGAGTCAGATTCCTGGTCTTTCCTTCCACACTGCCCTCCCATGGAACCCTTGTTTGGGACTGAGCCTCTATGGCTGTTCCTGCCCATCCAGACACCAGCCCCATGCCACCTTCGACCCCCGTGTGGCTGTCATGAGAATAGCAGGAATGGTGATCCAGCAGGTTTAACACAGAGTCTGTGAGTCTTCCTCCCACTGACAGCTGGGCTGAAGGTCCTGTACACAGCCCAGCCCAGCCCTCTGTGTACCTGGACATCTGGCTGAGGACTGAGACAGACATGTGAGCAGCCTGCACACCACAGTTTTGTTCTGAGCCTGGCCATGGCCATCAGGAGAGATGCATGTGAAGAGGGGCAGGCAGAGCTGGATGGGTCTGTGGTGGGGATAGGATTCTAGGGGACAATTCATTCCAGCCTTGCCTCTGGTGCTAGGGGGATTGCGACCCATCCACTTTTCTCTTTGACCCCTGTCCTCCTGGAGTAGAAGCCTCAAGACCTCAGCCCTCCCCTGGGAATCAGCAAATGTGTAAAATTAGGGCTCTGTCAGGGCCCATTCACCCTAAGCCTCCAGCCTGTAGTCACAGGAGGCCTCCTTCTGGACCCGCAGACCACTCACTTTATGACTTGGTCCTGTGGTGTGTCACCCTGGTCATTATATGGCCCTTTATCTCCACATGCAGTGAACACCCTGATTACATCAGATCTGATGGATGGTGGACAGGACCTGTGAATGATGGGCAATGTGATTGTCTGACTCGCTGACTTGAATTGATACTCAGGGATTGTGTCTGTTTCATTCACTGAGTTAGGCTAAGTGTCTCCAAAAGTGCCTGCTGGTAGTAAGAGCCTAATATACATTGTCCTGCAAATTAACTCCAACCAGAACCATCCCAGATATCTGAGTGGGCCCGGGGCCCCTTGTCATCTCTCCCCAGAGATCCCTAATCTGCCTACACCAAGGACCAGAACAGAGGCCAGCTAGGTGAAATCTCAAACTGCTTGGCAGGCTGTTTTCCATCAGGCTGCTGATGGGAGAGTCAGGGGACTTTCACAGGACAGAGAAAAATAATTACCACAAACAACCGCAGCACTCCCAGCAGCCCTTTCTGCTGAGCCAGGCAGCAGGTAAGACTGGCTATGGCTTGTCCCCAAAGTAGTCCTACAAGAACCTTATGAAGTTTCTCCTCTACCACCCCACTTTTCAGTGGAGCAAACTGCGGCTCAGACAGTATGGTGACATTTTCAAGACACACAGCTAACTGTGGGCAGACTCACTAGTGTGCAGAAGAGGGAGCATGCGCTCACCTAGTAAACAGCTCACCCAGGAACCATTGGGCTCTAGAGAGGTCTGGGTACATGAACATGAACCTGCAGATGTGGGGGGGATTCCATCTTGGAAACCTGGTACCGTGGATGACGCCACCTTCTCCAGGGTGCCTTCTTGGAGGGTCTGCATCCTGAAGGCCTCATTTTTTTTTTTTAAATATATCTTTATTGATTTCAGAGAGAGGAAAGGAGAGGGAGAGAGAGAGATAGAAACATCAATGATGAGAGAGTCATTGATTAAGCCTGCAACCCGGGCATGTGCCCTGACTGGGAATCGAACCCCGATCGCCTGGATCCCAGGTCGACGCTCAACCGCTGAGCCACACCTGGCTGGGCCTGAAGGCCTCATGTAGGTTAAAAGTTAACTCAGCCACATACTGGGTGGGACAAGGAGGGACATCCAGTCAAATGCACCACTGTGAATCCCAGTAGGATTGAGGTCTGGAACTCACCCAGGAAGTCCCAGCCCCTTAAGGGCAGGTGCAAGAGGAGGGACAGCAATGCCCAGGTTGAACGAGGTTCTAGGTTTTCAAAATACTACTTAAGTTTGGTGGTGGTGGTGGTGGTGGGGGGGTGATGTTCATACAATTGTTAGCTTCTAGGCATGTTTTCTTTTTTTTGGCTGAGGAATATCAGACCTCCTTGTATTAATAGTCCTTATGAAGAGCATTGTCCCCATGAGTCCTCAAGAAACATTCCCATTATAGAGATGAGAACACAGAGGCTTGCGGATGTCAATTGTCTCCTCAAGGTCATGCAGCTAAGAAGTGATAACTGTCCTGTATGACATTCCCTCTCAGCTACCTGAGACTTATCTGCTCCTGACATCGATGGAAAGTGTCTAGGTATCTTGTCCTTCCCCAGTTTGGGGACAGTGTACACTGTAGACATGGCCTATGAAAACCACTGACCTCAAAAAAGACACTTATGTTTGTTCCTTTTACACTAAAGGGCGTCTTGAGACCCTTTAGTGTAAAAGGGCCCCAGTATGGAGGCCCCAGATTCTGCAAAGGGGCAAATGCCTGGAAACTCCAGACTGGAGAAAGGTGATCATGAGGAATCTGAGCAGATGACCCAAGAAGGAACAAATTCATGTGACCTATGCAAAGCTGACAGGTGAGTCAAAGTACCAGTGAGGCAACTGTCAAAGAAGGAACACTGCAATGGCCTTGGAGAATTGTTATCGTATAGGTAAATATTTCAGTGAGTGAGAAACCCAAGGGCCAGGCTGGGAGCAAGGCAGCGGCCATCATCAGAAACTGCTGTTGGCAACATCACTGCCACAGCCCTTTGGATTTGGAATCTGCCTGCAGCTGGGCAAGTTTTACATGTGCCTGTCCTTCCACCAGCAGGGGGGCGACTATCTCCAGAGGAGGATACTATACATTGTGGTCTGAATTGTGTCCCCCAAATTCTATGATTTTGGAATCCATGGAACTTCAGAATGGGACTGCATTTAAGTTTTAGTCTTTAAAAAGGTAATCAAGGTTAAATGAGTTCAGTGGTGTGGGCCTTAGTCAAATATGACCATAGTCCTTTGAAAAGGAGAGGAGGACACATGGAAGCACAGAGGGGAGTCCATGTGACACAGAGAGAGAAGATGGCCATCTATAAGCCAAGGACAGACCCCCTCAGGAGAAATAGCCCTTAGCTCTAACTTCCAGCCCCTGGAGTTGTGAGAAAATGAATGTCTGCTGTTCACTCCACCCAGTGTGGTCCTGTGTTATGGCAGCCCAAGCACCTTATACTGTCCACTGGGACACACGTAAGTGTTCCCAGCAGCACTGCTGACATGGCCTCTGAACTGCATTAGGGCAATGTCCACAGCACTGAAAAGCTGCATCACTGTGACAAGTGACCTCTGTTACTGCACCAGGTCTGCAAGGACAGTGGAGCTGACTGCTCCACAGGATACCTGGGGTGGGTAGTTAAAAGAAGAAAAACAGCCCAGCCAGAATGGCTCAGTGGTTGAGCATCAACCTAGGATACAGGAGATCATGGTTCAACTCCCAGTCAGGTCACATGCTGAGATTGCAGGCTCCATCCCGAGGTGAGGGTGTGCAGGAGGCAGCCGATCAATGGCTCTCTCATTATTGATGTTTCTATCTCTCTCTCTCTCTCTCCCTTCCTCTCTCTGAAATCAGTAAAGATATATTTTTTTAAAAAAAGAAAACAGCAACGTGCAAATGCGCTCGTGGTCTACTGTGAAGTGAAACATATTCTTTTTTCTAATATTCCTACAAGTATGTGAGAAGTGATTTTTTTCTCTTCCATGTAGCTGGAGGGAGGACTGGAGGTCTGGGCTCCTTTGTCATGGGACTGTGGACACTGTAGTGGGAAGGCTCTAGGAGGGCACTGGGGAAGACCCCAGATGTGAATCTGGATTCTTGGTTTTCCCTGGTCATTTTGGGGTCCTTGGTGTGGAGATCAATCTGGGCCAGTTCTCACCTCAGACCAGCACTTGAAGGGGTTGTGGGCCTATTGCACCTGCACCCTGACCCGGTAGATGGTGTAGTGGGGCCTGTGGTCCAGTACCTTGATGATGTTCTCCTGGGAGCTCTGCAAAGACAGAGCGGACACTGAGCCAGGAGGCATCAGGGGCCTCCAACCCCAATTGTGGTCCTGTGTAATGGCAGCCTTGGCAAACTACCACAGTGTGTTAGGACACAGTGAGGGTGCTCCTGGCAGCTCTGCTGAACTAGCAAGAACTGAATCACATCAAGGTCTAATAGCAGTGAAAGGCTGGGTCACTGAGGAAAATTCCCTTCTTTATGGGATGTGAGGGAAGTGAGGCCACAGCTCCTGACCTGGCCTCCTACACTGGTTGGCCATGCTCTCTGAGATGACAAGTGGCAGAGAAATGTATCCAATACCTTAATCCCTTCCCATTTGTTTAAATACACAGCATTTGTCAGTGTGATGATGTGTGAGGCTCGGAGAAGGTCTCCAAGGAAAGTCAAGCTGGGACTGGTCCACAGGATACATGGGGCCGGGAGTTAATCAATGAAATGATTAAAAGGCAAAGACAGCAAAAGATGTTTTCTCTATGATCCCAACAAATACTTGAAGACTGGAATTCTAGCCTACCAGGAACTGGTGGGAAGTGTTGGAAGTAAAGATTTCTTTGGGAATGGGCCTGTAAAATTTTGAGGCCCCAGATTTGAGTCTGGGTTCTGGTCTCAACCCAGTCACCTGGGCCCCCTCTCACCTTAGACCGGCAGGAGAACGTTTTCCTGGCCCGGTCCTCTTGTCCTTTATACAGGCTCCTGGCATAAGTTAACACGTCAGTCAGCCCCTGTATAACGTCTTCATTGGAGGTCTACAGAGTCAGGGCCCAGTCCCAGACCAGGGGCATCAAGGGCCTCCCTGGGCACTGTCACTGGGGGAGATGCCCACCACAAATGCTGCTCCCCAGATCAGGCACAGAGGACCATCTGCAAAGACCTCCAGGCAGGGAAGGAACACGATGAACCCTGGAGGACTCCATAGTAACAAGTGGATACAGGAGCTTGGTCCCCAGCACTCAACTTCCCTTCCTGTAAGCCATGACCTGGGCCATGAACATGACAGACCCTCCAGGCTTCTGATACCTAACAACCTACTGCCCAGGATGAGCCCCCTCACCCCACGCTTTCCCTCACTACACCCAGCACACACACATACTCAGGAGGAGAGGTAAGAGGTGTAGAGCTGCCAAGGTGGGACCCCATTTGGGGTCTGGCCTGGATGGGCCTACCTTAGGCTGCCCTCTGTTACCAGATGGTGCCTTGGGCCAGAGGGCAAGGGTTGTCCACGGTTGTCCAATTTCTACAGCAACAGAAACATCTCTCACTTCAGGATTTTTTCTGCCCAGAGCCACAGAAGCATGGGAAGCAAAAGCGAGACATCCTAGTCTCCTGACCACCTCCAGTCAAGTGATCTGGAAAGGCAGTTGTCTCTAGAATGTGGGTAGCTGGTTACCAGAGTTCTAAGTTCTATTGGGGGCCTGTCACCAAGGAAGTGAGGTCACCCCTCAAGGTTCTGGGACCTGGACCCCTTCCTCCAATCAGAGCCACCGAAAGCTCCTCTGGGCTTCCGAACACTCATCTTCCTCGCCCATGACATATCTAGACCTGCACACCAGCACCTAACCCAGCCATCCCACAGCTTCCTTGGGATGGACCAGGGCTCCGGCTAGGAGGAGAAAGCTGAGCTCGTAGCTCCTTTTCTCCCAAGATCCGTGTCCTGGGGAAGCCTCTGTGCCTCTCAGGGCCTCATCAACCTCCCAACCAGCACAATGAAAATGACGCTAAACACCATTTCCCAAGGACACCATCAGGTATGGATGACATAACGTCCCTAACATCTGTGGGCTGCTCTCCCATGAATCTGCTGCACAAGTGTAGAGGTGGAAGAAGGACAAGAATAAGGGGGACCCCAGGTGAATCCTGCGCAAAACATGCCTGTGGTCTTGGGAGAGTCACTACCCACTTTGGCCTCATTTTCAAGTCTGCATCTTTAAGGATTTGAAATGACAGGAAATTCAAATATTGTCATTCACTGGCGTAAAATCTTCCAGGGGTCTCTACTTAGGCTCAGAACCAGACCAAGTGCCTCATGTAGGTCCATGTGGTAGGAGCCTTCACAGTGGCTTCTAGTGATTCCAGCCTCTGGGTGGGAACATTCTCTTGTATCTGCTAAGGGCTCAGTAACTGGCTCCTGAACAACGTAGAGTACAGCCCAGGTGATGGGATGTCAGGTCCTGACACTTCTCTCATACTCTCATCCTTGAGTTCCCTTCCTTTTTCTTGGCCTCTATTTCACTTTCTCTTTGTATGTGTCTCTCTGTCTCTCTGTCTTTGTCTGTCATATCTCTGAAACAGGGAGAGAAAGAGCCCATGGTTTGAGCTGCCCTATGTAGATGCCCCATAGGAGAGAACCAAGGGAAGGCCCAGGCCAGCAGGCAGGAACCCAGGCTCTCAGTCCAAACTGCACCCTGATGAACAGCAGGTGAATGACTTTGGGAAGAAGCCTCTCCCCAATTGAGCTGAAGTTCAAACCCATCTCCTGCCTCACAGAGACCTTGAGGCAGAGGAACCCAGCCAAACTGTGCCCAGATGTGTGGTCCACAGCAGTTATGAGGTGCTAATATTTGTACTTTACAAGCGCAAGGTTTGAGAGCAGTATTATTTGTGCCTCAGTTTCCACATCTGACACTCAGAAATAATAAAAACCTTACCCTTTCTGAGGTTATGGAGAGTGTTAAAAATTAATGTTTCAAAAGCGATGGGAACACCTGGCATATCACAAGGGTGGTGTCTACATGTTAAAATCAGTTTAAACATTCTTCCAGTGTCTGTAAGAGCCCAAGGGTTGTGACTAGCACCTGGCCTAAGGTTGGAAGCACTCCTCAACATATGATGAATACATGAACAGGTCACACTTTGGAAGGCCTTGCAAATGTCCCCTCCTGGCTTCACATCGCCCATGTGAACAGCTCGGTCAGACCACAGATCTGTGCCTGTCTGTTAATGGTTTGAGGCCAGAACTTCTCAGGGTCTTGGGGACTTCTGGGGAATGATGGGACCCCCTGGGTAGGGGTGGAGGTGGTCATCAGGGTCAGCCAAGCCTTCTCTGGGGGAGGGCAGGAGCACTGAGCTGAGGACAAAACCTGCCCCAGCCCTGGAAACCAAGAAAGGGAGCAGACACTGCCCAGGAGGCTCGGGAAGAACAGGCAGAAGCCAGGAGGAGACTCTTGGAGTCCATTTCACTGGCTGCTCCTGCTGCATGGAAGGGCCTGGGTAGAGATATTTAAATGACTCCTTTTGACGCTAGAAATTCAACTTTTGTTTAAAACTATACATGTGCTGCCCAGCCAGGTATGGCTCAGCTGTTGACCATTGGCCTAGGATCCAGGAGATTGCGGTTCTATTCCCAGTCAGGGCACATGCACGGATTATGGACTTGATCCCCAGTTGGAGGCCTGCAGGAGGCAGCCAATCATTGACTCTCTTATCATTGATGTTTCTATCTCTCTCGTCCTCTCTCTGAAATCAATAAAGATGTATTTTTAAAAAATAATAAAAATAAAACTATACATGTGCCTAATATTTAAATTAGCTGAGTGAAAGCTGCAGGGCTGTCTGGGGAGTGAGGAGAAGGTCCTCATCTCCCAGGAACAGCTGGAGCTCTGTTCCTGGTTCCCAGACCTGGATGGTTATCTGCGGGCTGGGAATCTGCAGCCCTGCAGGAGCAAACCTCAGCCTCCAAGGAAGGAGCCAAAAACAGGGGACAGTGGGGAGGGAGCTGCCAGCCCCTTCACCCTCCCCAACCTAAACTACCTGCTCCCACAGTATTACTAAGCCCTAAAAGGAGGGGAATTCGGATACACTCCAGGACTGAATGCATGCATCTTGACGACACTATGCTAAGGGAAATGACCCCACCAAAAAAGGACAAATACAGATAATCCCACTTCCATGGCATCCTGTTTGGGTCATAGTCCCAGCATGGAAAGTGGAAGGGAAGCTTCCAGAGGACACTAGGAGAGGGGACAAGGAGTTAGTGTTTCCATTTTGCAAGATGAAAAGAGTTGTGGAGGTGGGGGTCCTGATGGCTGCACAGCAGTGTGAATATACTTCAGACCAGTGAATTGTAGATGTAAAAATGACTAAGATGGTCAGTTTTGTGTTACATGTATTGTACCCCAATTATTATTTTTTAAATATGTTTTTATTGATTTCATAGGGAGGAAGAGAGAGGGAGAGAGAGCTAGAAACGTCAGTGATGAGAAAGAGTCATTGATCAGCTGCTTCCTGTACACCCCCTGCTGGGGATCTAGCCTGCAAGTTAGGCATGTGCCCTGGATCAAATGTCCATGCTCAACCACTGAGCTATGCAGGCTGGGCCACAATTATTATCACTTTTTAATTTATCTTTGCTAAAGTATTACAGGTGTCCCACTTTTTCCCCCATTGACCCCCTCCACATCGCTCACAATCCCCCCCCCCCCAGGCCTTCACTCCATTATTGTCTGTGTGTTCATGAGTTATGCATATACTCAAATAACTTCTTTAGTTAATCTCTTCCCACCTCCCAACTCCGTCCCTATTCCATCTGAGATATGACCATCAGCTGCATGCTTCAAAGTCTCTTGGTCTATTTTGTTTGTCAGATTCTTTTGTTCATTACCTTCTTAAAGAAGACACTTCAACATTTCATATAATACTGGTTTGGTGGTGATGAACTCCTTTAGCTTTTTCTTATCTGTGAAGCTCTTTATCTGACCTTCAGCTCTAAATGATAGCTTTGTTGAGTAGAGTAATCTTGGTTGTAGGTTCTTGCTTTTCATCATTTTGAATATTTCTTGCCACTCCCTTTTGGCCTGCAAAGTTTCGGTTGAGAAATCAGGTGACAATCTTATGGGCGCTCCCTTGTAGGGAACTAATTGCTTTTCTCCTGCTGCTTTTAAGATTCTCTTTGCCTTTAAGCTTTAGCATTTTCCTTATGTGTCTCGGTGTGGGCCTCTTTGGGTTCCTCTTGTTTGGGACCCTCTGTGCTTCCTGGACTTGTAAGTCTATTTCTTTCCCCAGGTAGGGGAAGTTTTCTGTAATTATTTTTTCAAATAGCTTATCAATTTCTTGCTCTCTTTTCTCTTCTTCTGGCACCCCAATAATACAAATGTTGGACCTCTTGAAGTTGCCCCAGAGGCTCCTTATACAATCTTCATATTTCTGGATTCTTTTTTCTTTGCTCTTCTGGTTGGGTGTTTCTTGTTCTCTCTGTTCCAAATTGCTGATTTGATTCTGAGCGTCCTCTACTCTACTGTTGATTCCCTATAAATTATTCTTCATTTCAGTTCATATAGCCTTAATTTCATATTGTTCAGTTCAAATTGATCAGTTGTTTTCGCAATACTCTAACTAATATGGTTGAGAATCCTTATAAACAAAATTCTGAACTCTGTATCTGTTAGCTTGCTTGGATTTATTTCATTAAGTTCCTTTTCTAGAGATTTCTTCTGTCCTCTCCTTTGTGACATGTTTCTTTGCCTCCACATTTTGGCTGCTTCCAGGTGTTTGTTTCTATGTATTAGGTAGAGCTGTTATGTCTCCTGGAACTTGTGGAGTGGCTTTGTGTAGGAGGTGTCCTGTAGGGTCCAGTCACCTGAGCTGTGCCTTCTAGGTGCTCCCCTGTGTGGGTTGTGTGCACTGTCCTGTTGTAGTTGAGCCTTGGTTGCTGTTGGCATCACTGGGAGGAATTGACCCCCAGGCCAATCAGCTGTGAGGACCAGCTGCAACTACAGCCAAAGATCTGCTATACTGGAGACACCCCTATGGAGAAGGATTTACTTCAGGGGGGCTTTGGTGTTCACCAAGTGCACCCCTTGAGTGTCACTCGTGGATGTGGTAGGGTTGTAATCCAGCATGGTTGAGTCTGACCACTGTCTCTGAGGCTTTCTGGGGGGCTGCCAAGTCAGCCTCTGACAGTGCCTTGCCCAGGGCTACCCAGCATGAGCTACACAGCAAACTGTAGTTGGCTGCTATTTGTGCTGGGCTTGGTGTTGTCCAGGAAAGGCCAAGCTATGAGCCAATGCAGGCTGCCACTAGTGCCAGGCCTGGGGCCCCTTATCAAGACATATGAGGCACACTGATGCTTGTTTGCGAGACTTTAGAAAAATCCTAAGCATAAGGCTTGAGAGGTCACTTGCATAGAATAGCCACTGGAAATGGCTTGGATGAACTTGCAGGTGGGAAGGGATGGGGCCTCCGGGAATCACGGGGTGGGGCCAAAGGTGTCAGCCGGGTACTGGACATTCACATATGGCTCCTGCCTGCTGGCTGTGTGGGTGGAGGGCTTGCCAAAGGAGCAATGGCCTCTGCCAGCTCTTCTGCCTGGGAAAAACCTGCCCCTCCAGCTCTCATCCCAATTTCAGGCAGGTTAGTTCCTCCCTAAGTGTCCCAGATTCCTTTCAAGCTGCTCCCTGGCACTGGAGCTCAAAGGGAGCATGTCTGAGTCCATGTATAGGCCCTTTAAGAGGAGCTGCCTGGGACTCCCACACCCTCTGTAACTCTCAGTGACAGTCCCTGCTGGTTTTTACAGCCTGAAGTTGTGGGGGTTTCTCTTCCTGGCTCTGGAGCCCTGGACTGGGGGACATGATATGGGGCTGGCACCCCTCACTCCTCCAGGAAACCTCCACCTCCAAGATGTCCCTCCTGGGTTTAAACCGTGGCACCAGGTGTGGGCCCACGGTGAGTCTCGGATTCAGTCCTGATCTGCCCGCATCTCCCCTCCAACTGGTCTCAGTCCTTCTTCAGCTCCCTGGTTGTAGGGGTTCTGTTCAGCCAGAATTCAGGAGGTTTTGAGTGATGGTGATTCTGTATTTTAGTTGTCATTTTAATGTGGCTGTGGGAGGCGGCAGCTGTTACCTGCGCCGCCATCTCGTTTTCTCTAATTAATGTATTTTCAATAGACAAAAATCTCCTCATTGTAAGTCATAGTCATTGACCTCTTTGTCTCCCTCCGGGAGTCTATTGTGATGTGAATGTTATTAAGTTATCAGTCCTTATAACCTGGTGAATAAGCCCTTGTTAATAATGTAGAATGTCTCCTTTTAGTTTTTCTTATATTTGGAAAATAGAGATTTAAAAATTGGCAATATTTTAAAAAGTCATAAGAACAATGACTTATTGAGAACAATGGTTTATTGAGTTCCATAATCAATTTCTTGTTAATTTTGATTATTTGTCAGTGTATTTATGAATTCAGGTATTTCTTAGACTTACAAATTTTTTATTTCATTTCAAAGATAGGACTTGTCTAGAAACTTGTAAATCAGAGTTCTTTTCATGGATTTTTTAAAAAGATGTAATTTATTTATAAATGTATTAGAGTAAAAAGCAATGATTGTCTATAAATAACAAAACCTATAGCAGCAAGTAAAAGATTCGATGATAATAAGTAATTCATCTCCAATTTCCTCCTTGACCCTTACACAAAAACCCACTCTGCCCTCACGTACCGGTGTCAAGCAATAATGGAAATTTTGCCCTCAGGTCTACCGCATTCTTCCCCAGACTCCCCTCTTCTCCTTCATAGCTGTCGGAGCCGGGATAGAAAACCCAGCCTCCAGCTCTCCCTTACCACAGGACTCCCGGTGCAGCTCACACAGCAGAGCAGATATGTGGCTGAAAAGAAAACTGACACCTACTATGAAGGGCTCCTTGTGGATGACTGGGATCAAATTTTTTTTAATGGCCTCATATCCATTTCCATACAGGGACTTCTCATACCTCAATTCAGGGAGTGACCTGAAAACTTCCTCCCACACTGAATGGACTGATAAAGACATCAAGACTAGACAAAGAATAAATGACAGGACCAGACCGGAACACCTGTACTAGAGCAGAGCAGAGCTTAGCTGTGTAGCCTGAAAGGGAATTCACCCAGGACAGCCTCACCCCAGGGCCCCCTCAGAGCCACAGTGCTTCACAATTCAGAAGTAGCACAATAGAGCTGCTTCCACATCGATGCAGCTTCATCATTCTCCTGTAAAAACACTGAGCTTCTCAACAGCCATGCTATTCTCCCAGCCATGCTGTAACACCATTGAGTTATTTTCAATGAATGAAGTCTCCTTTTCACCGCACCCCAACTTAAGGTCTTCAGCTGACATTGAATTGAAGACAATGACCATCAGTTAACAGACACTAGATACCAGAGCCAGACTCAGACCCCATCCCCATCTCCATAGCAGACCCAAAATGAAAAGCTAACCCCTAGACCCAAAGCCAGACACTGGACCATGAATGCCAGACACTAGATGCCAGAGACTGTCTGACACAAGACACCATATGTCAGACCTGGCGATGTAGCTGCACATGGACCCCACACAGGAATCCAGGAAACCAGCTTCACCCAACCAGAATCCAGACACCAGACAAAGAGCCAGATCCAGTTCAACCTAAACACCACAGACACTGGAGTCAGAACTCAGATCCATGATTAGGAACCCAGATCTTTTAAGTGGGTGCTGGACACCAGATACCAGTTACCAGATGCAAGATGCCAGACACAGGAGCTGAACCACAGACTCCAGACCCTTGCACTGTCAAGAGGACTCTAGAGCAGGGACCCAGGACCCTAAGCTTAAAACCTAACCCTGGGGGTGGAGTGGGTCAATGGGGGGTGGGGATAGGACATTTGTAACACTTTCAACAGTAAAGATAAATTGGGGGGGAAATAAAAGCAAGGAACGCAAAACAAAACCCAATTGAAAGACATTTAGAAATCTTTTTTTAAATGGACTTAATTTCATCAATAAACTTATTTGTCATTAAAAAAATTAATAACCCAACCACTAAAACATTAACCCACAACTCTATACCGGTAAAGCCCTGACCACTGAAATGTCAAACAAATATAACCATGAAACTTTACTGTACAAAACATCGTGAGATTAAATAAAGCATGAGACTCTGGGCACCAGATGAATGAGGCTGATGCCAGTGATATACACTCTACAGTTTCACATTGAACTTTTTTCTAAGTTAAAAGAGTGCACACTAAAATAATCATAAAATTTAATTCAACTAATCACAGATCATCAAAAAACTGGAGTGGTTCCCTCCTATGAGTTTGTTTGTTTGAATCCTCACCAGAGGATATTTTTTCCATTGCATTTCAGAAAGAGTGTGGTAGGGGACAGACCGGGGCCAGGGATCGAGCATGCAACCACAACTGAGGCATGCCCCCTTGGCTGGAATCCAACCCGGGGCCCTTCAGTCCATGGATCAACACTCTAACCACTGAAACAAATCAGCTAGGGCCTCTCCTATAAGTTTTAGAAGGTGGTTTTTCTATGCCAAACTAGAAATCTGAGCTCCAAAATAGCACATTCCTCTTTGTAAAACTGTATATCTAACCTAAGCCATCTTGTTTTCAAATTTGGAAGCTTACAAATATATATTTTACGTTACAAATTATGAATAAAATAAACCTTCAAGTTATTTTTAATGCTCCTTCCCCAATAAGAACTTACTATTTGAACATTCAGAGACATTAAGCCTTTAATCTAAGTTCACAGAACTGGGCCCCTTTTATACAAAGGTTTCTACTCAACTAAGGTAATTTCTGCAAGAGGATCCTTAAGAATAAGTTGTCGAGCATAAGATGCATAAATAAATATTTCTTATAGATACAAACAGAAGTTGAACATATAATCAATGAAAAGACCCAATAGCAATGAAACTGATAAAAAGCCTAGCCACAACCTTAACAAGAATATGCAGGATCTGCACGAATGAGGATTTAAAATGTTACCCACAAAAAAGAAACTTGAACAAATAAGTGAAGAGCACCTTACATCTATAAGTTCAATTTACCAGGAAGACCCAATTTCAATGCACCTAATTACATAACGGAAATTATATAGAACAGAGCTACCAAAATAGAAAGTGTCATAATCATAATACGAGACCTAATACACCGCTCTCATTCAGGAATAGAGCAAACCTCTTTCAGACCAATAGATTCCCACACAAAAAATTAGTAAGTAAAAGAGAAAATAAAACAATGTGAGCACAACATAAATTTAACTTTTCCTGCTGACCTGCGCTGTTATTCCCAAAATGCGCTAGAGATGGCAGCAGAGAAGCATACGTGGAACATTTTTTAAAGCGACCATATTGTACTTTATATAAAGCAAATTTCAAGAAATTGCAAAGTGGAAAACAGTATGAAGGTTCCTCAAAAAATTAGAAATGGAGCTGCCTCTTGACCTAGTGATTCCACTCCTAGGAATGTATCCTAAGAACCCTAAAACATTAATCAGGAAGAACATATGCACCCCGATGTTCATAGCAGCACAGTTTACAACAGCTAAGATCTGGAAACAGCCCAAGCGCCCATCAGTAGATGAGTGGATAAAAAGCTGTGGGACATTCACACCGTGGATACTACGCAGCTGTAAAGAAGAATCTCGTACCCTTTGGGACAGTATGGATGGACCTGGAGAATATGCTGAGTGAAATAAGCCAGGCAGAGAAAGACAAACATCCCATGATCTCGCTTATACGTGGAATCTAAAGAACTTAATAAACTGCTGAACAGAACAGATTCAATGACGTGGAAGCATAGATGAGACTGACGAATGTCGGAGGGATGGAGGAGGGCGGGTGGGTGGAGGGGGAGAGAGTAACCGAAGAATTTATATGCACATATGCACAACCCAAGGACACGGACAATGGGGGGGAGAGGGACTGGGGAGGGGGAAGGGACGTGGTGGAACGGGGCATTGGGGAGAAAAAAAGGACATCTGTAATATTGTAAACAAAAATAAAATTAAAAAAATAAAAATAAATAAATTACATAAAGTATGTTTCTTGAGCTCATTTCAGTTAATCTGAAAATCAATAATAAAAGGGAAGTAGAGAGTCCTTTAAATCTGAAATTATGAAATACACTTCCAAATAACTCCACACAAAAAATCACAATTGCAGTTAGGAAATAATTTGAATTGAGTGACAGTACAAATAGTGGCTACCACAGGCAGATCATTCAGCTTCCAAAATGATCAAAGGTTCAAAGTCAGTGGTTCTCAACGAAAGGAGATTTTGAAATGTGTGGAGATAGTTGAGACTGTCATGAGGGTGGTTGGTAAGAGAGGGTGTTACCTGCATACATAAAATGGAGCTAATGCCTGGCCGGGCATGGCTCAGTGGTTCAGCATTGACCTAGGATCCAGGGCATTGCAGTTCGATTCCGGCTCAGGGCACATGCCTGGCTTTTGGGCTTGATCCTCAGCAGGGGGCATGCAGGAGGCAACCAATCAATGACGACTCTGTCATCATTGATGTTTCTATCTCTTTCTCCCTCTTCTTTCCTCTCTCCGAAATCAATAAAGATATATATTTCTTTTTAAAAAAGAAAGAATATAGAGCTAATGAATGTTAATAAGATCCAAATTCAATGCAATTAACATAATGATCAGAGCATATATGCATATAAGTTCTTTGATTAATCTCAATGCAGAGGACAATGCCCCGCAACAAAGAATTATCTGGCCCAAAAGGTCAATGGTACAGAGAATGAGAAACCATTCTCTGTGTGGAGCATGATGAAGGGTCAAATTCAATAGAGACGTCATGTCAGTTTCCATCCTAGATCTGAAGCAATGCCTCTCTTTGAACAGGCAGCACGGAAGCTTAAACCCAAAGAACAAAAACACAGCCAGCCCTCCTGCAAAGATTAGAGAGGAGTTTCCCAGGCAGAGAAGACTCCCCTGAAGGCTCGGGAGGGAAGGAAGGCCTGGCACCTTAGCAGGCTGCCTCACGCTGATCAGCCACAGCAGGCATCTCATGGTCACAGCTCCTTTTCATTGCTCATAAATCACTCTTTCATAGCTGTTTCCTAATGATACTTAGAATCAATCAACTTACTCCTTTATTTTTATTTTTTTAATTTATCTTTATCGTTGAAAGTGTTACAGATTCCCCCCCTTTTCCCCATTGATCCTTTCCACCCCCCATTCACCTTCCCCACACTGTCGTCTGTGTCCATGGGTTACGCATATAAGCATGTAAGTTCTCTGATTAATCTCTCTCCCCCACTCCCCAACCTCTGCCTTCCCTCTGAGATCCCTCAGTCTGCTCCATGCTTCTGTGTCTCTGGATCTATTTTGTTCCTCAGTCTATTCTGTTTATTAGATTTCACATAAGAGTGAGATCATGTAAAACCAAATCAGGAGGAATCAGAAAACCTGAATAGGCCAATAACAACTGATGAAATCAAAGCAGTAATAAAAAAAACTCCCAGCAAACAAAAGCTCTGGTCAGATGGCTTCACAGGGGAGCTTTCTAATTAAGTTATAGGGTTAGATAGTTTATTAAAATTTTTTCTTGCTTTTTGAGGTAAGCCTGTAGTGCTATAAATTTTCCTCTCAGGACTGCTTTCACTGTGTCCCTTAGATTTGAGGTTGTTGTGTGTTCATTTTCATTTCTTTCCAGGAAGTTTTGTATTTTTCTTGATCTTAATGGTAACTCATTCGTTGTTTAATAATGTTATTTAGCCTCCATGTGTTTGAATGTTTCTGAGTGTTTTTACTGCATCTTACTCTTTTAGATTCCAGAACTCACCATCTAAAGTTTTCTCTTTCAAAATGTCGACATTTGCAATATCGTGGGTTCCTCAGATAACCTACATGTGGCACAAAGTTACTTACAAAATACTTCTGGTTTCTAGAACACCATGGGTCCATGCCCTAAACTCATTTAACCTTAAGAATCTTGTTACTATTCTATTTAAACATAAATGAATTTATCACTAAAAAAATAGATTTTTTTCTAACTCTTCAAATTACCTCATTTATTTTCTTACAAGCTTTAACTATGTTATGTTTTATATAATTAAAATAATGTAATTATTATTATTGCATGATAGTTTATTTTCCTTGATAACTCATGAGAATCAACTTAAAAGTTATTACAAATAAGATGCAAAATTAAATATCCTTTATACAATAGCCACAAAACTAATAAAACTCCTGGGAATAAACTTAACAAGAAAAGAAGCTGCACTGAGGATTACAGTGGTGGTGACATTAATGGCATTATCTATAAATACACTCACCTAAATTGAAAAGCTAAGAAGGAAACATAAATATAATATATATTTATATTTGATGTAATATGGACAGCTTCAGATTCTAATAAACAAGGAATATCGCTGATGAAAATAACAAAAAAATAAACCTAAAAAGAATATACACAATCTGTCCTGGCCGGGCATGGCTCAGCAGTTGAGCACTGACCTAGGATACAGGAGATTGAGGTTCGATTCCTGGTCATGGCACATGCCCCGGTTGCAGGCTCGATCTCCAGTCGGGGGCATGCAGGAGACAGCCAATCAATGGTGACTCTCTCATCATTGATGTTTCTCTCTCTCTCTCTCTCCCCCTCTCCCTTCCTCTCTCTGAAATCAATGAAAATATATATATATTTTAAAAAAGAATATACACTATCTGTATGAACAAAATTTTTTTTGAAATATATCTTTATTGATTTCAGAGAGAGGAAGGGGGGGGAGAGAGAGAGAGAGGGAGAGAGAGAGAGAGAGAGAGAGATAGAAACATCAATGATGAGAGAGTCATTGATCAGCTGCAGCCCACAACCCGGGCATGTGCCCTGATGGGGAATCAAACCCCAATCTCTTGGATCCTAGGTCGATGCTAAACCACTGAGCCACACCTGGGTGGGCTGAACAAAAATTTAAAATGCTACCCACATAATGGAAACTTGAATAACTGGAAAGTAACATCTTGTTCTCAGATAGAACAACATAATGATGTTAATTTCCCAAATTTGTCTATAAATTTAATATGATCTACATTAAAATATCAGAATGAGCCTGGCAGATGTGGCTCAGCCATTAAGCATCGACCTAGGATCCAGGAGAGTCTGAGTTTCGATTCTGGGTCAGGGCATATGCCTGGGGTGTAGGCTCAATCCCCAGCAGGGGGCATGCAGGAGACAGCTGATCAATGACTCTCTTTCATCCTTGATGTTTCTATCTCTCTCTCTCCCTCTCTGAAATCAATAGACATAGTTTTTAAAAAAAAAAAAATCAGAATGATTTTTAAAAGTATAACATGCTCAATTTAAATTCACCTGTTAAAATAAGAAAGAATTGAAAGGAAAATTCTATCAAGCACAGTAATGAATAGAAGCTTGCCCAACCAGATATAGCAATGTATCACATTACGAAGCTACAGTAATTAAAAGAGTTGGGTAATGTCCTGTGAATAGACAAATTGATGGAACAGAAGTTCCAGCAACAGACTCAAATCCATATGGAAATTTTGCATGATAAATATGTCTCTTTAGATAATTGGGAAAATATGAATTATATAATAAATTATGAGGGACAACTGAATAGAAAAAATATTGAACCCCTATATCATACCCTCCACCAAAATCAATTCCTTAGGGATTGTAATTGCCACTCACAGTTAATAGAAAACACTGGGAGCTATCTGAAATAGAAGGATACAAAGAGATTGAAAGTGAAAGAATATAAAAAGATATATGATGAAAACATGAACTAAATAAAAATTGTGTAATGACATACAGTAGACTTGAAGGCAGAAAGCATTACTAGAACTAAAGAAGAGTACTTCATATCAATAACTTCCTTTTCCCAGGTAGTTCCAAATTCACATACATTTCATTACATAGGGCAAATTATATAGAACAGAATTCCAATAAAAAATAGACAGTTATAATCATGATACATTTAAAACACCCCTCATTAAGGACAGTGAATACCACTTTTAGAATCAACCGACTCCCACTAAAATATGAGTACTGATATAAAAAACTTAGCATGAGCAGCAAACCACATTCCACATTCATAGTATTCACTACATCCACCCATCTTTGCTGGTGGCCTACACTACGGTGCTATTTCCCAGACGCACAGGAGATGGCAGCACTTGGAACACTTGGAACTTTTTTTTTTTTTTTAATTTCTTTTTTTTTTTTTTAACTTTTTATAATTTTTATTTTTGTTTAAAGTATTACAGATGTCCCCTTTTCTCCCCAATGACCCATTCCTCCCCGGTTCCTTCCCCCTCCCCAGCCCCTCTCCCCACCATTGTCCGTGTCCTTGGGTTGTGTATAAATTCTTCGGTTGCTCTCTCCCCCTCCACCCCCCGCCCCCCTCCATCCCTCTGACATTTGGTCAGTCTCAACTATGCTTCCATGTCATTGAATCTATTCTGCTCGTCAATTTATTAAGTTCTTTAGATTCCAGGTATAAGCGAGATCATGTGATATTTTCCTTTCGCTGCCTGGCTTATTTCACTCAGCATAATATTCTCCATGACCATCCATACTGTCCCAAAGGGCACGAGCTTCTTCTTCTTTACAGCTGCGTAGTATCCATGGTGTGAATGTCCCACAGCTTTTCATCCACTCAGCTACTGATGGGCACTTGGGCTGTTTCCACATCTGAGCTATTGTAAACTGTGCTGCTATGAACATCGGGGTGCATAAATCCTTTCTGATGAATGTTTCAGGATTCTTAGGATACATTCCTAGGAGTGGGATCACTGGGTCAAACGGCAGCTCCATTTCTAATTTTTTGAGGAACCTCCACACTGTTTTCCACAGTGGCTGCCCCAGTCTGCATTCCCACCAGCAGTGCACCAGGTTCCCCTTTCTCTACACCCTCCCAGCACATGTCGTTTGTTGATTTGTTGATGGAGCCATTCTGACAGGTGTGAAGTGATACCTCATTGTGGTTTTAATTTGCGTCTCTGATGATTAGCGACGTTGAGCATTTTCTCATGTGTCTCTTGGCCATCCGTATGTCCTCTTTGGAGAAGTGGCTATTTAAGTCCTTTGCCCATTTCTTAATTGGGTTGTTTGTCTTTCTCTTGCTGAGTGCTGTGAGTTCTTTGTACACTTTGGAAATTAGCCCCTTATCAGATGCATCCTGGGTAAATATGTTTTCCCAGACCGTGGGGTTCCTTTGTATTTTGAGGCTGTTTTCTTTTGCTGTGCAGAAGCTTTTTAGTTTGATGTAGTCCCATTTGTTTATTTTTTCCTTTGTTTCTCTTGCCCTAGGAGATGTATCAGTGCAAAGTCCACTACATGGGATGTCTGTGACTTTACTGCCTATGTTTTCTTCCAGGATTTTTATGGTTTCGTGGCTTACATTTAAGTCTTTTATCCATTTTGAGTTTATTTTTGTGCATGGAGAAAGTTGGTGGTCTAGTTTCATTCTTTTGCATGTATCTGTCCAATTTTCCCAGCACCACTTATTGAAGAGACTGTCTTTGCTCCACTGGATACTCTTGCCTCCTTTGTCAAATATTAACTGACCATAATGGCGTGGGTCTATTTCTGGGGTCTCTGTTCTGTTCCATTGATTTATGTGCCTGTTGTTGTACAAATACCAGGCCGTTTTTATTACAGTGGCTTTGAAATACAGTTTGAAGTCTGGTAATGTGATCCCTCCCACTCTGTTGTTTTTTTCTCAAGATGGCTGCAGCTATTCGGGCTCTTCTTTGGTTCCATATAAATTTTTGAAATGTTTGTTCTAGGTCTGTGAAATATGCTGTTGGGATTTTCATAGGAATTGCATTAAATTTATAAATTACTTTGGGTAGTATGGACATTTTAATGATATTAATTCTTCCAATCCATGAGCATGGTATATTCTTCCACTTGTTTAAATCTTCCTCTATTTCTTTTTTCAGTGTCATGTAGTTTTCTGAGTACAGGTCTTTTATATCCTTGGTTAAGTTTATTCCTAGGTATCTTATTTTTTTAGTTGCAATGGGAAATGGTATTGCTTTTTTCATTTCTCTCTCTGAAAGTTCATTGTTGGTGTATAAGAATGCCATTGATTTCCGGATGTTGATTTTGTATCCAGCTACCTTGCCAAATTTGTTTATCAAATCTAGTAGTACTTTGATGGAGTCTCTAGGGTTTTCTATGTATAGTATCATGTCATCTGCAGATAATGACAGTTTTACTTCCTCTTTTCCAATTTGGATCCCTTTTATGTTTTCTTCCTGTCTGATGGCTATGGTGAGGACTTCCAGTACTATGTTGAATAAGAGGGTGAAAGTGGACATCCCTGTCTTGTTCCGGTTTTTAATGGAAATGGTTTGAGTTTTTGCCCATTGAGTATGATGTTGGCTGTAGGTCTGTCGTATATGGCCTTATGTTGAGGTATGATCCCACTATTCCCACTTTGCTGAGAGTTTTTATCAGAAATGGGTGCTGGATTTTGTCGAATGCTTTTTCTGTGTCTATTGATATGATCATATGATTTTTGTCTTTCATTTTGTTTATGTGATGTATCACATTTATTGATTTGCGGATGTTGTACCAGCCTTGCATCCCTGGAATAAATCCCACTTGGTCATGATGTATGATCTTTTTAATGTATTGCTGGATCCAGTTTGCTAGTATTTTAGTGAGGGTTTTAGCATCTATGTTCATCAGGGATATTGGCCTGTAATTTTCTTTCTTTGTAGTATCTTTGTCTGGTTTTGGGATTAGGATGATGCTGGCCTCATAAAAAGAGTTTGGGAGTTTTGCCTCCTCTTGAATTTTCTGGAATAGTTTGAATAGAATAGGTGTTAATTCTTCTTTGAATGTTTGGTAGAACTCATCTGTAAGTCCATCTGGTCCAGGACTTTTGTTTGCTGGGAGTTTTTTGATTACTGTTTTGATTTCATTAGTTGTTATTGGCCTATTCAGGTTTTCTGCCTCTTCTTGATTCAGCTTTGGAAGGTTGTATGCTTCTAGGAATTTTTCCATTTCCCCCATGTTGTCCAATTTGTTGGCATATAGTTGCTCATAATATTTTCTTACAATGCTTTGTATTTCTGTTGGGTCAGTTGTTATATCGCCTCTTTCATTTCTGATTTTATTTATTTGGGTCCTCTCTCTTTGTTTCTTAGTGAGTCTGGCTAAAGGTGCATCAATCTTATTTACCTTTTCAAAGAACCAGCTCTTGGTTTCATTGATTTTCTGTATTGTTTCTTTAGTCTCTATGTCATTAATTTCTGCTCTGATTTTTATTATTTCCTTCCTTCTGCTTCCTTGGGGCTTTTCTTGCTGTTCTCGTTCTAGTTCTTTTAGTTGTTGTGTTAGATGGTTCATTAGATCTTTTTCTTGTTTCTTGAGATGGGCCTGTAATGCTATGAATTTTCCTCTCAGGACTGCTTTCCCTGTGTCCCATAGGTTTTGGGTTGTTGTCTGTTCATTTTCATTGCTTTCCATGAAGTGTTTGATTTCTTCCTTGATCTCCTTGGTAACCCATTCATTGTTTAATAACATGCTATTTAGCCTCCATGCACATGAATATTTTTGAGTTTTTTTTATAGTGGTTGATTTCTAGCTTCATGGCATTGTGATCTGAGAAGATGCCTGATATGATTTCAATCTTCTTGTATTTGTAGAGATTTGCCTTGTGCCCTAACATGTGGTCTGTTTTTGAGAATGTTCCATGTGCACTTGAGAAGAATGTGTATTCTGGTGCTTTGGGGTGAAATGTTCTGTAAATGTCAATTAAATCCATTAAGTCTAGTGATTCATTTAAGGTCTGTGTTTCCCTGTTGATTTTTTGTCTTGATGACCTGTCCAGTGCTGACAGTGGGGTATTAAAGTCTCCCACTATGTTTGTGTTGCTGTCAATCTCCCCTTTAAAGTCCCCCAAGAAATTTTTTATATATTTAGGTGCTCCTGTATTGGGTGCATAAATGTTTAGAAGGGTTATTTCCTCCTGATGGATTGATCCCTTTAGTAATATGTACTGACCATCTTTGTCTCTCATTATGGTCTTTATTTTGAAGTCTGTTTTGTCAGAAATAAGAATTGCTACTCCAGCTTTCTTTTCCTTTCCATTTGCATGGAATATTTTACTCCACCCCTTCACTTTTAGCCTGTGTGAGTCTTTTGCTCTCAGGTGGGTCTCTTGTAGACAGCATATATTTGGGTCTTGTTTTCTTATCCATTCAGCTACCCTGTCTTTTGATTGGACCGTTTATTCCGTTTACATTTAAGGTTACTATTGATATCAACTTATTTAATGCCATTTTCCCCCTTTATGCTGATGTACCTTTCTCTCACTATTCCTTCTTTTTTCTTAAAGCAGTCCTTTTAGCATTTCTCGCAATGCTGGTTTCGTGGAACTGAACTCCTTTAGCTTTTTTTTGTCAGGGAAGCTTTTTATTTCACCTTCAAGTTTAAACGATAGCCTTGCTGGATAAAGTAGTCTTGGTTGCATGTTCTTGCTTTTCATTACTTGCAGAACTTCATGCCACTCCCTTCTGGCCTGAAGAGTTTCTGTTGAGAAATCAGCTGTCAGCCTTATGGGGGTTCCCTTGTAGGTCACTGCTTGTCTCTCTCTTGCAGCCTGTAATGTTTTCTCTTTGTCCTTGCCATTTGCCATTTTAATTACAATGTGTCTTGGAGTGGGTCTCTTTGGATCCCTCTTGTTTGGGACCCTCTGTGCTTCCTGAATTGGTGTGGTTTTCTCCTTTGACAGCCTAGGGAAGTTTTCTATAATTATTTCCTCCACCAAGTTCTCTATCCCTTGTTCTCTTTCCTCCCCCTCTGGCACTCCTATAATGCGAATGTTGTTTTGCTTAATGTTGTAACAAAGTTCCCTTAGACTGTCCTCATGTTTTTTAAGTTGTTTTGCTTTTTGCTGCTCTGATTGTGTGATTTGTTCTACCTTGTCTTCTAAGTCACTTATTCTATCTTCTGCTTCATTGAGCCTGCTTTTAATTCCTTCCAGTGCATTCTTGAAATCAGATACAGCATTCTTTATCTCTGTCTGAGTTTTATTTATGGTATGTATCTCCTTTTTCATATTTTCACTAAGTTCCTCGATCTTATCATCTAGAGTCTTCTTAAGTTCCTTGAACAACTTCATCATCCATACTCTGAACTCCATTTCTGATAGCTTGCTTAACTCCATCTCATCAAAGTCTTTTTCTGGTGATGTTTCCTTGTCTTTAATTTGGGGGTTGTTTCTTTGTCTCCCCATTTTGCTAGGTCTTAGTGTTTGTATCTATATATTAGATATATTTGCTGACCCCCAGCCTTGTGGGATGGGATTTTGTCTTGTGGGTCTAGTGGAGCCCAGAGGTGTGTTTTCCTTATACCTCTGAGCTCTTTGCTCTAGTCCTGACCCTCTTGTGGGTGCCCCTTTTGTGGTTTCTTTATGTTCTCCTGTTGTGGTTGGGTCTAGATTGTTGTTGGTCAGTCCTTGGGAGGACCCTTCTCTCAGGTTGGCTAACTGTGTCTCAGCCTCCACCTCGACGTGTAAGCTGTTGTACGGGTGCTGGCAAGGCAGGCCAATGCACAACTAAAATTCCAGGAAACAGGAGGTATTTTACAAAATATCTTGACAGTAATAATGAAAATGACTCATGTGAAAATAGAACTGGGAGAGTGAAGGGAGAACACAACACACCCACCCCCGCACACACACATACAGAGAGAAAAAAAGAAAAAAGAAAAAAAAAAGGTGCTTAACAAAAACAAAAAAAGAAAAGTAACGCTTAGAGAGAGAGAGATGTATATAGTTGTTGATACTGGTGAAAATTTAGAAACTAATAATAAACTAAAATGTAAAAAATAGAGAAGCTACTGGGAGGTGATAGAAGCAGAGAAAATATTCTGAAAGGAGGGCCAGCAAAGAATTAAGAGCGAGAATAGAAATATGATAGTTGAAAATGAGAAAACAAAAATACAATAAAGAGAATAGGAGAAACTAACAGTCAGACAGGAAGACAGAAGGGAGCCTAATGAAAGAATGAAAGAAAAGTAGGAAAAGAAAAAAGAAACAGAAGAAAAACGTTATGCCAATGGATTGAGAAGAGAGAGAGAGATAAAGCCGGGCAGGGAGGGAGCCCAGTAGGAGATTTGGGGGAAACTATAGAGGGAAGCAGTAAACTTGGATATAATGATAAAGTCCCAGTCGTTGAGCAGGGATATCAAGAAAGTCTTGATGTTAGAAGCAAGGATACAAGAAAACAAAGCAGCTATTCAAAACAAAACTGAAAAACAAGCAAAGCAAAACAAAATTCTTTTATAAAAAGGAGAAAAAGGAAAAAAAAAATTAGTTAAAAAAAAGTGTAGAAAAAAAAATTTATTATAAAATTTAAAAAAGAAGAAAAAACAAAGTTTTCTCCCCTTTCTTTTCTTCTTAAGGAAAAAAGAGAAAAAATAAGTGAGCCCACAAACAAAAAAGTCCCCAAAACCAAAAAAACACAAAACCATACAAAAGAAAAAAAAAAAACAGCAGAAAAAACAACAACAAAAAAAACGGTAGTCAATCAGGTGAGGTTTTTTTTTTTCTGGGCAACTTATGTTGTCTGAGGGTCTCTGCTTTGTGTGCTGATTTCAGTTCTCCTGGGAGGTGTTTGTGTATCACCCCAATGTGGGACGCCGTCTAGTTTTGGCTCTGGTGCCCTTAGGTAGATGATTGATCTGAGTCTCTCCGTGGGCCACCTCTTGTCAGCTATTTTGCAGCCTTGTAGTTTCCTGGTCTTGCTCCAGAGTCTTCTGTAGAGTCTTTAGGGTGCAGGGTGGCTAGTGTAGCCCAGGGTATCACTCCCCTTAGAGGTGTCGCTGTCAGGCGCTCACTCTGCAGGAGTTAGTCTCTGCTCCACCGCCAGCTCCTCAGTCCCTACGCTGTCCTCTGATTCTAGTTCCCCAGGCTCTGAGCTGCTGCAGCTTCAGATTGATTTCAGCCTGTCGCCTTTTCTGTCTGGGCCGTTTCAGCAGCCTGGGCTCAGTGGGTTTGATTAAAAACACCTTCTGATGAGCCCTTTGCCTGCCCAGCCCCCTGCAGGGGTTTTCAGCGTTTCCTCCAGTTCCCAAACCACAGTCCCTGAGAATCTTATTCTTATAAATTCCTCCTCTGAGCTGTTCTCCCTTCCCCCTCAGGACTGTGCCCTGGGGGACGTCTGGGGAGTCAGTGAGCGGTACCCACCCCTTTCCTGTTGGGAGGGGGTGCTCCTGAATGCTGGAGAGGCCGGAGGGGTCCGCCCCTCCCTACTCAGCTCTGGTTAGCAGGTCGCACCGGCCCACCCCTCAGACCATCTCCAGTGCAGACCCCGACCCCAGCCTCCGCTGGTCTGTCCGTGCAGTGCCAGCCGGGAACGTGGGAACCGGTTCCCCATCAAACTTGCAAATGATCGAACTTGCAAAAAGCACAAAGCAACACACAGGCAGAGTCCGCTCTGCAGGGTCCCGCCGCCCTCGCTCTGAGGCACCCAGGGGAGGGGACCCAAAGTCAGCTCCCTGCACTGCTGGTCTCAGCAAAACTGGGGCAGCTTCAGGCGCCACCAGGGCGCCCCTCAGGGCTGGTCGCAGGTCCCAGCCTCCCGGCACCTGGAGCTCAGGGCGGGAGGGCTCCTCCCCTCCCCCGCACCTCGCAGATTCCGTGCTTTTGGGGCTCAACACAGTGCCCCTCAGGGAGGCAGAGGGCCCGTGTGCGGCTGCTCAGCGCAGTCCTCTGGTCCCTTGCCACTTGAGTGCCACAGCCCTTGGGACAGCCTTCCCTATGGTCGGCACCCCGAGCGCCAGACGCTGGTCGCAGCCGCGACTAGAGGCTTTGTTTCCTAGGAAGGTGTCCCCTCCCAGACTCAACGCTCCCCTGGGATCGCCTGCCCTGTGCGCGGGGCGCTCCTTCCCCTCTTCGCTCTGGGTGTGGGGTCCCCGCTTTTGGATGCCGTCTGCACTCCCGAGGGGAGGGAGCTTTGCCGCCTCCAAGCCTCTGGGCTCGGAGCCCAGCACAGGCTTCAGGGGGTCTCCCCCTTCCTACGCCCCCCCCCTTACCGGACTCCGTGATGTGTCTTTAGTGCTCCCCACTTGCACTCCATCCACTCAGGTGTGTTTGTCTGTTTTTTTCAAGCTGGTTGTGTAGGATTTTAGGATTAAATCGAGTCCGTGGCTGGGAGCGGGGTCGCTCTGCCGCTTCTCACAGTGCTGCCATCTTCCGACCTCCTGGAACATTTTTTAAAGTGACCCTATTTTGCTGTGAAGCAAATTCAAACTAAAAAGGATTAAAATTATATAAAGGATTTTTCTTGCTCTTGTTGCATTTAGTCTAGGAATCAGTAACAAAAGTTAACTAGAAAGTCCTTATATTTAGAAGTTATGAAATACACTTCTAATTAACCCCCCAAAAAAATCACAATTGGAGTTAGAAAATAATTAGAACAAAATAATAAAAATACTACATAACAAAACTTAAAGAAAAATGTGCAGTCTTAATCACATATTAGGAAAAGAGAAAAGCTGAAAATTTGCAATTTTTACATGCATCCTAAGAACCTAAAAATAGTAAATTAAATCCACGGAAGTAGAAGAAAGGAAATGTGCATGTCAGTCGTCTGGAAGGCTGTGTACTTAACACGAAAGCAGTTTTTACCTCTTGGGGTAGGATTATTGAATTAATTTTATTTTCCTGTAAGGTTTAAGTAAGCTGCAACAAGCAAAGCCACTTTCATTTTTTAAAACAAGTACTAGAGGAAAACATGGGATAGTTTTAAAAATTTTAATAACCTAAATTGTTGTGGTGACAACACCAGAAACCCTTTCTTTGCTCATCCAGTTTGGTCTCTTGACAGTCAAGGGGGGAAAATTCTTTTAAATTGCTTAGCCCAACATCACTCCTTTTCTAGCTTGCACTTCTCTTTGTGTGCAATTGCGGTAGTTCTGATATTGGAAACTCCTAAGCTTTTGACCTCTACAATTGACCTGAGCCTGGGTCTGCCATTTACAAGCAATGTTCTTTTGGACATGGAGCAAACCTCTCGGAGTCTTTGTTTTGTTACTAATAAATTTCTCGTTTTTATATTTACAACATTCATTGCTGAAGGACCTAAGCTTAAGGCTGACTCTGCTCCTGAGAGCATGTAAGGTTGGACCTCAAATGGTCAAGTAAACTGGAATCAGAAGTTGTGCACTGCCTGGCCAGGCGTGGCTCAGCGGTTGAGCGTTGACCTAGGATCCAGGAGATCAAGGTTCGATTCCAAGTCAGGACACATGCCTGGGTTTTGGGCTTGGTCCTCAGCAGGGGGCGTGCAGGAGGCAGACAGTCAATGATGACTCTCTCATCAGTGATGTTTCTATCTCTCTATCTCCCTCTCCCTTCCTCTCTCTGAAATCAATAAAGATATAATTTTTTTAAAAAAATTGTACACTACTAAATCTGGTGTATGGCCTAAAGGATGTGCTACCAGAAAGGTGGTCCCACAGGAAGTGCTCAGTTAACTGGGCACCTGAGACTGTACCCCAGAAACAGTTGGGGAACCCTTTTCTGGTCTTCGCAGTCTGGCTGTCCCTGCTTCCTGCCCCCCCTCACTTCAGGCCCCGCCCACCACACTGCTCATCTAATTTTCTCTAGGCTCCATCACTCACCTAATTTTGTTCTGGCCCCAGGTCTCCCAACCAGGCCTACCGCTTGCATCGACACACTTCAATTGATGTCAACCTCCATACTCGCTTGACGTGTAAGCTTGTGATGGGCAGTTAGGCAGACATGAACAGAGCAAGGGCGATGAGCCAGATACACAACATCATCATTGTGGAAAGCCCTGGGAGCCTAGCAAAGGGCAATTGTAGGTTGTGACCTCCCCCCAGGGTGGCCTTTCCTTTCCTAGCAGATTGTGGTTGGGACCCCATGACCTTTCCTCCCTAGAGATAACATCTAGGCCTCAGCCCTGTTTCAGGTCCAGGCCCAGAAAAGCAGCAAAACCAGCCACAGCTGACTTCAGGACCAGCTGCACTGTATGATGGCCCCTGCCCTGGGGCCAACCAGTCAACCAGTGGAGACCACAATCCTGAAAGGACACACCGGGATACCTGCTAAATATTATAATGACATTTTCCCCAGAGACCTCCCCTGAAATCTCCTCCCTTAAAACCACTATGATCGAGAACTCCTCCTGGGAGCAGCCCACACCTACATCTTTGCCTTTGCCTTTCCCTTTCCCTTTCCCTTCCCTTTCCTTTCTCTCCAAACCCCACCCAGACACATTAGCATTAGCTTCCTCACTCCCAAGCCCCAAGGGCCCTTCCTTTGCCTCTATAACTTGTTCCCTAAGCCCATTTCTTCTAGAAATTATTTCTTCTACCTCTGTAATTTTATCAAATGTCCTCTTATAGTTCAGGTCTTGGCTCTGAGTTCTTTCCTAACCAGAACCCAAGTACCGAGTTTGCTGAACCCAGGTTTGGTCTTACCCCATGAGCCTAACACCTGGTGCTGTTCCTCTGCCTACAACACGCTGAGCAGCTCGGCCAGGACAAGCTTCTCAACTCAAGTACCAGGCTGCTGTTGGCCTCAAGTTCAGCCCTGACTCACACCTTTGTCCGGGCCCAACCTCTGGCCGCAGGACCAGACCCACCTCTCATGCTTTACTTTAGTTTTTAGTCGTCCATTTAAATGAACACATCCAGGAACCAGGTGTAGTTGTGGACATGAAATTTAATGAAGAAATAAATTAATCATGTAGGCTTTATTAACTTAAGAAACATTCTGGCCCGGCCGGGCGTGGCTCAGCGGTTGAGTATTGGCCGAGGATCCAGGCAATCGGGGCTCGATCCCCTGTCAGGGCCTTGCAGGCGGCAGCTGAACAATGACTCTCTCATCATTGATGTTTCTGTCTCTCGCTCCCTCTCCCTTCCTCTCTCTGAAATCAATAAAAATACATTTTAAAAAAAATAAAAATAAAGATCGGGCCCTCCTGGCCGGTGTGGCTCACCTGTTTGAGCATCATCCCAGCACTGAGAGGTGGCCAGTTCCATTCCAGGTCAGGCACAGGCCCCGCGGAGGGTGTGCAGGAGGGAGGTGAGCGATGTTTCATGAATGTTTCTGTCCCCCTCTCTTTCTCTTTCTCTCCTTCTCTCCCCCCAAGTCAATAAAAAACATATTCAGAAGAAGAAGAAGAAGAGGAAGAAGAGGGGGAAGGCGATTAGGACCCCAGCAGGGTAGATCAGCTGGTTAGAGTGTTTCCGCCATAGGCCAAGGTTCTATGTCTGGCAGAGGGATTTTTTAAAACTTATAGGCACCTGGCTGGGCATGGCTCAGGGGTTGAGCGTCGACCTAGGATCCAGGAGATTGTGATTCGATTCCCAGTCAGGGAACATGCCTGGGTTGGGGGCTCGATCCCCAGTGGGGGGCATGCAGGAGGCAGCCGATCAATGACTCTCTCATCATTGTTTCTCTCTCTCTCTCTCTCTCCTTTCCTCTCTGAAGTCAATAAAGACATGTTTTTTTTTAAAACTTCCACTTCTGTCTCTCAAGCTCAGTAAGACTGTCATCCTCTGCTTGGGGCCTTGCTCAAGCCGGGAGTTTTCAAATTACATTGAATGGTACTTTTAAACATTAAAGTGAGATGTTATCCTGTCATTAAAACTCACTGGCAACGTTGTATAATATGCCTGAAAGTTCTGTCAAGGACCACAAAGAACAAATCCACTATGCGCTAGAAAACACTCCTTGGTAAAAAAGAGTACATTTTTTGTATGAATGAGTTACACTTGTCACAGTTGTTCACTAACATATTTTCTATTGTAACAAAAACAATTAGTAATGCTGAAACCTAACACCATGGGTCCAAGTCCACCTGTCACTACTTGAGCCAAAGCAAGCAGAGACAGGGTTGAATCATACATGAGCATTTATTCCAATAATGCCAGCCATATGAGGAAAACAGTCAGTCACCCTGGAAATTCTGCTCTCACTCCTCACCAGTTGGCTGATTATATACCAGTGAGGAGAAGATAACTACCTGCAGCTGTGAGCTGCAAGTATAACAGAAAGGGGTGGGGAGGGTCTGCAGTCTGGCCTTCAAGAGCTCAAAGTCTGATAACAAGCGGCTCACTGTCTATGATGTTACAAACAGTGCAGGTCGTTCCTGGGACCAAAGAATTGTCAGCGTTCCTGAGGCAACCTCCCAGAGGGGGACAGGGCACAGCAACCAAATCAAACAGTGTCCTGTTCTGGGTCTGTTCTCAAAATCTGTGTCTTTTGACAGTCCTGTTTTTCTTCTTGCAACACATCCTCCAGTTTCCCAGGGTATATAAGAAAACCTATCATTTATAGTTAGTAAGGTGAATAATTATTAAACTGTGACCCTATTCTTATTATGTGCCTTTCCCCGTTGTCAATGCAAGGCTAGAACCATGTGTGGGGAGCCATTGTGGTGAGCTGCAGATGTGCTCCCCTGCTCCCGGGGAGATGTGGGTGAGCTGCTGTGGCCCCAGGACAGTGATGGGTGAGCTGCGGATGTGCTCCCCTGCTCCCTGGAGATGTGGGTGAGCTGCTGTGGCCCCAGGACAGTGATGGGTGAGCTGCAGATGTGCTCCCCTGCTCCCTGGAGATGTGGGTGAGCTGCTGTGGCCCCAGGACAGTGATGGGTGAGCTGCAGATGTGCTCCCCTGCTCCCTGGAGATGTGGGTGAGCTGCTGTGGCCCCAGGACAGTGATGGGTGAGCTGCGGATGTGCTCCCCTGCTCCCTGGAGATGTGGGTGAGCCGCTGTGGCCCCAGGACAGTGATGGGTGAGCTGCGGATGTGCTCCCCTGCTCCCTGGAGATGTGGGTGAGCCGCTGTGGCCCCAGGACAGTGATGGGTGAGCTGCAGATGTGCTCCCTTGCTCCCGGGGAGATGTGGGTGAGCTGCTGTGGCCCCAGGACAGTGATGGGTGAGCTGCAGATGTGCTCCCCTGCTCCCTGGAGATGTGGGTGAGCTGCTGTGGCCGCAGGCACAGTGCCTGGGTGAGCTGCAGATGTGCTCCCCTGCTCCCTGGAGATGTGGGTGAGCTGCTGTGGCCCCAGGACAGTGATGGGTGAGCTGCAGATGTGCTCCCCTGCTCCCTGGAGATGTGGGTGAGCTGCTGTGGCCCCAGGCACAGAGGAGCTGCCTGGGTGAGCTGCAGATGTGCTCCCCTGCTCCCTGGAGATGTGGGTGAGCTGCTGTGGCCCCAGGCACGGAGGAGCTGCCTGGGTGAGCTGCAGATGTGCTCTCCTGCTCCCTGACCCAGTCCTTGAGGCACCAAGGTGATACTAATTTAGCTTGTGGCCATAAATTCTAGAAAGGCTTATTAGGAAGCTGGCCCCGGCCTGAAGGGTTAAGGGACAGTCAAGCCACATACCACGCCAAGGACTTAAGCCTCCCCAAAAAGTTCCTATTAGAAGCCGAGGCAAAGGTAGTTACCAAGGTCTGAGCTCCTGCAGGAGGCAGGATGTTTACTCAGAAAGAGCAGTCGTAGGGCCTTAAAGGAGTTACTTTGTATCGGGCAAGGGGGAAGAAAACAGGACCGGGTGCTGTTCAGCAAAAACAACAGCACCGGAATAAAAAGAGCTTGGAAAATAAACTCGGGGCTGGCAGTTGGCAGCAGGCACGAGCTCAGCCCTCCCGATCCCATCTTTTTTGTGTCTGTCTTTTCTTCATCCTCACCCCTTCCTCAGGACCGTTCGAATGTGCTGGCGGGCTCCGGCAACCATGCATCAAATAAATATATAAAATAAGTAATTGTTGTGCTCGCAGGACGCGAAGAAACTCGAGACACGGAGAATGTAGAATTTAGGTGGAGATGCGGAGGACTGAGGCTCTGGAGGAGCTGCAACAACCCCCCTCACCATCCAGCGATTTTTATTGTGAGCTACAGAAAGACAGGTGTGAGAGACAGTGATCAGTAGAAGCCATAAAAGGTGCAAAAACAGGTGGCTTTGTTCTGAGAGCTGTATGCTTAACATTTTCCTTAAGGTCATAACTCTCCTGGGGTCAAGCTTCTCGGAACGATAAGGATCTGTTTTCAGTTCCTAGCAGAAATGTTTCCCGCCTTTCAAGGGGACATCTGCGATTCTGGGAAGCTTGCTAACCAACTCCTTCAGAGTTCGTTTGTTGTTTGCTGATCTTTTCCTACATTCCCCCCTTTTTGTTTTTGCTGAATTTGCTGAAGCAGGATAGAGAAGGCAGCTGCTTTCTGCTGTCCTTTGGTGATTAAGTTTTGTGATCGGCGAGCTCCTCTCCAGACTATGTGTAGGAGACAAAAAGCAACACAACAGCAAATGAAAATTCCAGCCATACCTCCTCCTAATGCTTTAAGACTATTAAGAGGATTCAATTTTTGTAAGCCTTCCTGCAGCCCTTGTATTAAATCAGTCCCAGAAACTAGTTGTAGTTGATTTTGAAAAGTAGTAGAAATATGTTTTTGTACTATAGACCAAGGAAAGTGTGTTTGATTCCAAGGAACAGGAGTGACACAAAAGGTAGATGTGATCCAATCACATTTAAGATCCATCTGACATTGTAAACTAACTATTTGATCTCCTAACATAACTACAGCTTGTTCTAAATCTCCTAGTCTAGCATTAATTTCTGAGTGAATCCACCTCTGAGATGTCCGTAACTGCTCAGAGTTAGTGTGCCATTGCTGTATATAATGTGCAGTTTGCACGCTTTGGTGCAAGGCTACTCCAGCCGTAGCTGCAGTGGCAGTGAGAGCTATAAGCCCCATGATAAGGGCAATAATCATGCCAATCATTCTTTTGCCTCTTTTCAGATATTCTACCAACTGTTGAAACAACATCATGGTTGGAGAATCTTGCCAAGGATGGGACAATTGGACCGGTATCCATATCCCAGAACGTGCTTTCAGCAGATAAATGTCCTGTAAAGAACTATTAAAGGGGGTGGAGAAATTCACACATGCATAAAAAGAACAATTATGACAAGTCAGAGTATAGTTAGTAGAATTCCATAATACCTGCCCGATCATTATAAGGTATGGCAATCGGACACAAGCCTGTGTCCAACGCGTCAAGTTCCTTGTAAATTGTAACTGAGTTTGATTAGTCCTAATGTTTTGCCATATATTCCCATTCCAAGCATAGGGTTTAATGCATTCATCAGTTTCCATAGGTGGGACTGAGAGGGCCCACCGATTAGATGTGGAGCACTCGCAGACATGCCCCCCAAGCCACTGGATGGCGCCATCACCCTGGCCATCAGAATGCCACAGCCACTGTAAGTCTGAACTTTGACCCTTCGCTCGGGCAGAACCATGAGGGCTCCAGTCAATGACACTCCCAAAGGAAGTATTAATAAGAACCCGAGCTACTTCACCTCTACATTGTTCCCAACGTACCCAATCGCTCAAAGATGTTGCCGTGGTGGTCCGGCACGGTGGCCATTCAGGAGAGGGCGGGCTGCTGCTGCTGGTGTTGCTGCTAAAAGTCTTTCCCTGGAGTAAAAATAATTTCCTTGATTTTTCATCTTTCCTAGTAGAATTTTGGACTATAGACACCCAGGCAGCAGTCTGAACTTTTAAGCAATGCTCAGAAACTCCTATGCATATGGGTAGACCCTCTACTCCTACTTCATAAAAGGGAATAATCACCCCCTCTCCATGAGGAGCTATTGGACCTCGAGTATCAAAAGGTCCTGGCATCCACGATGTTTCATTAGTATAAATAGGAACAGTAGAATCCCACCACCCTACTCCCGTTAGGGGTGGATTAGGGACGTGTGCCCAGTAAGTGTGGTTTTCTGCTTGGATAGGCGTTACCTGTGTGGAAATAACAGCGAGCACGGCAAGGAAAAGGGCCGTTGCATTCACTGGCTGTCCAGCCTCGTGCAACACTTGTTCAGCTTTCTGATTCATCTTCTTTGGTTGGCCCCAAGTAGGAACCGTAGCCCTTTGTGTTTGAGGCAAAGGGACAGTGATGGTTTGTGCACGAAGATCTAACTTCTGCATGGTTCAAGTTAAGTTGTCAAATTCACGCCTCCTTCTCTTGCTCATGTCTAATTTTGATTTTCCTTACAGGCGTCCAATACTTCTGTTGACCTGTGGAAACATAAGCATAACCACGGCCCCACCGCAAAACTTCAGCAGTGATTCAGGTATTCCTAAGAACATCTCTAACATACACAGGTTGATGTACCTCTGAAGAACTCTCACGAGTCCAATGTTTCTCAGCTGCAGTAGCACCCTGAGTGTCTTTATTCAAAAAATTGATAGTAAAAAGAGCTCTTGCAATTCTGTCTAGGTGACTGAGTCCCTATTCCCCCTTTTTGTTTTTGCAGCATCTCCTTGAGGGTTCTGTTAGCTCATTCCATAATTGCTTGCTCCTGTGGATTATAAGGAATGCCTGTGACATGTTGTTTATGATATTCAGAAAAGAAGTGTTGCGTTTTGCCTGTCAGGTATGCAGGTCCATTGTCTGTCTTAATGGCTTTAGGAAGACCCATCACTGCAAATACCTCAAGAAGATGTGTTATAACAGCATCAGCTTTCATTAGGTAAGGGGGTTGCCCAAGTTAATCCAGAATAAGTATCTAGAATGATGTATACATTGCAACTCTCCAAACTCAGACAAATGTGTTACATCCATTTGCCATAAATCATTACTAGCAATGCCTCAAGGATTTACCCCTTCTGGCATTCGAGGCCCTTGGATTTGTGTACAGATAGGGTAATAATTCAGAATATGATGAGCCTGCCTCCAGGAAATATGATAATCATCTTTTGAGGCCCTTGCATTCTGGTGATGTAAAGCATGAGCCTTTGTGGCTTTTAAAACTGATGCAATCAATTGGTCCAGGAAGTTGTGTGTGTCCCTTATATGGGTGGTATAGATCGGGCATTTACGTGCACAAATTAACTGCTGTAGTTGCAAAAATAACAAATTAATTGGTGAGGAATCCTCAATAATAGTGACTGTTTCTATATGTTTAACTGTGAGTTCAGCATACTGAGAGACAGTAACTATATTAAGTGTTTGTTCTTGCTCTTGCAGTAATAGGATAATGGCTGATATCTCCACCTGCTGGACAGAGGTTAGAGAAGTCTTTACTACTCAGGAAATATTTTCCCCAGAATACCCAATCATTCCAGCCTTATTAGCATCTGTATAAAATATAGGTCCCTTACCGGGTTCCTTTTGAACTATAGTAGATAATATCCATTGTGTTTTCTTTAGAAATTGAAATAATTTGTCTTTGAGATAGTGATTAGAAATTTTTCCAAGAAAATCAGACAAGGCAGTTTACCAATCTTCATTTAATTGCCACATTGTTAGAATTTGTGCATTATTGAATGGCACAATAATTACATCAGGGTCCCTCCCAGTTAAATTTCTTAAACGATTGTGACCTTGGATAATTATATAACATATTTTTGAACTATACTCTTCCATTTTCTTCTGACTACGATGTGGCAGAAATACCCATTCAATAACATTCATAGCTTGTACTAACAATCCTGTAGGAGTATGTGGGGTGTGAAATATCAGCAACTGGAAATTTTTCATTGACTCTATGCGATGTATCTGAGCCCTTTGAACATGCCCTTCAATCCATTTTAATTCCGTTTCTGCTTCATGGGTTAATTCCCATGGACTATCTAGTTCTAGTGGGCCTTCTAAAGTTCGAAAGAGATGAGTCAATGTATATGTAGGGATCCCTAAGTATGGTCGTAGCCAACTGATATCTCCTAATAATTTTTGGTAATCATTGAGCGTTTTTAGACTATCTCTTCTAATGGTCACCTTTTGAGGCATGATAGTAGTAGACTCAATTAACTATCAGGATAAGCTTTTCTGATTTTTTGTAGGGGTTGGTGCACAAATTGTTGACGCATAGTAGGGCTATTTAACATGCCTTGTGGCAAAACCCTCCATTGATATCTCTCAGTAGGCATCCCGTTATTGAGTGTAGGGATGGTAAAGGCAAATTTTTTTCTATCTTTGGGATGCAAGGGAATCATAAAGAAACAATCTTTTAGATCTACAATATTGATACTCCATTTTTGTGGAATTAAAGCTGGTGAAGGTGTTCCTGGCTATAAAGGACCCATGGGTTGAATACACTCATTAACTTTTCTAAGATCAGTCAACATTCTCCATTTTCCAGATTTCTTTTTTATCACAAACACAGGGGAATTCCATGGACTAGAGGAAGGCTCAATATGTTCAGCTTGTAATTGTTCCTGTACTAAGTCATGCAGCGCTTCTAATTTCTCTTGATGAAGGGGCCACTGTTCCACCCAGATGGGTTGTTCCATTTTCCAGGTGAGTTGTAAAGCGAAGCGCTGTACAGGGGCCCCTGCTCTAACTTTGGAAATGCTATTCTGGCTGCAGAACCATGACAATTGAGCATGAACTGTCTTTCAGATTTAGATATAGTAGGAATCTCTAAAGTGGCTCCCCATTGAGTCAACAAATCTCTTCCCCACAAATTTAAAGGAATCTCAGCCACATAAAATTGACAATGTCCTATCTGTCCCTCTGGCCCAACACACTGTAATTCTTTAGTACTTTGATATACATTGGTTAGTGTGCCGATTCCAGTAAATTGAGCCCTAACCGTTTGCAAAGGCCATTCTTTCGGCCAATTCTGATAAGCTATAATAGACACATCTGCTCCTGTGTCCAACAGTTCTTCAAATTCCCTATTATTTACCTTCAATTCCATTTTGGGATGTATATCATTAATTACAGTATGCCAGAAAATCTGTTTGCCTGTGCTTCCAAACTCTCCTTGTCTTTGGAGTGGTGCCACTTTCCCTTTAATATATGGTAATACAAGCAATTGTGCAATCCTTTGCCCTGCATCAATATTAATAGTTTTGGATACACTGATCATGACCAAGATTTCACCTAAATAGTCTGAATCAATAATTCCAGTGTGCACTAAGATTCCCTGTGTTGTCAAACTACTTCTACCTAACAATAGTCCTACAGTATTTTCAGGAATAGGCCCAAACACATTGGTATAAAACTTCTGAACTCTTGCACCCGGGGCTAGTGTAACACTGTGCACACTAGGAAGGTCCAGTGCAGCACTCCCCTGGGTAGCATGCATTAGTTCTGAAACATTGGTGTGGGCATGGAGGAGTAATTGATTTCCCCTTGAGATTGGCATTGTTGAAAGGCCACATTGTTTTCCCCAGGGCCCTGGGTCTTGGGGCCTGATCTGTAGTTTCTTGACAGGACATTCCCTTGTTTATCCCTTTTAGATCAACATTCATTTTTCCAGTGAAAGCCTTTTCCACATCTCCTGAACAACCCAGTGGGCAGATTTTTGGATGGAGGCAGATTACTAGCTCTATTTCCATTTCCATTCTTTCCATCTTTATTTTTCTTGCAATCTTTATGAAAATGTCCAGGTTTCCCACAATTGTAACATTTTTGAGTGCTGCCTTGCAAGCCATCCTTCAAAGCACTAGCTAATAGATATGCATGATGAGATGGCGAACCAATATCATGACAAGCTTTTATATATTCATCTAGAGGGGCCCCTTGCACCTTAAGAGGGCGAAGAGCCTTTTGACATTCAGAGTTAGCATTTTCATAAGATAATGTTCTCAGCAAAATGTCTTGCACATTGGGGTCTGCTACAGCCCAATTAACAGCCTTTCTAAGTCGTGATAAAAAATCAGTATAAGGCTCATTAATACTCTGAACCAGTTTTGTAAATGACAAAGGATTAGAACTGGGGGGCTCAACTCTATTCCAAGCATGCAGACAGACTCCTCGAATCTGCACTAAAGCAGGATCATCTAGCTGAGCTCGTTGTTGCAAAGAGCTATGTTGTCCCGTACCCATTAATTCCTCCATAGTTGGTCTGGGGGGATTTTGCTGTGCATTGACTCAAGCAATATGATCTGCCTCCTGTTTCCACCATGTTTTGAATTGTAGATATTCTCCTGGTTCTAAAACAGTCCTTGCTAATGTCTCCCAATGTGTTGGAATAAGCTTAGGTTCTGTAGCAAAATTATTAAGCAAGCCAGTAACATAGCTGGAATGCATTCTATAGCTAGAAATGGCCTCTTTAAATGCTTTGAAACCCTTATATTCAAAGGGCATAAAGTTAACATTCATTCCTCCCTGAGGAAAGTTGGGTTGTAGCCTGAACCTTTGTCTAGTAATAGGAAAACCTATGAGCTGTAAGAAATCATCACTCTCCCCAGTAGCAGGAATTCCCTCTTGGTCATTCAATAACTTTTGAACTGTTAGATTTTTCAGTTCAATAGGGAAAGCAAATCTTACAGGTCCAACAGGCATTTGAGAAAATGGAAGAGGAGGAGCACTTGGTTTCAGGAGAGGGCGTGAAGAAAGTCCGGCCTTAATTCCCAGTTCAGGAGGACTTAATAATTTCTGCTCTTATCAGGTTGTTTTCCCCTGGTTGGAATTTGCAGAGCATCTACCCGTTCAGCAAGTTGCTGGATTTGAGCCGTAAGGATGCGGTAAATATCCCAATCATGGTCGAATTCCTCATCCCAGGAGTCAGACTCCGAGTCTGATGTAAACTCCTCCCCTAATATTTCAGGCCCCTTCCTGTCCTGTCTCTTCCCTCCTGGTGAGGGCGGAAGAGGGCGCCTCTCGGGCCCCACGGACTCATAACCTCTATGTTCTCTATCAAAACCAGGCCTCTCATAATCTGTGCTGTGTTCAGAGTCCGACTGAAATGGGGCAATTGCTGTGGAGATTAAATTGCATAATGACCATACCCCCCATAGGAATAGGGTCCCCTAACTGCTGTGCTCTTCTAAGAGCCCGCATAACTTGTCTCCACACTTTTAGATTTAATTGTGCTTTACCTTTCGGTTGAAACCAATAACAATGTCTTTTTACCGCCATGAATAACTCTTTAAACTGTTTCTCTTTCACTTTTACCCCAGAGCTCGCCAGCAAGCTCTGTAACAACCTCGTATACTGTGTTTCGGTGGATGGGGAGTCCCCAGGACTCTGCCCCCTTTTTCCCAGGAGCGTCGCTTTCCTCTAGCGCATGTATCCCTCTCCGGTTCCCGTGACTTACCGAGACCGTCGCTGTGGACCCTGCTCGCTGCGTCAATTGTGCTTCCGAGATGTGAAGAAACTCGAGAGACAGAGAATGTAGAATTTAGGTGGAGATGCAGAGGGTTGAGGCTCTGGAGGAGCTGCAACAACCCCCCTCACCATCCAGCGATTTTTATTGTGAGCTACAGAAAGACAGGTGTGAGAGACAGTGATCAGTAGAAACCATAAAATGTGCAAGAACAAGTGGCTTTGTTCTGAGCTATATGCTTAACATTTTCCCCAAGGCCACAACTCTCCCGGGGGCAAGCCTCCCAGAACATAAGGATCTGTTTTCAATTCTTGGCAGAAATGTTTCCCTCTTTTCAAGGAGACATCTGCGATTCTGGGAAGCTTGCTACCCAACTCCTTCAGAGTTCCTTTGTTGTTTGCTGACCTTTTCCTTCAAGTATTGTTTAATTTGGAATGGTAATGTTGTATATTCTTTTGAGAAAAATTGGAGAGAAAAAGATTTGAAATAAACCAGACCATTTTAAAGAAAGGAGTGAGGTTTCCTCTGAAGAATGAAATGTATCCTAAAGTGACATGGATAAAGTTTCCTAGAGGACTCTCAAATGTTCCCATTAATTGTTGGAATATTTGTGTCACAAACATGTGAAGACCTTTCAGTGCCTAGCATGATGCTGAACCAGCTGAGCCACACCTGCCAGGGCTGCAGAGTGGTTTTTATTTTTATTACTTATTTATTTATTGTTTTTTTGGGGGGGGAGTTGTTGATACTCACCCAAGGATATTTTTTCCATTGATTTTAGAGAGAGTAGAAGGTGTGAGGACCCACCAAGTCAGAGGCAGACCCCTAGGCCCCGGGGCAGGACAAAAGGCGTCCATGAGTGACTCAGTAAACTGCAGAGGGTGGAGGCAGTTCCAGGAATTAAGTTAAATTGGTGGGTTTGACAAATACAAGGTGCACTCAAGCTTCAGGCGCCTGTGGTTGAGAAACATCCTAAGCCCACCCTTCCTAAAGAATTTATAGCCCTTGTAAGGACAATGATTGCTTGCTCACTGTAGCCCTATATAAGCTTGTTGTAAATTTAGATCAGGGTTCGAGTCAGAATTCCACTGCATTGGATACGACCGAACCCCAGCTAGCTGGAATAAAAGGCCCTTTGCTGTTACATTATCAGCTGTGGAGTGATTGTCTTTCCTCCGCATAGAGGATCTGATTCTCGGACATAACATTTGGGGGCTCGTCTGGGATCCCCAAGCAGAGGATCAGGCAACCCTCCACTGCTGATATACTCTGTAGGGACATACTCTATAGGGAGCCGCGGTTACTCGGGGGCGACTCTTAGGGGTCAAGAGGCCCGAGTGGATCGATAGAGCGATCCGTCTGACCCTAGGCAAGGGAGCCTAGGATGGTCCCGTAAATCCTGGCAGTGTGCCTGTGCGGACGCGCGGAAGGCCGCCGGGGGAGCTGGGGAGACGTCCCCGAGGCTCCAGAACCCACTAGAGAACGGTGGGCGCCATTCAGTAAGCGTGGGTCGGAGAGAGAAATTACGGGAACCCGCTGGCATTTTGTTTTCTGTTCACTGTTGTCTACGTCGTGTCAAATTTTTGTTGTCGCCTTTGTTACAAGTTTGCTCTGTTTAGGTATCTCTGGACCCTTCGTCTGGGACCTGGCTATGGGACAGACCCAGTCCACCCCACTCTCTGTCTTTGTTGACCATTTTTCCGAGTTTAGGTCCCGAGGACGAAATTATGGCATGGAAGTCCATAAGAGAAAACTGCAGACCTTCTGTTCGGTAGAATGGCCGACGTTTGGGGTAGGGTGGCCACCCGAGGGGACATTCTATCTCCTCACAATTAAGAAGGTCCGGGAAATTGTAAACCGAGGTGGACCCCACGGACATCCTGACCAATTCCCATATATTCTCATATGGCAGGTGATGGTTGAAAGCCCCTCTTCCTGGTTAAAACCTTTTTTGCCTCCCGAACCAACAGGAGCCCAGGTGCTGGCAGTGACCGCGAAGACTCAGCCTATGGACTCCCACGGCCTGGCGCCAGCGCCATCAGCTCCTCCTAAACCTATTCTCTCCGATGACGGCATCTTTGCTTCCCTCATAGATCTAGATATAGAGGAGGTCCTCCCCCGCTTATGCTCCTCCACCGGCAGGACCAGAAGCTGTAGTCTCCAGTTCAGGGCCCCAGGGGGACAGCATTGCCGAATGACTGCGGAGACCACGGCGCCAAGAAGACCCAGGAGAGGGAGAGGGCCCTTCCTCTACAGTTGCTCTCCCTCTCCGAGCCATTGGTCCTGTAGGGGCTAACGGCCAGTGAGCCTACCAATACTGGCCTTTCTCCTCCAGTCACCTCTACAATTGGAAATCCCAGAATGCGCCTTTCTCTGAGAACCCCAAGGAATTCATTGATCTCTTAGATTCTGTCATTTTTACTCATAATCCCACTTGGGATGACTGTCAACAGCTTTTGAAGGTTCTTTTCACAACCGAAGAGAGAGAAAGGATCCTGGTGGAGGCTCGGAAGCTAGTCCCGGGCGTTGACAGGTGGCCCACCACTCAGCCTAACCTCATTAATGAAGGATTTCCCCTGGACCGTCCCACTTGGGATTTCGACCAAGATCAAGGTAGGGAGCGTCTTCGAGTGTACTGCCAGGTTCTAATGGCCGGTCTCCGTGCTGCGGCTCGAAAGCCCACTAATTTGGCAAAGGTAAATGCAGTCAGGCAGGAAGCCAATGAGACTCCGGGAGCTTTTCTCAAGAGACTCTATGAGGCCTTCAGGCAATATACTCCTATGGACCCCTTAGCCGCAGAATCCAAGGCCGCGGTAGTCTTAGCTTTTGTGAACCAAGCAGCCCCTGACATTAGGAAGAAGTTACAAAAGATAGAGGGGCTCAGAGAACAGTCAGTGCAAGACTTAAAAAGTAGCAGAGAAAGTGTATAACAACCAGGAGACACCAGAAGAATGAGCAGATAGGCTCAGGAGGGAAGATCAGGAGAGAATGGGGAAAATTAGACAAGAGGATAGGGAATTTCAAGTTAAGGAAAATTGAAGACACCAGAAAGAACTAGCCAAGATATTTTTTGCAGGTGCCAGGGAGGGACCGGAAAAGATTAAGCAGGAGAAACCCCGGCAGGCTGGCCAAGGCCTACGACAGTCCAGACTAGGGAGAGATCAATGTGCCTTCTGCAAGAAAAAAGGACACTGGAAGTCAGAGTGCCCATCCCGCGGAGGGCCAGGCAAGGGGCACAGAGTTTAAGCCCAGAGAGGCCACTCGGGTACTTGTGGCCAGGGACGACAGTGACTAGGGCCCTACTGGAAGCGCCGGCCTTAACGCCACCTGATCCGACCAAGCTGTTCTAGCTATTTGTAGATGAAAGAAAGGGGGTAGCTAAGGGAGTATTGCTCCAGACTCTGGGACCCTGGCGAAAGTCGGTTGCTTACTTGTCAAAGAAATTGGACCCCGTCGCGGCAGGATGGCCTCCGTGCTTACGGATCATAGCTGCCACGGCGACACTAGTAAATGACGCTGACAAAGTAACCTTCGGACAGCAACTAGCAATCACCACCCCCCATGCAATAGAGGGAATATTAAGGCAACCCCCCGGTAAGTGGCTATCCAGCGCCCGGCTGACTCACTACCAAGGCCTCCTATTAGATGCGCCCCGGGTCACGTCTGAGGCCCCGGCTGCCCTGAACCCCGCCACCCTACTCCCTGTGCCTGACCTGGAAGCCCTGCTACACGACTGCTCAGAAATCCTGGCCGAGGTGACGGCGGTTCGAAGAGACTTACGGGACCGGCCGTTAAACAATCCTGACCTGACTTGGTATGCAGACGGGAGCAGCCACGCAGAGCGAGGGGAGCGACACGCGGAGCGGCAGTGGGAGATCAGAAAGGGAAAGTAGTCTGGGCCCAGGGCTACCGAGCGGCACATCGCCCGCGAGCGGAACTGATAGCCCTGCCGAAGCCCTCGGGCGGGCGGAGGGACGGAGCCTCACTGTTCACACACAGCCGACACGCCTTTGGGACTGCGCATCTCCACGGGGCAATCTATCGGGAGCGCGGTTTCCTCACTGCTGAAGGAAAGAGATTAAAAACAAGGGGGACATTTTACGGCTGCTATCGGCGGTACAGAAACCGAAAGCCGTTGCCATCGTGCGTGTCCCCGGCCCTCAGAAGGGAGGAGCTCCGGAGGCAGCAGGAAACGGGGCGGCCGATGCTGCGGCCCGCGAGGCGGCGAGACGCGGTCCAACTTCCATTCTGAGTCTGCGGCTCCCACCACCAGGCACGGGTAAGCCGCCCCCCACCCCCTTGTATTCCAAGGACGCTACCCAGTGGGTCACTCAGAAGGCAGGCGCCGAGGCTGGGTCGGACCTCGGTATCGAGACCCTGAAGGGAAACTGCTGCTGCCAGAGGACCTGGGAAGCCACCTAATCCTCCATCTGCACCAGACTACACACCTAGGAGAAAAGAAAGTGGGCTACCTCTCAGAGACCGCCAAGCTCCGGCTTCACCATCAAAGAAGGACTCTCAGAGGAATGATCGACCAGTGTCGTGCCTGCCAGGTCATGAAGTCTAGAAAAGTAACCCATCAACATTCAGGTAGGAGGGGGAGAGGGTGGAAGCCGGGGGGAGGCTGGGAGATAGACTTCACAGAGGTAAGGCCCGGAAGGTACGGATGTAAATATCTACTAGTACTAGTTGGCACCTTTTCCGGGTGGGCTGAGGCACTCCCCACAAAGAGAGAAACTGCCTCCGTAGTAACAAAGAAAATTTTAGAAGATATCGTCCCACGATGCGGGATGTCTGAGAAGATAGGTTCAGACAACGGCCCTGCTTTTGTCAGCAAAATCATGCAGGGTCTGTCCCGGGTCTTGGGGACTGATTGGAAACTACATTGTGAATATAATCCCCAAAGTTCCGGGCAAGTAGAAAGGATGAATAGATCAATCAAGGAGACTTTATCTAAATTGGTAATAGAAACTGGCGGGGACTGGGTCACGCTCCTACCTTATGCCCTGTTCCGGGTTAGAAACACCCCATATGCCCGGCTGGGCATGGCTCAGCGGTTGAGCATTGACCTATGATCCAGGCGATCGGGGTTCGATTCCCGGTCAGGGCACATGCCCGAGTTGTGGGCTGCAGCCAATCAATGACTCTCTCATCATTGATGTTTCTCTCTCCCCCTCTCCTTTCCTCTCTGTGAAATCAATAAAAATATATTTAAAAAAAAGAAAAAAGAAATACCGCATATGTGCTTAACCTAATGCCATTTGAAATCCTTTATCGTAGCCCCCCCCGGTGTACCCCACCGGACCAGAACCCAAGGGGGAGGTTCTGCCAGGATCCGCCGAGCTTACAGAGGCCATCGAGGCATTACAAGCTATCCAGAAGGAGATCTGGCCTGCCGTCGCTGCGGCACATAGGGGTTCGGAGCCGACTCCCGACCCAAAACATGGGATTGAGCCCGGAGACTGGGTATGGGTGCAGAGACATCAGACAAAAACCCTAGAACCTCGCTGGAAAGGGCCTTATGTTGTGCTTCTTGTGACCCCCACTGCCCTCAAGGTTGACGGTATAGGTCCCTGGATCCACCACTCCCACGTCAGGAAGGCCAGCGCCCGGGAACAGGAGGACGCCCAAACCAGCTGGAGAGTTGAGCCCCATCAAGAGGACCCACTGAAGCTTAAGATAAGCAGAAAGAGCCCGGCCAGGCGTGGCTCAGTGGTTAAGCGTCGACGTAGGATCCAGGCGATCAGGGTTCGATTCCCGGTCAGGGCACATGCCTGGGTTGCGGGCTGCAGCCAATCAATGACCCTCATCATTGATGTTTCTATCTCTCTCCCTCTTCTTTCCTCTCTCTGAAATCAATAAAGATATATTAAAAAAAAAGATAAGCAGAAAGAATGTATAAAACAACAGGCTGAGGACTATTGACTTTGCCAACACTGCTCACAGACTGGGGGGCTACAAACCCCAGTCCTCATACCCCCGATGGGAAGACACGAAGGTAATACAGGCAATAACAGCTGCGGGGGCCCTGCTTTTACAGCATACCCATGCGACCTAGCGCCGATTGAACCTTGCCTCAATCAAATAGCCTACCATCTATGCCCCAGCAGTAATCCAGGAAGGACATATTGCAATGCTCCCGGAGAATACTACTGTGCTTATTGGGACTGTGTAACCTTAGCTACAGCTTGGACTCCAGGGAATAGAGGTAAATTCCTCCAGGTGGGATGGGGCCCGCATGGGTGCACTCCTATTAATGTTTACCGGAACCCATTTGGCCAAAGGGTCACCTGTCAGTACTTGTTCCTAAATGTCACCAACCCCAGTGACCCTGAATGGGCCACAGGAAAGACATGGGGTTTCCGGTATTGGGAGAACGGAAGAGACAGGGGAGGGTTACTACTCATTAAAAGGGAAGATCTCCCTCTGAGAAGGCAAGCAGTAGGACCAAATCTAGTCCTAAAACCTCCCCATAATAGAAGCAAAACTGTCCCCAGAACTCCCTCACCCAAGCCTCAGACACATAGAGCCACGGCTACAGGCGAGTCTAAGTTTACTCCCCCCCCCCCCCCCCCCCCCCCCGGGAGAAAGGAACGAGCCCCTTTGGGAGCTCCTAACTACCGCTTATGCCGCTCTGAATACCTCCAGCCCAACTGTAACCACCTCCTGCTGGCTTTGCCATGATATCCTGAGGCAGGACCCCCAGCCATTTTAGGAGGATTCCCCGTTTCAGGTCTCAGATTCCCCGCCTGAATGTACATGTGACCTTATCTGACCTCTGGAACCCCGCCCACTATTTTCACGCCACAAGCAGGCCCGACCTCCGACCCTATAAAGCTGACCCAAGCCCTTTGTTCGGGGCCCAGAATTTGGAGATGCCTCCTCTGGGACCGCATGCGTGAATAAAGGTCTCCCTTCGCCTCCTCCGGTGTATGGCCTGAGTCTTTTCCGCTACAATCCGACCCCCTTTCTATGAAGCTGTTGGTATAAATTCTACATTCACCACCTCAGAGGACGCGTCTCCTACCGAGTGTAACTGGGGGGACAGGAGGGTTGGATTAACCCTCCAGGAGGTGTCTGGACGAGGAATGTGTGTAGGAACTGTACCCTCAGCTAAGCAAGAGTTATGTAGCTCAACCAATGCCACCCTGACAGCTAAATGGACCATACCATCGACTGGGGGATGGTGGATTTGTTCTAGAACAGGGCTGACCCCATGTTTAAGCAAGAATGTTTTTGATGCCAGTAGTGAGTGTTGCGTAATGGTTGGGGTACTCCCCAAAGTACTGTACCACCCAGAAGAAGAAATGTTCTCTCACTGGGGGCCCCGACCCCCTGCCTCTCCAAGGAGGCGCCGCGAACCAGTTACGGCCGTCACCATAGCCACCCTATTCGGGTTAGGGCTGGCAGGAGCCGGAACGGGCATTGCGTCTCACGCCACTCACCATCAGGGACTAAGCTCCCTAAGGGCCGCCGGAGATGAAGATATAGACAGAATAGAGAAATCCATCTCCCACCTTACCGCGTCTCTGAACTCCCTATCCGAGGTGGTTTTACAGCATCGGCGGGCCCTCGACCTAGTATTTCTCCAACAAGGGGGCCTATGTGCGGCATTAGGGGAGGACTGCTGCTTCTACGCCGACCACACCGGCGTAGTGAAAGAGTCAACGGCCAAGGTGAGAGAGGGGCTTGAAAAGAGAAAACAGGAACGGGAAGCCCAGGAGAGCAGGTTTGAGTCTCGGTTCAATAAATCCCCCTGGCTAACCACCCTTATCTCAACCTTAGCAGGACCATTAATAATCCTGCTCCTATTACTTACTGTGGGTCCTTGCATTTTTAACAAACTCATATCTTTTGTCAAAGACAGGGTTAATACCATCCAGTTAATGGTACCACTCCCTCCCCTCTCATACGAATGAGGCCGATTCCTCATTATGAGGAAAAAGAAAAGGGGGCAATGTGAGGACCCACCAAGACAGAGGCAGGCCCCCAGGCCCCCGGGCAGGACAAAAGGCGTCCGTGAGTGACTCAGTAAACTGCAGAGGGTGGAGGCAGTTCCAGGAATTAAGTTAAATCGGTGGGTTTGACGAATACCAGGTGCACTCCAGCTTCAGGCGCCTGTGGTTGAGCCCACCCTTCCTAAAGAATTTATAGCCCTTGTAAGGACAATGATTGCTTGCTCACTGGAGCCCTATATAAGCTTGTTGTAAATTTAGATCAGGGTTCGAGTCAGAATTCCACTGCGTTGGATACGACCGAACCCCAGCTAGCTGGAATAAAAGGCCCTTTGCTGTTACATTATCAGCTGTGGAGTGATTGTCTTTCCTCCGCATAGGGGATCTGATTCTCCGACATAACAACTTTACTTGTGTTGTTGCTATTGGGTATTTTTTAAAATGGTAACTTTGACTTACTTTGTGGATATAAATGGTATTTACCTATGCGTGTTATTTCTCCCTCAGTTTACTCGGTTCTATTACTGTCATAATATTTGAGTTGATTCTCACGAGCTAGCAGGTAAATCAGCTATCGTGCAATAATGATTACATTACTGTAGTTATCTAAAACGGGACAGTAGTTAAGGCTTGGTAAGAAAGGTGAGGAAATGAGCAACATGAGGAGGCAGGAAAGTTGTTTTTGCTCGTTGTAAGTTCGTTGGCGGTGAAATGAGACAGAAGCAGTGTCCCCGGCACGGGGGAGTCGGGGCTGGATGCAGGCGCCTAGGAGCCTGGAGACTCCGCAGGTGAGGTCGCGCCGGGTGGGAGGAATTCGCAGCGTGGAACACGGCGGCCGCCTCGTGGGAACGTCCGCGCCCAGCCCCCAACGCAGCAGAGCCGCGCCCGCGGGTGGTCTCGGGGCGGGAAGCCTGGGGGGCAGGCTGCGCCCTCGGGTGAGCCCCCCAGGTCCTCCAGGAGCCGCTGCTTCGCGGCAAACGTGCCGCGTCCGGCCTCGGGGGGCGCCCGGGAAGCCTGGGGGGCAGGCTGCGCCCTGGGGTGAGCCCCCCAGGTCCTCCAGGAGCCGCTGCTTCGCGGCAAACGTGCCGCGTCCGGCCTCGGGGCGCCCGGGAAGCCTGGGGGGCAGGCTGCGCCCTGGGGTGAGCGCCCCAGGTCCGCCAGGAGCCGCTGCTTCGCGGCAAACGTGTCGCGTCCGGTCTCGGGGGGCGCCCGGGAAGCCTGGGGGGCAGGCTGCGCCCTGGGGTGAGCCCCCCAGGTCCTCCGGGAGCCGCTGCTTCGCGGCAAACGTGCCGCGTCCGGCCTCGGGGCGCCCGGGAAGCCTGGGGGGCAGGCTGCGCCCTGGGGTGAGCGCCCCAGGTCCGCCAGGAGCCGCTGCTTCGCGGCAAACGTGCCGCGTCCGGCCTCGGGCGCAGGCTCCGCGCCAGGCGGCAGGGGGCGCACTGCGCGCAGGCACCGCGACGGCAGGCGGCGGGCGGCCGACTTCCCCCGACGCCCGTCCCCCGAGGGCCCCTCCGGGCCTCTGCTCCGCCGACGGGGCCAGAGGCGGCTCAGCCAATCAGGGCCGCTGGCCGGTCTCCACGGCGACCGCCCCGCCCCGCGGCCGGCGCCCCGCTGAAGCCCGCCTGCGGCTTCCGAGCCTCGCGTAGACCGCGTGCGGCGGGCGGCGGACTCTGCTCCTCCCAACACTGTCCCCCGGAGGCCCGGCGGCGGGGCTCTGCTGCTGCCCATTGGCGCCCCTCCTGGCTGGTGCCGCCCAGCCGGTGAGCAGGAGGACCCGCTGCCCTGGGGAAGCGGTGCCCGCGCAGGGAACCGGCCGGAACTGGGGCCTGTCTAACCCCAGCCCTTTGGCACAGCTGCCTCCCACCCCCATCGCCACCACCCCTCAGCACAGCAGCGCTGCCGAAGGGACCTGGTGAATACCTGAGCCACTTTGGTAGAAAAGAAATTTGAATGGAAGGAAAAGGGGCTGCGAGGAGGGCAATCAGGGTTTCATGTACAAAAATCTGATTTCTGAGTAAGCAGCGGATGATCTGTGTACCTGGACAGCGGCAGGGGCCAGGAGCAGAGATCTGTCTGGACAGAGGGTGGGGTTCAGGACTCCCATGGCTCCTGGGGACACAGGATCCCAAGGTTGAGGCTGGCCAAGTCTTTACTCGGAGGCTCTGGCCACCACCTGTTATTCATCACTCATGCTACTGAACACCTGCTACGTGCTAGTCATCCTCCAGGTGCGGGGAAGCAGGAGTCAATGATGTCCTGTGTCCTGGGACCTTTGGGTCTTGCAGGGGGACAGATCATAGGTAAGAAAGTAAGATGTGCCCGGCCGGGCGTGGCTCAGCGGTTGCGCATCGACCTAGGATCCAGGCGATCGGGGTTCGATACCCGGTCAGGGCACATGCCTGGGTTGCGGGCTCGATCAATGACTCTCTCATCATGGATGTTTCTATCTCTCTCTCTCTCCCTCTCCTTTCCTCTCTCTGAAATCAATAAAGATATATTTAATAAATAAAAAAAGAAAGAAAGAAAAGAAAGATGTGACCAAAGTGTGAATGAAGCGAGGACCAGGCCTGCACATGCCTGAAGGAAAAGCCTTCTAGCTGACCAGGCATGCAGAGGCCCTGAGGTGGGGGTGCATGAGGAAAGCCAGAGCCAGGGTATCTGGGCAGGCAGTGAGGAAGGAAGGCCCACAGGGCCACTGCCTACCGGCATCCAGAGTCCAGTGAAGACTCTGGATCTCAGTACAAATGTGACGAGAGAAGACTGTCATCCTCTTGGCTGCTGGGTGGGGAACAAGCCTGGGCAGGTGGGAGGACAGCAGGGGTGGTGGGAGCTACTGACAATAATCCAGACTATGGTGATGTGGCTCAGACCAGTGGCAGGTGGCAGGAGGGGCTGAGGAGTGGTGGGCTTCAAGTATAGTGTAAAAGTGGATGGAGGATGGGTGTGGGATTTGTTATGCCGGGGTTTTGGTCTGAGTGTCAGGAAGAACAGAGGGGCCAGTTACTGAGACGGAAAGACTGAGGTTTCAGGAGTGGATGGAGGACTCTGCTTTGGACGTGACACGTGAGACTTGCCCACAAGACATCCTGGTCCTGAGTCTGCTGTAGAAGCAGCTGGAGCTGGGGGAGGAGCTATGTGTGGGGACAGCACCAAGTGTGGGGGGAGAGAGCACCCGAGGAGGTGAGCCTGGGGCACCCCAACATCCACAGATGGGGCAGTGGATACCTCCAGCAAAGGGGACTGAGGAGGTGCCAGGAGGAAATGTTTAAGGCTTAGCACTGAGCCATTCAGCTCAAAGCATAGAGCTTTGTTAGCCCTCCCTGCCCTGATCTGCCCCTGCCCACCCCCACCCTGTGTCCATGCCCCCCACAGCTCCCTCAGATGTTACTGCCTGGGGTCTGTTGTTTCCCTTCTCCCCCCTGCTCTCCTCAGGCTGTCATACTGGGTTTCTGGCAGCCTCCTGGGGTGCCCAAACATGAGAAGCAGGAAAAACTGGCCTGGTCCTGGGACACAGATTCAGTTTTCCTCTGGGCCTTGAGGAGGGGGTTTAAAGGCCATCTTCTGGGGGCTTTTATCTAAGGAGGAGGTACAGAGTCAGCTGTGGCCTCCAGGAAACTTTCCCCCACTGTTCTCTGACAGCCTCTATCTGCAGGAGCAGAGACAGCCTGGTGGGGCTGGGACAGGAGCCTTAGAGTCTTTATCTCACACTAACCCAGCGCAGCAAAAGACCTTCCATCTAAGCGGCGCAAAGCCCAAACAGCAGACAGGATTCCCAGTGTCCACAAATGGTGAAGGGCAGACCAAGGCCCCAAAAAGACCAAAGCAAGCAAAGAACATCTACAACCAAAGTCACATTGCTGACAGACAGGCAAAACTCTCACTAGTTAAGCAGTTCAGGCCACTGATGCCTTAAGAGGAGAGCAGGGCAGCAAGTTCCTGCGATCCCCTGCTCCCCCTGGTTCAGCTCACCACAAGCCTCTGGGGAGCCCAGCACAGTGGGATATGCTCCCATCTTTAAATACATTTCAAGCAAGATTACAGGCAAAGTTATACAGGCAGGACTACCTTAATATGCAATATTTACAAATGCACACAACAGACAGACAACCACTTGCGGTTTACCGTGCACAGCCAGACAGAACACCAGGCCGAATGCCCTGCGCCACACAGGGCTATGCCTCAGCCCTAAGCTGATCAGGCTTGGGTGCGGAGACCAGGCAAGGACTGTGAGAGGCTGCTTGCAACCAGGAGCTGGCCAAGCTCACCCCAGATAGGGGACAACAGACAACAGATGTAACAGAAGCATCAGTCAACCAATCAGCCAGAACGCTGTCCAGCGGGCTGTCGGGGGGTTGCCAGTGTATTTCCCATGCTTTTTGAGTTACACAGCACCCACAGACAACAGAAACAGAAGTTACCTTAAATATGCCACTCCTGGCTTGTAATGCCCGGGTCTTACAGATTAGATCAGAACAAGTGCACAAACAGAAGGCAGATTCAACCAACAGTGAAGGCGACTGGGAGTTTGTAAGTGCTTAAGAAAAGGGTTAGGGCTAGGGGTAGGGCTGAGTTAAATAAATTGGCAGCTGCTAGGGAGTTTTCTCAGGCGCTTACACAAAGTCTCCCAAGTCCAGGCAACCACCCAGAGCCCTTTGGCACTCCCCGAAGGGGCTTACCTTAGGGCTCAGAGGAGGGTTCCCTCTGGGTCACCAAAGTAGGTTACTGGGAAACCCCGGTGGGGCTCGGGCTGCCTGTCACAGTATCCACTTCAACAGAGGCAGGGTTGAATCATATAAGGCGTTTATTGAGAAGGCCGGCCAACCAAGAAGACAGTGAGCATATGAGCATCCAAAACCTGTCTTAAGGAATGACCTGAGGGATAGGGTTATATAGGGAAGTGGGGTCAACTGAGGCTGGGAACAGAATGCAGCTACTGTGCAGCCCCGGAGATCCACAGGCGTCAGCTATTGTTCTTGGTCATCTGGCGATGTCTCAATAAGATGATATCTTGACTCCTGGTTGGGCCGGCCTGACCATGTCTGTTCAAGGATACATTGTCCACAGCTGTGTCACCTCCTTAATTGCTTTGTCTGGAATCAAGGGGAGTGTTTGGGCGTAAAGGCCTAGGAGAAATAAAGCTAAGGGAAAAAGAAACTTAAATCCCTGCTCACATAAGTATATGTGTTCTATAATTTATAAGTGACATAATTGTATTTCAGATTAATTTAGGTGCTCAATCTTTGGACATTTTAAGTGCTCCTATCAAAACCCTTGCGTGGAACATCTGAAGGTGGGTATATCTGGAAGAACAGGGGAGGAGCAAAGAAGGAAAGAGACAAGTGCCACAAACAGCCACTGCGGCTTCAGTGAACTCAGTATCAGGGGACTGGTCAGCACATACTGCAGAGGAGCCCAGAGACGGGGCAGAGATGGTACATAGAAGTGTGGCAGCTGCGGTCTAGCAGCCAAATGACCAAGCAAAACACAAAACTACAGACACTTAGCCATTTCCCCTCACAATCCCAGAGCTCTGAGAGGACCCTGAGCAAGCAGTAGCAGGGGAACTGTGGGATTACAGATCACAGATGGAAAAAGACACCCAGGGCCAGACCTCGACTTCTGGAGGAAAGTTATCCTTACCTAGGAAGAGCAGGTTCTTGCAGTTCTCCAAAACCACATGCCCATAAAAAGATCTCTGAGCTGGGATCAGGTATTCCCACTCCCTCCGCCCCTGAGAAAATTCTATGGCCACATCCTTAAACGTCAGACATCCCTAAAATCAAAACACATTTCACCAGGCAGAAATGGTGCCAATTCTTATGCTCACACAGAATGAGAAAGAGAAGAGACGTAAAATCAATTCAGTTGAAATAAATATTCCCTAATATCCACATATATTATAAAGCGAGTTGTATGTCCATAATATTGGTTTATATTACTTTTCCATAATATAGACTGTAAATCACTATAAGTTTCTCACTTTTGTAAACAATACATAAAATATGTACCATTAAAATTCTACACTAAACTGTCGCTACATAAGTGTTAAATGTTATGTCATAGGCACAGTGACAATGTCAAATGCACTAGAGTGTAAGTAGTATCTTCAAACATGACAAATCCACAGTGTCTTATAAAAGGTTCAGACTCTTTAACTATAATGAACATGACAATGACTGAAACTTTTGAATATGTCCTATATTCAAAGTATTAGTGTAAATTATTTACATACATTAACTTATCAACATAACAGCTCATTAGAAACAGATCTTCCCAAAACCTGCATGTAACATGACCCTGTTTGTAACCCTGAGTCTGAGTCTAACCCTGAGTCTAAACCCAAGTCTACAACTAACATAACTCCACTTGTAAACCTGAATCTGTGTCTAACATGACTCTGTGTGTAACCTTGAGTCTGAGTCTATCCCTAAGTCTAACCCTGAGTCTGTGACAAACATGACCCTGAGTATAACTCTCAGACTGAGTCTAACTCTAAGTCTAACTTTGAGTTTGCATCTAACATGACACTGCCTATAACCCTGAATGTGAGTCTAACCCTAAGTCTGCTTCTAACATCACCCTTGGTGTAACCCTGGGTTTGCATCTCACATGACTGTGCATGGAACCCTGAGCCTGAGTTTAATAGTAAGGTTAACCGTTTATCCAGTATGACCCTGTGTGTAACCCCGAGTCTCCGTCTAACCCAACACTGCATGTAACATTGAATTGAGTTTAACCCTGATTAGAACCCTAAGTCTAACCCTGCTTTGAATATGACCCTTCATGTAACCATGAGTCTTTATCTAACATGATTCTGCATGTAAGCTTGAGTATGGGTTTAACACTAAGACAAACCTTGCATCTAATATGACCCTGTGTTTGACCCTGAGTCTCCATCTAATCCAACCCTGCATGTAACACTGAGCTGAGTCTAATCCTGATTATAACCCTAAGTCTAAAACTGCATCTAATATAACCCTACATGTAACCATGAGTCTTTGGCTAACATGACACTGGTGTAACCCTAAGCCTGAGTCTAACCCTGACTCTTTATCTAACATGACCTTGAGTGTAACACTATACTGAGTCTAACATGACTTTTGGTGTATCCCTGAGTCTAAACCTGAGTCTAACTTTGTACCTAACATAACCCTGCATGTAACTGTGAGTGTAAACCTAAATCTAACCATGCATCTAACATGATCTTGTGTGTAATTCTGAGTGTTCATTAAAAATGACCTCGCATGTAACCCTGAGTATAAATTCAACCTTGAGTATAACCATAAGTGTGCATCTAACCCAACCCAGCATGTAACACTGAGTTTGCATGTAGCATTTCCCTTTCTGTAACCCTGAGTCTGAGTCCAACATGATGCTATGTTTAACCCTTAGTTGAAGTCTAACCCTAAATCTAACCCTGAGACTTTGCAAAACATGACCTTGCAAGTTATACTGAGTCTAACCCTAAGTCTAACCATGAGAGTTTACATCTCACATAACCATGCTTATAAACCTTAATCTACATCTAACATAATTCTGCTTGTAACCCTGAGTCTGATTCTAACATGACCCTGTATATAACCATGAACCTGAGCCCAGTCCTAAGTCTAACCCTCAGCGTGCATCAAACATAAGCCTATGTATAACCCTGAGTCTCAGACAAACCCTATGTTTAAACTTGTGTCTGCATTTAACACGACCCTCAGTGTAACCCTAAGTTTCTGTCTAACATGACTCTGCGTGTAACCAAGAGTCTGAGTCTAACCCTAAGTCTAAACCAGAGTTTGGTCTAACATGATCCTGCATGTAACCCTGAGTCTAAACCTAAGTCTAACCTCCTATCTAACACTACCGTGAGTGTAACCGTGAGTCTAAACATAAATCTAATATTGCGGCTAACATAACCTTGCAAGTAACCTTGAGTCTTTAACTAACATGGCCCTCCTTATAACCCTGAGTCTGAGTTCACCCCTGTGTATAACCATAAGTGTGTGTCTAACCCAATCCTTCATGTAACAATGAGTTTGCATCTAAAATTACACAGCTTGTAAGCCTGAATCTGCATCTAACATGACTCTTCGTGTAATCCTGAGTCTGAGTTGATCTCTAAGTCTAGCCCTGAGTTTACATTTCATATATGACCATAACTGTAAAACTGAATCTGCATTTAACATGACTATGTGTGTAACCCTAAGTCTGAGTCTAACATGACATTTTGTGTAACCCTGAGTCATACTCAAAATCTTACCCTGCATCTAACACAAGCCTATGTGTAACCCTGAGTCTGAGTCTAACCTTGATTCTAACCCGAAGTCTGACCCTGCACGTAATGTGACCCTGCATGGAACTCAGAGTCTGAATCTAACATGACCCAGAGTATGGCCCTGAGCCTTAGCCTAACATGACCCTGTGTGTAACACTGAGTCTGAGTCTAACCCTAAGTCAGACCCTGAGTGTGCCTCTAACCCAATCATGCATGTAAATCTGAGCCTGAGTCTAATCCTTAGCCTAAATTTGAGTCTTAATCTAACATGTCCCACTGTGTAACCCTGAGTCTGGGTCTAATGCAAACTTTTTGAACACTGAGTCTGAGTCTAACCCAAGTCTAACCGTGAATGTGCATCTAACTTGACCCTGCATGTAATTCTGAGTCTGCATCTAACACCACCATGAGTGTAAACCTGAGTCTAATCCTGACTCTAACCCTAAATTTAACCCAGCATCTAATATGACCATGAGTGTAACCCTGAATCTGAGTCTAACCCCAAGTCTAACACTGCATCCAACATGACACTGTGTTTAACCCTGAGTTCCATCGAACATGACGCTGCCTGTAACAGGGAGTCTGAGTAAAATCCTGAGTCTAGCCATGAGTCTGCCACTAACCCATCATGCATGGAACCCTGAGTCTGAGTCTAATCGTTAGTCTAACCCTGAGTCTTCATCTAACATGTCCCTGTGTGTAACCCTGTGTCTGGGACTAATGCAAACCTGTGTGTAACTCTGAGTGTGAGTCTAACCCTGAGCCTAACCCTGCATCTGACATGACCCTGGGTCTGAGTCAAACCCTCATTCTAAACCCAAGTCTAACCCTGTATCTAATAGAACCATGTGTGTAACCCTGAGTCTGAGTCTAATCTGAACGTGCAAGTAACCCTGAGTCTGCATCTAAGATGATCCTTTCTGTAAACCTGAGTCTGAGTCTTGTCCTGAGTCTTCATCTAACATGAGCCAGCAGGTAACCCTCACTGTGCATCTAATCCAAGCCTGTGTGTCACCCTGAGTCAGCTTCTAAACCTGAGTCCAACACTAAGTCTAACCCTGCGTCTAACATGAACCTGGCTGTAACCATGAGTCCATCCCTAAGTCTAACCCTGCGTCTAACAGGACCTGGCTTGTAACCCTGCTTCAGAGTCTGACATGACCCTGAGTGTAACCCTGAGTCTGAATCTAACCTTGAGTTTAACCATAAGTGTGTGTGTAACCCAACCCAGCATGTAACATGGAGTCTGCAAATAAGATGACCCTTTCTGTAATCCTGAGTCTCTGAGTCTCACCCTACGTGTTCATCTAACATGACCCTACATGTAACCCTGAGTCTGAGTCAACCCTTGAGTGTTCATCTAAAATGACTGTGGGGGTAAACCTAAGTCTAACCCTGCATCCAGAGTGACCAGGAGTGTAAACCTGAGTCACAGTCTTATAAGACCGTACATTAGCTCTGAGTCTTACCCTGATTCTTCATCTAACATGACCCTGTGAGTAACCCTAGGTCTGAGTCTAACCCTAAATCTAACCCTGTATCTAACATGACACTCCATGTAAATCTGAGTCTGAGTCTAACCTTGGTTCTAAACGTAAGTCTAACCCTGCATCTAATATGACCTGTATGTAACCCTTAGTTTTCACCAAACATAACCCTCTGTGTAACCCTGAGTCTTACCCTAAGTCTAACCCTATATTTAACATGAACCTGAAACTTAGTCTAACCATGAGTCTTCATCTAGCATGACCTTGTGTGTAACCCTGGGTGTTACCCTGTCTACTCCTGTATCTAACATGACCCTGAGTGTAACCTTGAGTCTTCATCTAACATGACCTTGCAAGTAACCTTAGTCTGAGTCTAGCCCTGAGTCTAACGCTAAGTCTAACCCTGCATCTAATATGATCCTGGATGTAACCTTCAGTCTTCATCTAACATGACACTGTGTGTAAATTAAAACGGAATCTAACATGACATTGAGTGTAACCCTGAGTCTTACCAGAAGTCGTACCCTACAATTAACATGACTCTGCGTGAGTCAGGGTCTTACATGACCCTGGGTGTAACCCTGAGTTTAAACCTTTGTGGGGAGCTGCTGTGGCCCCAGGCATGGAGGAGCTGCCTGGGTGAGCTGCAGAGGTGCTCTCCTGCTCCCTGACCCAGACCTTGAGGCACGCAGGTGATACTAATTTAGCTTGTGGCCATAAATTCTAGAAAGGCTTATTAGGAAGCTGGCCCCAGCCTGAAGGGTTAAGGGGCAGTCAAGCCACATACCAAGCCAAGGACTCAATCCTCCCCAAAAGTTCCCCATAGAAGCCGAGATAAAGATAGTTACCAAGGTCTGAGCTCATGCAGGTGGCAGAGTGTTTACTCTGAAAGAGCATCCAAACGGCCTTGAAGGAATGTGGGGAGGGGTGCTATTCAGCACAATCAACAGGGCCTGTATATATTGAGCTTGGAAAATAAACTCAGGGCTGCAGCAGTCACGAGCTGCAGTCCTCCCGATCCCATCTTTTTTGTGTCTGTCTTTTCTCCATCCTCACCCCTTCCTCAGGACCGTTCAACTCTGCCGGCGGGCTCCTGCAAACCTTAATTTAAACCTGCGTCTAACATGACCCTGCTTGTAACACTGAGCCTTCATCTAACATGACTCTGCGCGTAACCCTGAGACTTACCCTAAGTCTAACCCTGCATCTAATATGAACCTTCATGTAAACCTGAGTCTGAGTATAACCCTGAGTTCTCATCTAACAAGACCCTGCGTTTAACCCTGAGTCTGAGTGTAAACCTAAGTCTAACCCTGGATCTAACATGACACTCTATGTAACCCTGGGTTTGAGTGAAACCCTGATTCTAAATCAAAGTCTAACCATGTATCTAATATGCCCCTGCGTGTAAACCTTAGTCTTCACCTAATGATCCTGTGTGTGAGCCTGAGTCTTACAGAAAATCTAACACTGCGCCTAACATGGACCACTGTGTGACCCTGAAACTCTCCCTAAGTCTAAATCTTCATCTAACATGACCCTGCGTGTAACCACGGACCATCATCTAGCATGAACCTGCTCAGAACACTGATTCTAACCCTAAGTCTAATCCTACATCTAACATGACCTCGTGTGTAACCCTGAGTCTAGGCCTAACCCTGAGTCTAACCCTGAGTAAACCTCTAACTCGACCACCCGTGTAACCTTGAGTCTGAGTCCAATTTCTACTATTACCCTGAGTCTTCATCTAACATACCCCTGTGTAACCCTGAGTGTGGGTCTAATGCAATTCTGCATGTAACCCTGAGTCTGAGTCTAAACCTAAGTCTAACCCTGGATCTGACATGACATTCATGTAATGTTGAGTTTGAGTGTAAACCTGATTCTAAACCAAAGTCTAACCATGCATCTAAATGACCCTGCATGTAACCCTGGGTCTTCATCTAACATGACCCTGCGTGTAACCGTGAGTCCGCATCTTACCAAAGCCTGCAGGTAACCTTGAGTCTGCTTCTAACCCTAAGTCCAACAGTCTAACCCTGCATCTAACATGAATCTTCATGTAATCCTGAGTCTGCATCTAACCCTGAGTCTTCATCTAACATGACTGTGCATGTAACCTTGAGTCTTACCCTAAGTCTAACCCTGTATCTAATACGACCCTGCATGTACCCCTCAGTCATCATCTAACATGACCCTGCATGTAACCCTGAGTCTGAATCTAACTTTGAGTCTAACCATATGTGTCTGTCTAACCCGACCCTACATGTAACACTGAGTCTGTATATGAGATGACCTTCTGTTAACCTCAGTCTGAGTCACAACCTGAGTCTTCATCTAACATGACCCTGCGTGCAACCCTGAGTCTGATTCTAACCCTGACTCCAACACTTAGTCTAACATGGCATGTAATATGACACTGCGTGTTACCCTGAGTATAACCCTGAGTCTATGTCTAACACAACCCTTCGTGTAGCCCTGAATCTTCATCTAACATGACCCTGAGTCTGCATCTAACCCTGAGTCCACCGCTTAGTCTAACCCTGCATATAATATGACGCTCCATGTTACCCTGTATCTAACTCTGATTCTAAACCTAAGTTTCAACCTGCATCTTATATAACCCTGCACGTAACCCTGTGTCAGAGCCTAACATTACCGTGACTGTAACCCTGAGTTTGAATCTAACCCTGTCTAACCATAAGTGTACATCTAACCCGACCCAGCATGTAACATGGAGTCTGCACCTAAGATGACCCTTTCTATAAACCTGAGTCTGAGTCTCACACTGAATCTTCACCTAACATGACTATGCATGTAACCCTGAGTCTTACGCTAAGTTTAACCTGCATCTAATATTATCCTGAGTGTACACTTGAGTCTGAGTATAACCCTGAGTCCTATATAACATGACCCTGCGTGTAACTCTAAGTCTTAGTCTCACCATGAGTCTTCACCTAACATGACATTGTGTGTAATATTAAAAATGAGTTCATCATGACATTGAGTGTAACTCTAGTATTACCAGAAGTCTTACTCTACATCTAAATTGACCTTTCGTGTAACCCTGAGTCAGGGTCTAACATGACCCTGCGTGTAAACCTCAGTCTAACCCTAAGTCTAACCCTGCATTTAACAGGACCCTGTGTATCTCTAAGTCTAAGTTTAACCCTGACTCTAATGCTAAGTCTAACACTGCATCTAATACGACATTATGTGTAACTCTGAATCAGAGTCTAACATGACCCTGCATGTAACCCTGAGTCTGCTTTGAACCTTGAGTCCAACCCTAAGTCTAACCCTACATCTAACATGAATTTGGGTGTCACCCTGAATCTATCACTAGGTCTAACCCTGCATCTAACATGATCCTGAATGCAACCTTGAGTACGCATCTAACATGACCCTGCATGGAACACTGGGTCTTATCCTAAGTTTAACCCTGCTTTTAACATGACCCTTCATGGAACACTGAGTCATCAACTAATGTGACCTCGTATGTAACCATGAGTCTGAATCTCACACTAAGTCTAATACTGGATCTAACATGACCCTGCTTATAACCCCGAGTGTGAATGTAACTCACATTCTAAACCTAAGTCTAACCCTGCATCTAACATGACATTCTGTGTAACCCACAGTCTGAGTATAAGCTGACCCTGTGTGTTATCCTGAGTCTTAGTCTATCCTTGAATTCCACCTTGAGTCTTCATCTAACATGACCCTGCAAGTAGTCCTGAGTCTTACCCTAAATTTGTCCCTGCTTCTACCATGGCCCTCTGTGTAACCATGAGTCTGAGTCTAACCCTGATTCTAATCCTAAGTCTAACCCGGCATATAACATGACCCTGCATGTAACCCTGAGTCTATGTCTAACCCTAGGTCTAACCCCATATCTACTATGACCCTACGTGTAACCCTGAGTCTGAGTCTAACCTTGATTTAAACCCTAAGTCTAACCCTCACACTTAATATGAACCTGTGAGCAACCATAAGTTCCATAGACTGTGACCCTGCATGTGATCCTGAGTGTGTGTCTATCCCTGAGTCTGTATCTAACATGAGCCTGCCAGTAACTCTGAGTCTTACTCTAAGTATAACCCTGCACCTAAGATGACCCTGTGTAAATGAGTGTTTGTATAACCCTTAATCTAGCCCTGCATCTACCATTATCCTGATTTTCAGCCTAAAACTGATTCTAACCCTATGTCTAACCCTGCTTCTAAAATGACCCAGTGTGTGCCCAGAGAGGCGTGGCTCAGCAGTTGAGTGTCGACCTAGGATCCAGGTGATCGGGGTTCGATTCCCGGTCAGGACACCTGCCCGGGTTGCGGACTCGATCCCCAATCGGGGATGTACAGGAGGCAGCTGATCAATGACTCTCTCATCATTGATGTTTCTATCTCTCTCTCCCTCTCCTCTCTCTGAAATCAATAAACATATATTTTTAAAATACATAAATAAAATAAAATGACCCAGTGTATATGCCTGAGTCTTCAACTAACATGACCCTCCACGTAACCCTGAGTCTGAGCCTAACCCTGAGACTGCCTTTAACCGGATCATGCGTGTAACCTTGACTCTAATTCTTAGTCTAACGCTGAGTCTCCATCTAACATGTCCCTGTGTGTTATACTCAGTCTGGATCTAATGCAATCCTGCATATATCCCTGAGTCTGAGTCTAAACTTGATTCTAACTCTAATTCTAACACTGCATTTAACATGACCCTGCATTTAACCTGGAGTCACAGTCTAACAGGACCCTGTTTTAGGTCTCAGTCTAACCCTCAGTCTTCAACTAACATAACCCTGCATGTAATCCTGAGTCAGAGCAAAACATGACAATGTGTAGATGAAGGGTCTGAATATAACCGAGAGTCTCCATCTGACATGACACTGGATGTAACCCTGAGTCTTCTTCTAACATGAGCTGTTTTTAGCCCCGAGTCTGAGTCTAACCCAGAGTCTCCTAACATGACCCTGGTGTAACCCTGAGTCTCACCATAAGATAAACTCTGTATCTCATATGACCGTGCTTTGAAACCGCAATCTGAGTCTAACTGAGAAGAAACACTTTGAAAGGAGCTGAATTTTATAATGAGATCTTTCCCTGGATGTCCCTAAGATAGAACCATTAGGACGGAGAACCCAAGGTCCTCCCTCCTGGGATCAGCCCGACTTTGCCTTTACCTGCCTTGTTTTTTGCCTTGAGATTTGGTCCCTCTGCCCATCTGCTCCTTCTTTTTGGACAGAGGGAAAGAACTCCTCGTGTGGAGGAGGGATCATTTCTGCAGAAAGCCTGGCAGGACCGGAGGAGAGGATGCGGGCCGGGCCGGTCCACCAGTCAAAACATCAAAGGATCTGAAGGAGCTCTGACACCGGCCCTTTAAGAAACACGGAGACGGGGGAGTTTAGCTCGGGGCCTCCCAGCAAGTCGCCCCTCGGTAGCAAAAACAGCTTTCCAGAACAAACCGAGTCCCAGGAGGAGCCAGCAGTCAGCTGGAAGCAGGCCTCAGGCGGGCGGGCAGCAGGGCCCCATCCCCTCCCTCGCCACTTTGCGCAGAAGGAACGATATAAAAGCGGCCGCCAGGTGGCGCCCGACAACCGCCGAGAACAAGGTCAGCGAGACGTTTCCGGGTGGCGGGCCTGCCGCCGGCCCGGAGGACCGATCTCCAACCGGCCCACGGCCCACCTCGGATCGTGTCTCCCGGCCCTCGGCCCGTGGCCCTCGGCGGGCGGCGGGCGGCGGGCGGCGGGCGGCGGGGCCTCCGCCTCAGAGCTCCCGGCAGGCACAGCGCCGCGCGGCCGCCATAGCGGAAGGGGGACTTGGAAAATCTTTTTCGGGTGGCGGCCGGAACAGGGGACCGGCGGGAGAGACTCCTGCGTGAAAGAATCCCACGGAGTCGCCGGCAGGCGGTGGGCGCGGGGCCAAGACGTCCCGGAGCGGCATGAGCCTGTCCCTGGCCTCCTGGGAGGACCTAGAAACATTGTTGCGGCCGGGGACTCCACCACCAAAGCCAGGCCAGTGTTCAGGGGACAACAAGGGAGGAATCGCCCCTTGATCTTTCTGTGGCTTCCTTCCTTCCTTCCCTCCTTCCTTCCTTCCCTCCTTCCCTCCTTCCTTCCTTCCTTCCTTCCTTCCTTCCTTCCTTCCTTCCTTCCTTCCTTCCTTCCCCCTTCCTTCCTTCCTTCCTTCCTTCCTTCCTTCCTTCCTTCCTTCCTTCCTTCCTTCTTCCTTCCTTCCCTCCTTCCCTCCTTCCTTCCCTCCTTCCCTCCTTCCCTCCCTCCTTCCCTCCTTCCCTCCTTCCCTCCTTCCCTCCTTCCTTCCTTCCTTCCTTCCTTCCTTCCTTCCCCCTTCCTCCCTCCCTCCCTCCTTCCTCCTTCCTTCCTTCCTTCCTTCCTTCCTTCCTTCCTTCCTTCCTTCCTTCCTTTCTTTCTTCCTCTCTCTCTCTTTCTTGGAAATTTAATTTATCGGGGAGACATAGGTTAAGAAAACTAGGCAGGCTTTAAAGTAAAATAAAGTAGCTGCGCCCCTTTTCTCTGAAAGCATTCAGAGCCAGGATCCTCGAGGGGGGATGTGATAGGCAGGGAGACAGCGAGGGCGTGGGGCCAGGTACTGGAGGTCACGGGAGCGAGCGGAAAGCGCCAGGGGCCTAGCAACAGACAATTGGAGGGTGGGACCCCGCCCCAGGGCAGCCTTTCCTCCCCCAGCAGATTGCCCTCTGGCGGTTTGGACCCCATGACCTGTTCCTCCCTAGAGAGGACGTCTAGGCCTCAGCCCCGTTTCAGCTCCAGGGTCAGAAAAGCAACAAAACCAGCCACAGCCGACCTCAGGCCAGCCGCATTGAACGGTGGCCTCTCCCCGCCCTCAGGCCAACCAACCGGTCCGAGGAGACCATAACCCTGAAGGGACACACCTGGAAAGCTGCTGACTATGATAAGGAGATCTTTCCCTGAGCCTTGTCCTAAGAGAAAACCATTAGGACGGAGGACCCAGCTCTCTCCCTCCTGGAAGCAGCCTCTGGCCCCCCCCCCCCCCCCCCCCCCCCGCTCCCCCCAGGCACCTTAGCATTAGCTTCCTCACTCCCAAGCCCCAAGGGCCCTTTCTTGGCCTTTATAACTTGTTTCCTAAACCCGTGCCTTCCGGGAATGACTTCTTCTACCTCTGTGATCCACGAAATAAATGTTCTCTTATGATAAAAATAAAGTAGAAGGAAATAAAATTAAAGAAACAAGACTCTTTGCGTGGAACTCCGAGAACAAGCGCGCCCGCGCCCGCAAAACCCACGCAGGCTTCTCCAGCGTGCAGCTCGAGGAGACGCCATCCGCCTGCAGACCCGCCTCCGGCGTCATCTAGCATCGAGCGGTCACCGCCCAAAGCACAAAGCCTCTTTCTGTCCCCATCTACCCCCCCCCCCCCCCCCGCCGCCTTTTTCTTTCTCTTTTTCTTCGGGGTTCTCCTCCCCTCCACACCCCACCCCAAGTCTATCCTTTCCGACGCAAGGAGGAGGTCTTTCCGAGGCCTACTCGCAAGGCCCGGGAGCCACACAGGCCACGGACCGGAAACTCGACCCCGGCCGCCTTCCCTCTGAGATCCCTCCGTCTCTCTCACGCTTCTGTGTCTCACGACCCCATCCAAGTGTAAGAGGCGTCCGTCTCTGTGTTACAGGACAGGGAGAGGCTAGGAAAGCGTCCCGGCGGGAAGAATAGGGAGACGGAGGCAGGAAAGCGAAACAGAGCTTCGCGGGCCTCCTCTTGAGAACAAGCGGTTAAAACCTCTCCTCCTCACAGAAGCACGCGGGAGAGAAGGGGGAAGGAAAGGGAGAGGGGGGAACCTTCCTTCCACCTCTCGGGAGGGAGAGACGCTCGGCGGCCGTCCTCCCCAGGCTGTTCAAACAGCAGCGAGGAGGGGAGGAGAAGAGAAGGGCGCCCCTGGTGGAAACGGCGAAGCCGGCGGTCTTGGGTCGGTCGAGATCGAGGGACCGGCTCCTTCGCATCACAGGCCGTCCACCTGGACCGGGATCTCTGGCACGGCCGCCTTGGAAAACTTAGACGCCCCCGGCCGGCCCGGGCGTGGCTCAGCCAGTCTGCTGAGTTAAATGGAGCATCCCCCCATCTCCCGAGGTGGTGGATCCGATCACCAGTCCGGGCACATACAAGAAAGAACGAAGCCCTGGCCGGTTTGCCTAGTATCGAACACACAATGCAGCATCGTACCAACACATCCTGAACCATCACCTGAACACACACCATCTGAACACACCCCGAAACATCATCTGAATACGTACCGCACGGAGCCCAAAGTATAACGTCTCTCTCTGTCCCCAGTTGTTCCGACTCCCCTACTCTCCACGCCCCGCCCTTTTTTTCTCTCTTTTCTTCTTTTTTTCTTAAGCGGCCACCAGGTGGCGCCCATCAATCAGCAAAAACAAATTCAGCTGGACATTTCCCGGTGACAGCCTGCGGACCGGCAAGAGCGCCCCGTTGCTGGGACAGACGGATCTGCTCCCCGCCCACTTCCAACCGGGTCTCCTTGCCCACGGCTGGCAGGGGGTAGCGGGTAGAAGGAGCACAATAGATCTGGTCGAATGGGGATGTCTGTGTCATTTTGAGAGGCACCTTCCACATTCACAGAGCTTCTCGAGCAGGTAGCCGAGAGCACATCAGCATACTCACGAATCAAGGCCCGGGAAGTAGGCAGTTCTAAGAGTGCAGGAAAGGAAGATGTCACCGAGAGGCCCACGCCTTACCTCCGCCTTCTCAGTGTCCATGGCCCATGCAGGCCAGCTCAAACCATTCACTCGACATGAGGGAATGAGAGGAAGGGAGAGAGAGACAGAGAGAGACAGAGAGAGACAGGGACACCTCTGAAAGGGGGAAAAAGGCACAGTTTTATTTCCCTTAACTTTCATGTGGCATGACGCGGGGGGTTCACTGTCTGGGAATCAACATCGAAGCATCAGGATCCCCTGGGACAGTCCACAGTTCACGTTTCTGGTTATTGATGTAAAATACTGACCAGAGCCAGAAATCAGCACATACTTGCACATCTCATCATATGTCAACCAAGCAAAGTCAATAGGGAGGGGAGTGAACCCAAACTCAGCACATTGTGACAGTTTTCCTTACCCACTATCCTGCAAAGATGCCCAGAGACGGTCTGTCGTGCCACAGCTGTCCACTTTCTAGTTGCTCATCGGTATCCTGCAAAATCATTGGTAAGCCAGGCCGTGACATTCCTTCCTCTGTCAGCAGGTCATAGGGAGCTCCCCAAGATTCCTAGGTCTACACTGAAGAGGGATCCGTGGCATAGCACTAGGGAGTAGGAACAATTCATCCATTACTTATATAACTGCTTTGTCCTCCGGGGTCCTCCCAGGTTTGATCATGTATGTACCACTTTAAATTGATGTTGTAGTCTTCCTGTGGTGGCCTCTTTATGACTCCATAGGTGACGTCACACCCAGGTCATAAAGGACAGCTCAGATGACGTGGTAACTTGGTGGCCATGGTTAACCATTTCTTGTTTGAAATCAAAGAAACCGGTTGGGACAAACCTCAGTCCATTTTGAGGGGTGATGAAAGCATCCACTCCTGAACACTTCCCCCTCCTAGCTAGGACTGCTTTGGGCTTTAGATGGAATGGAAGCCACCCTTGACACCCAGATGGACCTCAGCCAGAGACTGGAACTCTTGCCTCCCCACAGTTGTCTGGGGAACCAGGACCCTCAAAGAGCTTGGCCTCTATGGTTCCTTCTTGCCCAGCTCTCTACACCCAGTGAACCATGATAATCAGGTTTGCCAGCTTCTGGGCCCAGTTTCTGTTGTTTCCCAGTACTCAGGAGGAAGGAGCAGCGTGGACGGGCTTCCTGGCCTTTGTTCTGGCCCCCACTGTGCTTTTTCATTCAGGACACTAATCTGACAGAAGAGGACACATAAATGCCTATTTTCTGGGTGGAGATGATTTTGCATTTGAGCGATGGTCCAACCACATGGCTCCATTTTTATGAAAGGACTTTCTTTGTCAGATTTGACTCAAAAGAAGGCCAACAGTTGCTACTCAAAAGAGCAATATTTCTTTGTGAATCATATGAAGACTTTGGTTGAAAATCCTGAGCATCTGCACTTTGATTCCCTTCCAGGTCTTCCTAAAACCAAATCTCTATCTGCCAGTGAAACTTCTAGGACCATCACCTCTGCTGCAGTATATGGCCCAGGGCACAGAGCAGCTTCTACATCAGCCTGGACCTGTCCCAGTGCCCTCTCTTTGTCAGAGTCCAGCTTAAAAGGAGCAGATGTTCAGGTCACTCCATAAGTTTGCTGCGGTCACACGCTCCACTGAGGAATGTGCTGCCTCTAAATTCCAGAGGCCCACTGGGCACTGGGCCTCCATCTGGGTGGCAGGTGAAACCTGATGCCACAAATTATTGTTTTGAAACAATTACTGCTCCTACTAAATATGACTGGACCCACAATATTTCATGGAGTGAGAATAGTCTGAATTTTCGTCAGATTTACTCCTCAACTTCTGACACTAAAAGTGTATCAAGTCTAGAGTAGTGCTGTTCCCACTCATTAGGTCCCGTCGGCATAACGTCACCCCTGTAATGCAATGGAGGAAGGACAGAAATGGCCGCGAAGGCCTCTGCAAAAGACGGAGGCTGCGGGGGAGACACACCCAGAGGTAAGGTGACGCAGGTGTACGCTGGCCCTGCCGGCTGAGGGAGGGCAACTCTGGTTGAACTTCAGAGATACATAGGGAAGGATTTGCCAGAACAGCAGGTGGGCACAAGGCGCTGTGTCCACTGAGTTACTCAAGCTAAGTAAACACATTGGTTCAGCAGCCACGGCCAGAATCACCTGCAGGTAAAGTTTCTGTTAATTCACGGCCACTTTCTAAGTTGTTTCTCCTCCTCCTGCTCCTGCTCCTCCTACTCCTGCTCCTCCTCCTCTCCCTCCTCTTCCCTCTTCCCTCTTTTCTCCTCTTTCTCCTTTTCACAAGCACCATAGAAAGTTTACTGAGGAGGTGGCCTGATCTGCACTCCTGCGTCTTTCAAACTCTCGATGTTGGCACAAAGCTCTCCTATTAAACCATTTGTGTGCTAGAGCTTTTCATTTACTACTTACCGAGGGAGAGGCGTCTAAAGACTTCTGTTTAGACTTTCTCACCCCAGTAGCCCTCACTCCTCATGGATCCAGGGTGGGGCTTTCCCCTGCTATGGCTATTTCACCCTGCATTCTAGAACAGGGGCAACACGGGATGGGTGTGATGGCATACGCACCCACTTCAAACGGGCCTCAGCCCAAGCTCCACTGGTCACCTAACCCTCAAAGCTCCCAGGCTCCGTGGAGGCCCACAGTGACAGTTTGGTTTACGAGACCAATTATAGTTCAATACAAGTCTCCTGTAGTCCCTGAATTATCTGATTCTTTGCATTCTCCCAAAAAGACAGTTACCCTGCTAAAAAGGACTATCCGTCCCTTGGGGAGAGGCAAGAGGTAAAGTTAAATGTATAAATTTTTTGTTGTCTTTTGGGGGTCTTTCCTCATTTAAGAATTCTGGGTGTGTGACCTGGCTCGTGTGCGGGATTGGTCTATGGGCTGACTGGAAGTTTCTGTGATCCCAGTGGCACCATTGCTCACATCAGATAGAGCATTTCTCCTTCAACAGAGGGAGGACGAACGTAGTGGGCTTGCTGTCCTCACCTCTAGGAAAACGACAATTGATCAGCCTACACAGTAGGTCAGTACCAGTCAGGCGCTTTGATGCTGCCGTCTTTAGTGTGATCAAATCTACAATGAGCTCAATGGTTGCACACGGTTGAGTGCCCCTGCCACCAGGGGATCCAACATCTCCCACCACAGTTAGATTTTCTGATTGAGAAGCTTCAGTTCCCAATGTTTAGCCTTCAGAGAAAGTCATCACACAGCTCTTTAAATACACTGTTTCCACACCTTCAATAGATTTCTCAATGTATTGGTGAAAGGTATGCCATATGTGACTCACAGGTGACTCATGTGACCAATCCACTGGAACATTCCTGCCTTGCTAAGCATTTCAAATACTTCTTCTACATTAAAACAAGACACTGTGGTCATTTCCATACCACACTTATTGGGCCATCATTGGATGCATTTTTCAGCCAACAATGCCAATAAACATTTAAAGCCTTTTCTAATGACACAAGCTATAGCACAATCTCTGTCTGGTGGGCCCAAATGAATACATTCCCTCTCATCCAAATTTACCACTGTCACATAACAATTATTTCCACACATATCCCCTATTTTTCTGCTTCTTTAAAGTACAGAACTAACATAGTTCTTCAATAGTGTAACACACTTGCTTAAGGGTCACACATTATCCCACAACTTTAGGGTCCTTCTGGGCCTTGAGTCTACTCAAGGTGGAAACAGCCACAGGAGGGGACACTACCATTATTACCCATGTGTGTTTACTCTTGCACATTTTTCCAGTCCATGACAAATCCTGAATTATTCTAGTTTCCTCCAATATTGATTACAACTCTACCATAAACCTTTACAGTTTGTCTCACAACTGGTTTGGAACCATTGAGAGAGAAAAACAACTCATGTCACACTGGCTGGTGTGTCTCAGTGGAAAGAATGTCAGCTCAAGGACTGAAGGGTCTGGGGCTCAATTCCAGGTCAAGGGAACCTACCTGGGTTGCAGGTTCAATTCAGGGCCCTGGTCGGCTGTCTGCAGGAGGCAACCAATTGACGTCTTGCTCTCTCTCTCTCTCCCTCTCTTCTCCCTCCCTTCCTCCCACTCTCTAAAATCAATGGAAAACATATCCTTGGGAGAGGATAAAACAAACAAAACAGCAGCAGACTCAGGTCCCGAGGTTTTAAGCTGAATCTGGAGTCTCGGATATAAAGTAAAGAGGCATATCAAGTGATGAGAAGTAGCATGTCCATGTCAGCTGCTGGGGACCACTCAGAAACTTTTCAGAACTTCTGTGTCATCACCACAGACATGGAAACTAGAGCCCAGGGATCCCAGGGGACTGCAAGCTGTCCTTACTCCTTCGTCTAGTGATGCTGCAGCCCAGTACTTAGAAATTGTTTTGCTTGGTGGGAGTCTAGAATCAGCACTTGCTTTTGTAACTCTTAACCACTGATTTTCTTTTCTTTTCATAAACACTATTTCTCACTAACCATATGATAGCTAAAGCCGTCCAGCACACCTTCTACTGCCCAGTCTCAACAGATTATTTACCTGGTCCTCAGTGAACAAATGGTAGGTAGACAAAAATGTGCTTATCCTATTCAAAAACAAAAAAATGTCTCTTCTTTTCTTTAACGAGAATGGGACTAACATTTTCTTTTAAAAATTATTTTATTTTAGCCCTGCCGGGCGTGGCTCAGTGGTTGAGCGTCGGCCTAGGATCCAGGCGATCAGGGTTCCATGCCCCTCAGGGCACATGCCCGGGCTGGGGGCTCGATCAATAACTCTCTCATCATGGATGTTTCTATCTCTCTCTCTCCCTCTCTCTTTCTGTCTATATATCAATAAAGATATATTTAAAAAATAAAAATAAAAATAAAAAATAAAAATTTTATTATTAAATTTGAGGGGTAATGTGGTTCATAACATTATATAAACTTCGCTTGTACAGCTTTATAGTACGACATAGCATACTCTGTTATCTCTTCTCCCAAAGTCTAGTTTCCTTTGTCCTGGTGTATTTGACCCCCTTACCCTCCTTGTCCTTTCCTATTTTTTTTCCCTTCTAGTAATCACCATGATTTGGTCTGTATGTAGATTTTGTTTGTTTGTTTGTTTGTTTGTGATTTTACATTCCATAGATTAGGGAATGCGCAACTTTGTCCTCTTGATTAATAAAAATCTCCACTTTGAGGCTTCACTGTGATGAACAATATGTGAGATGCAAGTATCTTTGTATATTTTTGCCCATGGTGTGAGGCCTGTCAGACAAAGTTCTGCCCAAATGTCATGGTGAAGGATTTTCCAATCATGTTTCTTTCATATCTCCAACTATTGTTGCAAGATAATGGCCAAAGCCATGAATCAGTATCTGCTTGTGTATCTGGTAGTTTGCTATCCAAGAAATTGAATGGGGAGTTGAATTGCCCCAAACTCAGCACATTATGATGGTTTCCCTTATCCAGTGTCTTGCACAGATGTCCAGAGATGGTCTGCCATGCTGTAGCTGTCCACTTTCTGATTGGTCATCGATATCATGCAAAATAATTAGTAATCCAGGCCACGATATTCTTTCCTCTGTCAACAGGTCATAGGAGGCTTTCCATGAGTCCAAAGGGATAGGCTGAAAGAGGGATCCATTGTATAGCTGTAGGGACTGAGGTCAATTGGACCACCACTTATATAAGTACTTTGGTCCTCCCAAGTTCGATCATGTATGTACCCCTTTAAATTGATGTAGTCTTCCTGTGGTTGGACTCTTTATGATTCTGTGTGTGAAATTACACCCAGGTCATAAAGGACAGGTCACATTGGATGGTAACTTGGTGGCCCATGGTTAAACACTTTTTCTTTGAAATTGAGATAACACTGTAGGAAAAAATCACAATCCATATTCAGGGTCATGTGAATCCCTTGCCCTGAATATTGGTCCCTTTTGTAGGGCTGCTTTGGGATAAGAGGGGACAGAAGCCATGAGTGATGCCCAAATGGACCTCAGCCAGAGACAGGAACCCTTGCTTCCCCACAGTTCTCTGGGAAGCCACTGTCCTTATGGAATTTGGCCCCTAAAGTTACTTTTGGTTTTACTCAAACTCTCCAGAGAAAGCCCAGGCTGCCAGGGCCCTGGGATTCACTCAACATCTCAGAGAGGTTCTGCTCTTCGGAGACAGGCATGGCTCCCTGCAACTTTGAGGCTGAGCTCACAGGCTCCAAGGCTAGGGTTGACTCTGAGAATAGTCTAGACTTTGAGGCTAGCATCAGTCTTTAATGATGTCACACTGCACGTTGGCAAGTCACAAGCTTTGTTCATATGTTGGTAGTGGCAACTTACAATGAGTCTAACTCGCCTTCAGGGAACAGACACTCACCTCCCCACCCCCCCAATTCTTTCCAAGTTCCATCCTGGGCCTATATAAACAGCAACAGCTACTGTAGACTGGTTTCATTTGAGTGTACATCAATTTTACATGGAATTATAAAAACTTTTACAGACCTTCCATAGTGTTCCTATAATCAGGAATGGCTAAAGAATGCCTAATTTGCATGGAAAAGATTGTCTTTATTGAAAAAGATATCTCCAAAGTTTTTAAACAGCTATACAAAGATTATACAGGGAATTCAAGGTCCTAGCTCAGAAGTCAGCTAGACCTTTTTTATAACAACCAGAGAGTAAATGGCTTATGGTCTCTGTTGAAACTCCAGGTCTGTCCTCACACTTGGAGAGCAGTCATAGACAATATGTAAACAAATAGGTGAGGCTTATTCAAATAAAACTTTAAATGTGGACAATAGAGTGTGAATTTCATGTGATTGACATGTATTAGGCTGCAAGGCATCCCTGGGACTTTCTGAGAGAGGTCCAGGGTCCATGCTGCCAGGGCCCAGGGCCTCGGTGGGACCCTTGGAGAAAGAGGCTCTTATCTTCGAGGCTAGGCTCAGCTCTTCAGGGATAGGCTCAGCTCTCCAAGGCTCCAAGGCTTCGCTCGCAAGCTCCAAATCTAGGATAAACTCTCAGTAAAGGCAGTTGTAAGGACAGAAAAAAGGCCTCTCTTTTTCTTTGCTGTGGACTTCCACAACTTATGAGAAGCACCTGTAAATAAACCCCAAGACTGTTGGCTTTTTTGTTCAAACTGTTGGACAAGATAAACTACTCTCAAGGCTACATTCTTGCATCCCCCTCCTCCCTGCAGTTTTCACAACTCAGGGATAATTTGCACCAAGGAGTCTATAGTTAGTCAAAATTTCCCTTCCCCGTCCCCTGTAAACAAGCCTGTTTTGAAATCTTCATAACTTTTCCTCTAATTGTGTTTTACACCCTTGGGAAAAATACTGATAAGACACCTCCCTAAGAACATCTACTGGACTGTTTCCTGGAAAGCACACATACTGTAACTTTTTTCTCTTTTTTCTTTTTTTAAATACATCTTTATTGATTTCAGAGAGAGGAAAGGAGAGGGAGAGAGAGAGACAGAAACATGAATGACAAGAGAGTCATTGGGGATGGAGTCCACAACCTGGGCATGTGCCCTGACAGGGAATCAAACCCTGATTGCCTGGATCCTAGGTCGACGCTCAACCGCTGAGCCATGCCTGGCTGGGCCATACTGTAACTTTTCAAGACAGCTCCTGGTATCTCCTCTACTTCAAGACAACCTCCCCCTTTCTTCCTTGTCACCTAGCAACAGCAATTCTCCAAAGAGAAGGCAGACCTTTGTTTATTGCCCTGTATTGATTAGCAATGCATTGGCTCTTTCCCCTTTGGGAAAGTAAAATAAATTTATTCTGTGCATCTTTTCTTTTAGTTGGAAATTCTTTCACAGCCCATGTCACTGGCCAAATCCTAACATTCTGGTGGCCCACATGGGGAGTTAACTTCTCCTCCAACATCTCCTCTGTCTCTGGGAGCTTGGTCCCTCTCTTTCTCCTCTTGAATTCCATGCACACCATCCTCGGTGCCTCTTCTCCTTGGTCATCCATCAGCACATCTCACTGATTCTGGAGACCTTAGCAGCTTCTAGGTTTGAAGTGGCAGTTGTTTCTACGGGCAAGTCATGTTCCTCAATGGGACAGAAAGCCCAGTCCCTGATCTGTCCCTTCAGAATCTCGCTGCTAGGGACGCTGTCAACCTTTCCCTCTGTCAGTCTGATTTCTTGTATAAAGACACTTCTATCTAGATGGGTCTGTTTTCATCCCCTCTCAGAGTCAAGGTGCTTGATTCAAGTTTAGATTCTGTTCAGTTAAACCTGAGACTGTGGGGCACCTGGAATTTGCCTCAGATCTAGGTTGTCTGTGTTAGGGGTGTTTTCCTCAGACTCTCACTGCTTTTCAGCCCTTATCCCTCAGCATGCTAACATCCCTAAAATGCCCTTCCTCCTAGTTTTCATCATGGGCACAGCCCCACCTAAGGACTCCTCATTGGGTTGTCTCCTTAGGAGTGAGAGGGCTTTGGGATTTACCAATCTTAAGCACACGCATTTGATTTTCAGTACAGCTTGGCCACAGTATAAATCAAATGACCAGGAAGTGTGGCCCGGGAACTAGCTGCTCTCCTGACTGTGGCAGCATTCTCTCCTGTAATCTCCTCTATTCTCTTTCAAATAGAAAACCACAGGATTCGCCTCTGGATTAATTGGGGCAATTTTGACCATCAGGCTTTAAAGAGAAAAAATTTGATTTTCCTTTATAATACAGCTTAGCCCCAGTGCCAACTCTGGCACAGGGAATTCTGGCCTGAAAGTGAATCTCCAAATTGTAGCACTGTTCTCCAGTTAAATTTGTTTTGCAAATGTTTATACTCCTTTTACCATGATAAAAATTTAAGGAAAATGTATAAAATATATTGCCACAATATCAAATAAATTAAGGGACACTCACAGTTCCTGCTAACTGTGTGCCTTCCCAAAGGGAGAGCTGCCTGCTTTCTCAGTTCACCCTCCCGTCCGACAGAGCAGCTACTCTTGTTCAACTCTTTCTTTGCTACAAAACTACAGGCACTTCTTTGCAAAACTGCAAAAACTTACTTAATGGTCCTGCCACTATCTGGAGTGGAGCTCATTATCACCCAAACCTTAGCATATTATCTCTAAGAAAAGTAATAAGTAGGGAGCCTGTTAAAGAAGTTGTTCTGGTCATTTATGTGATGAGGACTTTAGGGATGAGTTTTTTCAAACAGGTAGTCCCAGACATCAGGAAAAAGTAACCCTGAAAAAGCCTTAGAACCCTAGACTTCCACTGAGCAACTGGTACAAGTCAATTTCAGCATGTTTAACAACACAGACAGTGCAGAGAAAGAGCAAGACAGTCATCCCATAGAAATAAATGCCTCAGTTTTAAGCCATAGGTCACCTCAAGGGCACTCAACTCCCAGAATATAAGGAACATAAAAGGGCCAAAACAGGTGAGGGACACTGGAAAAGGGAGTGACCCAAGAAGGGACTTACTCAAGGGCCGTAACCCTCTGTTGCAAGTTTGGCCACTGGAAGAGGGTCCCCAGAAATAGGACCTATCCACGCAATGGCCTTGAACTGACAGGGTCCAATGCTCCAATCAGCACCCCCACAAGAGCATCATTTATGAAGGAACAGAGCCAAGGGTGATCCTTCACAAGGCACGTAAGCCAGTCATACATATTTTTAGACACGGAAGACTGCTAGCTCTACTCTGACTCACATACCAAGGCCTCTTTCTTCCAAAACCTGTTGGATCACTAGGGTGAATGGGCATTTTCAACTTTCCCATTTTACTCTACTCCTCAGCTGCAGCCTTGAGAATCTCACTTTAGTCATGCCTTTCTAAACCTCTGGGTAATATAATTTAAAAAATATATAAAAGCAAATCTTCCAAACCCTATAAAGTCTCCTAGACAGACAGAGCTGCAGCAAGGTCTTTGGGCAAGCTGCAGATGCTGCAGGGGGAGTACATCACCTCCCCCAGCATCACCCCTAAAGGAAACAATGTGACAATTTTAAATCCAGGCGACTGGAAGACCCGAGATTTCCTGAATCCTGGGAACAAACTGCCATACCTGATTCTGCCTCTTTCTCCCTCCCTCACCCTGCCTTTTCCTCCACCCTCCTAAAAGTTGTCATGGTCATATTATCCCTATTACAAAATTTACCAGGAAAATAGCTTGGATAATAATTGGCTTTAAAATCTCATAAAGTCATTAAAATATAATGAATATAACTAAAATAAAAGGTTTTTAAAAAACTTTTTCAATAATCAGTTGATATGCCTATACATAATTTTACAAAGTCTTTGGTAATTTAAAAACTTTGGAACTTTACTGGGTTAAATAATAAAAAATTTTAAACATCTAAATATTTAATTTTTAAATTTAATTTTAAATATATCTTTATTGATTTCAGAGACAAAAAAGGGAGAGGGAGAGAGAGAGTTGAAACATCAATGATGAGTCGTTGATCAGCTGCCTCCTGCACACCCCCCTACTGATGATTGAACCATGATCTCCTGGATCCTATGTCTATGCTCAATCACTGAGCCACGCCTGGCCATGTAACATCTAAATATTTTAAAATAACATATTTTATGTCCGAGAATCAGGTCCCCTATGCTGCGGAAAAGCAATCACTCCAGAGCTGATAATGTAACAGCAAAGGCACTTTTATTCCAGCTAGCTGGGGTTCGGTCGTATCCAACGCAGTGGAATTCTGACTCGAACCCTGATCTAAATTTACCACAAGCTTATATAGGGCTCCAGTGAGCAAGCAATCATTGTCAGTTACAAAGTTACATGGGTTATAAATTCTTTAGGAAGGGTGGGCTCAGGATGTTTCTCAACCACAGGCACCTGAAGCTGGAGTGCACCTGGTATTCGTCAAACCCACAGATTTAAGTTAATTCCTGGAACTGCCTCCACCCTCTGCAGTTCACTGAGTCACTCATGGACGCCTTTTGTCCTGCCCCGGGGCCTAGGGGCCTGCTTCTGTCTTAGTGGGTCCTCACATTCCCCAAACTTGAAAGACCTTTCAAAACCACCCCCAGAGAACTTAGCCAAACAATGAATGTTGCAATAAGCTCCTGCAGGAAAGGTGCTTCTCTGACACAACCCCCGAGCAGATAGCAACATTCTGCACAGTACAAAATGCATATGAATTCCAGGCTGAAAACTCCCTCCAGAGGGAAGAAATGCATGTGTTTCCCTCTGAGAGAACACTCAGCCACTAGGTTTTTGCTTGCTCCTTCAAAGTCTTTGTAGAAACGTGAATATTCACCGGTAGAATAAGTTTTGGAATGCAGTTTCATCTCTTGCAAGCCTCATGAGCAGCCATCTATGTTGTTTCCTTAGACAATGTGGAAAAAGGCAGATTTTGTATCCCAAATGACTTGAAATCCAGGAAAACGCACAGCATAATTTTGATCAAACAGGCTCTTTCTCTTAATGCATTGAGAAGATTCAAGAAAGCAAGAAAGAACGGTATTTTGCAGTGAAATTCAACGGGCATGTAGAAAATGACATTTCTATCAGTTGCAGAGTGCAAACGCAAGATTAACTACATGTTCTCGATGAAACCCTTACATATCCAAGTGCCTGGAAGTAGGACTTTGAAGAATATTTGTATTTGCCTGAGTATTCATGAAAGGAGCTCTACCTTGTGTATTCAGTGCTGGAGAGTGACACACTCGACTTATGTTACACAGCGTTTTGAGAGCACCAACAGGCCTAAACTGAAACTGCTACAAGGTGTGTGTAGCATGGAGAAAGAGGCATCTTTGTAGGAGAAGCTTACCTTATAACACATCCCAGAGAAGAGGACATTTCAAAAATGGACTTGCCTTGTCAATTTCCCCAAAGATGGGCCGACCCTAGAAAGGAGGCTTGTCATTTCAAAGAAATAAGAAACCAAAATCCAGATAGTGGAATGAGCACACCAGTATGGGAGAAGTGCATGTGTTGGATTTCAAGCAGCAGCTCTTTGTGGACACTTGGAAACAGCGCTGTGAAAAAATTTTGTACGAAGAGGGATTGGGCCAAAGTTGAAAGGCCTACTAAAACCACCCCTAGAGAACTTAGCCAAACAATGAATGTTGCAATAAGCTCCTGCAGGAAAGGTGCTTCTATGACACAACCCCCGAGCAGGGAGCTACATTCTGCACAGTACAAAATGCATATGAATTCCAGGATGAAAACTCCCTCCAGAAGGAAGAAATGCAGGTGTTTCTCTCTGAAAGAACACTCAGCCACTAGGTTGTTGCTTGCTCCTTCAAAGTCTTTGTAGAAACGTGTATTTTGACCGGTGGAGTAAGTTTTGGGATGCAGTTTCATCTCTTGCAAGCCTCATGGGCAGACATCTATGTTATTTCCTTAGACAATGTGGAAAAAGGCAGATTTTGTATCCCAAATGACTTGAAATCCAGGAAAACGCACACTGCATATCATTTGCTCAAACACGCTCTTTCACCTAATGCATTGAGAAGATTCAAGAAAGCAAGAAAGAAGGGCATTTTGCAGTGAAATTCGGACGGGAGTGTACAAAAGGTCATTTCTATCAGTGTCAGAGTGCAAAAGAATGATTGACTACATGGTTTCGATGAAACCCTTTCATTTCCAAGTGCCCTAATGTAGGTCTTTGAGGAAAAAGATGTGTTTGCATGTGTATTTGCGAAAGGAGCTCTACCTTGTGTATTCAGTGCTGGAGAGTGAAACACTCTACATATGTTACACAGCGTTTTGAGAGCACCAACAGGCCTAAAACTGAAACTGCTACAAAATGTGTGTAGCATGGAGAAAGAGGCATCTTTGTAGGAGAAGCTTACCTTATAACACATCCCAGAGAAGAGGACATTTCCAAAATGGACTTGCCTTGTCAATTTCCCCAAAGATGGGACGACCCTGGAAAGAAGGCTTTTCATTTCAAAGAAATGAGAGGAAACCAAAATCCAGGTAGTGAAACGAGCACACCAGTATGGGAGATGTGCATGTGTAGGATTTCAAGCAGCAGCTCTTGGTGGACACTTGTGTTGAGAGCCGGTGACATGTCTGGACATGGTCCAGGCCACCTAAGGGACTGGAGTCAGGGTCTCTATCCTCCCCACAATGACCCTTGTTATTGAGAGCCCTCTACGTGTCTGGACTTGGTCCAGGTAGCCTGAGGCTCTGGAGCCAAGGACTCAACCCTCCCCGCAGGTTCCTGTGGGAGCCGAAATTGAGATAGTTACAAAGGTCCGAGCTCATGCAGGCGGCAGGATGTTTATGCTGAAAGTGTGTCTGTGCAGCCTGGGAAGAACTACTTTGTGTCACCCTCCCTTCCTTACCAGTTGTTTGTCACTCTATAATAAAGGCCTTGAAGCCATTTGAGGCTGCACCTCATTGGAGGGCAGCCTCCTGATCCCGTAACTGTGTTCGTCTCTAACTCCCACCGCTCGCACTCAGGTTTGTTCATCTTTCAGGCTGGTTCCTGACAAGTGGCGCCCGAACAGGGACCTGAGTACTCGAGACGCAACTGAAGGTAAGGTGAGGAACTCCTCTATAGGTAAGTGGTGCGCACCAGAAGAATTGAGGTAAGAGGAGCATTTTCGTTTTATAGTCAGGAGTAAAATAAGATGGGGCAATCTAGTTCCACACAGAAGCTTTTTGCTCAAAGGTTCCATTCTATGTTAAGAACAAGAGGAGCAAGGGCTTCTGAAGAACAGATTTTAAAGTTTTTAAAATTTATAGAGACAGTCTGTGTTTTGTTTCCTGAAGAAGGTACAGTTAATATAAAAACATGGGAAAAGGTAGGGGCAAAATTACAAGATTGGTATCATGCACATGGGCCAGAAAATGTGCCCGCGGATGCATTCTCTCTCTGGAGACTAGTCCGTGATCCCCTTGATCCTAGTCGTGAGTTTGAATGTAAAACAGGGAGTACAGAACAAAAAGAGGAGGCTCCTATAGCAGAGGAAAAGTTGGATGGAGGAAAGAATGTACAGAGAGAGGGGGGTAAGGATTTCGAATGGGATGCCGAGGAGCTCCCACCAGAAGAGCAGGCCAAACTAGACGAGGCAGCTGCTCGCTACCATCATGCCGATCGTCTCTATCCAGCTGTGACTAATACAGCTAAGGAAGTAACTCCAGAGACTGTCAGGCAGTTGACGCGGTTGGTGCAATCATTACAAACTTCTGAACAAAGCCAACTTTCCCTTCTGCTTCTCCTGCCTCTCCATGGAAAAGATTATCAGGAAAATTCCAAATTGAATAATTATAACAGGCAAAATCATGTAAATTATCCACCTATGGAAAAACAGATCAAGGATACCCTATCTCCACTGCAACAAACGCTCTTGAAAGCGCAAGAGAGCAGAGAGGAGGTGTGGAATTCTGGGTTTGCCATCTTTCCAGTCTCTGAGCAGCCAAACCCTAATAATCCTAATCAGGTGCAAAGATATTACACCCCTTTGTCATTCAAAATGTTAAAGGAGCTAAAACAGGCTACAGCTCAATATGGGCCCACTGCTCCATATACTTTGACCATCCTAGAAAACATCGCTACTGACGCTTTAACTCCTAATGATTGGAGATCTATAGCTAAAGCATGTTTAACAGGAGGAGAATATTCATTATGGAAATCAGAATTTTACGATCGTTGTCATGAGGCTGCAAATAGAAACAGGGCAAACAATATTTCTATAACTTATGAGATGTTAATAGGAGAAGGGCCTCACCTAACCAATGATGCACAGGTCATCTACCCTCCGGAGGCTTATCATACAATTAATGCACTGGCCTCTAAGGCCTGGGTACATTGCCTACAGCTGGCAGGAAATCAGAAGAACTGGCCAAAATAAGGCAGGGACCTGATGAGCCTTAGCAAGATTTTGTTTCCAGATTGCTTCAGGCAGTTAACCACTTAGTGCCTGACGGAGAGGCAGGAATGTTGCTAGTAACACAGCTGGCTTATGAGAATGCAAATTCAGCATGTCAATCCACTATTAGACCTTGGAAAAAGAAGGGTTCACTATCGGATTATATATGTCTCTGTGCCGATATTGGACCATCATAGATACAAGGGTTGACATTAGCTGCAGCATTGCAAGGAACAACTATTCAAGAAGTCATGGAACAGCAACAGAGAAATAAAGGAAGAGGTAATTGCTACAGCTGTGGCAAGTCGGGGCATTTCAGTAAGGAAGGTAGAAATAGGAATACCAATGAACAAGTAAAACAACCAGGATTCTGCCCAAGATGTAAAAGAGAAAAGCATTGTGCTAATATGTGCAGGTCAAAAATTGACATAAATGGCAAACCCTTACAGCAGTCGGAAAACTACAAGAGGGGGCAGCCTTGACCCCCTCAAACAATCGGGGCCATGTCAGTCTACCCACCCCAGGATTACCAGGGACCAAACAGGGAATACAGGACCCATGGAGAGCCACACCAGGGAGCGCAGGACTGGGCCTAAGTCCCACCGCCCGCTACGTATTAACACCTGAGATGGGACCCCAAGCTACACCCACAGGGGTATACGGACCTCTGCCAAGGGACACTGTAGGCCTCTTATTAGGACGTAGTGGGTTAACAATGAAGGGACTTCAAGTTTTTCCAGGCGTCATAGATTCTGACTATACGGGGGAGTTAAAGGTCATGTGTATTGCTCCTCTTAATGTCATTACATTAACCCCTGAAATGAAAATCGCACAATTGATATTATTACCCTTTAAGAAGATAGGAAAAGTTTTACCTCAACAGGAGAGGGGAAATCATGGCTTTGGCTCTTCTGATAGAGCCTACTGGATTCAAACAGTGGGGTCCGAGAGACCTGAAAGGGAACTGCTCATTAATGGTAAGAAATTTAATGGATTGCTGGATACAGGAGCTGATGTTTCAGTCATTAGTCAGCGATACTGGCCATCCCAGTGGCCTGTGAAACTTGCTATGACTTCTTTGCAGGGAATTGGACAGACTCCATCTCCACTGCAAAGTACACAGGTTCTTACTTGGCGAGATGCAGAGGGAAAGCCTGGTAAATGTCAACCTTATGTATTGACTTTTCTGCCATGTGCTTTGTGGGGCAGAGATGTTCTCAAAGATATGGGAGTGTTATTGTATAGCCCAAATACTAAGGTAACTAATCATATGTTAGACCAAGGTTACATGCCAGGGCAGGGACTGGGCAAATATGGGCAGGGGATAGAACAACACATTCCCTGCAAAGGCCAACTGACAAAACAAGGTCTTGGCTATGATTCAAATTTGTCCTGAAGGTCACTGCTATTCCTGCCTCCCTTATAGCCGACCCTATTACCTGGACATCTGACAATCCTGTATGGGTGGAGCAGTGGCCTTTAACAGAGGAAAAAATCCGAGCAGCCCAGCAATTGGTGCAGGAACAATTAGCTCAGGGGCATATTGAGGAATCTAATCATCCTTGGAATACACCTATATTTGTCATTAAGAAAAAATCTGGAAAGTGGAGGCTATTGCAGGTTTTAAGAGCAGTAAATAAGACTATGCAAATTATGGGGCCTTTACAACCAGGTTTGCCCTCTCCGGTGGCCATTCCTACAGGATACCATTTAATAGTGTTAGACTTGAAAGACTACTTTTTCACCATCCCATTCTACCTTGCAGATTGTAAAAGATTTGCCTTCAGTGTTCCTTCAACCAATTTTAAGGAACCAATGTAGAGATACCACTGGAGAGTTTCGCCCCAGGGCATGGCGAATAGTCCCACATTGTGTCAAAAATTTGTGGCTACAGCTATTAAAGAGATTCGAAAGATACATCCAGAAGCCTATGTAATCCATTATATGGATGATGTTTCAGTGGCTCATCATGATCTAGAAAACTTAAAAGTGATTTACTCAGAGTTAGAACTTCAACTAAATAGATTTGGCCTTGTCATAGCCCCTGAAAAGGTTCAACAGACCACGCCTTATAATTACTTAGGGAAATTGATAGAAGGGCGGAAAGCAAGGCCACAAAAATTTCAGTTCAGAACAGACAATCTACCCACCTTGAATGATTTCCAAAAACTTTTGGGGGACATTAATTGGATAAGGCTTTCATTAGGCTTAACCACGAGTGAATTAAAACCACTCTTTGACATACTCCATGGCCACTCTGACCCCCGTAGTCCTCGAGAATTAACCATTGAGGGACAACGGGCTCTAGAGATGGTAGAGAAAGCTATCTCACAACAACAGGTAATTAGAATTGATCACACAAAAGCCTGGCAACTAATCATCTTACCTACAAATTATCTGCCTACTGGGTTGTTTTGGCAAGACGCTCCAATAGAATGGATTCATTTATCTTCCTCCAGAAAAAAGGTTATCACACCTTATGCCACATCAGTGACCCAATTAATATTGCAGGGTAGAAAAAGAGCTATCGAGCTGTTTGGGAAACAGCCTGCCACTGTTATTGTGCTTTACACTTCCCTGCAGCCACAGCGGTTGTGGCAAAATGAAACTTTATGGCAGATCGCTTTTGCAGATCGACTGCCATTATCCCTTAAATAAATTATTACAATTATTCATTCAAAACCCTGTGTTATTTCCAAAAATTATCTCTAAAGAACCTCTGTCTGATGCTCTGTTAGTGTTTACTGATGGGTCTACGTCTGGAATTGCCAGCTATGTCATCAATAATCAGGGCCATACATTGAATACTAAAGAAACCTCTGCACAGAGAGTAGAGTTGGTAGCTGTCATTGCAGTATTTAAATGCTTGCAAGATGTAAATTTTAATTTGTACACAGATTCTAAATACATCGTATCTATCCTTCAAGGTTTGGAGAAGGCTACCCTGACTGACAGTGATCCCTCTACAGTCATAACTGCTCTCTTGTCTTTACAGCAACTGATTCAGCAACGAACCTCACCCTGTTTTGTGGGACATATCAGAGCTCACTCAATTCTCCCTGGACCTTTAGCAGAAGGAAATGCACAAGCAGACATGTTGACTCGTAGCGCTTCCTTAGTCATTTCCTCTATTGAACAAGCATGAACCTCACATGCTCTGCATCATCAGAATGCTTCAGGTTTAAGAAAACAATTTAACATTACTCGTGAAGCCACCCGACAAATAGTAAAGGAGTGTCAGAACTGTCCCGAGCATATGCCCCTTGGCCCTCAGTATGGTGTTAATCCACGGGGATTGCTCCCAGGGCATATTTGGCAAATAGATGTTACTCATATAGCTGAACTCGGTCGGCAATCATTTGTGAACGTCACAGTGGATCCTTATTCTGGATTTTTAGTGGCAACCGCACGTACTGGGGAAAATACAAAACAGGCTATTTGCCATGTATTATCATGTTTTGCCATCTTGGGCATTCCAAAAATTATAAAAACTGACAATGGGCCTGCATATGCTAGCAAAACTTTTACAGAGTTTTGTGCAACTTTCCAAATTACTCATATCACAGGCATTCCTTATAATCCTCAGGGCCGGGGGATCATCGAGCGAGCCCACAGGACCCTAAAGGCTCAAATTGCAAAAGTAAAGAAGGGGGAATATACCTGCCATTCTCCTAGTAATATACTTAATCTCTCTTTATTTACCCTTAATTTTTAAAATTCGGATGCAGAAGGTTTCTCAGCAGCTGAGAGGCATTGGAGACCCCCCAGTGGAAAATACGCTGAGGTTAAGTGGAGAGATCCGCTCACCAATGAATGGAACGGACCGGATCCCGAGCTTATCTGGGGGCGGGGTCGTGTCTGTGTGTTTCCTAGGCATCAGAACGGACCTAGGTGGTTACCAGAGCAGCTGATAAAACATCATGGAGCCGATCGATCTAACTGGCAGAATGAAGAAACTGAATATTCACAATCCTAGCCTGTACCCCTGGAAGAGACCCCCAAGAGCAAGAGGGACTCAAGACACAGCTGTGCCGACATGGGACCAGACTAAGAGACCATATAATCACTCTGAATGGGGGTGGGATAGGGTTAAAAACCATTTTATGGGGATATGGAGTCAAGGCAATGTATTTATTGACGTTCCATGCTGATATAAATGCTATAGAGTCTGCTCCTCTAGATACCTCACCTGCAGACTTAGCAAAAGAACTGTTTGACAAGCTTTCTGATATGATCTCTAGACATAGTTTATCTTCATTATTCTATTCTGGTGTTATGTTGTTGGCCGGAGTGTTCATGTTCCTATGTTTATTCCCAGTCTGGTCCAACCAGAAACACAAAGCATCTCAGAGCTGCAGACAGGAGTCCATTGGCTCAAATTAAAAAATAAAGAAGGGGGAGATGTTGGGAGTTAGTGACGTGTCTGGACATGGTCCACGTAGCCTGAGGCTCTGGAGCCAAGGACTTAACCCTGTGGGGAGCTGAAATGAAGATAGTTACAAAGGTCCGAGCTCATGCAGGAGGCAGGATGTTTATGCTGAAAGTGTGTCTGTGCAGCCTGGGAAGAACTACTTTGTGTCACCCTCGCTTCCTTACCAGTTGTTTGTTACTCACTATATAATAAAGGCCTTGAAGCCATTTGAGGCTGCACCTCATTGGAGGGCAGCCTCCTGATCCCATAACTGTGTTCGTCTCTAATTCCCACCGCTCGAACTCAGGTTTGTTCATCTTTCAGGCTGGTTCCTGACACACTTGGAAACAGCACTGTGAAAAAATTTCGTACGAAGCAGGATTTGGCCAAAGGTGAAAGACCTTCCAAAACCACCCCTAGAGAACTTAGCCAAACAATGAATGTTGCAATAAGCTCCTGCAGGAAAGGTGCATCTATGACACAAATCCCGAGCAGGTACCTATATTCTGCACAGTACAAAATGCATATGAATTCCTGGCTGAAAACTCACTCCAGAAGGATGAAATGCATGTTTCTCTCTGAAAGAACACTCAGCCACTAGGTTGTTGCTTGCTCCTTAAAGTCTTTGTAGAAACATGTATTTTCACTAGTGGAATAAGTTTTGGGATGCCTTGTTTCATGTCTTGCAAGCCTCATGTGCAGCCTTCTATGTGGTTTCCTTGGACAATGTGGAAAAACGTGGATTATGTTTCCCAAATGACTTGAAATCCAGGAAAACGCACACTGCATCACTCTTGCTCAAACAAGCTCTTACACCTAATGCATTGAGAAGATATAAGAAAGTAGAAAACAAGGGCATTTTGCATTGAAATTCAGCGGTGTACAAAAGTTCACTTCTTAAGGTTGCAGGGAGCTAAAGCATTAATTACTTTGTGTTTTCTATGAAATCTTTATATTTCTTTGTGCCCTAAACACCTGGACTCTTTTTTTTTTTCTTCTTCCTGGCTCCATCAAGTATTTGATGGGCAGAGAGTGTCCTGGTATAAAGGTCGAGGAGAAACCTAGGTGTAATCCCTCCATCCTGGCCTAAGCAGCCTGTGAGAGGTAGAGGTGATGCCTGGAATAACAGATGTTATCCAGTGACTGTGGAGAATCAGAGGGGCTGCCTGGGGTAAGGAGTGCACTGCACCCAGCTGGCAATCTGGGAGCACTTTCTACAGGCTAGTTTCACGTGCGCACCTTTCAGGGCAGGTTTTCTGGGAGTTGTCTTCCATGTTCTTGTGGGACCATGTTTGGTGATCACCTCCTCTGAAGATTCTGGAGTGCACTACTTCCAAATAGGCTAATTAATGGAACAGAATAGCAGGTGTAGTAATAGACCCATATCCATAGGTAAATTTCATATGATCAGTGTGTCTCCTCAGGCCATTAGGAAAAAGGTACATTATATAATAAATGGTGTTGGGACAGGAGGCAAGCAGCAGGTCACAGATAAAAGCCTAGCAGCAAGGCTCTTTCCTGAGTGGAGAGGCGGAGCAGGGTTGGAGTAGAGGGGTGGGGCTCAAAGGCCAGAGATGGGTCAAGAAGTTAGGCCAGTGAGAGGTGGGTGTGAGACAAGAAGGAGGCAGTGGAGAGGACTGGAGAGAGGTGGGCTGGGTGTGAGGTGTGGGCCACAGGCCAGGATGAGCAGCTGAGGCTGCAAGTGAGGACGCCACAGTCTTGGCTCGTTTCTTTTACTGTGACTTTCATTTCTCAGTGAGCCAAAGCCACCAGTTTAGGCTCATTTCTAGAGCCAAAGCAGCCCCTCCTAGGTTCTCTCCTGTTGCTTCTTATATCCTAAGCCCTTTCTTGTTTCACTATCCCCTGGTTGAATGAACATACTCTAAAAATAAATAAAAATAAATAAAAATTTTAAAAAGATAATCTGTTGTAGCTGTATAAAAGCATGTGTAGAGCCTGGCTCTGTGTCTCAGTTGGTTGGAGCGTTGTCCTGTATACCCAATAGGTTGCCCTTGGACCCCTTGTCAGGATGCGTATGGGGAGGCAACCTATCCTTTCTGTCACAACAATGTTTCCCCCTCCTTCTACCTTCCTTTTATCTCTCTAAAATCAGTGAAGATTAAAGGGAAAAAATGAACACAGATCTATATTGATAGTTTAAGCTTTGACAAAACATGAATACATGTAATGTGAGGAGATAGAAAATTCTTTTGGTTTTAAGATAATTAATGATTAAATAAAACAGTAACACCATTCTTCACATTTAAAATGAGTTCAGGGTCTGGGCACATGGTGTTCTAGCAATCACAAGTATTATGTAAAAAAAATTGTGTCCTCTGTAGGTGATCTGAGAAACTCACAACATTATTTCAAATATTTCATTATTTGAAATAATGGTAATATTTCAAAGAGGGAAACTATAGATGGGCAATTCTGGAAACTAAAAGACCAAGATTATTGATTCTTAGTTACATTACAGAACAGCTTTTAAAGAGTAATTTATGAGCAATGGAAAGAAAAGCAAAAATATTCAGATGCCTGCAGTGGTTCATCACGTGATTCAGTCTCTTAGGGGGTCAGATAGTCTCTGCAGCAAGGGTCCGAGTTTCCTCTATCACCCACATGACCTTTGTACTTTCAGCCGGTGGTGCTGGAGTCCAGTGAATGCCCAGGACAGCTTATCCTGGTCAGGAATGAGCCAGAGACACTCTTGCTGCTTCAGGAGTCACCCGTGGAGGGGGGATTCATTTTACCATAGCAGACACTGAGGGGGTGTCTCCACAGGACTGGGAGGAGTCTCCATGAGCAGGAAGAGTGTCAGAGGACAGAGGACCGGCAGAGGAATGGCTAAGTGTGGAAAGTTGTTTTTGTTTTGTTTTAGTGTATTGTGTGTTGTAATAGAGTGACAGTCTGGGTGAGGATGAGGGTTACTGAACATAGGGTTAACTACGCTTTGTTTCATATCATAGATGAAATAAAGACATGTGGACTATTAGCAAACATGTCCTGTGGGACACTGAAATATTTTACTATGAGAAAGTATATTTCTAGAAATTAATTTGTTCCTAAATTTACCAATCTAATGACTACTGGCATCACAGAGAGACAATTCACAATTCCTCAGGAAAGGATCATAATTCTGCCTCCCTGATGCTGCTTTTGGAATATTTATTTTAAGCTGTTGATCTGAACGAGCCCTCGACCCCAGCCCCCGCTTTCTGCCCAAACAAATGCTGCCTCTGCTGCCACCTAGTGTCCATCTTAGGAACAGCCTCTATCTACTAAGCATCTGCTCCTGTCATTGGGCCAGGATTCCTTGCATCCCCAAGCTCAGAATGTCTTGTAGACTCATGTTTGCTTTTTATCTCTGAACCTCTCTTGCATGTGGGGGGTCTCTGAGTCTCTCAGGTTGTGAGGTATGTATGTGTTAAATTTGGTTATTTTCTGTTGTTAATCTGTGTCATATCTATTTGATTATTAGACTAGAAAAGAATGTTGGGGAATTGTGTTTCTCCCCCACATAAGCAAATAAGCAGATATTTTCCAGAATGTCAATTTTGGAAGTACATCTACTTCCCCTTGTCCTGAAATAAGATGTATCAATTTATCTAACGTAACATTTTGGAGGAATTTAATGATTTTATCAATGATATTTGGAACAATCTACTAATTTAGCTTCTAGATGGAAAATTTTTATTTACCTTTCCAAAGGTGTGAATAAAGAGCATCCAAGTTTTGCATTTTTCACATTGAGTTTAAATGGGTAGGTAAGAAAAAAGAAGCTAAAAAAGAACCTATAGTTCTCCCCCATTCCTTCCTAAGAGATTTCAATGGAAAAACCTGGTTTTAGGAAGGGAACTAATTCCCTTAGCATGAGACATTAAGGCTCCAAAAGAGCCTGTGGGCCACCCCCACCCCTGCATGTTCTATTGCTTTCGGGGTGCCTTACAAAAAATAACCTCCCGAGGGTGCTGCACTTTTCCTACATTATTATATACTGCAGGTTTTTCTAATAATCTAAGGAGATGTTTTTATTGTACATAATTTCCATATGAATTTGAGTCTATTACTGGACTTCGTATTCTGTTCCATCAATTTATCTATTCACAGGGCATTGCCCAGCTTTTTAAATTACTGTAGCTTTTTAACACAATATATTTTTATATCTAGTTGGGATAGCTTTTATTCATTCATTTATTTTTCAGAATTTTCTTTTACATTTTTTATTTTAAAGTGAACTTAAACAAGCTTGTTTTAGTCTTTAAATCTTGCTGACATTTTATGTCAGCAAGTCTTGCTGACATAAAGTCATATTAAATGTATAGTCTACTTTGGGAAATTGACATCATCAGTTTTTTTCTATTTGAGAATACAAAGTTACTTTCCAGTTCAAGTGTTTGTTATTGGGTAGCATTTTAAAATGTTGTTCATGCAGATGGTGCACATTCTTGTTAAGATCACCCCTAGGCATCTTATGTGTTTTGTTGCCATAAAAAGGATACATATTTATGCATGTTATCTCTACCTCAGTTTACTAAATCCTATTATTTTCAATAATTTTAAAGTGGATTTCATGATAATAAAATTACATTAGTTTAGCTATATAGAAACATGTAAAAATAGTTAAAACATGGAAGAAGATATGAAAAGATATGGTCCTATGAGGAGTTAGAAAAATTCTTTTTGTTAGTTTTAAGTTCATTCATGATTAAATAAAATTGGGACAGGATTTTTAGCATTTTAAATGAGTTCAAGTCCTGGACCTATGGTATTCTAGAAATCACAAATATTTGGTAAGTAAAATTGTACCCCCTGTAGGTTATAGGCAGAATTCTGAACATGGCACCTGTCCACATTTTCATAAAAATACTGGCAAATAATCATAATTAACAAGAAATTGATTATGAAACTCAATAAACTAGTAATCATTGTTCTTATGACTTTTAAAAATATTGCTAACTTTTAAATCTTAATTTTCTAAATATAAGAAAAACTAAACAGAGACAGTCTACATTATTATCAAGGGCTGAAAAATTAATAACATTCACCTCACATACTCCCGGAGACAAAGATGTCAATTTGAATGGAACACTTTTTACCATACTTGTAGTTACATCCTATCTGTGTGCTCACATATAAAGTCAGTCTCTTGAAGACAAAAGTTAGTTGGGTTTTATTTTGTTCCATTGTGTTTCTCATTTTCTTTTTTTGTATCTAGATAGTCCTATTTTTTTTTTAATTTGTTTTGTGTGTATGATACAAGTATTTTTTAATTTTTTCAGAAGTTTATTTATTTATTTATTTATTTATTTATTTATTTATTTATTTATTTATTTATTTATTTTAAGGAAAGAGAGACACACCAATTTGTTGTTCTACTTATTTGTGCATTCATTGGTTTATCCTTCTATGTATTCTAACTGGGGCATCTAACCCGCGACCTTAGCATACTGGGACAACTCCCTAACCAGATGAACTGCACTGCCAGGGATATAGGTATGTTCTTTTGGTTGCCATCATGCTGACATAAAATATTGTAATGTTATAACAACATATTTTGAATTCTTGGTCAGGTAGTTAATAGATCTCTATTCATTTAAGGCCAATTTTTGGAAATTTATTGTGTTCCCCTGGTTGGATCATCTTTTTCTGTTACTTTCTATGCCTTTTGGTTTTGGGTTGAAATGTAGGTGTAGAAACATTCACCATCCCAGGCTTTATACAAGAGAACCATCAGCTGTAGTAGAAATTCTAAGGTTTATTAATCCGGTTCTGTGAATGTGTATGCTCTGTGTTTGGTTTGTGCATAATTTCCCAGTTTAAAATATTTTCTCTTCTTTAGAGGTTATGGTGTTTGATTGTCTTTTTACCTCATGTACTGCAGTCTTTATGTTGTTTGGAGAGTCTCCTCTTTTAGTAGCCACCACAATAAATTCACATTATGCTGTCATTAATTTAGTGCTCTGTGTCACACAAAAGAGAAACTAGTCCTTCAGGCAAAATGCAGATCATTGAACACACAGTACACATCTATTTCTCACCATAGAAGAACTGGGAACTGGGAGTTTTCTCACAATATTGCCATGGTTTGTCAGGGAAGGTAAGCAGCTACTGGGGGCAGATGTAATCAGCTTATCTTTTTTCTTTGAGGTGGCTCTTGCTTGTTTTCTTGGGGCTGCTATGGTCTAACTGGCTTCTGGAGTCCTTGAAATAGACAGTTGTGTCAACAACTGCCACTAAGATCACTTTTCTATGGAGGAATAAAGTTTAGATGCTTCCTATTCTGCCATGAGGCTAACATCCTATAACCAGTACTAATTGTGTACATTAGAATTAAAGTATATTTACTAACTCTACTGTGTGATGCCTTATTTGATGTCTTTCAGTTATGTCTTCTGAAGATACCCAGGCTTGTTGCCACAGCAAGACTTAGAGAATTCATTCCACCAAATGGTACTGGTATACAAGGTATGGCCTGAGAATGTGTACTTAATGAAAGACTGGGAATCTTAGTTGCACTGTGAGGGCAGAGGATGTTATGATGGGCATAAGCAATTACTCATAATAAAATCTTTGTTTAGATAGACATTTTTAGGTTTTTTTTAGAGAGAGAGGAAGGCAGAGAGGGAGAGAGAGACAGAAACATCAATGTGACCAATTGGTTACCTCCCATATGCACCCTGACTGGGGGTCCAGCAGAGATTGAACCTGCACCCTGGCAATCAAATCTGTGACCCTTCAGTGCATGGGAGAATGCTCCAACCAACTGAGCCACAGCAGCCTGGGCTATATACAACACCTTTTAAAAACTGCTGCAACAAGGCCATAATTATTGCAGAACAGTGTGTTTCTAAACACAAAGACCCAAAACATTTTTTTAATATACACAGAAATTCTAAATGATGTCATTTTGAGAATCCCTTAAACAGCGATTCATTATTCTTTTACCTAGAAATAATCCCTTCTTGTTTTGAAGTCTATAATTTTCATAAACTTGGGAAGGTTTTTACACAACCATCATGGTTCAGTAGGTTTCATAAAATAGTTTGGGAATAACTTTACATGTTTCATGAAATTAGAGACATCACTGATGGACTTTCTGTCTTCAATGATTATCAGGGTACATGTAATGGAGAGAGAACTTATCAATTCAATGAATCTTGGAAAATTTTTAACCAATGGTCACACCCTAATAAATACTCAAAAACTTGGTCTTCAGAGAACCATCATAAAAGTGGAAATGTTTTTAATCAAACCTCAAATTTTAATACACATCAGAATAATCATATTGTAGAGAAGACAAACAGGGTGTGAGAAATCTTTGAACCAACCTTTAAATGTTAATGAACATGAGAAAATTCATACTGGAGAAGAATCTTACAAATGTAATCAGTGTGGGAAAGTCTTTATTCAATTATACACTTTCAATAACCATAAGAAAAACCATACTGCAGGAAAACCTTACAAATGTAATGACCGTGACAAAGCCTTTGATAGGCGAGCACACCTAACTGACCCTGAGAGAATTCACACTGGCAAGAAACCTCACAAATGTGAAGAATGCGGCAAAGCCTATATTTGGTGTTCAAAATTTACTGTACATGAGAAAACCCAAACTGGCGAGAAGACTTCCAAATGTGTTGAATGTGATAAAGTTTTTAATCAGCTTTCACAACTTATGAGACATAAGACAATTCATACTGGCAAAAACCTGTTTAAATGTGAAGAATGTGGGGAGGAGAAACAAGATGGCAGCTCAGGTAACAGCTGCACCCGCCGCCTCCCGCAACCACATCAAAATTATAACTAAAATACAGAACCACCAGCACTCAGAGCCTCCTGAGATCTGGCTGAATAGAAGCCCTACAACCAGGGAGCTGAAGAAGCACCGAGACCAGGAGGAGGGGGTGAGAGGCGGGCAGATCAGGGCTGAGTCTTGGAGACGGGGCCGCGAGCTCACACCCGGTGCCGCGGGTTAAACCCGGGAGGGAATCTCAGCAGCGGGGGTTTCCCAGAGGAGTGAGGGGTCCCAGCCCCACATCAGGTCCCCAGCCCAGGGCTCCAGGGCCAGGAAGAGACGTCCCCAAAACTTCAGGCTGTGAAACCAGAGGGAATGTCGCTGAGGATGGTGGAGGCTGTGGGAGCCCCAGCAGCTCCTCTTAAGGGCCCGGCACGGACTCACTCCGACGCTCCCTCTGAGCCCAGCGCCGGGCAGCAGCCTGAAAGGACCCAGGACACTCGGGGAGGAACTAACCTGCCTGAGATCCGGGCGAGAGCTGGAGGGCGGCCTCCTCCCGGGCAGAGGAGCTGGCGGAGGCCATTGCTCCTTTGGCGAGTCCTCCCGGCACACAGCCAGCAGGCAGGCGCCATGTTTGAATCGCCAGCACCTGACTCGCACTATTGGCCCCGCCCCGTGATTCCGGAGGCCCCGACCCTCCCCACCTGCAGCTCATCCAGGCCATTTCCAGGGGCTTTTCTGTGCAAGTGGCCTCTTGAGCCTCATGCTTACAGGCTAAAATCTCTCAAACAAGCAGCAGCAGGCCCCATATGGCTTGATAAGCGGCCCCAGGCCTGGCACTAGCGGCAGCTGCACTGGCTCATAGCTTGGCCTCTCCTGGGCACCTCCAAGCCCAGCACAAGCAGCAGCCAACTACGGTTTGCTGTGTAGCTCATGCTGGGTGGCCCTGGGCAAGGCACTAGCAGAGGCTGACTTTGCACCTCCAGGGAGGCCCCAGCGGTAGTGCACTCAGTGCTCAGACTTGACCACACTGGATTACAACCCTGCCACATGCACAAGTGGGACACTCAAGGGGTGCACTTGGTGAACACCAAAGCCCCACTGAAGTAAATCCTGCTCCATAGGAGTTTCTCCAGCACAGCAGCTCTTTGGCTGTAGTTGCAGCTGGTCCTCACAGCTGATTCATCTGGGGGTCAATTCCTCCCAGGGATGCCAACAGCAACCAAGGATCAACTGCATCAGGACAGTGCACACAGCCCACACAGGGAGCACCTAGAAGGCCCAGCTCAGGTGACTGGGGAGGCTGAGCCACTGGACCCTACAAGGCACCTACTACACAAAGCCACTCTACAAATTCCAGGAGACATAGCAGCTCTGCCTAATATATAGAAACAAACACCCGGAAGCAGACAAAATGCGGAGGCAAAGAAAGATGTCACAAAGGAAAGAACAGAAGAAATCTCTAGAAGAGAAACTAAATGAAATAGATCCAAGCAAGCTAATAGATACAGAGTTCAGAGTTTTGCTTATAAGGATGTTTAAGCATACTATTAGAAAAATAACAGAAAATTGATAACATAATAAATTGCCAATTTGAAATGAAAGCTACACGAACTGAAATGAAGAGTAATTTACAGGGAATCAACAGTAGAGTAGAGGACGCTGAGAATCAAATCAGCAATTTGGAACATGAGGAAACAAAAAACACCCAACCAGAAGAGAAAAAAGAAAAAAGAATTCAGAAATATGAAGATAGTATAAGGGGCCTCTAGGACAACTTCAAGAGGCCCAATATTTGTATTATTGGGGTGCCAGAAGGGGGAGAAAGAGAGCAAGAAATTGAAAACCTATTTGAAAAAATAATTACAGAAAATTTCCCCTACCTGGGGAAATAGACTTACAAGTCCAGGAAGCACAGAGGGTCCCAAACAAGAGGAACCCAAAGAGGCTCACAGCAAGACACATCATAATTAAAATGCCAAAGGTTAAAGACAAAGAGAATCTTAAAAGCAGCAAGAGAAAAGCAGTTAGTTACCTACAAGGGAGCTCAGGCCAGAAGGGAGTGGCAAGAAATATTCAAAATGATGAAAAACATGGAACTACAACCAAGATTGCTCTACCCAGCAAAGCTATCATTTAGAATTGAAGGTCAGATAAAGAGCTTCACAGATAAGAAAAAACTGAAGGAGTTCATCACCACCAGACCAGCACTACAGGAAAAGTTGAAGGGTCTTCTTTAAGAAGAAGCTAATGAACAAAAAAATCTGATGAACTAAATAGATCCAGAGACATTGACGCATGCAACAGGCGATCATATTTTGGAGGAAAGAGGGAAGGCGGGTGGAGGGTGGGAAGGGATTAACCAAAGAAGTTATATGCATAACCCATGGACACAGTCAATAATGGGGTGAAGGACTGGGGAGGGGGTGGGAGTGAAGTGGAGGGGGTCAATTGGGGGGGGAATGGGACACCTGTAATACTCTCAACAATAAAGATAAATTTTTTTTTTAATGTGGAGAATGTGACAAAGCCTTTAATCTGCTTTCACAACATTCTTAATATTTAAAAATTCATACCAAAGAGAAGATTTACAACTGTGAAATACATGGCAAAGCCTTTAATCAGAATTCACATGTTACTAAACATGTGATCATTCATAATGTAAAGAAGCCTTACAAATGTAATGAATGTTCTAACATGCTTCTTCTGTCAATAGCATTACACCATAATTCACAGGAGTGTGAGTATTCTACACAGCAATTCACCTGTGTATTACTTCAAACATTAAAACACATTCTAAAGACATCATGAGTGTATTATTTTATGACATAACATAAAATCAATACATTTCTACATGCTACTAGCAAAGTCTTTTGAGGAAAGTCTAATTCTAGAGTTTGAATTAACTCTACATTGTTTCAACCTGCAGTGAAGATTTTGTACACTCTCAGTAATCAGTATACAAAGCCTATTTGGAAAACTATTTTTAGTACAAACTATAAGTACTAAATGAAAATCACACTAAGTATGTCATAAATATTCTAAATGCTCCTTCTGTACATGGCATTACATTATAATACTTTACAAAGATATGAGCGTTCTACACAGTCATTCATGTGTGTATTACTTCAAACATATTCCAAAGTGTTAATGCCTGTATTCGGCTAAAACATAATGTAAAATCAATATATTTGTACATGCTACTAGCAAAGTCTTTTGAGAAAAGGCCAATGTTAGAGTTTTAATTAGCTCTGCATTAGTTAAACTGTAGTAAAGACTTTGTACACTCTCAGTAAGATGTATACAAACAGCACTTGGAAACAATATTTTTTGCACAAGCTATAAGTACTAAATGAAACTTCTATGTATTTCTGACATGCTCCTTCAGTAAACTGCATTACTTAATCATACTTCACAGTAGATATCAACATTCTACACAGTAATTTACTTGTGTATTACTTCAAAGATTAAAAGATACCATAGAGTTAATTCATGTAGTAGTCTATGACATAAAGTACAATCAATACATTTGTACTTGCTACTAACAAGGGCTGTTCATAAAAGTCTAGTTTTATTGTGTGAAATAGCTCTGTAGAGTTCAAACCTGTAGTGAAGTTCGGTACATGCTTAGAGAGATGTACAATCAGCATATTTAGAAACACTATTTTTAGCCCAAGCTATACGTACTAAAAGAAATTCCTTCTATTTTTGTAATAAATGTTGTAGCATGCCCCTTCAGTAAATGGCATTATAGAATTATACTTCACAGGTGATATGATCATTCTACAGAGCAGTTCACCTATGTATGTCCTCAAAAATTGAAACATATTACAAATAGATAATGCATATATTAGTCTATATAATAATGTACAGACAAAACATTTGAAAATACTATTACCAAACCAAGATCAAGACAGTCCAGTTTGAGAATTTCAATGAGCAACTCATTCGGTAAATCTTTATTGATTTCAGAGAGAGGAAAGGAGAGGGAGAAAGATAGATAGAAACATCAATGATGAAAGAGTCATTGATCGGCTGCCTTCTGCACGCTCCTGACTGGGGATCGAACCCTCAACCAGGGCATGTGCCCTAACCGGGAATCAAACCCCAATCACCTGGATCCTAGGTTGGTACTCAATCACTGAGCCACGCCCGGCCGGGCTCATTGGGTAAAACTTGATAGACCATTCTGAGATTAATTCCTACAAAGCTGGATTTGGGCAAACTTTTAAGCAAAGGCTAAAATTAATAAATATGATACTAAACATATAATGAATGTTTCAAAATGCTCCCCCAGAGAATGGCATTATATTATAATTCTTAACAGAAGATATGAGCATTCTACACAGTAATTCACTTGTGTATTACTTCAAAGATTTAAACATATCCCATAGAGTTCATGTATTAATCTAAGACATAAAGTAAAATTAGTACATTGGTATATGCTCCTAGCAAAGTTAGTTGACAAAAGTCTTGTTTTAGTGTTTGAATAAGCTCTGCATTGTTTAATCCTGTAGTGAAGAGTTTGTACACTCTCAAAAAGATTTAATAACACTTTTTTAAGGACACACTATAAGTACTAAATGAAACTCCTACTAGCTATGTAATGAATTTTCTAACATGCTCTTTCAGTAATTGGAATTATAATTCTTCACAAAAGATATAAACATTTTACACATTAGTTCACCTGTGTATTTCTTCAAAGATTGAAACATTCCAAATAGATAATGTGTGTATTAATTCATGAAATAACATATAATCAATGCATTTGTAGTTGTTACTAAAAAGTCCATTGAGAAAAGTCTAGTTTTAATGTTTGAATTAGATCTGCAATGTTTTAACCTTTAGTGAAGTATTTGTGCATACTTAATGGAATGCAGTTGATATTCACAGAATATTTCATCCCAAAACAACATAATATACATTCTTATCAAGGGCTCATGGAACACTCTCAAAGACAGACCACATTTTAGGACACAAAAGAAATCTTAACAAAATCAAGAAGATTGAAACCATACCAAGCATCTTCTATGATCACAATGGCATGAAAATAGAAATCAACTATAATAAAAAAAATAAAAAACTCCAAAACCTTCAAACACTTAAAGGATAAATCACACGTTATTATAAAATGAATATATTACCAATGTGATCAAGGAAGAAAAAAATTACCAGGAAAAAAATGAAAATGAACACTCAGCAACCCCAAATTATGGGACACATTGAAAGCTGCCCTGGGAGGGAAGTTTGTAGCATTATTGCCTATCTCAAGAAGCAAGAAAAATCTATAATAAACACACTAACTCTACATCTAAAAGAACCAGAGAAAGAATAACAAGAAAAGCCTAGAGTAAGTAGAAGAAAGGAAATAATGAAGGTCAGTGCAGAAGTAAATGACATAGGAAACAAAAAATAAATAAAAATAAAAACAGTACAAAAGATGAATGAAACCAAAAGCTGATTCTTTGAAAAGAAAAGGAGATTGATAAAACCTAGCCAAAATCATCACGATACAAAGAGAAAAAGCTGAAACAAGTAAAATCAGAAATGAAGGAAGAGAAGAAACAACAGATACCACAGAAATAAAAACGGATTGTAAGAAATACTGTGGGTCGTCAGAGCCATGGCAGAATGAGAGATACCCTGGGCCTCTCCTCCTGAAACCTAAACAAATTAACCAACTATAATTCAACAAAGAATTTCCTACTCAACACGCAGGCGTGCCTAAGAGACCTGCCTGCGGAAACGTCTGAAGGGGAATCAGCAGGGAGCAAGCAGGGCGGAAAGCCCGGCCGCCCGCCGGAGATGCCGCCTGCGGCTGGGAGCTGGCCTGCCGGGGAGAGGGAGGCGCCGGCGGCCCAGGCTCGGCCTTCGCCGGCTGGGGGGGCGCTTCCGGGGCTGCCCGCAGGGCGAGTGGAAGGAACCACCGAGGCGGCATGTGCCTGAGGGTGCGGGGTCTGCCTTGCAGCTGTCCCCCGTCAGCAGAGGGTGTTTCTGACAAAGAAATGGAACCACAGAGCCCAGCCACACCTTGGGCTTCCAAAACTGACCTCCCCTTGCCAGGTCAAGGAATAGTTTTTTTTTTATTATTTATTTATTTATTTATTTAAAATATGTCTTTGTTGATTTCAGAGAGAAGAAAGGAGAGGGAGAGAGCTAGAAACATCATTTATGAGAGAGTCATTGATCTGCTTCCTCCTGAATGTCTCCCACTGGAGATCGAGCCTACGACCCAGACATGTGCCCTGACCGGGAATTGAACCCCAATCTCCTGGATCCTAGGTCAATGCTCAGCTGCTGAGCCACTCCAGCCATGCAAGTGTTGAGGGACATTTTATCTGTAAACAAAGAGCTATTACAGCAGAACTGCTGTTTCTCTCTGTGACTGAGCTTGGTGCTTTGTAGGGATGCAGCAATGGTTAAAGAACTTGTAGGGTTTACTGTGAATGACAGAAGGGCCTAAAGGAAGGGCTGAAGGCAGCCTAACCTTGTAAATCCATTCACCTTTGACTGCAAATGAATAAATGAAACAGGTAGTGCGGTTGGGTCAGCTAGTCATGGGAGGAAGACTATCTTTTGTCCCTGGAATTGGTTACTGTTCTAGGGGCCATAAAGCACTGACTGGGAAAAAAGAACTGCTGATGTTATCTTATGTATTCTGGAAAATGTCTTATGGTGGGAGGTTGTGTAACTTTGGTGAATAAATGCCAAGTGTGCTGCTTGCTTGGGACTGGAAGATCTCTGTACGCCTCCAGTCCCTCAGTCTCTTGTTCACTAGGAATTTTGTGTCTGAGTAATCATTCATCTGTCGCCCAGGGTCTGCTGGTCAACCCTGGCAGTTCTTGGGGTGGTCAAGGGTTCCCCATTATGGTGAGGGCAAAACAAACCCCACCCCCAAGCAGCACAACTATACTATCCTAGGGAAGCCCGTGAAGGTCAAGTCTAGGAGTTAAAAAAAAAAAAAAAAAAAAAATCTTGCTATTCAGCACCATCTACTGGAAAATAGTAGAAAGACCTCTTCAGAGAACACTGCTCTAGAAGGAACATTTATGCCTAGACAAAGGAGAAGAGCAAGTACCATGAACAACCACAGTAATGAGGATGATCAGAAAGAAAATGAAAAGTCCCCAGAAAGCAAGCTAGAACACGTGGAAATATGATATAAATGACAGAAATTTCAAGATTGCAGTCCTGAAAACACTCAACGAGATACAAGAAAATATAGAAAGGCAATTCAGTGCACTCAGAAAACAAATCAATGAACAAAATGAGTACTTTACCAAAGAGATTGAAATTTTAAAAAGGAACCAATCAGAAATCCTGGAAATGAAGCATGCAATTAAGGAAATTAAGAATGAGCTACTGAGCATAGAAAACAAAGCCAACCAGATGGAGGAGAGAGTTATTGATATTGAAGATAGGAATCTAGAAATGATGCAAAGGGAAGAAGAGAGAGACCTGAGCATAGAGGCAAATGAAAGAGCTCTATGAGAACAGTCTGACTCCATCTGAAAAAGCAATATTAGAATTACAAACATTCCTATAGAGGGACAAGGGAACAGAGAATCTATTCAAACAGATAGTGGATGAGAACTTCCCAAAAAGACTCAAAGAACTAGATCCTCGTATCCAAGAAGCAAACACAACACCTTGTTACAACACTACCAAAGAAAAACAACAGACAGAACTACAAAGGAAAAGAACCAGTGGAGGCACAGAGCTACCAGGAAACAAAAGATAAAATGACTATGGGAAATCCTCATTCATCAATAATTACCCTCTATGTAAATGGTCTGAATTCACCAATAAAGAGGCACAGAGTAGAGAGTGGATCAGAAAACAAAATTCAACCATATGCTGCCTACAAGAGGCACATCTAAGCTGCAAAGATAAAGTAGATTCAAAGTAAAAGGGTGGAAAATGATTCTCCAAGCAAATAATATTCACAGAACAGTAGGTGTAGCCATACTTATATCTGACAAAATAGACTTCAAGACAACAAAGATAAGAAAAGACAAAGATGGACACTTTATAATGATGAAGGGGACACTACATCAAGAAAACACGATACTCCTTAATATATAAGCACCCAACCGGGGAGCACCAAAATATATAAAACAACTACTCACAGAAATAAAGGGAGAAACACATCAAAAGACAATCATAGTTGGGGATCTTAATACTCCATTGACAGCTCTAGACAGATGAACCAAACAGAAAACCAATAAAGAAATATCGCCCTTAAATGAAACACTAGACCAAATGACATAATTGACATTTCAGAACTTTTTATTACAGAACATCAGATTATACGCTCTTCTCCAGGGCACATGGAACATTCTCAAGGAAAGATCATATGTTGGGTCACAGAACTTGCATCAACAAATTCAAGAAGACTGAAATTATACTAAGCATATTCTCTGACCACAATGTCTTGAAATGAGAAGTCAACTGCAAAAAGGAAGTAAAGAAACCCACAAATACATGGAGATTAAGCAACATACTACTAAAAAATGACTGAGTCAAAGAAGAAATAAAAGATGAGATCAAAATATATAGAGAGGCAAATGAGAATGACAACATATTGAAACTTCGGGGATGCAGCAAAAGCAACACTAAGAGGGAAGTTTGTTTCATTACAGGCCTATCTCAAGAAACAAAAGAAATCCCAAGTAAACAGCCTAACATCACATCTTAAAGATCTAGAAAAAGAAGAACAAAAGCTACCTAAAGTCAGCAGAAGAAAGAAAATCATAAAAATTTGAGCAGAATTGAATGAAATGGAGAACAAAGAGACTACTAAAAATTAATAAAACAAAGAGCTGGTTATTTGAAAAGATTAATAAAATGGACAAACTCCTGGCTAGACTTATTAAGAAAAAAGGGAAAAGACCTGTATGAACAAAATCAGAAATGAAAGAGGAGAAGTCATCACAGACATCACAGATATAGAAAGGATCACACTAGAATATTATGAAAGACTATATGCTACCAAATTCAATAATTTAGAAGAAATACATAAGTTCTTGGAAATATATGACCTTCCTAGACTAAATCATGAAGAATTAGAAAATCTAAGGAGAAAGATCAGCAGCAAGGAAATAGAAACAACCAGCCAAAAACTACCAGAAAAAAAAAGCCCAGGACCACATGGCTTCACCAGCGAATTCTACCAAATGTTCAAAGAGGAGTTAAAACATATCCTCCTCAAACACTTCCAAAAATTTGAAGAGGCAATATTTCCTAACATATTTTATGAGGCCATATAACCCTAATACCAAAACCTGGCAAGGAAAACACAAAAAAAGAAAACTACAGACAAATATCTCTGATAAATAGAGATGCAAAAATCCTAAACAAAATACTAGCAAATTGAATCCAGAAGCACATAAAAAAAATAATACATCACGACCAAGTGGGTCCATTCCAGGGGCACAAGGGTGGTTCAAAATATGTCCATTGGTGTGACACAGCCCATCAACTAGAGAGGGCAAAATCACACAATCCTATCAACAGGTGGAGAAAAAGAATTTGATAATAAACAACATCAATTTATGCTTAAAACACTGAATAAAATAAGAATAGAAGAAAAGTATCTTTTTTTAAAAAATATGTCTTTATTGATTTCAGAGAGAGGAAGAGAGAGGGAGAGAGAGAGAAACAACAATGATGAGAGAATCGTTGATCAGCTGCAGCCCGCAACCCCGGCATGAGCCCTGACTGGGAATCGAACCCCGATCTCCTGGATCTTAGGTCGATGCTCAGCCGCTGAGCCACACCCGGCCGGGCAGAAAAGTATCTTAATATAATAAAGGCCATATATGATAAGCCCACAGCAAATATCATACTGAAGGGTGAAAAACTGAAACTGTTTCCTGTAAGATCAGGACAAGACAAGGAAGTCCGCTCTCAGAACTTTTATTCAACATAGATCTGGAAGTCTTAGCCAGAGCAATAAGGCAAGAGAAATAAATAAAAGGCATCAAAGTAGGGAAAGAAGTAAAACTGCCACTTGTAGGAGATAACATGATTTTATGTATATAGAAAACCCAAAAGACATACCAAAAATTATTAGAAAAAATAAACAAGTACAATATAGTGTGTACTATCAAAGATTAACTTCACTATGTTCCAGATAGTTAATGTATGAATAAGTTTATGACATAACATGAATTTCACACATGTGTTCAGGCTTGTAGCAAAGAATGTGTGAAAGAGTGTAGTTTTAGTGTTTAAATGTGCCTCGAATGGTTTAAACCTGGAATAAAGTATCTGAACATTCCTACAAAGGTGTATACAACACATATGTGAAACACCATTTTTCCCACAATCATGATTAATAAATGAAAAAGTTAGGAAATATGTAAAATGTGAAATAACAGGCAATTTCCGTAAAGAACATTACATTGTAACACTTCACAGAAGAGACGAGCACTCTGCAGAGGACTTCTCTGGTGTATTGAAACATACTTGAAATAAAGCATATATTTTTCAAGAGATATCATGAAACCAATGCAATCGTAATGCTAATAGCAAACCAGAATTGGAAGAGTGCACTTTTAAGGTTTCAAGCAGCAGCTCATTGTGTAAAACTTGATTGAGCATTGTGGAATTAATTCCTACAAAGTAGGATTTTGCAAATTTTTAAGCACACACAAAACTAAGAAGAGAGATGTTAACAAAATATTGAGTGTTGGAACATCCTCCCCCTACAGAGGCCATTATATGACAATACTTTACAGAAGATATCAGCATGCTACACAGTAATAAACGCATGTATTTTGTCCAAGATTGAAACATACTCCAAAGAAATTATTTTCATGTATTTCTCTATGAAAGAACCTAAAATCAATATATTTGTACATGCTCCTTCAAAGTCTTTTGAGAAAAGTCTTTTTTTAGTGTTTGAATGAGTTGTCTTCATTGTTTCAACTTCTAGCAAAGGTGAGACACACTCTTAGAATGCTGTATACATAGAATATCTGAAAACACGGATTTCTAGCACAAATTACATGTAATACAAGAAAATCTACACTATGTAACAAGTATTGAAACATGCTCATACTGTTAATGGCTTTAGATGATAAAACTGACAAGAAAATAGAAGGATTTTGCAGTGAAATACACCTGTGAACTATCCCAGGTTCATTTCCATAGGTTCCAGATAGTTAATGCATGAATTAGGAGTCATCGCATGAACTCCTTACATTTTTACAAGCTCATAACAAAGACTGTATAGAAGAATGTAGTTTTAGGGTTTCAATTAGCATGAATTGTCTAAACGTGCTGTGAAGCTTCTGTACACTCCTGAAAGGTGTACACAATGCATATGTGAAACACTGTTTTTAGCACAATCATGATTAATTAATAAAACAGCTACAAACTGTAAACCATGCAGTAACAGTCACCTGTAAAGACATTACAACACTTCACAGAAGAGAGGAGCATTTTGCGTGGGACCTCTCTTGAGTATTTCTTCAGAGATAGCAACATACTCAAAATAATGCCTGTATTTTACAAGAGATCACATGAAGCAAATGCATGTGTAAAGGTAACTGCAAACCAGTTTTAGAACAGTGTAGTTTTAAAGTTTCAAGCAGCAACTAATTGTGTAAACCTTGATTGAACATATGAAATTAGTGGGATTTTGGCAAACTTTCAAGCACACACAAAACTAAGAAGAGAGATGAAAACAAAATATTGAATGTTGGGACTTGCTTCCCTTGTAGAGGCCATTATATCAAAATAATTTATGGAAGATATCAGTATACTGCAACGTAATAAATGAGTATGTTTGGTCCAGGACTGAAACATTCTCCAAAGAGAAGATATGCATGTATTTCTCTATGAAAGAACCTAAAATCATTAGATTTGTACATGCTCCTTCAAAATCTTTTGAGAAAGGCTTATTTTCAGTGTTTGAATGAGTTTTGTCTTACATTGTTTAAACTTGTAACAAAAGTGATGTACATTCTTAGAATGCAGTATACATAGAGCATCTGGAAACAAGATTTGTGGATTTCTGGCACAAATTACATGTAATGCAAGAAAATCTGAAGTACGTAACACGTGTTCAAACATGGTCTTACAGTTAATGGCTTTAGCTCATAAGACAAATGAGAAAATGAAAACATTTTGCAGTGCATACACCTGTGTACTATCCCAGGTACATTTCCATAGGTTCCAGATAGATGATGCATGAATTAGCTCATGTCAACATATGAACTCCATACATTTTTACAAGCTTATAAAAAAGGCTGTGTAGAAGAATGTAGTTTTAGGGTTTCAAAAAGCATGAAATTGTCTAAACGTGGTGTAAATTTTCAATATGCTTCAAGAGAGTTGTACAAAATATATATGTGAAACACTGTTTTTAGCACAATCATGATTAATCAATGAAAGAGCTACAAACTGTGTAAACCATGCAGTAACAGGCAACTTCTGCAAAACTGTTACATTAAAACACTTCACAGAAGAGAGGAGCACTCTGCACAGAATTTCTCATGTGTATTTTATCAAAGTTTCGAATATTCTCAAAATAATGCTTGTGTTTTACCAGACATAACATGTAACAGATGCGTTCATAATGTGAAGAGCAAAAGCATATTGGAACAGTGTATGATTAGGGTTTTAAGTAGCAGCTTCTTGTGGACACCCGGATGGAGCATTGTGAAATTAATTCATAGGAAGCAGGATTTGGGCCAAGATTTAAGCACACTCCAAACTACCAACAGAGATGTTATCCAAGTAATGAAAGTTGTAACATGCTCCTCAGTGACAGGCAGTTATATAACACAACTGTCCAGAAGATATGAGCATTCTACACAATACTAAATGCGTGTTAAGTCCAGGATGGAAACTCACTCCAAAGGGATGAAATACATGTATTTCTCTGTGAAAGAACCTACAGTTACTACATTGAAACTTGCTCCTTCAAAGTCTTTTGAAAAAAGTGTACTTTACTGGTGTAATGAGTTTTGTCTTGCATTGTTTAACTTCTAACAATGGTGATGTACACTCTTAAAATGTTGCATAATTAGGGTATCTTGAAAAACATGGATATGTAGCACAAATTACTTGTAATCCTAGAAAACACACACTAGGCAGCACGTGTTAAGCTACGCTATTACACTTAATGCCTTTAGATGATAAAACTAACCAGAAAATAAGGGCATTTTTCAGTGAAATTCAACTGTGTATTATCAAATATTCATTTCAATAGGTTCCAGAGAGTTCATTCGTGATAACTTCATGTCATCAGTGAAATCCTTACATTTTCAAAAGCTCATAGGAAAGACTGTGAAGAACATTAGGTTTCAGTGTTTCAATTTGCTTTGAGTTGCATAAAAGAGGTATAACTTTTCTATATAGTGCTGGTGAGGTACACACTGTACATATGTGAAACACCTTTATTAGAGCACAATCATGTGTAAAATGAAACAGCTGTGACCATGGAGTAACAGGCAACTTCTGAATACACCATTACCTTATAACACATCACAGAGGAGAGAAGCACTCTGCAAAGGCCTTTTCTTGTGTATTTACTCAAAGGTTGAAGCATCCTTGACATAATGCTTGTATTTCACAAGACATAACAGGAAATCAATGCCTTCCTTATGGGAAGAGCAAACAAGCACTGGAACAGTGTATGTTTAGAGTTTCAAGTAGCAACTCACTGTGGACACCTGGATTGAGCTTTGTGAAATTAATTCGTATGAAGAGGAATTTGGGCAAACATTTATACACACCCAAAACTACCAGCAGAGGTGTTATCAAAATAATGAATGTTGAAACATGCTCCTCAGAATGAAGCCATTATATGACACAACTTTCCAGAAGATAACATTCTACACAGTACTAAACGCATGTTAAATCCAGGATGGACACTCACTCCAAAGGGATGAAATGCATGTATTTCTCTGCTATAGAACCTGTAGTCACTGCATTTGTATTGACTCCTTCAAAGTCTTTTTTGAGAAAAGTCTATTTTTAGTGTTGGAATGAGTTTTCTCTTGCATTGTTTACCAGCAGAGGTGATGTATACTCTTACTTGGAGTATCTTGAAAAATAGCAATTTGTAGCAAAATTACTTGTAATCCAAGAAAACCCACACTAGGTAACTCTTGTTCAACCATGCTCTTACACTTAATGCTTTTAGATGATAAAGCTAACCAGAAAATAAGTGAATTTTGAACTGAAATTGAATTGTGTATTATCAAATGTTCATTTCAATAGGTTCCAGAGAGCTAATGCATGGATTACTTCATATGATCGATGAAATCTTTACATTTGCACAAGCTCATAAGCAAGACTGTAAAGAATAATAAGGTTTCAGAGTTTCAATTCACTTTGAGTTGTCTAAAAGAGGTGTAACGTTTCTATACAGTGCTGGAGACATGCACACTCTACATATGTAAAACGTTATTTTTAAAGCACAATCGTGATTAAAACTGAAGCAGCTACAAACTGCGTAAACTATGGAGTAACAGGCACCTTCCATAAAGACCATTACCTTATAACACATCACAGAAGGGAAGAGCACTCTTCAAAGGACTTCTCTGTGTATTCAAAGATTGAAACATCCTCAACATAATGCTTGTATTTCACAAGACATAACAGGAAACCAATGCCTTCATTATGGGAAGAGGAAACAAGCATTGGAACAGTGTACATTTAGGGTTTCAAGTAGCTGCTCATTGTGGACACCTGGAATGAGCATTATGAAATTAATTCGTACAAAGCGGGCTTTGGGAAAAGTTTTAAGCACCCCCAAAACTACCAACAGACATGTTATCCAAATAATGAATGTTGGAATATGCTCCTGGGTGAGAGGCCTTTATATAACACAACTGTCCAGAAGATATCAGCATTCTACATAATACTAAATGCGTGTTAAGTCCAGGATGGAAACTCACTCCAAAGGGATGAAATACATGTATTTCTCTGTGAAAGAACCTACAGTCACTGCATTGGTACTTGCTCCCTCAAAGTCTTTTGAGAAAAGTCTATTTTTACTGTTGAAATGAGTTTTATCTTGCTTTGTTTAACTTCTATCAATGGTGCCCAGCCGGGCGTGGCTCAGCAGTTGAGCGTCGACCTAGGATCCAGGCGATCAGGGTTTGATTCCCGATCAGGGTTTGATTCCCGGTCAGGGCACATGCCCGGGTTGCGGGCTGCAACCGATCAATGACTCTCTCATCATTGATGTTTCTCTCTCTCTCTCCCTCTCCTTTCCTCTCTCTGAAATCAATAAAGATATATTTGAAAAAAAAACACAAAACTTCTATCAGTGGTGATGTACATGCAGAAAATGTTGTATACTCAAGGTATCTTGAAAAACACGGATTTGAAGCACAAATTACTTGTAATCTAAGAAAGCCACACTAGGTAACACATGTGCAACCTTGCACTTACATTTAATGCCTTTAGATGATAAAAGTAAGGAGAAAATAGGGGCATTTTTCAGTGAAATTCAACTGTGTATTATCAAATTTTCATTTCAATAGGTTCCAGAGAGCTCACCAGGCCCTGGATAACTCCCCTTTGCTTCTCCCTCCATCACTTCCCACTAACTGACTAGGGAAAACAAGAGAAGTGACTAAGAGGGACAACTCTGTTTATATTTTTTCCCTTATAATTTTTAAAATTCTGTGCCAAAAAGCAGAGTCTCAACTCCCTGTGTCTACGCCCGTCTGTTTCGGGTTCCTTGGTTTAGTCTAAGCTGGGGAAGCAAACTTCAGCCTGTGGGTCAGAAGGTGACTCTGCTGAACTAGAAACTGTTACAACTTTGAAACACATAACCTGAGCTTGTACCATCAGGTTCTTGTGGTTTTCACTAAACAAAGATCACTGGAATTTCTCATTCCTCTGGGGTCTCTATCAGGTTTCCGGAGTCCAACTCAAGCAAAGCGGTTCTTCTGAAAACTGCAGGCCTTTCTCCTGAGGAGACAATGGCCTCACCTCTGACTAAGTGTCTTCTCACAGGTTCCGGCGACCGCACCTACACACCTGACCGACAGCTTAGGTCCTGCAAACAGAGATCAGAACCATCTCACCCTCAGCACTGACCCCTCACCTTCTGCTGAAACTCTTTTGGATCCTGGAGGTGCTACAAAAGGTATTGTAGGTCTCCTACTCCTGCAATTACTTTGTGCTTGTAGCCTATAATGCATTTGTGGATTTGGATGCAATGTGCTGACACCCCAGCTGCAAGGGCACCTGCCAGATGCCTGGCTCAGGGTTGTCAGGTGGAATGGTGACACTGGGGTGGAGGTGCAGCGAGAATACACCCCCATTGCTCTCCCAGTCAGTGAGAGAATGTCTCCCTGGCCAGCATCCACAAGGAGCTGAGAAGCCCATACCTAAGTGTTTCCTAGGTGTTTGACGGCTAACAAGCTTCACCAGGCCCCTGTGTCTTGCATCGGCCTGCAGTCACTGCCAGCATTCCCCCAACCCCTCCCCTCTGCCCGCTGCTAGATAATTGCTACCTTGACCCTGCCTGGCACTGGCAAGGAAACACATGCAGGATAGACTGACAGGATGCCATCAAGTTTCCTCCACTGTGTGGGTAATAAAGGCTATTTCTTTTCCCTCTGGTCCCCTACATGTTGTTTTTAGAGTAGCAAAGAACAGTGTCATACGCCCTTGGTTGAAAGCACAACAGTTCTTTCTATTCCATTTTTCAAGGTTTATGAAACCTGTCTCCTTCTCACCAGTGCCCTAAAAAGAGTGAAGCCTGGATTGTAGCTGATGCAGGATGACATCAGGGATATGTTGCTAACCCATGGTATATACAGCCTTTATGCTTCCAGGGGTCAGTTAGGCTACTCCTTTCCAGCCTGTTGTCCCTGCCCACATTTTCTGCATCTTCATCAGCATGAGAACCCTGCTTCCTCCCCACCCCACCCTGAAATCCAAGCAGGCTGCAGAGTAGTTGGCAATTACCATGGGTGAAGTGACTGTGCACCCAACTGTAGGGATCAGCCCAACATGGAAAGGTTGAGGAAATATGCATGATTTTTCCCTCAATGCTATCGAATGTAAGAGAGATTTTGTAAAGGTATCTCACCTATGGAACTCATAAGCAAATCTTGGCAGGTTTTCACCAGGGCCTGGATAACTCCCCTGCACTTCATCCGTCACTGCCCAGGTAATGACTAGGGAAAACAAGAGATGTCATCATGAGGAACACCTGTGGCTACTTTTTTTTTCCTTATATTTTGGGGTAGGGTTTGTGTTATATGTTAGGGTTAAGGTTTGGGTTAGTGTTAAGATTACAGTTAAACTGGTTTGCTTCAGATATATAGAGTTAGGGTTAGGGTTAAGTTTAAGGTTGAGGTTATTGAAATAGGATTATGCTTAGGGTTAGAGGTAGTGTTAGGATTAGGGTTTTGGGGTTAGAGTTAGGGATAGTTTTAGGATTAGGGTTATAGTGTTAAAGTTAGTGTTAGGGTTTGGTTTAGGGTTCTGTTTAGGGTTAGGGTTATGGGTAGAGTTACATTTAGACTTAAGGTTAGGGTTAGTGTTAGTGTAAGGGTTATAGGGTTAGGGTTAGGGTTACAGTTTTAGGGTTAAGGTTAGGGTTAGAGTTATAAGGTTAGGGTTTGGGTTATAGGATTAGGTTTAGTGTTAGGGTTAGGTGTTAGTGTTAGGTTAAGCGTTAGGGATAGGGTTTGTGTTATAGGATTAGGGTTAGGGTTAGTTTTTGTTGTTCTTTTTAATATCTTTTTTATTTCAGACAGAGGAAGAGAGAGATAGAAACATCAGTGATGAGTCATTGATCGGCTGCCTCCTGCACACCCCCCATGGGGGATCAAGCCCAAAACCCAGGCATGGGCCATGGCCAGGAATTAAACTGCCATCTCCTGGATCATAGGTCAATGCTCAACCACTGAGCCATGCTGGTCAGGCTAGGGTTAGTTTTATAGGGCTAGTGTTATAGAGTTGGGGTTAGGGTTATAAGGTTTCTGATAGGGTTAGTGCTAGTGTTATGATTAAGGTTAGTGTTATTGGATTAGTGTTAGGTAATGGTTAAGGTTAGAGGGTAAGTGTAAGGTTTAGGTTTAGTGTTAGGGTTAGGGTTAGGATTGGAGTTACAGGGTTAGGGTTAAGGTTAGGTTTAGGATTATCAGGTTATTGTTAGTGTTAGGGTTAGACTTATATGATTAGGGTTATAGGGTCAGGGTTAGTATTAGTGTTATGGTTATATGTATAGGGTTAGGGTTATAGTTTGAAGATAGGGTTAGGATTTGGGTTTGGGTAAGTGTTAGCGTTAGGGTTAGCATTAAAGTTAGGGTTAGGGTTATAAGTTTAGGGTTAAGGTTGTTTTAGGGTTAGTGATATTGGGTTATGGTTACAGGTGGTTTTAGGGGTAAGGTTCTGGTTTGTGTTATATGGTTAGAGTTAGGGTTAGGGTTACTGTTATAAAGTTAGGGTTAGGGTTAGGTTTAGGGTCAAGTTTAGCATTAAAGTTAGGGTTAGGGTTATAATGTTAGGGTAAAGGTTATTTTATAGTTAGTGTTATTGGGTTACACTTAGGGGTAGTTTTATGGGTAGGGTTATTGTTTGAGTACATTGTTAGGGTTAGAGTTAGGGTTATGGTTCAGGATTGGGTTAAGGTTATTGGGTTATATTTAGAGATAATCTAAGGGTTAGGATTAGGGTTAGGCTTTGTGTAATATGGTTAGGTTTAAGGTTAGGGTTAGGGTTAAGGTTAGCATTAAGGTTTATCTAAGGGTTGTAGGATTAGGGTTAGAGCTAAGGTTAATGTTATGGTAATAGAGTTATGGTTATGGTTAGTGTTAGGGTTAGGGTTAGTGTTAAGGTTAGGGTTAGAGTTACAAAGTTAGTATTATAGGGTCAACGTTAGATTAGGGATACGGGTAGGTTTAGGGTTAGGGATATAGGGTTAGGTTTAGGATTAGGTTTAGATTTAGGATTATAGAGATAAGGTTAGTGTTTTGGTTAATGCTACACCCTGGCATGTTACAAACACATTTCTGACTGACTGACCAGCCACCATCTGGTCTTCCTTAATTGTGCAAGTAATAAAGTCCATGTCTTTTTTGCCAGGTCCCTGCGTGGTGTTTTTAGACTAACAAAAAACAGTGTTGTGCTCCCTGTGTTGAAACACCTACAGTACAGTCTATTCCTTTTCTCCTGGCTTATTGATCCTTTCTCACTTTCACCAGTGACCTCACAAGGGTGGAGTGTGGCCTGGAGCTGCAGCAGGAATATATCTGTGACTATATTCCTAACGCATGCTGTCTACATTGCTGCTTCCAGGGACAGTGTGGGTTCTCCTTTCCAGCCTGCTGTTCCTGCCTCCTCCTGCACTTTTTCACCACAGGAACCATGCCGCCTCCCCACCACCCGATCAGAATTTTAGGAGGCCGCACAGTAGTTGGCAGCAACCATGGGAGAAGTAGAAACTAGGCACCCAACTCTAGGGAACAGGCCCACATGGAATGCTTGGGGACAGCTTGCATAACGGTTTCCTTCATACTTTCCTTTAGGGGAGAAGATAGATGTTTTGTGCAGTTCTCTCACTTGTGGAGCTCAGAAGCAAAGCTTGGGAGGTTTTCACAAGGGCTTGAATACCTCCCTTCCCCTTCTTCTTCCATCACCGCTTAGGTAATTGACTAAGGAAAACAAGAGAAGTGATTTTGAAGGACAACTTTGGCTACACTTTTTTCCATAGATTTTGTGAACATTCTGTGGCCAATAAGCAGGGTCTCAAATCTTTGGGTCTACACTTCTCTGTTTCAGGTTTTCAGGCTTAGTCTGAGCTGGGGCAGCAAACCTCTGAGTCTGTGGGCCAGAAGTTCACTCTCTCCTGAGCTGCAAGCATTAACAGCTTTGGAACACATAATGTGAGCCTATACCAACAGGTTTTTCATGGTTCTCACCAAAATATCATCATTGGAAGTTCTCATCCCACTGGGAGCTCAGGTTGTTTCTGACACCAAGTCCAGCAAAATGGCCCATCTGAACACTGCAGGCCTTTATCCAGAGCAGACAAAGACCTTAACTCTAAGTTAAGCTCTCATTGGATGTGTGAGTAGCACCTACACAACACAGAACACAAAGTCAGTTTAGCCTGCAGGCCTTGAGATATGAGATCAATTTTAACTGTGTCGTAGGGACTGACCCCCTTGCCACCTAATAGATCTCTCTAGGCTCCTTGAGGCACTAAATCTTTTTTGGGATTGTGGGTCTCCTCTTCCATTACCCTGTGCTTGTAACCTATACTGTATTTGTGGATTTGGATGCAATGTTGCTAATACTTTAACCACAGAGGCCCTCTATCAGAAGACTGGTGCAGAGACAGAGAGGGGTATGGGCCATATCAGGGCATAGTAGTAGAAAGCAAAGATATGTCCCAATTTCCCCTAACACTAAGTGTAAAGGTGCCCCCTGGCCAGCGGCCACAAAGAGCGGAAAAGCCCAGATCTGTTTCCCACGTCACTGATGGCTAACAAGTTTCACCATGGTCATCTGTTTGGCTTTGGCATGTTATGTTGGTCATTCCTGCAGAGTTCCTCCCACTTCCTCTGCCAGCTGCTAGATAATCCCTAGCTCAATTCTTTCATAAAACAGAAACACACCCGATTGGCCAACTGGCCACCATTGGGTTTTCCTCACTGTGTAAGTAATAAAGGTTGTCTTTCCCCTCAGGTTCCCTGCATGGTGTTCTCAGACTAGCAAAAAAACCGTGTGATGCTCCATGGGTTGGAGTTCCTACATTACACCTTATTTCATTTGTCCTGGTTTATTAAACCTGTTTCACTCTCAACAGTACTCTCACAATGGTGAGATATTGACTATATAAAGAATGTTTGAAATGCTCCTCCAATAAATATCATTATATTAAAATACTTTACAGAAGATATCAGCATTCTACACAGTAATTCACCTATGTATTACTTCAAGTATTGAAACATACTCGAAAGAGATGTAATGCATGTGTTGCTCAATGAATTAACCAAAAATCGATACATTTCTATATGGTACTTTCAATGTCCATTGAAAAAAGTCTAATTTAATTGTTTGAATAAGTTTTGTTTGGCATTGTTCAAACCACTAGGAGAGTATATGTAGACTCTTACAATGTTGTATGCATAGAGTATTTGGAAACACTCATTTTTAGCACAAAATATATCTACTATATGAAAATCCAAACTATATAATACAAGTTTAAACATAGTCTTTCAGTAAATGGCTTTATGTGATAACACTAAAGAGAAAATATGAACATTGTAGAGAAATTCACTTGTGCATTATAAAAGATTTATTTCAATATGTTCCCGAGAGGTATTACATTAATTAGATTATAACACTGTTATACCCAGGTTATGCGAGACTAATTCACACAGAGACAAAATTGAGTGAAGATTTACTTAGCCGCCGGAGGTGGCTGCGAGCAGGCTCGTGCCCTAAATAAACTCGCAGCCCTGAACAGTTTTTGCAGGGAGACTATAAAGAGAAAAAAAAAACAAAAAAAAACTACATTCTATTTGGTGAAGGGGGAGCAGTTCGGTCAAGGGGACGCAGGTGGTGGAGCTAGCGGAGTAGACAGAAGCTAAGATAAGCGTTAATCAACTTTCTACAGTTATCTGTCCTCTGAAATTCTGTGGGCTGCCAGCCTTCCCACAGCGCCGGGAAGGGAGAGGTCATTGTTTACCAAATTTGTTGCTCCTGCTTGTCTTCAAAGTAGCGGAGGCAGAGGCTGAAATGGGAGGGCTCGACTTCGTTCCCCCTCCTGTTTGTAAAATGTGATGAGAATGAAACCCTTCATTCTTCTTCAAAGGGTACAGAATGATACTCAGTTCTGAGGACCATGAGCTTGACAGAGTTAATTCTGTCCCTAAGGAGGATGCCAGGCGGTTAAGGAGACAGGGGCCTATGACAAGGGCGAGTCTAAGGAAGGGCGGGGATACCTCTGCGGAGGCTGGATTAGGAGCCTTCTACCGAGCAAAGGGAAGGAGGCGGCACCCTGACACAGCCCTTCCCTTCAGCTGCCCCTTCCCTGTGGCCGAAGGTACAAGTGGGACACAAATCCTTGTTTCAGCAAGAGGGCAGCTGCTGTTGGCCAGGTCTGTCTGCGACCTGGGTTCCGATTTGAGCCGGGCGTGGGAAGCGAAGCAGCTGTGGGGGCAGGAGACCTCCCTCGGAAGGGGTGAGGTTTCAGGCCCCTGCAAAGTTGGGGGGTGAGGGTCTGTGCCAACCTCTCTTGGCCCCCAAGTTCTCTCCTGAGGGTCCCTCTGTGACTGTGCCTGACTTAAGTTGTTCCTTCCCTGAGGAATCCTACCCGTCTCTGGCTGACCAGCCATCCTCCGGGGCCAAGCAGGGTGAAGCGGGGTGTGCGAGTGAGGGAGGGGCATGTCCTCTGCGAGAGGTTCAGTTCTGTCTCCTGAATAGCCTATGTCCCCCATGGCCTCCACGCCCAGCACCTGCCTTGGGATCTCCTCGCCTGCTGGCAGGGCCCTGGCTCTGGTCACCTGTCTTGGGGAACCCAGGCTTCTTCTCCAAGAAGGCCCTAGTTCATACTACTGGGTGAAAGACAGATCTATGGTATCGGCCACTACGAGGCCTCAACCTCAGCATGAGCAGAAAGCCCAGGCAACAGCAGTGGGCAAATGGATTGTGAGAGGACGGTTGGTCCCTCTTGGCAAAGGGCAAGAGGGGCCAATATAAGAAAAGAAGGACCAGCCTACTAGCATGTAGTCCCAGGGAGAGGGTTTTCTCAGCCCAGGATGTCAGGCTCTTGGCACAAGACAACTCTATGTATGGAGAACATACAAGACACCCCAGTCATGGTAGAAAAAGGGAAGTGTCCTCCCTGGATCATAAGGTAGGGAGATTTTGGCAGGGGTTAGGTCTCTTGGATGGTGAGGAGAGTCCCAGTATCGTAATTAGTTAGGTAGAGCTGGATTCCCCAAGTCCGGCCTGTAAGCCAAGAGGAGTGGCTTCTATCCCAGGGTTGGAGGGAAAGAGGGTTACACTGTCCTACTGTGCAGGTGTGGGTCCTGCTGTCCTCCAAAGTTTTAGGAATTTGTCCCTATCTCTACCCCAGGTGGCAAGGGTTTCACAACCCCAGCTGGGACAGAAGTAATGTGAGGAATATAAACATTGGGGATTGACAGGGCCTGTTCCTAGACATAGGTAAAAGTCAGTAGATTGTAAGCTATACTCTGGGGACCAATACCCGCACCCTGACTTGGATTGTTGGGGTGTTGTGCGTGGGAAATCCTCAGCAAGGCACACAGATTGACTTGGATAGCATGCCGGCATAGATTCTAGCTGCAGCCGGGGTCCGTGTAATTTGCTAGAACCGCCCTTGAGATGCCATTTTGGACTTCCCAATAGTAGGATGCCCTAGATACAGATACTGGGGACCAAATAAAATAAATAAGGGTTATAGATATTAAGAAAGAGAACCCCCCTCCCCCTTTAGTCTTATCTTGATCGGGTTGCCAGTCGGCTGGGACGTCCATCTGGAGTTTGCTGCCTTGAGGCGGGAGTGATGGATCCAGGTGGAGAGGCGGTGGCCCTTGCCTGCCGTGGGTGTGGTTAGAATGATGGGGAAGGGCCCTTGCCAGGTGGGTTGTAGTCCGTCTTTCAGGTGAGTTTTAACCCACACGGAGTCCCCAGGTTGGAACGGGTGTACAGGGTCCGAGGAGGGTAGAGGGAGAACCTGGTGGACTTGTCGATGTCCTTGAGCCTGGGCATCCTGCAGGACCTGGGGAAACCTGCAGGAGAGCAAAAGACTGGTCCAGTCTTCACCGGTCTCCAGAACAAGCTAGTCAAGGTTTCTTTTTCTTTTCTTTTTCCTTTAAACAAAAAACAAAGAGAAGGTAGTGCAATCTTCCCCATGTGAACTGGTCTGCGGTCAGCCAGGAGGCAGGGCAGGATCCCCAGATCGTGTCACCTGGAATCTGGGAACACAAGAAACCCTCACAACCTCCCACACGACTGCCCATCAGCCCTCATCCTGCCACAGGATCCGCCCAAGTCTGGCAGACACGGCAGCGAGGGGTGACAAGCCCTGGGTCCCCCCTGGCTCCCTTCACCCAGAGCTGGGACCTGCCCCTCCCAGGCTGACTCACACTAACCCCCGAGCAGAGCCCCCTCTGCCCCTCCTGCGGAGGCGTTGGGGTCCCACTCCAGCCGATTTGTGGGAAAAGGTTGTTCTATTCTCTTTACACTTAGCTTTCGGGCAGGGTTCTCTGGGCTCCTTTGCAGCCCTGAGGACAGTCCTTGGGCCGGGGAGGGGGCAGTTGTTACTCCAGCACCGGGGCTACAGGGCCCCACATAATGGAACCGCCCAGGCGGCGGAGGGGGGGCGGCGGCCTGGACAACTCTGAGCTGGGCAACATTAGCTCTCCTAAATGGCCATTCTGCCTAAAAATATCAAAAAACTTCCAAATTAGAGAATAGGGCACATATAACCAAAGTTTTCATTGACCCCCACATTTAAATTTTCTATTGGTTAACATTATACATAGCATTTATTTTTAAGGTAGGTAAAACATGTTATCAAGGTATTATGCAAGAAATCACATCTTTTGCATCAGTGGTGTCCTAGTTGCACTTACTGGTGACAAAAACAACATTGGCATGATTAAATATATTTGTATTATAGGTTACAAACATTGTTCAAAGCCAATATGAATTTTTAAAGTTAGATGGACCCTTTAACAGTTAATCTTTGGGCTTAAGGAATAAAAATTAAAGTAGCCCTATACTTTATTTTACAAATGTTTTAGCAGCTTTTAAAATTTTTCAGTTATAGTTATATAGAACTTATTACACTATGATTTATTTTGAAATATAGTTTATAACCAGATCAGTTATACATACATACACTTTAGCACAAGGGCAAACTTTTAAAAACAAATTATTTCAGACCTTTAAAATTAGGCCATTGTGTGAAAAAGAGTCTATGGTCTTACATTCAGCAAATTCTTACTAAAATACTCTGTTTTTGTAAGATGAATGCCAAAACTTTACATATGCTACAAGTTTATTATGTATATTTACATGGTTCTTTCTTTCCCAGGTACTCAAAACTATATAGCTCCACAGCTCCCTCCCTGACGCGAGCTTGCAGGGGCGACTGGAGGCCAGGGCGCTGCCGGAGGGGCCTGTGCCGGGCTGCAATACAAAAATGTGTTTTGGAAGCTATTCTGTGACCACCAAATACTGTTGTTTCTGTAAAAATGGTTTTGGCACGTCTGTTGCAGGTCACCCGTCTCCTGCACACAGAGACGGGGCCTGGAGGGCACCTCTCATTCTAAATAGCGCCTGGTGCCCCTTCTATATTCACCACTGTTCCGTTCACTAAGCTGTGGCTGTTCTGTAAGCAAGTTCACACTTTCTTCGGCGGTGCGTCACGCTGCTGGCATATTACTGGTTTAAGTGTGTCTAGGACATTAAACTAGCTCTCAATCCCTGTCTTGACTAGATGATTATAACCAGATTCACTAGCTTTTAACAAGTAAGTCCACTGAGTTCTGAGTAATAGTCTTAACTCAGTATTTTACCCCAAAAAGCAATAGGAAATGTTGATTCCCTTACAATCCCCAAATCTAAACGTGAACGGTTTCACGTAAGTCACTGGCGGAGAGCGCCCGATACCCAGCGCAGGGAGCAGGGCGGTCACTCCCGGCGGCGCTGACGCCAGCGCGGCCCCGCGCAGGGCGGCGGGCGCAGGGCCGAGTCTGCGCTCCACACTCATCGGTGGTTTCACGGAGAGAGTTACCCAGCGTTGAACTGCTATGAAACAATGGACAGCTGCGCTTAATTTCTATTTAAACATTAGTACTTGATCTTATTTGACACCTGTCCTTTAGGTAAGGTTTTAAGTGGAAATGCCCTTATTTCCTCATCAGGATGACGGGAAACGGGAGCCCAGTGCTCGGCGGTTCACTCCATTTGGCTCCAGCATAGTTCTGATTAGTCTGAGACTTAAAAAGGAAGCTGGGACTTGATAAGCTCTAGCTCCAGTTTTGATTATGCGGGAAACTTTTGTTACTCCCTCTACCCCGCATGGCCGGGCGTGCGGCCGGTGGTAGGAGGAGCGAGCCGCTGACCACGCCCGACTCTGGCCCGACGGGCTGCGCTCGGCGGCTCCGCCCGGGAGGGGGCGTCAGCGAGCGGACCGCAGCGGGGGGGGGGGGCGCCCGGGCTCGGACCGGCCCAGGGGGGAGTCTCGCGCCTGCGGCGGGCGGGGCGCGGCCCGCGGGCCCCGCAGCCGCCCCGCAGCCGCCCCTCCTCCGCCGCCCAGCCCCGGCCTGGCGGGGGCGCCGTCCCGGGCGCAGGTCCGGCCCGCACTGGACCGTGGCCGGGCGCAGCGGCCTCCTCCGGGCCCTGCCGCCGGCCCTGCGGGCGCGGAATCGGCTCCGCTGCCGCGCGGCCCGGGCGGGGAGGCGGCCCGCGGGCCGTGGAAACGGAGGCGACGGGCGCGGCCGAGGGGGAGAGAAGGGGGCTCCTGACGCTGCCCCAGAAAGGAAGCTCCGTCAGGCTTCAGAGGGACGAGACAGAAAATGAGAAGGAAAGGAAAGCGCTGAGTCCTAGGGCCTAGAGGCAGAGACCGCCCTGGAGCCCGGCCTGTGGCCCAGGACGAAACGGACTCGACGGGGCGGGCGCGCCACCCGGGAAACGCCTCCCGACAGCGCCGAAAGGAAGGGCGCAAAGCGGGACGGTGTCCTGCGACAGGGAGCCTGGCACCACGGCCACAGCCGCTCCTTCCTGCCCCCCGCGCCGGGCACTAGCGCCGGAGAAAAGGGGGGAGCCCCGAAGGGACCCCCAGGTGCCCGCCCTCTGTCCGCTGCCTCGCGGCGACTCGGTCCGGCCTTGACCACGGTGCGCCCGCGCGGCCGGGGCTGGCGCCTTGGGCGCTGCGCGACTGCAGAGGCGGGTGGGCGCTGGGCGCAGCTGGGGCCCGGGGCACAGACGCGGCGCCGCGCGCCCCCCGGGCTGGGGCCCCGCCCCCCCCGAGAGTCCTGCCCCCCCCCCCCCCCCCCCCCCCCCCGAGTCCGTCCCGCGCGCGCCGGGGCCAGGGAGGCGACCCAGTTCCCCGGACGAACAGAGAGCCAGACCTAACCGGGTCCCGTTGGGGCCCGACCCGAGGAGGAACGGCCACCTCTGGCCCCAATTGGCGATAATCCAGAGACTAGTCTTACCAGGACATAACCAGGAAATACCTTTTAAAAATTATTTATCTCTGGAGGCGTCCTGAGAGATTCCCAACGAATGACTGGGCCGCGGGGCGTCAGCTTTCCGACCTGCAGGGGAGAAGTCCTGTTGCGGGGCCCTGGAACATCATGGGGGTACCCCCCCCACTATAGGAAGTTCCCCTGCCGGCCAGTCGTGGAGGCCCAGTGGCCTGGAGAAATTATAGAACTAATCTCGCTGGGTCCTCCAAATGTTATACCCAGTTTCCGCGAGATTAATTCACACAGAGACCAAAGCGAGCGTTTGGAATTCATTAAGCCGGCCCAGCGCTATGAGGGGCTCCTGCCCTAAACAGACTCGCAGCCCCGAACAGTCTTCACAGGGAGACTATAAAGGCAAAACCCACTTTCTGTTTGGCTCAGGGGACAGGTGGGGGACTAGTGAAGCTGCAGACAGACGCTAAGATAAGCCATCATTAACCTTCCTGGGTAACTAGTGCCTGGAATTTTTATGGGCGGAAACCTTTTACAAAGTTTACCAAGCGCCAGGAGAAGGGGAAGAGGTCGTTGTTCACCAAACCCTGTTGCCCTAGCTTGTCTTCAAAGTAGGGCTGTAGCGGTTGAAATGGGAGCCCTCGGCTTCATGACCCCCACACCATCTTAGTCGGTTTCCTGGGGGAAAGGCCCAGATTTCTTCAACAGTCAAATATTCAGGCTACCACCTAACCCAAGGATCTCACTCACTCTCTCTCTCTCTCTCACACAAAAAGAGACCATTCTAAATATTGCAGTCCTCCAGACCAAAAAAAAAAAAAAAAAAAAGAAGAAGAGAAAGAAAACAATTAAAAATCATATTTAGGAACGGCAGGTTTCTGCTGAACCTGGATCCCCAGGTTTGGGCTGATAGGTAAGCCCCTTTATGAGGCAAGCACAGGACCTGTTTTTGAGCCATTAGAATGGAATTAGGGCTTAAACCAAATCTTCAAAGACCTCAAATCGGCCCTAACTGAGGCTTTCCTGACCTAGAAAAACCGTTTATTCTATATGTAGCAGAAAGATAAGGGATTGCCTTAGGAGTCTAAAAGCTAGGCAAGATTCCTAGGCCAGTGGCTTACTTCTCAAAACAATTAGACTCTGTGGCAACTGGATGGCCGGGCTGCCTGCAGGCAGTAGAGGCAACCACCTTGTCAATGGAGGAAGTCACTAATCTAACTCTAGGCCAGCCTTTAAAAGTCCAAACTCAGTATCAGGTTCAAACTGTACTTGAAGAAAAGAAAAAAAAAAAAACAGAGAACAGAGAAATAACAGAAGAGAGAGAGAACCGAGAGTAGAGAAAGAAGAAAGAACAGAGAGCGTAACTGCTTACGTGAGCCCCGTGGGTTGAGGCGCTCACCTCCTGATGGAGCTGGGCCCTAGATTCCTCCATCAAAAATGTTTCACTGTCTGCATTCTACCCAGACCCAACGTCCATGGAATCACTGTCAGTACCAATCTATATGGGACCTTAGTCACCTCCTAAGACAAAAGGGTTATTTTATAGTCAGAAAATGGGTTGACTGGCCTGGCCAGGCATGGCTCATTGGTTGAGCCTCGACCTAGGATCCAGGAGATCACAGTTCAATTCCCAGTCAGGGCACAGGCCCGGGTTGCAGCTGGCTCCCCAGCAGGGGGCGTGCAGGAGGCAGCTGATCAATGACTCTCTCATTGATGATTCTATCTCTCTCTCCTCTCCTTTCCTCTCTCTGAAATCAATAAAGATCGTTTTTTTAAAGTGGGGTGATTTGTAGCCCCAAAATTTGTGTTCCCCAGAATATGTGAATGGTGAATGGAACCTTCATTGGAAATAGGGGTTTGCAGATGTGATAAAGTGAAGGATCAGAGATGAGGTCATTTCTGATTAGGGTAGCTCTCAACCCAATGACGATGTCCTTATAAGAGACAGAACAGGAGACAGACACTGAAAAGAAACCACGTGGGAACAGAGGCAGGGAGGTCTGGAGCCCCCAGCGCAGGAAGCAGCAGGAAGGATGGTTTTCACTTCCTCCTCTTGCTTTCCTCCTGGTCTCTGTTCTCCCCTCTTTCTCTCTGTTTTCTGCCTTCTCTCCATTCCCTCCCTTTTCTGCTTTCTCTTAATTCTCTACTTGTTCTCTCTGATTTTAGAGAGAGAGAAACATGGACTCATTGCTCAAATCATCCATGCATTCACTGGTTGCTCCTTTTCCCTGACCTGGGATCACATCTGCAACCCTGGCTCATGGGGACAATGCTTCAGTCAACTGAGCCTCCCGCCAGGGCTCACGTGGAGACTGCAGCAGAGAAAAGCATGCTATCTCCATGCAAATGTTATTTTCAATATACACACTAGATGGAAGCAGAGAATAACATTTTATGATGACATACAATCAGTGGTTAGTTTCCACAGGATATGGCGGCAAAAAGAGCTTTTCCGAGTGAACTACACACAGGTGTTACTCCCAAAATGCACACTAGATGGCAGCAGAAAAGCTTTTCCTAGGTGTTCACAGTAGGCACACAAAACCAAGTGTGCTTGCTCCCGTGTCTCCTGGCACTCACACCATTTCCCCTCTCACCTCAGATGCAGCACCTCACAGCTCTGCCAAGACTGGTCAAATGCCCGGCCGGGCCTGGCTCAGCAGCTGAGCATCAACCTTGGATCCAGGAGATCAAAGTTCAATTCCCGTTCAGGGGACGTGCCGGGTTGCAGCTGGATCCCCAGAAGGGGGCAGCCCAGCAATGACTCTCATCACTGATGTTTCTATCTCTCTCTCCCTCTCCTTCCCTCCTTCTCTCTGAAATCAATAAAAATATTTTTTTTTAAAAAAAGGCTGGTCAAATGTTGTTGAAGGGGAACTGGACCTTCACACTGTCTTATAAACATCTGCTAAAATGAATCCAACAGACGTTCTCACTCATAGACACAAGATCCATGTAAATTTATGTCCACCATAGTATTTTTTAAACTAAAAGGCTGGAGCCCTGGCAGGTTTGGCTCAGTGGTTAGAGCCTCGGCCCGTGGACAGAAGGGTCCCTGGTTCAATTCCAGCCAAGGACATGTAAAGTGGTACCCCAGTTTTCGAAGGTCTCCATTGACGAACATTTCAGTTCACGAATGCTGTAAACTCAGAAGTAAGTGCTTCGGTTTTCGAACCCGCCTCAGAAGTCAAACATGCCACAGGGCTTCCACTGAGGGCAAGATCCTGAGGCCCAGCTGTTGGCTGTTGATCCCTCTGTTTTTGAACATTTCAGAACTCGAAGTCTTCCAAAATGGATTATATTCGAGCCTCGGTTGAAGGCTGGATCCTCAGGGCATGTGGAAGAGGCAGCCAATCCATGTGTCTGTCTCACATCGATGTTTCTCTCTCTCCTTCCACTCTCTCTGAAAAGCAATGAAAAATATATCCTCAGGTGAGGATTTAAAAAAAAAGGCTGGAAATAACCTCAATTGTCCATTTGGTAGAAATCTGGTTAAATATATGATAGTATATGCAATGGCAAATCCTGCCACTTCTGTAAAGAAAGGAAAAGAAAGACTGATTGCTATGGACTGAACTCTAAGGTGCATTGCTGAGTGGAAAGAACAAAGTCCAGGACAGTTTGTGTGTTCTGCAAGGCAGGTGTGACTCAAATGTATACTAGAGAGTGATGAATATAAGTCTACTTATATTGCCATGCCAACATATAGGCCAGGGTTCAGGGCCGAGCTACAATTCAGGGGAGAGGAGAGACACTATGGTAGTTCTACATCCACACCTGGCAATAAGGGGAGTTCTTTTGGGTAAGTAATGGGGAGCTTATATGGAAAAGGCATTTTAAGCATTTAAAAATATATGAAAAGAGTAACACACATGTATGATCTTCTTAAAAGCAGACAGGAAAAAAAGTAGGTAATAATGGAGTATAGCACGTAGAGCGCTCCCATCTTCCACTCTTACAATCACTACTTTGAAGATAAGCAGGAGCGGCAAAATTTGGTAGAAATAATGACCCCTCCCCCTCCCCTGGCTCTTTGTAAACTTTGTGGGTTTTTTTTAGAAATATATCTTTATTGATTTCAGAGAGAGGAAGAGAGAGGGAGAGAGAGAGATAGAAACATCAATGATGAGTCATTGGTTGAGCCCGCAACCCGGGCATGTGCCCTGACCGGGAATCGAACCCCAATCGCCTGGATCCTAGGTCGACGCTCAACCGCTGAGCCACACCCGGCCGGGCTCTTTGTAAAGTTTGTAAAAGGTTTCCACCCATAAAAATTCCAGGGACTAGTTAACCAAGAAGGTTAATGAACACTTATCTTAGCTTCTCTCCGCTGCTTTGCTAGTCCCCCACGTGCCCCCTTAGCCAAACAGAACGTAGTTTTTGCCTTTATAGTCTCCCTGTGAAGACAGTTCAGGGCTGCGAGTTTGTTTAGGATAGGAGTCCACTCGCAGTCACTGGCTAATAAATCTCCAAACAATCAATTTGGTCTCTGTGTAAATTAGTCTTGCGTAAGACGGGTATAACAGTAAGAAAAAATACTCACTTTCCTCCCCAGAGGAAGCCGCTGGTCTCATTGCCCGATTATCGGGACCTATGTGCTCCAGGTGGCTTTTCCATTCTGAGTTGGGCTGTCTTTGCACCATCTACACCTGTTCCTGCCCACTTCTCCTTGTGAACAAATGGCCAGAGGCAAAGGTTTCCTATGTGGAGGGGGGATCTCTGTATTTGAGTGAAGCCCAGGCCTGGCCCGTTGGAGAACTTGTCAGTGGCTTATGGCTGTTTAGTCTGCCTTCACTGAGGGGCTGCTTCTCTGCCTCTGCATCACCGTTATCCTTTCTTCCTCTGGAAGATGGGCCTGGGCAAGATGAGGATCTAGAAATGCCATAATCCTAGATCAGCAAGGAGAAGACACGAGTAACAGAATGGAAACCCATAAGGGACGGGCACATGGACAGAGAATGTGGTAGATTGCCAGCCCCTGGACTTGCTGTATCTGGACTTGCTGTGTGGTCTTTATGAACTGCCCAACCTCTCCACCCAATCTTATCCAGTCTGTAAATTGAGAGACTTGCTCTATTTATATATATATATATGTCTTTATTGATTTCAGAGAGAGAAAAGAAGAGGGAGAGAGATAGAAACATCATTGATGAGAGAGTTGTCATTGATCGGCTGCCTCCTACACACCCCTGTCTGGGGATCTGCCTGCAACCCAGGCATGTGCCCTGACCGGGAATCAAACCACGATCTCCTGGATCCTAGGTCCATGCTCAACCGCTGTGCCATGCTTGGCTTTTCTTCATTGCTTTTACAGAGAGAGTGGAGGGGGGGAGAGAGAGAAACATCAATGTGAGAGAGAGAAATGTCGATGTGAGAGAGAAACGTCAATGTGAGACACATTAATTGGTTGCCTCCTGCATGCAGCCAGGGCCAGGGACCAAGCCTGCAAGGGAAGTACAAGCTCTTGGCCAGAATCAAACCCAGGACCCTTCAGTCTGTGAGCCAACATGCTAATCACTGAGCCAAACTGGACAGGGTTTTTTTGGGTGTTTTTTTCTCCTTTTTTTTTCTTTTGATTTGAGAGAAAGAGTAAGGGAGAGATGGAAGGGGTGGTGAGAGAAAGAGAAACATCGATTTGTTGTCCCACTTATTTATGCATTCATTGGTTGATTCTTGTATGTGCGCTGACCAGGGATCAAACCCACAACCTTGGTTATTGGAAGAAGGCTCTAACCAACTGAGCTACCCAGGGCAACAGCCCAGGGCAACAGCCTTACTCTTTTTATAAATATTTTTATTGATTTTTAGAGAGAAAGGAAGGGAGAGGGAGGGAGAGAAACATTGATGTGACAGCAAAACACCAATTGGCTTCCTCAGCATCCCACCAGGGATGGAGCCCGCAACCTCTAGGTGCACGGAACTATGCCCAACCAACCAAGCCACACCAGCCAGGGTGCCTTGCTCCTTTAATGCCTATTAGTAATCATTTTCAAAACAAAATATAGTCCATAACAAACTCCCAGACTAGGAACTTTTCTGTAGAGGCTCATGTGGTATCATCCATTGTACTGATTCCCAAAACAGATGCTGGTATGTAACAGAGGTGAGGACAGAAGTGGCCACTAGGATTATACAAAAAAGTTCTCCAGCTTCTTGTGAGCCAGTCAAGCAGGGTTCTGAGCTTTGGGTTGTATCCTTCCAACCTGCAGAAGAAACAAAGTTCAGACACTACCACTAGGAGATCCCATAGCAACCCTGTGGGATGTGGATTGTTACCCCATTTTACAGATTAAGAAAATGAAGCTGAGCCACTGACTGAAGTACAGGAGGGACTTGAGTCCAATTCTTCTGACTCCAAGTCGAGTGCTTTTTAACCGCACCATGCTTCCTCATGATTCCTCCTAGATTGCCTTGGACCACAAAGTGTCCTCTGCAATTCTGGACTGTCCAGTTGGCTTTAATGTGGAGCTACAGTCAGAATGCCAAGAAGCCCAGCAGGCACCCATCCTCCCCCTCCCTTGGGACCAATGGCAACATTGTTATTGGACCACGGGTGGAAGCTTGGGTGCAGTATGTGGTAATGGGGAACGTGGGGGTGCTCTCCATGCCTTATTTTCTGTGGGAAGTATAATTATACCTACTTCACACATTCTGTGGGGATTAAATGAGATAATTCATATGAAACCACTGGTAAGCCACTGTATACACAAGAAATCTTCAATAAATGTTGAGTCCCTACTTTCCATTCCCTAAGTGGTCTGATAGAAATCAATTCAGCCACCATGCTCAGGAGCACCAGCAGCAGCTTAAGATCGCCTGTGTTCTAGAATGATTCTCAATTACTTGCTAACTTTAAAAAGTCATTCAGACACACTAATCGTCCCTTCTCTGATTCCCCCATCCCCACAAACACACTTGGAAAGGAGAGGTGTCCTGTGCGTGACTCACAGCTGGGGAACTAGCCTGGGGATGGCCCTAATTTGAAACTCGAGCTCACCAGTAAGAGTCAAACACATAATATGACCTTGGATTAGACCCTCACTTTCCTTGGACCTCAGTTTCTTCATCTCTAAAATGAGGATTTGGAATAGAATATGACTAAAATCCGTACAAATTTGAGACTCTGGATGACTTTTTCACAAGTGTACAACTAACTTCCCAGCTATGCTATGAGGGCTAAGGCCATTCGAAGGAGTTCTAGAATCTTACCTCTTCATAGATAGTGCTAATAAAGGAAGGGCTGTGGCTCCTCTTCTTGGATCCAGACTGAAATTCAGAGGGTAAAGAGTACTGAACTTCAGGTTGAGAAATGTCCCACTCCTAACTGGTGTGAGAGGTACCAAAAGAGATTCAGTGCCCACAAAGTCCTTGAAGTGTCCCCAACCAGAAGTGAATAGCATCTCCTACCCCAGGAGTGAACAATGGTGTTTGTGGTTTCCAGAGAAGGCGTAACATGTACTTGTCTATGATACGACATTTCTGAACCAAATTCAGAGTTTAGCATCCCACAGGCACACACCCCTCAGACCACACATACATATATTCCTGGCGCATGTGCGCGCACACACACACACACACAGCCTTCAGACAAACCTAATGCAAACACAGGCTCTAATCATGTACTTGCTCAATGTATAGCACAGGCACGCACCGTGGTGGAGCTCAGAAGCACTTCCAGTAGTCTGAACAGTGTTCCAAATACAAAACCAAAGCCTGTGGCCCTGATGCCTGGACCATCTCTATGACATGTGTCATTGCATATAATTCAAATATAAATATTGCTCATGGTAGAATCCAAGTTGATTGGATGACTTACTGGAATAAGGGTGAATGAAAAGTCTGAAAATGTGTCCTAAACTTCACCCCCATTTGACACAAACACATGATCCCTGACCTGCTTGAACTCCATACCTCACAGTGTGACAGACCCTTAGCCTCTCATGTCACCATACTAAGCTTGTGGATCTGTACTGTGACTCCAGCCTTAGGAATATCACTTTTAATTAAAATATATATATATATATCTTTATTGATTTCAGAGAGAGGAATGGAGAGGGAGAGGAAGAGATAGAAACATCAAGGATGAGAGAGTCATCATCAATCGGCTGCCTCCTGCACGCCCCCGACTGGGGATCAAGCCTGCAACCTGGGCATGTGCCCTGACTAGGAATCGAACCACAACCTCCTGGATCCTAGGGCAATGCTCAACCACTGAGCTATGCCTGGCCAGGCAAGAATATCATTCTTCCCACCCCCTCCTACCTGAGATGAAAAGTTGACAGTGGGTACCAGGATACCCAATTCTGTGGTTCCAGGTACACATAAGAGCTGTGATCCCAGCTTGAATCAGGATTCGAGGGGACTCTGATGGGTTGCCTCAGTCCAGAGGCCTCCACCATGAGTGACTGGACGGCCTTTGTCTGGTTCCCTGAAGATCAATACTGTGTCTCTCTAGATCCAGTGCAGTCCTGCAGCTCAGGCCACATGCATTGGAAACCTCTTCTTTCTTTCACTATAGCCTCAGCTGGCCTATAAAGATTCCGTGGTCCTTCTGCACAAACCTCTTCCTCTCTGTTTGATTGTCCTCTGCTTCCCACAGAAACCCCTCAAGACACCTTTAACCCATTCTCCTGGTCTCAGAGCTGCTATTCTTCCCCAAACAGAACCAGAAAGGCATTTTCTATTTGGCCCACTAACATTGAAATACAGAGGATTAAAGATGGCAGCAGACTGAGTGGAAGCTACACTGACACTCTCCTAGGACCAAACTGGAATTACAACTAAAATATTTTTTAAAATCCTGAATAATCAACTGAAGACTACCTAGAGAGCACCCTCATAACCAAGGAGGAAAAGTGGAGACCACACAGAGACTGGTAGGAAATGCAGAGGCGTGAGAGGGCTGGCTGGGCTCCCACAGGCCGCAGCTGAAGGTCTGGAGGGATATCTCAGCTGTGGGAGGTTCCCACTGAGGACTCTGGGGCCTAAACCCCAGGCTGGGCTTCCCAGCTAAGAGCGCCAGAGCTGAGAAAGGTGCCCACATAACATCTGGTTGTAAAAGCAGCCGGGTTACTGTCTGCCAGGGAGAGACAGCTGGGAATGCAGGCCCCCTCTTAAAGAGCCAACACACAGTTTCATGTGCAGCCATTCACCTTGGGCTCTGTCAGAGGGAGGGCAACGTGGACTGGAGCTGTGTGAGGAGAACCTAGGGTTGTGGGATCTGGAGATAGAGCTCAGAGGGCACCATCTGGATTCCTGTGCCAAGTCGTTTCCCCGTACTGCAGAGGACATCTTTCTCAGGCACACATTTACCTTCCAAGAAGCTTTTGCATGAGGGGGACACAATTGCCCCATCCTGCTGGAAAACCTCTCACCCTACCCAGAGGAGTTTCTACAGCCTGAAGCTCGTTAAGAGAATCAGGTTAACAAGCCTATAGGCAGATGCAGACCTCACAGTGCTTTGAGTCTCTGCCTGATCTGCTTCTGGACCTGGGCCTTGGAAAAGCACTTTGGTGTGCATCTTGGTCATGTCCAAATGCATCAAGCCCTAACAGAGGGGACTTCAAGCTGTGTGTTGTTGATAGCTCCAAACAGAGTACTGAAGACCAGTCACAAACAGCATCTGACATTTGCCTGCACCAGAGACCTTCCAAATAGACTGAGAGTCCTAGCAGATCTAGCTAATACATAGAAACAAACCCAAATAGGCAGCCAAAATGGGGAGACAAAAAAACAAGCCCCAAATGAAAGAAAAAGAGAAGTCTCCAGAAAAAGAGCTAAAGAAAATGGAGATAAGCAATCTATCAGATATAGAGCTCATAATACTGATTGTAAGGATGCTCATCAGCATGAAAAAAGATATGGAAACTATGAAGGAAATTTAAAATGACATAGCAGAAATAAAGAATACAGTGGAAGGAATAACAGCAGATCAGAGGATGCTGAGGATCAGATCAGTAAATTAGAAGAGAAGGTAGAAAAAAAATCACTCAGAGATCCAAAAAGAAAAAACAATCAAAAAACAGGAGGACAGTCTAAGGGAGCTGTGGCACAACATGAAACATAACAATAGTCTCATCATAGGAGTGCCAGAGGAGGTCGAAAGTAAGCAAGGGTTAGAGAACCTGTTTGAAGAAATAATGGCAGAAAACTTCCCTAACCTGGTCAAGGAAAAAGTGACGCAAGTTCAGGAGGCACAGAGTCTGAAGCATGAAGAACCTAAAGAGGCCCACACCCAGACACATCATAATTAAAATGCCAAGAACTGAAGACAAAGAATATTAAAGGCAGCAAGTGAAAAAGCAATCTGTTACCTACAAAGGAGCTCCCATAAGGCTGTCAGCTGACTTCTCATCAGAAACTCTACAGGCCAGAAGGGAATGGCATGAAGTATTCCAGGTAATGCAAAGCAAGGAACTAAAACCAAGACTACTCTATCCAGCAAGGCCATCATTCAAAATAGATGGTGAAATAAAGAGCTTCCCAGGCAAAAAAAGCCTAAAGAAGTTTATCACCACCAAACCAGCATTGCAGGAAATGTTAAAGGGACTGTTGTAATTAGAAGTAGAAATAGAAGAAGTATTGCAGGAAATGTTAAAGGAACTGCTGTAATAATAAGAAGAAATAGAGAGAGAAACATAGGCATAAAGTATTAAAATGGCAGAGTATGGAAGAAACAAGATGGTGGCTTAGGTAACAGCTATACCCGCCATCTCCCACAACCACATCAAAATTACAACTAAAATACAGAACAACCATCACCGAGAACCTCCTGAAATCTTGCTGAACAGAAGCCCACACCAGGGAAATGAAGAATAACCGAGATCAGTAGGAGGGGCAGAGATGCTGGCGGATCAGGGCCAAATCTCAGAGACGCGGCCGCGGACCCACACCCGGTGCAGCAGTTTAAACCCAGGAGGGACATCTCAGTGGGGGAGGTTTCCCGGAGTGAGGGAAAACTCCCACATCCGGTTTCCAGCCCAGGGCACCAGGGCCAGGAAGAGAAGTCCCCAAAACTTCGAGCTGTGAAAACCAGCGGGAACTGTGGTGGAGGGTCATGGAGGCTGCGGGAGTCCCAGGCTTTCCTCTTAAAGGGCCCGTGCACAGACTCACCCGGACTCGCTCCCTCTGAGCCCCAGAGCTGAGCAGCAGCTTAAAAGGAACCTGGGACACTTGGGAAGGAACTAACCTGCCTGAAATGGGGGCAAGAGGTGGAGGGGCGGCTTCCTCCCAGGCAGAAGGGCTGGCAGAGGCCATGGCTCCTTTGGCGAGCCCTCCCCGCACACAGGCGGCAGGCAGGTGCCATATTTTAATCACCAGCACCTCACTCACACCTTTGGCCCCTCTCCGGTGATTACCAGAGGCCCCACCCCTCCCTACTTGCAAGCTCATTCATTCAAGCCATTTCCAGGAGCTTTTCTGTGCAAGTGGCCTCTTGAGCCTCATGCTTAGGACTTTCCTAAAATGTCTCAAACAAGCAGAAACGTGCCCCATATGGCTTGATAAGTGGCCCCAGGCCTGGCACTAGTGGCAGCTGCATTGGCTTATAGCTTGGCCTCTTCTGAACACCTCCAAGCCAAGCACAAGTAGCAGCCAACTACGGTTTGCTGTGTAGCTCATGCTGGGTGGCCCTGGGCAAGGCACTGGCACAGGCTGACTTTGCACCTCCTGGGAGGCCCCAGAGACAGTGCACCTGGTGGTCAAACTTGACCATGCTTGATTACAACCCTACCACATCCAAGAGTGACACTCAAGGGCGCACTTGGTGAACACCAAAGCTCCGCTGAAGTAAATCCTGCTCCATAGGGGTTTCTCCAGCACAGCAGCTCTTTGGCTGTAGTTGCAGCTAGTCCTCACAGCTGATTTTCCAGGGGGTCAATTCCTCCAGGGACGCCAACAGCAACCAAGGCTCAACTACAACAGGACAGTGCACACAGCCCACACAGGGGAGCACCTAGAAGGCCCAGCTCAGGTGACTGAGGAGGCTGAGCCACTGGACCCTATAGGACACCTACTACACAAAGCCACTCTACAAATTCCAGGAGACACAGCAGCTCTACCTAATACATAGAAACAAACACCCGGAAGCAGCCAAAATGTGGATGCAAAGAAACATGTCACAAAGGAAAGAACAGAAGAAATCTCTAGAAGAGGAACTAAACGAAATAGATCCAAGCAAGCTAGCAGATACAGAGTTCAGAATTTTGTTTATAAGGATGTTTAAGCATACTATTAGGGAAATAACTGAGAAAATCGATAACATAATAAAGTACCAATTTGAAATGAAGGCTACACAAACTGAAATGAAGAGTAATTTACAGGGAATCAACAGTAGAGTAGAGCTCAGCCGGGCATGGCTTGGCGGTTGAGCGTCGACCAAGGATCCAGGCGATCGGGGTTCGATTCCTGGTGAGGGCACATGCCCGGGTTGTGGGCTTGATCAATGACTCTCTCATCATTGATGTTTCTATCTCTCTCTCTCCTTCTCCTTTCCTCTCTCTGAAATCAATAAAAATATATTAAAAAAAAAAAAAAAAATCTTAAAAAAAAAAAAAACACAGTAGAGTAGAGGACGCTGAGAATCAAATCAGCAATTTGGAATATTAGGAAACAAAAAGCACCCAGCCAGAAGAGCAAAAAGAAAAAAGAATTCAGAAATATGAAGATAGTATAAGAAGCCTCTGGGACAACTTCAAGAGGCCCAACATTTGTATTTTTGGGGTGCCAGAAGGGGAAGAAAGAGAGCAAGAAATTGAAAACCTATTTGAAAAAATAATTTCAGAAAACTTCCCCTACCTGGGGAAAGAAATAGACTTACAAGTCCAGGAAGCACAGAGGGTCCCAAACAAGAGGAACCCAAAGAGGCCCACACCAAGACACATCATAATTAAAATGCCAAAGGTTAAAGACAAAGAGAGAATCTTAAAAGCAGCAAGAGAAAAGCAGTTAGTTACCTACAAGGGAGCACCCATACGACTGTCATTTGATTTCTCAACAGAAACCTTGCAGGCCAGAAGGGAGTGGCAAGAAATATTCAAAGTGATGAAAAACATGGAACTACAACCAAGATTGCTCTACCCAGCAAAGCTGTCGTTTAGAATTGAAGGTCAGATAAAGAGCTTCACAGATAAGAAAAAGCTAAAGGAGTTCATCACCACCAGACCAGCACTACAGGAAAAGTTGAAGGGTCTTCTTTAAGAAGAAGCTAATGAACAAAAGAATCTGACGAACTAAATAGATCCAGAGACACTGACGCAGGCAACAGACGATCATATTCAGAGGAAAGAGGGAAGGGGGGTGGAGGGTGGGAAGAGATTAACCAAAGAAGTTATATGCATATATGCATAACCCATGGACATAGTCAATAATGGGATGAAGACCTGGGAGGGGGTGAGAGCGAAGTGGAGGGGGACAATTGAGGGGGGAAAATGGGAATTAAAATGGCAATAAATAAGGACCTATCAATAATAACCTTAAGGAATTTAAAGGAGAAATCAATAGCAATACAGTCATAGTCAGGGACTTTAACACTCCACTGACTTCACTGGATAGATTTTCCAGACAAAAAGTCAACACAAAAACAGTGACTCTAAATGGCACACTAGACCGCATGGATTTAATTGATATTTACAGAACATTTCACCCCAAAGCTGCAGAATATACATTCCTCTCAAGTGCACATGGGTCATTCTCAAAGATAGACCACATGTTAGGACACAAAAACAAGTCTCTACAACTTCAAGAAGATTGAAATCATATCAAGCATCTCAGATCACAAGGGCATGAAATTAGAAATTAACTACAGTACAAACACTCAAAAACATTCGAACACGTGGAGGCTAAACAGCATGTTATTAAACAATGAATGGGTTACCAATAAGCTCAAGAAAGAAATCAAAACTTCCTGGAAACAAAAGAAAATGAACATACAACAACCCAAAATCTATGGGACACAGGGAAAGCAGCCCTGAGAGGGAAGTTCATAGCACCACAGGACACCTCAAAAAGCAAGAAACATTTTTAGTAAACTATCTAACCCTACAACTGAAAGAATTAGAAAACTCCCCTGTGAAGCCGTCTGGACCAGGGCTTTTGTTTGCTGGGAGATTTTTTATTTCTGCTTTGATTTCATCAGTTGTTACTGGTCTATTCAGGTTTTCTGATTCTTCTGATTCAATTTTACATGGTCTCACTCATATGTGGTAGCTAATAAACAAAATAGACTGAGGAACAAAATAGATCCAGAGACATAGAAGCATGGAACAGATTGAGGGATCTCAGTGGGAAGGCGGGGGTGGGGGAGTGGGTGGGGAGAGATTCATCGAAGAACTTATATGCATATATGCACAACCCATGGACATGGACAATAGTGTGGGGAAGGCCTGGGGGGCAGATGAGGGTGGAGGGGATCAATGGGGGGAAAATGGGGGATATCTGTAATACTTTCAACAATAAAGATAAATTTTTTAAAAAACACACATTTAAATAGTCATTTAACATGAGCTGCTCGAGTACACACAGTGGAAGAAGTGCTGCACTCTGCAAACACATACCTGCACTGTACCTGCAAACAAACACTTGCTTCAGTAGCACCCAGGAGGAGGAGACTCACCTTCCGGGAGGGCAGCACCACTGAATACAACGTAGTTGCAGTTTCTTGTGATGTGGAAGCAGAGGACTGATGAGAGAAATAAAATCATTTCAGAAGCATAGATCTAGCACAGCTCTAGGGAAGGAGTTATTGCTTCCATCCTCCCCTTCAATTCGGCCCAGAGAGAAGCTTTAAGTGTTAGTAAAAAGAGCCATGGACTAGTCAAGGTAGGACAACCGGAATACAAGTTCCTCTCTCTTAAAGACAGTTGCTACTTCCTGAGCACACACTCTGTACCTGTATTATCCTCTAATTTTTTTTTTAATATGTTTTTATTGATTTCAGAGAGAGGAAGGGAGAGGGAGAGAGCAACATCAATGACGAGTTATTGATTGGCTGCCTCCCGCACACCCCACACCAGGGATCGAGCCCAAAACCCGGGTATGTGGCTGACCGGGAATCAAGCTGCGATCTCCTGGATCCTAGGTCAATGCTCAACTGCTGAGCCACGCCAGCCAGGCTCCCCTAATCCTTTTAATACTCCTACACATTAGAAATGACTATAATTTGCCTCATTCTATAGATGAGGCTCCAAAAAGGTGAGTAGCCCAAGTCATGGTGTTCATAGGAGAAGCAGGATCTAAGCCCAGACTCCCCAGGGCCCTTTCCTCAGCATCTCAATGCCTCCTTTTGGTGACATGCTTTCCTTCTCTGGATCTAAAACAAGCATTCTCGAAGGCAGGTAACCATCCTTCTTCTGCAATGCTCCCTCTCAGAAACCTCACTCTCCCTCAACATCTCAAATTTCTCTTCTTGAAATGCAATGTGGCTAAAGACGGGCAACTGGCAGAATCAATCGCTGTTATATCTGTGGACAAAAAAGGGGCCACATTCTAAACCTGACATGTCAGGGGAGGCCTGCGTGGCAGCCCTGCAAACTCAGAGACCTAAAGTAACCCCACAGGAAGGTCTGAAATTAAAACTTTTTATTTTTATTATTATTATTTTTAAATATATCTTTATTGATTTCAGAGAGAGGAAAGGAGAGGGAGAGAGGGAGATAGAAACATCAATGATTTAGGAGTCATTGATCGGCTGCAGCCCACAACCCGGGCATGTGCCCTGACCGGGAATCGAACCCCGATCGCCTGGGTCCTACGTCGACGCTCAACTGCTGAGCCAAGCCCGGCCGGGCTGAAATTAACTTTTTAACTAAAAGCCAGTCATGGTGGGTAGTAATGTCCTAGGCCTGTATCTTCCTTGACAAAGGTCAATCTTTACCTTAACTGAGCCTGTCTATTGTCTTTTTGCATCTATAGTAACAAGTTTGAAATGTCAGAATAATCTCCTTTCCCAGACCCCTCAGGGCACAATCTCCCACCAGAGCAAAAGACCACAGAGCCCCTCATTGTTACCATTTATCGTGTTAACTGCTGACTGTTAACTATCAGGCTCCTACAAATGTATAAGAAGTGTGTCTATCATTTTACTCTCTATTCAATGCCAGAGGTTTCCCCACTTTGCTTTCTCCCGCCTCCCTAATCTATCACCTGTAGATTTCATGGAACCCTCTTATCTCTTCTCTTTTGAATCTAATGTATAAAATAAGGTGCAAAACTGCCCTTCTCCAGAGCATTTTCTCAATAGGTGAAGATTTTGATTCCCAACAATTGTCATCAGTTTGGCACAAATAAACTCATAAAAATTCTTACAGGTTTGTACTCTTTAAGGCTCTTTGACTTGACTCAATGAGTCCCATTTTCTTAAGGGGAGTGGGAGGAGGCAACACCCTTCTTGGGAATTCCAAAGGGGCTCTGAATGGCTGAACACCCCCCTCCCCTTTGCTCCCCTTCTCTGCCCTTTCTCTCCTCTCTGCCCCTTCCCTTCCTCCTCTCCCTCCAGTTCTGGATCTTTCTCTGAAGCCTATCCCCAAGGATTTTCTTTGTCCTGCGGCTAGGCCACCAAACTGAAGAGGTTGCTGCTTCAGGTCAAAGTTCTTTAACAAAACAAAACCAAAAAAAAAAAAGGGAATCTTTATCAGAACTTTCTCATCATCAGCCACCAGGAGGCAGTGTTTCCCTAGAGATGCACAGCCTGGGTTATGTCAACGTCATCTTGGCTGCCCATATTAAAGGGCTTCCCCAGTTTATGGGTAAATTTCTATAATTCCAGAATGTTAGAGACACGGTGGGGTGGAGATGCAGAAACCATTTGGCTCAGCTTTGCCACTACCCAGCTACGTGGCCTCGAGCATATTAGTTTACCCCTGAGTCTGTTTCTTCAACTGCAAAATGAGGTTTGTATTAGATCTACATTATGAGGCTGTTATGGAAGATTTGTTTGAAAAAATGGACATAATGAGCACTTCATAAATGTTGTTGTTAAGTCATAATAACATGAAAGAGAACAACACAGAACTGGTCTTTCCAGAAAACAGGTACAAGAAGTGGAGATAAAAGGGCAAGCTCCCCAAGTCTTGGAAGCAGCAGGGAGAGAAAACCAACAGAAGCCAAGTTCCCATCAGGTTCCTCCTCCTGCAACTGCATCTGGGCCACACCTCTGGCCAGCACGGAAGGGCACATTCTGCCTTGGACTTGAGGCTCTGTCAGCTGTGGAGACCCCAGACCACTCAGAGCTTGTCAACCAACTTCATGCAGCTGGTGCCAAGCCACCTGCCCCTGCGGGAGCACCAAGATCTTACTCTGCCGTTCAAGGGTGTGAGTTTTTTGGGGGAGCGGGGGCGATGAGAAAGCTGCATAGACAGGTGTGGACTGGAAGAGAGAAGCCAGAGTGGTACCTGGGGCAAGATCACGGAGTAGACAGTGTTCCCTTTCCCAGGGGAATTCTGCTCCTGCTTCTGCTCCTGCAGGAGAAATAGTAAAAGACATGTGGTAATATTAGCAGAAGACTCAGTCTTGAAGATTTGGGTCAAGTAGGGAAAGAGCACAAAGAAGAGGAACTCCCTCCCGGGAGCCTGGGAGGGAACAGTCATCAGTCACCCAGGACAGGGGAGACAGAGAAAGAGCAATTCTGGAGCAGCAGTTCCTGTTGGGACTGAGGCACTGCCATGGTGGGAAGGGACCCAAGGGGCTCCTGTCATCTGCTCTACTTTGGTAACTGGGAAATTTCCCTTTGCTGACTCCTTGACTAAGTTTCCACAGATAACGGCCCTGAGCTCTGCATAGAGCTAGGTCTGAGCCTTTCCTTGGGACACTGACTCAGTGGCTTTAGATGTTTTCAAGCCTCCAACGTAGAGCTAGCCTTGGTGGTCAGCTTACCCTTGGCCTCCAGACAGCCTCCTGGGCAGGTGCAGTGCTGGGTGAAGCCCTGGACCCAAGGACAGAGGCAGCATTTCCCTCTCTCAATCCTGCCCCCACAGATGGGGTTGGAGGTATTTCATGCTCTCCGCCCCCACCCCCATGAGGGTATATCACCAGGATGGGCTCTGGGGGGTTCAGTGCACACCAGAGGACCCAAGAGGAGCAGAGAAACACCAGCTTTCCTCTGAGGCTCGAGAGTCACAAGCATCTGGCAAAAACCAGGACAGAAACCAGGACTCTTGTTTTTCTCTTCTTCCCAGACCTTCAGGAAGTGTCTCCAGGAAGGTCCAGCTGGGGCTCAAGTGAGATCACATGAAGCTTGAGGTTGAAGCCTCTGGAGAGAATCTTGGAGACAGCAGGGAGAGGCCTGGGAGGGACGAGACCACGAGGGGATGAGCCCCTGGGTCAGAAACAGAGTAATGGGCCTGAATCCCCAATAGGTTATTTTTTTAATCTTAAGTAATTATTTCCCCCAATAGTCTCCTTCGTTTCCCTAATCTAAAGTGACCTTCACTGGGTGGAGGTTATTTTTAGCAAGTCTGTGAGCATCAGTGGCTGTAGGTATTTGTACTTGCTGTGATTTGTACCAGGGTTTGGTTCTGATGGGAGAGGCACAGACGCCCAATATTCCACTGCTAGGACATGGACAGGCTGGAGGAGCTCCTCTGACCCCAGTCCCCGCGGAGCCTGAGGGAGGCTGCATCTCTCTTGGCTGTTCCACGAGACCCCACACATGTGACTTCCTGCCTAGATGCCCCAGGCCAAGCACCAGGAATGGTGGTGGGACGAGGGTCCTTCCTGTCCTCCCTTCCCAATGGGCAGTTCAGGGAGTCCCTGCCCATACCCTGGGCCTGTCCTCACATCTTGCCTTGCAGCCCCTCTGCGGTGCCCTCCTCTCTTCACCTCTGAGTTGCAGAGAGTTGGCCCTGCCTGCAGAGACACCGGCCCCGGCACATTGCCTTGGTGCAGTCTCACTCTCTCCAGATCAGGCTTCTTCCTCCAAAAGCAGTTTGAACACAGACCACTGAGGCAGCTGCAGGACTGCAGCGCTCAGCCTGGTTGGCTGACATCCTCCCCAGGGGGCAATGATGAAGGGAACCGCAGCAGGAAACGGACTTACAGGGATGCAAGCATTTGTGGTCAGACACAACATACAGGAGGGTGCACCTTAGAGCAGCCTCTGGAAACAAGGGCACCAGGGAAGCAGAGGCAGCACCTGCCCTGGGGTCCCACCCCTTTTCAGTAGGTGCGATTCTGCACCCAGATGCCCTTCAGACTCATTTCACCTTCGCACTCCCTGTTTTCTCTTTCTGTCCATGGCCAGAGCTAGGACGCTGAGGGAGAGGGAGAGAGATGGAAGGGTCAAGGATCACTTCAAGAGGGCAACTGGGTTCTCCTCGTCCCCCTGCTCAGAATAGCCATCGTCCTAAGAGTGTTTTCCAGACTGGTCGAGAGAAACCCCAGCCCACAGGGCGCCATACTTGATTGCTCCTAATTGGCAGGTTGTTGACATCTTCGTAAACTGTCAGAAATTCCTCTGGGCTGGGCTCTGTGTGAGGAAAGAAGCAAAGAACAGAGCTGCACAGTCCTCCAGGAAGCATCCTATCCAGGCTCCGGCTCCTGCAATCCCACCCTCACCCCAGATGGCCGAGACCTTGAGAAAGGTTCTAGAGAGGAAGCAGGTTAGTGCTCTTCCCAGGACACCCAAAGAGCTCAGGGCAGCAACCCACCCGACAGTCTCTCCCAAACGAGCCACTGCCAGTAAAGCTGCATGTTGGGGATCAGACCGTGCACATCTGGGGCCCCCCCGCAGGAGGTGAGATCTGGGAGCAAAGGCCCAGCAACCATTGTTTTCCCTCCCCGACCACATGCACATGTCCCCAGCACCACAGCCAGGGATGGCAAGTCAGGCAGCACATCTCGGGACCTCTATTTACCTGGCGGCTTCCTCTTCCTTCTCCACACACAGAACCAGACGAGGGTGCCGAAAAACAGTGTGGTTATGAGAACCATGATGGTCATCAAAAGGGGCAGGAGGCCGAATCCTGAGGGACAGGAAGGCACAGGCGTGAGGACTCCACCTCCTCTCCCTTCCGACCAGCCCGCTGCAGGCTGCTCTCACACCCTGTGAATTCACAAGGTTGTCTCCCTGCTCAGCTGGATGACCTCCCCTGAGTGACACTATGAGCATGAGAATTAGACAGGCTTGGTTCAGATTCTAATTCTAGAACCTCTGTGCCGTGGGGCAAGTTCCTTAACCTCTCTGCAGATAAGGTTATCTACTAATGAAGGTTAATCACATGATCCAACAGATGCAAAGCACAGTAAATGTTACATCAATCCATTCCTTTGTTTTTAAACCAACAAACTCTTGTAGCCTGTCTGCTGGTGGGCAGAGTGAGTCTTCAGTTTTGCCTCCAGCCTCCACTGCTCTTCCTCATGTGGACATCTGCCTTAGCATCTGTCACATATGTAGCCTGGTGTGTATGTAGTACAGTTAACGAGGGGGAAGGGAAAGGAATTAAGTGTTCCAGATGCTGGCTGAGTAGGCTCTTTACAAATATTATCTTATTTAATCTTAATAGTAACTCTGTTAGGTGTTTCCCATTTTGCCCGAGAAAATCCGAGGCTCCAAGAGGCTGACGCTTCTGCCTAAGATCACAGAGCTTGTGAAGGGTGCAGCAGCCGTGGATGACGTGACCCAGAAGAATGTCCTTGTCTCCACGTTGCTTCAGCTTGCTCAGTTCTTCTTTGCCTGTGAGCACTTACTTTGTTGTCCCTATTTGGCTAAAAGTTCCTTAAAGCTTAGGACTGTGGGTTGTTTTTGCCCATGTTGATGCCACATTAAGCCTTATTTATCTAATAAAAAGTGGTGCAAAGTTAGCTCTGGGTAACTCTCAGGATAAGCACAAACAATAAGCCAAGACCTCTGCCCAGTGCCCCTGTGACTATTCTGATGCTGTCACGGCTGTAGGGCGAAGTTATCTCTTGGGGAACTACATGCTTGGGAAAGTGTCACTCAAGAGGAGGAACAGGTCTCTGTCACTTTCAGAAGAAGAAAATAACCCACAGCCAGGGCCAGGCTGTCACTCACCAAACAACTAGGCATTTCCTATGTGAAGGGAAGGTGCCCATCTCCCAGAAAAATGTTCTTGATGGGGGCAAAATTCTTCCCAGACTCAGGCCTGGCTGTACAGGACATCTGCTTAGAGGCCAGAAGCCCCCGGTGAAGGGCTACAAGCCAAGGGGTGTCATCCCCAAGTCTCATCTGCTCATAAGCCTGGTGATGGGTTCAGCACCCTCAGCCCCTGCTCTAGCCCAGAGCGCTGCACTTACTCGAGTGGGCACTCAGGTAGCTCTGGCTGAGCTTTAGGGTCTGGTGTGCCCAGCTGACAGGGTTGCTGACATTGCAAGTGTACATGTGGGAGGCGTTGACGTTGACATCAATCTGATCCTCCAGTCGGAGAGGTTCCTCTGCATCAGGATCTGCTCACTCCCGTTGTACCAGGCATAGCTCACATCACCACATCTGGAGACTGAGCAGGACAGAATCACTTGGCACTTACCTCCATCCAGGGCCCCCGACTCCTCTTTCATCCCGGAGTTCCCATCAGGGTCTGGAAGCAGAGATTTGGATCAGGAAGGCACTGCAAACACAAGTCCTGCAGGAGCTGGGGGCAGAGAGAGCTGTCCCGGGCACTCACCAGTTACAGAAACATTGAAATAGTGTGTTGTAGTCCTCCCCGAATCGTTGGTGACCTCCAGAGAGTAGATACCGCTGTCCTGATGCTGAGCTGCCTTGATGAGAAGACTTAGGTCCTTGATCGTAAAATTGAATCTCTTGCTGAATTGATCACCCGAATTCCATTTTACATCATGCAAACCAGATTCATTCTTCCAAGTGAGTATCAGACAATCTTGTGCCATTGAACGCAGCTGTACCTTCCATTCGGCAGAGGTCACCCATGTCTCTGAGTTGCGGGGGTGTAACAAATAAGATGTTCCCAGGGATATTTCCACAGGTTGAGCAGAATTGGAGGATTCTTGGAAAGAGAAACCAGCTGCAGGGACAGGAAGGGTGTCAGACCTCAGCATGCGGGCAGTCGATGTGACTTCCCTGAGCCGAGAGGAGGCGGCACACAGGAGAGCCTGAGAGTACACACCCTTTATTGGCGCCCCTTCTTCCCTGAGCCCTGAAGGAGCCCACAAGCCCATAATGAGAGCTAACATCTCTTGAGTCTTACCATGGCACAGGTAGGTTGTAAACTCTTTACATGTCTTTTTTTCTTTGATCCTATAAATACTTCTTAATTTATTTTTTAAACAATTGTGCTGTTAACCCTTTTACAGGGCAACAAGCTATGTGAAAAGTACAAACCTTTTTATGAAATGTGATATTGAGGGGTTTCCCATAGCCCGTTGTGTATGCTCCGGACCCATACATACTGTACAGGGGGGAGCTAGAGTCCATGAGCAAGCTGCCAAGGACTTTTTACATGGCAGTGATTTCCCTTCACAGTGACGCTACAAGATGCTTTTTTTATTTTTAGGGAGGGAGGGAGGAGCTGGACATCGATATAGGAGAGACACATCCATCGGTTGCCTCCAGCACGCGCCCTGACCAGGGCGAGATTGAACCTGCAAGCCAGGCATGTGCTCTTGACCAGGAATTGAACCCTCGAACCACTGGTGTGCAAGCCGACACTCTAACCACTGAGCCACACCGGCCAGGGCCCCGACAAGATTCTTATCCCCATCTTACAGGTGAGGAAACAGATTTAGAAAGAACTTAAAAGTAACCCCAAGTTACACAGTGAGAAAGATGAGCTTGCAACCCAGTCAATGTGGCTTGAGAGGGTGAATTCTTAACTACAGTGCTCTAAATACACATCCTATCCTCCCTGCAGCACTGGGGTGACCACTGGTGGCCAGCGGTGACCACTACAAGTTCTGAATGGTCAGACCCAGTAAGATGAACATCCACGCTGAACTCAATGGCTCCCTCCTCTGCTTTCCCATAGAGCTGGACTCCCAACTGCCCGGGAGAGCTTGGCACAGCAGACTGTGCTCATTCCTCATTAATGTGTGCCAGTTTTTCAGTCACTGGAAGGTCTCCACAAGTATTGCTCCGTAGAAAAAAAACAGAAAGGGAAGAAGAAAAATACACTGCCCAGGCACATCCCAGCACCTCCCTGACAGTAGATCGAGGTGGGAACTGCTGGGCTTGAAGGTGTGATGCAGGCTCCCCGTCACTGCCCCACAGAGCAGCCAGCAACCAGTGGAGGAAAGAGCTGTTCCTGTGGCCATTTTTGGCAAGAAAGCTACGTCGTATTGCCCATGGAGGCAGGAAATAAACAAGTCTGTCTGAATGGGCTGAGGGGGCAGTCAAGGAGAATTTGGAGGAGAGATTAGGAGATGGGATATTAATACAAACAGATCTATTAAGATGACGATATTGAGACAAGAGTGATGGAGGGGGATTTTTACATGTTCACATGCATTGTAAGTGCACTCACGCTCAGCCATGCCTTCACCCCAACATTCCTGCAAGACACTGAGCAAATAATTAAAGGGCCTGTAATTATTATTTGTTTGATATAACATGTCCTTTGATCATGACACCCTGAGATTGAAACACATGACTCGAAGAGGATCTGCCTGTGGCCACCGAGAGCAGAGACTGTGCCATGCATCTCTGTGGTCTTCGGAATACACATGAGAACAGGCCAACTGCACAAAAATCCCGAGTACACAGGGGAATGGAAAAATAATTAATAAACCTACAAAAAGGATATCAGTTACCCAGTCTAGACTGCAACCCCACTGTGAACTCTTCATGCATGAGGCATGGCCCTGACTCCCAAGAATCTGTGGTCTGGAAACAGACCATACTTATATTCTACAGCTCTCACTATTGGCTGAGAAAAGTAATCACCTAAGGAATTTTAATTCTGATAATGGGAGACCAGGTAAAGACATGCTAACCAATGCTCCCATGAAGAATAACTAAGAAAAAATGGGCAAAATATAAAAGCATGTTGTTAAAGGCATCAGAGAGCTAAATAAAACGGTGACAGGTTAAGGGCCAGGATCTGAAAGAAGGAAACTCAGACATGTGAGACCAGTGTTCTTATTGCTGTTCCCTGGAGGCATCTTCCAATTCCATAAAAAGCAGCTGAAAGGCTGAGCAGCAGAGCAGAGCTTACAACCAACTGGAGGAACCAACAGAGCAGGGGCCTCACGTTAGGAAGGGACTGTGCCTACATCCGTCAGACTTGGGGCTGGTGCCATGAATGGCTACACACTAAGAATTAGGAACAAGCAAGAGCCCTAGCCGGGTGGCTCAGCATGTCAGAACGTCGTCCTGACACACCAAGGTTGTGGGTTTGATCCCTAGTCAGGGCACATACAAGAACCAACCAACGATGCATCAGTCAGCGGAGCAACCCGTTGGTTTTTCTCTTTCCCTTCCTCTCTGTCTCTCCAAAAATCAATCAATACATTTTTTTTAAAAGAGTGAACAAGAAATTGACCAGCTCTTACAGAAACTCAAACCCAATTTTTTTTTTAAATCAAGGTACGAGGTTATCATATCTCCCTTTCCTTTTTTTAATCCTCACCCAAAGATACTTTTTTCATTGCTTTTCTTTTTTAAAAAAAAAATCTTTATTGATTTCAGAGAGAGGAAGGGAGAGGGAGAGAGATAGAAACATCAATGATGAGAGTCTTTGATCTGCTGCCTCCTGCACACCCCCTGCTGGGGATCAAGGAGCCCACAATCTGGGCATGTGCCCTGACCAGGAATTGAACCCTGATCTCCTGGATCCTAGGTCAATGCTCAACAGCTGAGCCACACCCGGCCGGGCTCATTGCTTTTCAAAGAGAGTGGAAGGGAGAGAGAGAAACATCAAATAGTTGCCTCCCACACTCGCCTCAACCAGGGCCGGGGATCGGAATCCAGCCTGTAACTGAGGTACATGCCCTCGATTAGAATCGAACCTGAGATGCTTCAGTCCGCGGGCCGACGCTCTAACCACTAATCCAAACCAGCTAGGACTCAAATCCAATTCTGAGTCATGTCCACCCTGACTTGGACTACAGTGCTATAGGGCCTCTAGTGTTTCCAACCTGGGTTCCGACTCGAGGCAAATATAAATCATTCCTGGAGGGAAATAACATCAACTAGAGCATTAAATTATTTCTACAATGTTTCATATATAATGCCCAAAATGAAACAAAAAATAAACAGGCCTAACAAGAGGAAACACATCCAAAAAATCAAAAGAAAGCAGCCACAGAAACAGACCCAAGGGGCATCTTGATAATAAAAGTATTAATAGTAAACTTTAAGGTAATTATTATGTTCAAGGAAATAAAGTATAAGTTTGAGAATTTCAGCAGAGAACTAGTGTGACAATGCAAAAATGGTCACTCCCCTTGCAGTGTTACTTAACAGCTCCTCCTGAAATTGCGCCTTTTCAATAACATGCAGCAGATATCACACTGTGCCTGCTGCAAGCCTCGGTCTGAGGCCATGCAAGTCCTGCTGGTTCTCGTAGAATCTTGCATGGATGAGGCTGAGGTTGACGTGTAGAGAAGCTGGAGACAGCCTGCTGGGGTAGCTAAGGAGACACAGGGAAGAAAGACACAGGAGGAAAAGCAGTGGTTTTCCAATAGTTTTTTTAATTGGGTGGGGAGACTGAAGAAAGAGTAGGAAGCTGGCAGAAAGAAGCAGCTGGAGGAAGATCAGAGATGTGATCAGGGCTGAGCAGGCCCTGGCCAGCTCCTGGTGAAGCAGTGATGCTCGAGCCCAAGGAGGGGCCAGCCATGGAAGGGCCAGCACCGAGCTCAGAGCAGAGGCCAGTGTGGTCATTTATGGGAGAGGTGAGGTGGCTGACACTGGGGAGCCCCTCACTGGTGCCCTGACATTGGGGAATTTTGGTGGTGGGGTGGGCGGAGCCCTTCTTGGACCCAGAGGGCACAGGCTGGTGGAGGCCGTGATGGTGGAGCAGGATCAGCAAAGGCACTGAAGATCTGGAGTCACCTCTTGGGGACAATGGGAGAAGCTGTGGATCCGACACGAGAGTTCCCAGGACCTGAGATCAGAGGTTCTGACTTTGTCCTGCAGCCACTACAGTCCAGTGGGGGCGGGAGGAGGATGGCTGGAGCGAGGCAGGGCTGGGAGGGCCTGGGGCCAGGCTGAGGTGGTGGGACAGATAGAGAGCAAGGTACTAGGTACTGGGTATTGTGACTGATATCAAAAGATCTCAGACTCTGTCCCAGAGGGTTGTGCACAACAAATGGAGAGGCAAGAAATGCCAGCATGGAAAGACAACTTCAACACAATTCTCATGTGCTTAGTGAGGGACGGAGGAGCCCGGACAGTGAGTGCTGGGGGCTCAGAGGGCATACTGCCTGGTCAGCGGAGGCCCAGGAGCTGCCGCCTCTGCTACTGCTCAGCAGTTTCCAGGCCCCTCTTCCGGTGGTTAAGAATAAATGTGGTGAGGCAGTAGCTCTGCAGAGGAAGGGCACAGGCCAGCGGCAACACTGCCCCTCCAGCAGTGGCAACCAGCATGGGGGACGGTCAGGGAGAGCATCTGGCCCAGCAGGCAGTCCCTCTCTGGTGACTGAGCCCAGAGCCAGAGCTACAGCCTCCAGAGCTTCCTCTGACCTGGAGGCTGATGGAGGGGCGAGACTGACCTCCAGGGTGGAGGGTGCAGGGGAGCCTCAGAGCAGTGTAACTTCCCCCAGCCGACAAAAGGATGTTGAGGTTTTCTCAGCTCAGGGTTATGCCTAAAGGCTTGAGACGAAGGCAACCGAAGGGGTTTGCTGCTGGGGTCAGGGTGAAGGGAGCCCAGTGAGATTCCAAAATGCAGGGGCAGGGTTGGTCCATCGAGGTAAAATCCTAAAGTAGGTCCAGTGCCCTCCAGAACCCAAGTCCCACTTCATCTCCGCTCCTGCACTCTACCCAGCTCCACCCTTGGGGACTTCATACTGACACATTCACAAGCACTGCAACCCCTTACCTCTATCAAAGTTACCTAGCCCATGGCCCACTCTTAGTATCAGTTAACTGAATAATCTCACTTATAATACTGTCCTTCAAGAAAAAAGTCCAGTTCCATTGAAATGCTGTGTGTTCCCTACTTCTGATCAGGCTGTTCCCTCTGCTTAGATTGCCCTCTCCCCTCTCCCAAACTCCTATTTCTCCTTGAACACCCCTCCCCCAGTGTCCATAGCTAGGAGGAACCTCCGTTTTCTCAGTTCCCCTTGTTCTCTAAATACAGCTTGCCTGTGAGTGACTCAGCATTTTCTGTCTTCCCTTATACTTATTTTACATTACTATAAATTACTATAATGTAGGACTTCCATGCAAAAGACCAGGGAAGCCACAGAGAGGTGGTCCCCTGGGGCCCCCACCTTTGCCTTACAGGCTTCCGGCTCCTGCACTTTCCTTTCCCAGAGGCAATGGGGAGCTCTCAGGTACTGCTTGGTTTAACCACTTCAGAAAACAGTTTGGCAGCCTCTGCTGCAGGTATGTGCACATACCCCACGCTTGTGCCCTGGAGATACACCCAGTATACATGCAGAACAAAAATCACAGACAGCCTGGCCAGCAGGCCAGCATGGCTCAGTGGTTGAGCATCAACCCATGAACCAGGAGATGGCAGAAGAGAAAAGCAAAATGACCCAGGCTACTTAGAGCTCGCCAGGGACCCCAGCCAGAGCATCTATTCAGGTTCCTCCTTGAGAAGTGAGCTTCAGCACCACCTGCATGAACAGCTGCAGCCGTTACAGCTGATCTGGCAGGTGTGGGCCCGGGCTCCAGTTTTGCCCACAGCCCCTGGGCACTGGCAACCTCCAGAGTGTCCTTTGGGGTTTCCTCAGAATGCACCGCCAAAACCTGAATTTAGGGTCCAAAGTGAACTTTAGGCCTCTGAGATGCTTGAAAATGATTCATTTATTCACTCAACTAACATGTTTTGAGCAACTGCTGTGTTGGCTACTTTGTTGCACACTAATCACAGGTGTAATTATGTATTGAATCATGTGACAGACATCAGCTCTGTGAACCTAAGGGCCATCCCCCACTGAATCCTCAATACCCAGCCCAAACATATCCAGGGAAAGAATGGGACTGGAGAGGAAGATGCCACTGTAGAAACAGAGTATTTCACAGTATGATGTAATAATATGACTAAATGTCTTGAATATATGTTCCTTTAAAAGTTTTGAGGTCTCCCTAAGTTCCTGGTTATGATGAGAAACCTCAGAAAAGAGCCACAGGCTAAAGCTTTATCATCTTATCTCAAGATTTTCTCACTCGCTTTCTGTTAGTAGTGAGGAAGGGCTACTGAATGGTCTCTCTTGACTTCCACTCTGATTACAAAGCTAAGTGGAATAGCCCTGCCTCCCAAGAGCTGAGTAACATGAGCACTCACTGGGGGACTTGTGAGGACTCAATTTTCTAAGCACTTAGTATTTGTTTTGTGTGTGTGTGTGTGTGTGTTTAATAACCCTTTGTTGATTTCAGAGAGAGGAAGGGAGGGAGATAGAAACATCAGTGATGAGACAGTCATCGATGGGCTGCCTCCTGCACAACCCTGACTGAGGATGGAGCCTGCAACCCGGGCATGTGCCCTGACCAGGAATCGAACCACGATCTCCTGGTTCATGGGTCAATGCTCACCCACTGAGTCATGCTGGCCAGGCAGCACTTTGTATTTGTATCTCTCATCTAATCCTCACAATATTCCCACAAAGCAGGCACCACTGTTGACCTCATTTTACACATTGAGAAACTGAAAAAGAGAAGGGGAGTTCCCATTCTCAAGGCCACAGAAGTCGTACGTGCTTTTCCCAGGGAAACTCTTCAGAGCACAGGTAAACTCTCACTTTATTCGTTCATTCAATTCATCTTAAATGAGAGTCCGTCTGTGCCAGATGCTATTCTACACGATGAAGGTACCGCAGTGAACAGTCAGACAAGCCCTGGCCTCAAGGACGTTGCATCCCAGTGACATACAGAGGCGCCTGGGAGACAGAAAATAAGTAAACAGGATACTGTGTAAAACGGAGATGCATACTACAGAGGAAAATAAGCAGGGGGTAAGGCATTGCCAGGCGCCAGGGCTGACATTTGGTGGGGAAGACATCACTGGAAAGGTGGAGTCTGAGCAGAGCCCTGAGGGGTTGAGGGCGGAAGCCCCGTGGTGAGGGAGGAGCCGCACCCCGGGAGAAGCCCACGGGCCAGTGTGGCGGGGACAGTGAGCAGCAGGGAAGAAGGGCATGTGGTCAGGGAGGCCGCGCAGACTCGCGAGACGCAGGCGCTGCTCTGCGGGGGGGAGCAGCCTGCGGCGACGCGCGGCTGACGGGCTTGCGCGGATCTTACGCTGATTAAATTCTCCAATAGCCCAAGTTTTTTGTGTGTGATTTTTTAATTTTCTTTTTTATTGATTTCAGAGAGAGGAAGGGAGGAGAGGGGAAAACATCAATGATGAGAGTCATTGATCCGCGGCCTCCTGCTCGGCCGGGATCCACCGCAACCCAGGCGAGCCCTGACCGGAACGGAACTGAGCTCTCCCGGCTCCCGCCCACATCCCACCCGAGCCGCGCCTGCCAGGTTGTAGCCCAAGCTTTTAAGAAAACATTTCACTGTAATCACGTCTCCTGATGGAAGGCAATGCGAAAAAAAGACCAGCATCACTTTCGTGGTATTCTTGCCAAAATGGCTGACCTGAATCACACGAGGAAATGTCAGACAGACCCAGATCGAGGAGCCTCTACGACACTGGCCGTCTCCACAAATGTCAGTACCGTGCAAGACAGGAAAGCGGGGAACCACGGACTCCTGGTGACCAACAGCGCGGGGCTGCACACGCGGCGGGAGGCGGCCCGCGGGCCGGGCGGGCCAGGGCTCTGCGGGCGGCCGAGGGCTGCGGGTCCAGCCCGCGGCCTGGGTGGGGCCGGCCCGGCCGGGCGGGGGCAGCCGGCGACGCCTCCCCTCCGCTGTCCCGAGGAGCGGCGCAGAAGCACCGTGGGGTGAGGACTGAGAACAATGATTTGGAAAGATCTCTGATGGCATCAGTACTGTTTGCTGAATTTGGGAACTGCGGTGATGTGATACAGTGTGGTGACTTCCCTGTTCTTACAAGTTTTGTGCCCAAACACTCTGGGACAAGGGGCATTCCTCTCAAACGGCTCAACAAAAATCGCTGTGAGTACAGGTTTCCGTGCAGACACACACGGAAAGAGAAACGGAGCAGATGTGACTGTTCACTGGTGATCTTGGTGAAGGAAACACAAGAATTTTTGTACTATTCTTACAATTGCTCTGGGATTCCAACATTATTTCAAACTATAAATTTAAAGAATTGAAAGAGCGGCTCTGCCCGCCTCCGCGGTTCCCGCCCCGGCGCCGCCCGGGCCCAGCACCTCCCGCGGGTCTGCAGAGCCGGCCGAGCGCGGCCCGGGCTCGGCCTCGCCGCCCCCCCGGACTCCCCCTCGGCCTCGCCGCCCCCCCGGACTCCCCCTCGGCCTCGCCGCCCCCCCGGACTCCCCCTCGGCCTCGCCGCCCCCCCGGACTCCCCCTCGGCCTCGCCGCCCCCCCGGACTCCCCCTCGGCCTCGCTGCCCCCCCGGACTCCCCCTCGGCCTCGCCGCCCCCCCCCGGACTCCCCCTCGGCCTCGCCGCCCCCCCCGACTCCCCCTCGGCCTCGCCCACCCCCCCCCGGACTCCCCCTCGGCCTCGCCGCCCCCCCGGACTCCCCCTCGGCCTCGCCGCCCCCCCGGACTCCCCCTCGGCCTCGCCGCCCCCCCCCGGACTCCCCCTCGGCCTCGCCGCCCCCCCCCGGACTCCCCCTCGGCCTCGCCCACCCCCCCCCGGACTCCCCCTACGGCCTCGCCGCCCCCCCCCCGGACTCCCCCTCGGCCTCGCCCACCCCCCCCCGGACTCCCCCTCGGCCTCGCCCACCCCCCCCCGGACTCCCCCTACGGCCTCGCCGCCCCCCCCCGGACTCCCCCTCGGCCTCGCCGCCCCCCCCCGGACTCCCCCTCGGCCTCGCCCACCCCCCCCCGGACTCCCCCTACGGCCTCGCCGCCCCCCCCCGGACTCCCCCTCGGCCTCGCCGCCCCCCCCCGGACTCCCCCTCGGCCTCGCCGCCCCCCCCGGACTCCCCCTCGGCCCCTCTCCCCCATCGCCCGCCCCGGCCGCCAGCCCCGCCGCAGCCTCCTCACCGGCCCGACAAACCCTCCTGGCCTCAGCGTCCCCCTCACAGCCGGTGTCCCCTCCCGCCCGACCCACGGTGCCCTCGAGGAGACGTCGGTCCGTCCAGGCTCCGCGGGGCGCTGCCCGCAGCCGGGTCCCGGCGCCGCCGGTTGGCTGAGCGGCGGCCTCCCCGCCCGGCCGTCAGCGTCTCCCTCACGCTTCCCGGCCCTCGAGCGGCGGCGCCAGCCACGCGCCCTCCGGCCTCCCAGCCCGCAGGAGGCCTCTCCCGCCGCCAAGGGGGCTGGAGCCTGCGGCGGCCCGGCCCAGCCCCTCCAGCCCCGTCCCGTCAGCCCGGCCGCCCACCTGTCAGGAGGCGCTCGGCGCGCGCCCGGCGCAGCCCCAGGAGGCCGGCCCTGCCCGCGGGGCCCTCACCTTCGCAGCGGCGCCCGCGCAGGAACAGCAGCGCGAGGGCGAGGGCCGGCGCCCACATCCCCGCAGGACCGGGCTCGGGCTCCCGGCCCCGGCAGCAGGCGGGTCGGCGGCACCTCGCTGCCGTCGCGGCCGCAGTTTCCTCAACCGGACGCGCTCTCGTCGGCCGAGCTGGCGGCGCTGCTGAAAAAGCCGCGGGGGCCGGACCTGGCTGGCGGCTCCACAGCTCGGCGCGCAGGCTTCCCGCCGGGGGGGCCACCCCCCACCGCGCCCACCGCGCCCGCCGCGCCGCTCCCCGGCCCGCGGCGTCGCGGGGGCGGAGCCAGGCCCCCGGCACTGCCGGCGGCGAAGAGCCAACGCCTCGGGGCGGGGGGCGCTGGGCGTCCATTCCCCGCACGGCGGCGGCGAAGCCTGAGCAGCGGCGCCCAACTCGGAGCGGCTGCGCCCGCCGGCACCCCCGCGGTCCCCGCCTCCGCGCACGCAGCCCGGGCCCTCTCCCGCCGCCCGCTTTCCCCTCGGCGGCCAACGCTCCCCGCCGCCCCCGGCCCGCCCCGGCCCCGCAGCCGGCGCGCGGCGCTGAGCAGGCGGCCGGAGCGGAGTCCAGACGCGGCCCCGCCGGGAAGCGGCCCGGGGCGCTTTCCACGCGGACCGCGCGTCTCCGCAGCCGGGCGCGGGGCCCACCCGCCCGCTGCTGCCCTCGGGAGGGCGGCGGCCCCGCCGTGGCTCCCCCGGGGAACTATAAGCCGCCTTCCGCCCGTCTCAAGCCCCAGCGCACCCGCCTCCTGACGCCGCCTCCGAGCGCCCGGGACGCTCCTCAGCCGGGACCTCCCGCGGCCCGCACCCGGCCCCGCCCGCAGCACGCGGGGCCCGGCCGGCGGCACGCGGGGGCGGGACGCGCTCCCGGACACGCCCTCGGGGCGCCGGTGTCCCGCTGAAGGCCGTTCCCTCCCCACGGCCGCCGCCGGCCCCGGGCTGTGCGCACTGTCTCAAGGGAACTTCTCCCTGCCCTTCTGAGTTCTTTGGTTGACCTAATAAACTGATATAAAACAGATAAATGGCACAGAAACTCCATTTCTTTAACATGACCCTTTATTTCTGTCCGTCCACTGCAGTCCTCCATCATTACCCTTCGGACATCAGGTTCTGGTCAGCGTCCAACTGTGTCAGCAACAAACGACCACGGACACAGTTCCGGTCAGACGAAGGCAGCACCTGACTTCAGCGGGCTTCAGCCCCAGAGCCATGGAAGCTGGGCCTGCGGCCCACTCGCGAAACCGGCCACGGCGCCAGGCCGCCGCCGGGCCCAGGACCAGCCGCCCGGCCCGACCCGGCGGAGCCCACCCGCCACCACCCGCAGCCTCCGTGGTTAATGATTTTTCCCTGTAAGAGGTTGGGGCTTCGGGTAGCAAATCAGTAGAGAAGTAACAAGATTTGTTTACACAGCCTCCTCAGGCAGCTTTTAACTTTCCTGTAAGCCGTGGCCGTGCCCACAGAACATGCCCGGCACTCCCGCACCTTCCTCCTCTGGCCTTGCTCCGCGGTGAACACGCCCTTACCGCCGCGCTTCACCCCCGCCCCGCGCCCCGCGCCCCGCCCGGGCGCTGCCCCGCAGCCACCCCGCCCCGCGCCCGCCCCGCCCCCCCGCCCGCCCCGCCCCCCCGCCCGCTGCCCCGCAGCCACCCCGCCCCGCGCCCGCCCCGCCCCCCCGCCCGCTGCTCCGCAGCCACCCCGCCCCGCGCCCGCCCCGCGCCCGCCCCGCGCCCGCCCCGCGCCCGCCCCCGCCCGCTGCCCCGCAGCCACCCCGCCCCGCGCCCGCCCCCGCCCGGGCGCTGCCCCGCAGTCACCCGGCCGGCCAGGCCGGTCGCCCGAGGTGTGGCTGACCAGCCGTGAGGACGGCCACGCACGTCTCAGTAAGACCATCAGGAGGATTTCGAATGAATAACTAACCCTGGGCGTCCCAATTCTTTGAATGTAGCACTTCAGGATTTAAACAAATTCCATGTGAAAAATAAACATTTATTACAAAAATTGGTTTTGACATTCCACGAGGGGCTGTTGTAAGCCTCAGGGGTCAATTCCAAGGCTGGCAGCCGCCGACTCCTACCAGCAAGGGATGGGGGAGCCTCAGGCCCCCCGAGCCTCCTCACTCCAGCCCGACGCAGACCTGGGGCACACTTGCCTTTCCTACTGAACCATTTCTTCATCTGTTTTCACTGCCTAATTAGACTTTTATCTCCATGTGGAAACCTGTTTATTGGCTCGTGACCCTGACCTGGTGGTGGTTTTGCCTTTTGGATCCTGTGTAGAAAACTCAGCTGTCTGGGGTTTCCAAGCAAGGCAGCAGAATGTGGCAAAGTGGTGCTTGGAATCCTCCACAGCAATAAAGCAAAATCGATGCTAGAAAAGCCCGTATTTGCTAGTTATTCAGTAGACTGGGTGCTGGTGGGTGGGGAAACAGTAATTTAAGAACAAGAAGGGCTGGAGTGGGAAGAGCAAGGGGAGGCCGGGCAGGCTGCGCCCTCTCCCTCACACACACACACACACTCACCCTCCTCTCAAGTGATCTTTTCCTTAAACACCCACCCCACTAAGTAAAATTAACTAGTAGTAACTACTATAAACACCTGCTAAAGATGTAGTTCTCCAAACATTTGAGAAATCCAGCCGTGGGGTCTGGAGCACTTTTTCCTGTAGCCCGGAGAAGTCTATTAATGCATCTGGTTGGCAGAGGCGGAGGGCGGGCACTTGCTCCCCTAGGGGGTGATCAGAAAGCCCAGCACTGCCTTGCAGAGGAGCCCTTGCCAGCAGGGGGGGCAGCCACAAGAGGGCTCTGGAATGAGGGGCATAGGTTCCGGAAGCTCAGCCTGGAGACAGGAACCAGGAAGGGTGGGGCAGGGAGCTGGGGCCAGCCCAGGTTGCTGGGAAGCAGGGTTGTAGGTATTTCCTTGTTTGTACAAAGAAGGAGCCAAAGAACCTCTCTCTCCCACTCACAACAAGAAGCTTCAACAAACCAAGTTTTTATTTCCAGCAACATCCAAACACACACAAACACAATCTCACCAAAGAGCTAGGAAGCCCTCCAACACACACTCCTGTCCAGAGCTGAAGCCACACACGCTGCTCGCAGCCACAGCTGGAAGTCTGTCCAGTTGTTCAGCTACCAGCTCCAGCTTTTCCCATAGGTCAGTACTTTTGAAATTCTTCTTCACGTCCCCCGAAGCTTACTATACTCTCCACAGCCCAGGCTCCCGTGTTTCCTACAGACACCGCTGGTCTCAGTCTGCTCATGTGCAGGACAGTGCAGGAGGACCCAGTGGACTTCCCAGGGAAGACAGAGATGGAAGAGACTGATGTCATCACCAAACAACCGTTTCAGCTGCTTGTCTCCATCCCCACTCTAGAACAGCTGGTGCTGGTCCTCAGTGTGGGAGGAAGGAGCCGAGGATACCCCTACTCTAGGGCCACTGCACACAGGAGGGGTGGGGAGGTGCGTGCCCTCCACTCCTGCCGTCTCCATGGAAAGGAAACCAACAGGCATCGCCAGACGCCTGCTGGATCCCACGTAGGGACAGGGAATGAAAGCTTCACACACGTCCAGGCCACTCAGCAGCGCAGGGAGAGGAGGGGACGAAGGACAGGGGCTCATAGCCGACATTATTAAAAACACACCCCAGTGAAGACACAAGGGGGCCCTGTGGGGCCAGAAGATAAACAAGGCATCCAGTGAAATTGCAGACTCCAGGGCGAGAGTCTGGTAGCACCCGAGCAAGGCCAGACACAGGACACGAGGGTCACACCAGGAATGACGAGGTCTGTCGGAATTCCCCCTGGGGAAATGAAGCACCCAGTCAACTCTCTAGTCTTCTTTAGCTCATAACCCCCTGAACACATAACACAGGCTGGAGAGCCCTCCCTCAAGCCAGGACACTCACTTCACTTCGGGCAGTGGGCTGGCTGTAAATGACCTTCTTACTCTCGGTCCTGTAGACAAGCCAGAAGACACATTCAGACCCCGAGTCCCTCTCCTTAACCTCGCTCGCCAACTTTTGACGTCAGAACTGAGAACTTTACAGAGTCATGAGTTCTCGGTGTGGGAACGTGGTGGGGAGAGGGAGAAAGGACAGCTCAGAGCCTTGATGAACAGGTAGGAACTCAGATGTCTCCCACCAGGCGGTGGCCTCCACCTGCAACCCCCTTTCCTTGGGCCCATCTCAGTATCACGCCAACACATCCATGTCTCAGGCTTGGAGACCCCAGCGCAGCCCCTCACTCACCCTTTCTTCTTTCCTGAAAGAGAAGAAATACACCGTGAGGATCAGCAGGATGGAGGGCAGGAACCAGCACATAGCTCTGAGGAGTGGGCAGCAGGGCTCCCTTGGAGAGGAGCCTGCACCCATGGGCTCAGCGTCAGGGACAGCACTCACACAGCACCCAGGACTGAGCCCTGACATGGGGACAGCAGGAAGGAGAGCCTTTGAGGGCAAGTACTTACTATCAAAGTAGCCTCGGCTATAGGCGAACCAGATGCCGAAAATCAAGCCTCCAAGGAGAATGAGTGTTACCAGGACAGCTGCCACAATGCCTCCCACGTTCAGCTCCACTATGAGGTGCAGATGAGAGGTCAGGCACACGAACGCTCACGCATGGTTCCCACTACACCGCCCAAGCCAGCGCAAAAAGCAGACCCCAAGCCCCACGTCAAGTCTGAGCTCTAGCCCCTGCCCCACCTGCCCATGCTCACCTGCCTCCATGCGCACAGCGTCGGACATCATGGGTGCTCCATACCCATTCTGTGCCTGGCAGGTGTACTCTCCAGTATCGGAGGCTGTGACGGGATCAAAGACCTGAGGGCAGAAAACACATCCACACCCTACCCAAAGAAGCCAGCCCCTACCTTCTATGCCAGGGGACCAACACCCCGCTCACCTTGCTGCCTGCTCTTCCTCCCCACTTTCAGAGTCCCCCACCCCACTCACGCCCACCCATCCATACCAGCTCCCCTGTCTTGGGGTTCAGGCTGTAGGAAGAGTTGCTGAAGACACGACTTCTCTTGGGCTCCAGGGGCATCAGGGTCCCATCCCTATACCAGAGGTACTCAGAGGGTGGGGAACCATCTGTCTCTGAGCAGGTCAGCACTGCCCGGCTCCCAATGGTGGCAGAGGAGGGGATGTTGACTGTGGGTTTGGATGGAGGCACTGGAAAGGACAGAAGGTGCTGATCACAGGGCAGGAAGGGCTGCTGGGAGGCTAAGTAGCTGATAAGGGTGACACCCCAGCTACCAGCTCTGGCTGCCTGCCCTCCCTCCCTCCCTCTCTGTCAGCAATGTGACTCTGAGTTCCCCACCCGAGAATATCTGCACCATCAATGAGCTCCAAGGCTCAGTAGAGCCTACAAAGCATTGGGGGAAGCAAATGATTCCAAGACTGAACAGAAGACTCATGGCACATACCAAGCACAATGAGCTGGACGCTGACCTCCCCATAAGCGGTACCGCCTTCATCAGAGACCATGCACGTATACATCCCCGTGTCCTTCCGGGTCACTGAGTGGAAGGTGATGCCAGTATTTGAGAAGGTGACTCGGTCTTCAAAGGGAGCTGTGGGGAGAGGAAACCAGGGTAGAGGGAGCTGGAGAGCTGACAGAAGCTGGTGATGATGGCACCAAGGCACCCAGGAAGGGAGGTGGGAAGGCCATAGGGACTTGAGCCCCGGGTGTGCCCCTCCCTGGAATCCAGGCAGATCTACCCCAGGTGGAGGACTCACCTGTGATCTTGTTGTTATAGCAAACGAGGCTCGTGATGTCACCTTGAGCAAACTTCCACTCCACTCGGGGCGAGGAGAAGTCCGAGTAGGTGCAAGGCAGCTTGGCAGCTGCAGACAACATCCACATGAGTGGGAGGAAGAGGCAGTGACAAATGGAGAGGACAGGACAGTCATCAGAGCCAGAGACATCCACTGACTCCACTCCCCTCCCCTCCACAGCCCCTCTCAACTCACGTTTATTCTCAGGAACTTTGACTTCAGGACTAGAAGTGTACACCTTTCCCCTGCCCAGCGCCAGTGAGCCTGAGGAGGAGAGGTGGTCCTGTCAGGAGTGGACAGAGAAGCCTGGCAAAGGCATTGAGGCTGGGCCTTTCCATGCAGAGATCCCAAGCTCCTGCCGGTCTCACCCTCTGGCTGATATCTTAAATAATGTTCTCCAAATGCTTTTTGCTACAACTGCAGGTCAATACTTCTTTTATCAGTAGAAATAAAATATTTCTTTCAAATGCAACTTATTTCATTTTTTATCCCCCCGCCCCCCTCTGCCGTCACTCCCAGTAATCTAATTGGATTCCCAGTAGCCGAGAGCAGCTTCCCCAGCGGCTCTTCAAGGTTCACAGACAGCTTCTCAACAATCGCAGCCACTTATCCACAATCCTGGCAGGAAGACAGCGGGACAGGGGGAGGCTTCTCGGCATTTGTGAAATACACCATATCTGGTGTATTTCAGCATGTTTTCCACATACATGATATCGCCTGATCCTTAAACAAGCATGATAGACCAGAGGACAGGTACTATTATCCCAATTTACACAAGGAAGGTGACATGCTTCGGGTCACATAGCTGGTTCTGAGATGAAGTCGGGACCAAGTTGGGCTCAGATCATTTCATCAGCATCTCCCCCTGACCAAAGGACAAGGAAAGATGGTTTATGGTGGGGGTGGGGAGGGGCAGAGAGCAAGGCTAATTAAATAGCTAGGTAAGAGGAGGCAGAAACTTCACAGGAGGGGCCACCCCTCACATAAGCCCCAGGGACCAGGATACTGGGAGAGAGGGGGGCACTGACACAATTACATTCATTCCTGTTCTCAACAGGCAAACTCATGAAGCTTTACTTGTAGCCTTAAGTCACAGTCCTGCCTTCTTAGATAAACACAAACACATCTCATACATACAAGTGTATTTTCCCTTTATTACATAACTAAGCATGGTCCCTTAACCTCTGAGGCTCCCTTTGCTCATCTGAACTATGAAGGTATGAACTAGATGCTCTCTAAACTCTTTCAGTTTCTCTCTCTCTGGCATTAATGTCTATGTACATTTATTTTGATTTGACAAACACTGTGAATTAATCTGGATAAGTCTTCCCCCCCTCCATTTTACAGATGAGAAAATTAACTGTCTTCCAACTGGCCCCAGCTTTCCCAGCTCACTCCTACACTCCGTTTCCCCTTACTTTTACAAACCACACTGTTTCTCAGAAAAGCCACTGGTGTAATGGAGACAAACTCTGCAATAAAATACCATTCTTTTAAGCCAGGCCCATCTGACTTATAAAGTCTTTCTAAAAATATTACCCTGTATCTGTATATTTGGCATTACACTTTAATGTCAAATCGACAGAGGACAGATGTACGAAGCCCCTTCTCCGCAACACTGCAGGAGCTGTCCGAAGCCTTCTGGGGACTTCTCTTGCTGATTCTGCTTCCTTCTCTCCTTCCCACAGATGTGGATCCCAAGAGCACTCCGTAATAAATGTCTTAGTACAATAACTGACATCACAGAGTCAGCTTCCCAAAAACCCAACCTATGGCACCACCCAAATAAAGAACATAATTAAACTGAAAACTAGCCTTTGAAATAAAGGGCAACACTAAACAAACAAACAAACAAAAATCCTTTAGCTAAAGTTCCCTTTTGAGTCCTCTCAGATAACTGGGTCCAAAACACACTCAGGAGTCACACCGATACCATAGGCGTCTGCTGCCCCCATGGCCTGCCTAACAATACTCAGCACCCTCTGTAGCTCTGCATCCGGCCAGGACTCATCCAGCCTCATCACCACGCCCTTCCTATCAACACAAGACTTCTTGGCCATCCTGGTCCAGCCCCCTTTTCTCATTCCCCAACCAGCTACTGGGACCAGACTGCTTGCATTCAAACCCCATCTGTTACTGAATAGTCTGTGCAACCCGGGCAAGCCACTTGGTCACTTTCAACCTAAGTTTGCCCATTTGTAAAAAGGGGATAAACACTGTTTCTATATCAAAAGGCTGTTGCACCCGGCCCTGCATGGCTCAGTGGTTGAGCATCGACGTAGGATGCAGAAGGTCATGGTTCTATTACCGGTCAGGGTACATGCCCAGGTTGCCAGCTTGATCCCCAGCAGGAGGCGTACAGGAGGTAGCCGATCAATGAATCTCTCTCCCTCTCCCTTCCCCTCTCTGAAATCAATAAAGATATATTAAAAAAAAAAAAAAAAAGGCTGTTGCTGAGAGTTAAACAAGTTCATACAAAGTACTTAAAACAATGTTTGACCCATAGGAAGCATCAAATAACTATTATAGCTTCTTTCACCATCATCCGCCCATAGCTCCTTCTGCACACACTTCTTTTGAATTCAATGTTTTCTTCAAACAGACATAAATAAATATAAATACCACCTGAAAAAGTCTCATACTCCAGCCCACCAAACCATCTCTCCTCATCAGCGTAACTCACAGACAGGCCAGCGAGCGAAGGGAGGCACCCCCCCACACAGGCACCCATGGTCTCCTGCCCACCTCCTCACCACTCCTTTGCCTCATCTCGCCCCCCCCTTTTTTTTTAAATTTTATTTTTGTTTAAAATATTACAGTTGTCCTTTTTTCTCCCCAATGCCCCGTTCCACCCCATCCCTCCCCCCTCCCCAGTCCCTCTCCCCACCACTGTCCATGTCCTTGGGTTGTGCATATATGTATATAAGTTCTTCGGTTACTCTCTCCCCCTCCACCCACCCGCCCTCCTCCATCCCTCTGACATTCGTCAGTCTCATCCATGCTTCCATGTCATTGAATCTATTCTGTTCAGCTGTTTATTAAGTTCTTTAGATTCCACATATAAGCGAGATCATGTGATGCTTGTCTTTCTCTGCCTGGCGTATTTCACTCAGCATAATACTCTCCAGGTCCATCCATACTGTCCCAAAGGGCACGAGATTCTTCTTCTTTACAGCTGCGTAGTATTCCATGGTGTGAATGTCCCACAGCTTTTTTATCCACTCACCTACTGATGGGCACTTGGGCTGTTTCCAGATCTTAGCTATTGTGAACTGTGCTGCTGTGAACATCCGGGTGCATATATTCTTTCTGATTAGTGTTTCAGGATCCTTAGGATACATTCCTAGGAGTGGAATCACTGGGTCAAACAGCTCCATTTTTAATTTTTTGAGGAACTTCCATGCTGTTTTCCACAGTGGCTGCCCCAGTCTGCATTCCCACTAGCAGGGTACTAGGTCCCCCTTTCTCCACACCCTCGCCAGCACATGTCGTTTGTTGATTTGTTGATGGAGCCATTCTGACAGGTGTGAAGTGACACCTCATTATGGTTTCAATTTGCATCTCTGATGATTAGCGACGTTGAGCATTTTCTCATATGTCTCTTGGCCATCCGTATGTCCTCTTTGGAGAAGTGTCTGTTCAGGTCCTTCACCCATTTCTTAATTGGGTTGTTTGTCTTCCTCTTGCTGAGCAGTATGAGTTCTTTGTACACTTTGGAAATTAGCCCCTTATCAGATGCATCCTGGGCAAATATGTTTTCCCAGACCGTGGGTTCCTTTGTATTTTGAGGCTGTTTTCTTTTGCTGTGCAGAAGCTTTTTGGTTTGATGTAGTCGCATGTTTATTTTTTCTTTTGTTTCTCTTGCCCTAAGAGTTGTATCAGTGAAAAGTCCACTACGTGGGATGTCTGTGATTTTACTGCCTATGTTTTCTTCCATAATTTTTATGGTTTTGTGACTTACATTTAAGTCTTTTATCCATTTTGAGTTTATTTTTGTGTACGGTGAAAGTTGGTGGTTTGGCCCCTTTTGCCCTTGACCTTGAACCTGTACCTGGCACACTGCACATACACCAATGTCTACACACCGGAACTGAAAAAACATCACATCCTTTCCGTTGTGATGTTTCATTTACTCTAACTTCACAGCAAGAAAAGCCACAAAGTCAAAGGCATCAGTCAATAGGCTTTCGGCCCTTTCACATACAGAAAACTTCACTTAATCTTGTACCTCTCTCTAGCTGGAATCCTCTTTTCCCTTTCTCTCCAAACTTCTTCAGGAAGTTGTCTACACATTGTTTCCGGGCAACACACCAATTTACCACCCCACCTACTCCAGCATGGCTTCGGCTCTGACATCCGAATTAAAATTGCTTTTATTGAGGTCACCAGCCATCATACTTCTCAATTCTAAGATGCCCTGATTATAAGATATAACATCGATTTAGTAAGAGCTTCTTGGGGGAAAATTAAACATATACACAAGCTGTAAATAACATCCTAATTTCCAAAACATTAAAATAGTCTTAGAATCAAGAACATGCAGTATTTGCTTTTCCAGTTACCTTCTGTGGCCTTTGTAGGACATTTGCCCTGCCGATCGACCACCCTCCTCAGAGTTCTGTCTTACTCTCCTCCTTGAACTTCACTCCCTCTGTCCATCCCTCAATGAGTGATCCCAGCACTCCATCCTGGGCCTTTTCTCCTCTCCACATCCTCCAGGAAATGCAGCCCAAAATCCAGGAAATGCAGCCCAAAGTCCATCTACACCCACCCCCGGTCAGCTCCAGCCACTACCTCTCACCTGAGCTGCAGACTCCCACCCCTGGGCCTCCTGATGTGGGCATAGACTTCCCACCACCCCCTCCTACAATCTCACACTGCTCACCATCCCCCACTACCACTACCTCTCTCTTCTCCTCTCTCCAGGTCAGCAATCGTTTACCTGGTCACCTTCAGGCCACCACCATCTGTCCTACACTCTTAGTCAAACACCAAGCTTTACAATGCCATCTCCCAAATCTCCCTCAAGCTGGCCCCTTCTCTCCATTCCTGCTACTGCTTTTTAGTGCCATCACCATCTGAGGAATTCCAACTGTTCTCTGACTGGCTTCTCTCCTCCTTTAATCTCATTCAACCCAAACCCACCCTCTGTTCCACCGCCGAGGAAGAGCTACCATTTACTGAGCACTTATTATATGCCAAGCACTGCCGTGAGCACACTACACAGACCACCGTGTCACCCCTACAACCACCTTGGTCTTTGGGTAATAGGCGATGTGCCTTCCCAAAGTGCCAATCGAACAGTGGCTTCAAGCTTTCCAGGCTTCCACAGGGCCTGTAACACCCCAATTGTTCAGCACGGCAAGAATTCCCACACTGCTTGACCTGGTGATAAGCTTATCATCCATCCTCATCACCCTCTCAGCTCTTCCAATTTACCCCCCAGCAATAAAAAGCTGCATCCAGGCCCTGACCGGTGCTCAGTGGTTAGAGTGTCAGCCCTCAGAGTGAAGGGTCCTGGGTTTGATTCTAATGGCTCAGTTTTAGGCTCAACCCCCTGGCCCCAGTCGGGGCGCATGCAGGAGGCAACCAATCGATGTGTCTCTTTCACATCCATGTTTCTCTCTCTCTCCTTTCCCTCCACTCTCCGAAAAGCAATGGAAAAAAATGTCCTCCGGTGAGGGTTAAAACGAACACACACCTGCATCCAGTTCCAGAGAAGCTGAGCTGTTTCACAACACACTGCTCCTACCACACAGGCCCCAGGCCCCTTCCCCTTTCTCCACCCATGTTATTTTCCAGAAAACAACCTGCCCTCAGCAGAGCAAAGGCTTCCACTACCCAGTGCAAGACACTGTCAAAGCATGTCCCACATCCGAACATCGTCTGTGCCCAGGTATCTCTCTACCGGACGGTAAACTCCAGGGACCAGGGACCCATGTCATTTAGTGTTTTGAGCACTCAGCACGACGTTGGATGCCTGATCCGAGTGTGCAACAAACAGAGCCTCAAATCGGGTCACGGCAGACGTTCCCAACAGCATCTACTTGTTAAGGTTTATCTGCAAACATAAGCCCATTTTTCAAACTGGAAGACTGTTCGTGCCCAGGTAAAGAAAAAACAAGCTTGATTTAAAACCCAATGTTTAAAACAGTTTAATACTAGCAAAGGTTTGTGTGTTTTTTTCCAACTGTTCAGTTCTCGGGCGAAAAAATGTGTTCTATTTATCTTTTTTAAAACTTAGCTTCATAACTTAAAATTAAATGTTTTCAAATTTGCTTCATAGTTTTTGTTTTTTTGTTGTTTTTGTTTTTAATCCTCGCCGGAGGATATTTTTCCCTTTGCTTTTCAGAAAGTGGAAGAGAGAGAGAGAGAAACATCAATTGTTTGCCTCCCTTACCCGCCCCAACCGGGCCAGGGATCGAATGTGCAACTTAGGTGCATGCCCTTGGCGGGAATCGAACCTGGGACCCTTCCGTCTACAGGCCAACACTAACCACTGAGTCAAACTGGCCAGGCCTGTTGTTTTTAAATATATTTTAATTCATTTCAGAGAGAGGAAGGGAGAGGGAGAGAGAGAAACATCAATGATCAGAGAGAGTCATTGATGGGCTGCCTCCTGCACTCCCCCTTCTCCGGACCGAACCCACAAGGACATGCGCCCTGACCAGTAATCAAACCATGACCTCCAGGTTCATGGGATGATACTCAACAACTGAGCCACACTGGCTGGGCTGCCTCATAGTTTTGAAACAGAATGAAAGTTCTCTGCACAGAGGCAACCTCCCCCTTTCATTCGGCAGAGGGATCTCTGCACCTGGGCTGCAGTCTGTAGGTGTCTGCATGAAAATAGCAGAGACCATCTCCTGGAGGTGTGGGGGGTGAGGATCTGAATGTGGGGAAAGTTCCAGGCCCTTTGTAAATTTGTAAGGTAAGCTCTCAGCAGCGGGAATTGGTGAAAAAATGCATCCATTTGAAACACCCCCATTGTCTTCATGGCCAGAAGAGCACCAGGAGACCCCAAGTTAGCAGAGGCCCCAGGCTAGAGCAGAGGCAATCTTCAAAACGGTTTATGGCTGTTATGGACTGGATTGTGTTCCCTCAAAATTCCGATGTAAAAGCTCTACCCCCAATACCTCAAAATGTGACTGCATTTGAAGACAGGGCCTTTAACTTGGTAATTACGCTAAAATAAAGCCCTTAGGACACGCCCTCATCTAATCTGACTGGATGCTCAAGCACACAGGACTGTGGGAAGGACAGTGAGAGGGTGGCCATCTGCAAGTCAAGGACAGAGTCTTCAGAAGACAACTCTTCCAGGACGCTGATCTTGAACTTCCAGCTTCCAGAATGGTGAGAAATTACTGTTGCTTATCCACCCAGTCTGTGGTATTTTCTTAAGGAAGCCAAGCGCAATAATCAAACTGTCTAAGCTGGGCACCAGCAATGGGCATTCTATTCAAATCCCCAGTGATTCTTAAGGCAGCATGGTGATGTTTCTGCACAATGAGAGAATCAACATTCTGCCCAGCAAAGGAAACTATCAACAAAATGAAAAGGCAACCTACTGAATGGGAGGAAATGTTTGCAAATCATATATCTGATAAAGAGTTAATGCCCACCCGGCCAGCGAGGCTCAGCAGTTGAGCATCGACCTAGGATCCAGGCGATCAGGGTTCGATTCCTGGTCAGGGCACATGCCCGGGTTGCGGGCTGCAGCCGATCAGTGACTCTCTCATCATTGATGTTTCTGTCTCTCTCTCTCCCTCTCCTTTCCTCTCTCTGAAATCAATAAAGATATACTTAAAATAAAATAAAAATAGCAGTTAACATTTCTTTAATGCTTTACTATGTGCCAGGTACTCTTCTGAGCCCTTTCCGTTAAAGTTTAAATCATTCACCCTCACAATAGTGTTATAAGGTAAATATCACTGTTGCTCCCACCTCACACAAGTTAACTGGGGCCCAAAAATTAAGTCATTTTCTCAAGGTCACCAAGCAGAACTAGATTCTAACCCAGATTCTGGCTCTAGTACATGACACATGACACAAATAGGTGAGAAATACACATTGCCATCCCAAAGTAGAAATATGTCCAAAATGCAAAAAAAGTAGACTATGATCCTATTTTTGTTTTATTTTTTAAGTTTTATAAAGGAACTGCAAGTTAACATATCAGCACAAATAACCCAGGTATAACTCAGCTTTGTTTTTATTTCAGACTGCCTTAAACGAATATTTTTATAGTTAAAAGTCATGATTTTGCTATTGAGGCCAATGTGATTTGACTCATATCAAAGGGTGTGAGGACACCCATCAGGCACTACACTAAACATGGAGCGAATCTGCAGGTCATTCTTGTGCAGGGGCCATGCTAATCTTCTTTGTATTGGTCCAATTTTAGTACACCGGCTGCCGGAGAGAATACTGACCCTATTTTTTATAGATAATAAAAATAACCTGAGTGTACACATTTAAAAAATCTCTAAGAATAGATTCTAAATACCTGACAGTGTATTTACCTGAGATTAAACCACAGGCAGCTTTTCTTTTCTATGTTCTACATTGGTATAGTAAGTAACTATGTATTGTTTTAGTTTAGAGGAAAAAAGTGGGAAAAGGGAATTAAAAAGGGGGGAAAATCAGATCACAAGAAGAAAAAAATAAAAACAAAGGCAAAAAAGATTAAGAGTAACAGGAAAGCCTGGCCGGCATAGCTCAGAGGCTGAGCATCGACCTAGGATCCAGGAGATCAGGGTTTGATTGCCGGTCAGTGCACAGGCCGGGGTTGTGGGCTCGATCCCCAGTAGGGGGTGTGCAGGAGGCAGCTGATTAATGATTCATCATTGATGTTTCTATATCTATCTCCCTCTCCCTTCCTCTCTCTGAAATCAATAAAGATATATTAAAAAAAAAAAAAAGAACAGGAAATTCTTGCGTGTTGACCAGCATGGCTGCCTCAGCCTACTTCTACAATTTAGTTGCTCACGTTTCTACCAGAGGCTTAGGCTTCTGTGTTTCTTTGTTCAAAAACAGAACAAAGACTTCTGAGTTCTGCTTTCTCATGTAAGGAACTTGGAAATGACTGCTCCATTCTAACAAGTAAAAAGCATACTGAAGTAACACACTGAAAACCAACAACTCTTCTAGGGTCCATGAGAAAAGAGAAGACACAGGGCAAACTGCTGCCGCCAAGGTTGGAGAGACAGGTAGGGGGACGTGACTTACTGGAGCAGAAGAAAAAAGAAAGAATAACAGGAAATATGAAAATAATGTCACACCGGGAAGCACCAAATAATTAAATAAAACTGTAAAGGTGAGATGAGGTAACAAATGAGTAAGAAATAGATGACTACACCATCAAGATCCTGAAGTGTGTATGTGAGTCCGATAAACTTCCAGGAAGGAAAAACGGCCGAGACAAGGGGAGCACGGGTCGCCTGGAGACACTGTGGCTGAGAGCAGGAGAGTGGGCAGGTGAAGTGGCACAGAGGCAGGAAGTGGGAGAGAAGGTGAGTAAGGCACAGAGGAGGGGAAGTGGTGATTCCGGCATTAATGTCCAAATCAATCACAGCATGTTCTCATACATTCAGGTGGTGGTGTGTGAATTTGTAAGACTGGATACAATGCCTGAAAATCATTTTGTACCTGAGTAATACAAAAACTGTGGGAAACTGCATTTTCCAAAATAAATACACCTATGTATACATTTATCTCATCTGTGTGCTTTTCTTACATTGTGACTGGAGTCAGTCCAAGTGCCCTCCTCTCAAACCTGGGCAAGGTCTTGACTACCTGGACCAGCTGAGTGATGGCAGAGGACTCCGAGCTCTACCCCTACCCTCTAGATCTGGGCCTGGTATCCACTGTCTCATTAATTCTCGCCAAAACCTCAAGACAAGCACTAATGCTATCATCCATTTTACAGATGAGAACATTGAGGCTGAACACAGTTGACAAAATCACAGAGCTACAAACAGCAAGATGGGAAACTTAACCCAAGTTAGGCATAAAGGTAAACTTAAACATGCGTGTACAAGGACCCAAATACAGCTAGCTAAGTACAGCAAAGAAAAAGAAACGAAATGCCCAACAAGGGAGAACAATTAAGTAAATTCTGTTATAGCCACACAGTTGAATACTACAGAATGGAAACACCAGCATTGTTTATCTCTAGATAATGGGATTACGCATGATTTTATTTTCCCTATGTTCCTCTGTGTTTTCCCATTTTTTCTATTTTGAGCATGTATCATTTCTTAACAAAAAACTTATCTTTTTAAAAAGCAACTCTCTTCCATCCTGCATTCTCAAAGCAATTTGTATTTTGACAGCTCCTGGTGCCCCCTGCTCTGTATTTTCCTTGGTTGATGTATGTCTCTAGATCCTTAGAAACAGAGAAACCCAGTTATGCTTGTACCCTCCCCAGCTCCTAACTCCACTTTGCCCAGAGGGAAGGTGAGGTGATGAAAAGGCAGTCACAGGGTGGAGGCATCCAGACACCTAACAGAACCCCCACCCTTCCCTCCTACGAGCAGGTCAAGCCCACAACAGAAAAGTTGCTTCTTTCTACTGCTTTGTTAAGAAATCTCTGTTTTCCCTATACAGCCTGTTGATTATTAGAATTTTCCTTAAGTTGTTTTCTTGCTATGATTTTGTTTGAATTCGTGCGTTTAAGGGGGAGGGGAGGGGAGGGGAGGGGAGGGGAGGGGAGGGGAGGGGAGGGGAGGGGAGGGGAGGGGAGGGGAGGGGAGGGGAGGGGAGGGGAGGGGAGGGGAGGGGAGGGGAGGGGAGGGGAGGGGAGGGGAGGGGAGGGGAGGGGAGGGGAGGAACCGATGGGAATGAGCAGCCTCTGGTTTTCTCTGCAAGTTCATCCAAACTTCCCCTCTAGACTTAGGACCCTCACAGGACCCTCCAACTGAGGGAGCTATAGTCTTGGAAGAGGGAGCAGGCCCAGCTACATGCACTCAGTTTACTACTAACGTAGGCTAATTGTTCAGATAGCAGGTATTACTCACTGTTTTATCCCGACCTCTGGCACCGTGCTCGGAACGTTGTAAACAGTGTTTATTGGGTTAACAATGAATCTGACATGGCCGGAGGAGCAGAACTCGAAAGCACGGCTCCCACCCCGGCCTGCCCATCCTCCACCACACCCCTCATTCCTGGAGGCCGGGTGGGACAGGGGAATGCTCAGTAAGAGGAAAGCTTTGTGAGCCCAACAATAGGTATGAAAGTCTGAACAGCCACCCTTGGCTGCACTTTCAGTGACACCAGCAGCCCTCTGAGGATGACAGACAGAGGTGATGGCAGTGTAGGCTGGGAGGGCCCTCCCCGCCCCACTCTCCTGCCTACTCTCAGCGGAATTTCCAGTTCTACCTGCCCAGCTCCTCCCCTCCCCCACCCATCTCCCCATTCCCAGGGAAAGTTGCCCCGCCTGGCCAGCACTCCAGGGCCTCGCCCAGGATCAAACTTCCTGCCAGCCAGCTGCTTCCTCCTGCCCTCCCCCCACCTAGCGAAACAATGGACACAACGGACTTTGGACAGAAACCCTGCTTATCAGGGAGTTCCAGGCAGATGAACTCTTGAGTTTTCAATGCTTGGAAAACCCCAGTATGTGTCCACTCACACTGCTTCCCACAATCCCCTCAAAACGCTGAAAACTCTCCCACAACTACATTTGACCAGTGGTCCCCTGATCCTTCCTGAACCTATGAGAAGGAAGCAGGTTTGAGTTTAGAGATCCCCGAAGTCTCTTCTCAACGCCAACAAATGTGAAAAGCAAGCCGCCATGTAAAATGCACAGCTTTCAAATCCACCTGGAGCAGGGCTGTCAGCCATCTCTGTCCACAGAGAAGGTGCCCTGCCCCTCCCCCCAGCTGACTTGGGAGGGGGTCTTAAGGGCCAAGGCCACACCACCTGTAATACCAATAGAAAAGCTCTCCAGGGTACATTCAGCGAAATAAACACGATGAAAGATGCCATAGAATGTACACAGGCAGGATGCCTCTTCCTGTGTAAAAAAAGGAGAAGAAATAAACACACAGTGACATACACAAGTATCTGTGTAACAGAGCACTGGAGGGCCACATAAGACACTGAGGGAGGTATGCAGTGAGCAGGAACAGGGTGGAGTGTGACACTCCCACACCTTTAATATCACTGTGATTCTCAAACCACACCAAAATATTAACCTATTCCAAATAAACATTTTTTAAAAGCACCAAGAAATTCCCGTTCTAACCCAAACCAAAATTAGGCTGGTGGCCCCATACAAGGCGGAATCCCAAAGGCTGAAGAGAGTCATCATTGATGAAAGCGTCTGGAAACGAGAGGGAAAGACAAAGGGACTGGAATTCTGTGACCACTCACGCCCCAGCTAGGCCGGTTGTCGGTCACTACTTTCTAGTTCCTGGTTTCAAGGGAACAGTTCTTTCCTGGGAGTAAATTCACCTGAGGGAGAGGGAGCGGACAGGAGGAGTGACTCGCCCTCCACAGTTCTGAGGCTTCCCATAACCCTGAACAGCAAAGCTAGAAGAAACATCAGCAGGAAACAGCAGGACTCACAAACCCACCCATCGCGGTTCCTCAAACCTGGAGCGGGGGGCGGGGGGGACACGACACAGCACACTGCAGTAAAAGGTGGAGGGCAAAACAATAGTTCCAAGATAGGTTCCCCCTTTCCCCCTGCTGTTACCCCCCAAACTGTCCTATTCACATGCGTCATGGCCTGAGTCCCTAGTGCTCAGCCTCTGATCACTGTCCCCGCAGGTCTGGGCCGCCCTCCCCACTACTCTCCCCAGGGTGGGTTTGGGCCTCTGCTTCACTGTCAGCTGCATCTTACCCTTCTCCCTTCTCCCTGGAGCAGCCCCAAGAAAGAACACCTGGGCATCTGTCTATACTTCTGACATCCCCAGGGCTACAGGACTGACTAGACACTCAAGAAAAAGACCCTGCTTATTTTCACTCTTGCCACTGGATCTATCAAGGTTCCCCTGCCTCCTCAGATCTACTTTACTAGGAACGGTATTTTCTCACCCTTACAAAGTCCAAAGGGCATGACAGCTGCCCAGCACTGCCTTCATGTAGACCAGGAGCGGGGCCCTTTTTTCTGCCAAGGGCCATTTGGGTATTTACATCATTCCAGGGCCATACAAAATGACCAACTTAAAAATTAGCTATGAAAAAAAGCTCCTAGACTTACTGAATTTCGAGTGCTGCCTGCAGTGGCCTTGGCAGGGCCAGACCCAATGATTTTGCCGGCGGTGTTACAGGTCCACCTCCCCACCCCTGCAGTAGACGTAATGTAGCTATTATCCTGGGTGAATTTACTGCTCTTTTACAGATGAAAAGACTGAGCTACTGGCCTAAGATCACAAATAATGCAAAGCCAGGCTACACCCCAGGCCGGCGGCCTGGCGCCCCAGCAGCTGGGCACTAACCCAATCCCTCTCCGCAGGTCCAGCCTGATTTATGCGACAGGGCTAGTTGCTCCATCCCCCGGACATGGGACCCCCAGGACCCGCTGTCTCGTCAACATCTCCCGGGCGGCCTCCGAAGCGCGGTTCCCGGTTCCCTGAAGACCAGAGGGCTACCCAGCTCAGAAGGGGGCCCTCACAACTCTTTCGGTGCCCGAGTGTGACACGGGGGACGACAGAAACGAGGGGGGGAGGGCACACCCAGGAAGCTCGAGAACCAGACGGAGCCCACGGCCGGAGGGCAGAGCCCGGCCCCGCGGCGACCCCGCGTGCGCGTTCACTCCTGGGGCGCCACTCGGGAGAGGGGCTTGGAATGCCGTTTTCTGAGAAAATCCGGACTGCAGTTTTACCTCCTCCGCAGACGTCGCACCCAGGCACTTCTCGCAGCCCAGAGATCGAGAAGCTACAGACCTCTTGCGCCCGCCCCGGCTCCTCCGTCGTATTTCTGGGGTCCCTTCGGGGCACCCAGGGGCCGAGGGGGTCGGGTAAGAGGCTCGCGGCCGCGCGTCGGCGTGGCCGGGGGCGCTCCCCAGGTGCACGTGGAGGCGGGCCCCTCACCTGTGTGCGGGGACGAGCGGGCCCGGCGGCGCGGAGCCCGCAGCTCCGGGGGTCGGGGAACCCCGCGCGGCCCTCCGGCGTGGGGGAGGGGAGCGGCCGCGCGGGAGGCGGGAGGCGGGAGGCGGGAGGCGGGAGGCGGGAGGCGGGAGGCGGGAGGCGGGAGGGACGCGGGGAGCGGGCGCGGACGGGGAGGCCCGCCGGTTTCGGAGCCCGCCCGGCCCGCGGGCAGGGCCGTGGGAGCGCCGCGCTCCAGCCTCGGGCCCGACCACCGACCCTTCCCGACACCCCGGGAACTTACACAGAATCACCGACGTGAAGAGAAGCAACTGATTCCTCCCGACTCTCGCCTTCGTCCCCATCACGATCCGGATCCCGACGCGAGCGGCCGCCAAGCCCCGGGACAGACCCAGCTTCGCGCGCGGCCGCGCAGCCCGAGCTCGGCCGCAGGTGGCGCCCCCGGCCCGCCCTCCGCGCCCGGTTGGCCGGCGCCCCGCCCCTTCGCGCTCCGATTGGAGGAGTCGGCCGCCGCTCCGCTGAGTGACTCACCGCCTCCAGGTGCAGCTCCGCCCGCGGCGCCGCGGGGCGGGGAGACGGCGGCTGCGGGACGCCCGGCCCGCCCCGCAGGTGAGCGCGCCCGCCCGCGGCGCCGCGGGAGCGGGGACTCCCACCCGGCCGTGCGCGCTCGGAGCGGCGGGTGAGGGGAGGACCTGGAAGCGGCAGGCAGGGGAGTTAGTCGTCCTGCGCCCGAGCGGAGCCCGGTCGGTTTTCTTCCTTCTTGTTGGTTTGGATGTAAATTACTGGGTGCTGTAGAAACTGGGCCTCCTACTAACAGGCGAGAGGTGGGGGAGCAGGAGAGAAGTGACACCACCCGTTCCCCCGAACCTCAGTGGCAGGATCACTCCAGGAGAAAGGGAAGGGGAAGCGGGAAAGCGGGAGCGCTAGGCCTGTGTACACCAAATACTCTAATGCAAACTGACCTACAGGTAATTCTATAAATATCACTGGCTGTGGATATGTCCTTGAACGTGTGTGATGTCAGAAGAGCCCTACATTTCAGAATTATTTTCTCACTATGTTGTAGGCAGTTAGACAAGAGCAGAGCAAGGACAATGGGCCAGGTCATCAGGGTGGAAAGCGAACTGGATGCCTAGCAAAGGACAGTTGTAGGGTGGGACCTCGCCCTCAGGGTGTCCTTTCCTCCCCTAGCTTATCACTGATCAAGCAGTTTGGGCCCCTGACCTTTCCTCCCTAGAGGTAACATCTAGGCCTCAGTTGTAGTTCAGCTCCAGGCCCAGAAAAGCAGCAAAACCAGGCAAGCAACCCCATGGCTGACCTCAGGACCAGCTGCATTGGATAATGACCCCCTGCCCTGGTGCAGATCAATCAGTGGAGATCACAACCCTGGAAGGACACGCCTGGAAAACTGCTGGATTTTATGATGAGATCTTCCCTTTGGACCTCCCCTTAAGTCTCTTCACTTAAAACCCTTAGGACAGAAGACCCATTGGGCTCTCCCTCCAGAGAACATGCCAGTGCCTTTCCCTTTCCCCACGGGCACATTACCATTGGCTTCCTCTCTCCCAAGCTCCAAGGGCCCTTCCTCTACCTCTATTACTTGTTTCCTAAGCCCATTTCTTCTAGGAATTACTTTCTCTACCTCTGCCATTTACCAAATAAATGTTCTCTTACAGTTTGGGTCTTGGCTCTGAATTCTTTCCTAGCCAGCATTCAAGTACCGAGGTTGCTGACCCCAAGTGCGGTCTGACCCCATGGGTCTAACACCTGGTGCCGTTCTGCCACCTACTGCAGAAATAGTTTTAAAAAAAAAAAAAAGTAACTTGCATGACCACTCTGTGGTGGTCAGCCGGAACTGGACTCAGAACTGACTCACAGCCCCCACTCTGCAGACATGCTACTGTTTGTATTACTCTCAACTTTCTTCCTTTGCATTTTCCCCCTGGGAATTACTAAACACCTCAATACAAATTCAGTATTTATTGAGTTCCTCCTAAATGCTGAGTCCTGGTTTAATTGTTGGTCAAATAAAAATGAAACGAAGCTCAGTCTGAAGGGAGTCCAAGTGCTGGGGGGGGGGGGCGCGGGGGGGCGGGGGGGGTGCCTTACCCACCAGTCTCCTGTTTCTTGTGTCCTTCCTGGAACTCAGTTACTTAATTTTATCTGGTTATCTTTCTTCTCCTTCAGTTTAAAAGCCCTCTGGAAGAGGGCAGCAAATACATTCTTCTAATTCTTGTGACATTCAAAGTGGTTCCTAAGAGACTGGAAACTTCTCAAACAAGGGAAATGGTGAGTGAAGGCCAGGATCAGGAAGGAGTAGGGGGTCTACTTCAGCCACTAAGAAACCAGTCTGCTAGGAGCATGCACTGAAAGACGTTTGGAAAGGCAGAGTGACGCCAGAGCAACTGCAGATAGCTCAATGGGCCAGGCTGTGGTATGTGCCTGAGTCACTAGGCAACAAAGAGCTACTGTGAATTATCAATTCTGATAAGATAAAAATGTTATTTTAAGATTGCCTAGGCAGTGATGTTTCAGAAAGCCTGAGATGAGAAGATTCTGAAAGTGGGGAGGCTACTGAGGACTCATGTTGAGGCACTGCAGGTTAGGTGGTGAAACTAGTCCCTGCTGTCGAGAAGCTCACAACGTACTGAGAGAAATAATAATGTAAGGTAGTAGCTGAGATGACACAGACAAAACATCGACACAAACCGGGGGTGGATAAAGTTTGGTGAGAGGAAGGGTCTAATGTGGTTTGAAAAGGAAGGCAGAAGTCAGGGAAGGCCAGAGCCAGTCAGCTCTGGCTTGCAGCCTCACCTGATGAAATAGCTATGAGGAAAGGGAGAGCTTTAAAGGGCAAGGTAATGGGTTGGAAAAGCGTATCAAGATTATGAACCAAAAATGAGGGAAACAAGGAATGTTCTCTTAACAGTAATTAAGCCAGAAAGCACAGCCATGTGCTGGGCCAGCTAAGCAAACTTCCAGGGTCCTCTGGAACCCCATCCACTAAACTGGAAAATCAGTGTAGGTTGGCAGGCCAGGGAGGAAGCTAAAAAAACCTCACTTATGGTGACAGCAGATGAAAAACAATTGCCTAGTAAGGGATTAATGATGTTATTAACTGGAATGGGGCCTGACAGAAAGTGTGGGGATTTCTGTGTTTTGTATCTTGTTTAGGACAGTTGTTACCAAACTCAGTGTGTGCTGAACACTTAAAAACTGTGCTTTTATTATAGGTAAATTATGCCTCAATTAAAAAAAATAAATGCTAGGCCTTGGCCTGGTAGCTCAGTTGGTTAGAGCATCCAATATGCCAAGGTTACAGGTTCAATTCCTGGTTAGGGCACATTCAAGAAGCAATCAATGAATGCATCAATAAGTGGAACAACAAATTGATGTTTGTCTCCCTCTCAAATCAATAAAACAATTAAACACTATAACCGAATTATATTACTTGAGGAGGAAAAAAGAGACTAGAACAGTTAAGACTCAAAGGGGGAAATTAGACCATGGGAAAAATTTCGCAACCAGTTTGAGAACGAAAGGTACTAGGGTACTTGGGGAAAGAGTAACGGACCCCTACCATTTGCCAGACCCTGGGCTATACTCTTTCACCTGTTTCAACTTTATCTCCAGATCTAACGATGTTCGGCTCAGGGCAGGCAGCACTGTCCTGTGATTACCCAGAGTGGGGTATCTCTGTAGTAGAGGAGGTTGAGAGCTCAGATGAATGGAAACTTTTTATTGATTTGAGAGAGGGAGGGAGGGAGAGGGGATAGAGAGAAACACTGATAACAGACAAACATCGATCAGCCACCCCCTGCACGTCCCTTCACCGGGAATTGAGCCTGTAACCCGGGCATTCGAGCCATGACTGGGAATTGAACCGATGACCTCATGCATGGACCCATGCTCAACCACTGCAGTGTTAAGTGGTGAGATTCAAGACAAAGGAGAGTTGGCTACAGTCCAGAAGGCTGAAGGAAGGAAAAGGGTGTGAGAGAAAGGCAAGGAATACAGGAACTGTCTGAAGGAATTTCTTCAGAGACCTGATAAATCAGAAAATTGGGTCCATCTCTCACCCAACTTTCTCTTCCACAAATAAAGGAGTAATACTTTAAAAAATCAAACTTAAGGCCCTGGCCAGTACGGCTCAGTTTGCTGGGCGTCATCCTGTGAACCAAAATGTGGTCAGTTCGATTCCCAGCCAGGGCACATGCCCAGGTTGCATGCTTGATTCTGAGATGTTTCTCTCTCCCCCTCTTCTTTCCTCTCTCTAAAAAAACCCCTCCAACTTAAGTCAAAACTCTGCCATTAATATATTTAAAAGGATATGCAGCAATCACCATGCCAGAGGGAAGTTATACACCTAGTGTATATTTTTGCCTCAGTAAATATGTGCTTTTTCACTTTTTTAACAAATAAAATTTTGTTAAATCCAGTGTGGGATCGGAGAACAGTTATTGATAAAAACTGGGACCCGGCCCTGGCCGGGTGGTTCAGTCAGCTGGAGCATTATCCCGAGCACCTAAAAGGTTTTGCGTTTCATCCGCGGTCAGGGTGCATATGGGAGGCAGCCAGTCAATGTTTCTCTCTCAAATCATCTCTCTTCTGTCTTCTCTCTAAAAATCAATAAACATGCCCTCAGGTGAGGATTAGAAAACAAAACAAAAACAACTGGGACCTGTTTTGGGTGGCACAGGAGCCCTAACACCTATGTCTGTGTTGGACACTTCTGTGGAGATGGCATCCGTCCCTCCACTCAACCACTGGTACTGGGGACCTGAAAGTCTAGAGCAGTGATTCTCAACGTTTTTCATCTCAAGTCCCATAAACTAATTACTAAAATTCTGCAGCACACCAAAAACATACTTTTTGCCAGACAAAAAAAAAGTGTACTTTTGATTCATTCATACGGGGCAGCTATTATGTTGGCTCTCACCATATTTTTGACAATGTAAAGCAGAGGTGGGAACCTTTTTTCTGCCAAGGGCCACTTGGAGATTTATAACGTCACTCTCAGGCCATATAAAATGAACTTAAAAATTAGATATGAAAGCTCCTAGATTGATTGAATTTTGAGTCCTGCCTGCAGTTGCCTCAGCAGGGCCAGAAGTCCTCACCCCTGCTTTAAGGGAAAAGAGGTCAGTGCCCTTGATTAGTCAGGTACTGCATGTTTTAGAAGTTCCTGTAGAACACCAGCTGAAAATAGCTGGTCTAAGGCAAGGGTAGGCAAACTTCCTAGAAAAGACTACATAGTAAAAATTTTAGGCTTTGAAGGTCATGTCATTTGTTACAACCATTCTGCTGTTTTTGCACAAAAGCAGCCACAGACAATATGTAAATGAATGGCAGGGAGGGCCAGTGGGGCCCCAGTCTGCTGACCCAAGCAACCCCCCTCCCCCCCAGGTGATTCTGACGTGCATTCTGGACAGAAAACAATTGTTCCAGAAAGCGAACTGTACTCTTAGGAAATTACTGGAGTTTGGGGTTGGGGGTGGGAAGGGGAGAGATGAATGCGGGAAGACGGACCCAGGGCTGAATTGAGGTCTGAATAGAACTGTTTTAAATAGAACTGACACATTAAATGCATCCAGTGCTTTGATTAAATGTTCTTTATTTTGGTGCTTTTGTGTGCAAAGCACCCTAAGGCCTTGCCCAGCCCAACAACAGCGCCTTCCTCACACTCACTAGAGGTGCTCCGGGGGTGGGCTGACTGTGCGCCCACTTCTACCTGACCTTTCAGGAACCATTCTCTACAGGCCCCGGGGAAGTAGGAGCCCTGTGGAGACAAGGAAGGGTGAGCAAAGGAGGGCAGGCAGGGAGGCAGCGCCATTATACCCCGACCAGCACCCCACCTCCCCCATACCCTCTGTATCCAAGACCCAGGGCGAGCTGCCTGACCTGCAAGCCCCGCCTACTCGTCTGACAAGAAAATGAGGTAGTCGTCTTCAAGCTTCGGCTCCTCTGCGGAGCACGAAGCCTGGAGAGCAGCAGGTTCCATCTGCAGGGCACTTTCCAACTTAGACAACGGGAGGAGGCAGCTAGGCAATCTCAGGTTCAGAGGTGACGCCTGGAAGAACTGGGTCCCCATGGTAGAACAAATCTCCAGAGGGCCCCAAAACAACCCCAGAACTCAAGGACAAGACACAGCCCAGCTGCACTGTAATTCAGAAGCCGCTTCCCATGAACTGAGGAGGGGACACAGCCTCGGTGATGGGGCCTGGAGGGTGCGGGTGGCAGCCCTTTCCCACCATGGCTCCCCCAGGTTGGAAGGGCCGGCTCCACCGCCAGGATCCGCCTCAACCAGCCCCTCTCCGGAGGCCTGGGGGTGGCTCCCCGCAAATTCTGTACCCGGTATGTTGAGCGCCCCGGGGATGGATCCCGCGGCCGCCCCCTCCCGAGATCTCACGTCGACGAGCCAGGAGCCCGCGGAGTTCCGGGAGCGGGACATTGGGCACTGCGCCCTCGTCCCGCGGCGCCCCCCGCGCGGCAGAGGGACGCCCCTGCCCCTAACCTTGGAGGGGGGGACATGTGGACCGCAGTCACGCCTCGCCCCCCTCCCCTTCCCGCCCGAGACCCCTCTCCGGGGCTCCGCACGCTCCAGGGGCCACAAGGAGCGCACGAGGCAGGCCCAGGACTCCCGCAGGTGCCTGCAGCCGTAACGTGCGCCAAGAGCGCGAGCTGCAGGAACGCCGGCCCGGCGCCCGCGTGGCCCGCATCTCCCCGGCCAGTGCGAGAAGAGACCGGAACCGGAAATGAGGCACCGCCTCCCGCCCCGCCCCCACGGCACCTGTCCCGCGCCGCTCTCCCGAGCTGCCCTAGACACTCTCGGGTCTGCCACCACCCACTGGTCTGGCCCAGATACTGAGACGCGGGGAGCACGGGCAGCGCCCTCCCCCAGTCTCCGCCCGCGCTCCCTCCCATCCGCCCTGGGGCCCACCGAAGGACGACAAACGGGGCAACTGTGGCTCGGAATAGTTTATCTTTAAAAAAGGAAGAAAAGGGGGAGAGAATCGTCCCCACAAGGGGAAGGCCTCACGTGGGCCCCTGCCTGGGGTTCTCCCTGGATGTCTGCATAAGCCTCAGCTGCTGCCCAGCTTCTCTTCCTGGGGCAGCTGCCACTGCTCCTTTCCCCCAGGTCTTGCTGAAGCCTGCTCCCTGGGGTCCTCGGGTGCACACCTGAGCTCCAGGGGAAGGGAGAACCGTGGAAGCGCGAGCCCGGGGACAGCTAGGGCATCGCCTGTCAGCAGACCCTCTGCTGGTACTGTGAGCAGGCACCCCGCTGGGTGTGTCCAGTATCCAGCTTGGACACAGAGCCTGCACTGTGTTACAGGGACTCGGATTGCACGGTGGGGCTGGGCCAGACTGTCAGTGCGCGACCCGTATTTCACAACACTGCAGGCTGCTGTCCAGGCACCTTCTGAACTCCTCCAGTCTCGTGCCAGAAATGGGCAATGAAGGAACAGGGCACAGGGCGAGCTGCTGTTCCTGGGCTTTCTGGGTGACAGGGACACCCAGAGTCAATTGCTGTCGTTCTTGATGACGACCTCCACCCCATGGTGCCGCAGCTGGGCTCGGAGGAGCAGATTCTTGTTTTTGAGGTCTTCCACCTGACACAAAGAAGGAGGCAGTGAGGGGGATGGGAAGTCCCTGAACTTGTTCCAACATCCACTGGCGAAAGGAAAAAGACAAAGCCTGTCTATGGAAAATGAGGTACAGAGTCCCAAAGGGTAAAAGAGGGCTCCCTGGGACAGGACCCAACCTGCTGGCGAAGCACATCGTTGTCCAGCTGCAGCTGGTCAAGCCCCTGCAGTTCTTCAGACAACCGGTGGTTACTCTGCCGAAGCTCCTGGATATAATCGCAGGCTTTGGACAGAATACCACCTTTACTCTGCAGAAAAAGCCAACAGAATGAGGACTAGAATATAAAACACCTGCTTGCTTTCCAAAAGCAGTTCACATGCTGGGCCTTATTTCCACCTAAGGAACCTCAGAAAGAAGAAAGACGACTGGCGCGTGCACCCACAGGACACACAACTTGGGCACCTGCCCAACACCAGGGTCTTTCCCTGACCTGGCCAGACTTGGTGCTCTCCATGGAGCAGTCTGGGATGATTTTGGACAGCTGCACGATCCAGTTATTAATCTTGTCCCGGCGGCGCCGCTCCACTGTGGGAACAATGAGGACAAGGTGGCTCAGCCAGAGCTCCCCACAGGCCCAGGAAAAGCTGCCTGACTTCGCCCCTTCAAACACCACAGCTGTCTGCAATCCCACCAGACAGCTCCTGGCTTCGAACCCGATGGCACCCACCTTCATTATGCTGAGCCCTGCGTTTCTCGTCCCGAGTCGTCCGGGGCGCTTCTGACTTCCTGACGACGGAGCCCAGGGCAGCCAAGTGACGAAGGTCAGAAAATAAGATTGGCGCTTGGGGTAAGGAATCACTCAAGATCTGGCACTCGTGGTAACTGAGAAGAAACAGGGTTACTCACGGGGAGTACGGGTGGGTCCTGGGGGCAATGGAGCGCTGGCTTCCTCCTTGCAGCACTTCTTGTGGTGACATCATCACGAAGAACTGACCTGTGAGGGTGCAGGGGAGGTTCTGTCAGGGCATTGGGCTGATAACCTCAGCAAGCTCCAAGGCCAAGGCCCTGGGACCCTCTTCTAAAAAGGGTGAACTTCCTCCTGCTGGAGGGGCAGTCCTGTACTCACTGCCAGTCCTGGTCTCAGTGACCCCTGCAGGTGATGAGTAAAGGCCCACTGCCCCCCAGTATGTCCCAAAGCCCATCCTACTCTGCAGCCAGCATCCTCACACAGCAGCTCACCAGTGCCAGGAGGGGTGGCCTGTCCCAGCAGTGCCTCCGAGCCCTGTGTGGTAACAACAGCTGCTGTACTCCCCGACGTGGTTCCTGCTGCCCCATCTCCCACAGCAGTGCTGGGGAAGTAGGTATAGTGCGTCTCAGCAGCTGTTCCCTCTGTGTCGACTGCATCATCACTGGTGAACGCACCCTGGATCACTGCCTGGAAGGGGACCAAGAGGACAGAGTCCAGTGACCCTCAGGTATTCCCCAGTGAACTACTCTGTAGCTTCTAACCCTTGAGGGAAAGAGGGAGGGAGGCATACCTAGAAAGGGAGAGCCTAGAGTACCTGGGGACAAGGCAGCAAGATGCCTCACCACCCCTAGCCTCACCCCATCCCACTCGTTCCCTGCCTCATCTTACTCTTCAGAGCTCTAGTCCCCTCCCCAACCCATACCCCTGTACCTGGGTCATGGATTGAGTGGCAGGGTAGCCACTGATGGCACCAGTCCCCTCAGTCTGGCCATCCAGCTGCCCCTCGGACACCTGGATCACCCTGTACATCACCTAGAAGCAGGGAGGAGGAAAGGGGAAGAGAGAACGAGAGAGTAGGTGCTAAGGTTCCAGGCCCCTCCCAAAGCTTCCCCTACACAGGACCCCCACACAAGAGTCCCTCAGAGACACAGAACCCAGCCACTCCCCCATCTGTCCCCATACGGAGGTTTCAGCATAGCCCCATCCCATACCCACCCACCCCTACTCCAAACCTCGTACTCCACCCCACACCCCATCCTCCAAGCCAGGTCTCCACAGGACAGGTTCAGTTACCTCCCTCCATCCCAACCCTTGGTAACAACTGCAGCCACCTAGCTCCCTCCCTTACCTGGCCCCCATTCTCAGTTCGGAAGACGTACTTGACGTTGGGGTCAGGAAAGGTGGCAGATGACTGGATGCTGGCGATAGCCACACTGGTTGGGTCCTCCCCAGTTGCCACTGCACCTGAATTCAAGGAGCAAGGAAGAGTGCTGATGCCTCTCTCCCTCCATTTCTCTTGCCTGTCACTCAGGGGAGAAGGTGCACCGATGGCCTACGGGGAAGAAAAGGCCAGGCTGGGCTCTTGGTCCCAGGGCACGTCCCTTTCTACCACTCACCCTCCTGGATCTGCACTGTCCCCTCTTCTGTCTCCGCTGTTTTCTGCTGCCTGTTTGTGAGGGGAAAAGGGGAGAATAAGGGAATGCATGCATGCAAAGCTCACTGGCCCAGTAATACATGGGCCCAAACTCACTGGCATTACCAACAGACCCGAGGTTAGGGTGGAATTTACTGAGTGTTTCCTATGTACACAGACACAGAGCTAGCACTGAGCAGGTAGTACCTCATTTAATACTAAGAAGAGCACTATGAGGCAGGGAGCACTGCTTGCATTTTACTGACGGAAAACCACATCACACAGCCAGCAAGTGATTCGGGAGCTGGGACCTGACTCAAGGTCTGCCGACTCCAGAGCCAGCACATTCTCCCAGGCCTCCCATCTCCCCTCCCAGACCCTACCTCTCTTCACTCACCCCTTCATCTCTCTGTGAGGCCGCACATCCGAGGAACTGGTCCTTCTTTGGAAGTCTTCGTACCCCCCGCCTCACTGGCCTGAGTGCTAAGTCCTGGTAGAAATCAGGTGTTTGCAGTGACTCTAGGAAACTGAACAGCCCCCTGTGTTAGAACTTAGGCTCCATGAAGTACAGCCAGGAACATAACCCAATTATCTGCAGGGGACAACCAGTTTCCTCCATTCTGATGCTGAAGAATGGGCTGCAGTGACTGAAAAGGCAACTCCACAAACAGCTTCGCTCCCCCTCCATTATCACTTCACTCTCAGTGGGGAGGGGATAATCGTACTGGAAGACTGATGGATTATGAGCACAGCTATCATAATCTGCCAGGACACAGGGATCAGAAGAGGCAGCATTTAGAACAACACCTTCGAAAACCACAGGGCCACAGATGCTGATGCCTCTTCCAGCTGCTCTGCCACACACTGAACACCAACAAATTTCTGTTCTCAAATCCGGGAAGTGGAAACCTGAAGCCCACTGCCATTGGAAAACCCTCCCGAACCATAAATACCAGACTTGGCCTTTGGGACCCATTACAGTGACAGGGCTCCTGTTTTGTGGCATCCAGATTGATGTCGTTTGTTAGACCCAAAAGTGCAAGTGTACCCTCTTTAAGCCTAAACGTATCCTCTTCAACACCAATGTCTTATTCACCAAGCCCAGAACAACAGTTGCTAAAGTGTTGCCATGACAACTCCAAACCAACTGAACCTCAGCAAGAAGGGAGAAAAACTCCAGGCCCAGGGTTCTGAAGAAGAGACAATGGGGCTGGAATCCACCAGCAAGGTGCCCGCCTGAGGACCCTGACACCCAGCCAGAGGGGAGGAAAAACAAAGCGCTGAGCAGACAGATGCCTCCAGAAAGAAACAGCTACATAGTGCAAAACGATAAAGTCCCGACGGAAAAGGGGTAACTTTTTGGTTAAATTCTCTACCCAGAAGGTCCCCAAACCTTTCCTAGCCAAGTAAAATCTTCAGCGGATGAGCCTTGGAAAGCCCGGAACCAAGGAAAATGTTCGCCAAAAATAGGGAACTGAAAGCGAAACCGTCGGGAGGAAGCAGCGCTGCACGAACGTCGCGGTCCCCAAGGGGAAGCGGCGCTGGTGGCCGGGACCACCCACCTGTCCGTCCCCGAGCCCGCGCGGGCAGTGGCCCCGGTGCCAGGCGAACGCGCGAGGAGGTGGAGGCGGGCAGGGCGCGGGGCGTCTCTGTCGCCCACAGCTGTCAGCCGAGGACGGCCCCCGAGGGCCCAGGCCGCGGGTCATCCGAGTCTCAGCTGGGCGCCCGGAAGCATTTCCCGAGCGCGCCGGGTGCGACGCGGCACCGGGCAGGACGCGGCGGCGCGCGCGCTCGGCGAGGGGGGCCCGGCGGGGCCGTGCTCTGCGCCGACACAAAGGGAAGACGACGCGGCGCAGGGGCCCGGCGCCCAGCCTCGCGGGGAGTGGCGCCACCGCAGCCCCCAGCAGGCGCCCGGCCCGGCCAGGCCCCGGGACCCGGCGGACAGACAAGGCAGCGCACTCGCCCGGGCGCAGGAGGCGGGACGCGCGGGCGGGAGATAAAGAGCCAGGAGCGGCCCCTCCCTCAACACGAAGGACTTCCCTGGCCTGAGAGACGGAACGCCGTCGCGGCTGCCTTTCCTGCCGCCCAGCCTGTCTCCAGCTCCCCTCCAGGTCCCGTCCCGTCCCGTGCCGCACTCACTGGCCTCAGCCGCCGATTTTCCAAGACAACGTTCCTGTCCGTGCTCCGGTCGCGCCATGGGCAGCTGCGCATGCGCGCTCCCAGCCCGGGGCCATGCTGGTGACGGGCGGAAGTGGCCTTGTCTACCCTCCCCGACAGGAGCCTCCCCACTTCCGTCCGCTCCATCTTGGTGAGGGCTTAAGGCTGCGACTTCCTGGGACCCCAGAAGGACGACGCTGAAGGCCTAGGCGCTTTCGGCAAGACGGGAGAAATACAACTAACTTTTGTTCCCATCCTCCTGCGGGACAGGAGGGAAGGCAGTGATGGCGGCCGGCGGCGCCATCTTTGCAAAGGCTGGCGGGAGGCCATCTTGGCATCGGGACCCTTGTCTGTTTCCGGTTGGAGGTGACGCATCTGGCACGCTTCTGAGTACCCGCCTTTGGTTTGTGTGTTTTTTTAACTTATCTTTATTGATTTCAGAGAGAGGAAAGGAGGGGAGAGAGAGAGAGAGAAACATCAATGATGAGTCATTGATTGGCTCCCTAGCCCGCAACCCAGGACGTGCCCTGCCCGGGAATTGAACCCGGGTCTCCTGGATCCTCCGTGGATGCACAACCGCTGAGCCACGCCCGGCCGGGCTGAGGACCTGCCTTTGGATTAGCGTCTGCAGCCACTCACCCCAGGGCGCCCTAGGCTTCCGGTGGGTGGGGCTCAGTTTCTGGGAGAGGGGTCCCGACGCCCCTTCCCGCCCTCTCGCCCACCGGCGCGGACTCCGGGGCGCCATGTCCTGGGAAGAGTGGGACCCAGGAGCCAGCCAGACGCGGTCTCAGACCTGCGCCGCCGCCTCCCGCCTGAGACCTCCGCAGACCTGTGACCTGAGCCTTGGTTTCCTCAACTGTAAGAGGCAGCGACCCGCGCCAGCCTCTCAGAATTGTTAGGGGAACGAAATAAAATAAAGGGCACGTGGAAACCTAGGTCCTCCTGGTAATGCGGAACATGACGCGAGTGAGTTTCCCTGCCCCGCGGCCGCAGTGCCCGAACCCAGCTCTAGTTTCCAGCCGCAGGTCTCCATGACAACCCCGAGACGCGCACCGAGCCGGGAGCGACGTGCCATTGTGATGCCTGTCACCCGAGGCTTTAATAAGTAATGAAGCTGCACACTGCTTAAGTGTAAAAATACTTTTATTCTGAGACATGGGCCCTTAGGAGAATGGGGCCTGCGGCCGCAGCCTGTCTGGAGAGTCGGTGCGGAGGCCGAGGGAGCCATCCCCCTTCCCTGAAATAGGAGGAGTTGTTTCGAAGGGAAAGGAGGCCAGAGAGCTCTGTACGGGACCCCCTTCCTTACGGTGACAGGAGGCAGATGGAGGAGCTGCAGAGGGAGCCAGTCCCCCCAACACACAGCGAGGTCTCCACAGGGCTTCCTGGTCTGGAGCAGAGAGGGCCAGGAAGTAAGCAAAGGTCCAGAACAGGAGGCCCAGCAGCTCCGGAAGCTTGCGTGTGGCAGGCTCGGACCTGTCCTCCACCTGGGGCTCCTGCAAGGAGGTCACAGCCTCCAGGAGCAGGAGCTCCGCCAGAGTCCCCTCGAGAAGCCGCTATGGCTTCTGCCTACTCTTGTTTCCCTTTGGCCAATGACCTCACTCCCTAGGCTCTTGGTGACTTTCTTGGGAATCTCCAAAGGGATGAGTGCTTTGTGCCTAAGACAAGTTCAGATAAACCAACCAAGACAGCGCTTCCCACTGTCACAGAGAAGCTGGAGGACCAAAGCCTGTAGACTTGGGCACTGCAGCTGCTCAGGCTGCGGGAGACGCAGCTGGTCCGGGACCCCAGAGATTGAAGACAACTTACTTTCCCCCTTGCCCAATGCTCTGGTCCTAATCATAGTCCCTCACCTTTCCCAGAGTTAGCCTGTGTTTCAAATGCATATGATCGGCGCTGTGGGGACATAAGGGGGTGAAGGGGCTGGGGTTCTCTGGGGGGAAGACTAAACCGACTCCGGGGTTCAGACCCTTCTGTGCCTTCAGGTGGGAGTTCTAGGCAGCTGAGGGGCCGAAGGGAATGGGCAGGGATCATGCTACAGGGAGAGGTTCTGGGTGTGAGGCTGTAGTCCTCACCCCCAGTACAGGTCTGGGTACGCCGAACTCCCTGAGCTTCTGTTCTCTGGCGGTCCCTGGCCAGGGCCACAGCAGCATCAAAGGAAAGACTGCCCCCATTCCTCCAAGAAGAGCGGGAGGCTCGGGACCCCCAAGCCCTTTCCCCAGGAGTCCCATCAAGCCGGCCAGGCCGCAGGCATGGGTTTGCAGGTGCCACGTGGATTTTGCTACACATTGCACTGGGCATCTTGGCAAACTGTGGCTTAGGGGGCACCACCGGCACAGAGCGGACCTGTTGGACCTGAACCAGGGTGGAGGCCAGGCGCATGCCCACACTGCCAGCTGAGCTAAGGGGACAAGGGCACAGACTGCAGCCCTCTAGACGGGGTTGCCCCTCAGGCTCCATCTCTTCTGGCCTGGGTGGCTGTGGGACTCCCTGTTCTGTGTCAGAGGACTGGTCATCACCCTCTCTGGCATCATCATCGTCCAAGGACACTCCATATGACCCTTCTGGGAGAAAGGCCCGTTCTAAGTGGTCACCCCCAGCTCTCTGCTCTCCCTCCGCCTCTGCTTCCCCGCTCTCCCCTTCCTTGCCGCCCTGCCCTGCCCCTCCTCCAGCTGCTGCTTCTGCGCTTGTGCCCTCAGGCTCTTCTTGCCCTTCTCTTGCGCCTTGGTGTCGGCTCCCCCTCGACCCACTGGCTTCACCCTCAGCCCCTCGGCCCCCCCCAGCCTCTCGTGTGGGTTCAGCCTCCCTGCTCTCCTCGGCAGCTCGCTTTTCCTGGGCCCCTAGCTCTGCGTCCCGTCCAGCTTCTGCTTGGGCTTCCTCTCCTTCCGCAGCCTCTCCCTGTCTTTCAGTCTTTATCTCCTCCTCGTCTTCTCCCTGTTCTCTCTCCACACCCTTAGCTTCCTCCATACTCTCATCCTCCTGCTGACTTTGGGCCGCCTCTTCCTTGGCCTCTGTCTCTTCCCTACTCCCTTCTCCCAAACTGACCACCACCTCTTGGCTTCCCCCAGCCGCTCCGTCTTCCTCACCTGCCTCTCCAGCCTGCACCTTGCTCTCTGCACTCCCCTCAGCCTCCCCCCTGGTGTCCCGTCTGCTACCAGGCTCAGCCTCCTTGCCCCCGTCAACTTCCCAGCACGCCTGCACCCACTCAGCCTGTTCTGGAGACTCCTCTCTTCCACACCCCGCTGCCTCTTCCTCCAGACCCCCCAGGCCATCCCAGGCGAGGGCTCTGGGCCCCAAGAGAGGACTCAGGTCATCGTGGGCACTCAGGAAGACATCTTCCCCATTTTCCTCCTCTGCCTCGGGCCTGGGGCCAGTCGCGTGCGAACAGCAGCTGGGGGCCAGGACAAACGGGGCCTCATCCAGAGACAGGTCATCCAGGGGCGGCTCCACAGAGAACTCCTCCACCTGTAGGCACAGCACTGTGCTCAGGACCAGGTGGTCCTGTTTCCCCTCTGGATTCCTTACCTCCCCCAAACCCAGCACAGCTCCTCCTTACCTGAGGCCCAGCTCCCAGGAGTTCCTCCAGATAGCCAATCCCAGGGTCGTCCTCCCCAGGGGAGGAGGCTGCTCCTGTGGCTCCTGCCTCAGCCACCTCCCCATCCTCGGCCCCCAGCCACTCGGGCTCTGAGCTGCTGGAGTCCTCTAGGAAGGAGAAGGAGTCCTGCACCTCCTGGGACAGACAGTCCTCCAGGGCCGGGGCAGCTCCCGCTGGGCCTGAGTCAGCCAGGGCACCTGGGGCTGGATTTGCCTCCAACTTCTCCTCTGTTGGAAGAGAGATAATCCCAGGAATACGAAGGTCCAGGCCAGCCCTGGCCCTTTCCAATGTGGGCCTTCCCAGCATTGCTACATCAGGGGCCCAGTACTCCCAGCAAAGACCCCCACGTGGCTGATCCTTTCAGAGCAATATTCTGAACTATTGACTTATAGCTGCCTTTATTGAGTTGCTACCAGGTGCTGAGCACCATGCTCTACAGTTTATAATGCATTATCTTATTTCCCCATAAAGCACCCTATAATACAGAGTATTTGTCTCCATTTTACATATGAGGAAACTGAGAGTCTGAGAAATAAAACAGTTTCTCCAAGGTCCCAACAAGTGGCACAGACGAGGGTCGGTCCCACATGCACACCACTGCCACATTCTTAACACCAGCCTTGTGTGCTCAGCACTTCTGGTCACAGGTGAGTGCAGAGCAGCCTCAGACCCCAGCGCTGCCGCCTTTTGCCTGAGTCCGTGACACCTTGCTTACGTAAGCTGAGGCTCGACCGCTGCCGTGTAAGCACAACAGTGCCTGTGTCATAAGATTGTGAGGAAATGAAATAAGCTAGCTCCTGCAAAGTCCTTAACACCGTACTTGGCCTATCATAACCCATTGATAAGTGTTAGCTATTAATCATTGTAAGTGTTATGACTCATTACTATCATCTGTTACACATTCCCACTTCATACTGAGTAACCCCTGCCATATATGTCTGACATATACCCCATCCTTGGATTTCATACAAGTTGGTAATATTACTGGATTCCCCCAACCTTGAACCAGGGAGGCAGCTGAAGGTAACCACCCAAAACCCAAAGGCTGAGGCCTCTGCTCTCCCAAGCATCAGAGCTTCAGCCTAGAGTTCTAGTCCCCACTCCCAGCCCTGAAAAATCCCTGGGTCCTCACCTGGGGGGCCAGGGCCAGAGGCAGGGCTTGGCCGGGGCTGTAGGGCAGGGCACTCCAGGCCACGGGTAAGCCTGGCCAGGGAGACGTTAGAGATGATGTTTGGAGGCACGTTGAGGATAGAGGTGATGTGTAGTGGGAGGTTGACATTGTACGGGTCTGAGATGTGGACACCAGCACAGCGCTCGGCACGGCTGCCACTCCCAGCTCGGATTGCTGACCGCCCAGCTCGCGGTGTTCCTGGCTCAGAGTTTGTGTTGCCCGGCGTGCCTGCCTCGGGCTCTGGTTCACCCTCTGCTGCCTCCACAGACTCATTCTCTAAGCTCTCAGGCATCAGCAGGCTTGGCCGGGGACTGCTGGGTGCCAGCAACCCCTCTGGTTCTGTGGATGAGAGAGAGGTAGGCATCAGGCTCAGTTGCAAGGGACCTGGACACTTCAGGATTGCTGCGGAACAGGACAGAATGCTCCCTGCTTCCTTGAGCCTGAGAGGGCAGCCTAGAAGGTAGCAAGCCCAGCTTCCTTTGGCCAGTACAGCGAACCTTCCACAGCCAGCAGGTCACAGGTGCCCCACCTACACATACCCAGGAGCCCCCTCCCTCCCTGCAGGTGCTGTCACTGTCCATCACTCCCCCCCATCACACACACACACCACTGTGTCCCTGCATGTACTCACATGAACACACCCATAGGTTAAATGACAAGCTCACCACTGTGAGGCTGGCATCCAGCATTATGGCAGGTATAGAACAGGCACTCATCACATGGTTTTGAAATTAATGAGTATAGTTGGCCACATGTACACACACACAAATGCACACACAATGGTCTTGTTCATAATACTGTGATTCCCTTACAGACAGACACAGATGTGGCTCACAGGCCCATGTTGTTAATACCACAGCGCATGCACACGCACACACACCAGAGTGCACGCCTGCACTCACCATCACTGGCCCCAGCCGCAGCACTCAGGGAATCCATGCTCTTGGCTGGCCGCAGAGTCTCCTTATCAGATTTGTCCTCTGCAAGACAGGGGTGTGTGTAGGGCCAGGCCTGGGACTCCCACACCAGAGCTCCCCCTATATCGCCCCAAACTTACCCCTGTCCTCTGCCCCCCGTGGGAATTTACGCTTGGTCTCATGGCCAGAGCGGCCCAGGTTGAAGATAGATCTCCATTTCCTGACCTTCAAAGACCCTTTCCTCCTGGGGAGAATGGAGAAATCACTGGGGTTGGGGCCTGGAGGTCAGTGCAGGGGAGGAGAACCCAGGAAAGCAGTCTTACTTGTGCTCTGCAATCTCAATGATAGTGTGATAAGGACGAATCTGGGGGGGTCCATCGCCAGCCTGCAGGATGCTAGGCAGGTGGTAAGGCAGGGACCTGGGCATAAGGTCCTCGGGGCTACCTGACGCCCTGACCCCTGGAAGTGATCGCCATCCACTCTCCAGCTCTCCACCTATGAAAAAGAGAGGAGTCACCAGCCGAGAACAGAAAAGAGAAGGCTCCAGGCACCCAGCTCCTTGTCGCACCTGCCCACTCACCAACTAAGGGTGTACCCAGAGGCCCCTTGTCTAGCTCCTCAAGAGGGGCTGAGTCCTTAGGGACAGAGAGGGCCAGGAGATCCCAGGACATTGGCCTCATGGGCAGCAGTGACAGCAAGTAGTCACTGGTGTTGAAAGCTGGGATGGTGGTTACGAGATGGAGCTATGCCCTGTGCCAAGAGCAGGGGAGGCTTGTGCCAGCCCTGGCTGTGCCATAATGTCTCAGAAACATTGCCCAATGAGATTCAGCTTTCTCATCCGCAAAATGAGGAGACTGAACTAAATGATATTTGAGGCCCTCTATAAGTCTGATGTGACTCCCCAGACAGAGTGGTGACATGCTGGGCAGGAAAGACACTCACCAGAGAGGGCAGCGCCCCCGAAGAGCCGGTCCACGTGTGTGAGGATGAACTCAACCACGATGGACTGCACACGCACCTCCATGAAGGCTGCTGTCCCGTTGAAGCCTGAAGCCTCTATGTCCTTAGACCTGTGTGGAGGGGGAGTTATTCTCGCCCAGTCCTACCACACTTCCTTATGCGAATTCTCCCTAAAAGTACCTTACACCCTTTCCCCTTCATGCCCTTAACCCCATCTCCACCTCTTAAACCATACGCATGATTCAAGTCTCAAATGCCACTTCCTCCAGGAAGCCTTCTTGGACACCCTCCTCAGAATTAATCTCAGCTTCCTTTGTACAACAGAGAGCCTGCTTATAATGAATGTCAGGATTTCTCATAGTCTGCCTTCCACCACAAGGAGTGACTAACAGGCCAGTTTTCCAATAGACTGAGAAACATTTGCTCAACAGCACTTGACAAGGACGCATCCTCTGCCGGTCCCTGAGCTCAGTGATACACTGAAGGAACAAAGGCCCTGCCCTTGGGGACTTCACTCAAGCTCAGAGAAGGCGTTAAAGGGGTGAACCCCATCACACTCGGTGTAATCCTGAACCTTCCTGTGTCTCACTGGGGTCCGTGAGCCCCCCTCAGCCCCCTCTCCAATGCACCCACACAGCCGCCCCTCCTGCAGGCGCCTGCCGGGGCCGAGGCCCTGCCAGGATGCCCACAGGCTGCCCGCACACATGCCCACCTCAGCAGGTTGGGGGCCCACACGATGGCCAGGTTGCGGGCGTGCATGTTGGTCTGGGCACTGAGTGAAGCCATGCGCACCAAGTGGCGCATGAGGAACTCCAGAGTCCTGCAGGGAGGGGCACCAGGGGACACGGTCACGTGGGGTCACAGGGCAGGAGTAGGACTGGGGCTGGGAACTGGGGGAGAGATCAAGGCCCCAGGTGGAGGGAGCCTGGGGGGGGGGCAGGAGCCTGGGCTGGGGGTGGATAGGAGCCCCACACACCTGTAGTTTGGGACAGGGAGCTCCCGAAGCACCTCTAGGATCTTCACCAAGCGCTCAGGCTCCAGTTGCACCGCCACGGCCTCCTGATTGGGGGGATTCAAGAAGCAGGAGTCAGTGACAGCCTGCTCGGCTTCCTCCACAGAGCTCTGAGGCAAACTCCGAGCAACAACTGTGCTGCCCCGCACTGTTCCTACCCAGGTCTAAGGCACACAGTGATGCAAGGAGCGCTCAGGATCTGGGACCCACAGCCCTGCGCCGAATCTTGACTATGCCAAATATAGCTTTGTGACCTTGAACAACTCGCTGTCACTCTCAGCTTTAGCGTCGCTGCCGGTAACACTCAGATGCTGTAATATACCCGCCCGTGGGGGGCCCAGGGTCCCTGGACTTGTTCCAAGGTGTCTGGGAAGGCCTCACCCACCCATCCAGATGGTGTGGGCTCAGGGTCTCCAAGTACTGTTGTGCTCAATAAACAAAATCAGAACAGCTATCCCTCAGCCCTCTCTGCCACCCCTAGCCTCCCAACTCACAGCAAACTTATCGTAGAGCCGGTAAGTGAGCAGGGGGTCTGGCAGTTCTCTGAAATAGGCCTTGCACAGGGAGGACACACAGTGGATGTCCTGGAGGTAAACATCTCTCCGCAGGTCTGGCTTCCGCTCTGCCTCAAACTCCTGCCTGGGGAGGTGAAGAGTGGTCAGGAGTGCGGGGGCTCAGGAGAAATGTGGGCGTGTAGAGATGGGCTCCAGGCAAGGTGGAGGTCAACATGTGTGGGACTTGGGAGGAGGGCATTGGGGCATGTATGTCAATGCACAGGGCAGATATGAGGAGGGTAAGTGGGTCAGGGCATGGACGGGGCTCCCCATCGGGGATGCAGCTGCAGGTGTAGCAATGTAGGGGGCGTGTAGGGGCCAACAGAAGTGGGAGATGAGCCTGAATGTGTCTGGGTACATGTAAAAATGGGGGAGTGTAACCTTAGAAGGAAAGGTAAGTGTAAATCTTCATAACCTTGGATATGACACCAAAAGCACAGGCAACCAAAGAAATAAATTGAATGTCAAAATTACAAACTTGTGAGCCCTGGTTGGTATGGTTCAGTGGTTAGAGCATAGGCTTGCACACCGGAGGGTCTCAGGTTCAGTTCCTGGTCAGGGGCATCTAACCTGCAACACAAGTTCAATCCCTTCCCCTCCTGGTCAGGGTGGGTGTAGGAGGCAACCAATCGATGTGTCTCACGTCAATGTTTCTCTCCCCCTCATCCCCGCACTTCTACTCTAAAAATCAATGGAAAAAATATCCTCATTCCTAAAGTGAAGATTAAAAAAAAAAAATTACAAACTTTTGTGTGTCAAAGGACACTATCAAGAAAGTGAAGAAAACCCACAGAATGGGAGAAAGTATTTGCAAATCAGATTTGATAAGTGTCTAATATCCAGAATATAAGGAACTCTTACAATTCAAAAGAGACAAAAAACCCAATTCAAAAATGAACAAAGGATTTGAATAGACATTTCTCCAAAGAAGATATGCAAGTGGCCAATAAGCACACAAGAAGATGTTTAATACCATTAGCTATTAGAGAAATGCAAATAAAGATGAAATACCACTTCGCACCCACTAGGGTGGCTGTCGTAAAAAAGACAGAGTGACGAGGGCTGGCAGGGAGGTGGAGAAAGGGGGGCGCTGGCACACGCCGGCGGGGATGTGAAACGATGCAACTGCCGTGGAGAACAGTTTAGCGGTTCCTTTAAAAGTTCGACATAGAATCAGCACGTGACCCAGCAGTCCCCGCTCCCACACACTCAGGAGAAGTGCAAGCACGTGTCAACACAAGCACTTGTATGCGAATGTTTACAGCACCGTTATTCATAGCAGCCGACAGGTGGAAGCAGCCCAAGCGGCATTAACTGAGGAGTAAACTAAATGTGGTCGAGACACAAGACGGACTATCATTCAGCCATAAAAAAGGAATGAAGTGCTGGTACATGCAACTACACGCATGGACCTTGAAAACATGCCAAGTGGAAAAAAACAGACACAAAAGGTTACAATGATATGATCTGTTTATGTGAAATGGGCAGAATAGAAAAATCCATTCAGACAAAAGCAGACCAGGGGTGGCCAGGTCCTGGGAGGGGATGTGGAGTTGCTGCTATGGGTGTGGGTTGCTTTTGGAGGTGATAAAATGTTCTGAAATTAGTGGTGATGGTTGCACAACCCATGAATATACTAAAAACCACTGAAATGTACCTTTTTAAATGGAGAATTTTATGATATGAGAATAATATCTACATTTTTAAAAAAGCTGGGTGTGTATGTGTGAGTGGAGGGGTGTGTATGCATGTGTGAGCACAGCGTGCATGTGTGTTCTGCGTGCACGTGTGTGTGCAATGAGTGCACTGTGAGTGTGCATATGTGTCTGTGCGTGCACAAGCATGTGTATGTGTGCATGTGTGTCTGTGCATGTGTGTGTGTGTGCGCGTGTCCATGTGTGCATGCTACCCTCAGAGGGGGGGTGCCTGGTCTCAGCCTCTCCTAACCAGACTCTGGAGCTCCTCCCTTACACAGTCCCTGGCATCTGTGTTTCCTTCTCCTGACCTCCCCTCACCCATCTGACCCCCTGGCCTCCTGGCCCCAGAGCCCTCCCAAAACTGCCTGACTCACCGGAGCTTCTGGATGTTGGAGGAGACCCCTGAGAGGCGGTAGATCCCATCCACCACTCCATACTCCTCCACAAACTCTGCACAGCTCCTCAGCACCTGGGGCACTGGGGACACAGACACAGAGAAATCAGAACATCTCAGGGGGTTACATGGAAGCATCAGGGAAGGGGGTTTGGGGAGACTGAGGGCAGTGCCCATGGAATAAAACTTGCCAGAAAGATTCTCACAGGACATCAGCTCCAACCTTTCAATCCCTCTACAACCTCTCTGCCCACTGGGTTAGAGCCTCAGCATAACCCCAGGAAGGAGAGCTGATGGTCTCTGCAGACTGCCCACCCCTGGTAGAAGGGTCTGTCTTTATGGAACTGAAGTTTCTCTCTCTGTAATTACTACTTGCTACTCTGGAATTTTTAAAGGGGCAGCAATCTGGTTGGAAGTGTTATATAAATTTATATAAACGCACTTCCAACACCAGCCTTTACCCTGAGTCCCAACCAAAATGGAACAGGGCTGATGGGGACTGCTGTGAAACACCCCCTCTCATAAGCAAGTGCGTGGATATTAGTTCTGTCACAGGAAAGTACACAAAATAGTGACAGACCTTCAAACATGTCAGTTCAGAAGAGAAGCTCCTATGTGCCAAGCACTGTGCATTACATAGTCTAGTCCCCATTTTACAGATAGGAAAACTGAGGATCAAAGGGCTAATGAGTGCCCAGTATCACCCAGTTAGAGCCAAGATTGAATTCCAAAAGCTCAAAAAGCTGCATTATGTCTCCCAAATCTGGCCCCTCCTCTGTTACTAGACTGCAAGCTCCTTAAGGACACGATCCAAGTGGGACCCACCTCGATATTCCTCATATCTGACTTGGTGTCTCATACGTGGGAAAACCTCAAAGCCCACATGATGAATCCCAACTCCACAACCCCCTGCTTTAAATCCTTTGTTATATCCATACCCTGCTGCACCCCAAACGTCATTGCTTACCTTACAGATACGGAATAAAATATAAACTCCTCAGCATGGTATATAAAACCTTCACAGGTCAGGCGCAAGGTGCCATTTCAGCCTCAGTGGCAGCCCATTCCCCAGCAAATCCTAGGACTCAGCCCTTTGCTGCTTCCTGAACAAGGCTTGGTACCATGTCCTTCCCTTGTCATTCCACTCATGTTATTCCCTTGTCTGGAAATGTCCTCCCCTCTGATTCTGCCTGGTAAACTCCTATGCATTCTTCAAAACACAACTCAAACATCACCTCCAATTCTGAACCCTTTGCATGTACAGTGGTACCTCGTTTTTCAAACGTTTCTGTTGACTAACATTTTGGATCATGGACGCTATAAATCCAAAAGCAAATGCTTTGGGTTTCGAACACGCCTTGGAAGTCAAACATGCCACATGGCTTCTGCTGAGGGCAAGATCCTGAGGCCGGGCTGTCAGCTGTGGATCCCTCAGTTTTTGAACATTTCGGAACTCAAATGGTCTTCCGGAATGGAGTACATTCGAAAACCGAGGTACCACTGTATCTGTATTATAGCTCCCAGAGTCCTTTCTTTATACCTGACTATAGTACTTATTGCGCCTTGTAATGGTTAGTTTCTTTCACATCTATACCTTTGGACAAATAGTAACATCCTTTTGACAAATAGTGGCGTCTATCACAGTGTTGAAACATAGCATATGTTCAGTAAATGTTTATTGAATGACTCAATTAATTACCAATCAATTATGAGAATTGGTGACATCTCTTGGAGACTTAACACAGAATATTGCCAAAGATAAAACATGGAGTCCTACTAACTGAGACCCACCAGAGCTCATGTGCCAGTGTCAGCAAGCGCTATGTTTCCCCTAAGCCACCTGCTTTTCTTTTGTTATCGGCTTTATGGGTCTTACACCTGATGGTGTTTCCTTCTCCTTTAATCTCCAGGAAGCTCAGAGCCGCCTGCCTCCAGGAACCGTATAGAAGCTGATACGCGTTTCTGGGCACTGAGCTTACCTTTCCTCTTCTTTTCCCTTCAACACAATTCCTTCAGTCATCTACTCTTTTTCTAAAGTTTTGGATTTTGGAAGTCATCCATTCTAAGTTCCTTGTGGAATTAAGTAAGATAGAAATACAGAATGAAGGAAACAATAAATCCATCAACTAGGATTTTAAGCCCTCCATATATGACCTGGTGTCCACACCCTTTGCCCTCCTGCACCCCAAAGCCAGGACTTGAGTGAGACAAGAAAGGTATCGAGGGTGCAAAAGCTAAGGAAGCGTTCGCTCTTCGGGTTGTGAGAGTGTCAGCTGTGCACATGCATGACCTTGAAGGTGAGGGCTTCCTTAAATATTACACCCCAGGCACTTCTCTTGCCTGGACTTAGTCCTGGCCTTGGTCCACCAATATCCCTTCAGGACTTGTGCCCACTGGCAAGGGTCCCCTGACCTGGGGTCCCCAGCACCGAATGCAGAGAGGAGGGGGTGGGTTCTCCTTGTTAGAACTACTGCTCTCCTCTCAGGGGCCTAATGCTACACCAACATTTTTGGCTATCACATGACTCACAAATAGCCTGCTATCACCTAAACCCTAGGTCCTTTCCACATGAACTGCAACCAAGCAGGAGACCTTCCCCATCCCCTGTGCTCTGTTGATTTTGACCCTCCAGAGGAGGCCATTGAAGAAGGCATTAGGAGCCTAGGGCGTCAGAGCCACAGAGGAAACGGGCCAAGGAGGTGGGGGAAGAGAGAGCAGGGTCAGAGAGATGGAGGAGCCGTGGAGCTAGAGATTAGAGAGGTGGGGTCAGAGGAACAAATACAGACCAGGTAGGGGTGGCACAGTCAAAGATATATGGGGGCAGGTCATGGAAGAGGGCCTGGAGAATCAGAAATCTGAACAAGGTGTTAAAGGAGATGAAGATCAGGGAAAGAAAGGGCTCAATACCTGTAGGGCTTGGGGAAAGGAAGAGACCTTCCTGAGGCAGAGCTAGGAGAAGGTGCTGAGATGGGTGTACTGAAGGGGGGACCAAGATAGTTACCAGAGGATAAATGAACCAGAAACACAGGTCTCCACTGGCCAGTACTTTCATTTTTGCTGGGTCTTAGGTTAGAGAGAAGCCATCCCCAGCCTGTCTCTGCCCTTCCACTTCCACCTGTGGGTGCAGGAGGGCTGGGGGCAAGGAGGCCGTCACTGTCACTCTGGTGCCCAGGGTCGCTTCACCCGTGAGTTCAGGTGAGGGATGCTTCTCTCACCCTCTGGGATGCAGTGAGATCAGGACCCAACAACCAGATGTCTGTCCTTCCGGAGAACATGCTCCTCACCCCTCACCTGCTGCAAATGCAGACGGAGGCTCACAGGAGAGGGGTCTCTGTGGCTATGGGTCAGTGTTTCAAAGTGGGGCTGGCAGGAGCCCCAGGGAGGGGCAGCACCAGGCTGAAGAGGGAGCATGGGTCTGCGGGGAACTGGAGGAGGGACGTCAGCCCCATTCAATCTGTGCCCTTGGCCCAGAGCCCTGTTCTCCAGAGAATCCCTTATAAAGGGCTCTCCCTGCCCTGGCAGCTGGGCTTTGCCCATTGAGAGGAGAAAGGCCCAGAAAGCCGCTTCAGCTGTTCCACACTCTTCCTTGGGGCCTGGACTTTCCCTTAGTCGAGCCCAGTGGGGATGGAGGCCTCTGGGGGGGAGAAAAGAGAAAAGGGGAAGAAGGTGTCTGGGGATGCGGGCGGGCCCTAAGCAGGAAACCAGCAGGAACCACCAGCGCCTCCCTGCACTGCAGGGGCCACAACCCAGAGCAGAGCAGAGGACAAAGAGGAAATGACAGATTGGGGGGCGGGGGGAATGGGCCCTTCTCTGGGAGGAGCTGGATGTGCCTAAAACAAGCTGGGCTGGGCAGCCAGGATACCTGTGTTCGACTTCAAATCAAATTGAGAAATGCGGTTGAGTGGCTGCTCCATGCCAACCAAGCACAGAGGGAGTGGAGCCAGTGATGTCCCTGGAGGGGGTAATGTCCCCGCTCCTCCTGTTCCCAAGCCCCCTCCAAGGTCACTCAGGGAGGAAGCTGGCTGGTGAACACTCGGACAGTCCCCACAACACCCTCCTTTGTGCCCTTCACCCCATCTTCAAACAAGGCCTCAAGCCGCCTCTTACTCTCTGGCCTTCGCATGTCAACAGCCTCTCCCTTCCCTCCACTTTGAACTGGTTTCTCCCCTGCACAGTAGAACAGAAGAATCACAGGGAACAGGGAGGGGCCGTCCCCACTTGGAATCCTTACCTGAGGCCCATAAAAGTCACAAAGGGACCTGAACCCATACCTTGTCCCTGGCACTCCCCTCCCCCAGGAACCCCACCCGCTCCTAGTGCTTCCTCAGACTCTCCGAGGCCCTTTCATTCAGACCCAAGCGCCCGCCATCGCCCCTCAGCCTCCCTCTCCCGTCCCCCGTCGACAGAGCTGCCATCCTGCCTCTCCTGCTCATCAGTCTCCTGACTGGACCTAAGCCGCTGCTCTCTGTGAGCACCTCAGCTCCGCTCGGGCTGGAGAAGCTCCCTGCCTCCCACTGGCCCAGCAGCTGCAAGGGGCCCCCTTACCCTCCTGGCCCGAGTGCTGCAGGTGGTCCTGCAGGTCACACCCGAACACCCGCTCCTTCGAGCCACCCTTCTTCTTTCCTTTCTGCCGAGACTTCATGGCTGGAGCCCCAGGCCTCTGGCCCAGCCACCTCCGTCCCCCAAAACCTTTGGCCTACCAGTCCCCCATGAAATCCCAAGCCAGCTTCTGGGCTTGGCCCAGCCCCAGGGGGCAGGGCTCCAAACTGGGGGTGGAGGGTGGCCTGGGCAACAGGCAACAGGCAACAGCTCCTGCTTCTGGGGCTTGGCCGGGGGTGGGGGTGGGGGGGCCGTGGAAGAGGAAGCTGCCGGGACCCTGGCACGGAGCTCTGTCTCGTGGCCGACCTGGCACTTGCCCCTCTCGCCTGCTTAGCCCTGCGAGGGCAGGAAGCAGTGCAGCGCCCCAAACCCGCTTCCTGTTAGAGCATCTTTGCAACCACAGGGCCTGGGGTGGGGGAGGTAGCTGACATTCACATCCTCACCCATTGCTGGGCCTTGCTCATTGGTCAAGGGGAGGTGATGTCAGAGCCCTGGGGTGGGTGCTGGCGCCTGGGGCGTGAGCAGGTGACTGATACGCTTGGAAACCAGAATTCCGGGGTCCCACTGTGGAGACCCAAGGCTGGCCCCAGAGCAAGGCAGCTCAGAGCTGCGCAAAGCACACAGAGGAGAGAGGACCCGGGCCTGGCCCAACAGGTCCTCCCTGGGCCTGTTTTCACACATAGGATCTTCAAGTCCTTCCAACTCGAACATGCTGGGGAGCTCCTTTGCAGTTTGGTCTCTGCCTGCCTCCCCTGCCGGAGCTGCTGCGACTCCCGCACACAGGGATGCCCGGCTCTGCAGAACGCGGGGCTGCCTGTCCCACTGGGGACGCAGAGGTCGCTGGTGGTCTTGGGAGGTCATTTCTTTGCTACCCCCTCCCAGCCACAGGCATCTGACTCCATCCTCCTGGACCACAGGGGGAGGTGCTGAGGCAGACGCAGGTGTTCAGGGTTTACACAGCTCAGGGAGCCCGACAACGACCAGGCAGAACAGGTATCATCTGTTTATTTAAAAACAGAATGTGGTTTTATGTACAAATATGGACATATTTACATAGAATGTACATACTAGGATCCCAGATCCAAAGTCCCGGGCTGGTTGGGGAGCAGGGCTGGGAGTCTCTTCTTTGGTCCAAGAGTCCAGAACATTCCAGGCCCTGCAGGGTTTGGGCACTCAATCTCGGTACTTGGGCTGAGTGTGTCTGGGTGAACCAGGCAGAAATGGGCCTTATCTAACTGCAGCTTCCACCCATAGAAATGGCCAGGAAAGCCCTGAGGTGGTGGCATCAAGACCCCCGGGGAAGGAGACAGTCTGGCCCCCAGCAGCTCCTTTGAGTCCCCTGAAACCCCACCCTCTCTCTGCAACAACTGAACTAGGAACCTTCGTCACCAAGTCCCAACAACCCCCCAAGGGACCACAGGCAACTATGGACACAGCAAAGAAAACAGGGGCCCAGGGGACCAAGGACAGATCGTGTCCTCGGAAGCCACGACCAGGGCATACACCTCAGACCCCACTGGCTCCAAGCTCCCTCCCACAAGGCCACCCGGGCTAAGAGTCCTCAAAAGGAGTACAGGAAGTGAGTCCCTGGGATGGTCTGGGCTGTGCTGAACTCCTGGATGAACGGGCCTCGTTTTAAGGAATGATGGAGAAACATTCACATAAATGAAAAATTTGTTTAAAGATTTTTCTCTTATTAAATGGTTCATAGCACTAGTCCTCAAAGAAAGTATGTGCCTGCAGCAGGCCCCGCAGCCACCAGAGGGCAGAGGGCTCCTCTCTAACTGCTCGCTGGAGCCTCTGGCGGACCCAGGCTGGCTTCACACTCACCCCACAGCTCCCAGGGGTGGGAATCCAGCTCCCCCCCTCAGGAGGCCAGATTCCAGCTCCAGCTGTGCCTGCACACCTGGAAATGACCCACAGTCTCCACCTCTTGCCTCCAACCTCTGCATCATTATAATACTGCTCTGGGGTGTGAAGAAAATGCCTGCATTTGCAGGCAGAGGCCACACAGCTACACAACACTCCCCACATAGCTGCCTGAGACCTGGGGCACAGCAGCAACAGGCACTGGACTCTGAGAAACAGCACGACACATGGGCACAGTCATTCTCCACACACACACTTGGCCAACACACACACACACACACACACACACACACACACACACACACTGACCTGCACACATGGACAGGGACTCAACCAATAGAGCCATCTGGGTGTCAGACACAAGGGCTGGAGGAAAAGGTGGAGCAGTCATCAGTGGGCTGTTTGGGGGGGCCCCTGAGATGAGCTGAAAGCCCCCATGTCAGCAGAGGGAGCCAGGCTTCGGGGAGGTGGGCCTGGGTCAGACCAGGTGCCCCCGCCCATTGATGTAGATGCCATTGCCCGTGGGCTTGGCCCGCAGCGTCCCGTTCTCCTGCACAAAGTGGTTCATGGCCTGCTTGATGCCTTCGTCGCAGTCCTGCTCCTCCTCTGCCCGCTCGGAGCCCGGAGACAGCAGCTCAGTCTGCGTCTCTATCTCTCGCACAGTGGTCAGCGTGGAGTAACTGCGGCCCTCCGGCTCTTCACTCTGGAGACGAAGGGTGAAGGGCATGTGAGGAACCAAGACAGGGCAGTTATACCCTGGGGGGCCAGTGGGGCCAGGTGGGGCCAGAGGTCAGGCATAAACAGGGGGTCGGGGGTCATATCTGTCTCAGAGACACAGGGGTCAGAGAAGGAGCTGGGAGCAAATGTTGGATGTGGGGACGGAGATGGAGACAAAGGCAGAGCAGGGGTGAGGGGCTGGGCAGCCTGAGCCAGGCTGAGATGAGACGTGAGGGACAGGAGAGGGAGCTGCTGACCCACCATGTTGGGAACAGGACAGGAGCCTGGGAAGAGCAGTGGGGACACCGGTGGGGCCGGGGGCCTCACCATCACAGAGCAGCTACTGTTGTCCTTGAGACTATCAGGGTGGCCCTCGGCTCTCAGCCCTACACTCTCCTCCGGCTGCAGGGCCCGGACATGGGGAGGAATCAGGACAGGGCTCGGCCTCTTCACCTTTGTCTTCCATCAGCCTCCTCCCTGATCACCACTCCTCCAAACCCACATGTCATTCTCTCCCAGGTACAAACAGCTTCATGCCCACCCCCAAGTCCCCCCCTGCCCCCAGGTACTGATGGTGGCTTCCCAAGGAACCCAGGAGACCCGAAGCAGCCATACCCCCAACAGTGCCCCAGCCCAGCCCCAGCTGTGAATCAGTGGCCAGACCCAGGGGAGGGCTGTGCTCCTGGTCAGCAGAGGGGCACACACCTGGTTCCTGGGGTCGGAGTGGTGGGAATGCAGCCTCCGGATGGAGTTCTCCCTGGTCAGGGTCAGCTCCTCCTCACTGGGAAAGACACCCTTTGTCAGAAGCGCAGGGCAGTGGTGGCCTCCACAGTGAGCTCAGCCTGGCTGAGCCTCTGTGAGAGGGGCCATGGCTGCTGTGCTGTCCCTGCAAGTGTGACTGGGTGGCTGCTGGTGGCGGTGTGGCTGCAAAGCGTGTATGCATGTGGTGACACCTGGTTGTGTGGATCTGACCCTCACGCAGGCAACATGGTTCTCCTCATCCAACTGTGGTCCAGGCTCCGAGCTCCTTCCCACCTCCCGAAAGGCTGCCCCCAGATGTGAACCACCCAGTCTCCTCTCTCTCCTTGGTCTTGGCCCACCTGCTGCTTGCCTCCTCTCTGTCCCCAGCCCAGCTCTCCCTGTCCCAGGGCAGCCAGTACTCACTATTTCTGGGTCATCTGCTGCGCCTTGCGCCGATGGTATCGCGACATCAGCAGCACCACCACCACCAGCAGGCAGAACAGGAGGGCGGCAATGACACCCACCACCACCACAGAGGCTGACACCAGGTCCACCTGCTTCACCGAGGCCTCCTCTGGGTCTGCTGGAGACAGACTGCTGCCTGAGGCAGGTGCCCAGGTGCCCAGGTCCCCGACGCGCACTCCCCCTGCCCTTTCACAGAGGACATCCAAACCAGCCCCTGAGCCTGACCCTCTGCAGAACACATGCAGCCCAGCCCCCTCCAGTTCCCTCTGTCTTGCTCTGTGGCCCCCAGACCCTCAGCCCAGGTCCCTGCTTCTGCCCAGACTTACCAAGAACCTCCACAGTGACCTGAGAATCCCGGGAGGCCAGCTCATTGCTGACGTGGCAGACATAGACACCACTGTGTTCCGCGGTCAGCGGGGGGAAGCCCAGGGTGTCCCCTTCCACACGCATCCCACTTGGCAGAGGCCCGTCCAGCCTGGAGGACAGGGAAGCTGATGGGTGCTGGCTGGGCAGGCTGAGGCTGCCACCACCCAACATGCCCAGACCACGCTCCACCTCCTTCCTCTACCGTCACCCAGAGCCGCAGGCTGTTCCCACGGTGCCCCTCCCACCCCCAGGCAGGTCTAGGCAGAGGCCCCCTTCTCCCTGCAGCCCAGCCTGACCCAGGTACCCCTACACACATGCATGCCATCACACATGCTCCCACGGGCATCCCATCACTAGCACTGGGCACCATGCACACATGGCATGAAGTCTGCACAACAGAACACTTCATTCCTGTCTGGGCTCAGATGTACTTGGAAAAAGTGACTGGTGCCCCCACACCCATGCGCTGCACACAGTGTCCAGGAGCAGAGCCCAGGCACAAGGCCGTGTGCCCGTCCTGGGCTCACACACGTGAGCGGACCCTCCCTGAGCCCCTGGACTTCAGACCCTGTAAAAAGCCAAGCCCTCCTCGAGGGAACCTGCAGAGGTAGTGGGTGCTCCTGGGTAGGGCCCTGACACCACCAAGTGGTCACAGGAGCATGGGTTTAACAGCAGTTACAATCAGCTGTATTGTTTTGTCTTATCCACTGTAGGAATTTACGTAAATATATAAAATATTAATATTTAAGTACTGTATTACACTTCACCATGTAAAAGTTAGAAAAAAAAACAAGGTCTTTATTACTTTGTTCCCTAAAATGATCACATATCCGAGATTCATGGTGCAAGCCAGTAACATTTGGTGACCATGGATGTTCTTGTGTCAGTCTGAACCTGTGCCCCAACTTACCTGGGGCTCAAAATATGTTGTCCCAGCCCATAATGAGTACATGCTGGCCTTAGAGGAGAGGACCCTGGTCCCAAGTGAGGCTCTCCCCAGGCCTAGGCCCTTACCGTGTCCAGTTGTAGGAGGGAGGGGGCTGCCCCTCACTCAGGCACTTGAGCATAGCACCTTCTCTGCCAACCTGCCACAGTTTCTGGTCTTCAAGGCCCCTCACAGAGGCCTCAGCAAGGACTGGGATGGAAGATGGGAAGAGAAAAAATGGGAATGGTGGCTTTGATTTTGCTGTTCCTCCAAGGCCCCCACCCAGACTCCACCTACCTGGAAGAGCCCCCACTGCCATCTCCTTCCCACCCCTCAATGCCAGCCCAGCCCAGCCACACCTGGTTGATGGTGCCTCACCACATGGCTCCCTCCCCTCTCTGAGCTCAGAAGGTCCACAGTGGTTACTGGTGCAAGGAGCCCCTAAGTGCCTCACTGTACCCACATGTCACTCATGAGCTCCCTACCCACCCCCATGATGCCCAGCAGAGCTGGTACTTGGTAAATGCTCCCTGATTCTTGGAAAGCTAAACAGTCCTACTACTTCATTCATATCCTTAACCAACATTTGTTGAGGACCAAGTTTGCGCCATATGCTGGGTCAGTACAAGTAGAAAACAGTCTCTCTTCCCAGAGGCTCAAAACCTAATGGCGGGAAACACCTGCTGTTCTCCAAGCACCTTCACTGCACTGAGCGCCCTGTGAGATGCTCTGCACTCCAGCTCCTACCTCCCACCTCCCATCGGAGCCCTGAAGGTGGTACCATTACACTCCTGCTGAGGAGGAAAATGAAGCCTATGAGGCTGGATGACAGCTGGTGAACATCAGCCCTCAAGCTTGTCCCACATCTGTCTACAAACCCTCGCCTGTGCATTTCACAAAGTGGTCGATTCCAAGTTTACATGTAATCCTCCCAGAAGCCCTTTGTAAAGAGCAGGGCACTGAAGGTCAGAGGCCTAAGGTCATCTGGGGCGGGCTCCATCCAGGTCTTCTACCTCTCTGCCTGGTGCTCTCTCAGTCCCATGTTGTCGCCACAGAACCCAGGCTGGCCTACTGGTGTGGCTCAGGGTTTCTCAGCATCTCATCCATCCTCTTGAAGCCCATGGGGCTCCCACCTGAGATCCCAGTACTCACAGGCCACTTGGAGGATGTGGGTGATCCTCTGGTCCTGGAGCAGGCCTGGGTGGGAAACCACACAGGTGAGTGGCTGCCCATTCATGCTGCGGCTGGGCACCAGATGGAACTCAGAAGTGACAGCCGCAGAGCGGGAGTGCTTAAAGGAGCGGCTGGACATGGTGCCCTTGACCTCTGTGTCCCAGGTAACGTTGGGGGCTGGGCTGCCCTCGGCTGTGCAGGAGGCAGCCAGAGTCAGGCCCTGGCCCTCTTCGAGCGCTGGACCAGGATTCAGTGAGGGCAGGGGAGGCACTGCAGACGGGAGAGGTGAGATCACGATCTGCACAACCTGTCAGAAGGCCCCATCTCAGCTCAGCCCCACACAGGTGCCAACTTCCAGCCCCTTTTTCTTCTCTTATTTCACCAAGAAAGACACCAGGCTAGTGGCAGACTCTCATCTGACTTTATACCTTTGTCCATTGTTAGTATTTTCTACAGTGAACAAGGGTCATTTTTAAATGAAAGGAATAAAGTAATTATAAAACTAACCAGATAACATATATATAATAATAGGTACCATTTATTAAGCACTTACTATGTGCCGAGTATTATGCTAAACACCACACGTTATCTTGTTCAGACCTGTCAGCAGACCCTTGAGGTACACAGATGCTGTTACCCCTGTTTCACAGGTAAGAAAACTGAGGCTCAGGGAGGTTAAATGATTTGCCCCAGATCATCAGCTATTAGGCACTCAAGCCTAGTTCACACTCACGTTTCCTAACAGGCTGGTGGATAAAGGGAAATGATAAGGACCTTTTTTATCTCCAGAGCATTAATGGCCCAAGCACAGAATGGAAAAGACTTAAGCTGACCACAGGTCTGGGGCTTCCGCTGACCACAAGTGCCCACAGTGATCTAAAGGGCAATCGTGGCCTCTGACCACATTCACTGAAGGCCCAGATCAAGAGAGGCGTATCCTCCATGGACCTGCATGGCCAGCTGGCCATACCTGGGCTGCACGTCCACATCTAGGCCCCATGTGGAGCCCCGGTTCGGGGGGCTTTGAGTGAGTGTTTTTGGTAGAACTGTTAAAAAACCAGTAAGTGCAGCCGGGAGAAGAGAGAGTTGAGTGGGGAAGGGGGAAGGTCCTCAGCTCCGTATTGTTGTATTTCTGTTTGTTTTGTTCGTTTTACCTCACCCGAGGATATTTTCTCCACTGCTTTACAGAGAGTGTGGAAGGGAGAGAGGAGAAAACAGCAACGGGAAAGCGACATTTCGATGGGTTGCCTTCCCCACGCACCCCAGTCGGGGCCAAGGATCCAACGTGCAACCCAGGTGCGTGCCCTCGGCCAGAACCCAACTGAGACCCTTCAGTCCGAGGGCAGGCGCTCTAACCACGGAGCCACCGGCCAGGGCGGTCCCAGCTTAGAAATGTGGCGGCTGGGTCGTGAGGGAGGCCTCGTGCGTGGGCGGGCGGCGTGGGGGAGGCCGGGACGGTACCCGGCGCGGGGCCAGGGGCAGGCCGGGAGGAGGGCGGCGGCTCGCTCAGGAGGCAGAGCGGGGCGCAGGTCGAGCGAGCCGCCGCCGCCGTCCCAGCGGGCGGGGAAGCCCGCAGGGAGGTTTCGGGTCCAGCGGGGGGCTCGTGCTGAACGGCTCTGCCCCCCGCGGCGCCGGCTGCACCGAGGCGCGGCGGCCACGCGAGGGGACCCTCTGACCGCGGGCAGGGCCGCTCGCCGCCGCAGGAGCCCCGTCCCCGCCCCCGCCCCCCTCCCCCTACTCCCCCGGCCCCGCCCCCTCCCCCTACTCCCCCGGCCCCGCCCCCTCCCCCTACTCCCCCGGCCCCGCCCCCTCCCCCTACTCCCCCGGCCCCGCCCCCTCCCCCTACTCCCCCGGCCCCGCCCCCTCCCCCTACTCCCCCGGCCCCGCCCCCTCCCCCTACTCCCCCGGCCCCGCCCCCTCCCCCTACTCCCCCGGCCCCGCCCCCTCCCCAATCCCCCGCCCCCACTCCCCGGCCCCGCCCCCACTCCTCCCGGCCCCGCCCCGCCCCCTCCCCAATCCCCCCGGCCCCCGCCCCCACTCTCCCCGCCCCCCACTCCTCCCGCCCCCCCCACTCCTCCCGCCCCCCCGCCCCCGCCTACCCAGCACGCGGAGCCGCAGGCGCGCCTGGAAGCTGCCGGCGGGGAAGGTGCTGACCCGACACTCGTACTCGCCCTCGTCCGCCTGCACCGCGTTGCGCAGCAGCACCGCGCCGTCCAGGGCGCTCCGCCGGCCCCGCGGCAGCTGCACGCGGCCCTCGTAGGCGGCGCCCACGTGCAGCCCGTACTGGGCGTGCAGCAGCGCCAGCTCCCCGGCGCCCTCGCCCGCGTCCACGCGCGCCCAGGCCACCTGCGCCACTTGCTCGCCGGGGTCCCCGCGGTAGAAGCAGGGCAGCCTCGCGTCCTGACCCAGCACCACGGTCACCAGGTCCGCCGTCTCCAGTTCACCCGCGGGGCAGCGGCCTGCAGGGCGACAGAGGCGGGGTGAGGGGGCCGCGGCGGGGCGAGGGGGCAGCGGCGGGGCGAGGGCGACAGAGGCGGGGCGAGGGCGACAGAGGCGGGATGAGGGCGACAGAGGCGGGATGAGGGCGACAGAGGCGGGATGAGGGGGCAGCGGCGGGGCGAGGGGGCAGCGGCGGGATGAGGGGGGCAGAGGCGGGGCGAGGGGGCAGCGGCGGGGCGAGGGGGCAGCGGCGGGATGAGGGCGACAGAGGCGGGATGAGGGGGCAGCGGCGGGATGAGGGGGGCAGAGGCGGGGCGAGGGCGACAGAGGCGGGATGAGGGGGCAGCGGCGGGGCGAGGGGGGCAGAGGCGGGGCGAGGGGGGCAGAGGCGGGATGAGGGGGCAGCGGCGGGGCGAGGGGGGCAGAGGCGGGGCGAGGGCGACAGAGGCGGGGCGAGGGCGACAGAGGCGGGATGAGGGGGGCAGCGGCGGGGCGAGGGGGGCAGAGGCGGGATGAGGGGGGCAGAGGCGGGATGAGGGGGGCAGCGGCGGGATGAGGGGGCAGCGGCGGGATGAGGGGGGCAGAGGCGGGGCGAGGGGGCAGAGGCGGGGCGAGGGGGCAGCGGCGGGGCGAGGGGGCAGCGGCGGGATGAGGGCGACAGAGGCGGGATGAGGGGGCAGCGGCGGGATGAGGGGGCCGCGGCGGGGCGAGGGCGACAGAGGCGGGGCGAGGGCGACAGAGGCGGGATGAGGGGGCAGCGGCGGGGCGAGGGGGGCAGAGGCGGGGCGAGGGGGGCAGAGGCGGGGCGAGGGGGGCAGAGGCGGGATGAGGGGGGCAGAGGCGGGGCGAGGGCGACAGAGGCGGGATGAGGGCGACAGAGGCGGGATGAGGGGGCCGAGGCGGGGCGAGGGGGCCGAGGCGGGGCGAGGGGGCCGAGGCGGGGCGAGGGCGACAGAGGCGGGGCGAGGGCGACAGAGGCGGGATGAGGGGGCAGCGGCGGGATGAGGGGGCAGCGGCGGGATGAGGGGGCAGCGGCGGGATGAGGGGGGCAGCGGCGGGATGAGGGGGCAGCGGCGGGATGAGGGCGACAGAGGCGGGATGAGGGGGGCAGCGGCGGGGCGAGGGGGGCAGAGGCGGGATGGGGGCAGAGGCGGGGCGAGGGCGACAGAGGCGGGATGAGGGGGCAGCGGCGGGATGAGGGGGCAGCGGCGGGATGAGGGGGCAGCGGCGGGATGAGGGGGCAGCGGCGGGATGAGGGGGCAGCGGCGGGGCGAGGGGGCAGCGGCGGGGCGAGGGGGCCGAGGCGGGGCGAGGGGCAGACAGAGGGGCGCTGCTGGAGGGGGGACACGCTCCTATGATAACAGCAAAGGGAACTCGGACCATGATGCTGGCAGAGCACCCGGGGCCATCACCTCGTTACTCTCAGAGCCGCCCAGAGGTCGGCGTGTCACCTCCGTTTCAGAGAGGAACCTGAGACCCAGGGAGGAAGCGACCCCCTGGAAGGGGGGTCACACCCTCCCCGGCCCAGGATTGTATCCTGAGCATCGGCAGGGTGGACAGCCGAGGGGGACCCGGCCTCTGCCCGCAGGGGGCTCAGGGTTCTGTGTGCAGAAAAGCAGGGAAGCCCTAGACAAGCCTACTCACCCCCCAGGGAAAGACACTGTGAGGGGCCATGGCAAGGGTGGGGAGCACTGGTTGAGTGGGAGGGGTCCATCCGGGGAGGCCCTTCAGAACATTCTTTTCGTGGCTTGAAGATGAGGGACCTGGATTCCCAGAGAGGGGAAGGTGTTCTATGTGGGAGGAAGGCGCCAGCAAGGCTCCCGGCCAGGAACAAGCAAGTGACTGAAGGCAGAAAGGCTGAAGGTCAGACAGAGGCTTAGAGAGATGAGGTCAGAGCAGACACAGTGACAGGATCAGCACAGTGAGCCAGGGTCAGAGGACCCGGGCTTGGGACCAGCAACAGAAGGCTGGTTAGTGCCTCGAAAGGACCAGTGAAGCCCTTGGAGGACCTGTCCTATGGCCTTATCTGCAAAGGAGGAGCCACTTCCTGCCCTTGAGAAACATGGTCAGTCCATGTGGAGACAGATGCGGGCCCCTTGGGATGATTTCTGACTCCGGGCAGTGCAGTGCTGCAGGCCAGTTGTGAGGAGGGACCAGGTAGGTGGAGAGGCCGGCTGGTTAGGGAAGCAGAGTGGAGGGCAGCCGAGGCAGATGTGTCCAGAGCAGGAGTGGAGCCTGTGGTCACCCGGGACCTTCCTCACAAGGCAGAGGGGTTCAGATTTGGTCAAGAAGAAATGGGAGTCCCAAATGCAGGAGGCAGGGTGCTGTGCCCTCCCACTGGAAAGCAGGGAGACTGAACCAGGAGCCTTGCAGCTGCAGCCTCACATGGGGCTGCTGGGCGGAGAGGAGGGGACAAAGTTTCCAAACTTTGCAGGATTTGGTCACTGAACAGAAAGAGAGATGACAGAGACTCAAAGACACTCCACATACCTGCCGGGATGCCCTCCTCCCTGTCTGATGGTTCCTACTCACTGGCTTAGACTTCCTCCTGGAGTCCTCCCTCCCCGACCCCCACCCAGGGAGCGCCGTGCTGGCCCAGCAGCCTGCTTTTACCCAGTCACACACTTCATCCTATGGACTGTAGCTGCCTCTCCCACCAGACATCTCCTCAGAGTAGAAACTGGGTCTCACATCCCATATGGGCACATGGCTTCTGACTCAGTGCTTCCTCTGGGAGCCCGTAGCTGCATCCTTGGCACATAATTGATAGTGTTTACTGATGACAGGATGAATGGGGGAGGGGGTGAATGAGTAAATGGAGGAGAGACAGGCAGAAGATGGAAAGGGTGGACCAGAGAGAAATGAGCAGTCTTTGGCTGGGCTAGGGAGGGAGGGGTGGCCACGACATTGCCAACCTCGGGGTACAGGCAGGACAGACTGGTTAGCTGGGTTCATTGCAAAGGGAAAAAGAAGGGGGTGGAGAGGGCAAGCACAGGGGAGACCAAGAAGTGCCACTACAGTGGATCAGAGGGTTCCAGTGAGGCAGAGCCTGGGGCAGAGGGATGGGGTCCCGCAGCCCAGCTTCCGGGGGGAGGGGTGGAGGGGGGGAGGGAGGATGCTGTTGAGAGCTTGAAGGGCCTAAAAGGGACTAGACAGACCTGCAGGGCCAGATGCCAGGGCCGTGAGCTGCCTCAGCTGATGTTGGTCCCACCCAGCCCAGCCTGGGGAGTCCAGCTAACCACCTGCGCCCCTCCCAGGCACATCCTCTTGACACTGGAGGGGCAGGGCTGCCGAGCAAGGCCTGGAGGTGGGCTTCAGATAGGGGCTTCCCGGCACGCCCTCTACTTCCAAGACCACTGTCTGCAGGCCACAGGGGCCGAAGCCCTGCTCTAGCTGGACACCGAAACCCTTCTAAAGACTATTTCTGGGACAATGTCAGAGGCATATTTTTTATTCACATCCTTACACTTGCCAACCATCTGCCCCTCACCCCAGTAATCACCCACATTTCCCCCCAAAATAACTCCTTAGGGCACAACAGGCATCGAGTGCCAGCACATGCCTGAGCTGAATACTGTCATCCCTACTTGTGAGTCCAAGACCCACACTCCCAAGCGACAAGCCCAAGCTCCGCGCGGTGAGGCCCCAGTAACACAGGAAAGTCCCTCTGGATCTCTCCCACAGCCCCTACTGTCCTAAGTCCACCAGTCAGCGGAAGAGAGCTTGAGCTTAACTGGACCGAAGCCTGGACTCCCGGCCTCCTGTTCTTCTCCCCATCCAGTGCCTGCCCGGTGTTGGCACGGTGATGTCACCAGAGCACAGGAAACACCCTGCTGCCTGGTGAGGTCACCGTGTGGGCGTGTAGCCGCCAGGCCAGGCCAAGCCCACGACCCTTCTGCTGCAAATTGTTTGCTGAGGCTGGTGGACTCTGCCGGCTGGCACTCCTCTCTTGGACCCTCCCAACCCTCCTCCTGGAGCCCCAGGACTCTGGTCAGGAGCTTTGGTGATTCAGACCTGCTGCTGAGCCACAGTCACCACCAGCCACCACCTTGCGCAAGGGAAGGAACAGGCACAACTGGCCAGACAGGATCCCTGCCCTTGGCCTCCCCCACCCCTGGCCAGGCCACCATGCCACCAGCTCCCAGACAGGTCCTCCATTCCTGGCTGGGGCTGGCTGGCTGCTCCCCACCCTGAGCTTGGGTCCCAGCTTTCCTATGTGTGTGAGGCCTGGCCTGTGATCTCAGGAGAGGAAACTGAGCCTGGCAGCCACAGAGTGTGTGTCTGGGGAAGGAGGCTCTTCCTTGTGAGGGGCGTCTCCCCATCAGCATCCCCTGGGAGTACATGCAGGGCCTGTGAGGAAGAGGGGAGGAAGTGCGAGTCCTGTGTGTCTGGACGTGCAGCTTTGGGTGAGGGCCTGACTGTTCTTGTTGCCGGTTCACACGCATGTGAGGCTGTCTCTTAGCATGAAGGGGGGGTGTTGCACAGTTGGTGTTCATGCCTTACTTTCGGGTGAGTGTATGTGCTTGTCTGCACCCAGAGAGGAGTGCTGCAGTGTGTGTGTGGATGTGTGTGCACACTGCTCCATGCCTGTACATCTCGCACTCCTGTCCCACAGATGCTGTGTATGTGGTAAATATTTGGATGTGGTTCTCTGTGGTGTCTACATGTCTCCCTGTCTCAGCTGCCTGTGATCAGTGGTGTGTGGCTCTGTATCCGTCTGGAGTGTCGCCCAGGCTGTCCTCCCACCTCACCACAGACAGGAGGGCAGAGTCATCTCATGTGGAGGGACCCACAGATGAGGTCACTGTCCCTCCAGGTAATAGGAAGTTGCCATCAAGGGCTCCCCAACGAACACAACAAGAGCTCTCTCTCCCCTTGCTTCTCAGGTTCCTACTAGGACTCACCCTTCTCACCCCCAGCCACACTCTAAGGCCTCTGGCCTGGAGGAGGCCTGTCCCTAGTAATATCTGTCAGCCTCTGCTGCTGTCACCACCAGAAAAATCAGCCCTGTGAGGGTTGTTTGGTGTTGGTTGGTGGGAGGGGATCCTGCCTGGGGCTGAGGGAGGGTCCCAGCCATTCAGGATCTCTGCTCATCTGTTAACCCATCTCCCTCACCACAGTCTCCACAAGGTGAGATTAGGGTGGGGAAGGACCTGGAAGGGGAGCTCTGAAGCCCCCATTCAGGACTGTGACATAAACCAGCCCTTTTCCTTCCTCCCGAATGGCCATGGCCTTGGCCTTGGAATACAAGGGACTGAAAACCAGGAGATTCTTCTCTCTGGCTTCATCTACCTCCCTCACTTACCCCCCCATTGTCCTAAGCCCCCCAGCTTACCAAGAGCTTCCCAACCTGGGCAAAGCTCCCACCCACCCATTAGTGTCTGAGGGGGGCCACCCCAGAGCAGAGGGAGGTGAGAACAATGGGGCAGGGCAGGCCTGCAGGCAGCCCCGCTCTGGCCCAGACACAGCTCCCAGCACGGATAAGTCCCCTAAACCCCCCGGAGCCAGTCTGAGCCAGGCTGAGTCACCACAACAGCCACACTGTGGGTGGGAGACCCAGAATTCAGCTTCTCCCAAACTCCTGAGATCCTAGCCAGCCCCCCAATCCTGCCAGCCAACCCCCTCCAAGTGTGGCCAGTTCTGCCCCACCCCAAATCACAGCCTCAACTCAGCTCTCAGCACACACCAATTTAAAGGCAAGTAGGGGTGGGGGCAGAGAACTATGGGAAAGGCCAGGGGACATAGGTTCCTGACCCAGTGAGAATGATCCCAGCTTCACACCCTCCTCCAGGGGCTGGTGGCCCCCAATTCTGAACTTCACCTTCTTAGTCTTGATTCTATTCCCAGATCCAGCTACTGGGCTCCTCTCCTTCCCTCCTGACTCAGCTCCTACCCACCCCATCCCTCCTCTTTTCCTAGACCTTGCTCAGAAAGGGCATGTTTTAGAGGCCTGAAAGCCCAGGCATTCTCTCCTCATGAGGCTTAACCCCCTCCACTTTGCCTGGGGGACCCCAGAATCCCAAGGCTGCAGTCTAGAGGCCCGGGGCCATGAACTCTGGTATAAGCCCTTCACTGCCATCTCTGTGGCTAGGGTCCCCTTAGCACACCCCGGGTAGGACGGAGGTCAATGGGGCCACAGGACTTCCCGGGGTCCCCTAGTTGCCCCTCACTGTGTGTGGGGAAGCAGCCTCCCTTTCTGGCTTCCCTGGGTTTGGGTAGATCCTACAGGAAAGCCTCCCCCCCCCCCTTAAACAGGAGTAGAATAGCAGGGATGGACCCCTCCCTTTCTAGGAAACCAACCTCAGACAAAAATGCTGATCCCTACCCTCAGAGGACAGACCTCAGAATTCAGAGAACCCCTCACCCTCAGACCCTGCAGGGCCCAGCTGGGCCAAAGAGCTGGGAAGAGAATCCTACTGGAGGGGTGTCGATAGACTTGGGCCTCTCATGCCCGGGGCAGGAGGTGGGGGAGGGGGAAGGGAGGGGACCTCACCCGGAAACTCATCCCATTAAAGAGAAACAAAGAGCTGTGGTGCAGGCGCCTCCCAAGCCGCCTCCCAAGCCTAGCTCCTCTCCCCATCGGGTGGGGCAGGGCCCTGGGGCTCAGAGCTGTCACGGCCCCAAAGATGGGGGGCACTAGGTGCAGGGACAGAAGGCAGTGTCCAGGGTAAAGCCAATCTTGGTCCCTACCCAGAGATGCAGCCAGGACTATCCCCTTTCATTACCACAGCCAGACCAACTGCTTCTCCCAGCATCCAGTACCCAGCACCCAGCTCCCCCTTGGGTCGGGCCTAGACACTCACACAGCCATGGAATCTCAGCTGAAGGCCACAGAGATCACTGGGCCCCACCTCTCGGTCTACTGAGTATAGTTTCTTAGTTGCCCAAGGTCACCTGACAAATTAATAGCAGAGATGGGGACAGAACCCAAGGCTGCTGGCTTCTCTCAATCCAAGGCTTTTTCAGTAAAGAAATACTCTAGCTTCCGGGTAGCTGTTGAGGAGCCTAAACACAGAGCATTCGGAAGGGCGTGGCAGTGGGGGTGGGCCCAGCTGATCCTCAGGCTGGGAACCCTCGGGAGCACCCTCTATCCCTATGCAGGTGACAGCAGCAGCAACTGCAATGTGGTGGCTCACTGAGCACCAGCCTCCGGGGCATCCTGGAGCCAGGCTGCTTCCCTGTCCACAGCCCCCATCAGTCCGTAGGTCTTGGGCAAGGTCAGGTGATTCCCAAACTAGAAGGAGCCTGCTCTCCCTCCTTGAGCTTCTCTTAGAAAGAACAGCTCTGTGTCGTAAGAAAGGTGCAGGGACCATGTCTTGTTCAGATTGTGGCACTCAGACACCTGTGACCAGACATGAGCCCCAGGTGTGCTTCTTTCTGCTTCTCAGTTTCCCTTTGGTACAGTGAGGAGTTGGAGCTGTGATCTCTTTGATCCTGTCCAAGTCCTGAGACACACTGACTCCATCCTTCGGGTGTGGGTAGATCCTGCGGGAGAGTGGCTGCCAAGTTGCCTGGCCCAGCACCCAGGCCCCACCCCCTTGGCCTAGGTGAGTGAGAGGGGCTGTCTGGAAAATGGGAATCAAGACGTGACTGGAGGCTGGGCCAATGACCCTTCCATGTTAAGATCAAAGGAGAGCAGCCCCACCATCCACACATCCAGGCCTTGCTGCAGCTGGCAGCTGGGGACCAGGCAGGGCCCTGCTAGGCCCTGCTGGACACCCAGGCTCCCATCACTGCTCCTGGGACTGGGACTCAAACCGTCCTACGCAGGCAGGTCCCCAAGTTCCAAAGGGAAGGATGTCTCAGTTACTCCTCACCCTGGGCACAGCCACCCAACCCCACTGTGGCCTCATTCTGCAGGTGTGCACACGCACTCTATCCCCCATTTGAAGATTAGAAATTCCTATAATTTATATCTGCTTTATATACATTAGACTGCAGAAATATAAGGCATCTAAGAGAAAATGAGGGACAAGAGATGAACAAAAGAGAACCACACCTAGCTAGAAGGTACTCTGCCCTAGACCCCAACTCATCTGAGTCATCACCTTATTACCACCCTGGCATCTAATAGTGTGTCCAGGGAAACAGAGAGGCCATAGCCCCCCAACAGGTGTCTGGACCTAGGACTCTAGGACATCATGGAGAGGGGAGAAAGAAACCCCCTGTCCACTCTCTGGGCATCAGGCTTCCATACCCGGATGATCGATGATCTCAGAAAGCAGCTCAGCCCTGAGTCAGCTCAGCACCAGTCAGCAGTTCCGAGCTCAGCAGAGAAGCAAGAGCTCCTCCCAGGAAACTGGTAGAAGGGTCCCCTCCAGGCCCACCACCCTGCCCCCTGCATTGATCACTTCATTTCATCTCCCAGAGGCAGCTCTGGCCTCAGCAAGGCTCTGGCAGTAGCAGTCAGGGTCCCCAGACATGGGAACTGGCCCAGGGCAGGAGACACGAAGGGGAAAAGCTACTCTGATTCTTCTGGTGATACAACTGGCAGATAGGGTGGGAGGGAGAGTGAGTCCTCACTGCAGCCTCCTGGGGGCAGGGGGAGCACACGGCTGGGGCTCAGCAGCAGGGGTCCCGATGGTTCAGGGCGGCCTACCTGTGAGTGACGCCAGGAGCAGCAGCAGCAGCCAGGCCTCAAGCCCCCACATGCCGGCTCCCAGGGACAGGGGCATTGGTCCAAGTCCAGTGCTGCCCACTGTTTCTGAAGTTCCACCGAGTTCTCCCTGGGAGCCGTCTGTAGAGCTGGGAGGGCACCGACCCAGGGCAGGAGGGTCACGGAGTCCTCAGGCACCCGACGCACCTGCCTGTCCCACTGGGGCTCCTGCTGGGGGACCTGGCCCCGTTCTACCCACCCAGCTGCAGCTACCCCCAAGAAGCCGTGATCAGGAGTTCCAAGCTCCCCCAGAGCGGCTTCCCACGCCGTGGCCAACAACTACGGCAGAAACTGGGAACCTGCTCAGCAGGTCAGAACAGGTGCGTCTCTGGGGGCTGGGCCTGGCACAGAGACATGCAGCCACCGCCCCCACGGCCTGGGCTAGCTAATGGGCGCTGGGGAGGGAGGGAAGGACCTGAGGGGTGGGATCCTGTCCTCAGCTCTAGGCTTCACCTGGCAGTGTGTGGAAGGGGCTGTCAAGAGAGAGGCATGGCAGAGGGCGGGCAAGGCAGGCAGGAGAAGGCCCAGGTGGCTCAAGGAGGGAGGCACCAGGCCAGGAGGAATAGGGCAAGGCCCTGTGGATGGAAAGGAACCTAAGCATCCCACACCCTGCCAGCCTCTCGGCCAGGCAAGTCCCCCAGTCTCCTGGAGGGGCTCAAGCCTTGGAGCCACAGTGTCAAGGGAAGGGCAGAACCAAGGACAGTGCCGGCCCCATTCCTCATTCCTCAGATGAGAAGAGGCCTCATCCCGGAGGCAGGGAGTTAGTTCATGGCATATGTAGGAGATGCCATGACCAAGGAATTAGCCCCTCAGATTCCTGGCCTCCCCAGCAGGGCCCTCTCAACATCACACCTTCTTGTTACCTGGCCAGGAGTCCCAAAAGTGCATGAGGCCCCTTCCCACTATCTCCATGGTCATTTTACCCATTTATCTCATGATATTGGACAAGATCGCATGTCTGGACTTTGCAAGGACAGTCTTGATTCAAGCTGTGTTCTCCTGTTCTCCCTCAGCCTCTGCTAGGCCCTTTATTATTTTGTGTGCTCATAATTTGTGAACATCTTATCTCCTTAACTAAATTGCTAGCTTCAAGTCAAGTGACATTGATTGAAGCCTGCTGCATGCCAGGGAGTCAGCAAATGTGTAAATTGAGGGACAGGATAAGAGATGTAGCTTGTGAACTCCTTGAAAGTCAGGCTTGTTTTAGAATCTCGTCTCAGTTATCCATGGTGGGACAGTCCACAGCATGTGATGGGACTGAGTACATTTTCACTAAAGGCATGAATTCATGAATGAAGGGGTGTCAGTATGAAACCAGGGCTGTGATGCAGGCTATAACACTGCCTCTGTCTGGACCATGACCCCACTCTGGCTCTAGATCCCAGCTCTCAGGTTGGATGCCAAAACTCCCCAGTTTCTCTCCACCTCCACCTGGTGAGCCCCTTCCCCTCCTCGAGACACAGGTTAGGGTTCAGGTTTGGGCTGAGAGCAGCCCCACCCTGATGCTGCTCTGAGATCCACTGTGGCAGGGTGCATAGGGCCGGGGGAATGGGAGGGGAGCATTCTGTGTTATAATTATAATTATCACAGCTTGGATCCTATCGCATGGTTTCAGAGGAGCTCCTTCCCTTCCCACGGACTCACCCCTCCTAGTCCAGGAAACCACAGAGAAACTGAGGCATGGGTGGGAGAGCAGTTTGATCACAGGTGGGTATCCAGTTCCTGTATCTCCTTCAGCTTCCCCAGTCACAATGCACCCCCCCCACATACACACAGTGCTTATCGTTGAGAAGTCACCCCCAACTCCACATGGAACACAGAATGAAGGCGGGACTTTCCAGGTGGTATAAGGATAGGACGGATGGACATTTTTTCATGGAATGCTCAGGTCCTATGAACACTAGAGGTGGCCTTGCTTGAGGAAGGGGTCTTTCTCTCCCTCATCTATCAAGCACCTCCCTGCAAGTCCCCCACCCCTCATCCTGCAACCCAGTGTATTGGGGCCTTGCTCTTGGGGAACACGTCCTCCCGCTAGGGCCTTTGCTTCCCTGTCTGGGATGAAGCCTGCAGAAGGCAGATTCTAGGGTACCGGCTGCAAGGAGATATTGGTTGGGGAGGATTTTCCATACCAGTGCCTGGTCTCCTAGGTCTGTTCTTTCTCCCTCACTGAACCCCATTCCCCTCATACCTTACTACCCTCCTCCCACCCACATTCTGGGTCCTGAGAACAGGAGCAATTCAAGCCAAGGTGACGAACAGCTGTCTGAGTGGTTCCCTGTGTGCACGCCTGGACACCTGCACACCTGAGTTCATTCCACTGACAGGTAGTGATCACCACTTTGTGCCAGTCCAGGGAGGGGACAGAGGCACCTAACAGCTGTTCGTTGCCTTCAGTGAGCCCTCAGCAGAAACAGAGACACGAACAATTAGAACCGCTCTGTGCCTCCGCTGTGCAGTCTTCACGTGACTCTGTGAGCACCCGCACCCATCTTCAGGCCATGTGTGACAGATCCGGGTACTCATTACCTGCATGTGTCCCAGCACCCACCTGTAGCCCGTCTGTCCCCACGGCAGCTGCACACCTGAGCCAAACCGGTTGGAGTGGGTTGTGCTGAAATTTTTGTTTGTGTCCATGGGACTTGGAGGTGAGTCAGGCAGGGCCAGGGATGGGTGGGGTGGTGTGGGGGAGAGGAAGAGTGAGAGTGAGGGTCAGACTGAGTGGGCGGGTAGGAGGGAGGGACCAAGGTGTTGGGAGGGTGGGTTGGGGGCAGATGAGAGCTCCTCGGTGAGTAACTGAGGAACGTCCTGTTTGTCTGTGGTGAGATTTGAGGTCAGAGGAGAGTCAGAGGCTGGGGGGCATTGGCTTTGGGAGAGACAGGAGTATGTAATAAATTAGCCACAGACGTCTTGTCCACACCAGCCGGACAAGACGCCTGCAGCCCATTTCAGCCCAGCTCTGCTTCTCTGTCGATGCTTTCCTCATCTGCTCGCCACCTTGGTTTCTGTGCTGTGTACAGAAAGGTGTTGGGGTGCTGACTGATATTGTGGTGGAAGGGTAGGGATATGGGACTTGCTTCCACCCCCCAGGTCACGCCTCCTGCTCCTCCCTAGGACACTTCTCACCTGTGGAGGGTGGGGAGGGACCCCGCACAGAAAACAAGATCTCCAGCACCTTTTCCTCCACTGAAAACACCTAGCTCCCTCCTGCAGCGTCACTATGCCCCAGGATCCCATCTAACATTGCCATGTGCTGCGTTGTTCCTGTCTGCCTGTTCTGCAGGCCCACTGATCCCCAGAACCCAACCCCATCCTTTCATGGCAACCACACTTCCTGGTCTCCTAACAGTATCCCTTAGAGCTCAGGGGGTTGGGTCTGCTGGATCCTGACCTGAAGCTGGAGAGAACACCAGGGCACCAGGTGCTGAACATCACGCACGTTTGGCCTTGCTTCTCAGTAGGCTGTTGTGTGCAGCACCACCCCCGCTCTCAGCCCACAAACCCCTACCTTCTATAAAAACACGACCATGAAGTCAGGGACCAGGGACCAGATCCTTTAAGAGAAAGATGCTTTTATTCTTTGGCCCTGTGTGTCTGGATGGGCTAGTACCTTTTCTTTTATTTTTTTATTGATTTCAAAGAGAGGAAGGGAGAAGGAGAGAGAGAAAGAAACATCAGTAATGAGAGAGTCATTGATCAGCTGCCTTCTGCCTGCCTCCTACTGGGGATCAAACCCGCAACCCAGGCATGTGCCCTGACTGGGAATCGAACCATGACCTCCTGGTTAATAGGTCGACGCTCAACCATTGAGCCATACCAGCTGGACTGGGCTAGTACTTTTAGAAGGCTCTAGAAATAAGTCCTGGCTGACCTAGGACAAGAGTAGGAGCCCTCGTGGAATCAGAGTGGTGCCAGCAGCAGAAGAAATAGCAGTGAGGAGTAGGTAAGAGTAAAGGTTGGGGTGGGGTCCTATAAATTTGGTGACAGTGGATTCTGTGAGGGACCCCAAGCTGTGCTCCCCTGCATCCTCCTGTCTCTGTCCAACCACACACCTGCCAGGCTCCCCTGCATCCTCCTGTCTCTGTCCAACCACACACCTGCCTAGGGAGCCCAGTTGCTGAGGAACATGGGAGCAGCCCCCAGGAACCAGCCCAGCCTGCAACCCCAGGGCTGTCTCCAGGTAGCACCAGGCCTCAGTAGCTCTCAGCTGGTGTGCGGGTGTGGTTCATCTCTGGCCATCAGCTTGAGCTCTTGCCACCACCCAATGTGGCCTCCCCAGGGGAAGCCTCCTGAGGCCCCACAGTTAAGCATCACCCCTGCACCAGCACTGGGGGTGGGACAGCTGCAGAGCAGAAAATGGAATGCAGATCAAGAAAGAGTGCAGGAGACCCAGGGGCTGTGAGAAGACTGGAGGGATGGGAGCTTAGAGAAAGGGGGAGACCCTAGGGGTGACATTACAGGAGAGGACACAAGGGGAAGGTGGCTGTTAGAGGAACTGACAGGAACTGAGGATTCCTGTCATTTGAGGGCAGATTTTCTTTTGAACTTGTTAGTGTAAGCCTCCTCTCCTCCTTGTGAACCCCAGTTCCCTCTCTCCCCCCACCAGGGCCCAAAGTTACCCCAGCCCTGCAGCTCCACCTGTTCCCACCTTAGTGCTCAGCAGGCAGGTGCAGCTTCCCTGGCCAGAGGCTCTCCCCACAAGGCTCTTAGGCTTGTTCCCTACCTGGTCCTGGAAAGCTGGGGCCAGGTCTTCTGGTTCCAAGACACCACAAGGCCCCAAGCAGCAGGAGTGGTTCTTGGCTTTGGAGACTCAGACCCTGGCCTGCAGCTGTTTTCAGTCCCAGAGACAGTGAGCTAGGAGCTGTTGACCTGAGGACAGAGCACCAGAGTCCCAGCCTGTGGAAGAAGCAGGGTGGAAGACAGAAGAGTGTCCTCCCCCAAGATGTACATCACACTTTCCTCACAGGAACTCTAGGGACCTCCCTCCAGGCCACCTTGAAGCCGTCCTGAACCTCAGTTTCCCCTGCAATTCTATAAGTGGCATAAAAGGTCTGACACCAAGAAATAGCAGAGTCTCTCACCTGCAGTAATCAGCAAGGTCCAGGAGCACGGACCCAGGAGCTTAAGGAAAGGGCAGAGGAACAAAGCCTGCTGTCCACTCTCCCCTCGCCAGCCTGCTTCCCTCCTGGGCCCAGGCTTCCATGCTCTAAGTCTTCTGTGAGGAAATCCTACTCCCTGAAAAGGGCCCATATGTTGAAGCTCACTCAGGTCTTCATCAGTAATCAAGTCCTTATACCTGTGCCCAGGGACGGCCAACAGGTTCCACAGTTCCAGAGCACAGCCAAAGGGGAGAAGCCTGGCACTCCTGTGAAGTTCCAAAGCTCCTGTGGTAAAGTTCGAAGGTCGGTTCTGTTCAGCATTGTGGAGGGAATGAGGAGAGAAGGGTTGGCTCAGAGAGAGAAACACAGATGTAGACATGATAAGAGACAGATCTCAAGGCAAGTGGGAGCCTAGAGACTCAGAGAGAAGTGCACACACAGCCTTACTGCAGAGGTGAGGAAGCCGCGACAAATAAAAGCGGAGACAGCAAGGCCTGAAGAGGGTTTGCAGATGCCTACTTGCCCACTGCTGGGGTCACTCAGGGGCTCCCCTCTTCTGCCCTCAATTTCAACCACTCAACAATGACCTAGTGATATTTTCCTACTCAACATCACCAAGTCCCTCAATAACTCACATTCTTTCCCATCCTTGTCCCATCTCACTCTCTAATTCACCTGATTCCTCCCCCCAAGTCTGCGTACCTGTCCAGCTCCTTCCAGCTCACCTCTCAGAGGAGTGCTCAAGGTCTGGCCCCTGCCACCATCCCTCTGTTCATTTCTCCGTGTCCTTATTCTGGCTGAGCTGAGAGCAGAGAGCCAGAATTGGGGGCACGAAGGCATGGGGCCAGGTGTCAGCTGGCCGGAATGAGCTGTGGGGAAAATGCAGAAGGGTCAGAAGACAACAAAGGAAGAGCCAGAGAAAGGGTGGGAAGGGTGGAAAAGCTTGGGAGACAAAGGCAAAGGGAACTTCTGGGAATCTCCAGAGTGTGACCCGGACCCCTAGAGTCCCATTATTGGCTATGTACTGAACAATGCTGAGAAAGAACCAGGGACAGTTTGGTGAGAAAATGGGGTTAAGACAAGGAGAAAACACTGTTTTCTGAAGGTTTGAGACCAGGAGATTTGGGGCTGGGACAGACCCAGACTGTCTGAGAAGCTTAGGCTGTAGGGATCCTTTCTTGCCAGAAAAGACCAACTGAGACCAAACTGATAGGGTCACACCTGCCCCACCCCTGCCTGGATATTCTTAGCAGATGAAAGCAGGTCCAGAGGAGGAGTCCGGCTGCCCCTCTCCCTATCTCACAGCGCTTTTCTTTCCCATTATCTCAGTGCCCTTCACTGTCATATCGCTGACAGGACGTTATAGATGCTGCCCTGCTGTAACGTATGGGTCATACAAGTGCAGACTCGCTGGTTTCCATTCCCTCTTTCCTTGTTGTTGTTTTTTAACCTGGATTTTTCCCTTGCCTCCTCTAAAACACGAGCTCGACTTGACACTAACCAGGGAAGGAGCTGCGATGGCTGGATGCCGCTACAGAGGAGGGGCAGAACTAGAGGGGCTGCAGCCTAAGAGTCTGTGAGGTTTGGGCTCCTGGTCCAAGTGAGAGGCCAGTCACTACAGACAGTCAGAGCGGAAGCTTGGAGAGAGGAGCTGGGAAGGCCCCTGGGTGGGGAGTTCCCTGTTCTGTACAGGAGAGAGAGAAAACGAGTGTGGCAGAAAGAACAGACAAAGACTTAAGCCAAAGCAAGAGCCCAACACAGGCATTATAGGCCAATAAAATTTAAGCAAAATGACCACACCCCAGGCAGCTCCTCCCCTAAATCCTAGGACTGTGACAGATCTGAGTCCAGCTGTTGGAGGTTACCCAGTCACAGGCCTGAGGGAGAAGACTGGCTTTCAGACTTCAGCCAAGGACAGTAGAAGTTAGTGACCTATTAGAGAATTTTACCATGAACAGGATCCTCCATATCAGACTCAGGGAAAGCAACAGTTGGGTGGGCAGAGACTTTCAAAGCTCTTAGTGTGTCTCAGCTTTAAGGTGCACGTGGGGAATAGGCCCTTGCAGCCTCCCAGGCTCTCCAGCTGAGCCTTCCTGACCATACCTGCCCCACGCTATCTCCTCTGAGGGAGAGTTCGGGTCAGGAGAGGCAAAGCCCTGCTGCGCTGTCAGATCCCAGGGCAGCCCTGCCCACGGTGTATGTTCCCAACCGCGCCGGCACGATGGGGACCAAGCTGATGGGCAGAAACCAGAGGCCCCTGCGCAGCAGCCCAGCCCCGGGGACACGAGTCCTGTTTCTGTCCCACCCAGCTGTTCCAGGAGGAGAAATCTGCGTTTCCTGCTGCGGCTGAACCCAGTCGCTCTTCACTGGGTCCTGGGGGACAGGCAGGAACAGCTCAGGGACCTGCCTGAACAGGGGGCAGAGGGGAGCGGGTGCGGGTCCCTGGCTCCGCCCGCCTCGCCCCCTGCAGCTCCGGCGGCAGCTCGGCCTGGATCTCGTCGGGGGAGGCTCCTGACCCCGGCCCCCCGCGGCACCGCGTCCCCGTGTCGTGACCAGGCCTCCAGGCCCTCGTGGGCTCTGCTGCCCCCGAGCGGCCGAGAGGAGCAATCGTCCAGCCCGTGCCCGCAGTGCGGCGGCGAAAGAGGTGCCCTCCGAGTCCGGGGACCGCGCGGCCGGGCGCCCCTCCGGCCCCGCCGAAAAAGGCCTGCGCCGCAAGCTTCGCCCCAGTCGGCTCGCGCTTAGGGACGGGGTCCTTCCGAGGGCCGCTGGCCCCCGCGGTCGGAGGGTGACCATCTCCCAGAATTCTATTGCCCCTCGCGCAGCTCCTGTCGCCACGGAGACAACGCCGTCGTCCCGGATCCGCCGGGTCTCCCGTTGCCACGGTACCGGTGCTTTGCGACCTTGACCTTCGGTTTGCGGCGTGGTCGCGCTGTGGTTGCCCGGCGACGGCGGAGGGCTGAACCACGGCTGGAGCTCTGGCGGCTCGGGGAACCCGTGGAGGGCGCCCCGAGGGGCCGCACCCCTCCCCGCCCCGGGCCATGGCAGCGGCCCCCGGCGGGGCGGGGGGCTCGCGCTGGGCCTGGCGGCCGGTGGTCCAGGACGCGCTTCTGGCGCGGGCCTTCCACTCGTGCACGGAGCTGCGGGGCCGGCTCTACCTGGTGGGGGGCCTCCTGACTGGAGGGGCGACACAGCCGAGCAGCGACACTGTGGTCCTGGACCCGGCGGGGGGCCAGGCCGTGCGGGTGGGGGCGCCGGGCGGCCCGAGGCGCAGCCACCACGATGCGGTGGCGCTGGGCGGGCGCTGGCTCTGCGTGGTGGGCGGCTGGGACGGGGCGCGCCGCCTGGCCACGGTGGCCGCCTTGGACACGGAGCGCGGAGAGTGGGAGGCGTGGGCCGCGGCCCCCGGCAGCTGCCCTCCTGCGGGCCTCAGCGGTCACACCTGCACCCGCCTCTCCGACCGAGAGCTGCGGGTGGCAGGCAGGGAAGGGGGGATCCGCACCCAGCGTCGCTATGGAAGCATCTACACGTTAAGGCTGGACCCCGGCGCCCGCACCTATTGGTATGGCCCAAATCCTGTCACCCTCCATCTACACTCTAGAAAAGCCAAGGCTGTTTCGCGAGCCGCTTATCCACATCCTCACCCTGGCAGCCGCCTCCCCGGGATGGCTATTAGCCGAGCTCTCTGCCAAAAGTACCTCCCTCTCGCTCGGCCCACTCCCCTATCCCGCGCCGCCTTTCGATCTTTGGCAAAGGGGTGGGGAAAAGGCCCTACAGCTCTTAGTTTCCGGAAACCCCAACTCAGGCCTGACCCTGTGTCTATCCTCAGTTATAAGGAAGAAAGGTACCACTCCGTCTCCCGCTCGGGACACTGTGCCGCCCTGCTCCCAACTTCTGGGCCCCGCCCAGGTCACCAGCTGTGGCTCTTTGGGGGCTGCAACTCAGCTGAACCAGAAGTAGCTGGGCATTGGAGTCATGGGAAGATTAAGGTATTATTCACACCTTGCTTAGGGTGGAAGGCAGTTAAAATTGTAACGCTCAAATCCCTCCAGACTGCCCCTTTTTTCTCCCCCAAGGAGGAACCGCCTATTGCCCCTCGTTTGATGGAACAGCTTGTAAAGCTTGTGAGCAGTGCGCAGGGGTCCTGGCAGGGCCCTCGGGGACTGCGGCATCACTCCTGTTCTGTGGTTGGGCCCTTTGCTGTGCTGTTTGGTGGAGAAACTTTGAGCAGAGCTAGAGACACCATTTGCAATGACCTCTACATCTATGATACCCGTGAGAGCCCGCTTCATGGTTGAGGAGGGGAAAAGGTGGGAAGATATGATAACCTGAAAGCCACAGAAAGCAGGTGGAGTGCAGTAGGAAGGATTAGCTGACAAGTTAAAGGAATACACAGAATATTAAATTTTGAAGAGGCCCAACAATCAAGTGAGGAGGGGAAAAAAAGGGCAAGCCATTGGTCTTGTTAAGAGCCCCATGGGTGACAAAGTGCTACTGCCCCAATATCCTCCCTCTACCTTACCCAACAGGCAGCTCTCCTTCTCTGTGGTTCCACTTCCCCTGTGCGGACCCTGCGCTGAAACGTGTGGGCCATCAGACCTGCCTTTGGAATGATCAGCTTTACCTGGTTGGGGGTTTTGGTGAGGACGGCAGGACGGCCAGCCCACAGGTTTGCACCCTGGACCTCTTTATCTAAAGAATGGTGCCAAGACACACTGCCAAGCCACTGTTTTGTTGTAAACTCATAAAGCATTATCACCAGAGCTACCTGCCTCCTTCAAATGCTTACTATTAAATTTCAATCTAACAGTCAACATTTGTGTCTGAAACTTTTGGGGTGATGACTGTAAATAAGGAGACACATCTGTCTTGACAGCTGTGGCTCTGTGGTAAGAGCATCAGCCTGTGGCTTGTGCACTGAAGGGTCTCAGATTCGCCTCCTAGTCAAGGGAGGCAACCAATCGATGTGTCTCTTTCACAATGGTGTTTCTCTCTCCCCCCACCCTTCCACTCTAAAAAAAAAAACAATGGAAAAAATATCCTTGGGTAAGGATTAACAAACAACAAAAAAGTAGATACATCTTTGTATGCAAGGCAAAGGATAACATATGGGATGCCTCTGATACTGTGAGCCATTAACCTGATGAAACCAAAGCCACAAATCACATGCTTTTCCCTGCCCCATGCAAATTCCACCCCTCACAGTGGTAGAAAGCTTTAGGCTAGAGCTAAGCATTCTGACCAAAACATTTAATTAACAAAAAAATATTACAATAGCAGAGAAAATAATAACAACAATAAAGAGAACTTAGAAGTGAGAGTCAGGGCAGGAAAAATGTGAAGGCCTTGGTCCCTAGGAGACCAGCACTCCGGCTGAGCTGGCCTTGGCTCCAGCTCCCTCTGAGCTTTCTTTGGCAGGCCTCTCGTCCTCCCCCACTAGACGAATGTTGTGCTTCTCCCGGAATTCATTTAGTTCCTTTCCCTTTGCCTGCAGCTGCTGTGTCAGGGTCTCAATGATCTTCTGTATCTAGAAGGCAAGCAACAGGCACCGCATAAGGATTTCAGGATGTCCTTCCCCCACCTGGCATGGAGCAGGAAAGTGAGGAAGATAGGACACCTCCAACCTCACCTTTAACCAGGCAGTAAAGGAGCCCAGACACTAAAATTACTCCTTTCTCAAACACAGTGTTTCACAAATCTTAGTGTACACAAGAATCCCGTGGGCTGCTTATTTTTAAAAGGCCACTTCATAGGCCCCATCTCCAAAGGTTCTAAACCAGGACAGGGTCTAGGAAACTGCATTTTAAATTAGTCCTCCAGGTGATTTGAATGCAGGTATCCACAGAAACACTGCTCTCACCACCTCCCCTCCCCAAATCAGCCAGGTCACAGAGCCACCAAGTCCTCTTGTCTAGGACTTGGACCTAGTGCAGCATAAAGAGCAGAGGCTAATGCCCTGACTGGTATTTCTCAGTGGTTAGAGTCACGGGTTTGACTCCCAGTCAAGGGCATGTACCTGGGTTGCAGGTTCAATCCCCAGCTGGTTGGGGCTCATGTGGGAGGCAACCAATCGACATCTCTCTCTCACACTGATGTTTCTCTCTGTGTGTCTCTCTCCCCCTCCCTCCTTCCCTTGCACTTTTTCTAAAAATCAATGGAAAAAATATCCTCAGGTGAGGATTAACAACAACAAACAGCAGAGGCACACAACGGCATGGCTCAACAGTTGAGCACAGACCTATGATCTAAGAGATGACGGTTCGATTCCCAGTCAGGGCACATGCCGGGGTTGCGGGCTTGATGCCCAGCAGGGGGCGTGCAGGAAGCAGCCGATCAATGACTCTCTCATCATTGATGTTTCTCTCTCACTCTTTCTTCCTCTCTCTGAAATCAATCAATCAATCAATCAATCAATGCAAGAGCAGAGGCTAAGAGGCTACTCAGACTTTCCTCCACCTACCCCCAAATCCCTGTCCTCCTCTTCCCAGCCCTTGGTTGCCCAGAGCTCCCCTCAGGAATTCTTGCTCACCTGCTCCTTGTTGTTCTCCAAGGCAGGTAGCACCTCTTTGACAGTGCGCTCCACCAGCACCCCTCCAACCATGCGGAAGCACTTGCGGGTTTCATCTACCTCCTTCAGTGTATCAATCACCAGGCTGGGACAGGACAATAAGGCAGGGCCTCAAAATTCAGGCCTGCGCTACTGCAGCCCTGCCCTACAAAATGGCCACCCAACTTCCCTACTGTCTGCACCTCCCCACTGCCTCACCTGTGCTCATTCAACTCCATCTCCAGCTCAGCTGCCTTGGATGCCAGGCCACGCTGTTCCTGCCGAAGGCGGTTGAAGCCAGCAATTACCTGAGGTGAGAGACATAAGAAGTGAGAGAAGAGACACTGGAAAAGGCACAGGGTCAAGATACAATATAGGGTCGCAGGCTTTACAAAGACGCAGTGGTGGACACCTACCTTGGAAAAGGAGAGGACACAAGTTTGCAATTTCTAACTTAGGAATGCCTAGAATTCCATTCACTCAGCACTTACTGAGTGCCTGCTGTGTGAGTCCACCTTGCAGTGACAGCTGGTGAGAGGTAGGCATCTGTAATATAGGGATGGGGCGCAAAGCTACTGGGTCACCAACAGAGGAGTTTAGCTTTGCATGTAAAGAGCGGTAAGGAAAGGTGCTGTAATGACCAAGTCCTGTATGGGTCTGCCCAGTATCCCTCCCACTGGGGAACTGCCCCTCCTTTAACACAGTGGGGTTCTTGGGGGGCTACTAATCGCAGCACCCTTGCTCCCTGACCACTGGGCAGGAACCTATTCTATGCTAGTCTCTCCACAGGAATTCGATGCTGGGGGAGAGGAACAGGTACAGACATCAGCTGGAGCTGAGACACCTTGTTATCCTTGTAAACAGTTATCTGACCTTTCTTTTCAGTATTCAATTCTGTGAACTACCCACCATCCTTCTAAAGCAATCCTTTAAAAAAAACCAACAAACCCCACACTTTGCCCTGGCCAGTTTGGCTCAGTGGTTAGAGCATCAGCCCACAGACTGAAGGATCCCAGGTTTGATTCCAGCCAAGGGCATGTGCCTTGGTTGCAGCCTCGGTCCCTGGCCCCAGTCGGGGCATGTGCAGAAGGCAGCTGATCAATGTCTCTCTATTACATCAATGTTTCTCTCTGTTTCTCTTTCCCTCCACCGCCCCCCTCTCACTTCTCCTCTCTCTGAAAAGCAATGGAAAAAATAGCCTTGGGTGAGGATTGAAAAAACACACAAAAACCCTGGCCCAGGATAGCTCAGTTGGTTAGAGCATTGTCCCGAAGCACCAAGGTTGTGGGTTTGATTCCCAGTCAGAGCACATACCTAAGTTGTGGTTTCAATCCCCAATGGGGATACGTATGGGACCGATCGATGTCCCTCTCTCTCCCTCTCCCTCTAAAATCAATAAAAACATACCCTTGGGTAAGGATAAATATATAAAATACACATTTCCTCCCTTGCCATCTACACATCCATACACAAAACCATTGAGGGAAAAGACCTCTCAAAGAATATACTCCAAAACATTAATAGTTATCTCTCGAAAGCAAGATCAAGGGTATTTAATTTCTTATTTTGGACTTTTTCCTGTGTTTTCTACATTTTCCACAATGCACATATTTTACGGGACAGAGAAAAGATCAACAGTATAAATATGTCCTTCTGTTACTCCCTCACTGTTTACATTAAAAAGTCCCAAATTCTTTGCCATGCAAAGATTCAACTTACTTTCAGGACATCTTTCTAACTTACACCTCATGATTTAATTAAACTAACAGTCGCTGCACTTCATGTTGATCTATGCTTTCCCTATCTCTCCCCTTCTTACCCTATTTCCATTACCCCCCTGTCAAATCTATTCAGTTATCAGGCTCAGCTCAAGTATCTCTCATATGATCATGGTATAAGTGAAAAAAATAGGTCTGTCTGATTCTCGAGTCCCTCAATTAAAAGCCCTGCTCTTCCAGTCACTGACTTTGGGTAAGTTAACTAAAGTCTTTGAAACTCAATTGTCCTTATCCATAAAAGGACAATACAACCTACTTCAAATAGCAGTAATTAAGTAACAGAAAATAAAACAAGTACAGTGCCTAGCACAATGCGTTACTTGCTTCCATCTTGTTTGTAAGGGACATATGTGACTCAAATTTGCAGCAATGATAAATCTTACATTTTTCACCCCATGTTCTCTCTGGGACACAAAGGCCAGAGAGTGTTAAGCAAGAACAGTCTCAAAACTCAATTAGCACTACTCCTCAGTCTCTTTCGAGGGATTCTCTTTCTCCACCACTGTTTGCTTTTTTTTCACTTTCTGTACAAACCACACCATGGCTTTGTCTACCATCCATAAGCTCATAACTCTAACCTATAGCTCCAACTCAGATTTCTTCCTGTAACTCAAGATTATAAATCTAACCACCTAATAAATGCCTTTACCTGGATGTCCCACAAAAAACCCAAACCTAAAATAAACTTATTTTCTCCCCATAAACATGTCCATCTTCCTACAGTCCCGATGGCACCAGCATCCATCAAAGACAGAACCCTAAGAACATCCTATGTTGCTTTCACCCTCCTCTCCACGCCGAGTCTTTCAGTCCATTACAAAATGCTGGTCTACCTGCATCCCAAACATCAGGCAGTCTCCTGCCTTAGTGCAGTTACACACACTGTTCCCTCTACTTAGAAAACTCTCTACTTCCTTCTTTGCTTAACTAACTTCTCTCATCCTTTACAAATGAGCTAAAGGATTATCTCTTCTAGAAAACAAAATAATTAGCATTTATTAAGCACATACTATATTGCAGTTACTATACAAAACACTTTGCATGCACTGACTTGCCTAATAACCAAAATACAGTGATGAAGTAGGTACCATGATGTTTCTACAGGAAGGAAAGGCCAAGAGTAGAATTCATGGGTGGTCATAGATAGCAAATACAGGGTATCCCCCAAAAATGTATACATACACACTTTAACAGCTGATAACTCAATTTTCACTCCTTTTCAAGTTTAACTGATTTGAAATAATGGGTGAAGCCAGACTAAGCTTTGAACAAAGAAAATTTACCCTAAAGAGCCACTAGACTTTTTTTTATGGGGATACATAAGAGATAAAGTTGATGGTACAAAACCAGCAATGGATGACAAATTGAGGGCACATAAATACTGAATGAAATGATTCGGTTTTTTGTTTTTTTAATCATCACCGAGGATATTTTTCCCATTGCTTTTCAGAGAAAGTGGAAGGGAGAGAGAGACACATCAATCGGTTGCTTCCTGCATACGCCCCGACCAGGGCTGGGAATAGAGGTATGTGCCCTTGACTGGGATGGAACCCAGGACCCTTCAGTCCGCAGGTCAACACTCTAACCACTAAGCCAAACTGTCCAGGGCAAAATGATTCTCCATGTTTGTGATTCCATTGCTTCACATTATCGGCAGTTCCTGAACCAGAACCATTATCAGTTTGAAAACAGGCGTCGACAAAAAAAAATTATTCATTTCTATAGTTTCTTTTAAATTTTGAAAATGAACTGTATGTTAATTAACATTGACTTTATAATCATTCAAAGTGTGTATACATTTTTAGGGGACACCTTGTAGTATAAATGTAATTCAACCCCAGTGCACTTCTTATGGTCTTAGCCTCCCTATTATACCACAGCTTCCCATTCCTACCTTCTCCCACCCCAATCCCATAACCTCCTGCCCCTCTACCTGCCATAAAGAAAAGCCTGTGTGGAACACTGTAAAGCCTATGGCTTGGTTTGTCTTTTCTCAAATGAGTCTGTGAGCTAACTTGACAACAAGGTCTATTTTATATATGTTTCCTGCTACCCAGCAGTGTGTCTGGCACACGGAAGACCTTCAAAAAGTATTAGGTTCCTCTCCCTCCCCTTTTCCCCCCTAAGTCTGAAACTCTCTTCCTCCCTCCTCAAAACCCTATAGCACTTTATACCTCTTCTGCCTCATATTACCATTTTGCATAACTTATTTTCCCCAACCAGACTAGCACTCTTTGATGGCAAAGGACAGTTTAAAAAGTCGTCATGAAAATACTTTTGCCTGAGTAATTGTTCAACAAACAACTGGTAAGTGAATCTGTAATCACAAGAGCTATTGTTTCACTGTCTTCCTTTCTCTTGCGTAGGCTTCTTCCCACCTGTTCAACAGCAGCCACGGTTACCAACCACGGCGCCCAAGCCACACGGGTTTCCTGATTAATTTACGAAATGTTTCCCGGTATCAGGCACTGAGGGGAAACTCAGACTCGGATTAGGAAAGGGTTTCTGGTCTCCAGAGAAATTCAACCGACGCAAGAGTCGGAAGCGCCGGACGGATCAGGTGCGCGCCCGTCACGTGGCTCGCGGCGGCCGCGACGCCCGGCGCTCAGTCAGGGTCGCGGAGCCGGCTGCGCCCGCAGCCCGCGCACGAGCCAATCGCCCGGGCTCGCTGGCGCTGCCGTGCGGGCCGCGGCCTGCCTGGGGTGCGCACAAGTGGGGAAAGGGAGGGCCCGGCTCCCGTCAGACCGGGGCACCCTCCCCGACCCTGCACCTCGGGGCTCCCAGCGGGAGGCGCGCCCAGCAGCCCAGGGGCGTGGCGTTCACCTCCCAACCGCCCCCCGGCTGCCCTGGCTTCTCCAGGACCCGCCCCTCTGCGGGTAGCCACGCAAGTGCGGGGTCGGAGGGAAGGCCTGCGCCCCCTCTGGGCCCGGCGGGCTGCCTCCCGCGCCCTCTGCGCGCCTCACCTGCTCGGCCGACACCGCCCCCTTCGCCACGCCGCTCCCGCTGCTCCTGCCCGACCGACCGCTGTTCTCCGCCATCTTTGGCGCCTGCGGGGCTTCCGGCGGGCAGCGCGGCCCTCGCGTCACTTCCGGTCGCGGGTTTCCGCCCACTCTCCTTGGCGGCTCCAGGCGGTTCTCCAGTTTGGATCGTGCGTCTGTCTCCATGTAGGACCTACTCCCTGCGCCGCCCGCCGCGGTGAATTCCACTTGCGGTGCTTTCACCTGTGCAACAGACACGCCACCCTGGGAGAGGCGGGGAGGACCGGCTGAGTGGAGAGGGGCGCGGGGTGCGGCCGGTGGTGGGACCGGGGCGGGCGACCCCCTCTGGGTGTGGATGAAGCGGTGCAGGTGCACAGTCAAAGGCGGCAGTGGGGGCCGGGGGATTGGAATCAAGGAAGTTTCTGGGAGATGACTTTTGAGCTACGGAAGCGCTTGGCAGAGGACAGGGCTTAGGTTAATGCGAGGTCGGTGGAAGTAGAGGTTTCCTCCGTCTTCCCACCTTATGATCTCTTCCTGTCGCCCATACTTATAGTAAAGTGTTTCGAAGACGTGGGGGTTTTCACCGGCAGGGCCCTGATTCAGCCTCACAGTGTGAAGAGAAGTCAGAGAATCCTGGAAGTGTATTGCTTGAGGGAGGGATTGGTGTCCTGATTTCTCACCTTCCTCAGGCTCGGTTTCGTTGTCAGGCCTCCTCACCACCTCCTGTCTCTTCTGTGTGCTGGACTGCGGATATCTCCACTCTCAGTACTTTGTGCTCAGCCCAGGTAACATGTTATGTATCCTTGGTGCCTGGTACATAGTAGATGCTCAGTAAATGTTTGTGACATGGTGATGGGAAACAGTGGGGTACCAACCATCCACCGAACATTTGATGGGTAGGTCATTGTACCTTGTGAGAGCAGAACCAAAGGGAAGTCCAGCCTTCCTGCCTCCCTATTCAAGCCCTTTCTCATTGAACTTGGGTTTCCCTGTGCTGGGAAATCTCAGTCCTTGCCTGCACCACCATTCACAGGCCCAGAGCCATGGCTGTCTCCTCTTCCTCCTGGGAACTGCCCCTGGTGGCAGTGTGCCAGATAACATCAACGCCAGACAAGCAGCAGAACTTTAAAGCTTGTGCTGAGCTGATTCGAGAGGCTGCTAGACTGGGTGCTTGCCTGGCTTTCCTGCCAGAGGCATTTGACTTCATTGCACGGGACACTGCAGAGACTCTTCACCTCTCTGAGCCACTGGGAGGAAACATTTTGGGAGAATACACCCAGCTTGCCAGGTATCAGGAAAAGGGGGAGGGAGAGGTCATTTCTTTGTTGGGCATTGTCTCTGGATTGCCAGGTGTGAGGGTGGAACTTTGGGAAGAGTGCCAGTGTCCACTCTCCCCAGGGAATGTGGACTCTGGCTGTCCTTGGGTGGTTTCCACGAGCGTGGCCAAGACTGGGAGCAGACTCAGAAAATCTACAATTGTCATGTGCTTCTGAACAGCAAGGGTGAGACTTCACAACTCTTTAGCCTGCCTGTTCCCAGGTTCTTCTACCTAAACCAAGATTCTCCAGAATTGTGTCTTCTCAACTCTGTTTCCTTGGCCAAGGGCTCCTCTTGGAGGAGAGGAGCTAAGGTGGGCTTCTAGAGAGCCAGCACCAAATATTCCTTCTCCCTCTTGCTCTAGGGTCAGTAGTGGCCACTTACAGGAAGACACATCTGTGTGATGTAGAGATTCCAGGGCAGGGGCCTATGCATGAAAGCAACTCTACCATGCCTGGGCCCAATCTGGAGTCACCTGTCAGCACACCAGCAGGCAAGGTGGGAGTTGTGAAAGGAGGGAGGGAGGGAGGGAGGGAACAAGAGAGAGGGAAAGGAATACTGAGATTCAGTAGTAGATAGCCCTAAGGAGTAGGGTAAGGGGCGTGGCTAGATGCTGTGACAAACAGGACACTGTTTTCATTCCAGGTTGGTCTGGCTATCTGCTATGACATGCGGTTCCCTGAACTTTCTCTGGCACTGGCACAGGCTGGAGCAGAAATACTTACCTATCCTTCAGCTTTTGGGTCTGTAACAGGCCCAGCCCACTGGGAGGTAAGAGGACCTCTTCAGTACATGAGGGCCTTCTCTTAACCTCATTCTCTTGCCTCGGCCCTACTGGTTAGATTTTCTCCCCCTTCCCACCTAGTAGGAAAACTCATTCCCCAGATTGTTGCTTAATTCTCATACGTTAAAACACCTTGCTTACTAGTCACAAGATAACCCGTGTCTGCACTTACATTAAGTAATTTTAAGGTCTGAAAGAAATGTAGAGTTTTAAGAGAGCAGAAAAGTAGCCAGTTGCGTGAGCAAGTTCTGGCTCAAAATAGCTGGTCAGCAGGGTGTTAAGGAATAGTTAACATCCTAAATCATTTCCAGGTAATTACAGAATGGTCAGAATGGGTAGGCTGGCCAATCACTTCCCTGCCAGCTACTACACATCTCCTCCCCAGGTGTTGCTGCGGGCACGTGCCATTGAAACCCAGTGCTATGTAGTGGCAGCAGCACAGTGTGGACGCCACCACGAGAAGAGAGCGAGTTATGGCCACAGCATGGTGGTAGACCCTTGGGGAACAGTGGTGGCCCGCTGCTCTGAGGGTCCGGGCCTCTGCCTTGCTCGAATCGACCTCAGTTACCTGCGACAGTTGCGCCAACATCTGCCTGTGTTCCAGCACCGCAGGCCTGACCTCTATGGTAATCTGGGTCACCCACTGTCTTAAGACTTTCAACTTCTCTGAGTTGAGACCCCACTGTGAGCTGGGGTTGCTGTTACTTAGAGGTGGGACCCAGGTGCACCTCCACTCACTTGGAGAATCTTGACTCTCTTGAAGGAACACAGGCTCAGCTTCTTGGAAAAAAACTCACCTGAGCTCAGATTTCAAAAATGTGGAATTTTATATAGTCATTGCTTATTTCATGAAAACTAAAATTATGCTGAGGACTGAGCAGCACTGGCATTGAAAAAAATATAATCATCATAAAGTGTGTCTGGACATCTCCTTTGGGAGCTGAAAGAGGAGGTGGTTGTGTACCAGCTGGACTCGGCTCTGGTTCTAGGCCTCCTGGCTCATTTAACGTGACTCCTACCCAAATAAAAGTGCAACACTCAGTGCACATCCCAGCTCCAGGCGGGGGGGATGGGGAAGGAAAAAGAAGGGAGTTGATACTGAATTACTTCACTTTCACCTGTAATGCCTTTTGCTCAAGCCAGAAAAAAGCAAAGGGGAAAGGGCTGCAGGGTACCTCATTTATTTTTACTTGCACATGGAAGGAAAGTGGAACACTCCCTCCTCCCCTTTTTGGGGGGTGTTTTAATCTCTGCACCACCCCGTGCATGTGCACGCACACTGCAGCTGGGAAGACTGGCTAGGCTGACCTAGTCCTCACACCTCTTTTTCCTTGAAGAGGGCTGGATGAGAGGAAAAGGAGGAGCCCACAAGGCAGGTTTCAGCCGTAAACAGAAGAAACAAGGCAGAGCAGCACCACCAGAGGCCAGGAGAGAGTGGAAAGGGCCACAGCTTCTTTTTTAAAAATTCTGTAATTTGGGAGAGGGTGGTGGTGAATTTCCAAAATACACTTCAGAGTCTCACCTCCCACACAACACAGCTCCCTTACTCACAGCCCTTTGGTTTTTCAGACAAAATGTAAGAGCCCTCTTAAAGCCAGAAGTACCAACAGCCCCTCAATGCACCCAGATGCAGTGTTCACTTCAGTCTGTCCTCCAAACTTTGCTTCTCCCTATACATCTGTCTTGCGGCTCAGTGGTAAGGTAGCTGCAGACACATAGGGGGTGAGTGGAAAGGGAAACGGGAATCCAGGCACATGGGTGCAGGGAGGGGTGGGAAACACCACTTCCGTTTTCCTTTGTCTTTTCCTAAAAAAAAAAAAAAAAAAAAAAAAGCAGGGGTGTGATCAGGTGGAAGGGGAGAGAACAAACCCCAGAACAGTACATATGCTCCAGAGGTGAGTGGTGGGTCCAGTCCCATGAGGGAAGGTCAGGGCAAGGCCTGCAGCATTAAGTTCCTCAGGAGTTTCTGTCGGCCCAGCTCATAGTCCTCCTCGTCCACATTCACCAGCAGCTTGATGGCTTCATGGCCCACAGCCTGCTTGAGGGAGTCTGTGATGAAGACACCTTTCAGTGCCTCTAGTAACGAGCCGTTGATGTAGTCGCGCCAGAATGCATCGAGGTAGGTGAGCTCAGAGAACTTGATGTCACAGATGATGGAGCCCAGGTCCCGGGACTTGAGGATGGTGTTGGCCTGGTTAAAGCGCTCAAACTGGCGCTCAAGTGGGTCCTGCTTGTTAGAGAAGACGTTGCCCTGCAGAGCAGTCTCATGCTGGCAGTATTCAGCCCGAACCCGCAGTCTGATGTCTGCAGGAAAGAGAAGAGACAGAAGAGGTTGCCATGAGGGATGAGTACAAGAAAGGCTGAAAGAGCACAGCAACGTTGGACAACACCTGTTAGCTCCCCTACTCTTACCCAGGACTACTTTTCTAGGTATTTCTGAATCTCCCAGAATACAGGAGGTTCCCTTAAATAGGCCATGCCCAGGTCACATTAGCCCATCACTCAAGCAGCACCTTGCTTCTGGGAGATAGTTTCCTAGTTAACAGGCACAGTCGTTTTCATACTCCACCGTGATGGGTTCATCCTACAGTAAGGATGTCATGATGGCGTCCCTCTAATCTAGTGTTAACTAAAAAGAGTTGAAAAGTAGTCTGTCACAAAGATAGAGGAATTCTACCCCCAGAGACCACCACTCAACCTCACTCTGTAACAGCACTCAAAGCGGGCCTCACACTGATGAGCATCCCTTTGGGACCGTTGAACTTCTTACCACATGTCTGTTTTTCCTTGGGATCCGGTGTCACTGACTTCCGGCGTTTTCGCTGGCTCCCAAGTGTGGCTCTCCCTCGAGCTGACCTCTTGCTACACATCTGAGAGCCCGAAGTGGGGCAGCACACCACAGGATAGTGGGGAGGCACTGACCAGGGGAGAAGACAGTGGGGTAAATGCTCAAACACTTCTCTTGGAACGAGGAAGGAATCATTTAGACGTAGCTAGAAATGCAGTATCCACAATGTGACCTAGGAGGAGGACACAAGGTGGCAACAATCACAGGACCTAGGGGACACAATAGAGCGTCACTGATTTTTAGGGGGCTGTGTAGGGGGCAGGGTCCTTTCATTTAAGGTGGGACTATGACAGGTTCCACGTCCTCTTTCTTAATGGAAATTAGGAGTGTTAATATCCTCTCACCTGTTTTAGGGGGTTGAGGAGACCTTGGTTCTGGATCGCTGAGGGCTCTGGGGGTCACATAGCGAATTGATGTCTCCTCCAGATACTTGTCTACAAGATCAGGGCACACTGTAGGGGGAGAGGGAGTCATTCGGGAAAATGCACCCCTCTCATCTGGTCCAACCCTCCAACAGGCCTTATAACAGTCTTGGTACCCCCCAGGGTCAGTGCTACCTCCCGCTGGGACTCCAGCCCAATGCCCAAGTCCCCAGCCCCGTGCCCCTCACCGGCCCGCCTCCTCTTGAGGGTGACATAGGGCAGCAGGTCATGGCGAGTAATGATGCGCAGCAGCTGCAGCACCTGGCGGAAGTTACTCTCATCACAGCGGCCCTGGCGCTCCAGCGCCAATAAGAAGTCACGTCCATTTCGGATGAGGCCACGCTCGTGGTCATCAATAACGTCAACAAAGAGGAAGGAAAGAACGCGCACGTCTCTGTGTGTCAGGTGGGTGCCCACGATGTCAAACATGCGATGCAGGCTGTACAGTCCATGCTCCTGCTCCCCATGCTCTTCCGGCCACACATGGCTCACCCGCCGCTTCAGGCCCGCCATGCTGGGGGCTCAGGTGCACAATACTTTCCAGAGTCCCTGCTCAGCAGCTGCAATCCCCACCACACTGTAAGGATGCAAAAAGAACCTGTGAGCCTGTCAGTGCTAACACAATGCCTAGCGCAGTGCAGTGCTTAATAAGTGTTTATTTAAAAATAAAGCCTAGCCCTTGCCGGCGTACTCGGTGGTTAGCACGTCAGCCCACTCACTGAAGGGTCTCGGGATTGATTCCCAGTCAAGGGTATGTACCTGGGTTGCAGGCTCCACACCCAGCCCTGGTCAGGGCAGGTGCAGGAGGCAACCAATATGTCTCTCTCACAAAACAGCTGGGAAAACAGCTATTCAACTATAGACTGGATTTTCATGTCTCTTCCTCTTGTTTCACCTAATGCAGTTTCTAGGTACAGGAGACAGAAGGAAAATAACTTCTTGCTTATATCAGGCAACATGGGAAAACCAAGCCTCCTCAGAGCCCCTACAACGTGTTGTTCCTATCCCACCTGTTCCCTTTGGCCAGCTGTTGATTATGAGGATCCCAGAAAAGCAGACTGACAGGTTTCACATTCAACCAATCAGAAAGCCAGGTTGCTTCAGAGCTCCTTAATTCAAAGTGTCCTGACTTAAACCCCAAGAAATGAAATATTGCCCCATATAATAGGCCATTGGAAAATTCGACAGAAATACAAGAGAGCACTGTGGTCCTAATTATTCATCAATGGACAAAATTCTATAACAGGCCTCAATTCTCTGAGGGTTAACTTCTTGCATTTGAGGGGAAAAACAGCCACTTTTCAGTCCTAGATTCCCAGGCCGGATCATTTAAGGTGCCTGAAATTATCAGAGCTTTAAGGTCAGTGGTTCTAAACCAGGGGCAACTTTGCCCTCCATGGGGACATTCAGAAATGTATGGAGACGTTTTAGACTGTCATATGGTGATATAAGGGAGGGTGTTACTGGCAAGCAGTGAATAGAGGTCAGGGACACTACTAAGCATCTACAATGCACAGGATAGTCCCCCATAACAAAGAATTATCCATCCCAAAATGTCAAGAGTGCTGAGAATGAGACCCTACTCTATATGGAGCATGATAAAGGTCTAGCATAGTAGAGAAAACATGTCACTTTCCACCTTAGATTGGAGAATAAAGCCACTTGGTCGCTCTAACACAAGCCCATCAAGCAGTATTCCGAAAGAAAAGAAAAGCCAGTCACACAGACTCACTTAACTCCTCAGTCCAACTGGCACACAGAGTTCCATCCCACTCCAACCTCGGTCTCTACCACCTGCTGTTGCCATTCAGGTAAATAGCAGGTGGCAGGGCAACACTTGCTCTGCCCCATCCTGGGAGGTCTAATTTGACCTAGTTCAATCTGGACCTCTGTGAAGATAAGAGAAATGCCATCCTGTGCAAGACAGATACAAAGGATCCCACAATTAACCCTCACAGCCATCTTGAAAGTCCTAAAACTAGACCAGTAGCCAACCTTTCCTTGTTAAGCTGCTGATGAGACTCATTCAATGAAGCAAAATGGAGAAGAGGCCTAAGTTTCCCAAGGCCATGTCCTTGGGAGAAATGTCAGAAGGCTAGGTAATAAGCAGCCCTCCCCACTTACGTATCATCTAGGATGGTGAGTTCATTCACTCAGCAATCCAGACAGGAGTTCCAAGAATCTAACTTCAACATGAAAAGAAAATGGACAACCTCCTCTTAAACCAAAATACACTCCACCTTCTGTGGCGATGAAGCAAGGAAACTTAGCTTAACTTGTACAGAGAACCTGGATGAAGGTACCAGAGGAGTGAGGAGAACAAACAGAAGGTGAACAAGAACTGCTTGGCGTCTGAAATAACGTCAGATACCATGAGACACATTCCCGTAAATGCGAGTCCTAAGCCTGCTGGCTGGTTTGAGTCCAACTGAGATCCTAACATGAGTCCTCCCTATAGTTTCCCCCAAATAATCCTTTATTCTGATGAACTGCTGCATTTCTTAAGAGTTGTAGTTTGTTCTCTTTAGGGAGGTCAAAGCAGCCAAGAACTGACGGACAGTCTGTGTATCTACTGGATTTACTTGACTGGTCATTCTATTAGGTTTCTACTTCCAAGCAGTCGAGCCTCATCCCAGTAGGGAAAGATATCCCTATTTTTACAAAACTAGAGGTATGTGACTCTCCCAGAAGCCCTTATGTGGAAGAACAAATGAAGTGATGCCCTAAACAACTAGAAGAAAGAGTGAGCCAGGCGGGCACGGCTCAGCAGTTGAGCATCCATCTAGGATCCAGGAGATCAAGGTTCGATTTCCCGTCAGGGCACATTCCTGGGTTGTAGGCTCGTTCCTCAGCAGGGGGAGTGCAGAAGGCAGCTGATCAATGACTCATCATTGATGTTTCGCTCTCTCTCCCTTCAATCAATAAAAGCATATTAAAAAAAAGTAAGCGTGGAAAGTGCATCAGCAAACTTCCAAGGACAACATTTAGTAGACACTGTACTTAGTGCAATGTTCCACACGTTAAAAAATGTTTCTCTTAGAGCTAACCAACAAGACTATATAACAAAACAAAGCTGGGGACTTACCCCAACACACCTAATTTCTGCTCTCCTTTCCCTCCTATTTATATCCAGTTACCGAAACAAACCATATGCACTCAGTTTGGTAGGTGAAAACTCATTTTTCCTGCCATCTACCCCATTACCGAGCTCAACCCCAATACATTTCTCATGCCATTTCCACTCCTTTCCATTGTTTGAAAACAATAAAAAAGTTCCAGACTTACCTCTGCCAGAAACTTAATTTCCCAGGTCTCTTCCTAGCAGAAGGTTCGAAGCCATCAACAAAACAAAACAAAAACAAATACGGGGGGAGTCAATTTTTAAGCTTTTTTTGGAAACCTCAAAGGCCCAAAGTCTTTGTCAATCTTAGTTACAAAAATACATAGACAAGCCTAAAGCCATTTTTATGGAAATGATCCCCTCCAAGTTAAGTAAGAGAACTCACCCCCAACAAAGTCACCATGCTTCACTAACTCTCCACCAGCCAATTCACACCAAAAAATAACTCCAAAAACTTCCAGACTCAATGGCTCATAGCAAGAAAGGTCCCAAATTTGCCCCGCCCAAGTGGCTCAGTAGTTGAGCATCAACCTATGAACCAGGAGATCATGCTTTCATTCCGTCAGGGCACATGCCTGGGTTGTGGGCTCCATTCCCAGTAGGGGGCATGCAGGAGGCAGCTGATCAATGACTCCCATTGCATTGAGGTTTCTCTCCCTCTCCCTTCCTCTCTCTGAAATCAATAAAAACATTTTTTTCAAAAAAAAAAAAAGGTCCCAAATTCAACAACTTGTGGGAAAACCAATTATCCTCTGACACATTCTCACCTGAATCCTCAATTTCTTATGAAATCCACATAACTTTGTTACAATATTAATGTTAACTTTCATCTTTAGGGAGAACTGGGTAAAGTGTTACAGCCAAAGGAGGAACTTTCCATCAATTACTTCACTTATCAGACCAGAACTACCCTCCAAATTCTATCTTAGCCCTCTCTTATACCTAGCACAAAGTGAAAACAAAATATTCACTAGGGCAGCATCCACTCAGACATCTACATTTCACCAGGGTCATTTTCAATGTAAATATTGACCCCGCCTTCCTAGCACCCAAACAGCAAAAGAAAGGTCTGGAAACTAAAGCAGTCATTTAATAAGCCTGGCTTTCTAGATGCCATCCTGTGTTTCCTGTTCCCTTTTTCAGACTTCCAGAGTCTCCACTTTAGATACAGGGCTCCCACACAGCACGACTATCTCCTTAGACTATTTCCTTATTCTCGCGCTGCTAAAAACTAGAAAACTCCTTTACTCCTACTGCTCTCGCGTCACACCAGCTTCCCCCTTTTCCCGTCGTTTCAAAACCAGAAAAACAAGAGGTAAGCTAGGAAGCCTTTGAGATAAAACCCAGTTAACCCTCAGCCAACCCCAATTCTCCAAACCCACCTGACCGTTCCCTACGCTCTTCTCACTTTATTAAAAGCTGAAGGCCTGGCGATCAGAACTGACTGCAACTGATGCTGCTTAAGTCTGCTCCGTCTTCCTTTCCGCGGGGGAAGGTAACCCCCAAACCTTTATTACCACGCAGCCCCACTGTCCTGTCCCCCAGCTCGTTCCGCTCCCTCCCAAACTTTCCCCATTACCTCGTCACACCAACAGGCTCTCCACTCCCCAAACCTCCGTTCTCTCCCATTCCACCCAAATTCTGCCGTAGGCCCTGCCCCCTCCACAGCCAATTTAACACTTTCAAACCCTCCCCCGAACGTCGTAAGTCCGACCCTCCCTTTCCCACGTCTCACAACACCCCTCCCAGGAACCCGCCCTCCTTCCGACCACACGCCACAGCCCTTCCCTCCGCACCCCGGCCGCCCCTCCGCCCCCACCCCGCGTCCCGGCGGGGCCGCAGCCCCGCTCCGCCCGGCCTCCCACGCGTCCCGCCCGCGGCCCCGCGGCCCCGCGGCCCCGCGGCCGCCTCGCCCCCGCCCCCGCCCCCGCCCCGCCGGCCTCCCGCACGCCCCCCGGCCTCGCCCCTCCCCCACCTGGCCGCGGCCGCCACCTCCCTCCCAGGGCCCCGGGCAGGACGTCGCCACCGCCTCCCCGCACTTTCCTTCCCGCGGCCCTTCGCGGCCCGCCCGGCCCCGCCCCGGCCCGTTCGCGCCCCCTCCCCACGCCGGCCGCCCGGCCGCCCCGCCGCCTCACCCCGAGCTCAGGCTCGGCGCCGCCATGTTGGATCCATCCGCGCCGCTCCCCCCGCCGCCTCCCGGCGCCGCATCCGGGCTCCTGCCCCTGCCGCCGCCGCCGCGGGCGTGGGGCCGGGGGAGGGGAGCGGAGGCGCGAGGCGGGCGGGGGCGGGGAGAGGCTGCGTCCAGAGCGGCGCCTCCGGAACCCGGCCGGCTGCGGGCCGGCCCGCGGCGGCTTCAGGACCGCGGCCGGGCAGGAGCGGAGTGGCCATGCCAGGTGAGGGCAGCCTGGCGGCGGCCGTGCGCGGGGCGGGCCCGGCTTCACTGCGCGGCCGGAATGGGCTGGCGGCCATCTTGCTTTGGGGCAGCCGACAGCGCGAGTGTTCGCTGAGCGACGCGGCGGCGGGGCCACGGGAGCGGGGAAAGGGCCGCGCTCGTGCGTGTGGGAACGTCGGTGGCGCCAGAGCCGGCGAGTGTCGACTCGAAGACCCTCTGGCGGACGGGCAGGCGGCCATGGCTCATGAGGGCGGAATAGGACGGGTCGGGTTGTCGCGAACTGAGCGGAAGGTTCGAGGTCTGGACATGACCTTTGCTCTGAACTTCCTGTTAACCCGGACGCGCGGGACACCCGGGCTCGCGGCGCCGCGCGCTCTTCAAACGCTCTCGGATTTCACTCTGCTTTTTTGACCACCTGCTCCGGATGGGTCGCCCGAGCTGAGGCCTGCACTCCTGGGAAGTGGGGGCGAGGGGCCTGGTCAGCCTGGTGTGGCCTGTGAGACTGGGGGACCCGATTACACAAGGCCTTGTAAGTTGGTTGACTTGGTTGGTTTTACCCTGAGAGCACAGATAGACGTTGAAGAGTCTGAGCAGAGGTGTGCATAATTATGTTTGCATTTTAGGAAGACCACTAGTGCAGTGGGGATCGTGGACTGGAGAGGACAATTGGGAAGCTCTTGTCAGTCCTATAGAAAGGAGCGTGCGGATGGGAAAGAGAGATTGGAAATAGGTGTGCAGCAGAGGGAGGAATTCAAAGCTATTGCCCAGTGTTCTGACTTCGACAGTTGGGGAATGGTGACGTTTTTTGTTTAGGAGGGGGAATGAGTTTTAGGTGCCTGTGGGTTATCTTAGATAATGGAATATCAGATAGTGTAGGCTAGGAACCCAGAGGAAAGGTCTAGTGGGTGAGCGTGTGTGTGTGTGTGAATAGAAATGGTTGTTGAAGCCATGGAAGTAAGATGGCCGAGAGAGGAATACCCGCCCTTCAGGATGAGATGAGAAAAGGAATCCGAAAAGAGGACCACTGACTAGGGGCAAAGACAGGAAAGAAGTATCAAGGAAGCCGATCAAAGGGTTAACAACAGATCAGGTAAGGTGGGACCAAAATATGTCTGCTGGATTTTGCAACAAGGAAGTAATTTAGTAATTTTGGAGAAATCTGTTTCAGAGACATGGTGGGTTAGAAATCAGACTGAAGTAAATCGAATGACTGGAAAGGCACAATGTACAGTGTAGATATAAAGACTTTTTATGGTGTTGACTGTAAAAAGAGACCAGCAGTAGGGGGTAGCATGAGGGAGAATTCCAAAGAAAGAGGAATCTTAGGGGACTGGGATAACCAGATGGAGATGTCCTAATGTCAGTTTAATATACATATCTAGCTTTAGGAGAACAGTATATTAAATGGGGAAAAAGGAAGTGCAGAACAATCCATATGGCACATTTACACGGGCATTTAAAAAGTCACCATGAAAGTGCGCCTGGGAGGGATGAAACATACTTTTTAGATCTATCTTTACTGCTTGAACTTGTTTTACTATATAAATATTCCTCTTATAGAAAACTCCTTTTTAAACACTCCAGTGATGTATAGGCCAGAATTTCTGAATCACGAACATTTAAGGGCTTACTGAAGCCATAGACTTGGGTAAGCTCCCCAGAGAACAGCAGAGGACTAAGAAGAGTGCTCTAGGGAATTCCATCATTTAAAGCACAAATAGAAGAGGAGGCCTTGGAGGATCTTGGAAAAGCAACAGCCAATGGGGAAGAATAAAAACTGGTTGATAATTGTCACAATCAAAAGGAAGGGAGTGTTTCAAGAGGATGGGAGTTGTTCCAAAAAGTTTTCAGATGTCCCCAGAGGCAGCTAACAGGAAAGGTGCTTTTGGCCTCAGACCCAGGTTTTCTGGAAGCTTGGCACAAAGGTCAAAACTGTACCCCACGTTTCATGGAATCCTACATCCATGCTGTTCCACCATGGTGGGTCTCGAAGTCGACCCCAGCCAGCTCAGGTACCACCAGTGTTTTCACACTTGAGAGTGATACCCTCTAATCCCTAAAGCTGCCATCAAGAAAAACCTGTGTTGCCAGAACTGCTGAAGTTAAGGAATTGAAAGTTGAAGTTGAGAAGGTCAAAAACTAACTAGGGATTGCATGAATTTTCCTAAAAACAGCACAATGATAGGAAGAGTTAGCAGAGAGAAGTTATTTAATAGGTGCTGAAGTCCTCTGTAGGCATGAAGGTTCGAGGGTATTGGAGCCAAATGGCATGAGCTTCAAAGGGGAGAGTTTTTGGAAGAAAACGGGTGTGCACTTGTTTGAGAGCAACAATGGACAGCAAGGAGGAGGGTGACACCTGCCACCCATTCCTACTTTAGAAGGTTGAAGGGAAGAGATGTTCATTAGAAAAACAAAACAATTTCTACCCCACTCATTTTTTTCCACAATACTCACTGGAACTCTGTTCCTTTGTAAATAAGCTTTCCTGTATCTTCATTTTCACCAGTTGCTCCCCAGCTCTTCCCAGAGGCAGAGTCATTAGGACAGAAGTAGCTGTGATGTATGGAAAGGTGGTGTGTCCCACCTACATAAGCCCACAAAAAGGGCAGACACAGGCAGTAGTTAACCTAGATTCCTACCCTCTCCATATTCCTGTCCTGAGGCGGTTTCACACCTAGCAATCTTGGCATCATGGTAGTAATTCCTTTCATGAGCCCACTTCTCCAAACCTAATGCAACCCCATTTAAAGGCCTGGAGAGGGGAGTCCTTGCTGAAAACTGCGTTCTCTAACAGTGTGACAGCCACTCCACTCATGGTAGCCTGTAGGGGGAAACGGTTCCCCCTTCCTTTAACAGGACTTGAAGGACTCAATTCTTTTGCCTGGGACCAAACCTTAGAATTTTTTTACAAAGTCCAGACATTGGGACAATTGTGTGTTCCTAAGCTAGTCGGTCCATTCATGGCTGCATCTGTAGGAATGTTTTTTGTTCGGGGGGTAGGGGAGCTGGGTGTTCACTCTTTCAACCCAAGGCCTTGAGATTTAACAGGTGCTAAGGAGGTCGTAGTGTCAGCAGAGCTGAGCAGATTTCCAGAGGGGAAGTGGAGCGAATACTGCTAAGCCAAGGACAACTGTGTAGAGAGGATACTTCAAACACAAAGAGCTTTGGTTAGCCATAGCCGAACAGCTGCTCACCCCTGGCTAAACTACATCATCTCTATAGTTCAAGCAAAAACCTCATCTCTTGCCTTATGTTCTTTTTCTACCCTCTCCTTGCTTCAACTAAAAACTTCCTTTACATCAGTTCCATCTCTTCCTGGGAGCCTCAGCTGAGAAAAAAAATCCCTCCAGCTTTCAAAGACTGGTCCCTTTCCCTGGACCCTCATTGCCATCCATTTCCTGCTTCTCAACACACTATTCCCACAATTACCTCTTCCTTCACTAGACTCTAAGCTGGTACCCTTCAGCTACTTTTCATATCTCCTATTTCCACTATGTCCTCTGAAATAGTTCTCAACCTGCTGTAGTTCTCAGTGATTAGAAAGTCCTTCTGTACTTAGAAAAGTCTACCTCTTTGTTACTTCCACTTATTGGTCCTATTTTTCCCCTCTCTGAGTTATAGCCCATTGTCAGCCCTTCAGATAGCTACCATGTCCCTATTAAATATTTTCTTCAAGTGAATGGTGATACCAATTCAAAGTATAGCAGATCTCTTATCTTTCCTGATCTGAATAAAGTCTGCTTGTCCCAGTCCATGCTGTTCCCTGCTCTGCGAGAATTAAGATATTTTCAAACCAGACCTTCCCTTAAAGCAGTCCGTACCCTTTTAGCAACCAGTTGTCACAAGTATCCTCTTAACTCTTCCATGCCCACTGAGCCCTGTGTCCCAGCCTGGGCTTTACTCCTGAACTTTATCCTACAGTGACTTGCTTACTGACTGGACTGTCCTCTCTAGTTCTTAGTTATCCCATTAACTCCAAGCTGCCCCAGTTACTCATTTTCACCCAGGTCTCATACTGGCTCCTAATTTCAGTTGAACTTCAACCTAGAACTCCAGTGTCTCCTGATTTCTGGTTAGAAGAGTAGGGGCCACAATCAGTCACTGAAAACTAATCTTTCCAAAATGCTCCCTAACCTGTTTAGTTTTCTTCATTCACTAGCTCTGGCCTTCACTGATAGGACTTTGGACAAGTTCCTTAACTTCTCTGAGCTTACTTTGTAAAAGGGGCAAATATAGCTACCTCATAAGTCATTGTAGAGTGCTCAATAAGTGTTACCTAATATTGATATATAAGTTTTACCAGATTTCAGAAATTCAGGGAGTTCTTTATAACTGCTCTCTGCTGCCCCCATGGGAATGACTTTTTTAAGTCATTGGTAATCCTACAGTCCAGGACAAAATACAGCCCTGTCTTACCATCACAACCAGCTAATTAGAAAACCAAGTCTTTTTTTTTTTTTTTTTTTAAGTTTTTTTAGAGAGAGAGAAACATCAGTTTGTTGTTCCACTTACTCATGCACTCATTGATTCTTTTATGGCCCTGACTGGGGAATCGAACACACAACCTCGGTGTATCAGGTGATGTTTTAACCAACTGAGCTACGTGACCAGGGTTAAACACATCTTTGGTTGGTGGTTCAATCAAATAAAAATGCTCCTATATTCTAGCCCATTCTCTTTTTCAAAGAACCTATCAGGAAACATGTTTTTTCTTGAAATGAAGATATACTGCCTCTATGATGTTCTAGTTAATTGAGTGACACAAGGAAAGTCATTCAGTCATTCACTTAATATATGTTAAGCATTTCCTAATGTCAGGGACTGGGACAGGCATATATGATAAGGATACACATTGGTGAACAAAGCAGACATGACTTCATGAAGCTCACTGTTTACATGAGTAGACAGGTGCTAAGAAAAGAAATACATCATTTTAAATTGAGATAAGTGTTGTGAGCCCTGGCTAGTGTGGCTCAGTTGGAGCATTGTCCTGTGCACGGAAGGGTCGCAGGTTTGATTCCCGACTAGGGCATGTACCCAGATTGTGTGTTCCATCCCCCAGTCGGGGTGAGAATGGGAGGCAGCCAATTGATGTCTGTTTGTCTCTCTCCCCCCTTCCTCTCTTTCTAAAATCAATTTTTTTTAAAGTGCTGTGAAGGAAAAGAACAGTGCTGTGACAGAAAAACACGAATGAACAGGGAAAGCCTCTCTTTGAAGCAGCAGCAGCATGGAAGCTGCAACCTAAAGAACAGGAAAAAGCCAGGCATCTTGTAGATATTGGGAAGTGTTCTGGGCTGAGAAGACACCTGCAAAAGGTCAGCAGGCAAAGAACACAGCCCCTTGGGAATCTGAATCACTGTGATGAACCACTGTAGGCTTCTGAGGTTTATTGCTTTTTTTTTTCATTGCTCATAAATCACTCTTTAATAACTCTTCTATAATGTTACTAAAAATCACTAGTCTTAGTCATTCAGTTTCCAGGTTTTCATCTAAAATTTCCCTCTTTGAAAATGTGGACATGTGCCATATTGTGAATTCCTCAGATTACCTACAGGGGACACACTATCACTCACAAAATACTTCTGACTTCTAGAACACCATGCATCTAGGCCCTGAACTCGTTTAAAATGCTAAGAATCCTATTATATTTTACTTAATGAACTTATAAATAACAAAAAGAACTTAACTCCTCACATTACCTTATTTCTTCATGTTTCTTCAAAGTTTTAGCTATTCATACGTGTTTTAATATAGCTAAAATAATAATATTGTGTAACAGTTTGTTTACCTAAATAACTCAAGAAGCAACCTAAATATTACAAATTGCCCAGCTGGTGTTGCTCAGTGGTTGAGCGTGGACCCATAGACCAGGAGGTCACAATTTGATTCCCGGTCGAGGCGTATGCCTGGGTTGTGGGCTGGATCCCCCAACGGGGGCATGCAGGAGGCAGCTGATAGATTCTCATCACTGATGTTTCTATTTCTCCCTCTCTCTTCCTCTCTGAAAGCAATAAAAACATTTAAAAATATGTATTACAAATAATAGAATTTATTACAATGGAGGGATAACATGCAGAAATAACTTTTCTTTATATATGCAAACAGTAAGTTAAAGATATAACCAAAGAAAAGACCCAATAGCAACAAAACAGATAAAATGACTAGGAATAACCTTAACAAGAATGTACACAATATGTATGAATGAAATTTTAAAATGCTACCCACATAAAAGAAAGTTGAACAAATGAAAAGTAACATTGTATTCTTGGATAGAGAAAACAAGGATGTCAATTTCCCAAATTTGTCTATAAATTTAATATAATCTAGATTAAGATATCAGCAAGATTTTAAAAAATAAAGCTTATTTTAAAGTTCAAGTGTTAAAATAAGAATTGAAAGTTTTGAAAAAGCAGAGCAAGCTAACCCAACCAGATATAAAAATGCATTGTATTATGACGCTACAATAATTAAAACAGTGGAATGATGCCCTGTGAATAGACAAATTGATGGAACGGAATAGAAGGTCCAGTGATAGACCCAAATTCATATGGAAATTTTGTATGATAAAAACCTCTCTTTAGATGAGTGGGGAAATAGCATTATATAATAAATGTTGTTGGGACACTGAATGGGAAAGAATATTGGACCCCTACATCATACTCTTCACCAAAATCAATTCCTATGGCCCTCACCAGGTGGCTCAGTTGATGAGAGCATCGTTCTGATAAGCCAAGGTTGCAGAGCTTGATCTCCAGTCAGGAACCATACAAGAAGCAACAATGAATGCATAAACAAGTGGAATAACAAATCGATGTTTCTTTCCTTTTCTCTCTAATAAATGAAAAACATTTTTTTAATTCCTTACGGGTTTTAGTAGCCACTGATAACTAATATAAGACACTGGGAGCCACCTAAAACATAAGGGTACAAAGAGGTGGAAAGTAAAAGAGTAAAATATATATGCAAACATAAACCAAATGAACATATAACAACATATAGTAGACCTGAAGGCAAAAAGCATTACGAGGAATAAATAAGAGCACTCTATAACAAAAAGTTCAATTTACCAGGAAGTTCTAAATTTGTATGCATTTAATAACAGGTACAAGAAAAAATAGACATTTGTAGTCATAACACAAGGTTTAACATACCTCTCTCATTCCATGACAGATATTCTTGGCAACTTTAAGATGTACAATAAATTAACTGCAGTCACCATGCTTTATATTAGATCCTCAGAATTTATTCTTATAACAAAGTTTGACCTACATGTCACCATTTTCCCCTCCCCCATCTCCAAAGCCTTATTCCAAATTTCTGCACTTTGTACCACACCACAGTGCCTACACCCAGGAGGAAACTGATCTTTATTTCCCCTGGAGAGAGCTCCAGTGAGATACTAAAAAGCTTTGTCTTACCCTTATCCAATATCCCATATGTTAAAGAAAAAACTGTATAGCATACTATAAAAGACAAAAAACACATAATCTCAATGAACACAAAAAGCATTTGGAAAAAGTCCATGGTTAAAACCTTCACCACTAGGAATAAAAGGGAACTTCCTTAACTTGATAAAGGGCATCTAGGAAAAGCCTATAGCTAACATATTTAATGAAGAAAGGCAACGCTTGCCCCCTAAAATCAGAACAAGACAAGGATGTCTGCTCTCTATTCAACATTGTACTGGAGGTTTCAGCCATTAGAAATTAATACATAGTATGCTTATCACATTTGTAGATTGGCTACAGAATGTTATGATCAATAGGATATGACCCAAAATTATTGCAACAGGCTGGAACGATTAACAGCGTAAACGAGATGTAAATTAAAACCCAAATGAATACGTTTAGGTTTAAAAACCAACTAGAAGTTACAAAATTATGCAAAAGAATTGCTGAATATCTACTGTGTGCCATGCACTAGAGATGGAGGCATGATTCCTTCCTAGGTGGACTAATTCCAGACCCAAAAAAATGTCTACGCTGGACCAAGACTTCCTGTGACCTCTCAGCTCCTTGGCACTTGTTAATATAATTCCCTAATTCAACTGTGTTAATTCTTCGGGGCCCAGATCGCATACTGTACTTTGAGTCTCCAAGGTTTGCAATAATTACCAGGAGTTCAATACCTTCCTCTTGAATGACTTCATTGGCCCTGGACCCTGAGGCCGATTAAGTACTCGGAAAGTAAGGAAGCCGTTTGACGCGAAAACGTGAATTGCGCGTTTTAGGAAGACAATGCCTGGAACGGAGCCTAGAAAGGCCTGGAATTCTAACAACTCTCGGAGTGTGGGGAGGTGTCCGGAAGCGTTTCGGGGATTACCTCTCTGAGCATGAGCGGAAGCCACGCTTTGAGCAGTCGGCCGGGTGGGTGGTTGGTTTGGGAGGGGGGCGGTACTGATAAGCGCCATATTCAGGACAGGGTGGTCCGTTTCCATTCTGTTCTTCCCGTTGTACCTGCGAACAGGTGACAAATTCGTCTTCGCTACTAGAAAATAAAGGTCACGTTGGAGGAAGTCTTAAGGCAGCCCAACTCTCCATTTTCCCGTAGTAAAGATGGCTGCGCCCAGAATGTAAACGACAGGCAAAACCACTTCCGCGTTTCTCCTGCGCCCTCACCCAAGATGGCGGACGAGGCCACCCGGCGTGTAGTGTCGGAGATTCCGGTGCTGAAGACTAACGCCGGACCTCGAGATCGGGAGTTGTGGGTGCAGCGCCTCAAGGAGGAGTATCAGTCTCTTATCCGGGTCAGTTGTGCTACTGCGACCTTTCGCGTCGCAAAAGCGTTACCGGTAATGTGTGCTTAGGAATAGGCTCCGTGTGGAAGCCCTTTCCGCTCTTAAAGTTGAACTCCCAAATTCATAGAAACTGTAGAAATGCGGGGGTGGGGGTGGGGAGCGCAGAAGAGACTCGCGTGGGGAGCCACAGTCGGACCAGGCTTTCTGTCTGAAAGCAGCACTGACTTTAGGGATGCGCCTCTGGGAAGGTGACGTGTCCCGCTGGCTCGGGCGCTTGCTCCCCCGGACGTGAGGAGGTGGTCTCTCTGCCCCCCTTCACTCCTGGGGGAGGAACACGCGTTAGGGCCGAAAACTCAAGCAGGTGGTAGTTGCAGAATCGCGGAGCTGAGCTCGCCGTCACGAAGGAGCCATGCTCTCAGTTAATCTCCCTTCTCTGTAAGAAAAAAGTTTGGTCAGTGGTCTCTTGTTTCCTGCCACGTGCTGACATTCACTAAAGATAATCTTTATTATACACCTAGTACCTAGGAAGGGGATCCAAAGCCGAATAAGGTAGAGCCTACTGAGGTACAGAAACGATCATTAAAACACATTGTTTAAGTGGAGACAGGGAGGCTGAGAAACTGCTTGGATGTTTTGAAGCAGGGGGTGAGATGCCTAATCCAGTTTGGGTCTGGTCAGGGAAGGCTTCCTGGAAGAGGCAGTGCTTGAGCTGAGACTTATCCTGTAAACATAAGCCAGCCAGATAAAACATGAAGGTAAAGGAAGGACATTCATGGCAAAAGGGACAGAATGAACAAAGGCATAGATGATAGAAACACCATGATGTGTATGAAGAAACATAATTAAGAGTTGCTACAGCATCAAATGTGTGGCAGGGGGTGGTGAGCAAGGTTTGAAAGGTAGGTTGGAGCACTCGAATTTTATCTTGGAGGCTTTGGGGTACTTTTAAAGATTTTAACTCAGGAATAACATGGTCAGATTTGGGTTTAGATCATTCACAGTGGCAGTAGAGAGGAAAATAGAATTGACAGGGATAAGATTGAAAGTAGGAAACAAGTTAGGAGGCTGCCATTAATCCAGCAAAAGAAAGGTGATCTAACCTCTGCAGTTAGTTATAGTGAGAACTGAGAGGAAAGGTAGGTTTCAAGAATATTCAGAAGGTAAAATCAGCAGGACATCGTTACGGTTGATGGACTAGAGTAAAGGAGAGGGAAGGTCAAGAATGATTCCAGGTTTCTGGTGTGGTAATCTGAGTGGTAATCTGAGATTGATGCATTGGAGAAATAGGTCTGAAGGAACAGAGGGAAATGCTGAGCTTGAGATACCTGTGAAACAAAGATAGAAATTTCAGTATATATAGTTGGATACTGGAGGCTAAAGCTCTGAGAAAACATCTGGATTAAAGATAAAGATTTGGAAGTCATCAGCAATCTATTCTCTGTTCTGGGCAAGTTGCTAGTCCTCTGCTTACCAGTGTAACTTTGTTTTTAATTTTGCTTAAGTCTGAAAAGTTTGGTAAAAATACTAAGAGAGAAAGTAATCACATAATTTTCTTTTGAGGGGAGGGGGACTGCCCTTGGTTCCAGCTTCCCCCTCAAAGACTGGATCCTCTGCTTTTAGTATGTGGAGAGCAACAAGATCGCAGACACCGATTGGTTCCGACTGGAGTCTAACAAGGAAGGGACTCGGTAGGCAGACCCTCTGGGGATATTGGGGTGGGAATCTTACATGGCTTCAGCATTTAGTGTCTCAAAGCTCACTACCAGGTCATCCCTGCCTCATATTGGCTGTGTCCACTCCCACAGCTCCAGAGTTTCCCAGTTCCAATCCCATGAGTCTACCAGGCTGGTCACTTAAGCCAAGAAGATGTCATTTGAGTATGAGCAGAGTGGTTAAATTGGACTGAGGTTTGGTCTTTATTTTAGGTGGTTTGGAAAATGCTGGTATATCCATGATCTCCTCAAATATGAGTTTGACATCGAGTTTGATGTGAGTATGATAAAGTGGGAAATACGGAGGTTAACAAGCTAAGATTTCTTGAAAGGACTAAAGAAAACTTTTCAAATGGGAGGTAAAAGCTGAGGTTTGAAGCAAGCATAGGTTACAGTTACTGATTACCAAGTCCAGAATCATGGTGTGCACATGCTGCTTATGGAGTTTGCCAAACATTTCAGTTCAACCAAGAAATGTGGGTCTAATTACATTATTTCCTTTTTTTTTTTTTTAATATTTTTTTGATTTTAGAGAGAGAGGAAGGGTGAGAGAGGGATAGAAACATTGATGAGAGAGAAACATCGATCAGCTGCCTCTTGCCCACCCACTACTGGGGATCAAGCCTGCAACCTGGGCATGTGCCCTGACTGGGAATCGAACCGGTGACCTCTTGGTGCATGGCATGACACTGAACCAGCTGAGCCACACCGGCTGGGCACATTAGTTCCTTTCTATCCTGATTCTCTTTTATTAAGGTTTTATAATTCCTCCAGATTCCAATCACATATCCTACTACTGCCCCAGAAATTGCAGTCCCTGAACTGGATGGAAAAACAGCCAAGATGTACAGGTAGGACTGAATAGGAGATGGGAATGGTCAAAAAAGGGCTTAGGGAAGACCCCTGGGAGGCAGGAGTTTTCCCAGAGTCTGCTGACCTAGAGGGGCCCCAGGCCTCCTTCTGTCAAGCCTGGGCAGTGTACTTAGCTGACTTGTTCTCAGTTTGGATCACTAACAGTCTTGTGCTCCCAAGAGGATGCTGTGTTTCATGGTAAACCTTGCATGTCAACACCTCTTCCCTCTTGTCTCTTTCAGGGGTGGCAAAATTTGTCTGACTGATCACTTTAAGCCTTTGTGGGCCAGGAATGTGCCCAAGTTTGGACTAGCTCATCTCATGGCTCTGGGGGTAAGTTTGGGGTATTTTGTATATAAGAGGGGGAAAGGGTTAGACCCTGAGAACTATAAAAAAAGTAACTGATCCACTCTTACATCGATGCTTCTCTGTCCTTCTCCCTTCCTCCTCCACCACCCCCCAAAATCAGTAAGTATAAAAAAGAAGAGTAACTGAGAATAAACAAGAAATAACAGTGTTGTCCCTTGGGTAAGTGTTCCCCTAGAATCTCTCTAGGAAGGAGCTTCTGATGGAACAAAATGCATTGCCTAGGTGGTAGTAATCTTACAGGATCTCTCTTGTATTGCAGCTGGGTCCGTGGCTGGCAGTGGAAATCCCCGATCTGATTCAGAAAGGTGTTATTCAGCATAAAGAGAAATGCAACTGAAGGATCAAGACACTGAGGCTGGATAACCTTTGATAGGCTATGTTCCGTTTTCCTGTGTGTCCCTTACTCATCTAATGGCTTCCCTCACTCTCCTTCACCCACAATTGTTACTAAGTAGCTGCAGCAGGGATTGTTGGAACAACAACAAACAAACAGTATTGCTACTGAATCTCTAAGGCTACACCAGGAGGGGAAAACCTGGGGCTTTGGAAAACCAAAAGGCCATTTATATTCCTTCCCGGGGTGGAGCAGTGTGAGGTCCTGGAGGGACAGGGGTGATGGAAAGTGGGTACATAGTCGTTTTGGTTTCTGGAGATAACTCATCAATAAAAGCTGCTTCCTCTGGTGGCCCGTGGTTCTCATTGGCGGTTGTTAACAGTGGATGAGGAGGCCAAGACACATGTACAACTGCAGTCGTTTGGGAGAGGGGGAGATGGAGGATGCTCTGGTCAGGAGCTGGGGAGTGAATGGAAAAGGCTTGACTGCTCTCCCTGCTGCTGAGGTCTTCCTTTGCCTTTTCGAGGGGAGCCTCAGGTGCAAGGTGCTTGAGGAAAGGCTTTGCAAGGCCGGCTTTCCCAGCATACCACGGGGATAGTCCTGTCCCTGCTGCTGAACCCACGGCCGCAGCTCCCTGGGAAGGACCTGCGCTGCAAGCCCGGGGGCCACGCTCCAGTGGTCAGATCACATCCTTTGGGCCACGGAGTGAGGTGACGGGACCCTATACCTCAGGGTCTTCGTTTGCTGCAATTCTGGGCAAGGCTGAGAACTGGTGGTTCTTAAGTTGGCTGCGTTTCCATGGTGTCGCCCGGGGAGTCGAGGGGCGGGGTCGCGCAAGCGCCAAGGAAGCAAGCGCGCCGGTCCGAGCGCGGTTGCGCAGGCGCTGTAAGAGACGCTGAAGCCGGCGGATGGTGGCGGGCGGGACCAACAAAGATGGCGGCGGCCCCGGCGGCGGGAGCGACCAGGGCGACAGCTGCCGCTGAAGCTGCAGCCGGGCCCGTGGGGATGCTGCACGGGGGCAGTGGGGGGCGGCCCTGAGCTTGGGGCCTGGCCCTGGCTGGGCTCCCCTGCCGCTCCCCAGGGGACAGGTACGGGCCGCGGCGTTACTACCGGCGGCGGGGGGGAATGCCCCGAACCCGGGAGGACGCGGTCCCCCGAGGCCGAGGCCAGGGGCGGGCGGGCCCGGGGGAACTGGGCTGCGGGGGCCGCGGGGAATACAGCGCCGGGCTCCGGAGCCAATCAGCGGCCTCGGCCTTTCTGCCCTCGAGGGGGGCGGACCCGCCGAGGCCCTGCCGCGGTGCGGGAGGTGCAGAGGTGGGGGTCAGGGAGTGCCCGCCCTCCCGCCGAGGCCTGAGCCCCAGCACCGCGTTGGAGGTCCAGGGTGGGGGAGGGAGTCGCAAGTCACCCATTTGGTCGGCTTCCTTTGCAGCCCGGAGGGCCAGGGGTTGAGGGTGGGATGCTGTCTTCTGGGCTGTCGTCCTTGCACCCACACCCCCATTGACCAGGGGGCCTAAGGGAGTCTGGGTACATCCCACTTGACCTCCCAGGTATGGGGGCCCTTGTCACGAGCGTTTAGATGGTAAAGACAGCTGAGATGGGGGCTATCATCGGCTTCTCGGTAAAGCTGTTTTCTGCAGGGAGGTAGTGAGGAATATAGGAGTCCAAGCAGTGGGCCGCTGGCTCTCACTCATTTGTACTCAACAGATACTAAGTATTTACTTGGTGTGGAACATTGTGCTAGGTGCCGGGGGTGCAGTGACTGATATGGTAACATGGTTCCTGCCGTCAGGGCATGCAGGTGCTAGTATGGTGGCTTAGGTTTCCCCTGCGTGCATACTCACATGCCGACCTCTCCTCTTCTCCCAGGTCCAGCCTGTGGTGTCCACAATGCCCCAGGCCTCCGAGCACCGCCTGGGCCGGACCAGAGAGCCCCCTGTTAATGTTCAGCCTCGAGTGGGATCCAAACTACCGTTTGCCCCCCGGGCCCGCAGCAAGGAGCGCCGAAACCCAGCCCCTGGGCCAAACCCCATGTTACGGCCTCTGCCTCCCCGGCCAGGTCCGCCTGAGGAACGGCTCAAGAAACTGGAGCTAGGACGGGCACGGACCTCAGGCCCTCGTACCAGAGGTCCCCTTCGGGCAGATCATGGAGTTCCCCTGCCTGGCTCACCACCCCCAGCTGTGGCTCTGCCTCTCCCATCCAGGACCAACCTAGCCCGATCCAAGTCTGTGAGCAGTGGGGACCTGCGTCCAATGGGAGGGCACCGAGGCGCTGGAGAGCTGGGGGCTGCGCTGAGCCGCCTGGCGCTCAGGCCGGAACCACCCACTCTGAGACGGAGCACCTCCCTCCGCCGCCTCGGGGGCTTTCCTGGGCCCCCCACCTTGCTCAGCATTCGGATGGAGCCCCCTGCTTCCCATGGTACTTTCCATGTGTTATCTGCCCGGCCCTCGGAGCCTTTCTACTCTGATGACAAGACGGTGAGGACTTGCAGCACACGTGGCCTTCCGTTCTCATGTTCCTCCAGCTTTCTTGCCATAGTATGGCTTTCCTTGCCCCTTTTCCCAAGTTCCTTTTTTTTTATTTTTTATTTTTTATTGATTTCAGAGAGAGGAAGGGAGAGGGGGAGAGAGAGAGAAACATCAGTGATGAAAGGGAATCATCGATTGGCTGCCTCCTGCACAATCCCTGCTAGAGATTGAGCCCACAACCCAGGCATGTACTCTGACCAGGGATGAAACTGACCTCCAGGTTCCAGTGGATGTTCAGCCATGGATCCACACGGCCTGGCTCAAGTTCCTTTTTTAGCCCCTCATTACAGCATTTGGACTCTTCTCTCCCTTACTTAAGTACCCTTTTGGGGTTGTCTGTCACTCCCTAGCATGCTGCGCCACTTCAGTTCCTAGGAAATTAACCCAACCATTTGGAATTCTCTTTTGGGTCCCCCAGGCCCTTACTTTCCCTTGCAGAGCCTTCTCTCCTAGGACACTACCTAGGCCTAATTAATCTCTGGAGCTGAGGAGGGGCGGGCTCAGAAAATGTGAGCTAGTGTGCTTGCCCATTTCTCAAGCCAAATGAACTAGGCTGGTTGCATTTGGAGCTATCAGGAGAGGGGGCAGGAAGGAGCCACGGGGGCAGGAGGGGGACTTGGAAGCAGCAAGGTGGGAGTGGGGAGCAGCTGGGCAACCATGCCAGTGCTTGGGGAGTTGCCCCAGGAGCTGCATTGCCGGCTAGCTGGGCAGAGGAGTAAGTGGGGAACAGGTGGGACTGCCATGGCTGAATCCGTGGTACATTCAGCTGTGATGGGCTTACTACTCATGGCCAATGAGGTAGGGAGACCCCAATACCCAGTGAGAGAAAGGATAAAGTTTGGGGTGAAGTATTGGGTGGGCAAAGCAATGGGCAGCATGCTGTTGAAAGGTTAAAGTGCCACATGATATATGGGAACCTGCTGACTGCACTCTGACCTTCCAGGCTCATCACACACTGCTTCTGGGCTCTGGTCATGTTGGTCTCCGAAATCTGGGAAACACGGTAAGAGTCATTCTCCTGTCCTTCCTGTCTAACAGGAATGTGAACCTGTGCTGGGGGTGGGAACCTGCTGGCTTGGGGAAGGAGAGCTCTGAAGCTCTGCTAGGCTCCTTAGGCCTGGTCTGGAGAGATAACAGCAGTGTCTCTGCTGCTCCTCAGTGCTTCCTGAATGCCGTGCTACAGTGTTTGAGCAGCACTCGGCCTCTCCGGGACTTCTGTCTGCGAAGGGACTTCCGGCAAGAGGTGCCTGGAGGGGGCCGAGCCCAAGAGCTCACTGAAGGTGGGGCAACAACTCCTGCCCCCCCAAGTCCTCTTCTCCCCAACCCCTAGCAGGTCCAACTGCCAGTGTTGGCAGCCCCAGCCCTCAAATCTGGCATTTGTATCTTTTTCCTGGCGCCTACTTTGTAAAGGTTGTTTTCCACCTCAGTCTCCTCTTGCTTGCCTCTTCTAGTCACTAACCTTTGTTTCCCTTTCTCGCTCCCACCTTAATAGCCTTTGCAGATGTGATTGGTGCCCTGTGGCACCCTGACTCCTGTGAGGCTGTGAATCCTACTCGATTCCGAGCTGTCTTCCAGAAATACGTTCCCTCCTTCTCTGGATACAGGTGGGAGAGCTGGAGGGTATGGAATTTCTCTCTCGCCATATCTGGGGATAGGGCCAAGCAGGGGCCCTGGCAGCATTGTTTTGAGCCTTGGGATATCCTTAATCCAGGAAGTGGGGACCAGTGTCTGGCAGGGGATTATGTCTGTGGACTAGGGGGATCAGTTGCCCATACTCTTTGGCTGTAGCCAGCAGGATGCCCAGGAGTTCCTGAAGCTCCTCATGGAGCGGCTACACCTTGAAATCAACCGACGAGGCCGCCGGGCTCCACCAATCCTGGCCAGTAGTCCAGCCCCCTGTCCACCCCGCTGTGGAGGGGCTCTGCTGGAAGAACCTGACTTAAGGTAAAGCTACTCTCCCTCCCTCTTCTCCCCAGCACTTTACCGGTAACATTTTCCTTCCCAGAGCAGAGTTAGTCAAGACTGAGGGTATAGGGTCCAGGAAATGCATGGCCTAGAGAATGGTCTGAGAAGCCGTGCAGAATGGGAGGGCTGAGGCAGGTGGAGCAGAAGGCAGTGCTGGGGTTGTCGCCATGTGGAAGGAGGAGGGGATAATTAATTACAACAAGGTACATAGAGGGCTTGAAGCCCGAGGGAGGAAGAGAGCATGCGCCTCTTGTCTGCATCCCTTCCTTTTCCTCTTACCTTGGCTTTCCCCAGAAAGCCCTCTGAAGCATTACTCCTTTGACTCTTCCTTGAAATTTAGAGAAGGAGCTGAGGTATGGGTGGGGTACAGGGCTCTGTGAATCATTTCAGTGGTGTTCGTGTGCCCAGTTTTCCTGCTGTCTCATGGGTGCTCCCATGTCCCTTCATCTGTGGTAGTGATGATGACCGGGCCAACCTAATGTGGAAGCGGTACCTGGAGCGAGAGGACAGCAAGATTGTGGGTATGGAATGAGCACAGCAATGGGGGAAATCAGCTCGGGGTGGGGGGGGTAGGGGGGTGGGGGGTGGAGGTGCAGGCTTGGGAGGGAGAAAATGACACTGTCAAGAGGTGTGGGAAGAGGGCGGGTGATGAAAACGTGGAACAGGCTTGTTAGGAGTGTTGGTGGTGGGGATGGAGGTCAGGCAAGGGTGTGGGAAGAGACGGAATCAGAACAAGCATCTCAGCGTCCCACAGTGACTTTCTCCTGCTCTTTGCTTTTATCTAGACCTGTTTGTGGGCCAGTTGAAAAGTTGTCTCAAGTGCCAGGCCTGTGGGTATCGCTCCACGACCTTCGAGGTTTTTTGTGACCTGTCCCTGCCCATCCCCAAGGTGGGATTCCAGAGGATTCCAGGGGTGGATGGGACATGGGTTCAGTGACCCAGCCCTACCCACCCCCAGGGTGTGGGAGGGAACCCTTTGGGTCTCTGGAGAATTGAAACCTGGATTAAGAAGAGTTGGAAAAGGAAATTCAGAAGACGCTGATCTTCATTCCCCTTTCCCTCCAGAAAGGATTTGCTGGGGGCAAAGTGTCTCTGCGGGACTGTTTCAGCCTTTTCACCAAGGAGGAAGAGCTCGAGTCGGAAAACGCCCCAGTACGTGGGGCTCAAGCCTGGGGGGCTTCATATGCGTAAAAGGGGTTGCATGATGCCTTACTATGGGGAATACTTTTATGTGGGGGTTTGTGTTGGAGTCTCCGGTAAGTCCTAGCACTCGTAGGGCAAAGGGGGCCCAGAGGATACAGAAGTAATGAGAAGCATGGTAAGTTTGTATGTGTCAGGGTGTCGGAAAAGCCATTCAACATGAGGAGCACAGTAACCTAACATTAAGTGACATTTATTCAGGTATGTGACCGCTGTCGGCAGAAAACACGAAGTACCAAAAAGTTGACAGTACAGAGATTCCCCCGAATCCTCGTGCTCCGTATCCTGATCTCCAAATTCCGCCTCTCCTGTCGATTCTTCTCATTCCCCGCGTTTGCGGGGCTGGGCCTCTGGGAAGTGACTTCCTCAGGGAAGCTCCAGCTCCCCCTGCCGTCCACCGGGCGGAGCGCACGCGGGAGGGCGCGGGCCCTCGAGGCCGCCGCCTCTTCTCTATGCTCCTTAACCAGGGCTTAGATCTTAATCGGTTTTCCGCATCCCGAGGCTCCATCAAGAAAAGTTCCGTAGGTGTAGACTTCCCGCTGCAGCGACTGAGCCTAGGGGACTTTGCCAGTGACAAGGCCGGTGAGTCTGCCGGGAGCCCGGAGCGCCCGGGGGGAGGGCGTGGGCACCGCCGCTGGAACCCGCGCCTCCGCTCCGCAGGAAGCCCGGTCTACCAGCTGTACGCCCTCTGCAACCACTCGGGCAGCGTCCACTACGGCCACTACACAGCCCTGTGCCGGTGCCAGACCGGCTGGCACGTCTACAACGACTCTCGGTGAGAACAGCCTCCCGCGGCTCCCGCCGCCCCGAGGCGAAGCCCCGGAGGGCAGAGCCTGGTGAGGCGGGGCCTCCTGACCCCGCTGCGCGCCGGCCGGGGAGGGACCGGCCGGAGCGTCACCCTCCCGCCCCTTCTCCCCAGGGTCTCCCCGGTCAGTGAGAACCAGGTGGCCTCCAGCGAGGGCTACGTGCTGTTCTACCAGCTGACGCAGGAGCCGCCCCGGGGCCTGTGACGCCCCACACCCCGGACCGTGAAACCCTTTCAACACCCTTAAGCCCCAGGCTCCCCATTTACCTCAGAGACGTCTATTTTTGTGTCTTTTTCATTGGGGAGGGGGTGGGGTGATTGTAGCTCCCATTATTTTTTTTATTAAAAAGTACCCTTCCACCTGGAGGTCCCCTTGTCTCCCGGCCCCATGTACAAAGCTCCCCAGGCCCTGCCCGTGTACAGCCCCCGGACTCTACAATCTCACTTTTTGTGAATAAATTTATTAAGAAAAACTGGTCCTTGTTTGTACTTATGCTTGGGGCGGGGTGGGAAGAATTGGATCTTCCCCGACCCGTCGAGCGGAAGGAGGGCAGGCAAACTCGAGGCGAAGGGGGCTGGCTCTCGAGGGCGGGCACCCCGGGGCCCTGCGGACGGGCGCGCGCGGCCGGGCGGCCCTCGCTCCCGCAGCCAGGCTGTTGCCAACACCAGGAGCTGTTTACCGAGCCGCGTCCCCGCGGGCCAGCCTCCCGGGCCCCGGCGCGCGGAGCCGTCCTCCTGGGCTCTCGCCTGGCTGGGCCTGGAGCCAGCGCCGGGCGCCGCCCCCGCCGCCGCGCCGCTTAACCGCCCGCTCCGCGAACCACCTCCCACCGCCCGCGTGCGCAGCCCGCCCGGTGTTTTCATTGGCGAGCGTCAGCCGGGACATTCTGGGCCCACCAATCAGAAGCAAGGAGCACTGCGCCGGCGCGGGCCGCGGGGGCGCTAGGCTGAGGCTTAGGGGCGGCGCCGGGTGCGCCCCGCGCCGCGCGCGCAGATAGCGCGGGTGTGGCGCTTATCTTCCCGCGGAGCGTGGGCGGGGAGCAGGAGGACCTGCACCTGCTCCCCCTCCCTTTCTCTTCTCGCGCTCGTGGGTGAGTCCTGCGCCCCGAGCGGGGGCCTCGCGCTCGGCCTTAGCCCCGGAAAGCGCGAGTGGCGGGGGAGCGCGGGCCCGCGGGCTCTGCAGGGAGGGTGCCCGGCCCTGCCCGCGCCGCCCCCTCCCTCGGACTCCCCATGGGCCGGACCGTGGTCGTGCTGGGCGGAGGCATCAGCGGCTTGGCCGCCAGTTACCACCTGAGCCGGGCCCCCAGCCCTCCCAAGGTGAGTGCCGCGGGCGGCAGGGAGCCTCCTTTACTCTCTGACCCCGCCGCCGGCCCGAGGGTGTCGCCGCCGCTCCGGACCCTCCGCCCGGCGCGGCGCGCGAGGCCGGGCTGCAGCGTCCACCCCCCTTGCCCCAGGTGGTCCTGGTGGAGGGCAGCGAGCGCCTGGGAGGCTGGATCCGCTCTGTGCGGGGGCCTGGTGGTGCCGTCTTCGAACTTGGGCCTCGAGGAATTCGGCCTGCGGGAGCGCTGGGAGCCCGGACCCTGCTCATGGTGAGAGGCTGGGGACCGCCCCGAAGGTTGGGGTTCGTTAGAGGACAGACTGGGGAAAGGAAGTATATAATTCTTTACTTAGTGTCTCCTCTTCCCGGGGACGTTTGGGGAGCAGGTTTCTGAACTTGGCTTGGACTCAGAAGTGTTACCTGTCCGCGGAGACCATCCAGCTGCCCAGAACAGGTTCCTGTATGTAGACGGTGCCCTGCATGCCCTGCCCTCTGGCATCAGGTGACACTACCACCTCCTTACAGCACCTCCTTCTGCTTTGCCCCGTCCTCGCATCCCTGCCGTGTCCTCACTGCCCAGTCTGTCTGTCCTCCCAAGCCAAAGGGGCCAAATGAATGGAAGTGAGCCTGGAGCTGGGATGGAATCAGCTCCCTCCTCACTGCGCCCTCCTCCATGCAGCGGGCTACTCCGCCCTTCGCCTCCCTTCTCCAGACCTCTGTATTGGGCTGGGCTGAGGGACCTGACCACACCCCAGGGCAAAGACACTGACGAGACTGTGCACAGTTTTGCCGAGCGCCGCCTTGGACCTGAGGTGACACTGCCCAGAGTCCCCAAATCCTTCTCCTCCTAAATCAGCCATAGAGCCCCCACTCACACTGGCCACCTGGAGCTCCTCTGTGTCACTTGGGAGTGTCCCCTCTCTTTTCATACCCAGTAGTTCCCAAAACTCGGTGTCGGAGGGCAAATGCCTCTCTCCCTTCTCCTCCCTCTGTAAGACTGGGGCTGCTTCCCAACCCAGACCCTACCTGCTCAACCTCTCCTCACCCCCACCAGCAGGGCAGTGAGAGTTCTTGGCCTCTTAGTCCCCATCTCGCCCCTAAGGTGGCGTCTCTAGCCATGGACAGCCTCTGCCGTGGAGTGTTTGCAGGCAACAGCCGTGAGCTCAGCGTACGGTCCTGCTTTCCCAGTCTCTTTCAAGCTGAGCAAACCCATCGTTCCATATTACTGGGGCTGCTCCTGGGGGCAGGTGAGGGGAACATGGTTCAGGGGTCAAGACATTAGGGACTGCCAGGGCGAGACTGGAGGCCTGAGAGCTACTTGGATTCTTCTGTATTCCTCCTCTGCAGGGCGGACCTCATGGCCAGACTCAGCTCTCATTCGGCAGGCCCGAGCTGAACGCTGGAGTCAGTGGTCACTCCGAGGAGGCCTGGAGATGTTGCCCCAGGCGCTTAACACTCACCTGACCAGTAGGGAGGTCACTGTTCTCAGAGGCCAGCCGGTCTGTGGGCTCAGCCTCCAGGCAGGACGCTGGAAGGTAGGAGAACCCCCTGGAGTGTAATGAACCTGTGTTAAGAGTTTCCGTCTTTTGCCTGTTTGTTTTTTTTTAATTATTTTTATTGACTGTAGAAAGAGAGGGAAATATCGATTTATTATTCCCCTTATTCTTGCATTCATTGGTTAAGTCTTATATGTGCCGTGACCTGGGTCAAACCCACAACTTTGACGTATGGGGACGATGCTCTGACAACTGAGCAACCCGGCCAGGAGTGCCCAATGTTTTAACCAGGCCAGGGCTGGCCCAACTGGAGTTGCTTATTGTTTTCCTGGCCCAGAAGCTATTTAAATATGAGCCTTATTTGTGGACCTTCCTCCAAGACCCACTTGACCCAAGTCTGTGCATAGAGTGTGTTTAAGTGGCTGAGAGGTCGGGGCAGGAACAACCCAGGTCCACTAAACAGCTCAGAGGACACCCTAGCCTGTCTGACCCACTTAACTGGAGTAATGGGTAATTTTCATGCTCACTACCAGGCTCTCCTGTCACCTGGGTGCCCCAGAAGCTGAGGCAAAACTCCCTCTGTATGTTTCAAATGTTTTCATCTCTCAGGTGTCTCTGGGGGACAGCTGCTTGGAGGCTGACCATGTTATTAGTGCTCTTCCAGCTTCAGGTAACGGGGTAGCCGCCCTCCCCTTCCCCAACCAGGGTGAGGCAAGTTATAGGTTTCTGGGCCAGGAGGACCATACCATGCCCCTGGATTGTTCATTCGATGGAAGGCTAATCCCAAGAAGGGTAGATGAAGTTGTAGTGGGATTGCCTCCTAAGAAGGCCTCTGCCTGCTCCCTCCAGTGCTCAGCAAGCTGCTCCCTGCTGAGGCTGCACCTCTGGCTCGTGTCTTGAGCACCATCACTGCTGTGTCTGTGGCTGTGGTGAATCTGCAGTACCGAGGAGCCCGTCTGCCTGTCCAGGTGTGACACAGGAAGGGGAGACAAGGGCCCAAATGGAATCCTTCCTCCTTGACTGTCCTCTCCTACTCTCAGGGATTTGGACATTTGGTGCCATCTTCAGAAGACCCAGGCATCCTGGGAATCGTGTACGACTCAGTTGCTTTCCCTGAGCAGGATGGGAGCCCCCCTGGCCTCAGAGTGACTGTGAGAGGGGGCAGCTTTGCTTAATGGGGGTTTCCAAAGGGCTCCTGTGTGCCCAGTGTAGGTCAGTGCCATCTTCTTTCCCTAGGTGATGCTAGGAGGTTCCTGGTTACAGACGCTGGAAGCCAGAGGCTGTGTCTTATCTCAGGAACTGTTCCAACAGCGGGCACAGGAAGCAGCTGCCACACAGTTAGGACTAAAGGAGCCACCAAGTCACTGCTTGGTCCATCTACACAGGGTCAGCTGGGATGAATGACCTCAGCTCCCCACTGTAGGCCTTGAAGGCAGGGACTGGTATTTTTGTTATTGTCCACCAACGCCTGTGACATTAGTATAAACTTTTCCTTTTATCTCTTCTCTTTTCAGAACTGCATCCCCCAGTACACACTAGGCCACTGGAAAAAACTGGGTAAGTTGGGAAAGCAGCTGGGCTGAGGAGAACCAAGGAAATCAGACCCCAGCTGTGGCTTCCTTTGTCTTCTCCAGAGTCAGCTACCCGTTTCCTGGCCACTGGCAGGCTTCCCCTGACTCTGGCTGGAGCCTCCTACGAGGGGGTTGCTGTCAATGACTGTATAGAGAGCGGGCGCAAGGCAGCAGCCCGGGTCCTGGGCTCAGAACGCGACAGCTGATGTCCATACCCACCTCTTGCTCCCCCTGCTGGCCAGGACTCTCACCGTGAAAATAAAAGTTGCTCTGGATTGGCTTGATCTGGCTGTCCTATCACTGGCATTGGGGAGGAAGGGGTGCAAAAGCAGGAGCAAAGGTGCGACAGAGTCCTTTATTAGAAAATATATCAAAATCCCAGGCCCATGAGCCAGGTCTGGTACTGGCAGAAAGTACCCAGGGAGAGGCTTACTTCACCAATACACATCCTGGGAACCATAAATAGAATAAATATTCACAGAGGTCCCGGGAGAGGCCAGATCACTCTCCTCTCCGTGGAAGAGGAAGGGACTTGGGGTCCAGCCCTGCTCCTGCTCCAGGGGCAGGGAACTCCCAGGAGTCATCACATAAAATCATGACGTCAAGGATTCACAGTCATAAGCCCTGGCAAATGCCCCTATAAACAAAGACCACCAGGTCTAGAGGAGCCCAGCTCCAGTCCAGCAGTGAGGAGAAGCCCCTGCCCCCAGCACAGCACTAGGGTTGCCCCACATCCCTCTAAGAACAGCGAGGAGCTGAGGGTGGGAGAACACAACCCCTCTGATTCAGTTTCATGATTAAAGTAGGCAGGAAGGAGGAGTCAGTGTGAACCTTGTGGGGCTGTCTGGTTGGCAGTAGGCAGAGGGCCAGGCCTGGCTGGGGGCCGGCGCTGCAGCATCTCTTGGCGGAAGGCCTGGGAGGAGCCAGGTGGATAACGGGGACCAGAGGGAATCCGGGGACCCCGGGGGTCAGTTCCGATGTCTACTGTGATGTTGGTATAGAGAGGGCCCAACTCTCGAGCCAGCAATCGGTATGTCAGTGAGTTCATTCCATCTTGTGTCCAGGAATTCTGAGTACGGACCAGGAGGTCAAATCTGAGGGTTAGAGGTTAGAGACTAAGATCTAGGAACAGCCAGGAATCTAGGGATCTGTAGGAGTTTTCTGGCTGGAATGCAGAACCCCGAGGATCCAGTCACACTACCCAGGCAGTCCTCCCTGCCTACCTGTGCGGATTTTCCTCGTTGCCCTTGTCTCCTCGGTGCTTCACCATCTTATAGTGCCCCACAGATGCGGGGGGGCGAGAGATCTTCATGCCAGCCAGCCGTACCCTGTGGGAAAAGTGGGGGAACCTTGAAGGATCAGACTAGAGGAAAGCTGCTGACAGGTGCACAAGAAGAGCTGAGGCCAGCCAGGATGGGACTGCACGATTATCTACACTGAGAACTGTTACCAGTTAGGAAGAAAAGTTAACTTTTCCTAGTTAGTGCCAAATGTTGGGAGGGGAGAAAGGGCAAATGGAAAGAAGGAAACAGCCAAAGAGAACAGGAAAGCTGGGGGCCTTGAAGCAATTGGCAGAGGTGTGTCTGCACCTCCCACCTTCGTTCCCTGAATGGTCCCAGGAGCTACCCTAGCAGTCTGGGAAGGACTGGGAGAGGAGCCTTTTTGTCAAAAGGCAGGACACATTGACAAGTCGGAGTTGCAGACTCAAGCTCAGCCATTGTTGTTTAGCAGAGTGGCTGAGCTGCCCCACCTCCTTTGCCCTGTACCACCCGATCCAATGTGAAGGGTGGGTCCTAGACAGGAACCAGCCCCTAACTGACACAGGAGCAAGAGGTGAAGACGGCCTGGGAAGGGTACACTCAGGACAAGAATTCAGAGGCAACATCCCAGAGGACACAAGGGGAGAGGAGGCAATGGATCCAGTATGTTGAGCCCAAATATTCAAACCACAGATAGGAAATTGAGTCAGCTAAGGCTGAAGGTCAAAGGTTACACATGCTAAAAATGAGTTGGCATCATGCCAATGGCAGAGGCTTTGGAAAAAAGTGATTCTGGGCTCTATGAGTGCCTCCTCCTCTAGCCCCATAGGATATACCCAGCAGAAGCAGCACCAAACCATCTGTGGGCCCCTTTCCAGCTCGGGTCCCGTGATACTCTCCCAGTTGACCTAAGGCACCAAAGGGTGACGGGGAAGAGGAGCAGTGTGCAGAGCCTGACCCGGGTAGACTGAAAGGACTGAGGCGGAGGGATGGCAAGTGCAGGACCTGCAGCCGAGGTTAGTGCGAAAGGAGCATGGCCGGGGGCCTCGGAAGACAGGGCTGCAGGCTGGGGGCGGGGGGGTGGGGGGGTGGGGAGTCTGACCTGGCAGCAATGTCATCGTCCTCGCCGCCCCAGCCCCAGTATTCATTGGGAAAGCCATTCATCTTCAGGTACTGGTCGGGAGTGAGCGCCGAGACCCCTCCAAAGTACTGGGGGTATGGGAGGCTAGGGAAAGAGAGGCCCTTGGGTCCACAGGTCTGGGATACGTCCCTACCCACAATCCCCTCAGCCCGCCTCCTCCCTGCCGCCAGCGTCCTCGCAAGCCTTTTACCTGTATCCAAACTTGTTCATGGCGACAGCCACGTGCCGGGGCCCCCGGGGGTCACACACATACAGGTTGTGGTCGTTCTCCGGCAGGAGGTCCACGTCGTGCAGGAAGAGGCAGTCCCACTCCTCATCACGCAGGGCCTCCCGGACCCCGACGTTCAGCAGCTTTGCCCTGTTAAAAGTTCCATTTCCAGCCTGAAAGATAACAGAGGACCAGACACTGTGGGTGGATGGAGAAGGGGGCTGAGGGCAAGAGCGAAAGAGGAAAGCAAAGTGAGACGGAGGCAGGGGCAAGGAGTGCGAAGAGCGCTGTCCTGACCGTCCTCATCCACCAGGACGGTCTGCACAGCAGCTGGGGCTGGTGCTTCCCTGCTGCCGTTCAGCATGGAATCCTGACAACCAACCACATGAATAGGTGTGTATCAGTCACGACCCTGCCTCATTGTAGGGGTCAAGTATCTTGCTTAAGGTCACACATGGGACAATTAGCAGGACTACAATTTTAGCCCAAATCTGTCCAATTTCATATTCACACAATTCAAAATTCAACAAAGGAAAAACTTGGAAGCTCGCTGGACAGAGGGAGTGCCCTGTTTCGAATGAGGGGAAGTGTTGGCACAGCCGAGCCAGGGTTTCCCCGCATTCAACAGCCGGACCATCTTAAAATCAGTCCAGGGACCACCTATGAGGGAGGAGTGGCATTTGCTTGAGACTTCCTGACAAGAAAGCGGGGGCAGGTACCTGGTGGACAACATAGATGCCGTAAGCGAGCTGCTGGCGCTGCAGGAAGGGGTGCAGGTGGTAGAGCAGTAGGCGCAGGTGGTGCTCCCGGGCTCGATGTGGCACAATGACTGCTGTTCGGGAGCGGGGCTCACACCCTGCAGGGCGGTACCGGCCCCCCGCTTCCACCCGGGGATTCCTCTCCACAATCTCTGCCAGCGATGGCACTGGGCTAAAGGACACGGACACAGGACCCACTGTTGGAGGGAATGGCAAGTTGGGGATTAGAGGGTCAGGGAGCACAGGACCACCAGGGACTGGGACCACCTCTGCCCTGGCACTCCTGGTTTGTGGCTCAGCAACCCCCAAGGGCTCACTCCAAAATCGCACAGGCCGTGAGTCCCCATCACTGGGACGGCTTTGCAGAGCCTGAGAGGTGTGGACTCCTTACCTAGCCTACCTGCGTATTTCATGTTTCATAACCCTTTTGCTTTATAGGGTGGGAAGCTACAGTTAGGGGATGGAGAGAGCAGATGGACTTCCAGCTAACGAACTAAACCAAGACTCACCCACAGAGGAAGCAATTCCTAGCCTGGGCAGGAAGCAGCCTGTGCATGGACAGGCCCTGGAAAGCTCTGGTTCAACCCCAGGCCCAACTTAAACTCCAAATTCAGAGTCCACTCAGTCTCAGCCTCTGCCCACCTTCAGTCACATCAGCCTCCGGCCCTGAGCCCACTCCTGCCCCCAACCCTCCTGGCCTTTTCTTCACCTTCACCTACCTTCTGCACTCACCTAAGAAAGGAGACCGTTCTGGACAGTAAGGCAGACCTTGAGGAGCCAGAGGGCTGCCTGGGGCAACAGCAGGGGCCCCGGACAGGTGACTGAGGTTACTGTAGACGTCGTGGGGATGAGAATAGTCAAATGTGGGCCCCTGCTCTCGGCCAAACAGGGCGCTGAGGCTTCGGAAGCCCCCCAGTGACAGGTACATCATGACAGCCAGCTGGGAGCCCACAAGCAGGGCCAGAGTGCAGGGCCGCTCCAGCAGCCTCCGCAGCATCCTGGTGTGAGGTCTGAGGGCGGCAGGCAGGCAGAGCCAGCAGAGGACATCGTAGGGACGACGGTGGTGCCAGGGGTGAAGAGGGAAGGCGGGCTCACAGAAGGGAACACACAGGTGTGCCCAAGCCGGGGGGAGAGGCAGGAACCACCAGCAGCCCCACCACCGGCCACTTCCAGTCCAAGCCTCCCTCTCCTCCACCCTCCCCAACCCACTCCAGCCATGTACACAGTCCTCACCCCCAAGTCAGAAGAACCCCTCATCCATCAGAGGAGCCTCTGGAGAACCTCCCTTCCAATTTAGAGGGGGAGAGACTCACCTAGGTTCACGCTGTCTTCTTCCAGATCATGGGGGCTCTAGGGGGTCCCGGGGTAGCAGGCATTATCTAAAATTGGAAATGTCACAGAGGACAGAACGCCTCCACCCAGCACTCCAGCGGAGCTCCTGGGACCAGCTGGAACGAAAGTGGGCCGGGATCAACTGACCACCCGCAGAGGGGCGCAGAAGGGCCGGGAAGAAAAGGGGGGAAGTGAGGGGAGGTGCTGGAAACAGAAAAGGGGACGAGCGGGACACGCTAGGTCCCTGGCCTCTCCCACTGGCGACCCTGGCGTGTCAGGTTAACTCCATACCTACCCCCCCCCCCAGCAGGACCAACCTGTCTGGGGGCTGGGGACAGGGCAGCTAATGGAGACAGTGTTTGGGCCACGGGAGGGGCAGTCCGGACAGGCCTGCGGACTGGTCTCAGGAGAGCCAGCGCGGCGGGGGAAGCGGGCTCGTTTCCACGCCTCCCGCGCGCCTGGAGCGAGCTCCGCAGGCGCAGGGAGCGCGACCACCTGGGAGCCGCGGGCACACCCGGCGCGGCGCCCTCCCACCTGCCCCAGCCCCGGGGGGCACCTGTCGGGACCGGCCGGCGCGCCCGGAGGGTGGGGCGCGCTCGGCGGCGGGGGACCCCCGCGGCTTCGGGCGCGCCCCGCGCGCGCCCCCCTCCTCCCGCGCTCGCCCCGCCCGCTGGGGGCCCACCCGCCTCGGTCCGCTCCCCACCCGGACCCGCTGCGCTCTGCGGCCTTCGCTCCAAACTTCCCATCCTCCCGACGGCCCGCGCGTTCGCCCGGGCCCCTCACCCGCCACCCCCGGACCTCGTACCGGGTCTGCGGCTTCCGGCCATCACCGCCGGCCTGACAGCCGGGCAGGCGCCTCCGCAGCCATCTTGGATGCGGGCGGGCGGGCGGGGCCGCGCGTCACCCGCGGAGCCGCGTTCCAGGCGGGGCCTCGGGTGGGTCCCCGGGCGAGGGTGCCGCGCGGGGTTCCGCGGCGCCCCCGGCCGCGGAGGGCAGCGGCCGGGCTGCGCTGGCCCTGCTCCGGCCCGACCCACCCAGGAGCTGAGCCCTTGCTTGGTGTATCCGTGGCGCCCCGCAACCTGGTGCCACTTAGTAGCAATATTGAACCTTGCTCCCGGTACAACGTTGCTGACTGCTCTGTCGCACTTTGTATCCACCTGGATCCCGCAGGCCTCGGAATAGAAACTGTTGATAAAAGAAGGAAACTGAGTGTGGGAAAAGGGCTGCCTGCGACTGGGTTAATGTAAAAATGTTTCCCCAGATATTAGGGTAAAATGGATGCTCCATTAATACACAGTATGTTTGGTGGCCTCCACTACTCACTTGGCATATTGTGTTTCTCAGGAGCAGATGTTTACACCGACGACACTTGAATAACTCAGTTTCTACCTCAAAAAAGTTCACGGTCGGAAAAATTGCAGCTCCTTCACGGTGGAGATTGCAGAAAGGCTTCCCAGAAGTGATAGCTAGCGGGGAACCTGGAGGACTTGTCCACAGCACATCCATCTGCTTTATAAGACTGTTCCCATGAAACTACAACTCTGGCAGGTCACTGATCAACAGCAAATCCTGTCCTCTCTGATGGAGGTTCAAATAACCCAGTACTACACACATTGTAGAAAAAAGCAGTTTTTGTCTCCATTTTCATATTCATTTCTGTTTTCCTGACTATAAATATGTCTGTTCCTTAGATTTCCTTTTGAACCAGTTGTATCATCTTCCTACTCCTTCATGAGTAATTAAAACCTTTAACATGTTCATTTTTATATGTGTACTGACAAAACCTTGACCAAACTTTAGACAGGCTTGGGTCCCCCACTTGCCTGAGCCTTCTTTTCAAATAGGCTCATTCTTGGGCAACTAGCTACTTTCCTAAGAATCCTGCCAATCTTAATATCTGATCACCCTGGCCTGCCTTTAGCAAAAATCTTGTTATGTCTGTTTAGCAAGACTCTCCCTACCCTCATGTAATTTTCCATCCACTGACCCTCTCCTTCTGCTCATTGGCTATTAATGTCCACTTGTCCAGCCCTAGCCAGTTTGGCTCAGTGATTAGAGTGTCGCGTTGGCCCAAGGACTGAAAGGTCTTGGGTTCAATTTAGGCCAAGGGCACATACCTTGGTTGCAGGCTTGATCCCCGGCTTGGGTTGGGACACGTGCAGGAGGCAACCAATCAATGTGTCTCTCTCACATTGGTGTTTCTCTCTCTTCTCTCTCTCCCTCCCTTCCACTCTCTCTGAAAAGCAATGGAAAAAATATCCTCAGATGAGAATTTTAAAAAAAGAAAAAAATATTTCCACTTGTCCACACTGTATTCAGAGTTGAGCCCAATCTCTCTCAGATTGGGATAGCCTTGACACCTATTGCAATAATGCTGAACAAAGTCTTCTTTACCATTTTAACAAGTGTCAGAATAATTTTTTCTTTAATAGTGTGTGAGTCATAATTTTACCTTTTTCTGAAAATTACCTTCTAACAGATGAATAGTGTTCCAAGGAAACCATAAATGCAAAAGCCTGGAAATGAGGAAGAAATTAAAGAACTTGGGAAATTAAAAATGGATCAGTGCCTGGCCAGCGCGGCTCAGTGGTTGAGCATCCACCTAGGATCCAGGAGATGGAGGTTCGATTTCCAGTCAGGGCACATTCTCAGGTTGCAGGCTCGATCCCCAGCAGAGGGAGTGCAGGAGGCAGCTGATCAATGATGTCCCATCAGTGATGTTTCTCTCTCTCCTCTCTCTCTCTCTCTCTCTCTCTCTCTCTCTCTCTCTCTCTCTCTCTCTTCTTCCTCTCTCTAAAATCAATAAAGACATTTAAAAAAAAAAAAAGGATCAGTAAAGCTGGACAATAGGGTGAAGGAATGTTGAGATATGGGACTGGAGAGTAAATAGATGCCAGATAATGAAAGACTCCATAAACCACATTAAAAGAGTTGGGTTTTATCCTGAGGGCAAGAGGAAGGCATTAAAGTGCTGTGATCAGACAGTCCTAAGGTCAGAACTTTAGGAAGTTTACTCTGGTCGAGCATTAATTGGAAGCAGGGGCACCATTTAAAAGGTTACTGTAGAAAATTAAGAAGTGAGATGAAAACTCATGCACATAAGATAATATTAGTGAGACCTGAGGGAAGATGTGCTAAATTACTAAAGTCAGGTAGATTGAGGCATGTGGATATGATTCTGTTCTTGTTCTAAGCAGCCTGTGTCTGAAATTCCAGTCCTGCATCGATGCCCAAACATACATCAAACCTCCCTGAAGGACAAAACAAGAACGTTCCCTTCTCCAAGCTTCCAGGCACCATCACTCAGACCACTGGTCATGTACAGGGTCACCGTCTTGGACCAGTCCAGGGCCTAAGAATGCAGGACGATTCTTGAAAGTGTACTTTTTACTATAAGAACACTGAGCTTTTCTTTCTTCTTTGGAACATTCTGGGTATTGTCTAGTTGTGTTTCTAGTTTGCAAACCCTAATACCCTTAAATAAATCTTTATCATTTATTTCTGGCCAAAGCCTCCTGACTGTTTTTGAGGTTGCTCAACATAGGATACCGTTAAGAACTCTAGGAGGCAAACAGGACTCCGCGATTGACCAGCTGTGCCAAGTCGAGAAGTTAGAGGACATCGAGATGACCTGGATTCCTAGTGTGCATCACTGGGTGGGTGGTGGTGCCATTTAATGAAAAACAAAACTTAGAATAGGCACATTTGGGGAAAACAGTAGAGATGACAAGTTAAAGTTTAGACACAGTGAAACTGAGGCTCCTGTGGAGGCTCAAAATGAGAAGACCCTGGGCTCGACAGCAAGGCCAGCACTGAAGCGGGGCTGGCGTGATGCTGAGCAACAGGCTCGTCACCTGACAGACGAGCCTCATCTTAAGGGGTTTGTAATAATTAGTGAGAACTAAAGAAAAGTGCAGGCAGACAGCAGATATTCAATACAATTAAATTTTCAGCACCATGTAGGAGCCGAGTAAAAGCCCTGGATTTTAAGGAGCTCTCTGTGGTAGGGAGGGTGGATTTAGACAGATAATTGTTCCTCCATGGTGTTTGGTTCCTGTAAAACTGACTTTCACCTTCGATCCCCCCTCTCTGCCTGCCACCTTCCAACAACTGCCCTACATCCTGTTTCTAAGAACATCCGCCCCCACTCCACCCTGGCCACACCCAGGACTTCATCATTGCCTAGAACAGTTACATTTCTGAAAATGTATATTCCGATATGCTGGTTTCCACCACAGCCTCCTGCCTTTCCATATTCTGAATAAATCCTGTGCCCCTAGTGGCCCAGTCATGACAGACGCCAACACAGTAGAAGAAACCCAGCCTTGAAATAAAAAAACTAATTTAAAATAATTTAAATATCTATTTAGTTTCTCAAGGAAACATCAGAGGTGAGGGAGGGGGGAATGGAGAAAGGGCATGTGTCGATGCACGTTTAAATGCCTTTAAAATTCTTTCTCTCCCATTCAACATTTCCCGCCTAGACGGTGGCTTCTCCCCAAACCACCCCTTCTGGCCCTGCTCAGCTCCTCACAGTGCGACCTTCCAGCTTCAAGTCTGTTCTCTTTATGCCACTTGGTTGTTTTTTATTGTGTTTTTAATGTTTCTATTGACTTTAGAGGGAGGGGAAGGAACAGAGGAAGAGATAGCGAAACATCAATGTGAGAGAGGAGCATCCATTAGCTGCCTCCCGCACGTGCCCCACTGGAGATTGAGCCAAGCAAGCAACCCAGGTATGTGCCCTGACCAGGAACCTAACTGGCAACCTTCTGGTGCACAGGACGGAGGACGCTCAGCCTTTACTTTGGTTTTGCATAACAGCCCTAGAGCTGAGTCAGCAGAAATGGTCTCTTCCTCCTGCCGAGGCTGCTCTCCAAGTAACCCCTGCAGCGTGCTGCCTACTCTAGAAGTGGAGGGGACCCCCCCCCCAAAAGCACTGCTGTGTCCCCTCGCTGTGCTAGGTGCCCCTCCTCCATCACGGCACTCACCTGACCGTCTCAGTGGCCATGCTGCGAACTCTCTGAGGACGGGTCGTGTCTTCCCTCTTATCACCCCGAGTGGAACCCAGACCTCTGGACACACATTCTACAAAATATCCCATCTTAGATCTGACCTGGACGGTTTGTTGGTATAATTTTCTCATGCTCATGCAGGAGTGGGAGGGGACAGGCATAAGAAGAGATTTGAGGGGAAGGGAATCAGCAGGTAGGACACTTACTAGAAGCCAGACAGTGCCAAGCATTCACATCATTTGTAACTTCTGACCTCTCCATAGGCAGGCAACATACCCATTTTATAGATAAAGAAACTGAAGCTCTCAGAGGTTAATTTAAGATCACATCAAAGCTTGAATTAGGTTTGACTCCAAAAATCTGCATGCTCCCCAGACTCTGTACGTGTGATTTGATGCCAGTTTGTAACCCAATGGCTTATTTGTTGAACAAATAAATGGGATAAACAGTCAATTTTAATTAGGAAATTAGGTCATGAATATATTTTCCTCAGACCCATTTTCAGGCTAAAATGCTCATATTTCCTGCCTCTCAATGCTTATTTGCATCTACATTATCAAGAGAATGTGGCATTGCCTCTCTGTGTAGTTGGACATGTGTGTTGTGTGCGCTTGTATTTCAGTTTGGGGGGCCTGTGGCTGGTCATCCAAACTGCGGGACGCCCTAAATCCACTTCCTGCCCCGCCCTTCCTCCCCGAGGCTCCTGAAGTCCCCCCAGCCTGCGCCCTGCAGGGCCCCGCGCAGGGAAGCTGCCCGTAGAGCTGGTGGGTTTCCCGGCTGCGAGGCCCGCGGCCAGCGACTTTGCTTCCCCCCAGCAACAGTCCATCGGAAACGTATTTGATTGGTTCAGGAGCATCCTCTTAACCAATGAGGCCTTAATATGTTGAATTCTGCCTCCCCGCCCCCCAGCGCTGGCCAATGAGACGCTGGTCCTGTCACTTCCCGTCAACCTGGCGGCGTAGAAAACGAGAGGCCGACGCCGCGGCCCCGAGCCGGCGCCGCCCCGCGCGGAGGCGGCAGGACGGGCGCGCAGGCCCCGCTCCGACCGACCGCGGGCCGAGCGTCTCGGGGAGAAAGAGCCAAGGACGCGGCCGCCGGCCGCCTCACGCGCACTCTCGCCGGCCAGGAGGTTCCGGACTCGGCCCGAGCCCCTCCCGGGGCGCCCACGGCCTCGGCGGCCGGGCTCCTCCTCCTCCGGCCCCCGCCCCAGACCGCCCGGCCGAGGTCCCACCCCCGCTCGGCCCCGCCGTCCGATCCCGCGGCCGGGCTCCTCCTCCTCCGGCCCCCGCCCCAGACCGCCCGGCCGAGGTCCCACCCCCGCTCGGCCCCGCCGTCCGATCCCGCGGCCGGGCTCCTCCTCCTCCGGCCCCCGCCCCAGACCGCCCGGCCGAGGTCCCACCCGCTCGGCCCGCGGCGGCGGCGGGCAGGAGGCAGCGCTGCCGGGCGCCCGCAGGCAGGTGGGCGCCCCCGCCCCGGGCTGCTAGAGCCAGGCGAGGCCACCCTCGCCGTCCTCCCCTGGCCACCCCACGCCTCCACGTCCGGTCCCTTCCCCCGCCCCAGCAGTCCAGCCACTGCCACACGAGACTCCAAATTCTCGCAGGGCCCACCTGCCACCTCCCCGTCCCCTCCACGGCACACACAGGGCTGCTCGAGCGCTCTCTTAAGCAAAGCCACCTGCCCAGAGCTCTTTCTAGTACCCGACTGCCCTTGGTGTCCTGCCACCACTGACCCCTGGCTCCCCCACCTCAAGGGCCTTCACCACACTATTCTTTTTGCCCTCCTGACTGTCTCCCCCAAACCACATTCTGTTCCCGTTAAAATCCACTCCCACCTTCTATCTTCAGAGAAGCCAGCCGTGCTTGTACTGCTTGACTGTGGGGACCCTGCCACTCCGTCGCCATAAAGGTCACCTCTGGCATTTGTTTCCAGAACACCTGTGGGAACTGGTATTACTAACTGCTGTACATGTGAACAGCCCGGGCTCAGCATCATGAGTGAGTTCCCCAACTCTAGTGAGGTGAACCCCAACTCAAAGCCAGACCCCAACTCCTGCTCCAAAGCACTTTCTACCACAGCACCGCAATATCCTGTGGTGGGAGCCTCCAGAGATCAGGGAAGAGCATCCTTTCCCTGACAGTCCCTCAGAGTTCAGGACAGGGATCTGCCAACCAGAGGAACAGGGCCAGGTCAGGGCAGCCTCTGCTGGCATGGCTGTTGGCCACCTTCAAGTGCAGTGCGACCCCTGTGAGCACGGCAGAGACAGAAAGGTGATGACAGTCACTAGTGGCAGCTCCCATTCACTGGGCATGCTGCTAGCTAGTTGTTTCTAGTTGTTTATTTACATTACTTTAATCTCCAAGACAAATCTCTAAAGGAGGTATTATTATTGCCAATTGAGGAAACTGATGGTCAGCAATGTGGGGCCAGGATTCAGCCCATGTCTGTCCGACTCTGAAAGGGGCACATAAATAGCAGAATTCCATGTATATTTAAAAATATGATAATCCCTTACTCCCTGAAGACCTGCCCTACCCTGAGTCTTCCTTTCCCAGAAAACAGATCTTAGGGAGAAGAAAGCAGGGCAGGCTGCACCTCACACACAAATGCACCCACATTTTCTTACACAGACACACACAGGCCACGTAGGCTTTTCACCCACCTCCCTGGGTTTCCTAGCCAGGGTGAGGGCCATGAGGAGCAGGGGTCAGTTTCCCCAGAACCCCTTCCCCAGTGCTAAATAAAGGTGAATAAATACTAAATAAATACAACAGGGCCATCCTGCCTTCCCCTCCCTCCTGTGACCAGCAGGGCAAAGGGGCAGTTTAGACAGGGGACTGTCTCCCAGCCCCTTCCATCCACGGTTGCTGCCTCCAGGGCAGGAACCAGGCAGGGCCGGCCTGTACATCGTTGTTATGGGGGCTAGCTCTCCCCAGTGTGTCCAGCGTGAGGCTCCTGCAAAGCCCTTTTCTCCCAGCTAAGTCTGGGCCAGTGCCAGAAAGGGCATGTGAGGGCCGGGATGGTGAGGCTACTTCCTGCCGGCCCAGGGGCGCCGCCGGAGGACCTCCAGAATCTGTGCCTTGCGGTGCAGCCAGTCCTGGGCAGCGGGGCGTGGCGGCGGAGGGGCGGGCAGGGGCACGAAGAAGCTGTACCGGATGCGCGCATTCTGGGCACTGCCAGCCACCAGGACCTGCAGCGTTAAGGGCTGGGCCAGTGGCCCGTGACCCGCCAGTGTCTCAGAGGCTGCCGTGGCCCCACTGTAGCGCAGGCTGACTGCCCCAGGCAGCACCACGTCGGTGGAGGAGGGTGCCAGTGTGTATCCACCATTGAGGGCATAGGAGCCATCTGGGAGCTTCAGGGCCAGATAGAGGCTCCTGACACCAGGGGTCCCCTGCTGCCGCACCAGGATGTGGGTAGCCCCCGCTGGTATAGTGACCACATTGTTGTATCCGTACCTGTGTGAAAGGAATAAAGGTGAACTCAGCATCTTTCTGAATCCCCTCAGCCTTCTGAGCTCTGTGTATGTATATGAGTGTGAGTGTATATGTGAGTGCATGTGTGCATGACTGTGAATGTGCATGTGTGCATGAGTGTACATGTGTGAGTGTGCATGTGTGTGTGTACATGAGTGTGTGTGCATGTGGTAGAGGGCTATCTTTCCAGACGTCTATGAGGTGTCTCAGCTACCTGCAAATGTGCCTTCACCCTGTGACCTCTGGACTTTACACCTGCTCTGCCTTCACGGAGGTGCCTACCCTTCTAAGCCCAACCTCCTTGGTGCCTGTCCAATTCCTACTGTCCCTCCAGGAGGGAGGCCACCTCCTGGGGACTGTTGAACAGGTAGGTTACTGCTGTACCTGCTGACGGCTTGCTCTCTGTCTCCTCCACTAGCCTATCAGAGGAGAGACAGTGTTGAGTTCACCTCTTATCCCCCCAGGCCCAGAATAGTGTCCAGGAAGGTAGGAGGAGGAAATAAATAGTGGATGAACCTGAACTTTCTGAAGGAGCCAGACTGCTTGCTGCAGCCAGAACCATCTCCACCACACACCATGCATTTGTCAAACTTCTTTTTGGAGCCAATGACGCGGTCACAGCCAGCATGGATGCAGCGGCCCTGGACACAGACCGAGGAGCTGTCCGGGGAACAGGGTGTCCCATCTACTACCTGAGGAGAAGAGAAGGAGGCATTCGAAGGGTTTTTCCCATGCCCAAGGGGCTGATAACCAGACAAGACACATCCCACGAGGGAGGGACTGTGGATGGAGTGGGGAGGAGCCCAGCAGGAGGCCAACAACAAAAGCCACCGCCGCCCGAGCACCTCGGAGTCAGGCACCGGGCCAAGTGCTTTACAAACATTTATATATAATTCTCACAACCACAGCTGGAGGGTTCTAGAGCTGGGATACTGAGGTTCGAAAAGATTAGGAAATTGTCCAAAGGCTACATAGGCGTCTGGCAGGCAGAGAACAAGCTGGGAAAAGCAGGGCTGGTTGCAGGACTGGGGAGTCCCAGCACCAAGCCCGAACCTTGATGGTACTGCCCCAGACAAACACTAGAGGGCAGCCACCTGTAGGCATTCTACTCAGTGCAAGGCAGAGGGAGCGGACTGGGGGGGCTTTTCTTTCTCCTGCAGCCTCCAACCAGTCGCCCTACCACAGAGAGGAGCCCAGGGGCATCACTGTCTCCAGGAGGCCTGTCCAGTGAGGACCGGTCATTCATGAGCTGACTGAGGCACTTTTGTGATTTGGTGGAGGAGCCCATGGAACAGGGTCAGAGACTTGAGCCAAAGGCCACATACTTGCATTTTTACAACACTAAGCACGGGAAGGGGGGTGGGGGAGTGAGAAGCCGAGGAAGAAGGGACAGGCTAGCACTGCCCGATGGGGTTTGTTTTCCAAACATCCGCAAACAGATAGGTCCCATGGACCCTTGAGCTGGCCTGGAGTGGCTGTGGGACAGCCAGCAGTGGAGGACTGTGCTTTCAGAAAGTAGAGGGACTGTTGGGAGTGTGTGGGCACAGACAGGCCCAGGCATCCTGGCCCTTACCCGTGGCTCCAGCACATAGTAGTAGCCCAGTGCCCGGGCCTGGCAGGTCAGTTTGCACTGGTCCTGGGGGGCCACGCCTGTGTAGCGGGGGACCCAGTCCATGGGCCCTGGGAAGCTCTTGAAGAGGTCAGTGCGGTGGTTGTAGGAAGCACACTGCTCTTCCCGGAAGGTCAGTGCTGTAAGGGGTGATGTGCACAGTCAGGGCCCCTCCCTCCTCACACTGCCCACCAGCCCCTGCACCTTGTACCTCAGACCTCCTACAACTGGCACCTCTCTTCCCCACAGACTGCCAGGGAGGATCCTGAAGGGTAAAGTCACTGCCTTCCACTGCAGGGACAGACAGCACCTCCTTGGTCCCCAAAGCACTCACCACCCCCAGGGCTCTGGTCCCTCCCATTCCTCACCAGAGCCTGCTGGGCAGTCCTGAGTGCTGCAGGAGCGGAATCTGGTGCGACGGCCCTCACAGTACTTGCCGCCATTCCTGGGAACCGGCCGCGTGCAGTCCCGGGAGGAGAACTGGACACCACCCCCACAGCTCCGAGAACAGTCGCCCCATGATCCCCAGGGGCCCCAGCCACCAGCCTGTGGGATCTGCAGCAGCACAGAACGGAAGGGCGGTAAATACGCTCTCTCCTGGGCTCCAGGCCAGCCCCTCCTCCCCCAGGCCCTCTGCCCCACCCCTGCCTGGGACTTCACCTTGAAGTCCTGGAGCTGGTCCACATGGAGACAGCGGCCACCCATGCAGGCCTGTAAGGGCCCACACGGGGTGCCATCGGCCCATGGTGAATGCTTGGTCTGGCACATGGCGTGACCATTGAGGTGGCCAGAGCACCAGAGGGCAGCACAGGGCGGTGGCAGCTGTGGACAGTGGTGTGAATCGGGCCCGAAGGTCAGCTGGCACTGGCGGTCAGCATCATAGTCTTTGCCAGGGAAAGTCACAGGCAGGTGGAGGGGAGCCTTTGGCTCATCTAAGAGACAGTGCCCTGGGAGGAGGCAGAAGCTAGAGTCAGAGGTGGGACAAGGCACCACTCAAGATTGTTCTGGGAGAGCTTGGGCTTCCTGGGGCCTGATGGATCCTGGGACCCAAAGCCTAGGCCTGCAAGAAGCTTTAAATAGCAGCTGCAATTTACTGGATGCTTACTAGTGACAGGCATCAGCTCGCTGCTTGTCCAACACCATCTCATTGAATCACAGCCAACACCTAAGAGGCAGTTACCACCATCATGCCTGTTATAGGTCAGACACAGGGGCAAAGCAACTCACAGCCACACAGCCACACACATCTCAAGAACAGGAGCAGGACAGCCATCAAGCACCACAGCTTCTTGCCTGCTCTAACCAACTGTAGAGCTGCTGAGTTTGCTTCTCACCAGCAGCCCTGCCCGGGGGGTGGCCACCCTGCTGGCTTACACACCTCAAGTGACAAGGCAGTCACCTCCACTGCCAGCCCATTCCAGTACTGGATAGCTCTGGCCCTTAGAAGCTCAGTTCTAATTCTGTTGAACCAAAATTTGCCTCCCCTTGCTGAGCTACTTATTCTGGGAGGTAATGGGAAGCACACAAAGACAGTAGCCTCCCCCCACCTCTGCAGAGGGAGTCCATTTGGCCCATGCAGAAGGAGGCAGGAGAGAGTACAATGGAGCAGGAACCGCGTCCTGTCCAGGGAGGGGAGCCTGCCTACCGTAGCCATTGTCCAGGAAGTCCGTGACGAAGCGGGCACTGCAGGGAGACCAGGGCTCCTCGGGATCCACATGAGCCATCACAGGAGCCATGACATGGCGGGAGGTGCTTCCAGGACCATTCAGACCGACGCATGGCTTGGAGTTGTCGTGAAGCATGTTGAAGACGTGGCCTGTGAGAACAGAGGTCCTGCTGGAGTCCGAGGGTCCCCTCCCCGTGTCCTCAGGGAGCTGCAGGGCCATCCCAAACCTGGTTGCAGCTGTGGATGGCCCCATCCTGCCTCAGCCCCCTTCTAGTGCTCTGAGGGCTCCTCAGGGTGCAGCTCCACCAGAGCTCTGCCTCCCCTTCTGCAAACTATACTCAGGGCCTCTCCCCACCCACTTTCCCTTGTAGCCAATATTTCCAACCCAGCACCCATCCATCCTATCCCACACAGACACACACAGACATACAAACATCACACTCATACACATTCACACACACTCACACACACACTCACACACAGAGTTGCAGTGGGCTTCCACACACTATCTCACTTATTAGAAAACCTAACTGCTTGTCTACCCGCAGAACAGAGGACAATGGCCCTGGACCTGAGCCCAGAGAGAAGGAAGAAACACCTTGAGACCCATTTGCACCCTAGTGAGCTCACTGTCCCCTTGCCTCACCTCTGACACCTCTCTCATTCCTCCCAGATGTCACAGGGCCCCCCTCACTGTACCCAGTTCATGAGCAGCAGTGAAGGCCGACTGGAGTCCGTCATCCTCGACCACAGCACAGCTCCGAGCCGCGTCACACACAGTGCCCACGTCGGCCATGCCCAGGGTGTCACAGGTAGAGACCCCACACAGGTCCTGTGGAGGAGATCACAGAAAACGATTGAAGAACCAAGGCAGCAGGGTCCAATGGGCTAAGGCCCGGATTAGCGGGGACTCAGTAGCACTAGGATGTAGACAGGCACCGCCTCACACAACTGCAGGCGCCATTTACATCCCCCTCAAGTCTGCATTGCGTGGCTGTGGTGCTGGCCGGGCCTCACCTGCCGGGTAAACAGAATGGCTGTGTCAAAGTGATCTGGGTCTGAGTCTTCGGGGGTGTTGAGTCCTTGCTGCCAGGTACAGAAGCTGTGCAGAGTCTGGGAGGCACTGGGCCCCACCTTGGGCCCTTCCTCACCGGGCCCCAGAATCACCAGCCGAGTCACCACCAAGCTGACAGGGTTGCGGATGCTCGGATGCTTAAACGCTTTGGCCGCAGCTGCCATGACTGTGAGCAGGTAGCGCTTCAGCCCTGCGCCGTGAAATGCTGCCATCTTGTCATCTGCCACCACCAGGGTCTCCACAAATCTACTCAGGGAAGCAAAGCGCTAGGGAGAAGGAGAGGGGGACCTGAAATAGCCTCCCACATGCCACCCCTTTCCCTCCAGTGCTTCATGACTCTGGAGCTGGGCGGAGCAGGCTGGGCCCCCCACCCACCAGATTCCTGCAGGCCTCGCTTGGTCCCTCCCCCAGCCCCAAATCCCAGAGCTTTTGTGCTAACTCTAAGAAATCAATTGTTGGTTCAGAGATGGGGGGGGGGGGTGTCTGCATCTCAGGGCCACCTGGTCCCCAGAGGTGAAAAGCAGCTGGGCCTGTAGGACTGGGCTGGAGGGCTAGGCTGCAACGTGTCTGCCTTGTGTGGTTGGAGGAACAATTCAGTCAGCAGCTAGGGTTGGGGCCAGATCTCAGCGTGGCGTGTGTGAAGGGAGAGTCTGGTCTGGATTAAAGCTAGAGAGGGAAGTAGGGAGGGAGGGGGGAGACCGGGAGTGGGAGGCAGGAAAGGATGGAGCCTCAGGCAGCCTTGCAGTCAGGCCAGTGTGGAGTGACCAGGACGAGGTGGGGACCCCTTTCCTTCCTCCCATCCACTCCTGCCCTAGTCTGTAGCTTGCCAGGACAATTTTGAAGGGAGCATCAGAAGACAGAAGCCAATCTCTTGGGCCTCAAATCTCACTCCTTTAGCTTATATGTTCGTGGGGGCAGGGGGGTGAAAATCAAATTTGGGTCACAGAAAAGAGTCAAGGCCAAGGGACTGTGAGGAGAGCCTTCTACCTGGGACGGTGGCAGCAGCAGGCCAGGCAGGGCTGGGTGGGAGAGGAGGGTCATTCCCAGCACAGAGCCTCCCACCCACCTCTGGGAACCCTACTTGGGATCAGGGTCTGGCCAGGACAAGCATCAGGGTAGGGAGAAGCCAGCACCTTCCCAAGAAAGGCTCATGGAAAGACAAAAAGCAGGCGAACAAGGGAAGCAGCACAATGACCAGAAGTGGAAATAGGTGGAGAGAGGGGACACGGGTCAGTGGGACAGGCGTGGTGGAGGTACTGCAGGAGGGACTCCAGAGCAGCCTACCTTGGCTCTTCGGGGCCTGGGCCTGGGGTTCCCAGGAGGCACCTTGACGCTGCACATGGGGCCCTGGCCGCTTGTGGGACTCTTCCGGCGTAGGATATGAGCCGCAGCCCCTCCAGCAGAGTTAGGGGTGCCTCCCTCCAGGGGCTGGATGTGGAGTTCGGTCCCCCGATACTGCAGCACCCCTAACAGAGCTCCCTCGTCCCAGTGCAGAGATGCCACCGATTCTGGATCTCCGTTGATGGTGCCAGTGAGGTAGGTGCCCGGCTCTGCCTCGTCCAGCAGCTCAGGTGCCTGGCCCAGGTATTGCACCGTCAGCCCTTCAACCCTCACACCCGGGTCTTGCTCCAGCTCTAACAGCAGCGTCTCCCCAAAGGCAGGCAAGCGGTACCACAGCCTGGCAGGGGTGCCCAAACCAGGCAGGATGCTGTCGTTGAGCTTCTCTGGAAACACGATCTCCTCCTCCCGGGGGAGGGGGCTGGCCGGCCGGGCTGAGGGCTGGAGGGAGGCCAGCAGCAGCAGGAACAGCCCCACCAGCCTGGGGATGGGCACCGTGGGGAGCAGCAGACAGGGTTGGGCTCCCCACAGCCAGCAGCCCGCCCAGCCCCTCCCGGAGTGCGGGTCCGTCCAGGACATAGCCCTGTACTGAAGCTGGGAGGGACTGAGGCCGTTGGGGCTTGAGTCCTTCACGTCCTGGCTTTGTGGAAAGCTCCTCTCTGCAGCCTGGGGCTTGGACCAGGGCCGGGGTCAGAGGCAGAGTCTTGGAGGGGCTGGGGACCTTCAGACAGATGGAGAAAACTTGCCTCTTGGCTAGGGAGAGGTGCCTAGTGCCCCCGCTCGGGCAAACCCTCCTCTCCTGGGTCTTTGTCTCTCCCTGCCTCTGTCTCCGCAGCTTCTCTGGCCTTTCTCTGTCCACCCCCGACTCTGGCTTGCCTCTGTGCCTTTGTCTCTGTCCAGTGTCCCTGTCTCTGTGGGTCTCCCTGAGGGTTCTTACCAGACTCTCCCCGCCAGCTCTTTTAAGCATCCCCAGCCTCTGCGATTGGCTGAGCTGTAAGCCATTCAGCTAGCAGCTCTGTTGGGAGGACTCAGAAGGGTGTCTCATTCCTTCCCCAAAATCCTAGGTTTTGTTTAAAAAAAAGGGACTTGCCCAGGGGAGGGGGATCCCTAGCAGCCGGATGGAGGATGGGTCACAGCACTGGGCCAGCTGATGACATCGCCTTTTCCCAAACCCGACAGCTAGCTCTCAGCTGTATCTTTCCCTATTTGGTGGACAGAGCCCCAGGAGGGCTGGGGAGGCAGGGAAAGGGCCTGGCGGGTAGACAGAAAGGGCCAAGGTCCCAGGAGGATCCTGACTCCCACTGTCTAGGCTGGCGTCACTCCTTTTCTCAGGGCTCCCCTGGCTGCCCCCTGCCCCTGGAGGCCCCTGAGTAAACTGCCGGGAAAGAGGGTGGGGAAGAGGTAAGGAAGCATTGGGAGGCGAAGGAAGAAGGAGGTGACTTGACGCTGTAGGCACAGGACAAGCAGCTGGAGGGAGTACAGGAGGCCGGGAGGTGGGGCCTTTGGGAACAGAGCGATCAGGGAATCTGTGGCCCAAAGGTAGGATGAGCCTTAGAATGGGCACATAGGGGCAGAGGGCCAGGCAGTAGGGTTACCACTATTCCTTTTACAGAAGGAGGACCCAGGGTGTCACCCCCTCTCCTCTAATGCCCCCCCTCTCCCTCAGGCTCCCCCCTTTCTGAGTTACGGCTTACCACCCCCTCCAAGGCCTGGAACAGTCATTCCGCCTCCATTCCCCCCAGGCTCCCTCTCCCCACTTCCTGACTCGCCATTCCCTGGCCCAGCTCCCAGCAGATTCCCCAGGCTTGGGGCCTTGCTCTTACGCACTCCAACTGCCCTCAACCGCCCCAGCCCCGTGGGCCGCCCGGCACAGACCCCTCCTAGGCACCCCTCTGAAGGAATCCCCACCTGGCTCCCTCTCCTGGCCCCACCTTGCCTAGAGCACCCAGTGGGTCCTCGAACATCTAGCCCTCTTTCTTGTTCCCAGGGGCCAGGGCCAGGGTGGAGGCAGCACTGCACACAGGGAAACTGGGGCGGTAGCGGACACGGGAACCAGCGCCGAGGCTGGGGAGGAAGAGGCGAATCGGGGACAGGAAGCAAAAGCACTCCCTCGGTTCTGGACTGGGGGAGCCCAGCAGACCGGTCTCGGGAGAGGGCTCTCCAGGCGCGGGGTACGGGGCTGGGAAGCAGGGCCGCGCCCTTCCCCAGGACATCCCCAGGAAGCAGGCGCCGCCGGGACCACCGGCCCCGTCCGCTCGCTCCGCGCGGCTCCTGCGTGCCCGCGCCATCCCCTTTCCCTCCCTTCCTGCTCAGGGCCGGAACACCTGCCCGGAGCCCACCCGTGACCCTGAGTGGCGGGGGTGGGGCTGCAGGAGCCGGACAAAGGCTGGGGCCAGAAGGGCAGGGGCTGGAGGCGCTATCGCCGGACGGCTCCTACTGCCCCTGCCCACCCCATCCGAGACAGGACGGGCGTGACTAAGCAGCGAGAGACAAAGGGGCGTCAGAGTCGCGGCAGCAGTGGGGGGTGGCGCGCGGGGAGGAGGCACAAAGGACGCAGTGTCCCAGGAGCCCCGGCCCCAGCTCCAGCTCCAGCTGTCCCCGAGGCCGAGCAGCCGCCGGCCCGCTTCTCCCAGGCTGGCTGAGGGCGAAGCGCGCGGGCCTCCCGCCGCCGCACCGCACCCGCGCGGGCCACGGAGGCGGAGGAGCCCGGGGCGCGGCGGGGGGCGGGGCGGCTCCGCGGGGCTGCCGGCCGCCAGGTCCCGCTCGCTCCCAGTCAGGGACGTGACCCCACCCATTGGTGCGGTTCCCAGTAGGTCAACTTCCAGGCTGAGCGCGCGCGGCCGAGTTTCTGCGCCGCTAGACGTCGGTCCCCGGCCGCCGGCCGGGAGCAGCACCCCGGGGGGCCTGTCTGCGGCTCAGGGCCGCCGGGGGCCGGGGACGAGCGGAAGCGCCGCCAGGGCTGCGGGCTCCTCTTCTCCACACAGAGCGGGGCCCGCACGCCCGGCAGTAACCGCATTTCTGTGGCTTTGGCCAGGACTGAGCCTCGTGTCCGGAAGACACGAGGGGACAGCGACTGGCCCCGGCTGGCAGTGGGTGTGGGGCATCCCGAGGGCCCTTGCTGGGTCTGGCGACAGGAGGCCACTCTGGGGGACCGCCCCTCCATCACCCCCGCGGGGCGCCAGTGCTGGTGGCCTTGGCATCGGGCGCCCTGCGCGCCCAGCCCCACTCGGGCCACTTCTCCGTAAGCCACGGGCGCCATCTGGGAACTAGCTGGCTTTCGGGGCGGGGTAACTGGCTAAGCCTGGGGCGACCCCAGGAGGGCAGGGGGGGCGCAGGCGGGAGCGCGCGAGGTCCCTCGGGTTGGAGCCGTGGGGACGGCTGCCCTCAGTCCCTGTTATTCAAGCTACAGCGCGGCCGAGGCGCAGAACCGGATCTCTTCAGGTTCGGGTCTGCAACCCCGCCAGCCCCCAAAATGGCGGCCGCGCTGTGCCGATAAGCGCGAAGCCGCCCCGGTGCGTGCAGGCGGGACTTCCGCCCGGAGGTGCGCAGGCGGGACTTCCGCTCAATCCTTCCCCGCCGGCCGCAGCGGGCAAGATGGTGGCGCTGAGGGCTCTGCGCGGCTTCGGGGGTGCTGCGGCCCTGGTGCTGCGGCCCGGCGCTGGGTGCCGGCTGCAGGTGCAGCCCAGCAGGTGAGACCCAGGGCAGCCCCTCGACGTGCTGACCCCAAGGCTGGGGACTCCACGGCCACTGAGGCTCCTAGGAAAGGGTGACCCGGGCCTGTGACCCCTCGCCCAGGCCCGTGTCTTGGGCTCCAGGAGCCGCGGCGCCCGCCCTGGCCGAGGAAAGAGGGTCTCGAGCTGTTAGGCCAGCGGTGAAATCAGTGGGGGGAGACCCTGCGCCTCGACGTGGAGATCGTGTCCCCTTCTCCTTATCTCTGCTGCTTCTCCTGAACCCTGTCACGGGTGGGGTGCGACTCGTGACACGCTTGAGGAAATTAAAAGAGGAACACAAATGGTGACCCCGGGCTGGCCTGGTGCGTCGCTCTGGTCACACCTGAGCCGAGCCAAGGAGCCAGCAGGCGCCCTCTGTCAGTCTCCCGCTGACCTTGAATGAACCGCTTCCTCGCGTTCATACTCATCAGGCCGGGAAAGTGCGTGAGGCCTGACGCTGGAGGAGCCCGATCGCAGCCTCCGTGCACAGGGGTGATGGATGGGGGGATTCGGGGATAAGTTGTCCGGGGGATGGGGTGCACCTGCTTCTGCCAAAGCTGTACTAGCCCGTGTCGGGGACTTGGCAGTGAAGAATCCAGGACACCTTCCCCGGGTCTGCACCCCTGAGAGACTGGGAACAGGAACCAAGCACTGTTCGGCCCTGTGTGTTTAACTCCTCAGAGGTGCCCGGCAGTGGCAGCCAGATGTGCAATGGGCAGAGCAGTTTGGGGGAGCGGTCATGTACCCCACCAAGGAAACAGCCCACTGGAAGCCTCCACCTTGGAATGGTGAGTGCGCAGAGCCCCTGTCAACCTGATTTGTACTTGCTGTTCAGCTCGGTCTCAGGCAGGTTGTAGCCCCCCCCTTTGTGTTTGATTCTTTCACCCTGCATGGGTGTTCAGCAAACCTGATGATAGTGATCACAGTAGGTAATTGTCAAGGAGAGAAGGAATGGAAGAGTGTGCAGTAGAAAAGAAAGAGTAGGTCCCAGCCAACCCTGGAAGGTCCCTACCAAATTTATATCTTCAGCTTCAGTTTCTCCCAGAGGTTAGTGTGCTTCCATCTCCCTGGCTGGACAAGGTGGTTTTCCCTTGTCACACAAATGACACCTTCCTGAACAGGAACATTTTTTTCTCCCCATCAAAACCAGTTTTTCACTTTGACTTTTTGATTCTGATCAGTGGCACTGCCTTTCTCCTAATCTTTCAGAATTGACACTTTTTAGTCAGCTTTAGCTCCGTGTTCTCTCCTGCCTTCCATGTCTGTGTCCAGTGAGTGACCAAGCCCTGCAGTTCTTTCATAATGTTTTATATTTGGGCATCTCTCTCGTTCAGATTTATCTTGTATCAGACCTTGATTGTTCCAGGAGCCTCTTCACTGGGTTCCTGCCCCTGACCTATTTCCCGGCCAGCAATCCTATATACTGTTGCTTACCATGTCAATCATTCTCATGCTCAGAAACCTTCAAAGGCACTTGCAGTTACTTTTCAAAAACTTCAGGTAGCCCTGGCTGGTGTGCTCAGTGGTTAGAGCGTTGGCTTGTACACTGAAAGTTTGAGGGTTCAGTTCCTGGTCAAAGGCATGTACCTTGGTTGTGAATTCTCTCCCCTTTCCCAGTTGGGCCACATATGGGAGGCAACCATCAATATTTCTCTCTCCTCCTGTCTTTCCCTCTCCCTCCCTCCCTCCCTCTGAAAAGCAATGGAAAAAATATACTCGGGTGAGAATTAACAAAAACAACTACACTGCCCAGCTGGACACAGCTCAGTCATTGAGCATCTGCCTAGGATCCAGGAGATTTTGGTTTGATTCCCAGCCAGGGCACATGCCCAGGTTGTGGGCTCCATCCCCAGTCAGGGGAATGCAGGAGGCAGCTGATCAATGACAACTCTCTCATCACTGATGTTTCTATCTCTCCTTCTCCCTCTCCCTTTCTCTCTCTAAAATCAATAGAGATATATTTTAAAAAAACAAACACAAACTTCACAGTAAAAATAGCTGGTGCTTACCATGTACTACATGTTTTATATGCATTATCTCACTTAGTCCTTACAACAACACTCTGAGACTGATTCTAGTATTACCCCAGTTTTGAGGAAATTATGGTACAGGGACATTAAAACTTGATCAAGGACACACAGATGGAATTGTACTCAGGTCTGTCTGACTCCAAAGCCCACAGTGAAGAGTTGTGGTTGAAAAGTTTGGCTCTGGTTTCAAATCTCAAGTCTCCATTTACCAGTTAATAAAGTACCTACTTCATAGCATTACTGTTAGGAGTTAATGAGGTAATAATAAGCCACTTAATGTAGTTATTGGCACATGGCAGGTCTTCCATAAGTGTTGTTATTGATACTACTGCCTGCCAACACTAATCTGCCTCACATAAGAGTTCCAGGTATTTACTTCCTTGTATGTAAGACTTGACCTGTGTTGATTCCATAACTGGGATGTCTCCTCTCTGCCTCTCTGAATCATTTCTATTTAAGAGCCAGCTTGGTCCTACAAGTCTTCACAGTGTTCTTTCTTCCCTTTAAGCGCTTAATGGCTGAGCCACTTAATTGGTAGCTTGTCAGTTTGATCTGTGTCACTGGTTTCTCACATGTATGTATTTCCCAAATTAAATTGTAATCTTGAGGGTCAGCCTTGTCATTTAATAGTAGTAAGAATTAAATATCCAGCCCTGGCTGGTGTGCCTCAGTAGGTTGGGTGTCCTCTGTGCACTGAAAGGTTGCTGGTTCTATTCCCAGTTAGGGCACATGCCTGGGTTGTGGGCTGGATTCCTGGTAGGAGGTGTACAGGAGGCAGCCCATCAATGTTTTGCTCTCACATCATTGTTTCTCTCTCCCTCTCTCTTCCTCTTTCTCTAAAATCAGTAAACTTAAAAAAAAAAAAAAAAAAAGAACTATCCCTTTCCTGGTGGCCATCATCAGATGCATTTGGAGGGCAATGCATCCTGGTGGTTAAGAGTGTGGACCCTGGAGCTGACAGGCTGAGTCCAGTCCCGGCTCTGCCACTCACTAGCTCGGTGTGAAGTCACTTATCCTTTCTGGCCTCAGTTTCACCAATAAAATGGGGATAACAATAGTACCTAATACTCTGTGGTGGTTGTGAGAGTTAATTAAAATAAGCAAGGTGCTTAGAGTAGTGTGGGGCACATGATAAGGTACATATAGGTGTTAGCTATTATTATTATTAAAAGGGTATTCTGGGTGACATGGGAAGACTGGGTTTACGTTCCCTTCCATCGGAAAGCTTTTCCCACCCAGTAGTTTCCTGAGGATTAGGAAACACACATGGTGTGGAGTATAGGGGGAGGCTAACCCTTGCTGCCTCTTGGGGGCTCTCAAGGGAATTGCCATTTGGCTCTGAACTCTTTCCCACTTCTCAGATGTGGATCCTCCAAAGGACACAATGGTGTCGAACCTGACCCTGAACTTTGGGCCCCAGCACCCAGCAGCCCACGGTGTGCTGCGCCTCGTGATGGAGCTGAGCGGGGAGATGGTGCGGAAGTGCGACCCTCACATCGGGCTGTTGCACCGAGGCACCGAGAAGCTCATTGAATACAAGACCTACCTGCAGGTGTGGGCACACAGGGGCCTGTGGACGGGATCTGGGATGTTGCCAGCTTGCTGCTCCCAAAACTCCAGGGGCGGAGGGTTTTGAGGAGAGTAGCCTGTTGAGGTTGTGAGGACAGCCTCGGTTGGGAGGAGGGAGAGCTGTGGCAGAGGATGCGTGACTTGGACCATCTGGACTTGATTCACATGGCAGGAAGGCTTTGCAGCCAGAGCTGCACTCCCAGGTTTTCTCGGGCTGCCCCTTTGCCCTTCCTGTAGTGCCTCAGTTTCTCTGCTCTTATATCACACTCAGATGTCAAAGCCAGGGTCCCTGGGGGCAGGGACAGAGGAGAGAGACTTCAGCTCCCCAGGATTCACATCTCATTCTTGTATCTTCCAGCTCTCTTAAGTTTGTTTTCAAAATACTGAGTGAGTCAGAGTGACTGGGAGGGAGTCTGTGACGGAGTTTGCCATTTTTAGGAGAACCGTGTGACCCAAGTGGTGAGGGTCAGAGTTGAAGGAATTTGGATCTGGGGTAGGAACCTGAAGTTTTTTCTTACTTTCATGAAGAAAGGTGTTGATAGAGAATGATGGATTAGGATAGGAGATAGCCAACTGTTTGTGGTTTCCCCTAGAGATTCCAGGCTGTGCTGGCTTCTGGTCCCAGAGCCTACGGAGTTAACCCTGTAGCATTATCCCACGTCACAATGACATCAGGACAAGAACTGGCTGTCCTGAAGAGGGGTGTCTCAGCTCCGTCTCCTTCCTGGAAGCTTACCACCACGACTTCCTGTCTGGCATTCTGGAGGATGAGCCATTCCTACCAGAAGCAAATCCCAGCTCTCTTATGTCCGCATTCCCAGGGACAGGGACCCCTAGGACTTACGATCTACAGGATGGTTGGCAGTGGGGTGCTAGACCCAGGTCACCCTGGGTCACAGAACAGATCGTTAAATTTTCAGGAATTTTGTGAGCTAGTAGTTAAAACAGCCATTGTTAAAATTAAATTATAGCCTGATGCTCCATGGTTGAGCATCGACCCATGAACCAAGAGGTCCCCTGCTGGATTCCAGTCAGTTCCCAGGAGGGGCACATGCTTGGGTAGGGGGCACGCAGGAGGCAGCTGGTTGATGATTCTTTCTCATCGATGTTTCTATCTCTCTATCCCTCTCCCCTCCTATCTTTCTAAAATCAATTTTTAAAATCACATTATTAATAAAAAAAACTAAGTTATCTTAGTTCATGATTTACTACATTATGTTAAAAACCAAGGTAAGAAGTACTCAGAACTCACCATGTTTTTCGGTGCCATGCTCTGGGGTGTTTGCTCCTGTGTCTGCTGCCAACTCCGCCCATGGCTGTGCTGCCCAGAGCTGTGTTCAGTTATGTGACAAGGGGAGCTGAAAGTTGTCTCGGTCAGAGTGTTTTCACCGAGGGGACTCAGGGTCCCCTCCCCAGCACACTGCTGGTGATTGGGTATCCATCCTGCCCTCTAAGGGGTCCTGGCCCTGAGGGGAGACCTAGTTCTTCCCTCTTCCCAGGCCCTGCCGTACTTCGACCGGCTGGACTACGTGTCCATGATGTGTAATGAGCAGGCCTACTCACTGGCTGTGGAGAAACTGCTGAACATCCAGCCTCCGCCACGGGCACAGTGGATCCGAGGTATGCCAGGCCCTCTCCCGCTGCCCAGGCCTAGTGTGCAGATCCTGGGCTCTGCCCAGGACCACTGTCAGCCTGGATCCTTGGCCTCTTCCTTGTCTTCCCCTTTCTGCAGTGATGTTTGGGGAAATCACACGGCTGTTGAACCACATCATGGCTGTGACCACACATGCCCTGGACATTGGGGCCATGACCCCTTTCTTCTGGATGTTTGAAGAAAGGGAGAAGGTTTGCGAAGGACGGAAGGGTGGGAATGGGGAGGGGGGAGGAAGTGGAGAAGGTGTGAAGAGAAATGAGACTGGCAGGAGGGGAGGGTTATCTAACCTGGGGTATGTTTTTAAGGTACTCTTTTGTTAAGATCAGGGGAGTGTACCACCCTGTGGCCAGACTTAGGGGCCCAGGACTTGGTCACCAATTCCCTGTGTGTCCTATCCAGATGTTTGAGTTCTATGAGCGAGTGTCTGGGGCTCGGATGCATGCTGCTTATGTCCGTCCTGGAGGTGTGCACCAGGTGAGTGGGCCATGTCCTTTGCGGCCACTGGAGGGCAGTGCTGGCTAATGGAAAAGCCACCCTGTGGCCCTGGCTGGAGGTTCTGCTGTGCTCACTGTCACCCTCTGTTTGGCTTCTAGGACCTACCCCTTGGGCTTATGGATGACATTTATCAGTTTTCGAAGAACTTCTCTCTTCGGATTGATGAGGTGGAGGAGGTGAGATAGGAGTCAGTGGGAAAAATCCCTCTTTTCTCCCCAAGAATGACTTTTGGGGTTTTGGTCCCCAGTGCTAAAGAGACACAGAGGTGTTTTAAGTTTGAAAGGTGTTTTCTTGACCAACAGATGCTGACCAACAATAGGATCTGGCGAAATCGGACAGTTGACATTGGGGTTGTAACTGCAGAAGATGCACTTAACTACGGTTTTAGGTGGGAGGAGTGGGCTTCTCCCTGGGGGTGGGCTTCCTGGACTTCCCTGGCCACACTCTGTTTGTGTCCCGCCCAGAGCAGGGGGAGGAGTCGAGGAGACTAAGGGAGGGAGGGTGCCTTTCTTGGTTTGTGGAGAGCAACCTGTGTTCCCATCATGTCTCTGCAGTGGGGTGATGCTCCGGGGCTCAGGCATCCAGTGGGACCTGCGGAAGACCCAGCCCTATGACGTTTATGACCAGGTGGACTTTGATGTTCCGATTGGCTCCCGAGGGGACTGCTATGACAGGTGAGGGCCAAATCCTCCCTTAGGTCACAGTCCAGCTGGTGTCCCCCAACTTTCCTCTCAGCTACTTTCCTGTGTGTTAAACTGGTGCTTTTCAAAGCACTTTCATATACGTGACACCTTGTTTTACCTTCATGTATCCTTATATCTTAGAACTAGTGTGGGCTGCATTCTACTGCTGAGGAAGCTGAGGCATAAAGGTTAGAGATTAGTCTGTGATTATTTATTAAAGTTGAAACTAGACTCCTGACCCAGGCTCTTTCCACTGGATTCTCAGCTTCAGGTCCCCTTCCTGTTCACTGACTCTGAATGAGGTTTGTTGTTTACTTTTTGAGTCTATTTGACTCTCACTCATTCCGTACTCCAGAAAGTGTTTAAGAGGATGATCACTGAGGGAAGTGCTACAGGACAGGGTCTAAGAAAGTTAGGAGAGGACTTGGGGACGGGCCCAATACAAGAATCAAGATTGCAGGCTTTCTGTGGGCAGCCAGTCCACACCCAGGTCCTCAGCCAGGAGATGAATGAGGGAAGTTCTTAGTGTTTTTCAGGTCGGCGAGGGCGTCACATCTGACCCTCTGACAGCGCCTCTCTCGAGCCTGTCTTGTCTCCCTCAGGTACCTGTGCCGGGTGGAGGAGATGCGCCAGTCCCTTCGAATCATCTCACAGTGTCTGAACAAGATGCCTCCTGGGGAGGTCAAGGTGGATGATGCTAAAGTGTCCCCGCCCAAGCGAGCCGAGATGAAGGTGGCTGCAGGGCCAGGGAGGGGTGGTCTCCTAAGGGCAGCGGCCCGGGAGGAGGATCCTGGGATTCAGTCCATTTGCAGAGAGCTCACCGAGAGTCTTCAGCTCCTGTAGCCTCCTCTCTTCATGTCTTCTCTGCTCACTTCTTAGTCTCCCTAAGGGGAGACTATTTCTTGTGCTGGGGATGGTGGGGGAGATGGTATGGATCTGGTTTATCGATGCTCCGCTTTCCTTCTCCAGACGTCTATGGAGTCCCTGATCCATCACTTTAAGTTGTATACAGAGGGCTACCAGGTTCCTCCGGGGGCCACCTACACGGCCATCGAGGCTCCTAAGGTGAGGAGAGGAGGGGAAGGAAGTGACAGTGTGGAGTGGGCAGCTGGGGACAGATGTCGATGGGGGGGCGTGGGTGATGAGAGGATCAGGTGGCAGAGAGGAAGCTTCTTCCTGCTGATGGCAGCAGTCTTCCTTCCTTCTCGGACAGGGAGAGTTTGGGGTGTACCTGGTGTCTGATGGCAGCAGCCGCCCTTATCGATGCAAGATCAAGGCTCCTGGTTTTGCCCACCTGGTAAGAACCAGTCCCAATGAGTCTGACTGCAGTAAATGAATCCACTAGTGATTGACCTTGGTTGAGATTTCTGCGAACCTCCCTCTCCTACCCTGATAACCTCACCTGACGCTGTTGCTCTCCATCTGCAGGCGGGTTTGGACAAGATGTCTAAGGGGCACATGCTGGCGGATGTTGTTGCCATCATAGGTACAGGCCTGTTGTGTAGACACGGGGGCTGGGACTCTGTTTGGGGACAGAATCTGAACACTTCCTGTTCCACATAGACTCTGGGCATGTTCCTCAGTCTCTTGGGCATAGAGTTCTGGGTCCTGGGTAACAGCACTTTTTTCCCCTTCCCGGCCTCCTAGGTACCCAGGATATTGTGTTTGGAGAAGTCGACCGGTGAGCAGGACAACATTTCATCTCCCTGCCTCTCGACTTCCTGTGTGGAGCCTGTCGTCATTGGAAATGGGGCTGTGTGTGTGTGTGTACGTGACACTCAGCTGCCAGGCTTTCTGTGCATGTTCTAGAGAGGGAGAGATTATAATAAATTAGCTGCCTTTGAGCCCCTATGCCAAAGCCTCTGGGGTATCTTTCTTAATATCTCACTGTCTTTCATTTTCATGGGAAACTTGAGTGTTTGTTAACCCTGCACTTCTGTTAGACTCAGTTCTTAGCAGTTTTTCCTGTTCCTCTCCGCCCCTTCTCTGACTCTTGTCTTTTCCACTTCTCCATTCCCCATTTCCTCTTTTCCCTCAGCGCCCCCACCACCCAGACCTTGCTGCCCACACAAACTGGTGCACTTCTCAAATCAGAGCGGGGGGATGTTCCAGGTGGAAGGGAAAAGGTTCTTATGGGGTCCTAGGGAATCCCGGGGCAGTTTATCACCGATGTGTCTCTGAACAGGGCTGGTGTGCGAAGGCGGGTTACATGGCCTTTCCCAAGCATGGGAGTCCCCTCTTTCTGTGGTGGCAGAGCCTCGGTCACTGGACGACTGAGGCGGAAGGGCCCAGACCGCTCAGCTCCCTTAGTTGGCCCTTCCGGGAGCCGCCTGGTCTCTAGTGCAGGAAGGGGAAGGGGCCAGAGCTGGGGGAGGCGTGGCAGGAAGGGGGGAACTCTGTGGTCAGGGAGCTGCTCACCCAGCACAGCTACGCCCGCCCTGCTCTCAGAGCTTCGATCCCCGCTTGCCGCCCCTCAGCCCTGCCCAAGATGATTCCAGCAGTGGTCCTGCTCTTACTTCTTTTGGTTGAACAAGCAGGTGAGAGGGCTTGGTGAGGAACAGTGAGCTGGGCTTCCAGGTGGGAGTCAAGGGCATGTGTGGGTGGGGCAGCATGGGCCTAGGGGGGATATCAGCAGCAGGCAGCTGGGCACAGAGACCCTGAGGCTGGGCCTGTGTGGGCACAGGAGTCAGTTTCCTCCTTCCTTGTCCCTGTGTTACTTTTTTAGGATTGATACGTACCCAAGGCTCCAGCTGGCAGGGAGGGGAGTGTGTGACATAAGCTGGTCTGGGAAAGGCTGCTTCTTGTGGGTGCGTTTGGCATTGTCCACTGGGAGCTGACCTCTAGCTGGCTAAGTGATATTTATAAAGTTGCTTTAGGTAGGCAGGGGTCTGTCCTTGTGCTTGGGAGTGAGGCAGGGCAGTCAAGCAGACGTGATTGCTGCTTCTGTACATCGTCATTAAATTCACCTCCTGCCAGCCACCGACAGGAGGGTGGGCAGCATGCACTGCCCAGTTCTAGAGACCTGAACATCTTTGTGGAAACTGAGGCAGAAATGGGAAGGTTGCAGCAATTGGTTTATGATCTCTCACCTCTTGCTCTCAGGGTTGTCTGAATGTTTACAAGACGGATGGTTGCAGCTGGGGTTTGGGGAGGACGGGGTGAGTGAAACTGAAGGGAAATTGGGGAAATTGAAAGATGGATGGGAGGTTGCGCCAGCCCAGCTGTGAAGGCGGAAGGATCAGAGAGCAGCCATGAGATGAGGGAGCCGGCCCGAGGCATGAAGAAAGAGCACACACACTGCACACACTTCGAAGGCAGAAATCCTGGATCTGCCTTCCAGCTGTCACCTAACTCCATGGCCCTGAACGAGTTACTTAGTTTCCTTGAGCCTCCTTTCGTCATCCGTAAGATGGCGGCGACATTTCCCACACAGGGTAGTTTTGAGATTTATGCAACATCAAGTGTGAAAGACTGACGCAGAATAAAAAGCCATTCGCCCTGGAGCCCACGTGATAGGGGCCAGGGCGGATGGCGCAGATAGGAGCTCAGACACTATTTAATTTGTTTAATTGCACAAACTTCCTCTCAGTGGCCCAGGGTGTGAGGAACAGGGTAGAGTCCCACAGAGACACCACAGAGACCCCAGGTGGAATTGCACAGCTGTGATCCTTCCCTGGAGCCCTGTGTGCAGAGCCCTGGGCACCCGTAAGGCCCAGGAAAGCAGACACCTTGTTTTTACGTATCTTAAGTGTCCAGTGGGGCAGAATGCCATGCCGCTGAGGCTAGATGACCAATAATAGAGTAATTGCCTTCCCTCCCTTCCCCAGCTCACATCCTTCCTGTCCAGCTCGCAGCCACAGGTCACAGGACTGAGCAGAGACACTCCTGTGGTTTCTTCACTGAAATTTGTCACTGCCTTCCCCTCACCCTACCCTCCAGGCTGAGGTTTTGGTCTTTGCCCAGTGAACTCAGATGAGTCCCTTGAGGGCTATGAAGTGCTCAGTGGAGCCTGAGGAACCCACAGTGCTAGAAGGAGGGAGTCCTCAACACTAGTGCGTTGAGTTCCAGCACCCCACCACTGGCAGCTCCCAGTCCTGCCTCTAGCTAGGCGAGGCTGAGAGAAAGGGCGAGGTGAGAGAATGGGATCAGAGAGGAAGGTAAACTTTCTTCCCCGGAGAGCCACCTCAGGCCTGTCCTACCTCCCAGAGGCCCTCCCCTTCCCTGACGCCCTGTCCCCATGGGCACCCTCTCTCCCCTCAGAGGCCCTGGGAGATCCTCAGATCTGCTACATCCTGGATTCAATCCTGTTTCTGTACGGGATTATCCTAACCCTGCTCTACTGTCGACTCAAGGTGAGGCTGGGCAGGTGTGGGGAGGGAAGAGGGCAGGGGCAGGCGGGAGGACGGGGAACAGTGGTGTCAGCGTAGCTTTGAGGAGAAACCCATGAAGTTTGGAGAGAAGGGGGATGGACCACTAACCTTGCTTTTACTAGTGACCTCTCCTCTACTCCAGATCCAGGTGCGAAAGGCAGCTGTAGCGTATCAGGTATGGACCCCCTACACACACACCTGGGTGTCAAGAATTTTGCAGACTCAGCCCTTCTGGGGCTATAGCCTTGAGGTTTGCAGCCCCTGGGAGGGGATGAGGCTCAGGTGCTGACCTGTATAAGCTTCAGAGACCCGCTTTCCACCTCACCCTACCCACCCTGCCACCCAGCCAAGTCACAGGTGACTAGTCACCACCCCTGGCTGATATGTCCCTGGGTGCAAAAGAAGATGCTGGGAGGCCCTGAAGGAGGTGTGGGTCTCTGACAACTTGCTCCTTTGCCTCCACAGAAGTCAGATGGCATTTATACGGTGAGTGAGCCTGCCCCGCCCACCCCCAATCCCAGGAAGTCAGCAGAAGAGGGTGGATTTTGAGTGACCTTTGGAAGGGCAGGGTCTATGGGGGTGTGGGGGGGTGGGAGCCCTGGGATGGCCTCAAGCTCCTCACTGTCTTCTGACCTCCACCTCCAGGGCCTGAGCCCCCGGAACCAGGAGACTTATGAGACCTTGAAGCATCAGAAACCAACAGAGTAACCGTAGGACAGATGCCCTTGGTCACACCCTCCTCCTGCTTCCGGTTCCCTGCCCAGTTCCGTGGTTGGCACCACATACGCCTCCTGCCATTAATGCCCACAGACCAACGCCTGTAATGATGCTGTGCCCCCATGAATGGACCCACTGGTTCCTCCTTCCTGCCAAAGGCTTATGCTCAGATCCTACTCATTAATGTTCGTATTCTAGTCTCCCCGTGACAGCACCCTTCTCCTCCCTACTCCCAACATTCACTGAAAAATGGGAAGGGGGTAGCACCAATAAAGCCGCCACAGACTGGACTCCGCTCACTCACTCATTCCTTCATCATCCTTAGCTCTGCAAGGCACTAGACTGGATACTGAAGATGCCATTGGGAGTAAGACAGATTTCCATTCCTGACCTACAGAGCTCACAGTGTCAAACACCAGGCTGTTTTGCTTGGTTGAGGGGTGAATGCTACCTGTGAGGGGGATGGATGAGACCTGACTCCCCAGGGTCTCTAGCATGGGCCTGGAGCAGGGACTTCTGTTGGGACTCTGGGCACATTCAGAGACATTTGAACCTGAGAAATGACTTCTGGATTGTGGGAAAACCTGGCTGCCCAACCTCCAATCTATCACAGTGGGAGTCTGGGAGTCGTGTGGGGCAGCTCAGTGTCCATGGGCATTAGCCTGGCCAAAAAGTCAGGGATGCAGGAGGGACAGTGTGATGAAGGCCCCTGTGACACTCCTAAAGGAAGGCTGTATGGGAACAGTGAGTTTTCAGTGGGTCCCAGGACCAGACAGACCTTAGCGGGCCAGGGAGGGATTGGATGTGGGCAAGACACAGGGGACAAGTCAGGTCCAGATGGGAGGCAAGCTCCTTGAGCACATGGGTGGGCAGAGAAGGAACTCCAGTCATCAGCACCTGTCATTTCCAGCAGGAGATGGGATTCCCTGGAAGTTTTTTGTTTGCTTGCTTGCTTTTTAGAGAGAGAGAGGAAGAGAAACATCAATCAGTTGCCTTCCACATGTGCCCCAACCCCGGGAATCAAGCCTGCAACCCACTGGGAATTGAATCAGCAACCCTTCAGTGTGCAGGCCGACACTAACCACTGAGAACACGGGCCAGGGCTTCTTTCTTTCTTTTTAGAGAGAGAAAGAGAAACATCGATTGGATGCCTTTTGCATGTGCCCTGACCCCAGAGATAGAATCTGCGACCTGGGTATGTGCCCTGACTAGGAATTGAATCCTCTGCCTTCTGGCATATGGGACTACACTCCAACCGAGCCACATTGGCCAGGGCTGGAAGTCTTTGGCCCCCATCCGATGTGGCCAGTCCTGCATCGGACCCAGAAGCCTTCTCAGATGGGTCTTGGTTCATCCCCCAGCCACCATGCTGGGCAGTACTTTGCTCTCACAGTGACTCACACTTGTCAATATGTTTTTCCAGCTCCTTGTCCCATTTGCTCACTGTGAGGATTTGGGCTCTTTGAAGTTTAACCTGTCCAAGACCATTCTGCAAGTAACAGACTGAGATCTGTCCCTGTATGCTTTAGCACACAAGAAAACCACAGATCCTGGGAAAGAAGGGGAGGAAGGTGGTCATGAGGGGTGAGGGCCGTGAAGGCCAGACCCAAGGTCACTCATTATGCAGGAGACTGCAGTCTTGTCTGAAGGCGATTTCAGATGGGATATGAGAAGTGAGTCAGGGAAGGGAGGCAACTATTTTAGAAGTAAAGTGGGAATAAGTTACTGGAAAATGTTTTCCTTGCCCTAATTTTGGGATCGTGAGCCTCACACATCTACCCAGCCCGCTTTCCTTTCTGTTTTGATTGAACCCAGGCATTGTGGCTCCCAGTAGCTCCAGTCCCACATGCCCAGCGAGTTGGAGGCCTGTAGGGCTTTGAACTGGCTGTCATGTTGGCTGGTTCCAGGCTCTCAGATGGCCACCAGGCCAGTGCTATGACAGCACCCAGATAAAAGTGGGGAGGGGTGTGGAAAGGTGTTCTAGGTAGGGGTCCAGGTGAGAGTGGTTTGGAGAAAGTGCGTCCCACTTTTTACTGTAGACCATGGAATGGGGGTGAGCAATGTTCCCCTGGCTCGGAAGGGAAGGGAGGGACTTGGGTGACGCCTCTGGGTTCAGTTTTTGGAGGCTTTGTCTTCATAGAATGATTGAGAGGACATCCTGAGGGAGCCCTAATTTCCTGTGACCTGCACAGGGCAGGGATTCAGTTCATCAATTTCGTGCCTTTTCACAGTTCTGCGTCCATGCAAAGGCTCCTCCTCTCCATCAGAGCTGGTCCCAGGCCTGGAGAAGACTCCTTGGCACCCAATGCTGTCATTTCCAACATTTGTCTCTTGGGCCCTTTCTCCACCCTTTTCACACCCAAAGCCTCCTCCTGCTGGACTTCTTTCTCCTCCCATCCTCAGAAAAGCTCACCATGGACTCCTTTACTATTTATTGTAGAATGAAGGAGTGGGGAGGGAGAAGGGTTGGAGGCCTGGCCAGAGGGTGTTCTAGGGGCCAGCTGGCAATGGATGGGCGTCTGGCGGTGATTGGAATGCCACAGAGTAATCGAGGAAGCTCATCAGATCACTTCTAGCCTTCTTCACCAGCTTCTTTGTCTCCTCCAAGTACCCCCTAGACATATGAGGGTTAAAGGTCAGTGTGAGGGACCAAAGGCACTGGCAGGGCCTTGGTGGTGGTGGGAGGTGAGACCCAAGTCCCCTCGTAGGAGGAGAGGCAAGCCCTCTGCTGGGCAGAGTAATACACCCTGGAGACAAATCCATAGCCCAGCTGCTGTGGCCCACACGGGCACAGGGGGATGAGGCAATTGTTCTACAATTCAAAATTCATTCTCCCCACCCCAAGCTCAGTTTTCTGTGGGCCCTGAACCCCCCTTGCTGAAACTTACTTGGCCTGGGCCTAGACCTCGGGGCCCTTGACCTTCACCAGGTCGCTGCCATAATCAGTCACAGTCTCCCAGAACTGAGAGATCAGGCTCTGCAGATCTATCTCCTCTGTCTGTCTCCGGACCAAGGCTCCTGCACACACACGGAAACACACACACCTATTCTCAGCTGGTCCCCAACAATGAGTCCTGGCCTCCGACTACACCACTGCCAGTACCCAGCCCCAAACAGGTCTCCTACTCCAGGCCTTTGGACAGGCTTTCTGGGCTTTAGGGAGGGAACAGTCTTCTTTTTGAGCCCTGTGGTTGCCAGATCTGGGCACAGAACTGACAGATGGGCAGCCAGGACCCCTGGCACCTTCTCCTTGGGACCCCACTCCATATTCCACCCACCTTCGAGTCTACAGATGGTGAGGAGCAGCACCGTCACTACAAGCAGCTTCATGGTGGTAACAGTGGGGTGGTGGCCTGGGAACAGATGGATGTGGGGAAGACACTGAAGCTGAACGGCTTCAACCCCTCCCTAGGTGCCCACGCCAACCTGGTCCCTTCTCTCCCCACAATTAAAACCTGGTCCTCTTTGGGTGCTCCCACAACTGCTGCTCTTACCTGGTCAGTGCCTCTGTCCCTGTAGTCTGTGCCTGGCCTGGCTGGAGAGGCAAGGGCTATATACCTGCCTGCTTCCCCACCCCGTCAGGCGACAAGGACTGTGGAGGGGTGTTTGGACAGGGGCCATGTTGGAGTAAACAAGTTGGAGAAATGGGGGGGGAGGGCAAGTACATGTAGGGCACAGTGAGGGTGGGAGGCAGGCAGGCAGGACTTAGTGGAGGCCAAGGGGTTCCCTTTAGGCCCACTGGAGGCTCATTCTTTTGGGGCCTGGGGCAGCAGCCCCTAGCTCTGGGTGCTGCAGGAAGCAGGAGTGCTAGTCTTTCTCTGGAAATTCTGACATATCAACCTCAGCCCTCAATAACTCTGTCCCATTATGGGCGGATTTCACCTCCCAACCCTACCCCCTTCACTACAACTTGGCAGAGGTTTTGGGAAACAGAAGAAAGGATGAGTTGAAAATAGAGACAGGGGTGAGGGTCAGAGGGCAGGTGATGGATTCCGTCCCTTTTTGAGTTAATGTATTAGGAGACAAGGCTGAAAACATGAGAGCCCATAATGACCTCCTGTGTGCTGACCGTCACACCCTAACCCCAAACAAAATCAGAAAGCAGCCTCTGCCCTCTCCACCCCGTCGGAAGGCTACGGTAGGAAGAGGTGGTTAAAGGACAAAGGTGGAGGGTCCTGGTCACTGGATCCCCTTATCAGCTCTGGGCGGTAGCCAGGCGATATGAGCCCACAGGGGCCACAGCGGTTCATGCCCCAGCCCTAGGCATTTGGGTGGGTCAGCGGAACGGAGATCAGAAGCACTGGCATCTTTCCCAGTAGGACGTTCCTGAGAGACGGGGGCGGAGACGCGAGGCTAGTGAGGGAGGCGACCGGAGCCCGCGACTTCCTCCAGCCTTCTCTCCCCAGCGCGCCGCGTGCGGGGCCTCCCCGCTCCCCCCGCCCGGAGCGCGCCGGGGGCGCACACGCCGGGCTCCCCCCGCCCCGGAGCGCACACGCCGGGCTCCCCCCGCCCCGGAGCGCGCCGGGGGCGCACACGCCGGGCTCCCCACGCCCCGGAGCGCACACGCCGGGCTCCCCCCGCCCCGGAGCGCGCCGGGGGCGCACACGCCGGGCTCCCCCCGCCCGGAGCGCGCCGGGGGCGCACACGCCCGGCTCCCCACGCCCCGGAGCGCACACGCCCGGCTCCCCCCGCCCCGGAGCGCGCCGGGGGCGCACACGCCCGGCTCCCCCCGCCCCGGAGCGCGCCGGGGGCGCACACGCCCGGCTCCCCACGCCCCGGAGCGCACACGCCCGGCTCCCCACGCCCCGGAGCGCGCCGGGGGCGCACACGCCGGGCTCCCCCCGCCCGGAGCGCGCCGGGGGCGCACACGCCGGGCTCCGACGCCAGCTCCGCGGGGAGCAGGGCGGAGGGTCAGCTGCGGACGCAGCCCCGCACCGCCGCCCCGAGCGCTCGCGCCGGCCCCTCCCGCGAGGCCGAGCTCCGGCGGGGCAGCGGCGCGGGGCGGGCGCGGCGCCGGGACGGCCGTGCGGGCGAGGCCGGGGGAGCGCGGCTTCCCGGGGGGCGCCGAGGGCGGAGTCGGGCTCGGAAGGTCAGCCCATCGCTCCCTCCGCCGCGCTCCTCCAAAGGCGTCTCCGAGCTGTATGGCGGCGGGAGCTCCAGCGGCCCGAGCGCCAAGGGGCTCCCGCCGGAGCCTGCGCGCCCCCAGGCTGCCGACCTCGGAGAGCCCCCGACCGAGGCCGGCCCGCGACCAGCCTCGGGACCGCCCTCGGCCCCGCCGCCTCCGCCGCGCCCGGGCCGTCTCCGCGCGGGGCCTGCCACTCCGCCGCTTCCTCCTCTCCCATTGGCCCCTGGGAGACCGAAGCCGCTATTTTTAATAGATTGGGCGGGGCCCAATCCAGGGAGGGTCGGGTCTTTAAAAGCTTTTTTTGCCCGGTTCCAAGATGGCGCTCATGACCACGCAGAGAAAGCAGCGTGAAGCCGCAGCTCTGCCATCACTCAAGATGGCTGCCCCCATCAAGATGACCGCGGTGTGCGGGGGGGAAGGGGCGGCATGAGGGTCTGAGACGGTAAGGGCGACTGCAGCGCTGCACGCCTCGCTCGGGGCCTAGGGATGAGGAGCATGAAGACTAGAAAGCTGGGTGAGGTCTGTGATGGGGCTCGGGTTAGACAGCGGGGGAAGGGACGGGGTGACAGGTGGGGTGGGGGAGCAAAGACGGGATGGGGCTGCGTCCGGGATTCAGTCTCCCCATCGGTGCCCTCTCCCCACACTCTTCTCGTTCCAGGGCTAGTGTCGGACCATGTGGGAGTTTCGGGGGCTGGGGAGTCGGCTGATGGGGGGTGCGGCCCGTGGGGGGTAGAGGGAGGAATAGCATCTTCCCTGGGCCTGCCCCGGCCCCTCCCCGCCTCCTGGACTCAAATGGGGAACACGTTGGGCCTGGCACCGATGGGGGCTTTGCCCCGCCGGAGCCCCCGTCGAGAGGAACCTCTGCCCAACCCCGGGAGCTTCGATGAGCTGCACCGCCTGTGCAAAGGTGAGAACTTGGCATTTGGGTGTCTCAGGCTGAAGGTTTAGAGGAGGGGGGTGGTCTTGAATGCTGGGTGTGCAGAGGTGCGAGCACAAAAGGGGAGATCACAGATGGGGCTTCCATCCTCAGGAAGGGCCAGGTGCCCGAATGGAGTGGACCTGAAAGGAGGCTGTTTCCTCCAAAGCGCTTTCTGTGGGACGGGTGGGGTCTACTTCTTGGAGCAGGGGTTCCTTGTCTGCTTATTCCTTCCCTTCCCTCCCCTCCCCACCTTCAGATGTATTCCCAGGACAGATGGAGGGTGTGAAGCTGGTTGTCAACAAGGTTCTGAGCAGCCATTTCCAGGTGCTCCCACTTCTTGATTCCCTCCTCACTGTTCCTCCTGCCTGTCCCCCATTCTCTCTTCTGTCCTTTGTACCCCTGCCTTGGCCAGGCCCCATGTGATAGAGGAGGGAGGAAGCGGGGCTCCTTAACTCCTTTGCTTGTGGGACTTGTTGCCTTTAATCAGGTGGCCCGCTGTATATGTTGGAATATTTGGTATTCTTAAAAGGCCTGGATGGGGAGAGGATGCAGGGTGAGATGGGGGATCGATGCAGCAAGAATGCTCTCCTCCACTGGCTTCTCTTCCCTCAGGTGGCTCACACCGTGCACATGAGTGCTCTTGGCCTGCCCGGCTATCACCTCCATGCAGCCTACGCAGGGGACTGGCAACTTAGCCCCACTGAGGTGAGGGCTCCACACACCTGGGTCATCTCCCTGAAAAGCCACCTATAGGAGGAGGAAATGTGTATGTTATGGGGAAGAATGGGCAGGGCACCTACTAGCTTCTCTGGGTTTCTTCTGAATGGTGGAGGGTACCGACACTTTCTGTGTGATTGAGCTGGAGTTTTTCTTTGTGCTCCACTAGGGGGCGCTGGGTGCTGTGAAAGAAAGCACATGGTGTTTGGATTTATGCAGAGTGGAACCTTAGCCCAGCTTAGTCTGACTGTCTAGCTCTTCAACAGGTTTTCCCCACTGTGGTAGGGGACTTGGACAGCAGTGGCAGCCTTAACGCCCAGGTCCTGCTCCTCTTGGCAGAACGGCTCCGAGCCAAGGCCGTCTTCCAGGTGACCCATGATTCCTGCCTCCATCCAAGGGTTTCTTTCCTCCATGAATGTCCTGCTCTGGAGGCTCCAGGGGGAGGAGCAGAGGGAACGGTGATGGCAGAGAGAGAGGGAGCTCTTATTTCCCTCTCTCACTACCCAGACACAGCAGTCCAAGTTCCTGACATGGCAATTTGATGGCGAGTACCGGGGAGATGACTACACAGCCACTCTGACCCTCGGAAATCCTGACTTGATTGGGGAATCGGGTGAGAAATTGGGACAGGGTTCTTTCTATCTTGGCTGCCTACTGCTGATGTTGGCTATGCCTTTTCATCATCTGTACATTTCAGGGATTAAGAGAAGAAAGCACGCAGGCAGGCTGGGGTGGGGCTTCTAGGGGGAAGAGGCAGGCCTGCGTGTTGTCTCCAGGCCTGACTCTGTGTCTCCTACTCCCAGTGATCGTGGTCGCTCACTTCCTGCAGAGCCTCACTCATCGGTTGGTGTTGGGAGGAGAGTTGGTTTATCACCGGCGGCCAGGCGAAGAGGGGGCCATCTTGACACTGGCGGGGAAGTATTCGGGTACGGGGTGAGAGGGGTATGATGGGGAGGGGAAATTCTGGGCTCGGCTGGGTTTCCTGGCCTGTGATGCTCCTGTCCTCCTGCCCTTGATTTTCACAGCTGTACACTGGGTAGCTACGTTGAATGTGGGATCAGGTGGGGCCCATGCAAGTTATTATCACAGAGCGAATGAACAGGTGAGATGACTGATCCCATCCCCCACCCAGCATGTCAGTCCTGAACTTTTGCCCACCCTGGAGCTCCATACTGCTGACATACTGTTCTTCCTGCCCGCATTTCACATACATTTCATGCATGCCTTCATCCTGCTGACCTCCGTCAGGACCCCTGCAGTCTTCACAGAGACAGACCCCTCTCTCATCCTTGCCCATGGTCCTCAGGTTCAGGTTGGAGTGGAGTTTGAGGCAAACACAAGGCTACAAGACACAACCTTCTCCTTTGGTTACCACCTGACCCTGGCCCAGGCCAACATGGTGTTTAGAGGTGAGGATGATTGAGATTGGGGGGTGGGCAGAGGGTGGGAAGCTCCGCCGTACTTCTCCTGACCCCTTTCTCCAAGTCCAGCTAAGTAACCAAGTTGTTCTCCTCCCCACAGGCTGGGTGGACAGTAACTGGTGTGTGGGTGCAGTGCTGGAAAAGAAGGTGCCCCCGCTGCCCGTCACCCTCGCCCTCGGGGCCTTCCTCAACCACTGGCGCAACAGATTCCACTGTGGCTTCAGCATCACTGTGGGCTGAGGTTCCGGAGCCCCTCCAGCAGCTGCAAGCTCTGAGTCAGGTGCCCAGGGCCAGAGACTAGGCCCCTCTCCAGAACCCACCTTGCTGGGTGACCTCTGGGCCTGAGGAGCAGAGTGGGGGACAGGATCACGCCCTCCTCAGAACTGGAGCTGCCACAGGGCGCTGATGAGTCGGTGGCTTGAGGGCCCGCCTCCGCCGCCAGCGCGTCATCTGTCTGTGCTGTGGCTCTGGACTGAGGAAGAAGGGTTAGGGGTCTGCCTGGCTGAGTTGTCTCCCTCATGGCCCCCCTTCACCTCCCTGTGGATTAAAGCTCCTCACCTGTTCCTCTTCAGAGCAGGAAAGTCTACATGGAACGAGCACCCATCCTGTTTTCCATCCCAGAGCCTTCCAAGGCTGGGAAAGAATCTCGACCTCAGAAAGTGGGGCCACCCATTCCCAGAAGGAGCTTCCTTCTTCCCCACCTTCTGTGCTTCCAGAGAACACTTTTACCACCGTGGCCACCCCCGCTCCCCCACGACTGCATGAAGAGGCAGTTAGTGCTTTAGGCTTTCATTAAAACCACATGGCTCCCTTCTGGTCCCAGCCTCTGGTTCCAGCGCTTGCCCTTTCCAGTCCAGTGTGTCCAGGGGGCCGGGGCAGGCGCGCTGGCTCAGCTGCAGATCTCCTGGAGCAGAGGCATCATGGCAGACAGCCCCTGGATGTGCTGGATTTGGGGTCCGTACGCATTGTTAATGCTCCAGAGCTCAGTCAGCAGGCCTAGCAGCTTCGCATACAGAAATCTTTGGAGGTGGAGGTAGTGGGGTCACTGGGGAAAGAAGGGAAATATAGCAGCCGAGTCCTGTCCTGAGGCCCGATTCCCCAAACAGCCCCTCAGTGAAGCTAGGTCTGAACACCAGAGGAAACCATGACAGACTTAGTAGAGGTTCCAGAGGTCCCCAAGGGCCTTTGGCTGACACTGTCTTCTCACCATGCCATTTTTGAACCCAGAGCTCTGAGGGTCCCTAATGAAGAAAGCCCCAGACTTGGTGAGAACTTCAGCTGTGTGGAATCTGAAGATCTAGCCTTCCAGAGTGGTTCCAGCAGGGGTGTGTGCTGTGGCCTAAGGCACCCCTCTTCCAGCCGGGAGGGAAGGGAGCGCACCTTTGGGCCTGGGGAGGGGACTGCTGAGCCAGGCGTGTTGGCCGTGAGGCTGTGAATGAGCATGATTCCGAGGGGGATGAAAAATGGAAGGGCGGGCTCTGCTCAGAGGGAAAGGTGGGAGAGTGAGTGGCCTTCATGGAAGGCTGCGCATCTGGAGAGGCTGGATGGTGAGGTGTGGGTGTCACCAGTCTCAGGAATGCTGTGATACAGAGTCTGTGAGCAACCTCTTTGCATCTCTTCTGAATAAAACATCTGGAAAAACTGAGATGAAACAGTGGTAGGAGCTTTGGGTGCTAGAACATATGAGAAGGGAGGGAAGGAGCAGACCCTCAAGGGACCTGGGTTCCCAAAGGCAAGGCCAGTAAAAAGCATTCATGCTCAGTGTCCCCTTAATGTCTTCCTTCCCTGATGCAGCCTCCAAGCCCCAGTCCCCGTACCAATCCCGGGGCCCTGGCCGCTGGCCTTTGATGTAGCTCTGCAGAGCCAGTGCCATCTCCTCCCTCTGGGTAACCCTAGGCCAGTCTGTAAGAGGGAGCAGGAAGGACAGGTGGGGGTGGGGTGGGCCCGCACAGCGCCCCAGGGGGTGGAGGCTGGGGGAGACACGTTCTGCAGGTTGGAGGACTAACAGGCCTGGGATGGATGGATTCAAGGAGCTGGGAGTTAGAGGTGTTGGGAGAAAGCTTCTGGGCTTTGGGGGATGCTCACCAAGAGAGAAGAGGGCCATGGCAGCCATGAGCATATACTCAGACTTCTGGAGCCGCAGTCACCTCAGTGTCCCATGGAAGCAAAAGAGCAGCTCTAAAAACTTTGTGGAGCCCCACTGTGGGAGAGACTAGGCTTAGGAGCCTTCAGGTCCCCTTGCCTCACCCACCGCACAAGGACACATGCCCTGTACTGTCCTAGCACCATCTCACCATCTTCTGTTGTGTAGCAAAGAGGCCCACAGAGGAAGCTCTGTGTTTGGAGACAGAAAGTGGTGCTGAGTGTGATGTGACAGATTTTGATAGCTGCTCCCTTGAGAAGGGAGATCTGGTCCTCCATGGTTAGGGCCCTGTGGAGAACAGGACACAGGGCACTTTAGACTCGAGCCTGAAGTGCAGAGAGAGGAACTCCCACTTCTGACTGAGACACAAAAACAGAGTTGGGAATTCAAGACCTGGTGCTCGGAAAGGCTGAGGGGTGGGTTAGTTTGGTCAGTGGCTTTTTGTTTTGTTCTGTTTCTTCTGGGGGGATGTTATAATTTACTGCAGTGTTTTCTTCCTGAGAGGTAAGGGGAGGTCACCCACCAGAAGAGGGGCAGGTCCTTGGTGAACTTGATGATTTGCTGTACCATGAATGTGTTGATGTCTGCGAAGTGTGTGAGCAGAGGCAGCACGGGCCAGGGTGGGCAAGCACCAGTGGTGGGTGAACAGATGGGCTGGAGGCTGCAAAGGTCAGAGCCTGAGTGAGGCCCAGGCCCAGGGCTCTCCTTTTGGTCTCTCCAGCCTTGGAAGGGTCTGGGTCTGAGAAGCCTGCCTCACTGGGGTTCCAGAGGAGTCCCGTCCTCTGAATAGGTGCATGACACACAGCCCTCCCTCAGGCCATCCTCCAGCCCAAGTCCTGTGAGTGCTCACCCTGAACTGCACAAACTGGTCGAACATGGTACCCACGTGGCGGGCGTGGGCCCCAGGATGGTCTGGACAAGCTAGCTCTGTTTCTTTTTTTTCAATATATCTTTATTGATTTCAGAGAGAGGAAAGGAGAGGGAGAGAGAGAGAGAGAGAAACATCAATGATGAGAGAGTCACTGATGGAGCCCTCAACCCCGGCATGTGCCCTGACCGGGAATCGAACCCCGATTGCCTGGATCCTAGGTCGACGCTCAACCGCTGAGCAGCGCCCGGCCGGGCTAGCTCTGTTTCTTGCTCAGCTGCTCAGGTGCTTGCTGTGCTTGGTGCTGGACCTGCTTTGCTCACCGTGACACCAGGGCTTCTGCAGACATGATCACTGTGCCCAGGCAAGAGACACGACAAAGCTGTTGACATCAGTAAAGAGCACCTCTCTCTGCCAGCCCCTGGTCTGGGACCCTGGCCACCTTGCACAGCGAAGGCTATGGGAAGGGAGTCTGGAGGCCTCCTTGGGTACAGCTTAAGTCCTAGAGGCTCCAGTGGGGGGTCTTGTCCACATTCCCCAGCCTGTGGGACAACAGCAGAGAGCAAGGCACTGTGGTGGGGACAGTGCGAGGAGGTCTGACTTCTGCAGGAATGTTGAGGGAGGGCTCTGGATACCTAAGACATCGCCTATGTCTATACAGCACAATTTGAAAAGCTCCGAGGTAAAATCTGACGGGCTGAAACATAGGATTTGTTACCCATTGGTGTTTTGTTTTGTTTTTAATTTTTTTGTTAATTCTCACCTGAGGATAGTTTTTCCATTGCTTTTAACGGAGAGTAGAAGGGAGGGAGGGAGAGAGAGCGAAACATGGATGTGAGAGAGGCACGTTGACTGCTTGCTTCCTGAAAACGTGACTGGGGGCAGGGAATGAACCCCCAACAGAGGCAGGTGCCCTTGACTGGGAATCGAACATGACCCTTTGGCGCACAGGTTGATGCTCTAACCACTGAGCAACACTGGCCAGGGCCATAGGTATTTTTATCCATATTTTTCAGAAATGTAAAACAGGCTGAGATTCCAGTGACAGGGCCAAGGTCACAAAATACTTAAGTGATGTAGATTGAATTAAAATCAAGATTGTTTGACTTCTGCAGTTTTCATGGCTCACAATGAGACATAATGGCAACAGCAAGGACTGGGAGTCAGACAGGAGAGTCTGAATCTCAGCTGCAGCTTGTACACTGAGTGAACCCTAGGCAAGCTGACTTGTGTGAACACAAGTTACATTATCTGTTTGGAACCTAGCCTCATTACCTGGCACACAGAAAGAGCATTATGTAATTAAGTCAACAATTATCAAGTACCTACTAAGTGACAGGAACTATCCCTGAGATAGGTGAGAAAAGCAAGCCAGGGCCATTTCACAAGAGCATTCCTGGAGAGGGAATGGCCAGAGCCAGTGCAGAGGTCCCGAGGAGGGTGCCAGGTGTATCTGAGGATGGCACCAGAGCCAGTGTGGCTGGGATGAATTGAGCAAGGGGTACAGAGTCATGAGAGGTGGCATGGGGGAGCTAGACTGTGAGATCATTGCTTTTCAGGGAGAGTAGAAGAGAGGGGGGGGGGGGAGAGAGAAACACGGATATGAGAGAGGCACATCAACTGCCCTAAAGAGAGATGAGCAGAATAGCAACATTATCTGACTTTTAAAGAGCTTACTCGGCCTGCTAGGTGGGGAGCACTCTGTGGGAACAGGGACAAGCAGAGAGAGGTGGTCTGTGGGTTCCTGGGATGGGAAGGGCTGACTCCGTCCTTCCTCATGCCAGCACCCAGGCACTTCTGCAGCCTGCAGGCCAGGCAGTGGTGCCTCTGGGCCTTGTTGACCTTACAGCTCCCAGTGGAAAGGTAGGTGAGACTGTGCTTTTGCCAACTGTCCATCTGTGAGAGACAGAGGTGAGGGTTGGGGATGGCAGTGAACAGGTGGTAGGTGAGGGGCGGAGAGGACATGGCCTGAAAGCATCTGGTGACACAGGCTACTCCGAGCTGTGCCCACAGGGCCATGAGGGCAGCTCAGGCACAAACACACCTAGCATCTTCGTGGAGACCCAAGGTCGCCTGGGGAAGCCTGGCGCTTTGCAGTAAGTGAGCAGAATAGGTGCTCTTGACTAAGGGGTTGTGTCCCTGGGACAAACGTTGCCCTCCCCTCCATTATTACACCAGCTGTAGTGTGGAGCATGGTGACAGCAGCGAGCTAGCCTCAGGGCATTAGGCTCCAGGACACAGGAGTGAGGCATCTGCACACTCCCAGCTCGGGGCAGGCTGGAAGCTGCCTGGAAGGAAGTGGGGGCTTGTTTCTACTGGGAGAAGACTCTCACCTGAAGAAACCCTTGCAGCCCTCATAAGTCAGGGCATGGAAGTGATAGCCCATGGCCCGGTCCCCACAGACCACACAGTTCCTCGGCTCAGCATCCCCACTGGCCATGGCTTCTGGGGTTGGGGTGGCTGTCACAGCCTCTTCCGCAGAGCTCCTTCCTGGACATACCCTGGGCCTGACCCCCTGCATTACCGGTATTTTATTGTTTTTAGTTTATGGCCCCCAGATTTCCTACCTGCTCTCTTAGGCAGCATGCCACCTGCAGGCCACAAAATCTAGTGTGGGATGTGTCTCCCCAAACTCCCACTCCGCCCTCCTCTCCTCTTGATCTCAGGAGCTCCCCGTGTTAGGGGTTACGGCCTCGGTACCTGGAAAACAAGGATATTCTGTTGTGTGTGGCCTCCAGTTCTCAGAGACTGTGTAGGTAGGGGACAGACTCTGGACCCTGGGCAAAGGCCTGGGGGAGGTTTTCTGAGCATGCCCATGGCACTGGTTGCTGGCACATGGGGAGGGACCCTGGTGGGTGGGGATCTCATGAGTCATTGGAAATTGCTCCTAACCAGACCACGAAGATTTTCCCTACTGCTGAGCTTCAGGCTAGATCAGCAGCCTCTGTGTGGATCCTGGGCCCACTGGGCAGAGAGGGAAAGACAGAGCAAGCTTTTCACATACAGAATGTCAACAGTAAGAGGACAGGTGTAACAAGTGCATGAGACTCCCTAAAGGAAGGCTCTTAGAGACTGCAGTCTAGTTAAGAGCCCACACAGGGCTAGAGAGGTCCTGCTTCCTAACTAGGGAGGGCCAAGGACTTGAATGGCTGCTGATAAATTAGAGGCAGTGGGATTGACTTGGGGACTCATGCCAGAGCAGACTTCATGGGTGTATGACCTGTGCAGTCACAACCCTGCTCTGAGAGGGCTCTTGTGCTCAGTTTAATGCTCAGATGTTGCTGTCTTGAAATTCTTAGTGATTTTTGAAGAAGGGGCTCTGCATTTTTGTTTTTCACGGAGCCCTGCAAATTACATACCTGTTCCTGTCCAATTAATAAGCTTAAGAATCAGAAGTAGCCTAGCCGGGCGTGGCTCAGCGGTTGAGCATCGGCCTAGGATCCAGGAGATCTTGGTTTGATTCCCAGTCATGGCACATGCCTGGGTTGTGGGCTAGATCCCCAGTGGGGGCCGTGCAGGAGGCAGCTAATCAATGACTCTCTCATCATTGATGTTTCTATCTATCTCTTCCTCTCTCTGAAATCAATAAAGATAACATATAAGAAAAAAGAATCAGAAGTAGGTGTCTTCACTGGGGTTGTCTCATGTTTTGTTGACACTGAAGAATATTTTTGCAAGTGCAAGAAGTATATACTCTCCCAACATCTATGAACAGAAAGTGACTTCCATATATATGTATTTTATTGATTTTAGAAAGGGAGAGAGTGAGCGTAAGAGTGAGAGAACATTGATAAGTTGCCTCATATACATACCCCAACTGGGATCAAACCCACAACCAAGGTACGTGCCCTGACTGGGAATTGAGCCCATGACTCTCTGGTGTACAGGAGACGCTCCAACCAACTGAGCCACACCAGCCAGGGCTAGAAAAAGTAATTTCTAAAGTATTTGGATGTATGTTGGTTAAATGTGATCCCACACTCACTGGATAAAGCCCAAGTCTCGGTCTTTCAATGTGAAAGCTTCTTGTCCCTGGGTGTTTGTTGTTTCTGCACCGGCAGTTTCTCCCACTGGAGATAAGCTGTCGTGCCTTCTGTTTCCTCAGCTAAGAATTAAATTATAAGTAGTTTTGCCCTACGGATGAGTCAAAAACCAAAGTGCAGGCTAGAGTCATAGAGAGAGGGAGAGGGAGGGGGAAAGAGGGAGGGAGAGGGAGAGAGAGAAAAAGGGAAAGGGAGAGAGAGGGAGGAGGGAGAGAGGAAGAGAGCAAGAGGGAGGGGGAAAGAGAGAGGGAAGAGACTGAGTTTAAAGGTCCTGAGGATGAGTAGGCAGAACCCTCTCTCTCAAAGACCACATCCAACGATGCATAACTTACTGCATTTGAAACAGGCTGAGTTTCAGAGTGCAGGGGCTTGGATCTGGCCCCGCGAGGTAGTGAGCCTACTTATGTGTATCACTGTTGGTATCTTTGCTTGAGTGAGATTCTGTTAGAATTCACGCTAATTCACTCAATCAACAGGTACTGACTTAGGACCTGCTGTGTGTGAGACTAGGGGCAAAAAGATGAGTAAGCTGCTCTTTGTCCCCGTGGAGTTTAAATATGCTGGTGGGGGAGATACACCTTTAAGCAGGTATAAGGAAATACAGCTGGGTCACTGACAGTGCTGTGAACAGAAGAGGGACAGCTAGTCCTGCTCTGGCAGAGGGGTGCTGAGGAGGAGGCAGAAGGGCTGCCTGGAGGAGCTGGTTTTTAGTGAGGATAATGAGGACTTGGCCAGTTCAGGCAGAGGGTATAATCTGAGAAGTTCAAGGAGCCAGATACAGAAAAGTAGATAAGGTAGAAGCACAAGCAGGCTTCTCCTGCTGGCGCAGCGTTGCAGGCAGGGCATGGCAGGAGAGAGGTCTGGAGATGTAGGAAGCCGCCCCCGCCCTCAGGCTTGTCTCATGACCTGCATGTGCCCGCTTCCTCTGAGCTGAGTGCAGGCCCTCGCTGGGTACCACTCACTACTGCAGCAGCCTGTGCCATGTTCTCCCTTCCACCAGCCTCCTCCCTCCAACCCACCCATCCAAAGGCTCTAGATGTGCTTAAGCCTTTTAGAGTTCCCGGAATGAGCTGTGCTCACCCACCTCCAAACATCGGACCTTGTTGTTCTGTCTGGTTGGAATCGCCACCTGGCCCCTCCCCTGGTCCTCCTGATCCTCTTGCCCTTCAGGCCTGAGCACAGAGGGTCACCTCTGGGAGCCTGGGGGCTAGAGCTGTGCTTGTGCACTCCCCACACTGCAGAGCAATGTCAACCAACTGGGAGTTGTTGAAGTCTTTTATTTTGGATCTTTAGTGTCTTGTGTACTCCTGGCACATACAATAAGTGTTTATGGAATTTATAAGTTAAATGGGCTACGATATGAATTAAGGTCTGATTCCAAACTCATACTTTTTCCAAGTGGCATCATGTTCTTATCTGTGATGCAGCCACTCATTCAGCAAATGCCTAACAGATGTCTGATTTGTGCCAGGCATGCTCCAGCAATGCGGGTTCCACGCTGACATCTGCATACATTCGTTCCCCTTTAGTGGCTTTCCTCCCTAGCTGGTTACCCTTTGCTGTCCTGACTCTCTGACCAGATACTCCTTTCTGACTTCTGAACTGCTGCTACTTGCCATTCCTATCTGCCACATTTGCATTTGACAAGTGGTGACCTCACTCAGGTGTCCCTTGAGCCAGATTTCCAGTCTGGGTCCGCTCTGACCTGTTTGGCCCCCCAGGTTCTGGCACAAACACTGGTTCTGGCTACCCTGCCTCCTTTCCTTTGCACCATATAATCTGGTTTCAATCTTCTTTCTCTACATTCACCAGTGGTCTCCCTGGCCTGTTGAATTCAATGGGCTTTCTCTCGTTTCTCTCAATCAACCTCCCTACTGCTTCGACTCCCTGACAAACACACTGTTTTCTTTGGAACTCTTTCTCACTGTTCCTGGTTCTCCACCTTCCTTCCTTTCTTTCTTTTTTTTTAATCTTCATCCGAGAATATTTTTTCTATTCCTTTTCAGGGAGAGTGAGAAGGGGGGGGTGCATCAATGTGAGAAAGACACATTGATTGGTTGCCTCCTGCACACTCCCCAACCTGGGCACTGGATGTAGCCTGCAACTGAGGTATGTGCCCTTGGCCAGAATCAAACCCAGTACCCTTCAGTCCGAAGGCCAATGCTCTAACCACTGAACCAAACTGGCTAGGGCTAAGTTTTACCCTTTTTAAAAAATATGTTTTTATTGATTTTTTAGAGTGAGAGGAAGGGAGAGGGAGAGAAACATTGATATGAGAAACATCAATTGCTTGACCCCTGTATGTACTCTGACCAGAAACCAAACTTGCAACCTGAGTTTTATCCTTCTTTTAAGATCCAACACAAACCCCATGTTCCCCAGGAAGCTTTTGACTCTTTTGGTCCTGAACAATGTCTTTCTTCTTTAACCTATTACTATTTATTATTATATAACTTACTGTTGTAGTGTACTTGGGCACTTAATCACTTATGGTAGGGGTGGGCAGTTTATGGCTTGTGAGCCAAATCTGGCCTGTGGCCTGTTTTACACAGCCTTTGAGCTAAGAATGTTTGTTTTTTTAATTAAAATTTTAAAAGAAAAAAAAATTCATAATACCTGACAATTATATGAAATTCATACTTTAGTGTCCACAAATAAAGTTTTATTAGACTATAGCCACACTTATTTGTTTACATATTGTCTATGACTGCTGTCAAACTATAAGGAGAGACTTGAAGTTTCAACAGAGACCATAAGCCATTTACTCTCTGGCTGTTACAGGAAAAGCTTGCTGACCTCTGATCTAGGATCTTGAATTCCCTTTATAATCTTTGCATAGCTGTTTAAGAACTTTGGAGAGGTCTGTTTCACTAAAGACAATTTTTTCCACGCAAATTAGCAGTTCATTAGAAAGGTGGGGGAAGCCAGAAGAGTGGCTGAATAGGGGCCCCTGATGAGAATCTAGGCAACCAGATTCCCACTGGAAAGTGAGAGTCAGGATGGGGAAAGACGAAGTCTTTTTTTCCATCTTCTGTTTTTCTGACCTGGCAGAGACTATGTACAGGCACAGAGGGTGGAGCTAGAGAGAGTATTTGAGGTCTTATCTGAATCTTGTTGAGAAGACATCAGTGGTTGCTGGCTGAGAGAAGCTCAGCTATTAATGACTTAGTTATTACAGTCCAGGAAAGAAACTATTAAAAGGGTGTCACAGCTAAAGCTGAAAGTGTTTGGCTTTGGCTGACTGAAGCTGTAAGTAGGCTAAGCGGTTTTACAATGCCCAGAAGTGTCACAGGCAAGAGAACTGGAAGGATTTCCTTAAAGCTGGAAGGAAACCTAGATATTCAGATAAACAGGAATAGCAATTGAAGTTAATAGAAAGATCATGATGCCCAGCCAGTGTGGCTCATGGTTGAGCATCCACCCAGGCACCAAGAGCTCACAGGTTTGATTGCAGTCAGGGCACATGCCTGGGTTTCAGGCTCCATCCCCGGTGGGGGCGTGCAGGAGGCAGCCCAGTGATATTATCAATAAAAACATATGGAAAAACAACCATGACATTTACCTAGGTGTTCTATTTCTTTTCATCTTGCTCTAATCATATTTTTTCTTAAAACTTATACAAGGCAGTTATTATTTAGTAAAGCTCCATCTTATTGAGAAATATTCTACACAGGTTGGACTGTGGGATTCATCTTTCACAATCGGTCCCTACACCTGGGCAGGGTCCACGCGGCTGGTTTTGGTCCTCACGCAGGGACCGCCAAATGGGATGCTGCCCGCACCGCTGAAAGAAAAGAGCAAGATCCAGGAGATGGAACTTGCACATTGATACCTATTTTAATGGCAACAATAGGTGCAAGGTCGTTAAGTGTGTCTCCTTTTTTCTTACAGCTTCACCGCCACGGTTGGCACAGCGGAGAGCACGCCGTCCCGTTGGAAGTGAACGAGGAAGCTTTTGGGAGGAGCTCATTACACAAGCTGGGGAGGGTCTCCCCTCCTCTCCCCTCCCCTCCCCTCCCCTTTCCTGTGGGACGTAGGATTGATGGATCTTAAATGTCTTTCCACTCCTAGGATCTATGCTCTTCCGACTCTAACGGACACTTCCCTGTTTCCCGGTTCTCGGCCCGCCGGCCCCTCGGGCGCGCTGCCCTCGCGCAGACGGCCGTCCCGTCCCTGACCGTTACGGGGAACGTCTCCGGCCGTCACCCCTCATTCACTGTGTGCCGCGCCCCACGTACCCTCGCGGCTTCCTCCCGGCGCTTCTGTCTCCGCTTTCCGCACCCGCGCAGCGCCGCCCCTCGCTCCGCTCCGCTCCGCTCCGCGCCCGGCCGCCGCCCCTCCCGCCGCCCCTCCCGCCGCCGCCGCCCCGCCGCGCTTCCCGCGCTCTCTCCCGGCCGCGGTCGCCCCTCCTTCCCGCGCTGCGGCCGCCTCGCCCTGGTTGGAAAGACGTAGACCCCCGAGCCTGCCTCCATTGGACGCGGGGGGCTGTCACTCTGCGGCAGGGGGCGCAGCTATTGGTCGGGCTGCAGCCGGTCCCGAGCTGACTATAAAAGGCGGGGTCCCGGGCGGCTGGCGGAGCGGCTGGCGCTGGACAGCTGTCCCCGGCCCCGCGGAGGCCCGACCCACGCAGCCGACGCCGGGCGCGGGCACGGAGCGCAGCCCCCGAGCGACTCTCCCACCTCGCCGGGCGGCTGTGCCCCAGAGCCCGCCACTCGCCGCGGTCCCCGCAGCCCCCGGGCCGCGCCTCGCTGCACGTGCAGCCCGCTCCGTCCCGCCGCCGCGATGAGCGAGGTGAGCGGCGCTGGGGGCCGGGAGCTCTGGGGGCGAGGGGCGGGGGCGGCTCCGGGCCCCGGGGGCTAGGAGGTCGTGGGGCGGCTCCGAGGTGGGGGGGCGAGGGGGCAGCTCTGGGCGCGCAGCCCAGGTTCGCGGAGACCCTCTTCCTACCCCCGGGCTCCGGGAAGTGACTGGAGGGGAGGCTCTAAGTCCCCGCTGTGGGTGGCGCGTTGGGGGGCTGAGGCCCTCGCGCTGCCGCCCTCTGCGTCTGTCTCGGGGCTCCGGGGCTGCCAGGCTTGCCTTCACCCCTCTGACTTCTGCGAAGATCGCCCGGGGGCCCCCGTCCCCGTCCCGGGCTGCACGGCTCTCCACGCTCGCGCTCGGCTAGAGCCCCAGCCCTGGTCCCCTGCGGGGGCCACTCTCCCCCGCTTAGGAAGGTGGCCTCCCGCCCCTCACCCCGTCGGGAGGGGCCGCTGCGGGGACGGCCCTGAAGCTCAGGAGCCCCCAGCGGGCCGCGGGCCCCGGGGCGCGTCCCTGTCCAGCGCGGACCTGCGTGTGCGGTGCCGGTTCCGTCCGGGTCTCCTGTCGGGCTCCACGGTGCCCATCCGGCCAGACCCAGTCCCCCGATTGGGGTGTCCTCTTCCACGGAGAGCGCTCAGGGCGGGGCGCGCGCGGGCTGGGGAAGCGCTGCCCCTGCCCGGGTCCAGGATCTTCCTTCCCGGGGCGCAGCGCCCCCGCCCCCGCCCCGCCGCCCGCCCGCCCGCGCGGGCCCTCCTGCTGCGTCCGCCGGCCGCGCCAGGTCCCCGCTCTGAACCGCGTACTTAAAAGCTGCCTGGTCTTAGGCAGGTTACTAAACCTTTCTGTGCTTCAGTTTTGTGGGTTTTGTTCCTTTTTTATCTGTAAAATGAGAATAATACCGGTTGTTCTAATGATTAACTGAGATCATATATGCAAAGTACTTAGAACAGTACCTGGTACAAAGCAGGCACTCAATCTATATCAGTTATTGTTATTTTCTCCCTGTTTTTGTTTGTTTGTTTGTTTGTTTTTATCTATTTTAGAGTGTGACAGAAAACTAGCGCAAAAATTCTCAAGTATGCCCATTAGGGAAGGGACAGCACCTTGGGCCTAGGTCTCAGTACATATCGTCATCTGTGGGGGCTCTGCTGGCGCCTATGGAAAGTCGTCCAGGGAGCCAGTTAGTGCCAACTGCGATGTTGTCCTGGTTGCCATGTCCACTAAATTTATTCTGGAAAATGCAGCTAGTCTGGGGGCTGTAAATGGACTAAAGAGGTTTCCAGTCCCTCAGCTCCTTGTGACTGTGACTATGGCAGCCTTTTAAAAAGAAAAGAAAAAACACAGTTTAATTTTCTTTTCTTTTGCTTCTTTTAGCCCTAATACGAGAAGAGAGGTTTTCTTTGCCCTCTTTTCACTGAGGTCTGGAGTTCAACACCCCCTCTAGTGTTTCTAAATCTGAAAGTTGCGATTCAAGCCGTCCCCTGGGAGCCTGTGATCTGAAGGCCATGCCAGCAGATGTTGTGCTTTTTTGGGGAAGTGCACAGCCTCCCTGTAGGACGCACTACAGGGGCTGGCATTTAGGGTGGTATTTGGTGGAGTGACAAAGCTGTTTCAGTGGCAAGGAAAACAATGTGGTGTTTGAAGGGAGAATGCAGTCTCGACTTTGCAGCCACAGTTGGCTAAACTTAGGAGCTCAGTTAAATGATGAGAGGGGAATCCTCAGATGGGGACTAGCTGTCAGCGTAGGCAAGGCTGCCCAGCCTCCCAGACTACAGAGTAACTGGTTCCAACTAGCAATTTACCATTGAAGCTGCCTCCTGCTACAGAGCTGAGCCTGGCTTTAAGGATGAGTATTTATAAAATCCAGAAACAGCCACCTGGGTGTACAGAGACTGTTGCCTCTGAACCAGATCCCCAAAGGGTCTCAGCTTCCTTAGAGGCCAGGACCCAGCCTGTTTTCTCCCTCTTGTAAAGCATGATGAGAAATGGAAACATTGCCCAGAGCTCTGGAGCTCCAGGGAGACTTCAGACCACTTCATTCCTCTCAGCCCAGCCCCTGTGTGCCCTGAATTTTATATAAACTTCACCTCTCCACCTGCTTATTTTCTTGCTTCAGAGAAACTGCATGAAATGAGAGGGTTTAGTATTTCTTTAAAGATTCCCATCTCAACTGAAGAAGTACTCTCTAGACTCAAAACAACTAAAAGAGGAGGGATTGTGTTGGGGCTGCTGGGGAGGTCTCAGCTCTGCTTTGCCTTGGTGGTTCTTTGCTGTCCCTCAGCACTGCCCCAGAGCATTTCTGTGTGTGTGTGTGTGTGTGTGTGTGTGTGTGTGTGTGTGAGAGAGAAAGTGTGCGACTGTGTGAATGTATGTGTGTGAGAAAGTGTGTGTGAGTGTGTGTATGAATGTGTGTGAGTGTGTGTGTGAATAAGTGTGCTGTGTGTGAGAGTGTGAATGTGTGTGAGAAAGTGTGTGTGTGAATGTGTGTGAGTGCATGTGTGTGAATGAGTGTGTGTGTAAGTGTGTGTGTGTGCGTGCTTATGTGCGGTAGAGCTGTAGGGACTCCTCCAGCTTGTCTGCATTCACAGCTGCAGGCAGGACTTGAGTGCTGTGAATCACAGTCTACTATTACAGTTGAATAACTTTTCTCTAGTTGCAGTGAAGGATGGGAAGGGGAGATGCATTCAGTCCCTGAGGGCTCTTTCCTATAATCCCTTGTCATGTGACTAGCCTGCTGCTTATGGCACAGTTGCAAGTTCTGTGATCCTGTTACATTCCTCAGCTGTGAGGAGCTCAGCTGGAGGTATCCATTGGCCCAGCAGTCATTCCATTGAAATGGGGGTCATGGATGACTTGTAACTATGTTCTTGGTGTCTGTACTGTTTTAGCAGCTGGGCTGCAGCAAGGGACAGATCAATTAGAAATCTCACTAGAGGAGAGCTTAGAATTGGTATTCCCTCCTTTACTATTCTTCTGTTGTCCTTTTAAATAATAAAAATGAGCCCTGGCCAGTGTGGCTCAGTTGGTTGAGCATTGTCCCGTGCACCAGGAGGTTGCTTGTTCTGTTACCCCTCAGGGCACATGCCCGGGTTTCAGGCTCCATACCCAGTGCAGGAGGAAGGGGATAGATGTTTCTCTCTCCCTCTCCTTTCCTCTCTCTCTCTCAAATAATAAAAACAATTAAAAAAAAGAATGAGGTATCACACTTCAGGGATCACATTCTCTTTCATGTGCCTGTCTCTCTGAATCTGTATGATGGAAGTTTGGTCAGGGTGATGTCACTGTGTTACGTCTTCTGTGAGCCAGTTGTTAGGAGCACTGGTAGGGGCTTGGAGGAAATCTGGTTTTCTCTCTCTCATTGGCCTTTTGTTGTTATTATTATGGCCATGTTGGACATCTAAAAGAGCTACTGAATATTGGAATGCCTTCCACCACTGGAAGTATCTGTCTTCTGGAGTAAGGGAAACCAGCACTCAGTCACCCACCCAGGGTGTTGGTTTTAGCTGCTTGAGCAGGAGCCTCTGGCTGGTACAAGTGGGTGACTTTGCCATCCTGTGACCTGGGAATACAGACGACTCTTTTTCCCAAGCTGGAGCTGTGACCAGTTACCTCGTAGAATGTCAAGTCTCTGTAACGGCAGGCACCCCTAAGTAGTGTGATTGGAGTCCATCTACACAAGCCTGATGCATCTTCATGTCTGTCTGTGGAGGGTCCTAACTGATGAAAGGAATGGGGAGAGGGGGGGGGTGCAGGGCAAGGGGAGGGAGAAGGGTCAGGTCAATAATCATCTTCTCAAGGTAGTGGTTCTGTGAATGTCTCCCCCTGTTTTCCTTCTGTAGTTAAAACTTATCTTTATTATCTTTCATGAGTCTATTTTATCAGCCAAAAAAATAAACTTACTTTTGTAAACATTCTTCAGGATAGAAATACAGGTATGTCTTTCACCAAGAAAATCTCAAATAATATATCAAAAACACTTTAGTGATATACTTTTAGATTTGTTAAGGAGCTCTAAAGTTATCTGGTCCAAACTTCTCATTTTACATATGAGGAAACTGAGACCCAAACATTATCTAAATTTACACAGTACCAGCACCAAGCCTAGGTCACAGAACTGCTGACTTCTCATCCCAAAAGCATTTTTCATAAGACTCCTCTATCATGTTATCCCAGTGACTATAGAATAACTTAATTAACATGCAACTTTTTTTTAAAATCCTCACCTGAGGATATTTTTTCCACTGCTTTTCAGAGAGAGTAGGGGAGGGGGAGAAACATCAATATGAGAGAGACATCGATTGGTTGCCGTCTGCACGTGCCCGGACCAGGGCCGGAGACTGAGCCTGCAACTGAGGTACATGCCCTTGGCAAGAATCGAACCTGAGACCCTTCAGTCCGCAGGCCGATGTTCTAACCACTGAGTCAAACCAGCCAGGGCAACATGCAACTTTTAAGGAATATATTACAAATACTTTCTATAGGAAATCTAAGCAGTGTGATATAATAAATGCTGAGCAAGAGGATAGAGAGAGAAGAGAGACGCACATAGGATGGTATCTATCAACAGGGTACATTTTGGTAGAGTACTAGGCAGGGCAAGTACTATCCTTGCTTACAGGATGCCTGGTCTCCTTAACACTGGGTGCCATGAACGTTCCAAAGTGGAATAAGTGATAGGAGTGAAAGGAAGGGGAGACTGGAGGCCGCCATTCATTGGGCTCTTCCTTTCTGTCCATCATTGATTCCCATAACTGCGAAGCATCAGGGACCAGAGGACAGGCTTTTTCTGAAAAGAAAGAACCAAGAGCCACTTCTTACCTCTAAAGTGTTTGGTTTGCAGGACGCAGTGCAGTAAAGCAGGTGTCTAAGGAAAATCAGTGCACTGGCGACCAAAGGCTGCGCATTTAGTCCTTTGGCATTTGGCCTTGACTCCCAAGGAGAGTGCAAAGGCTTTGAGAGGAGAAATCTAGGAGGGAGAAGGAAGAATGTGTTAGACTGGCCAAAAAGAGGTGGAAGCCTACTGGGGTTTCAGAACCCTAAGTGCATGACTTTCTAAATCTATCCTCCAGACTGCTGCTCAAATGGCTCAGTTTGCCCCAGAATTATTTTATCTGCATGAGTAAGCCAAGTCAGAAGCAGATCCAAAACCACTTTTTCAAAGAGGTCTGGTTCCCTGCAGGTGCCTATAAAAGAATGCCCCAGCCTTGGCCGGCGTGGCTCAGCAGTTGAGCATCAACCTAGGAACCAGGAGATCGTGGTTCGATCCCCAGTCAGGGCACATGCCCGGGCTGCAGACTTGATCCCCAGTCAGGGGTGGGCAAGAGGCAGCCGATCAATGACGACTCTCTCATCATTGATGTTTCTCTCTCTCTCTCCCTTTCCCTTTCCCTCTCTGAGATCAATAAAGATGTATTAAAAAAACCCACAAGTGCCCCAAACCTAGTCCTTGTCACATTCTCCTCCCTGAAGCCTGATTATCACTTCAGTGGGCAGAGGCAGACTCCTAAGGGCTTGCCCACCTGGGCTTCCCAAACGCCCACTGTGCGTTGTCCTTGGTGCCGCCTCCCTCCCACACGGAGCCCTCCTGATGACTGTTGCTTTGTAGGCTGTGGGGGGATTAATGTGTTTATTTTGGGACATTAACGCCAGGGTGGGATGCACATTGAAGATTATCATAATAAATGATGCTTTGGCACTGCTCCCCCCCCCACCTACTCCCCCCAGCATGGGGTGAAGGCGCAGCTCCAAGCTGTGTGCAGAGCACCACAAATAACTACTCATTAAACTGTGGCAGCCCCTGCTGGGGGGACGGGATGCGGCTGTTGACTCACTGCTACTGTGAGCTGCAAGGCCAAGGGAGTCTGCCTCTGACTCCAGTGGGGGTACTGCTATTCCAGGACACAGGGTGTAGTGGCTGAGGGGAGAGGGGCAGACCAGGAGTCTGAGGAGCCCTAGTCCTCTTAGGAGGCGTTTGAGATAGAAGATATCTGTGTTGTAAGCCACGTATTAGGAGACGGGTGTGTGTCTGGACCCTGGAGTAAGGATTCCTAGTTCTCTTTCAGTTGTGATCTTGAGGGTGACCTTGAGCGAGTCTTTCTGGAGCTGTTTGAGGACTGCAGCTGCTGCACTGAAAGGTTTGGACCAGTTCCAACAGTGCTCCAAAAACAGCAGTCTAGGGTCTTTCTGGGGCTCCAGGGGATGCAGAGACCTCTAAGGTCCTTTGGCAGTGACCTTCTTTTAACATTAGGGGAGACTGTGCCAGCAGGGATAGAAAGACCCCTGAGAGGGCAGGGGTTGGGGGAGTCTCTCTGTCTCCACTTGGAAGCAGTTGCAGTAAGTCCTGTCTGCCTTTGCCTTCTGTGCCTCTAAAGCAAGCAGGGAGCTTACAAAGCCTAGGGTTCATGTCAGTACAAAGGCAAGAAAGGGGTCTTTTTGGGCTCATTTTTAAGATTTAGGCCTTTTTTAGGTTTCCCTGCCCTGGACTGTGGGACAGGATTCTGAGTACCTGTGCCTATTCGTCTGAACACAGTGACTCTAGTAGTGCTGCTATGATGTCTATTGGACGTGTTTTCATCTCACGACCTCCGGGCTGTTCCATGCAGACGCAGGGCCTGTGCCGTCCAGGTAGGAGGACGTGCTGCTTCGTCCTGTCTGCTGCTGCTGCAGATGATCTGTGATCCCCCTTTAAAGAGCCCAGTGGGCTGAGGAATGGGGAAATCTGGGTAGGTTACCTTTCCCAAGGTTAGTTCTCACTTGCTGCTTGGAGCAGAGGGGGTGACATTATCTTGCCTCTTCTGATGACAGTGGTTGCTGTAGCAACACCATTGAAAATAAAGGAGACAGAAGAGTAAGAAGCACAGCTAGAGAAGGGGCAGGGTGAGTGGGACAGTGTAATAGGGTACCTATTTGCCAATAGTGGCAACAGGGAAACAACATCGAAGTTGTTACTACTTTGACTGTTTATAGGTGCTTTGCCAAGGCAATACTAACAAACTATCCTTCTGAGGCAAGGGATAGATTTACAGAATCATTTTTATGATACAAAGGTGGATGTAAGAACTCAATCAAGGAGAGATGATTTATTTGCTCCCGAGACTAATCCACTCCCTGTGGTCTGTGTCTCAGGGTTCTTCCAAGGGGAATGTGAACATCTATGGAGGTGCTGTACTGGTGGACCCCTCCTGTCCACCCTGACCTAGGAGGGTTCCAGGGCTACAGACGTGGGTTTCTGTCCAATCACACTATTGTTGACCCTTTACCAGAGGTTTAGAACCACTGTCAGCATTTTTGGGGCTAGACATTGGGAAGACAGGGAGATTGTGATTTCCAGGGTTGGTTTAAAGTAAAAAGAGATCAGTTATGAAGCTCCTGTGGTCACAAAATACGCCTCAAGGGCCCTTAGAGCAGCCCCAGGTGTTCAGTTCCACTTAGTGGAGATATGTCCTGTGGCAGCTTTATGCTGTGACTCCAGGAACTTGACCTAGTCTTATATTCAACCCAGAGTTACATTACTTTAAAATAATAACTATCTATTTCAATATGTACCAGGTGTTTTATGTGCATTCTCTCTAGTTTTTTTCACCCTTCAAGATAGATACTGCCTCAGATGAGAGGTCTGAGCACAGCAAGGCTAAGCGATTTACCCAGGGTCGTACAGCTGGGAGTGGCAGAGCTGGGATTTGAACAGACAGTCAATGTGGAGCCAGGATATGAACCCATATCTGTTTGACTCCACCCAATTTACCATATTGCGTCTCCCAGGAATTTGAAGCTTGAGAAAATTTTAATTCATATAAACAAACATCTATTGAGTACCTACTATGTGCAATATATAGGTTGCAGTTACTACAAGTTATACACAAATAAGTGGGGAAATGGGGACTTTGCTTTCAAGGAGATGGAATCTGGTGGGGTGGGGAGGGTGGGGAAAGGGAGGTAGACAAATCCACAGTGAGGGTAATGCAGGTCATGTGGAACACGCTTTTAGAGGAGTTCTGCCCCTTCATCCCCTTTTTTCAGACACATGCGCTGAAGTGAGGAAAAGCAGTAACTTGGCTTCTGAGACCTTTTTCACAGTCTCTGAACTAGCCTTGTAATGGAGCCCCTCGGCTGTGTGAAAACAAATGTGTTTCTGCCCGGCTGGCGTGGCTCAGTGGTTGAGCATCAACCCGTGAACCAGGAGGTCACAGTTCATTCCTGGTCAGGGCACATGCCCAGGTTTTGGGCTCAATCCCCAGTAGGGGTGTGCAGGAGGCAGCTGATCAATGATTCTCATTATTGATGTTTCTGTTTCTCTCGCCCTCTCCCTTCCTGTCTCTGAAATCAATAAAAACATATTAAGAAAAAAAACAAATGGGTTTCAGATGACGAGGCTGCACATAAAGCAGAGCAGGAGCTCCCTTTATCCCATCAACAAATTCTGAGTGCATCTGTGTGGAGGCCTGTACCAGACCCGGGAACACAGCAGTGAGTAAGGTAGACACTGCCCCTACCCTCACTGGGATTCACACGGAAATGTAGGAGGCAGACAACATTCAATATCTAGCCACAAAGTTATTATTTAATTATGTTAGTGATTAACGCTACCAAGGAAAAATACCAGTGCAATAAAACGTACAATAAGGGCGCCAGCCTAATCTGGGGAGCTAAGAAGAGCTTTCTGGAAGAAGGAACCCTGGAGGAGAGCTCTGAAGGATAAACAGAAATTAACTAGATAAAAGGGAAGCAGGGATATGAACCATAAGCCAAGCACCTCAGGTGGGAAGGAACATGGTATGTCCCAGAGATGGAGTAACAGGTAATCAGAGGCTGCATGATGTGAGACACTTTAGAACATATTAAGAATTTTGTTCTTTATCCTAAGAGCACTGGTGACCCCCCCGGGCTATGACTGTGGTCCACGTAAGAAACAGCTGTGTCAGGGTTGAAGCAGTGGGGAGGAGAGAATGGATTGAGACACATTTGGGAGGTAAGTTAAGAACACTGACTATTGAATTGGACAGGCAGTGTGAAGGAGAGAAAGGTGTCAAGAACAATTTGTAGGTTTCTGGCTTGTACAACTGAATGAGGTAGAGAATACTCGTAGAGGGTTTGGTTGGGTAGGTAGGACTGTGAATTAAGTTAGAGACACAGAGTGTGAGGTTTCTGTGAAGCGTCCAGGTGAAGATGTCTTAAAGCTCAGAGGAGAGGTCCGGGTAGAGATACACATTTGAGTCCTTGGTGGCATTCTGTGCTGCTCAGTGTGTATCCGCTAACCACACGAAGCTATCTAACTTATTCATTATGATCAGCTTATTAATTAAAATTAAATAAAATTATAAGCTTTATCCTCAGTGGCACCAGCCACATTTCAAAGTACTCAGTAGCCACTTGTGCCAAGTGGATTCCATATACCAGACAGCACAGATATAAGACATTTCTGTCATTGCAGAAGGTCCTATTGCAGGGGTCTGCCAGCCTTTCCTGGAATGGGACAGATAGTAAATATTTTTGGCTCTGTGAGCCACATGGTCTCTGTTGCAACTATTAAACTCTGCTTTTGTGTGCCAAATCAGCCACAGATAATATGTAAACAATGGGCCTGACTGTGTCCCAACAAAACTTTATTAATAAAAATAGGCTGGCAGTGGCTGTAATTAGTTGACCCCTGTTCTATTGGCCGGTGCTGGTATAAATGATAACTAGAGTCATAGGTACAGATAAAATCATCCAGGAGGAGAGAACAGAAGAGAGCCCAGCCCTAAACCTTGACAGCCTCCAATATTAATTGTTGGGCAGAAGAGTCTGGAAAGATAGAAAAACCCAGAAAAGCCATGATGTCCCAGCAGCCAGGGAAAGATGAAATGGATAGGAGTGTTGAATGCTTCAAGGCTCAAGCCCAGTAGAGCTGAAACTTTTGCATTTGCTCAGTATCGTGGAGAGCATTGGTTACCTAAAGGAGTCATTTCTGTGGAGTAGGAGAAGTTAGGTTGAAGTGGGCTGCAGAGTGTGTGGGAGGGAGGTGAGGAAGTAGAGACATAAATCTTCTAAGAAGTCTAGCTATGAAAAGGTGAAAGACATAAGAGGCACTGGCCCCTACCCAAACCCTGAGCCCAGGTACCTTTGCAACTGCTCCTCAGTATCTTTTGGCTTGTAACCTCTCCATAACCTTTCCCCCCCATTTTAAAAGTTAAGGTGCCACCCAGCCGACGTGGCTCAGCAGTTGAGCATCGACCTGTGATCCAGGACATCGAGGTTCGATTTCTCAGTCAGGGCACATGCCAAGTTGGGGGTGTGTAGGAGGCAACCAGTCTGTGACTTATCATTGATGTTTCTTTCTCTCTCTCTCTCCGTTCCTCTCTCTGAAATCAATAAAGACATACTAAAAAAAAAAAAGTTAAGGTACCATATACCTGCAGTAAAATTTACCCTTATTAGTGTATAAGTTCTGTGAGTTTTGACATAGACAGTCATATAACATATATCTGTACAATCAAGATAGAGAGCTGTTCCATCATCCAAAAATTACCCCATTCCCCTTCGTAGTCACTGCTCCCATGGCCTCTGGTCTGCTGTCCCTATACTTTTGTCTTTATGAGAAATGTCATGTAATTGGAATTCTACAATATATATATGACCTTTTGGGTCTGGCTTCTTGCACTGATCATAATACATTTGAGGTTCATCCATTTTGCTGTATCAGTAGTTCATTCCTCCCTTTAATTGCTGATTAGTATTGCAGTGTAGGGGTGTACCACAATTTGTTTATCCATTTCTTAGTTGAGAGACATTTGGGTAGTTTCCAGTTTTTTGGTGATTATGAGTAAGCTGTTATAAACATTGACTTACAGGTTTACTTGTAGATGTAAATTTTTTAAAAAAATATATCTTTATTGATTTCAGAGAGAGGAAAGGAGAGGGAGAGAGAGAGATAGAAACATCAATGATGAGAGAGTCATTGATCGAGCCCGCAACCCGGGCATGTGCCCTGACTGGGAATCGAACCCCGATCGCCTGGATCCTAGGTTGACGCTCAACCCTGAGCCATGCCCGGCCGGGCTAGATGTAAATTTTAATTTATCTTGGGTAAATACCTAGGAATAGGATAAATGTATGCTTAAGAAACTGCCAAAGTAGCTATACCATTTTGCATCCCCAGTAATGTATGAGAATTCAAGATACTCCATGTCTTTGCCAACACATGGTACTGTCATTTTAAAAACTCATTGTAATAGATGAATAATGGTATTTCATTGTGGGTTTATTTTGAGTTTCCCAAATGACTAATGATGTTATACATCTTCTCATGTGCTTATTTTCATCCATGTATCTTTCTTGGTAAAGTGTCCAAATATCTTGCTCATTTTTACAAATTATATTCATTTTATCGAGATTTGAATGTTCTTTATATATTCTGAATACAAGTTCTTTATCAGATGTGTGATTTGCAAATATTTCTTCCAGTCTATATCTTGTCTCTTCATTCTCTTAGCAGTGTCTTTCTAAGAATAATTCTTAATTTTGATAAAGTCCAAGTTATAATTTTTTTCTTTTATGGACAGTGCTTTTGATGTCTACTAAGAAATCTTTGCTTACCCCAACGTTGCAAAGGTTTTCCCCCTATATTTTCTTTTAAAAGTTTATAGTTTTATATCCATTTGAGTTAATTTTTGTATAGGGTACAAGGTATGGATTGAGGGTTTTTTATTTTGGGTTTTTTTTTTCATATGGCTATCCAATCATTCCCGCACTATTTGTTGAAAAGATTTCCCCAGCCTTTTAATACTGGGGTTCCTCAAGACTCGACCCTTCTTACTCTAGTGGCAGTGGTAGTTGGAGAAGGAATTCAGTTATAGGAGGCTTTTTTTTTTTTTTTAAAGAGAGGGAGAGGTTTTATATATGAGAGTGAGGCAGTTGATTGTAAAGATTCTAAAGCTCAGATGGAAAGACAAGACATCATCTGAATGCTGACAATGCCCTGGGAGGAGGTATCGGATAGGGAAAGGGGGTGTTGCTGTGTCCTCTCCCTCTCTGCAGTCTCAAGGCCTGATAAAAACAGACCCTAAGCAAGCAGGCCTCTCCTCTTTCTCCGTTCCCTCTAGAAGAGAGGATTCACAACTTTGAAGTGCAGAGGAAACAGGAGTATACTCTTGGGGAATTGGCAGATACTGCCAAGAGGATGGAACGGAACATTGAGCTCGTTAGGCCCAGAGGTGAGGAGGAAAGGCATACAGGAAGGCAGGCGAGGAAAGAAACTAGGGCCCTCTGGGGAAGGCAAGAGTTGATGGGCCTCACAGTTGCTAATTAGTGTTTGGTGTGTGTTGAGAAGTGAGAAGCATATAGTCAGCAAGGCTAAACTGGACCAAGCTCCATGCTCACTAGAAACTTGGAATAGCAGGCTTGAATGTAAGCAAGGGAGTCATTTGAAATGGAAACCAGTGGGATGGTCCCACACATGGAATTCTCAGAATCTGATGGGAAAGGGGGATATTGCTGTGTTATCTCCCTCTCTGCTGGCATCTGGCCCTGTGTGTGAAGGACACACACAGGCAATGGCTCTCCCCACCAGTCAGCCTGGTGTGTGTCAGGAGGCCCAGTGACCAAACATCAAGGTGAAAGCCAGAATCAGGGTGGCTAGCTCAACTGATAGAGCAGGAATGGTCTGGGATTATGCTCCTGTTCCCATGTTCCCAGGAGCTTGTATATGAAGAAAGTGGTGGGGACTATGATTGATATATACAGCTGCCTGACTGGGAACAGAAGGAAATCATGACCCCTAGGACTTTCCTTCCAACCTGGGAATTGCTCTGCTGTGTGGGCGAACTCGGCTAGTTAACTCAGCCCCACATGTGCCCACACATACTCACATGTGCCCACATATACCCAGATGAGCCCACACATGCCCACATGAGCCCACATATACCCATACATGCTTACAGTGCTAACACATGCTCACACATACCCACACATTCCCACGCATTCCCACACATGCTCACAGTGCCCATACATACCCACACATGCCCACAAATGCCCACACATGCTCACAGTGCCCACATATGCTCACAGTGCCAACACATGTTCACACATGCCCACAAATGCCCACACATGCCCACACATGCTCACAGTGACAACACATGTTCACACATGCCCACAAATGCCCACACATTCCCACACATGCTCGCAGTGCCAACACATGCTCCCAAGTGCCCACACATGCCAACACATGCTCCCAAGTGCCCACACATGCTCACAGTGCCCACACATACCCACACATGCTCACAGTGCCCACATGTGTTCACAATGCCTACACATGTTCACAGTGCCCGCACATACCCACACATGCTCACAGTGCCAACACATGCCCACACATGCTCGCATTGCCCATACATGCTCACACATGCCCACACATGCTCACGGTGTCAGCACATGCCCACAAATGCCCACACATGCCCATGCTTTGTCTGGGATTGAGAGATACCACAATGTTCAAGAGCATGGAGTCTGGAGTCTCACTGTCTTGGTTCAGTCCTGGCTTTGCTACTACTTAGCTGCATGATCTTAAGGCAAGTTAACCTCTTGACCTCAATTTCTTATCTGTAAAATGAGAATAGTAGCAAGACCTATCTTATAGGGCTGTTAAAAGGCTTCAGTGTGTTAATGTTATAGAGTACTTAGGAAGTGGCTGGCACATAGTAAGTATGAGATATGTGATTAATACAATGAGGTAAGGTGGATTTGCTAAACCATTTCATTGCTGTTATTTCTGGTCAGAAGAGCTCAGTATCGAAAGAAGCAGATGAGCACCTGAGAATTCGTAATCCATCTCTGACTAGAACAAGAGGCAGAGACAGAGAGGCTGAGAGAAGCTCACCTGCCACAGCTCTTGTGGGTTAGCGTTGACTCTCTGGAGGTGTGCATTTTTGTAAGAGACACTCTTATAGAACATGCAGTGTCATCCAGAGTGGACCTCCATGCCTCCTTGGTTTACCTGAAGTATGGATTGTCTGATGGCATGCAGGTGGATGTACCAGGGGACCTTGATTCATTAAAAATTGCTGAGCTTCTGGAAAAGAAACAGGAGGGTTGGGGCAGAGACTAGGGACCAGTAAAGGGCTAAGCACTATACAGAAGATGGGAGCTAACTTGTGGTCTAACTGCCGCCACTCCCAACCTCAGCGAACAACTAAATCCAGAAATCCAGTGTGGAGAGTGGCTATTTTGAGAACTGGCTGGAGAGGGTGGAGGCAGGAGGGGCAGGAGGTAGAAGCCCCAGTATAGTGCTTTTCAGCAGAAGGTATGTGGCGGTTTCATGGGGAATTGTGAGTGCTAGGGGTTTTCTTCTCTTTAAAGCTCTCTTTTCTGATCTCCCCAGGGACCTCTTATAAACGTAAACCTAATGGAGCTATGAACTCCTGGGCAGCCAGGCAGTGTCTGAGCCATGTCTCCATTCCAGGGCCAGTGATCTCAGGAGGGACTCAGGAAGGGGACAGCTGGCAGGGCAGAGGGAAAGGGGTGGCTTGTGTGGTTCAGTCCTGACATATTCCTGGTTTGCGGATTCTCAAAGCTGGCTGATATGGGAAGGAAAGTAGAGCTGAAGAGAGGGGAGGTGTTTAGAGTTAGGGTTCATACTTTCTTCCCAAGGGGAGGGGCTGTGGTGAGAGAAAGGAACTGATGGATTAAGGGAGCAGGCTTAGAGTCAGACAGAAGGAAAATGGTTAATGAAAGGATTAGAGTCAGGGGGCTGCTGGCAGTAGAGAAAGTTGGACTTGAAGTCAGAGATCATGGGACTATAGAACTTGCCTCCTTGTCCTCCATGAACTCACTACAACCAGGGTTTTGCTCCTGCCTCCATCATAACTTTTCTTGTCAGTGTCACCAGTGACCTCTAGTAGCAAAACGCAACGGTCAGGTCTCAGGCCTCGCTGTAACTGCCAGGCCTGCCTACAGAATTGGACGCATTGCTCTCTTCTCCTTGACACATTTTCTTCACATGGTTTCTAAACTATTGCAGTCTCTTGGCTTTCCTCCTACCTGACTTTTCAATTTTCTTTATTGAAAGTTTTTCCCATTTCTGAACCTCTAATCACTAAATACCCCAGGACTTGCCCCTTTTTTCTCCTCTGTCTGCTGTATTTGAACTCACCCCTGGGTGATCTCATCCAGTCTCACGGCTTTGAATGCCGTCCATATGCTAATAATTGCTCTTTTATATCTGTAGGGCAGATTCTTCTCTTTGACTCATCTTGAGTATCCAGCTGCTTATAAAAGCATCTCCTCCTGGATAATTAATAGGCATCTCAAACTTGTCCAAGACAAGCTCCTGATCCTCTCGCTAAAACCTGCTCCTCCTAATGTCTCCTCCATCTCCAGAAATGGCAGCTCCATTTTTTAAAGTTCCTCAGACCAAATGAAGTCATTCTTTGGATGTCATCCTTGACTCCTCTCTCACAATATCTCATCCAATCAATCAATTCCATTGCTCATAGCTTGAAAATATACCCAGAATCAAACCACTTCTCACCACCTCCACTCCACTGTGCTGATCCAAGCTGCCATTGAAAGTTTTCTGCAATAACTTCCTAGCAGGTTTTTCTGCTTCCTCCCCTGTGCGAACTGAATGTCTTCCCATTTCACTTGTAGTAAAAGTCAAACTCCTTAGAATGATTGCGAGGCCCTGCATAATCTGCCGCACCCCTAGTTATCTCTGCTCATCTCCATCCACCTTCCCTCCTTCCTCTCTCCACTCCAGCTGCACTGGTCTCTGCTGTTTCTCACACAGGCAAGTCACACTCTCACCCCAGGGCCAGGGACAGTCTTGCGTGGACACCCTTACTCCCTTATCTCCTTCAGCTCTTGGCGCAAATGCCAGCTTTCAGAGGCGCTTCCTGACCACTCTGAAACTGCTTCTCCATGTCCACCCCAGCACTCACTGCCTCCCTTCCCTGTCTTTTCTCTACAGCACTTATTTTCACTAACATAATAATTATTTTGTTTATTTTATTTTTATTTTTTAAATCCTTACCCGAGGACACGTTTTTATTGATTTTAGGGAGAGAGAAATTGATGTGAGAAACATCACATCGATCTGACCCCAACCGGGGATCAGACTTACAACCTGGGTATGTGCCCTGACCAGGAATCAAACCTGTGACCTTTTGATAAATGGGATGATGCTCCAACCAACTGAGCCACACCAGCCAGGGCTCATTTTGTTTATTCATTTGTCTATCTATACACTAGAATGTAAACTTCATGAGGGCAAGGTTTTTGTCTGTTTTGTGCTCTGCAATTTCCCTAGTACCAATAAGTACTTGTTGAATGAATTCTGATGAATTTCTCCCTCTCTCTGATCTCAATACATACTTTCTCAGAAGACTAGGGAATGCACCTGGTAATGGGGGGCTTGAAAGTGATGACGATGAGTCTAAGGGGATGGCACCATAATACTTCCATGAATATCTAATATTCTAATTTTTTTTTTCTAGCTTAACACCAAAACATCCCCAGCAACCAACCAGGCACCTGGCCCAGAGGAAAAGGGTGAGTGGGGTTGGGTAGAGCAGTTTGCAGAGCAGGCAAATGACACTTGGACATGAAGACAGGTAGGGCTGTAAGTCTGGAGCTCTGAAGTCGGGTGTAAGGAACGTGGAGAAGTGAACAAAGCACTGGGTTAGGACTTTGTATCTACAGGCTTCCTCCTACTTTTACCTAAGAAGTACACCTACCAATGTTTACTCTTTGATTTTAGAAACTGGCTCTGGAGTGGTTGGAGACAGGCAACAAGATAGGAAGGGACTCATCAATAATCCCAGCCACTGTCTCAGTCAGAAATTGAGGGGCAGCTGGGGAACGTGCATGAGCTCTGGAGCTTGAATTATAGATTCAGGAGTAAGTGGTGAGAGAAGGCACCTATCCTCTTGGTGCAAGAGTAGCAAAGCTCCCATGTCACTGTAGCTGATTCTTAGCCTCGGTTTCCTGACTCTGACTTCTAGGAGAGTTGCCAGGCTTTCCAAATGCTGGCAAAAGCTGGGGGACCTCACAGAGCCGAGTGTGGACTCACAGAAAGTGGACTTGACCTCCACATTTGGGGCCTGGAGAAGGGCTGGGAGGTTCAGGGTTACTCATTCATCTCTTACCCACCTGCAGGGAAAGCCGGCAGTGCCAAGAAGGCCGAGGAGGAGGTGGACATCGACCTAACGGCTCCGGAGACAGAGAAGGCCGCCCTGGCCATTCAGGGCAAGTTCCGGCGGTTCCAGAAGAGGAAAAAGGACCCCAGCTCCTGAAGAGCCAGCCTTCCTCTCCCGCCGGCCTCCCCCCGCTCCACAGCTGATTCCCACATACCTTTGTCTCTCTGTCCCTCTAGCCTCTCATTAAGGCAAGTTCAACCCTTACATGCTATTTTCTGTGACCCCCCCTCAAACTATCACAGCAGTAGAGGCACAAGAAATACAGGGAAGATGAAGAATTCATTTGGCAGCCACTTACCTGAGGATGGACCAGCTTCTCCTTGGGATAAGCCTCCTTGACCAGTACCTCTGTCCCATGAGGTTGAAGTAGAAGAAGCTCTGAGGCTGAGGGGGGACCTGGACAATGTGGAAGGGAGGGGAAAGGCTTCAGAGTAGGGTGCCTGAGGGTGGGGCATGTGCACTGTCTGCCTGTGGTTACTATAGTCACACTTCAGGTAACATTTCCCCCTCACATCCTCTGTACCACCACCTCCACTTCCCTGCTATGTGCTGAGCCCCAGTGGGGACGAGCCCCTCCCCCCAGGGCACACCTACATCAAGCAGCTTCCACACCAGTGCATGCTGAGTAGATGAGTTGCAAGGACGGCAGTGGAACTGGAGTAGCAAGGAGTTTCCTTCACCATCTAGGCTGGGGGCACCCAAGGGGCAGAGGCAGGGAGATGGGAACTTGGGTAGATTTGGGGTGGAAAGACAAGTGAAGTGAGGGGATCTCTAAGGACACAGGTTACCACCAGTGAAAGTATGCCCTGTGAAAGATTCCTGGGTGACTTGAACCCCCACGTCAAGCCCTCCCCAGAGGCCATATAGACCAAGTGGCCCCTGTAGCTCCCTCCTGCCCCAGTGTGGAGTCAGGACAGAAATGGAACATCCACTCTGTGATTTTAGCATGTTTCATAATTATATAAAAAAATAACAAAAACCCTCAAGTGGGGTCATTTAACCTTTACAGAGGAGTGTGAATGTTGGCCAGAGCTGGCCTGGGGGTGGGAGGTTGCTGTGGTGACACCAGGAACAGGTGCCTGAGTATTTCAGCATTGAAGCCCACCCTTCCCTGCCTCCCTGACCTTGACCTCACCTTGCTTCACCACCCACACTGTCTTATCTGTGCCTCACCACTGCTGGGCACCTGTGGGCTCCCTCCCTTCCCTCCTCCTCCAGCTGAGAGCACCCCAGTCTTCTGACTCTCTGTCCCCACATGAGCTGTCCCTGATGGTTTGTGTCCCCCCCCCCCCCCCACTCACCTGTTTATCAAATGTACTGGAAGGAGATGACTGGGTCACACTGAAGACTTTAAACCATGAATTAAATAAAATGATGGCTTTTGAGTGAGTTTACATTGTTGAGAAATGACATGGAAACCAGAGTCAAATGCTGAGGTTGAAACCAGGTAGCAGCTGAGAGTAGGAAGCCTAGTGCCTACCTGCAGCACAGTTTGCCCTGCCTGCAGCACAGTTTCCCTGCCTGCAGGCCCACAGCCTAGGGGGATGGAACACTAATTCACAGGATGGCCCTGTGTTACTTCCGGGAGCACCTTCTCCTTGGGAGAAAGGAAGGAGAGTTTGCATTTGGAATCTGTTCTCAGTGCAGTTTAGTGTTGATGGTGGCTTTCAGTCCTGGCTTCGAGGGCAAATAAAAGGATAATCTCATTACCACACCTGGTATGAGTCCAAATGTCCTGGTAAAACAGTAGTAGCCCTGTTCCCTAATTTCACAGTGGGAAAGCAGGGCTCCCCGTTCCCGGTGAGGTGGCCCTGGGGAGCTGACATCAGTGGGTCCGTCACCAGCCCCCTCCTGCAGGCTGCACTGCTGGTGCTGAAATGATTCTTTCCCCTTTCCCATTTCTTGTTCCAAAGTATTATACTTATCCTCATATGTATTTTACTTATCCTCATATGTATTTTAAGGAAAGGGCATGGTAGCAAACACAGGCTGTAGTTTTGGGATAGTTCTGATCCAGAGGTTTAGGCCTCTTCTGCAGAACCAGTGGTCACTCTCAGCAAAGGCTCTGAAACCAGCCTCTCTCTACCTGCTGCTCACTTCTACCGCCCAGCACTCAGCACTGGAACTGAGCCTCTTCTCTGCAGCCTGCAACTCCTCCTGGAGCCCTGGAACCCTGTTTCTCTCCCATTCCTCCAGTTCCTACCACTGGGAACATGCTCCTGAATACTGATTACCAAGGAGTTGCTCCAGTGCTTTGCTTTGTGAGCTGTTAGTGAAACCTGCATGTCTTCGGGGGGTTGGTGAATGCTCTCCTAAATGCTTAGCAGAAGAGACAGGTGCTAAAAACAGTCATGGAAGAAAGCAAATGCAGTTATCACATCTGTATCACTGGTCACTGTTTTGTGATTTTTCAGCTGTGTCGGGTGGCAGAGCTGGGCCAGCCATCCTGACAAAGGTGGAGAGGTCTGGAGGTCTGAGAAGGGGTGCTTTGGAGCCTGTTCCCAAAGCTCAAACTGGGAGGTGATCTTGGGAGAAAGTCAGGCTGCTAAATGGACAAGGATCCTGCTTGCCTGACAACCTGCTACAGGGACTGTGTTGCTGACCTCTCTCCCTGCCCCAGCAGTCAGCTCTTCCCACTCAGGTCTCTTCCATATCATATTCTTTTTTTTTTTTTTTTTAATCCTCACACAAGGAGTGAGGATATTTTTAACATTGATTCTAAAAAAGTGGAATGGAGGGGGGAGGGGGAAAGAAGGAGGTGGGTGAGGGGTGGGGGTGAGAAACATCAATGTGACAGAGACATATTGATTGGGTGCCTCCCACACGCACCCTAGCAGGAGGTGGGGACTGGACCTGCAACCCAGGCACATGCCCTGGACCGGGATTCAAACCCTCCGGTGCGCAGGTGCGTTGGCCGACACTAACCACAGCCTCGCTGGCCGGGGTTCCATCTCTTATTCTTGCCTTCACCCCTGCCCTAATGTCCTTTTAAGGAGCTGCCCTTAAGGCCCACTCTGCCTCTCTCTCCCACCCTCTCACCCTTGCTGTGTTTCCATTATTTCTGGAGTTGTTTGCAGTGCGAGTGGCCCCTGGCAGCATCCTCAACTCTGCTGAACTGGGCTCCCGAGAACCAGTCCTCCCTGGAATCACTGCAATGATCTGCTGCCTCCCCTTCCTCTCCATCTTCCCTCCAAGTGTAAATGCAGCGTCTGTCTCACAGATTCACACATAGTATGAGCCCACTCGATGTTTGTTGAGTGTTTGAATGTATCTTGTGAGCCTATTTCAGAGTCTAGTTCATTGAACTATGTGAGCCTAGACCATAAAACCAGGTTCTTAACGGAAACTAGTTGAGGAACAGGAGGAGTTGGCGAGGGAAGGTGGGAGAAAGGCAGGGGCTGTTCCCAGAAGAATGGAGCAATTGGAGATGAAGGCAGCAGCTTCTGGAAATGTCAGTGTTTATTAAACATATAAGGATATTTGGGGGTTTGAGAAGAAATATACAGAATGTAGAAAAATCCTAAGAAACCCCTGTGGCTGGAAATGCAGCCTCTTCCCTTTCCCCCTATTTCTCATTTGTTTTTCCTCCTTTCTGTTTGGTTGTTTACAAGCCATTTCTTAAGGCTCATTTGCCCCTCTTCACAGCCCCTGACCTGTGTGGATCCACCGTCTCTCTCCTTCCCCATGACCTTGAGTCCCAGAACAGTGCTCCAGAGCGGTCAGAGGGCACCAATCCTGTAGCTGAGGTTTGAGGGTCAGGGCCCCTCTGCTTGGGCTGGCTCCCCATGAAGGACTTAATGGGGGTGGGGAATCAAAACATCCACATGACGTCATTGGCACTCAGTCATGCGGGGGCAGAGCAAAGGCACTGGTAAACAAACAAGCATGGATTAAAAAAAGAAAACTAACCACTTAAATGAACCCTGAAGGAGAGGCTGATCTGGATGATCTCGGTGTTAGCTGGGAGGACATGTATGGAGCTGGACCACCTGACCGAGCGGAGGGAGGGTCAGAGTGGGAAAAGGCAGAGGGGCAGGCTGTGGGGTGCAAGGGTGGGGATGCAGGTGGCCTGGAGTCGAGGCGCAGGGTAGCAAGGTCCCTTTCTTCTCGGTGCCAGAGGGACAGGCACCAAACACACAGTCCTTGGGGGCGGTGCAGGGTAGGATCAGGCCCTGGACTCCCAGAAAGCCAGAGGGTGAAGGTGGGGGAGAATATGCCGTGCCTGGGAAATGAATTTTGGAATGAAACTTATATCTCAAAGGGAAGTGAGGGCAGGGCAGGGCAGGCTGGGGCGCTAAGGAGGAAAGCACCTAGACGGGGCATCGAGGAGCCTGGGTCCCCCAGCTCTGGCAGGGCCTGGGGCTGATCACTTGTCCAAGTCCAGGCCCATCATGTTCTTGAGGGCATTCTTGAGGCTGGTTCTGCTGGGGGACTTGACAGCAGGCCTGAGCTCCGAGCTCTGCTCATCCTTTCGAAGCTCCATCTCGATGACCACCACCTGAGCGCCTTTGGAGGACTCCGCCCCTGACCCCCGAGCCCCCGCCCGGCCCGCTAACCGCTATTTCTTATCCTTGCGAGACTCCCCCAGCCCCTTGGACTTCTTCTCACTGGCAGCTTTGGTGCTTCTGCTGTGGTCCAGCATGGCATACAGCACCGGCGTCTGGGGAGGGGCGCACGTCAGTCACCCGGCCCACCCCTCACTCTGCTGGGCGGCGCCCAGGGCTGTCCTCCCCAGCTGTCCAGGCCCCAAGCCCCGCTAACCTGCCGGCCACGCTTGGACGTGTCCTTCCCAGACTTGTGCAGTTTCCCCTTCTCCATGGCACTGCGGGGAGACAGAGGTTGTGGGTGGGGCCCCCACAGGGCGCCAGCCGCAGCCCCTTCCCTTTGGCCCTCCCGCCGCCACTGGAGTGGCCCCTGGTCCCTACCTGAGCCTCCTCTGCAGGGTCGCCTGCCTTCGTAGCCAGCAGTACCGGATCAGGTAGAAGAGCAGCAGCAGCAAGAGCACGCCGCCCAGGATGGCCCCGATGACGGCACCCAGCACCACCCCATAGCGAGTCGGTACTGGGAGGGGAGGGAAGCGAGTGAGAACCCAGGGGGACCTAGCCCCACACCTCCTCCCTGTGGGCAGGGAGGTAGGGGCCAAAGCTGTGTTCTGCCCACCCTCCCAGAGCCTGACTGGCATTAGCCTGGCATTTGACCTCTTCCTCCAGCCTCCCATTCCTCCCTGATCCCTGCCTTTTCTGCCTCCCAGATCCCATCCTCTGTCTTCTCTCACACCTTTTTCAAAGACATAGAGTGTGACCTGAGAGGTCTTTCCCACTATGTCTGGTGGATTTTTGACATCACAGGTGAAAGTGCCGTTGTCACTATAGTCCAGGTTGTGTATGACAATGGAGCCATCCTTCCAGCGAGGGTCCCCTACCCACTGGATGCGCTCTTTGAAGGTCCCCACCTCGTCGATGTATGGCTGTCCCTTGGCATAGTGGAAGATCTAGGAGAAGCAAGGGAAGCATACAGCTCTAGCCACAGGGGAGGGGATCCTGGGCAGGGTGGGCAGTGCTGGGGAGGGGACAGTGCAGATAGACACTAGTCAGGGTGACAAAGATTGACACTCTGCCAAGTTGGGGTTATGGTTCATAAAGGATTTCCCCCTCCTTACCCCCAGTTCCCTTTTCTGTCTTTGAGACACCCATTCTGTTATGCAATCCCAGGATTCCCCAGGCACTCACCGAGATGGCATCGCGGCCCCCTTCAGGCTGGTAGCGCCAGGTGAAGGAGATGTCATCTGAGACCCACTCACTGGACCAGAAGGAGCAGTGCAGGGTCACTCGGGAGCCCACAGCACCATGTACCTCCCTGTCCGTGTAAACCACAATGGCCTGGGCCGGGGACAGCACTGCAAATACAGAGCAGGGTCAGATGTACATGTGGGCCCAGCACAGACACAGAGGAGGTGACATCAGTGCAGGTCCAGGCTGTCAGGTCACAGCAGAGACTGAGGCAGAAGTGATCAATTCTGAGGGCCTAGTCTCTGGACTCACTGAGCAGCTGAGCGAAATGCTGCGCTGGTCCAAGCACATCAGCATGTCTAAGAGGGAAGGGAACGGCAGTGACCACTCCCTGGGGACAACCAGAAGCTGGAGTTTGTCTCCAGTTTCACTTTCCCTCAGGCTCAGTATCAAACCCTTAAGCTATTCCTATGATGTAGGCTTTACAATTTTTAAAATTTATTATAAATTATACAGGTAACACATATTACATTCTTCTTATAAACTATTCAAGCAAAAGAGATAAAGCTAAAGTCTTTCTTGATATCTCAACCAATTCCTTTCCTGTTTGTTATCAGTTTAATGTGTAGCCTTTTTTTATGAATCAAACTCAATATAAATGTAATAAACTCAAGATATGCAGGTACTTATGCTTAAGAATATATGTATAGCCTGGCCAGTATGGCTCAGCAGTTGAACATCGACCTATGATCCAGGGGATCATGGTTCGATTCCCAGTCAGGGCACATGCCCGGGTTGCAGGCTCCATCCCTAGTCGGGGGCGTGCAGGACACAGCTGATCAATGACTCATCATTGATCTTTCTGTCTCTCTCCCTCTCCCTTCCTCTCTCTGAAATCAATAAAGATATATTAATATATATATGTATAAAAAAGAATATGTGTAGGGAGTTTCCTTGTTGATTCACAGAGAATCTTGTTTTTAAAAGCTGCATAGTATTTCACAGTAAAGCAAAATCAAATTTCCTACAAAAAAAAAAAAAGATAACTAGAGAATGTAAGTCTTCTTCCTTGGCCCAACTCTCCTCACTGCTGACTCTCTGGTTGTCATACAGCTTGCTCTTGACTGGGGGGTCAGGGAGGAAAGGGCCTCATCCAGTACCCAAGGGAAGCTGGGTACTGAGCAAGAACCCAAGCCCAGCGTTCAGATGACTCTGCGTGTGAGCCCTCTGTGGTTCACCCTCCTCTTGGCCATTCTGGGCCAGTGCCATGCCAAAGACTCACCCACACAAGGAAGGCCATTCCAGGGAGATTATGTGTGTGGGTTGGCCTTGGGTGGGGGCAACTGTAGACCCTTTTGTTCTATGGGAGGGGGAACAAGCAGCTGAACAGAGAGACCCACTGTCTGAGCAATGTTGGGGACTCATGCCACCCCCACAGAGTTCTGAATCTCCCACCTCAGCATGTAATATCATTGACTTGTTGCCTGGGACCTCCACCTTAGAGCCTTCTTGGGAATCCCAAATGCAGCTAGGGAAGTTAGTCACTGGACCTACCTTCTCTTCTTCCTGTTCTAACACCCCCCTGCCCTTTAGCTCTGCTGAGTGGGACAGGTGCTCAGACAGAACTCTCTCCCCTTATACTTCAAGATTCCCTGTCCTCATTCCCTCACCATGCCCTTGTCCAACATTTCCTCAGGGTACCCCAGAAGAGTCTAGGTTTGGGTTGAAGACTCAAGAAGCTGACATCAGAGAACAACCTTGGACATTCTGAGCAGCCCCCACCCATTTGCCTACTGCTCCAGGACAGTTCAGAAAAGGAGGGAAGGATCCATTCAGATAACCCTGCTTTGACCTTCTCTTGCTCACCCAACATCTTCTATGGGGCAAGGGAGGGGTTGATCAACTTACAAAGGAAGATAGCTTTCGATGAACAAAATCCTAGGATCTCACAGACCCTCCTTCTTACATCTTTTACCCACATAATAGACAATTGGTCCACAGAGAGAAATCTAGGCACCAAGAGGCAAAGGACCCAAGGAAGTGGGACCACAAACCTGGGACCTTTCCTTAGATCACAATCTCTGGTTTTTCCCTTCAGGGAAACTAAGGGTTGGTACCTTTGTACTAGGCGGTGAGTAGGGACTTACCTCGCTCTGACACTGCTGCCCCTAGGCCCTCAGTGTGGCTCTGGGGAATGTTACTGGTTTTGAACCTGGGTCTAGTCTGGTCCACCTCAGGGAAGCCCTCTACAGTCTCTTTTACCTTCTCCTCTCACAGAACACCTTTATGCCTCCCTCCAAACTGTATATTTGTACTCTGAGCATAATATCCCCTTCCTGCTCTTTCTTGCTCTTTCTTCGATTGCAGTAGGTAGTACAGGGCAGGCAGTGGGAAGTTTGCTGGGAGAACCTGAGTTCCAGGGCCCCCAGGCTGGTGTGGCTCCACTTACCCAAAGAGGAGAAGAGCAGCGCAGTCAGGATAGGACCGGGGCTGGACCAGGCAGCCCCAGGAGCCATAGCTGGGGCAGGGTCTGTGGGGTTGGGAGAGTGGGGGACCAGGAACTGAGCAGGGGTTCCTGGAACCTGCTTAAAATCCCCTGGGGCCCCAGTGTGAGGAGGCCGTCCTGAGCCAGTAACCAATTGCAGCCTGGCATGTGCAGTTGAGAGGTGGTGGGGAGGGGGGTAGAGTGCAGGGTGCAGAAAGGGCATTGTGTCCTCTGGGTGGAGAGGTGGGGGGACACATACCACCCCATACACAGAGGACTTTTGTCTGCTGGCCTTCCCCTGCCCTAGGCTGGAATGTTGAGGGGGGAGGTGAGGGAGAGGGACAGAAAAAGGGACACACACACACTTCTCTGAGGGATAGATGGGCAGGGGAGCCTGAACCCTAAGGCCATGAAAAGGGGATTCCTCCCCAGACTCCTTGCCTGAGATGACTCCCCCAGAGCCCTAGGATCTACAGGCAGGTTTCCCAAGAGAACTTGGGAAGCAGGATGTTCACTGTTATCTCGATTACCATAGGTTGCATTACAGGCTTCTTGAGATGACCAGGTCCTTTGGGATTCTTTTGTTTGACCCCCATCTCCCTGCATCCTGGGTGATTCTTCCCAGATGGAAGCTTTTATCAAATGGAAAATATCCAGGGAAGAATCTCCTAACTTCTCCCTCTTTGTCAGGAAGTCTTTCAATACCTTATGCTGCAGTTTAAGCACATTTCAATTTAGTCAAGTGCCAGCTGAGTGCCAGCTAATGTAAAATGCAGGCATGCAGGTAACAGAGAGAAGCACAAAATTTAAGTTCCTCCTTCAAGGAGTTCAAAACCTAGTTTGGGGAGGCAGAGAGAGGAGGATCAGAGGACAAACCTATCAACAATCAGCTATAACAGAGCAGGACGTTTGCTGTAGGAGGACGAACTAAGTGCTGGGGTACCAAGGCGGCACATACAGCTGCAACGGCAGGGGGACTGTCATGTAACAGAGATTAAAAAAAATTTACTTAATAAATGAAGTTCAGAGGAAGTAGGGGTCATGTCTTGAAAGCAATATTAGTTAGCTGTGGACCAGCCTTGAAGGATGCTTGCTATTTTGAAAAGGGGAAATGTACCCAGGTAGTGAGAGTATCTAGGTAGGCAGAACAGCAAAAGCAGAGACAAAGAGGTAAGAACGTGGTGTGTGTGTGTGTGTGTGAGTATTGGGCATATTCAAGGCAGATCTGGGGCCATCCACTTTGACTTGACTTGGGGGAACCTGAAGGGGCATCGTAGCAAACGAGTCTGTACAGGAAAGTTGAAGCCAGTTCTGATAGGCTTTAACATACAGACTAAAGAGGGTGAATTTAATTTACATTTTAAGAATTTCCTGAAGGTTTTGGGGTAGAGTTTGAGGTTAATTATGGGAGTGTCTATATGCTCAGAGCTAAATTTTAACACAAATATGGCCAGAAAAATCATTCAGATCAGAGCTCTCCTGATTGTTGCCTCCTTGCCTTCCCTCCTTGCAATTATCTGAAATGATTTTGCTTTTCATGGAACCTCTCATACTCCCATCTGGAATGTTTTCCTTTTTCTCTTCCCCTGCCTTTCTCTCACCCAAGCCTTGGATAGATTCAGCTTCTCTCTCTTGCTTATTTTTAAGATGAGCCCTGGTATTAAGAGGATTGACTTAATGTTTGGTTTGAATTTCAATGAGTCATTTCCATCAATTATGTGCTCTGCAGGTTAATTTGAGGGGAGAGATCACTGTTGTTCCTGCTCTGGGACCACTGCAGGCTCACCTGTAAAGCCAGGCTCCTGGTATCTTCCTGGCATCTTTGTGTATCAGTCTTGGGTGGGTTCCGTGATAAGTATTAAATTTGCATTATGGAAATGCAAACTTGCATTTTCAATTGATGCAGAAATAACGGAATTTATGATATTTAAATCCTGAAAGGAAAGGTGCAGGACTACATGTAAACATGTTTTATTGTGGAACAGACGTCGCCTGGGCTGCTCCCCCACTCCTCCCCCTCGCCCTCCGAGGACGCAGGAGCCTCTCGCTCCGCTCGGCTCCCGCGTTCACCTCCTCCCCGAAGCCCCGAGTGCCTCTGGAAGTGACGGCTGTGCTTGGGCTCTGCAGGCCGTCCCCACACACAAATCAAGGCGCGCTCGCCCCACCCCACCCCACCCGGGTTCTTTTGGCTGTGGGTGTCACCCACAAGCCTGACACAAGGACAAGGGAGCGTTGTCCTCGGTCGGTGGGCGTCCAGCTGTGGCGCGGGGCTGCGGGGCGCTGCGGGGCTGCGGGGGGCTGCGGGGCGCTGCGGGGGGCTGCGGGGCGCTGCGGGGCGCTGCGGGGCGCTGCGGGGGGGCTGCGGGGCGCTGCGGGGCGCTGCGGGGGGCTGCGGCGCTGCGGGGCGCTGCGGGGCGCTGCGGGGCTGCGGGGCGCTGCGGGGCGCTGCGGGGCGCTGCGGGGGGCTGCGGCGCTGCGGGGGGCTGCGGGGGGCTGCGGGGCGCTGCGGGGCTGCGGGGCTGCGGGGCTGCGGGGCGCTGCGGGGCGCTGCGGGGCGCTGCGGGGCTGCGGGGCTGCGGGGCGCTGCGGGGCGCTGCGGGGCGCTGCGGGGGGCTGCGGCGCTGCGGGGGGCTGCGGGGGGCTGCGGGGCGCTGCGGGGCTGCGGGGCTGCGGGGCGCTGCGGGGCGCTGCGGGGCTGCGGGGCTGCGGGGCGCTGCGGGGCGCTGCGGGGCGCTGCGGGGCGCTGCGGGGGGCTGCGGCGCTGCGGGGGGCTGCGGGGGGCTGCGGGGCGCTGCGGGGCTGCGGGGCTGCGGGGCTGCGACCGCGGTCTGCGGGTCCCCCAGGCCCGCGCTCGGCCGCAGCCAGCGCACCTCGGCCCGGGAGCGCTCGCGCCGGGAGGGAGGCAACGTCTCCGACAGCGCCGGGGTCCCGGGCCCACGGGAGGGGCGCAGGCCGACGAGGTCCGGGAAGGGTCTGGGCCAGTCCCCTGACGGCGGCTCCAGTCCAAGCCCAGAGGAAGAGCTGGAGCCAGAGGCCTCTCCGCCGAAACCGCGGCGAACCCGGCGGGAGGCGGCGAGGGAGGCGGCGCGGAGGCCACGGGAGCGCGCCCGCCGCCCGCCGCGGCTCCCGCCCTTTCCCGGAGCCCCGCGCCCGTGCAGAGGCCCCGCCCCGCCCTGCTGGGGGCCGTGACGCCACTTCCGCCCAGACCGACACCAAGATGGCTGCGCTCCTGCTGAGGTGACTTTTGTGTGGGGCTGGGAGTCGGCGCCGGCGGCCCTCGGGCGCCCGCACTGGCGGTGGCTTCTTGACGACGCCTGTTCACTCTGTGCCCGGGCAGGGGAAGGGCCCTGGAGTGTGGCGGCCACTCCGGACCCCAGCGACCGCTCCCGGCCCTCGCCGCCCCCGCCCTCGCGGGGCTCGGGGTCCGCGGCCCGCTCTTCCCCGCGGAGGGCCGCCGCCCGTCCCCGTCCCCGTCCCCGGCCGCCGCCCGTCCCCGTCCCCGGCCGCCGCCCGTCCCCGTCCCCGGCCGCCGCCCGTCCCCGTCCCCGGCCGCCGCCCGTCCCCCGCCCCACCTCTGCGGCCTTCGCCGGGTTACTGTCGGCTGCGCAGGGAGCCGGGCTCCGAGGAAAGAAATGCGGCACACCTCGGAGACGCTGCGTGTTCTGTTGAGACCACGCGGTGAAGCGAGGATCGGGGTCGCGGTGAAGCCAGCAGTAATTTTTTGGCTGGTGGGGGGAGGGGAAGGTCTTGCCTTTTAATTTCATTTTAAAAAATCACTTGTGAGGCGCAGTAAAACGAGGTATGCTTGCAGCTCTAAGAGATCCCCAACCATGGGTTCTGCGATTTCGAGATCTTGCTTAGGGATTGGGCCTGGAGAGGGGAGATCTTGACTACTCCGTCTTTTATTTAATGCCCGCGAACACCAGCTGCTGGCCGTGAGTGGGCGCCGCCCGAGTTCCTAAGGGCCCTTGACCCCTGACCGAGGGTGCAAGAGGCCTGGACTCCTGCCGGCTGGGGATTAACAGTAGCCGCCAGTAGCGGCCTGAAGTGGTTGCTCTGCTGCCCCAAAGCAGCCCAAGGAATTCAGTTTTAGTTTATCTTTTTATTGAGGGAGGGAGGAGTGGATGTCCCAGTTTCCCTCCGCAGTGTCAGTTCCTGTGCAGAGAAACACCATAGGTTTTCTTCCATTCTGAACTGTCCGCTGTCTCAGAGCTTTTCTAGCACAGCGATTTTAGTGACTTTACACACTCTTGGTACAAATCCCAGCATAGTTTTGTGCCAACCCTATTTTTGGAAACCATTTGTTATGGAAAGTTAGCTTTAATGCTGTTGAGATTTAATTCTTGATTTACCCAAATGTCTTCTCATTTCTCTTTCCACTTAAGTCACCCAGTATAAAAATAGAGGAACTTTATTTAGTTTTTCTCTGTTGACAAAATGATTCCTTTTGGAGTCAAGATCAGGAATGGGTCATCATAATCCTTTCTTTTTCTCCCTGCCTCTCATTTCCAAATGAATCCTCTTTTTCTAAGGTATGCTTTGCCCAGTCTTTCCTAAACTGCCTCCTTTATTCCCATAATTGAATGCTTTTGAATTCTTTGATATATTTTGGTAGTGGTCAAGGTTCTTTTGGTGGAATTAACATTTAGCTTGAAATGATCATATTGGTTCTAAACAGTCCATTTTAGGAGTCAGGTTTAGAAGCCAAGGATCATTATGCTCATGAACTGTGTTTAGACATCATCATTTTCAGTTCTGTAGGACTGACCACCAGGATTCAGTGCCAAGAAGTAGACTTTTTCATTAGTGGTAATCCAAGGCTCTCATAGGAAGAGCACTTCTCTGTTCATTTCTCACAAGGGGTTTTATAGGAGGGCTTTTTTTTTTTTTTTTTTTTTTTAATATATCTTTATTGATTTCAGAGGGAGGAAAGGACAGGGAGAGATAGAAACATCAATGATGAGGGTCATTAGATCGGCTGCCTCCTGCATGCCCCCGACTGTGATCCTGCCCACAACCAGGGCATGCGCCCTGACCAGGAATCGAACCCCGGATGGCTTGGATCCTGGGTCGATGCTCAACCTCTGGGCCACACCCAGCCGGGCTAGGAGTGCTTTTTAAAATTAAAAAACAAAACATTTCTGGTGAGCCTGGCCAGGCTAGGAGTGCTTTTTAAAATTAAAAAACAAAACAGTCCTGGTGAGCCCGGCCAGGCATGGCTCAGCGGTTGAGCATCGACCTAGGATCCAGGAGATCGAGGTTCAATTCCTGGTCAGGGCCATGCCCTGGTTATGGGCTTGATCCAGTCGGGGGCATGCAGGAGGCAGCCGATCAATGACTCTCATCATTGATGTTTCTATCTCTCCCTCTCCTTTCCTCTCTCTGAAATCAATAAGGATATATTAGAAACAAAACAAAACATTCCTGGTGAATTTCCAGTCCTAATTCACTTCAAGAGAGGGATTTGGAACTGTTTATAGTGTGCTGATTTAACCTCAGGAAATACCTTCTAAGAAATTAGGACTGGTTTCTAGTTCTGGTGTCACTAATTCCATTTATTTGGAACAAGTCAAGGTCATTCGTTCCATAACTGTGGATTCCTCATTTATGAATGAAAATAGTAATAAATTGGGCCCACTGAAGAGAAATATTGGTTAAACATTTAAAAAAAATTTTACTTGTAATATTTACTTCCTTTTTCTTAATATATGTGGGTTTTTTTAAATTGACTTTAGAGAGAGAGGAAGGGAGAGGGAAAGATAAACATCGCTAAGAAACATCAACATCGATTGGCTGCTTCTTCCACACCCCCTGCTGGGGATGAGCCTGGCTTGTGTCCTGCCAGGGAATTGGCGACTTCCCAGTGCATGGATGGGTGCTCAACCATTGAGCAACACTGGCCAGACTGGCTAAGCATTTTTAATACTTGGTTAAATATTATTAGTTGTCAGAGTACTGTATGTCATGGTTTTTGAATAGTGCTCTATATTTTGTACACTTCCTAAACTGTTCATGGATTAGCCAGTGACGAATAGCCAGCAGAGTAACACAAACTCCATCGGAACTTAGTCAAGGAATGACTTGCCAAAGCCAAGGCAGAGAGAGGGAGCAGCTAGGCTTCTGAATGACAGTGTTCGTGCTGCTTAAGCCCAGTCACCAAGAATCATTAACTTTCTGGACATTGTTCATCAAATTAGATTCTACATGTGAAACATCTCTAAAAGTAAATTTTAATTCTGTGTTTGTAAGACTGCTTTTTAAAATAAGTGTGTTCATTCACAGACCATTTTTTTGAGCCTCTTCTGTGTGTCAGACATTATTTGTAGGTGCTATAGATGCAATGTATTCCAGTCCTATCCTTGAGCTCAAAGTCTAGCAGAGGAGATAAATAAGTAGATTAATTATTAAGCAACATAATAGATGATATAGAGATATGAACAAGTGGTGTAGGATCATAACAAGTGTAATAGGTAAGGCTAAAGAAATTGTGAAGTCCAGCTGGTGGAGCTCAACCGTTGAGTGTCAACCTATGAGCCAGGATATTGAGGTTTGATTCCCAGTCAGAGCACACTTGCTGGGTTGCGTGCTAGATCCCAGTAGGGGCCGTGCAGGAGGCAGCCCATCAATGACTCATCATTGATGTTTCTCTCTTTCCTTCCTCTCTCTGAAATCAATAAAGACATTTTTTTAAAAAAACATATTTTTTAAAAAAAGAAAAAGAACTTTTAAAAAAAAGAAGAAATAGCGAAGTTGCCATCCAGGGGTGGTTGGGTTTTGAAGGATGAGTTTATCAGGCTGTGAGGGAGGTTCCAGTCAGCATAGCATGAACAAAGGCATGTGGTCATGAGAGGGCTTGTGTGCTGTGTGGGTGTGATGTAGCATCCACCGTGGTAGAAGAGTAGGGGCTAAAGGGAATTTGTTGGAAAATAGGTCCAGAGAATTGGACTGGGCAGTGTTGAGAAGGGCCTTGTTTGGCCACAGTAGGAACCTTAACCATAAGCAGTGGGAAATGGTTAAAAACTTTAAAACAGAAGAGCAAAGGAGTCAGCTTTATTTTCTAGTAAGTAAGCTCTGGTAATACTGAACTACAGGGAAGAGGTTGGAGCTCGGGAGATATTTCAGGAGTTTCTGTGATGGTGCTCCTAGTGAGGAATGAAGAGGGTGCAGAGTACAGCTGCTGACTTTCCAGACCACATTGGTGGGTCTGGGGGAAGCCTTGCGTGTATGTGGACTGAGAGGAGAGAAGAAATGAAGGGTGACTTACATTGTAGCTTGGGAGTTAGCAGTGGGCTAATAACCAGTTTAGAGTTCATATAAGAGAAACTCATTATATTATTGTCACATCTTATTTTGGGCCAAAAATGGTTTTATTCAATTTGATCACATAGACTTGGCTTTGAATAACTAGTTTTGTTTTTTTGTTTTTACAAAAGTCAAATTCATTTTCAGCAGATGAATATTTTTATCACCACTGAGGGTTTTAAAAATGGTTGCTTTTTTTTTTTTAATATATCTTTATTGATTTCAGAGAGAGGAAAGGAGACAGACAGACAGAAACATCGATGATGAGAGAGTCATTGGGGATTGAGCCTGCAACCCGGGCATGTGCCCTGACCGGGAATCGAACCCCGATCGCCTGGATCCTAGGTCGACCCTCAACTGCTGAGCCACACCAGGCCAGGCAAAAATGGTTGCATTTTAAAAATGAAGAAGGTGCCCGGCCGCGCGTGGCTCAGTGGTTAAGTGTCGACCTAGGATCCAGGCGATCAGGGTTCAATTCTCGGTCAGGGCACATGCCCGGGTTGCGGGCTCGATCAATGACTCTCTCATCATTGATGTTTCTATCTCTCTCTCCCTCTCCTTTCCTCTCTGAAATCAATAAAGATATTTTAAAAAAAAAAGAAAAAAACTGGAAAAAAAAAAAAAATGAAGAAGGTGGGCTGTGGGCTGCCAGGGTCGGTGAAGGATCTCAAGATGGCTGGGCGAAAACTTGCTCTAAAAACCATTTACTGGGTAGCTTTTGGGGAGATCATACCCCAAAACCAGAAAGCCATTGCTAACACCCTGAAATCCTGGAATGACAGCCTCACTTCCAGGTTGGCTACTCTACCCAAGAAACCACTTGCCATTGACTGGGCTTACAAGGCCGATATACAAAGGCCAGCTTGGTAGGTGACTTTGAGAAGAAGTTGAATGCCCTGAAGGTCCCTGAGGACAAATACAGTGCCCTGGTGGATGCTGAAGAAGAAAAAGATGTGAAAAGTTGTGCTGAGTTTTTGTCTCTCAAAGAGCAGTATTGAGCAGTATGAGAGAGCAGGAGAAGATGAGGAACATAATTCCATTTGATCAGATGACCATTGAGGATTTGAATGAACCCTTCCCAGAAACCAAATTAGACAAAGAGAAGTATCCCTACTGGCCTCACAAGCCAATTGAGAATTTATAAACTTGAGTGTGGGAGGAAGCTCTGGCCCTCATAAACTCTGGACATTAAAAATAATTTTATAGTGGAAAAAAAAGAAGTTGAAGCTCAGTGACACAGCTTTCACAGATCTAGAACTCCAATCTGGCTCTTTACTTTGTCCAGTGTTCTTTCTACATTACTGCTTTTTTCCAATCCAGAGAAGTTTCAAAAACAATTTGAGCAATGATTACATTTGGGGGAAGACGTGTAATGCATTTAGAAGGGGACAACACTAACTAGAAATGACAAGTTCTGGGCTTATTAATTAAAAATAAAACAAAGAAAGTGCTGTAACACATATAAAGCACTGTTCCTGTGTGGGAAAATAAATCTTTTCTGAGTTCCTGGTTTCACCTGAAAGGCAAGGATAGATAAGTACTTTTGTCACGTTTCAGATAAGGTAATGAAGTTTGTGCAGCTAGTTTCTGTTAGGCCTTGTGGAAAGTTTGCACTGGCATTTGTCTGGGAAACAATAGCACTAGACAGAGAGAGACTGTAGATTCCAGCCCACATCTGCAAGCTCTTGCTGGGGAGCTGAGGGACTGAGGGACTGGACCTCGCCTGGTGTGAGGAATGCGAGCCCTGCAACTTCAGAGTCACAATTACTTCAATTGATGTAGAGAGATTTGTTCCCACTTTCTTTCTGGGAGCCTTGGATATACAATGTCCATATTCACCTCTTGCCTCCAAAGCTGGGGAGAGGGAAGAGCTGAAGGCAGTGTTGGTTGGATTGTTTGTCCTTCACGATGTGGGCCCTTCTCATGTCCTAGTGTAAAGCATGAGGTTCTTGAGATGTTGATGCATCTACTCTCAGTGGTGGGAGCACCATCATGGGTTTATCTATTTTTTTAAAAATTTAAAAAAAAAAATCTTTATTGAGTTCAGAGAGAGGAAGGGACAGGAGGAGAGAGAGAGAAATATCAATGATAAGAGTCATTGATCGGCTTCCTCTCGCAAGTCCCCGATTGGAGATCAAGCCCACAACCCAGGCTTGTGCCTTGACTGGGAATCAAACCGCAGTCTCCTGGATCCTAGGTCGATGCTCAATCACTGAGCCATGCCCGGCCAGATGTGGGCTTGTTTAGACCACAGGGTCTTGATGAGATCTATGTCCCTGTGGTGCTTTGACATAGTGGAGACACAGTAGACTTCTGTAGAGTTACTGTATTTTATTTATTTTATTAATCCTCAGCCAAGGATATTTTTTCCCCTTTGCTTTTCAGCAGAGTGGGAGGAAGAGAGAGAGAAACAGAAAGAGAAAAATCAGTGTGTGACAGACATGTTGGTTGCCTCCTGCATGTACCCTAACCGGGAGCTGGGGGCCAGGGATTGAGCCTGCAACCAAGATATGTGCCCTTGGCCAGAATTGAACCCAGGACCCTTCAGTCCACAGGTGGATGCTCTAACCACTGAGCAAAACCAACTAGGGTGAATCATTGTATTTTCTTATTATTAATGTCTTTATTGATTTCAGAGAGAGCAAGGGAGAGGGAGAGAGAGAAACATCAATGATGAGATTCATTGATCAGCTGCCTCCTGCATGCCCACTACTGCGGATCAAGCCCACAATCTGGGCATGTGCCTTGACCAGGAATTGAACCGTGACCTCCTGGTTTATGGACTGAATCTCAACCACTGAGCCACACCTGCCGGGCGAATCACTGTATTTTAAATTTTAGTCCTAGAGCTTCACTCTGATAACTTTCTTAAGGACTTTTGGAAAGGCTTGATATAATGATATGAGTGGAGGGCTGTAGGGATCGTGTCATACTGTGCACTTCCAGTAGATGGCCTGGGTACATCTTAGTCTCAGTTGAAAAATAGCAACTTTTTAGTAGAAAACTTGTGTGTCATCTTCAAGTACCTGTTCCTATAGGTAGTAAAGAAATCTTTGTGTTCCCATATTTTTTGCAATGTTATATGAGAGACTTTTGACTTAAGAGTTCATCCACGTTGTTAGAAACTTGATGTGGTTCCTAAAATGAGAGCTTAGTATTTAGCACCCTCCCTGCACAGACCCCTGTTCCACCTTTTAATCCTCCTCTTGTCACCTGTAGCTAAGCCATATGCTTGGAGTGGCCAGTGGCTTATCCTGTTCTTTTGTTTTTTTAACTCATCTTTTAACCATCACTTTCTTTAAGACGTAACTTAAAAAGCCACTTATTTCTGTTAAACATTACCAACTCTGATAGTTTTTTACCTTGTATTATTTGTGTTCAGCCAAAACTTTATTTTGCATTTGTAACTAAGATTTGTGATTATTCTCAAGTTACTTAAAGTTGTAGCTTTCCCACTGGAAAATGATCTCAAGGACACTGGTGCTGTCATTGTCTCGATATTATTCTTAATTTCTCCCTCTGCCCCTAAGTCTTAATACAGTGCTAGCGCAGAGAATTGGTCTCCTGAGATTGATCTCTGAGTGTTCTCTTGTCTTGCAGACCTGTTGGCCGTCATTGCCTCCGTGCCCATCTCAGTCCTCGGCTCTGTATCAGAAAGTAAGTTTCTAAATCTGTGGATATTATTATTATTTTTTCCCCTCAGAGAAAAGCAGTAGATTGTTTGCTTAGATTTTGGGGATGCATATGAAAGCAAGAAATTGTAGATGGTTGGCTGAAAATACAGTGATTGTGGTCACTATTTTTCTTACGCTGTAGTAGAAGGAAGGATAAGAATGTTTCCCTGGGCCCTGGCCCGTGTGGCTCATTTGGTTGGAGTGTCATCTCGTGCATCAAAAGGTGGTGGGTTTCATTCCTGATCAGGGCACATACCTAGGCTGTGGGTTTGATCCCCAGTTGGGGTGTGTGTAGGAGGCAACCAGTCGATGTTTCTCTCTCCCTCCCTTCCTCTCTCTAAAATCAATTAAAATTTTTATGGATTTTAGAGAGAGGAAGGGAGAGGAGGGAGAGAAAGAGATAGAAACATCAATGATGAGAGAGTTGTTGATTGGCTGCCTCCTGCATGCCCCCCACTGGGGATCAAGCCCACAACCCAGGCATGTTCCCTGACCAGGAATTGAACCGTGACCTCCTGCATCATAGGTTGATGCTCAACCGCTGAGCCATGCCCGGCCAGGCTCTAAAATCAATTTTTTAAAACAGATTATTCCTTTATTTTTTAAATTTTTCTCACTTTCAGGTTTTCTGTTATATTTAACTTCATTGACTTAATCCAGTTTTTTGTTTTTTTTTTAAAATATATCTTTATTGATTTCAGAGAGAGGAAAGGAGAGGAAGAGAGAGACAGAGACATCAGTGATGAGAGTCATTGATCAAGCCCGCAACCCGGGCATGTTCCCTGACCGGGAATCGAACCCCGATCACCTGGACCCCAGGTCCATGCTCAACCGCTGAGCCACTCCCGTCTGGGCTTAATCCAGTTCTTTAGTCCTTCCTTGATAACTAATTTTCTTCTTTTCTGTTTAGTCTTTCTTCCTTTATTGCTTTTTTTTTTTCTTGTAAACTTTAATTTTGGGCAGGAATTAGTCTTTAAATATTTTTCTTCCTGCTATATTAATGTCTAGTCTATTGACTTCAACAGTTGCCTCCATGTCATTTAGGAAATACACATTCAGAAGAGCTGGAAGAATAATACGGTGGAGTTCTGTATACTGCTCATGTAGAGTCATCAGTTGTTAACCTTTTACTAGATTTACTTACCGCTATGTATTTTAGGTTGAGCTATATGAAATTGGTATTTTTGTAGGTCTCAACTAGTTAATATTGATAATTTAATGTAGCTCATTATATACTTAATTATTATTATTTTCTCTGAATTCTTTGCAGTTAAGTTGCAGGAATCATGACGCTTCACTTCTAACTACTAATAAGAACAAGAACATTGTCTTATATAACACAGTATAGTTATACAAATACAATGATCAAATTCAGGAAATTTAACATTGATACACTTTTATTCAATATACAGTCAATTTTTAGATTTTTCTATTTGTCCCAAAGAATGTACTTTATAGAAATATAGTTCGCCTGTTCCCATCGAGGATCTCACACGTTGTATTTAGTTGTCATGTTTCTTCAGTATCTTTGAATCTGAACTGTTTCTTAGCTTCTGTTTGTCCTTTGTGACATTGACAGTTTGACAAATAAGGCCAGTTGCTTTGAGGAGTGTCTATAAGGTTGGGTTTGTCCGACTGTCCTGATAAATGGACTCAGGCTATCGGTTCCTGACAGGAGTGGAATGTGAGTGATGGTGCATCCTGGGTACATCAGGGGAGGGGCACATGAGACCATTTATCTCATTGTCAGTGATTCCAACTTTGATCATTTGAATAAGGAAATGTCTGCTAGGCTTTTTACACTGTGAAGGCACTGTTTTTTCCTTTTGTAATTATTAATCTGTGGGAAGATATTTCTCTGAGGTGGTTGGAGTCGTGTTTAGTGTAAACACATAATAAATTGTTGGACATAGCTGTTTAACAGTTGGCTTCACCCAGCCCAGTGACAAGGGAAACCAAGAAACTCTTCAGAGGCACTGAGTTGAATGCAATTCTTGATTTTTTTGAACCTGGAAGGGAGTCATGAGGAGCCAGATGAACAGGTGGGAATGTGTGAGGTAGCACACATGGCCTGGGAAAAGGGTAATCCATTTATGTAAATAGTTTTGAAATACTATGTTTGCCCTGATGCCCAACCACAAAGCAGTTGAGTTTCTGTTGGTGGACCTGTGCATTGAGGGGAATAGAAAGAAGAGTTACCCTCTGACATGACCTCATTGGGTGGTTGAGGTTATTAATAACGGAGTCAAACTTGGCATAAAGATAAGGTGAGTAGATGAACATGTTTTCCTTATACAGCATTTCATCCAGCCCAGCTTACCTTTTTTTATTTTAACTTTTTGTTACATAAAAAATTTAAACCAACTTTACTTTCAATCAATTAAAACCTTCTGGTTTCATTTTAGTGCTGTTCCTTTGGGAACCACAGCCAAGGAAGAGATGGAGAGATTCTGGAATAAGAACACTGGTTCCAACCGTCCTCTGTCTCCTCATATCACTATCTACAGGTAAGGGCTCTGGGACCAGGGAGCCAGGGAGGAGTGGGCAAAAAGGCTGGATTGGCCCGTAGCCTCCCTAGTTGTTTCCCTCGGGCCTTTTATAAGATGACTAAATTCTATCTTCTGGGCTTAGATGGGTAATCTATCCTACAAAGCTACCATTTGGAAAATCCTGGTAAGTCATAATGCTATCAATTTAAAAAAACCTATTTTGGCCCAGCCAGGCGTGGCTCAGCGGTTGAGCATTGACCTAGGATCCAGGAGATTCTTTTTCGATTCCTGGTCAGGGCACATGCCCAGGTTGCAGGCTCAATCCCCTGTTGGGGGCGTGCAGGAGGCAGCCGATTGATGACGACTGTCTCATCATTGGTTTCTCTCTCTCTCTCTCCCCCTCTCCCTTCCTCTCTCTGAAATCAATAAAGGTATTTAAAAAAACACACCAAACAACTATATTGAAACAACTTCAAATTTGCATAAATGTTGCAGAAATAGTACACAGAGTTCCCTTATACCTTTGTGCAGATTCACAAGGTGTTAGCATGGCTGAGAGATTTAAGAACAAGTGCAGAAATGATGATGCCTGATTACTCCTTTATCAATTTCCTATTAAATCTGTAACAAGTTAGCACAAACTGTGTGTCTTAAAACAGCACATTTATTATCCAACAGTTCTGAGGTCAGAGTCTGACAGTGTCTCCCTGGGCTAAAGTCAAAGTGTGGGTAGAGCTGGTCCCCTCCAGAGGCTCCAGGGGAGAATCTCCTTCCTGGTCTTTCCTAGCTTCTAAGGGCTGCTTTGAATTCCTTGGCTCATGGCCCCTTCCCCCATCTTCCTAACCAATAGTGATGGGTCCAATTTGTCTCCCATCATCACTTTGACCCTGCTTCCACTGTCACATTTCTTCTCTGACTGTCCTCTTCTGCCATCCTTGCGGTTACATTGGGCCCATCCAGACAATCCAGGGAGGTCTCCTTATCTTAAGGTGAGCTTGTTAACATCTTTAGGGAGTCATCATTCTGCCTGCCACAGTAGTTCCTTACTACTTGAGTATGTGTTTCCTAAACTCAAGGACTCTCCATAGTGCACCCATTGCAGTCAGAAAGTTAACATTGCTCCAGTCAGCATCTGATCTCAGTTCCCACTCAGATTTTGCCAGTTGTCCCAGTAAGGTCTCTTATAGGTCCAGGGTCCCACTGGGGGGCCGTGTATTACTTTTAGTCGTCTTTTTAACCTCCTTCAGGATGGAACAGTGTTTTAGTCCTATCTTTTATGACCTTGACATTTTTATTTTATTTTATTATTTTTGAATATATCTTTATTGATTTCAGAGAGAGGAAGGGAGAGGGAGAGAGAGAGATAGAAACATCAATGATGAGAGAGTCATTGATTGGCTGCAGCCCGCAACCCGGGCATGTGCCCTGACCGGGAATTGAACCCCAATTGCCTGGATCCTAGGTCGATGCTCAACCGCTGAGCCACGCCCGGCTGGGCTGACCTTGACATTTTTCGAACATTGCTCAGTTGGATTTGTCTGATGCACTATTGTGATTTGTGCATTTGGGGCAGGAATACCTCTGAGAGATGCTGTGCTCTTAGCGCTTGTGTTTAGTCCATTACTGCTGATGCAAACTTTCGTCACTGGTTAAGATGTGTCTGCTAGGCTTGTGTTTATTAATACTGATTTTGTAGGGAGATACCCTGAGACTATAAATATTCTATTTCTCCTCAGACTTTTACCCACCTGAATCAGTTATTACTGTGATTTATTACTGGGTGAAGCTTGCTTTCTCCATTGGTACAGACTCAAGTGTTCATAAAAGGAAAAACTTGTTCATTTCTCCTCTACTCTAATGAAACCAACTAAAGGGAAAACACCACAGTTACTTCTCTACTCAGTGTCACCAAATATGTAGGGGTTTTTCCCACACCAACCAGTTTTCCAACTCTGGACACTAACTGGGCATCCTATATTTCAGTTATGACACTATCTGAAGTTAGTACAGGCCCCATAGGTTAGGGGTTCAGTTCCACGGGACTGCCCCACTTCACATGACAGTCCTGGGTCCCAGGTTGTGCCCAATACTTCAACTGGCCAGGTTTCGAACAGGGCTTCCCATGACCCCCACCTTGGGTTCAGTGATTTGGGCTCACAGAACTTGGAAACGTTAATACTTACATTAACTAGTTTGTTATAAAGGATATTATAAATCATACAGCTGAACAGCCAAGTATCCTTGTGGGTTCCTGCGTGTGAAGGGCCCTGAGCATGGGAGCTTCTGTCCCCATGGAGTTGGGGTACACCACCCTCCTGACATGAGCATGTATTTAAACCTGAAAACTCCGAACCCCATACTTTTGGGATTTTTATGAAGGCTTCATCACGTGGGCATGATCATTTATTAACGTAATCTCTAGCCCCTCCCCTCTCTCTAGAATAGATAGGGGTGGGACTGAAAGTTCTAAGCTAATCATGGTTTGGTCTTTCTGATGACCAGCCCACATCCAGAGTCACCTCATTAGAACGAAGGACGTGCTTACCACCCAGGAAATTCTAATGGGTTTTGGAACTGTATCAGGAACCAGGGTCAGAAACCAACTAGTAGAACAAAAGATGCTCCTGGCACCCCTGTCACTCAGGAGATGATGAGGGTTTTAGGAACTCTGTTTCAAGAACTAGAAGCAGAGAGAGGTAGAGATAGATGTCTTATTGTTTTGCCCAAAGGGTCACACTGTTAACGCTCATCTGTTTTGATGTTTGATTGTCCCAGACTTGGCCAGTGGAAATTCTTCAGGGTGGCTCCTGTGAAGTCATGACTTGGATGCTAGATGTGCTCATTGCTACCAGGCTGCCATTGCTTTTAGGCCCTTTCAGTAGATGGATCTAGGACATGTGTATGCACACACAGCACACACGCACACACACACGTGTCTGTTATCTGTCGTCCTCAGAAGTAACACTGATAGCCGTCATATCAGTGCTTCCCAAAGGTCTGCTCCTGTCTGGCTCACCCAATGAAGCTGCCCTTGAGCTCTGCTGCCCTCTTTACTTGGGTTCCTGCCAGGGAGCCTGGCCATTCTTCAGCCACCTCCACACATACCACAGCCCTTTAGATTTTTTCCAAGCTGGATTCCAGAAATAATTCTGATTGCAGAAATTGGACAAATGTCCAAGATTAAAACAGGACACTGATAACTGATCTCAATCTTTACTACTTTATGGTGAAACTTTTTTTTAAGTTTTTATTGATTTCTGGCAGAGGAAGGGAGAGGGAGAGAGAGAGAAGCATCAATGATGAGAGAGAGTCATTGATCGGCTGCCTCCTGCATGGCCCCCACTGGGGATTGAGCCTGAAACCCAGGCATGGGCCCTGACCAGGAATTGAACTGCAGTCTCCTGGATCCTAGGTCAGTGCTCAACCCCTGAGCCACACTGGCTGGGCAGAATCTTTTTTTTTTAAGGCATGAAAGATTTGGGGGAGGATTATAATGATAAAGAACTTTTCAAGTTATTCTGAATCTGTATTTAAAGCCCTGGCCTTTTCTCATGGGTCATTATAGCAAATGGTACTGGGCTGGTGAGGTGAATCTTTCATTACCTTGTTTGTTCGCCCAGTTTTGAAACTTTAGACACCATTTGTGGAAAAAAGAGAAACAGCAGTGAACGTGAGGCTGTTTCCAAGGTGACATGTCTGGGAAAGATGTCTGAGATGTCTGGAATCGTATTTTCTATTACTAAGTCCTAGAGTGTTTTTGGAGGAGGCATTGAAGTAAATGGTTGAGTTAGCAGTTTCTGAAGCACCCTATTTTTTTAAATACTTTTTAAAAAAAATGTTTTTAATTGATTGGAGAGAGAGATAGAAACATCATTGATGGGAGGGAATCATTGATCGGCTGCCTCCTGCATGCCCCCTACTGGGGATTGAGCCCGAAACCTGACTGGAAATTGAACCGTGACCTCCTGGTTCATGGGGTGTCTCTCAACCACTGCGCGACACTGGCCGGGATGAAGCACTCTTTCTCTCTTGTATATTGAGTCATTTTATTAAAGCAAAAGTATATACAGGAATTAAGTTATCAGGATAAAACAAGTCCTTTAAAAGAATTTTAGAAAAAATTTTAAGGTGTTGAAGGGTTCTTAAAATTTAAATAGATCCTGGCCTTGGTCAGTGTGCTCAGTGGTTAGAGCATCAGCCTGAGCACCAAAGGGTCTCAGGTTTAGTTCCTGGTCAAGGGCACGTACCCGGGCTGCAGGTTCAATCCCTGGTCCCAGTCATGGTGCGTGCGGGAGGCAGCCAGTTGATGTGTCTCTCTCACATCGTTGTTTCTCTCTCTCTTTCTCTCTGTTCCCCTCCTTTGCTCCCTCCCTTTTGTTCTCTCCAAAAATCAATGGAAAAATATCCTTGGGTCAGGATTAACAGCAACAACAAAAAAATATTTACAAGCCACTGTTGTACCTAACGAGTGAAATTTCTCTGCAGTGTTTTCATAAATGGTTGTCTGCCTATGCTTGCATACCTCCAGTGACAAGGAACTCTCTACCACTCTTTTCCAGTGGGAATTTGTCTTATCAGCAGGAAGAGCCTTATTTTATTGAACTTAATTCAAATCGTATCTTCTATCCAGTGACTCTAGTTGTACTGTGGACCTGTTGAATAGATCTAAGCCCATTCTTTTTCTGATCATTCTTTATTGATTTTTAATATATTTCCTGTGCTTATTGGCCAAGTGTATATCTTTGGAGATATGTATATTCAACTTCTATGCTCCTTTTTAAATTGGGCTGTCTTTTTACTTTAAAAAAAACACACCTTTATTTTATTGATTGATTGGTTAAGCATGAAGAGCCTATTACATTCATGCTGGGGAACACACAGATTTGTTGCAGTGGGGACCAGGTTTGAAGCTGACCCCCACATCCTTCCTCAAACTGTGCTAAGGAGAAAATTGCCACCACCACTAACCCTGGGAAGTCAAGGCTGTGCTGCTGCTATTGCACCAGGAATGCGGCCTTTCTGTGACTTACTACTGCAGGAGCAACTTTGTTATTGTGGTAAAAGTATATGTCACATAAAACCTACCATTTTAGCCATTTTTAAGTGTACAGTTCAGTGGCATTGAGTACATTCACACTGTTGTGCACCCATCACTGCCATCATCTCCAGAATCCTCTTGCCTTTCCAAAATGAGACTCTCTCAGTACACAGTAAGTCCCAGTCCCCTTTGTCCCCAGCCCCCAGCAACCTCCATTCAACTTTCTATCTTACAAGTTTGACTACTCTGGGACCTCATACAGTAGATTCATGCAGTGTTTGTCCTGTTGTGTCTAGCTTATTTTACTCAGCATGATGTCTTCAAGGCTCATCATGTTGTTAATGTGTCAGAATTCCATTCCTTTCTTTAAAAAAAAAATATTTTTATTGAGTTCAGAGAGAGGAAGGGAGAGGGAGAGAGAGAAACATCAATGATGAGAGAGTTGTGATTGATCGGCTGCCTCCTGCACGCCCCCGACTGGGGATTGAGCCTGCAACCCAGGCATGTGCCCTGACCGGGAGTGGAAACTCCATCTCCTGGATCCTAGGCCAATGCTCAGCCACTGAGCCACGCCCAGCCACGCTCCATTCCTTTTTAAAGCTGAACAATATTGCATGGTATGTATAGACCGCAGTGTGTGGTCTTACCCATTCACCCATCCATGGACATTTGGATTGTTTGCACCTGTTGGCTGTTGTGAATAGTGCTGGTATAGACATGGGTGTACAAAGTCTCTGCTTTCGTTTCTTTTGGGTATATCCCAGAGTGGAATTCCTAGATCGTATGGTAATTCTATGTTTAGTTTTTTGAGGAACTGGCATGCTGTTTCCACAGGGGTTACACTGTTTTATGTTCCCACCAGCAGTGCACGGAGGTCTCAATTTCTCCACATCGTTGCCAAGACATTATTATTATTTTAATAGGAGCCATCCTAGTGGGTGTGAGGAGGTATCTCATTCTGGTTTTGATTTGCATTTCCCTAATGATTGGGGTGTTGAGCATCTTTTTATACACTTATTGGCCATGCATATATCTTCTTTGGAGAAAAGATTTTACTTTCCCGATGGTATTGTTTGCACCATTGCTGAAATTCATATATTTTGTGTCTCTGGCTTTCTATGATTAACATTCTACTCACAGTCAGAAAAGGAAAGGAAATGAAGACACTGCAAATGAGTAGGTATTTGTTGATTACTCAGTGTGCATTGTGCTCTTTTAGGAGTTGGAAATACATCAGTGTTTCCTGGAAAAAACTTTTTTTGTAAGGGAACTCATACTGGCTCCTAGGGATCGTCTTTTCTATATGCCAATTAAAACAATCTTGATTTTCTACACTAGACTTTTGCCTAAAAGTTTGAACAGGAAATAGCAGGGATGACTTTGCTCCATGATGTCTGAGGCTCAGCTAGAAAACACAGAGGCTGGAGGAATCTGAAGACCCCCTTCCTCACGCAGCTTGGTTCCATTCTGGCTGTTACATGGCCCTCACTTTCTGTCACAGACTGCTGTGGCCTTCTCCACAGGAGGAGGGATGCAGGGACAGACGGTGATTTGTAGCTCAGACAGTGTCGCTTCTGCTGCATTTTGTTTGTTGAGGCAAAACCAGTCGTGACATCCTACTTGCCTAATGAGCAGTGACAAGATCCTGAAACATCCTATGGGGCTGGAAATAACATCATGCTTCCTTGGAAAATAAAATCTCCCTTCCCTACTCAGTACTAGGCTAACCAGACCACAGTTTTACCCATTGTTGAAAATCAGCTAACGCTGGACTTCAGTGGTTTCTCACATCAATCCCATTTTCCACTGCAGTATCTCTATAAGATTCCTGGAATGGTGCATGTGTTCCATCTGTTAGCTCTTCCAGTCATGGGGTTTCATCCTCCTGGCCAGGAGCCCCAAGTGCATTTGGAATGCTAAGCAGTATCTTACTTTCCCCACCTTTTTTTCTTTGTTCTCTCAAATCACTATTTATTCTGCCTTTTTCAGTCTGATAATCATTCTCTTTGACAAATGGCTGAGCAGCCTGCCTTGTATGTTCACCCATGAACATATGCTGCCTTCCCAGTTAGGAGGCCGCCTTTCCCAGAGTACAACTTTAGAAGTCCCTTTTGGTTGTCTTTGACATTCCTGCAGGCCCTGCTTATCCTGGGTCCCAGCCTCCTGATTCCAATCCCAGTGCACATTGCTCTCCCTTGGCCTTGGTCCCCTGACTCTTCCTCTGCCTCTTATACTTGTGCTATGGAGTCGTAGTTCATCACAGTGGTACCTGGCCAGTTTTTGTGGTTTCCTTGGGTATTACTCCTTTCTTCCTATGACCATTTTCATTACATAGTTGGAATCTCTCCCTGAGGTCTTTTTAACCTACTTGAGCTGCTTCCCTTGAGTGCTGACGGTGTGGTTTGATTATGCTCACCATTCTATCTCTAAGCTGACTTTTTAGGACGAAAACATTGCTGTTCTCCCAGCTCCCTAACCACCTCCCTCCGGAGGGAGCATGAAAACTAGTCCTGGGTACAGCAGAGTGTTTGTCCTGCAGAAACACTTGGCAGGTTAGCAATTCAGAACATGCTTTAAAAAGCAGGTTGATGACAAAGTATTTTAGAACTACTGTGGATTAAATAACATACTAAATTGGTGGACTCTCTCTGAAGCAAGCCCATGCCTCTCTTCCCTCTCAGGTGTGCATTTTTACTTTTGTCTCCTAAACTCTAAGGGTCCCTGTGAGACTTGTAGCCAGGGAAGCAACGGGCAGTGGCAGCTTGTCCCGGGCTAACCCCCTGAACCTGTCCCCAAAGCCCCCTTTTCTTTGTCTTCTCAGTGAGCTGACAGCAGCCCAGCTATGGCTAATTTCTATAACGTTTCTAAAGAGCCAAAGCAGAGCACTGCCTAGGCTCTCTTCTGTTGCTTCTTCTATCTTAAGTCCTTCCTTTGTTTAACTCTCTCTAACTTTAATAAATGTACTCTCAAAATAATAAAATAAAATAAAATAAAATAATAAATAAGATAAAATAAAATAAATAAAATAAGTAAAATAAATAAAATAAAATAAAAAATAAAATAAAATAAAATATAAAAAAATAAAAATAATAAAAAATAAAATAATAAAATAAAATAAAAATAAAATACCACACATACTAAAAAATTCAATGAAAACATTTGAAATTGGTGGTTTATTAAGGAATAAATGGTATGCTCAATTTGGGTATTTTGGGGTACAGTGTTGCATAGATACAGAGAACAAACTGATGGTTGCCAGATGGGAGAGGGTTGGGGAGGCTGGGTGAAAAAAGTGAAGGGGCTAAGAAGTAAAAATTGTTAGTTATAAAAACAGTCACGGGGTGTAAAGTACTACATAGGAGATATAGCCAAGTACTATTGTAATAACTGTGGTGTCAGGTGGGTATTAGACTTATCAGGGGATCGCTTTGTAAGTTAAATAAATGTCTAACCACAGTGTTGTACACCACAGACTAATATAACGTTGTATGTTGACTATAATTGAAAATACATTTTAAAAAGAGTTCGAGGATGGTTGTATGTTACATGAAACAGTGGATAAATAAACCTCATTTAGGTTTTCTTCTACTTCAGTTTTATGACTGGAGGATCGGAAGGCCCTGAGGTTGTGTTCCAGTGACTATTTTCTAACTGTGCAGCCTTCTTGGTGTCTTACTAAAGGAGGAGTTTGAGTTATCACTGATTCTGCCTTTCAGCTCTGTCAGCAGTACAGTCTGGTCACAGGGAAGGATACTACTTAAATATATCAGTGTTCTTATTTAAAATATAGAAAGTGGACACACAGGAATGTGAAAGCTGGTTGTTTCTGTGTTTAAATACTTCCTGTTTCCACAAGGTTTATATTCTCTTTGCCAGGGTGAACTCTCTAGGATGGTGTCATCTTTTCCTTTTCTCAGTTACCTTTTGTGTTTCTTTGCAGTTGGTCTCTTCCCATGGCAATGTCCATTTGCCACCGCGGCACTGGTGTTGCCTTGAGTGCAGGTATGTATGTCTGTTTTTGTGCATGCATACCCCACACCCCCCCCCCACACACACCACACCACACCACACTACACACCCCACACCACACCCCACCACACCCCCACATGCACTTCACCCCCCACCACCCCCATACACCCCACACCCCCCCACACCCTACACACACCCCTCACACACCATACACACCCCATATCCCCCCCACATCTCACCCCACACACACAACACCCCCACACACACCTCACCCCCCCACACGCCCCCACCACACATCCCCACACACACCCACTCCCCACATCACACCCCCACACCACACCACACCCCCCCCCCCCCCACACACACACATACACACACACAGTTCTGTGAAGAACTTTGCTGTTTCTTTGGCTCTAGGCACTGCCTCCTTCAATTCAGTAACTGATTTAGAGAAAATGATGAGTCCATTTAAGCTTATTTTCATTTGTTCCTTTAACAACTAATTATGAGTTCCCATTATGCTCAGGTTCTTTGCTTAGGGATTTTAAAATCATCTGTAGCACATGCTGCTGGTATATTTATTGACGTCACAGAGAGCAGAAATAGAAATGTAATAGATGTGGGTTGGCTGACTGAACATTGACCAGACACAGTCCAGGATCAGTCACTACCCTTATTCTTGCAGAGACTCAGTTTTAGCCCCTGTTCCTTGTCACCCAGGATTGCTCGGGCTCAAAGCCTGACTTGCTCTCGTCTCACAAAGTCTCGGTTACAGACCAGAGTGCCTGTTTATTTATGTAATGTAAAAACAGCCATGGGGTGATGGTGTGCTGGTTATAGTTCATCCTGTTCAGGTAGTGAGGTTTGTTTCAGTTCTGGGATGGGACGTGTCTTCCAAGGAGGGAGACACTTTACAAGAGGATCAGCTGTGTTTTAAAATTTTCTCTGGCTATTGCTGGAGACATGGAAATATTTTTGTTTTTTATAATATCCTCAGGGCCCTTCCTAGGCTTCTGAGGACTGTTACTGAAGTGGTCATCAGCAGGGCTGGTGGCTTACACGTAGGGATCCTGTGTTTAGGGAGCTGCAGCTAAGATAGTGGCAGGAATTACCTAAAGCCAGGTCTTGCTCCTCACAGCCAGATTAGTTTTGCTGGTGACCAAGTGAGGATAGAAACTCTCAGCTAAGACCTGATGTTGTCATTCCTTGGGCTGTTAAAGGGATGGTAGAATCTAGGCATAAGAATGATTGATGTCACCTGGGGATCCGTGGGTAGTTTCTGGTGCTTCATTCACCTCCTTGCACCGAAATAACAGATAAGTGCAAGATTGGGCTATTCTAAGTGTAAGTTCATAGTTTCTTTATTTCTGCTTGTTTGAATCTTATGTTTTTTAGATTGATGCTTTCTGCTTAGTTGGGTGGTATTGATGAGCAGGTTGTGCCCTAAAAAGCATTGGGAGAAGGAGCAGTTTATTTTTCAGACTGTAGTTTCCATGATTGCCTGATGCACTTGTCACCACTGAATGAAAATAGTCTAGATCATGGACTTTATTTTTAAAATTTTTTAATTTTTAATATATCTTTACTGATTTCAGAGAGAGGAGGGGAGAGGAAGGGAGAGAGAGGTAGAAACATCAGTGATGAGAGAGTCGTCATTGATCAGCTGCCTCCTGCGTGCCCCCTACTGGGGATCAAGCCGCAACCCGGGCATGTGCCCTGACCAGGAATTGAACCGCGATCTCCTGGATCCTAGGTTGCTGCTTAACCACTGAGCCACGCCAGCAGGGCAGATCATGGACTTTAATGATAAGAAAGTATTAGTTTGTTAAACATGGCTGAAATTGAATATATTTCCTTCACAACTGTACTGGATAGTTATTTGAGGTTTTCTTGTCCTTACCCTTTGAACAACCATGTGTTCATCAGCACATGTCCTGCTCTTCCAAAGGCCCGTCCCTGGCTCCGTGGTGGAGCACAGTCACTGTCCTCTGGGCAGAGTCACCGTGCCTCCCCCGTGCTGAAGGGAGCCATTTTCTAGGTGGATGGCTCAGGCAGCTTTGTTAGCTCTTTAAACCTCCATTTATTCCTTATAAAGTGGGCATATCAATAATGCCTATCCCAGAATTGATGGGATTTTAGGAACTAGACTGTGGAGGTTGACCTACGGGAACAGGGATAAGAAGCACGTTTAATTGAATAGCAATAGCCTCTGAGAGGGTGGTGTGCACCCAACAGCAGCGAGGATCAGAGCCTTTGGCCTGAAGTGGTTCTGCCCAGCAACATGGTGTTTGCATCCTGTGGCTCACCTTCAGTCTGTTTTCACACAATAGCAAGAAAAATAAAACTTTTTTGAGTAAATTGAATCATGTCAGGCTTAGAGTTTTCCTATTAACTAGTATATTATTATTGTTTGCCTTTCCTTTTGGATTCAAATTCAGGTCTCCACCACAGCCTTACGATGCCCTGCCTGATTTGGCCCCACCTGATTCATCTCTGCCCCAGCTCCCCTCGATCCTGCTCCCGCCTCACCTGTCTTAGTTCCTGGGCACGGAGCCGTTTCGTGTTTACTCCCCACCCCTTGCTTTGTGTGGTTGGTTCCCTCACAAAAGTGTCAATTGAAAGAGTACTTTGCTTACTGCCATATCTAAAGTAGTTTCTATTTCTAGATCTTTTGTTAATTTTCAGTTTTACAGCACTATCCTTCATAGTTCTTATTACACTGGTGGTTTCTTTCATAGTTTTTATTACATGACTTTTAATTATTTTGTTTGCTTAAGTTTTACAAATCTATCTCATTTGTTAGACTGTAAATTCTTCAGAGAATGAGGACTGTGTCTATCTTATTGCCACTTATACCCTCTTGCGCTCAGTAGGTACTTGGGAAGTCTTTATTTACTAAACGAGAGCACCCAAATGGATGTTTGCTTGTAGTGGTCATTTCAGAAAGAGCTGTTCGAATATTCCTCCTGCCTTCTGATTAATCTCCTGTTACACATTGGAAATTGGGGAGTGATGTTAATAGCCTCTCCCCTCAAGTATAGAGGAGTCTAAGGAGTAAGACAAAGAAATATTTATAATACACTGTGATAGCTTTGTAATAGAGATGATCGCAGAGGAGAGACCAGCTGGAGGAGTTGAGCTTGAAGGAAGGGAGAGTCGGAAGTTCACAAGGAGTAGAGGAGGGCTTTCCAATGGAGAAGTGATCTGTGCACAGGCCCAGGGATTGGAAATGCCAGGTGCTGCAGTGATCACAGGGCTGTCTGCTGTTTGAGTGCAGGGCCTGTGGGTAAGGGCAGAGTGCACCGAGGAAGGTGGCTGCCATGCCAACAGGCTGGAACTTGAGCCCATAGACCAGGGGTGGGGAACCTTTTCTTTGCCAAGGGCCATTTGGATATTCAAGGGCCATATGAAATTATCAACTTAAAAATCAGCTATGAAAAAAGCTAGATTTATTGAATTTCGAGTCCTGCCTGTGGTTGCCTTGGCAGGGCCAGACCAAATGATTTCATGGGCCTGATGTTCCCCACCCCTGCTCTAGACCATGGGGCCACAGAGGTTCATACTCTTGTTTCCTTCAGCAACAGAACAGCTGGCCTAGACAGTCCATGGTAAGATATTTATTCAGACTGTAGGGATTTTGTGGCCAATACAGAAATCCTAAAAAGCATGTTGAGCCTGGCCAGGCATGGCTCAGTGGTTTGAGCATCGACCTAGGATCTAGGAGATTGCGGTTAGATTCCTGGTCAGCGCACATGCCCGGGTTGCAGGCTCGATCCCCAGTCGGGGGTGTGCAGCAGGCAGCCGACTGGGGATCTCTCCCTCATCTCATCTCTCTCTCCCTCTCCCTTCCTCTTTCTGAAATCAATAAAGCTATATATATTTTATTTTTTTTTAAAAAGCATGTTGAACTTAAAAAGCATGCTGGCACTAGTTTGACTTTAAAATAGAATTTATTGAAAAAGAACTTTATGCCCTGGCTGGTTTGGCTCAGAGGTTTGAGCGTCGGCCCGAGGACTGAAGGGTCTCAGGTTCAGTTCCAGTCAAGGGCATGTACCTTGGTTGCTGGCTCACTCCCAGCCCCAGTTCGGGCATGTGTGGGAGGCAGCCAATTAATGTGTTTCTCTCACATCGATGTTTCTATCTGTCTTTCCCACTCTGAAAAGCAGTGGAAAAAATATCCTCGAGTGAGGATTAAAAAGAAAAGAAAAAGAAAAAGAACTTTACAAATAGTTCTTTAAAAGATGGAGAGGGCTAGTAACATCCTTCCATTGCTTAGGTTCTGTAGGAATTAAAGTATGATTTTTCATAGTGACAGGTGGTATAGAAACCTGGATGAGACTAGGTAAATTCCTTGAGAACGACAGGTGAGAACTGAGTGAGATTGGGAAAGGTTAAGTCAACAGAATGAACAGACAGCAATAAAAAGAATGACTAGAAAAAGAAAATATGGTGCTGTAGTGTTGTTATAGGTAGTAGGTGTCGTCAGGTGTTGTAGAGGAATGTAACTGAATGAACTGTGCTCTTGGCCCAGGTGGTCCTGGATGTCGTGGGTGATCCTAGAGCCAGCTCATGTGTTACGTCGGTTGTGGCTGGTGGGCAGCTGTGATGGGCTTGTGTGGTTCTCTTCTCAGGGGTCTCTCTTTTTGGTTTGTCGGCCCTGTTGCTCCCTGGGAACTTTGAGTCTCATTTGGAACTTGTGAAGTCCCTGAGTCTGGGGCCAGCGCTGATCCACACAGCCAAGTTTGCTCTCGTCTTCCCGCTCATGTATCACACCTGGAATGGGATCCGACACTTGGTAAGTTCATTGAGATTCTTATGTTTGCCAGGTAAAGGGAATGGAGAGGCTGGGAGGATGCTCTCCTTCATCCTGTGGGTTCAGTTTTGTTCCTCAAGTTCATTGTGCTGGGCCTTTGCTCAGGGGCCTCTTGGGCAGCTCTCCTGGGGATGGAGCTGAGCACTGTTAGGCCCTGCAGACACTCACAGGGTCTCCGTGTGAACTCTTCCAGTTTTAAGAGGGTTGTTACTAAAAGAGACCCCTGAAGCCAGGTTTTACATCGGCATGGAAGGCATATTTATTAGACAGATACTTGGTACCTACTGTGTCAGGCACTGCTCTAGACATGAGGATTCCACTGTGAGTTAGAGAAAGAAACATGGTTGCTGCTTTCAGTCTGACATTCCTGCAACCCAGAGAGACAAGTTTGGCTGCCCTTGGCTGCCCTCAAATACACTGACTTTTGTTATCTTGACACTGAATTGCATTAACTGTATTTGGTCTTTGTTTGTCTTGAGCTATTGGAGCAAACGGGGCCAGCATTCACAGAAACTGAGCGCCTAGAATCCCAGATTGTAAAATTGGGTTTAGAAATGTCTCAATGGCCTGAGAACTGCACGACCTTGGCGTCAGTTTAGACTTGTATCTCGTCTTCATAAAGGAGATCACCCCCTCCTCCAGCACTTTGGAGATTTCCAGTTCTGTGGGCTCCCTACCCCTAGTCTTGCTTCCTTTCCCAGGAAGACAAGTACAGTTCCGTTTTCCATTACTTCTCAACCTGAGCCATCTTTCACATGGATGCTTTTGCCTTAATTTGACCTTTTAGAACTTCGATGTTAGAGCCTAGAGACAAGTACTTTCTGAGTTTCATTCTGGTCCAGTGGACAGTTTAATGGAGTAGAAAAGTGAGAGATAAATGAACGGTTAAATTCAGTGTACCTGTCAGCTAGCTGTTCCGGCAGTGCTCAGTTTGATCCAGTATGACTTTATTTCCCCGAAGGGGGGGCGCATTTCCTTTTTGGACTTATCCCGTAGGACAAAGCTCTCTAAGGAAATCAGTGACCAGCTTCCTCTGTCATATCCTGGCCCAGGCAGGGGATGGCACCTATTGGCTTTTGTCTCAGTGTGTACATGGGGGAAGGGGTTTTACAGAATCTCAGAGCTAAGGTATGGCTTTTCTTTTTAATTCTCACTGATTTTTTTAGAAGGAGGGAAGGGAGAGAGAGAGATTGATGTGAGAGAGAAACTGATCAGTTGACTCATGTATATGCCCTGACCAGAGATTGAACCCGCAGCCCTTTTTTGGTGTATGGGACAATGCTCCAACCAACTGAGCCACGGGGCCAGGGCAGTACAGCTTTCGTAAGCCCTTAAATCTGCTTTTACTTTCTCTTAGGAAGTAGGGCTCTGACTGTGGAGCAGGGTGTTCTGTTCTGTGACAGCCCAGAGTTCTTGTCTGCTGAGCTGATAGTCTGGCGGTCTAGAAAGCATCCTCCCCTCACTGCCACCCAGCAGGACTGTTTTGTAAGACACTGGGCATGTATGAGCAGAACAGATTTTTTTTTTTTTTTTTAAATATATCTTTTTATTGATTTCAGAGAGGAAGGGAGAGAGGGGGAGAGAGATAGAAACATCAATGATGAGAGAGTCATCATTGATCGGCTGTCTCCTGCATGCCCCCCACTGGGGATCAAGCCTGAAACCCTGGCATGTGCCCTGACTGGGAATCAAACCGAGATCTCCTGGATCCTAAGTCAATGCTCAACTGCTGAGCCATGCCCGGCCGGGCCAGAATAGCTTTTTGTGACTCTGCTTGACTCCATCTGATCTAAGCAGAAGCTGTTTGGAGCTGAGGTGGGGCATCCTCAGTTTTTTCCTGGGCTCTAAGTTTTCTCTGAAGTGCTCCTAATTTAGTCACTTTTATATTCAGAGTGTGGGTGTGTGTGTGGGGGGGCAGTCATGTGGGAAAGGGGGGAACCCGAAGACACTACTTTCACCATAAGGGATGTTCAGCAACTTAGAGCACAATGAGTTAATATCCCTGGGGCATGAACTTTTCTATGCATATGTTAATAAAATTCATTAACAGTACATTTGAAGATCTAATTGCTTTATTAAGTGATTCATGAACTGGGCAGCACCCCTTTAGCAACTAGAAAGGCCACTCCGAGGGGTTGTACCAAATGGAAGGTTTTTATAGGAAGTAGGGTGGGGCAAGGGAGGTGTTGACAAAAGAAAAGATGGGATTATTTTGGGACCAGGACAAGTTTTCTCTGGGAGAAGAGGAGATGGGGTTTTATCATGCAGACTGTCTTCTTTCTGTGGGGGATGACCTTCCGGGTGCTGACCAGGGTGTTCCAGAAGGGCTGACTAAGATAATGTTTGTGGGAGACAGAGTCAGGTCAGATATTAAATCCAGGTCAACACCGTGGGCTGTAGCACAAGCGATGCCTATAGTTTTCCCTTAATGTGAGGCACTCATTAAAGTATGTTTCTTAGTGGGGTTCGCAGTCAAAACCAAATTGAGAAATAGTGTTCTAGATTCCAGGGTGTTTTTTAGAGTACTGGTTAGGACTCAGGTGGGCCAGTGCTCCTCCCACAAAGGGACTCTGTGATGGCCTGTACCTAGGAAACCGTGTGTCATATCCCCGCTTTGGAGATGCACGGTGTGCACTAAATTGTTTAGAAGTCTCTCAGTTAAATGTTTACCAGGTTTTTTTACCACAGAACTTTCCCCGTGTAACCCTTTCAGCATTCTGAGGAACGAGTATTTGAAAGAACACACTTTGGGAAACGTTGGTTGTGTTGTCTGGGGAAAGCTTTGTTCAGTCTGGAAGCTTTTATATCAGGGTGCAGGTGCCTTTCTGTCCTCAGGATCGGTGGTGGTAGGAGCCGGGCTGCGGGCGCTGATGGGTAGAGGTGGGCGCGGAGAAGGGCTTCCTCCAGACAGGCCCAGAGGAGCCGCCTGCTCCATTGGGCAGAGTTTCTCTCTGAGAAGGGGTCTGCGACAGTGACCAGGGTCCTGATTGCTGAAATTCTTTTTTTTTTCTTTTTCTTTTTCCTACAGATGTGGGACCTAGGAAAAGGCCTGAAGATCCCCCAGCTGCACCAGTCTGGTGTGGCTGTCCTGGCCCTCACTGTGTTGTGCTCCGTGGGGCTGGCAGCCATGTGAAGGGCTCCAGCCCCAGCTCTATCCTCCCACAGATGGCTTGTTACCCGGTTTCCTCTTGTCTGTCTTGTCTCCAGCCAGGGCAGAGTTCTCCTGATTTGTTCAGACCCTTTTGTGCTTGCAGATGTCCCTGGGGCTCAGCAGCAGAGCACCTTATAGAGGCTCGGCTCTAGAGAGGACTCCAGTGTCCCCTTGCTTCTAAGGATGGAACACCTGCAGAAGCCCCCTTTTCCTGCCCCGCTTGCAGTCTCCCCAGGCCTAGGAGCCTCATTCTCTCCCTGTTAGGCCTTGTTTTGTGCTGAGGATCAGCTCTTGGCTCCTCTTCCTGAGACAGTGGAGACAAAGCCAGCTCTGTGGCCTCTGCCATGGGAACTGGGAGTGGGGCTTTGGGTGCCACTGCCTGTGGGTTGCTGGCTTAAAAGACACTTCTGTTCATTGGTCAGAGCCCAGGGTCTTTAGCACCCACACGGTAGAGGGGGGGATTAGCCTGTCCCAGCTAGAGGGAGATAAGGAGGGTGAGCTGACTTTTGGAGCAGGTGCTTTGGGGAGAAGAGTATAGTTTTTGATACAAGAGAAAGATCCAGAAAATTATTGCTGAACCTATTAAGGGTTATTTTCCTTGCAATTCCAGAAAAACAAGCCTCTTATTGTCATGTTTACTAATCTAAATTCATGTGACATCTTTTTCTGAAATTAATTAAAATACTCATTTTGTCTTTGACTCTTCTTGAAATCTAGAGAAACCAAGAGAATGGCAATTGAGGAGGAGCCAATTTCTTCCCCCTCCTCTGGTCCCAGGGACTTATGTCCTCCAATCTGACCTTGCTCAGGAGGGAAACAGTTTATTTTACAACTGGGAAAATTTTTAGAGTCAGACACAAGTAGCCAGAGATTTACTACCATGCGGAAGCCTCAGAGAAGGAAGGAGCAAGAGGGAGGAAGGGAAGCACAGAGAGCTGGGCTGTCACAGGCTCCAGAATCCCCCTGAGAACCAAGGGTAAACCCCATGGTGCAGTTCAACAGAGTTTGATCTCATGAGGGAGCCGGAGGACCTGGGAGTTGATAGCGGAGGGCCAATGAGCTAAGTGTAGATTTGAGGGGAGAGAAAAAGGAGGGATTGCTGAAAACCTGGCAAATGTTTCTACTTAATGAGAAACTTGCTTTTAGAATCCAAGGAGGCCAGGCTTCTGGGTCCCTAACTCCCTTGGCAGGGATGCTGTTTTGATAAAACGGGGGTGACAGATCTCTGTTGTCTGTTACTCAGTTGTTGGCTAGCCAGTGAGAACTGTGGGTTGGAGAGGAGTGACAGTGACGTAATTGGTGTCAGCTGTAGAGGAAGACCAAGTGTGGCACTGGGGACCCTCTGTGTCAACAGTGCTCTCTGGCTTTAAGTAAGATCATGTCTTCCTTCTGCTGGACTGGCCCTGGGAAGCCTTGTCAGCCTCCTACAGCCCAAACCATATGTCCTCGTACTTGTCCTTGGAGTGAGGGACAGTTCAGGAGGGACACTTTGGCACTGGGGCTGCGAAAGGCTCGGTAAGGGCACTGAATTGAACAGTGAGTGCTGGGAAGATACCACACGCTGGCAATGCCACACAGAAGCTGGAGGTGGGGGTGGGCAGGGACTTGACCTCTGGTGGCCTCTTACCATTTAGATGGTTGGGGCTGGGCAGTGGCAGACTGGTCTTCATGTTTATGTTTGGTCCTAAATTTCTGCTTACCGTCACACTTTGATTTTCTCTGTCTTCTGATCACTTGTATATCTTCAGTTTCCAAACCATATTTGTACTTTTGCTTTTGTAGCTTATGTGCTTTCGCTGAGTGCTCTGTCATCAGACAGGAAGTCTAGACAAGGACAGTGTCTTCTACTCTGGCTTCCCATTCCTTTTCTTCCCCACCTCCAAACCCACATACCCATGCCCTACTAAACGATTGTCCTGCTGACCTTGATGTTGTCTTTGGACATGCAGAGGTGCTCAGGAGGAAGACAGGTGTGGGGGTGGGGTGCTGTAATTCAAACCAGCTTCCTTGGTTGTTTCTGGAGCGTAACTGACTCAATCCTTATACAGATGTGTTACCCCCCAGCCTCTGTCATGTTCTCTGTCTTTCCCCAGCCCTTATGGTTGGTGATAGGAGGCAGCCGGAGGGAAAAATCAAAATCAGTGAAAGAGTCAACAGCAATGTTTATTTTCCAAATTTGCATTTATTTCCATCATTTCCCTAACTGGGGCTCTTCTTACTTCACCCCTCTAGACAGGTTTCCTAGGTGGGGTCCCCTCTGGAGTTCCAGGTTTGCACCTTGGCCCCGGCTAGATTAGGACCCACCCAGGGTTCTACATGCATGCGCTTCCAGGTGGGCTCTTAGGCAAGTCGATTGGGCTGAGGGGCCCAGGAGTGTGACCTGCAGAGGGGTGTGCGCTTTGGGGTTGCTCTGGGGAATCGAGGTTTGATGCTGGGGAGTTTGGGATTATGGTTGGACTTGGTGCTTGCTTCACAGAGTTCCGGGGTTTCTTCTGACTGCCTGGATCACCGGGCTGTCGGGGTGGAACAGAAGAGAGCCTGGTCAGGCCTAGGTCACTCCCAACCCACTCAGAATTCTAAATTTCTTTCACCCCATACCATGGACCAGAGGTCAGCTTCCAAACAAGAAGAGTTAGATTTGATTGCGCTAACCTCCCCTTGAGATCAGATCACTTTGTACTGCGGGGTAAGATGTCCTTAGCTCAGCCCTTTAGACCTCAGAAGGTGCTGAGGGACTAGACTGTTGGTTAGAGGCCTAGGATGTCTACCCAAGGACAGTTGGTTAGATGTCCCCCTGCTGGAATAGCAGAGGTATAACAGTCGTTTTTGAGGTTGAAAAGAAACTGAGAAAACAGGATTTGAGGTTAGGTGGGTGGAGTAGATACCTTGCCTAAGATTTCTGGATGCAGTCCATTGGAGGCGTTGAGTAAGTCAGGATTTTTTTGGATCCATTTGGTGAGGGAGGCAGCACCAGCAGCTGTACGGGATGTCAGGGTCACCCGAGCAGGGGGTATCTTGAGAGGCATTTGCCAGGTGCCCATGAAGGAACCCCAAGGACTTGCCTAAAAGGAAGAAGACAGGACTTCTCACCCCCGGAAACTGAGCCACTGGCAGGCCCTGTATTCATCTTCCATATTTTGGGACTGGGTGGTAATGAATGAAAGCATAACCCCTCCCCCCGACTTGGGTTACCCTGTGTCATCCCCTGACCTCTGCTGGCTTCACTACTTCAACCTTAGACTGAGTTTGGCAGAGCACCCATTGCATAAATATCACCACCCACCGGCATCCATTTTCTACAGATAATCAGATTAAGGGATTCTGGGTGCTAAACACGACCTTGACCTATTGGGTAAACTGCCTGGAAGTTCGGGGGCACTCATGTTACGGCATGAATTAGACTGAACTTTAACTTTCCAGGCAGTGGCAGCAGGAGGTTGTAAGTCTGCCCCTCTTGCTCTAGTTCTTGGTAAGAATGGAGATAAGCATCTCACCTTGGAACGGGGCACTGAAGGCAGCAGATGACCACGGTCGTTGGCAATGATCTGAGTGTAGCCTTCGTGGGAAGGAATGTTCTGGGGTACAGGTGGGAGAGAAGTGCTGGGGGAGATGGAAAGGGAGAAGGTATCTGGGGGCTTGAGTTTGGGCGGAGGGAGAGGGTGTGGGAGCTCAAGGTTGGTGGCAGTGAATTACACAGAAACTGGCCTTGTGGCGCACTAACGTGGAATACCTGTTTTGTTGGCTTGGCAAGAGACCAGTTCTGCAGATACTTGGGTGAGAAAGCTTTTTCATACTGTGGAGAGAGGTGAGAAGCCGTCTCAGGCTCCAAGACCCCAAGCCCAGGAGATGACGACTGGACACAGCTCGTTAGGTTGGAGGACCAAAGGCCTGAACCACACACTGGCTTTTGAGAGGGTGTAGTTTGGGCTAAATGTGTGTTGTCCTCCACGCAGCCTCTAGCCACACGCAACCACTGTTGAGCACTTAACATGGGACAGACCAAACAGGTGCTTTGTAAATGTAAAATACACAGTTTTAAGGACTTGGTACAAAAAAGGGGATGTAAAACATCTGGTTGTAACTTAAAATATTGATTAAATGTTGAAATATTTTGGATTTATTGGGCAAAATGAGATTATTAAAATTAACTTTTAAAAATTTTATGTAGCTACTAGGAAATTAAAATTGCACTTGTGTGCCCGGCTGGGTGTGGCTCAGTGGGTGAGCGTCGACCTAGGATCCAGGAGATCACAGTTCTGGGTTGCAGGCTCAATCCCCAGTCGGGGGTGTGCAGGAGGCAGCCAATCAATGACTCATCATTGATGTTTCTATCTCTTCCTCTCCCTCCCTCTCTCTGAAATCAATAAAGATAGATTTTTTTTTTAAATTGCATTTGTGGTTCACAATATCTTTTTATTAGACAATGCTTTTCTAGAGCAGTGGTGAGCAAACTATGGCCGTGGGCTAGGTCTACCCTGTCTGCTTTGGGACTGCCTGAGAGAACCAAGAATGGTTTTTATAGATGAACACTTGCAATTGATTTGATAAAAGGGAACATTAAGTTTGTATCCCAATTAAGCAAAATGTTTCTCCCAAAAGAATCCATTCTTTTCATTAGTATAAGAAATTGCACTCGGTTGTTATACTTTGAATTTTGTGTTTTCTGTTATGTACCTACCTACATAATAACTCTGATTTTGTCACTTGGCCCATAAACCCTAAAATGTTAAGTTTCTGGCCCTTTACAGAAAATTTGCTGACCTCTTGTTTAGACCTTAAAACTAACCCAGAGATGCCTTTTGCTTGTGGGAAGCACTCTAACCCCACTCTGTCAGCCACTCAGTGGCCAGAATCCTCGGGGAGGTGTCAGTCCGGAGGCAGAATCTTGAAGGCAAAATTAAAAATGTTAGAGAGATGGAAAAAGATCTTACCTGGTTGGCACTGTAGTTAGTGGCCATGATCCTGCGACTTCCTGCTGTTTACCTCGGTTGCCTGGCAACCGCAGAAGCCCGACCTTCCAGACAGCCTCTGAATTAGCAGGCGCCTTTCCCTTGGGCTCTTGACTCACTCCCTTGGATGACACTACTACGACCTTTTTTCCTGGAAGCAAAGTAGGTGACCCTGAGAAAATTAGCTGAATAGTGGCCCTTTTTTTCCCCTCTAGCATAACAACCCTGTTTTTATCAACTTGCAGGTGGTCTTTGACCTGGGTCCTCCCCATGGTGATGAGCCACAGTCCCCCAGAGCTGTGTTCTTGGGCAGTGTGGTGCCGTGTAGCCCGGACTTTAGAGCCAGACCCTGGCGATCAAATTCTTAACATGGAAGCATAGGAGCTGTGTGACACTGAGCAGCTGGCTTCCCTTCATTGAATTTCTGTGGACTCGGGGGGATGGCAGAGCCTCGCTTCACAGGGCGAATGAGGTGAAGTGAGTTACGACCTAGATAATGGTGGTTAACGCTGTTGAGACCTGTTTATAGGGTCCACTGTTCATCTTTCCAGGCCAAGGAATAATGTTTTAAAAAGCGGCTGACTTATTTGTCCCTGGGGAGAAAAGCATATCTTGTCTGTGGTCCTGACGTGACTCGTGTCCTCCATCATTCTCCGGGATTGCAGGTGCACTGTTGGCTGGATGAGGCAGGTGGGCAGCTGGTGCTGGACACTGAGCAGGACGGTGGCAGAACAAACCTAAGGCAGGTGTTCCTGTACAGTGCAGGCTTCTGACCTGCTTTGTTTCCTGTGAAGAACATAAGCCTCCCTCTACTGGAAACTGCTATTTATCTCCCCCCGTATGTCATAAAAGAAAAAGATTCTGGATAAAAACACTTCCTGTGGAGTCTGGAGGACAAGCTGTAGACAACCAGAACGCCTGAAGAGGCATCAGTGTTGCTCCCTGTGGTGACAGCATGTTTACTTGCACGACTAAGAATAAAGGATTGTTGTAGTGGAAACTGTTGTATGTGGTAGCTGTGTGCTTCAACAATATACAGGGTGGCTAAAAGTCTGGAAATAGGCACTATTCTTTCATCATGTACTGAAATATAAAATCAACAAACCATATGTATTCATTGATCTTTCCAGGCTTCTTGGCAACCTTGTACATATAGTACAGCTATCAAGGAGAGATGAGGGAGAGTACATGAGAAGTAGAATAGGCCCTGATTGTCGTATACAGGTTTTAACTAGGAATAAAAGGATTTTTGCCTCATGTTAGGCGCTAGGGTAAAGCAACAGGAAGGGGATTGAGATTCCTAGATAGTTTCAGTGTTGTTCTGTATGGGGACATTTCCAGTCCTGTGTTTCTCCTTTTCTGTCATACACACAGCACTCCTGACACTAGAGGGGTGGAGTTTTCCTCACACCAAGCAATCCTGTGACACTAGCTGGGTGTTCTACCGTTCACTCAATTCTGACTTCATCTACCTGGAGAGAGCATCAGGTCCCACAGGGTAAGGGCTCAGTCCTATAACACTACTCCCACTTCAGATGTCATTCAAGTCCCAGTTGTCACCTGTGCTTCAGCTGTCAGTCAGAGGTTCCTGTGACCCCTCCTCAGGTCCAACTGCTTTGCTAGGGCAGCTTACAAAACTAAGGAAAACACTACTTACTGCTTACCAGCTTGTGAAAAGACAGCTGAGCATCCAGATGGAAGAGATGCTGAGGGCAAGGGCTGTGGGAAGGGGTGTGGGGCTTCCACTCTCCCCACACCTCCATGTGTTCACTCACCTGGAAGGTCTCAGGACTTTTATGGAGGCTTCATCACATTAGTATAATGGTTTATTAGCTCCATTCCCAGCTTCTCTCCCCTCTCTGGAGAAGGGGGGGCAGAGGGACTGAAAATTCCAAGCTTCTAATCATGAGCTGGCCCTTCAGGTGCCCCCATTCAGAAGCCACCCAGAGTCACCTCATTAGAGCAAAGACACTTCTATCCCTAGGAAATTGCAACAGTTCTAGGAGCTCTCTGCCAGGAAGTGGGGCAGAGGAGAGACCAAAACATATACATTTATTCTATTGTCAAACATACGTAGACAATAGCCCAAAAGAGAGAGAATGTATGTATTGTATAAAAGTGTTAGTATAGCCCGGCTGGGCGTGGCTCAGCGGTTGAGCATTGACCTAGGATCCAGGCGATCACGGTTCGATTCCCGGCCAGGGCACAGGCCCGGGTTGCGAGCTTGATCCCCAGCGTGGGGCCTGCAAGAGGTGGCTCATCAATAACTCTCTCATCACTGATGTTTGTCTCTCTCTCCCTCTCCCTTCCTCTCTCTGGAATCAATAAAGATATTTTTTTAAAAAGTATTGAAAGAGATAAAGAAATTTTTACCACAAACAGAGATATAAAGAATTACATTTAATACAGGAAAATGGACGCACTGGTAATAGGAGCCTGATGCATCTCAGATTGAAGTGAATGAGAAACTAGGAAGGAAGGGCACAGAAGACCTAAACAACATAATAAGATGGATTTAATATATATTAAACTCTGAACCTTGATAAGAGAGAATATATATTTTTCTTTTTAAAAATTTATCTTTATTGTTGAAAGTTGTCCCCTTTTTTCCACCTGCCATTGACCCCCTCTGCCCGGCTCCTGCCTCCGCCCCAGGCCTTCACAGCACCATTGTCTTTGTCCCTGGGCTATGCATATATGCATAGAAGTTCTTTGATTAATCTCTTTCTGTGCCCCCTTCCCTCTGAGATCCCTCAGTCTGTCCCATGCTTCTATATCTCTGGGTCTATTTGTTCGTCAGTTTATTTTGTTTATTAGATTCCACATATGAGTGAGATCGTGTGATGTTTGTCTTTCTCTGCCTGGCTTATTTCACTCAGCATAATACTCTCCAGGTCCCTCCATGCTGTCCCAAAGGGTACGAGACTCTTCTTCTTTACAGCTGCATAGTATTCCATGGTGTGAATGTCCCACAGCTTTTTATCCACTCATCTTCTGATGGGCACTTGGGCTGTTTCCAGATCTTAGCTATTGTAAACTGTGCTGCTGTGAACATCGGGGTGCATATATTCTTTCTGATTAGTGTTTCAGGATCCTTAGGATACATTCCTAGGAGTGGGATCACTGGGTCAAACGGCAGCTCCATTTTTAATTTTTTGAGGAAGCTCCACACTGTTTTCCACAGTGGCTGCCCCAGTCTGCATTCCCACCAGCAGTGCACCAGGTTCCCCTTTCCCCACACCCTCGCCAGCACATGTCGTTTGTTGATTTGTTGATGGAGCCATTCTGACAGGTGAGAGGTGACACCTCATTGTGGTGTTAATTTGCATCTCTGATGGTTAGCAACGTTGAGCATCTTCTCATACATCTCTTCACCATCTGTATGTCCTCTTTGGAGAAGTGTCTATTCAGGTCCTTTGCCCATTTCTTAATTGGATTGCTTGTCTTCGTTTTGTTAAGTTGTATGAGTTCTTTATAGATTTTGGATATTAACCCTTTATCAGATGTGTCATTGGCAAATATGTTTCCCATACAGTGGGCTCCCTTTTCGTTTTGTTGATGGTTTCTTTTGCTGTGCAGCTTTTTTTTTTTTTTTTAATCCTTACCCAAGGGTAGTCTTTCCATTGCTTTTCAAAGAGAGTGAAGAGAGAGACAAGACAGACAGACATCAACTGGTTGCCTCCCACATGTGCCCTGACTGAAGCTGGGGATCAAGCCTGCAACTGAGGTATGTGCCTTTGGCTGGAATTGAACCTGGGACCCTTCAGTACAAGTGCCGACGCTCTAACCACTGAGCAAAAATGCCTAAGGCTGCAGAAGCTTTCTAGTTTGATGTATTCCCATTTGTTTCTTTTTTTTCCCTTTGTTTCTCTTGCCCTAGGAGATGTATCTGTAAAAATTCCACTACATGGGACATCTAAGATTTTGCTTCTGGATTTTTATGGTTTCATGGCTTACATTTAAGTCTTTTATCCATTTTGAATTTACTTTTGTGTATGGAGTAAGTTGGTGGTCTAGTTTCATTTTTTTGCGTGTACGTGTCCAATTTTCCCAGCACCATTTATTGAAGAGACTGTCTTTACTCCATTGTATGCTCTTGCCTCCTTTGTCAAATATTAACTGACCATAATGGCGTGGGTCTATTTCTGGGGCCTCTGTTCTGTTCCACTGATCTATATGTCTGTTCTTGTGCCAGGACCAGGCTGTTTGGATTACAGTGGCCTTGTAGTATAACTTGATATCTGGTATTGTGATCCCTCCAACATTGTTCTTCTTTCTCAAGACGACTGCATCTATTCTGGGGCTTTTTTTGGCTCCATATGAATTTTTGGAATATCTGTTCTAGATCTGTGAAATATGCTGTTGGTATTTTAATAGGGATTGCACTGAATCTGTAGATTGCTCTGTGCAGTATGGACATTTTATTATTTTTTTTATTTTTAAAAAATATATCTTTATTAATTTCAGGGAGAGGAAAGGAATAGAAACATCAATGATGAGAGAGTCAATGATCAAGCCCACAACCTGGACATGTGCCCTGCCTGGGAATCGAACCCTGATTGCCTGGATCCTAGGTTGATGCTCAACCGCTGAGCCACGCCCGGCTGGGCCAGTATGGACATTTTAATGATATTAATTCTTCCAATCCATGAACACGGTATATTCTTCCACTTGTATGTATCTTCCTCTCTTTCTTTTTTCAGTGTCACGTAGTTTTCCTAGTACAGGTCTTTTACAGCCTTGGTTAAGTTTATTCCTAAGTATCTTATTTTTTTAGTTGCAATGGTAAATGGGATTTTTTTTTTAGTTTTTCTTTCTGAGAGATCATTGTTGGTGTATAAAAATGCCATTGATTTCTAGGTGTTAATTTTGTATCCTGTTACCTTGCCGTATTCATTTATTAAATCTAGTAGTTTTTGGTGGAGTCTTTAAGGTTTTCTATGTACAATATCATGTCATCTGCCAATAATGACAGTTTTACTTCCTCCTTTCCAGTTTGGATGCCTTTTATGTTTTCTTCTTGTCTGATCACTGTGGCTCAGACTTCCAGTACTATGTTAAATAAGAGTGGTGAAAGCAGACAGCCCTGTCTTGTCCCTGTTCTTAAGGGAAATGGTTTTAGGTTTTGCCCATTGAGTATGATGTTGGCTGTAGGTTTGTCATATATGGCCTTCATTATGTTGAGGTATGCTCCCTCTATTCCCACTTTGCTGAGAGTTTTTATCAAAAATGGATGTTGGGCCCAGTCGGCGTGGCTCAGCAGTTGAGCATCGACCTAGGATCCAGGAGATCGTGGCTCAATTCCTGGTCAGGACACATGCTCCGGTTGCGAGCTCGATCTCCAGTTGGCGTGCAGGAGGCAGCCGATCCATGACTCTCTCATCATTGATGTTTCTCTCTCTTCCTCTCCCTTTCTCTCTCTGAAATTAATAAAGATATATTAAAATTAATTAATTTTTAAAAAAGGTGTTGGATTTAATATTAAAAGTGGATCTTACACTAATTAAGCTTTCTTGTGTTAATAAAAACTTCCTTTTAACTATGAAAAAATGAGTGTTGGATTTTGTCAAGTACTTTTTCTGCATCTATTGATATGATCATGTGATTTTTGTCTTTCAATTTGTTTGTGTGATGTATTTATTGATTTATTGATTTGTGAATATTGTACCAACCTTGCATCCCTGGAATAAATCCCACTTGGTTATGGTGTATGATCTTTTTAATGTTATTGCTGTGTCCTATTTGCTAATATTTTGTTGAGGATTTTAGCATCTATGTTCATCAGAGATATTGGCCTGTAATTCTCTTTCTTTGTAGTGTCTTTATCTGGTTTTGGAATTAGGATAATGCTGGCGTCGTAAAAAGAGGTTGGAAGAGTTCCTTCCTCTTGAATTTTTGGAATAGTTTGAGGAGACTAGGTGTTAGTTCTTCTTTGAGTGTGAACCTGGTAGTTTTTTTATTACTGCTTCAATTTCATCAGCAGTTATCAGCCTATTCAGGCTTTCTGACTCTTCCTGATTCAGCTTTGGAAGGTTGTATTTTTCTAGGAATTTGTCCAGGTTGTCCGGTTTGTTGGCATATAGTTGTTCATAGTATTTTCTTACAATCCTTTGTATTTCTGTTGGGTCAGTTATTACCTCACTTCTTTTGTTTCTGATTTTGTTTATCTGGGTTCTTTCCCTTCGTTTCTTGATGAGTCTGGCTAAGGGTTCACCAATCTTGTTTATCTTTTCAAAGACCCAGCTCTTGAATTCATTGATTCTATTGTTTTTTTATTCTCTATGTCATTTATTTCCTCTCTGATCCTTATTATTTCCTTCCTTCTACTTCCTGGGGCTTTTCTTGCTGCTCTTTTTCTAATTCTTTAAGTTGTAGGGTTAGATAATTTACTAAAAATGTTTCTTGCTTGTTGAGGTGGCCTGTGGTGCTATGAACGTCCCTCTCAGGGCTGCTTTCCCTCTGCCCCATAGATTTTGGGTTGTTGTCTGTTCATTTTCATTTGTTTCCAGGAAGTTTTTGATTTCTTTCTTGATCTCATTGGTAACCCATTCATTGTTTAATAACATGCTATTTAGGCTCCGTGTATTTGAATGTTTTTGAGTGTTTTTACTGCAGTTGATTTCTAATTTCATGCCCTTGTGATCTGAGATGCTTGATATGATTTCAGTCTTCTTGAACTGGTAGAGACTTGTTTTGTGTCCTAACATGTGGTCTGTCTTTGAGAATGTCACATGTGCACTTGAGAGGAATGTATATTCTGCAGCCTTGGGGTGGAATGTTCTGTAAATGTCAATTAAATCTATATGATCTAGTGTGTTATTTAGGGTCACTCTTTCCTTGTTGATGTTTTGTCTGGAAGACCTATCCAGTGAAGTCAGTGGGGTGTTAAAGTCCCTGACAATGACTGTATAGCTGCTGATGTCTCCCTTAAAGTCCTCCAGAAGTTTTTTAGGTATTTGGATGCTCCTGTATTGGGTGCATATATGTTTACCAGGGTTATATCCTCTTGTTGGATCAATGTCTTTAGTATTATGTAGTGACCTTCTTTGTCTCTTGTTATGGCCTTTACTTTGAAGTCTATTTTTTCAGATATAAGTATTGCTACTCCAGCTTTTTGTGTGTGTTTCCTTTTGCAGGGAAAAAATTTTTCCATCCCTTCACTTTCCCACTGTGTGAATCTTTTGTTCTGAGGTGGGTCTCTATAAACAGCATATATATGGGTCCTGTTCTCTTATCCATTTGGCTACACTATGTCTTTTGATTGGAGCATTTAATCCATTTACACTTAAGGTTATTATTGATAGATACTTATGTATTGCCATTTTAATTCTTTATGCCTATGTCCCTCTCTCTATTTCTTACTATTATTACAGCAGTCCCTTTAACATTTCCTGCAATGCTGGTTTGGTGGTGATAAACTCCTTTAGCCTTTTTTTTTTTTTTTCCAGTGTCTAAAAGCAGATCTTACAGGTTTATTTTTTTTAAAAAAAGGAACAATGATTAATTTTCCAGTGATGAAGCATCCACATCATATCACCCTCTCTTGGCATCACCGATGGCTCCCCAAACATTAAAGACAAATTCATCTGGGAATGCAAAGTCTCCAAGAGTTTTGTCAAGTGCGACAGCAAATTCATCTGGATTACCTTTGTCTTTTCCAGCTTCAAATATTGTGGTTGCTAACTCAGTATGTCAAATTCCCATGTACAATTCAAGAAGATCATCCACTTTTTCAATTGCCTTGGCTTTGGTTTCAGAGGGCACTTCTTCCATGGTGGCAGGGCCTTTTGATCTCATCTTGAATTCTCTTTATAAAAGCACTGCCAATACCATTATCTGTAATGGTGATACCAAGTGAATCCTCAGGTTTATACACATTCACTTTTTTTTTGATCCCTTTCACGTGGGCAAATATGAAATCTTCCGGACCTATCTGTGATCCTAAGGGTTTTTCCATGTCAACTTTAGGTGTGTTTAAAGTGCAGTATAAGATCTTGGATGGTGAGATTTTTAAACACGTTGGTGATGCGGGTGTAGAGCTCCCGGACGCCGCAGGAATTCTCCACTTGGCCCGTGGCGCTGCCGGGCGCCAGCTGCGTGGAGAAGACCAGCCTGGGCGGGGCAGCCGGGGCACTGGGAGGTGGCTGCTGTCCGTGCCCGCCTGCTCGCCCTCCACCACTGGGCTAGCCTTTTTTTTTTTTTTTTTTTTTTGTCTGGGAAGCTCTTTATTTCACCCTCTATGTTGAATGATAGCCTTGCTGGATGGAGGAGTCTTGGTGTCAGATCCTTGTATTGCATTACCTCAAACACTCCATGCCATTCCCTCTGGTCTGAGGTGTTTCTGTTGAGAAGTCAGTTGACAGTCTAATGAGAGCTTCTTTGTTGATAACTTTCTGTCTGTCTCTTGCTGCCTTAAAGATTCTTTCATTGCCTTTAATGTTTGGCATTTTAATTATTATGTGTCTGGGCATGGGCCTCTTTGGGTTCATCCTGATTGGGACTCTCTGTGCCTCCTGAGCTTGTGTGACTTTTCCTTCACCAGGTCAGGGAAGTTTTCTGTCATTATTTCCTCAAACAGGTTCTCTAACCCTTGCTCACTTTCTTCTCTTTCTGGTACCCCAACGATGTGGATGTTGTTACATTTTATATTGTCCCAAAGTTCCCTTAAGCTATCCTCCTGCTTTTTAATTCTTTTTCTTCTCTGATTGGGTGTGTTTTTTTCCTACTTTGTCTTTCTAACCACTGGTTTGATCTTCTGCCTCATTTAATCTACTTTGGGTTCCTTCCAGTGTATTCTTGATGTCAGGTATTCTTCATTTCTGCCTGGTTCTTGTTCATGGTTTCTATTTCTTGTTTCATGCTGTTGTAGTTCCCACTAAGTTTCTTAAAATTCTCACTAAATTGAATATCCTATAACTGTTACTTTGAATTCTGTAGCTGATAAATTGCTTGCCTTCATTTTGTGTAGCTCTCTTTCTGGAGTTTCCTCCTTTTCTTTCATTTGTGGGTTGTTTCTTTGCCTCCCTATTTTTCCTGACCCATTGTATTTGTGTCTGTGTATTAGATAAAATTTCTATGCCTCCCAGTCTTAGTGGGGCGGCCTTATGTAGTAAGTGTTTTGTGGGACCCAGTGGTGTGTAGTCCCCTTGATTTCCTGAGCTGGGTGCTCTAGGAATGTCCCTTGTGTGAGTTATTTTGGCTCCCCAGTTGTAAGTGGGTCTTGAATGTTGTTGTCCCATTTGTGGGAGGAATGGTCTCTCAGGCTGGCTGACTGTGAGGCTTGCCCCTGACCGTGGTGTACAAGCTATTGTGCAGTTGCTTACAGAACAAAACACAACAAAACAGCCCTGGCCAGTTTTGCTCAGTGGTTAGAGCATTGGCAGACTGAAGGATCCCAGGTTCGATTCCAGCAAAGGGCCTGTACTTTGGTTGCAGGCTCAATCCCCGGCTGCAGTGGGGGCGCATGCAGGCGGCAACCCATTGATGTGTGTCTCTCACATCAGTGTCTCTCTCCTCTTCCACCTTCTCTGAAAAGCAATGGAAAAACATCCTCGGGTGAGGCTTAAAAACCCCACACACAACACAGCAAAACAAGAAGTGAAACAAAACACACACATAACCCTACAGCAACAAAGGCAACCGCAACAGCAAACAGGATTAGGAAGGAGAACAGAGAACAGTAATAGAAAAGGAAAAAAATACAAGGAGAAATAGCCCTGGCCGGTGTGGCCCAGTGGTTAGAGCATCAGCCTGTGGACTGAAGGGTCCTGGGTTCGATTCTGGCCAAGGGAACGGACCTTGGTGGCAGGCTCGATCCCGGACGGGCGAGCGCGGGAGGCAACCCACCGATGTGCCTCTCTCGTTGCTGTCTCTCTCCCCTCTCCTCTCTCTCTGTAGAGCAATGGAGAAAATACCCTCTGGTGTGGGTTTAAAAAGCCTACAGGGAGAAATGAAGGGGAAGGAAGAGGAATATGAAAGTGCATAGGTGGAAGAAAGAAAACAGGAATAAGGACTAGGGAAGGAGAGGGTTATGAAAGGAAGGGGAGAGGAAGAAAGTGCTGGAGGACAGAGAACAGAGAAGAAAGTAGGAGGGAGAAGATGAAAATAGAAAGACAAGGGCAGGAAGTTAGGTCAGTGACAGTGAGGAAGATGAAGAAAGGACAGGAAGGTGGCCTTCGTCTCGGCACAGCCAGTCCTCTCGGGAGCCCCTTCAGTCCGCTCTTTTGCCGCCTGCGGCCGACTGTGCTGTCTGCCAGGCCTGGGCTTCCCCACAGGTGCTCAGGTGTGACCACTGTCAGGAACGACCTCCTTTGGCTCAGTCACCTGTTTGAAGCTTCAAGGAACCCACAGTTTGCGTCTTTTTCCACAGGGCCTGGCTGCACGTGGGGGGGGGGCAAGCTGCACTGGAAGGTGGGTTTGTTAGCAGCCAGGGCCCAGGGCTTGGTCAGCAAACTTCCCCAGGTTCCCCAGCTCCACAGCATCCGGCCTTCGCCTGCCGGCCAGCTGTCAATCTTTATCACTCAAAAGTCTATTTCTGAAAGGGCTTTAGGCAGAATCTGGAGTCTAGACCTCTGGGTCTCCTGTGAGAGGCAGGTGCTGTTCAGCTTTCAGGGAAAATGGTGAGTGTGTTTTCCTATCCCCGAGCTACCACTCTGCAAGTGTCCCAGAATATTACTCTGCCCTCGGCTGGACTGAGATCCTTGGATGCAGTTCAGTGGGATCAGCTGTGTACCAGGTGTTTCTATCAGTTCTCCTGTAGGGGGAGCACCAGACAGGTTCCCAGGGTAGTGGGGTGGATGGCTTCAACCCCACACTAGTCTCCGAGCTCCGAGACTGTTCAAACTCCCAGGCTTGTCTCTGCTGCGAAGGTGGAGATACAGGGCATGGCAGGCGGGGCTCCTGAGGGTGGGGAGGGCTGTATCCCCTAGGGCCCAGTTTTTACCTTTTCTTGAGCTGTGCCTTCTGGGAAGGGCCAGCACCTCAGGAAAAATGGCCTTTTCAGTTTGGGGGTGATGAGAACAGATGTAGGTCTCCCAGGTGCTGCTTTTCCAATCTCCCCACAGTGCTTCCCACCCCAGCCTCTGAGGCACCTTTGGTCCGCACTGCCCCCCCTCCACTGAAGTAGCTGCTAAGGAAAATCCTGTGTTCTGGGTTTAAAAACAAACAAACAATCCCCTGTGGCTTTAACTCCGAGGCCCCCCCCCCCTTTCCCGCTGGATGTTCCGGGGGTGTGGAGCGCAGACAGGGCTCCTGCCCGGATCTCTCGGCTCCCTCCTCACTGCCGCTGTCCCCCAGGAAGCTGGGTCAGCCACTCTCTGACTTGGGCCTTCTTACCAGTCTTGGGGGTTTTGTCTTTCCTTGCTATGTCTCCTCCTCAGCTGGACCTCAGTTGGTAATTCCCGGTGAATGTTCCCCAATTTAGTTGTGTTTCCAGTCTGGGCCTGGGAAAGGTGCGAGAAAGGTCTATTCTGCCACCACTGTCTCCTCTCGATCTATACTTTTTTCAAATGCATAAAAAATTAAAGCATTCACAAAAAGCACAAAAATGTGGTACATTCACATTACTTTTGTTTTTTTAATCCTCACCTGAAGATATATTTTTATTGATTTGGTGGGGGAGAGAAACATCAGTCAGTTGGGATGGAACCTACAACCAAGTTATGTGCCCTGACAAGGAACCAAACTGGCAGCGTTTTGTTGTGTGGGAGGGTGCCCCAACCAACTGAGCCACCAAGCCAGGAGCTCACAATTTTTTTTAAATGCAAACTAAAACTCATGAGATTGGCATATTCCAAAGTGTTGAAAACATACTTGGTTGCCCGGGTCCAGCCCGGTGGTCCCCAAAGGTGTGGACGGGGTCAGCGAAAAATGATGGAAGTACATGGAGACTGCGTTCAGAGCACCAGGAGAATCAGCTTCTCCTTTATCACCTTGTTACAACTGTGTTTATACTATTTGGTTTTGTTGCTGGTTAAACAACATGACATCATGCTATGTTCCGGTTTCTGTTTTGGCCTTTCCCAGTTAATGAATATACCTTCTTATCTGATCTTTGCTAAATAATTTACATCTGTTTAGGTCTGTTAATTTGTCTTACCTACTGTTTATATTTCTGTAGGCTTTTCTACATGTCAATCCCTAGTTTGTTATTTATATTCTGAAGTTACTATTTTATGGCTCTACCACATAGCTAAAAGGAGAATAACTCAACCAGCTTTTCTTATGTAAATGTTATGCAAGTCCTAAGTAAGGGTTCTGTAGCTTGCCTGTGATTGTTTTTAGCTGTGGTGACTGACCGCCTGTCTGGCACCTAGCCTTAGTCTCTCTGCTTACATTCCCTGCAGCAGTCTGTCCTCATTGTAATATTCTGTGTATAATTATTCTGTGTATGATAAGGGTTCAGATATAGATTGAAATAACCTCTTTCCTAGACTGCTCTTTCCTTGTGGGGATTCCCAGAGTTTTCCATTAGTATAAACATCCCCCAGTAATACATTCCTTAGTGGGAACTCACTGGTGGACTCCCTGTGGATGGCCCTGCACCAGTGAGTCAGCAGGGCCCGGACCCAGGCCTCTTCCCTGGTGGGGAGCTTCCTGTGGTAATGGGCCTAACAAGTCCTAAACTTTCTGCTGACAGTCTGAGTTCCTCATACGCGGCACATGATTTTCCGGTACTCCTTGGGGCTTTTACTGAATCTTTGTCTTTTCCAGTCCCATCCGACTCCCCTTGCTAGGGAAAAGTTTCCAGCTAGGGCAATGCCCTTTCCTGGTGCAGTGACTCGGGTAAGGATGCAGAGCCTTAGAAAGGGGAACAAGCATGGGAAGAGGGATATGCCATACACCAAGTCCCACGGAGCATTTGCTGTGCAAATGTCTCCTCCTTGAAGGACTGTGTCAAGCAGCAAGGATGGAACGGCTCCTGGCACTTGGTTGCCCCGGCTATGAGGAAACAGGTGGTCTAATACGTTGAGTGTGGAGATGCACACTAGTAGGGGAATTTGGCAAAACCCAGCTAGCACAATTACTGATGACTTTTCATGAAGCAATCTCACTTCTAGAAATCTATCCCAAAGATACTCTGGGAAAAAATGAAAAGAAGTGTACACTATTAAATGCAGCTACAGACTGGAAACAACCCAAATGTCCAAATGTCAGTAAAAGACCATGGAACCTCTCTCCACAGAACAGAGAATTATGCAACTGGAAAAGGCAGTGAGGAAGGTGCTACTATGGAGTCATTATCAAGAAATACTTTTAAGTGAATAAAGCACGGTGTAGGACATGTGAATAGTATGCTATTGTTTATCAGAAAAGGAGATGTAAATATATGTATTTCTAATACAAAAATGATGGGAAAACCTTTAGGGAGAAAGAAGAAATAAGGTTGAAAGGATGGGGGTAGAAGACAAACTCCTTTGAATACCTTGTTTCTCAGAGTTGATTTTGGACTCATGTAAATATTTTACGTAATTATACAATAAAATTACATTAAAAGCGAAAGCAATTCCTAAAATAAAAACACATGAATTCTCATTTTCACAACCGACTTTTACAAAAGAGATACTGGCTGTAATACAAGAGCTATGTAGACAGGTTAACATCACACATTTCATATCGTTTTCTGTCTTGAGACCAGGCCTCCCTCCGCAGACAGTGGTCTCAGGGCCAGGGCCCCGCACCCTGCACCGCTGAGGGAGGCTCTTTTGCCTTGTCTGCTGCGGCCATACCCTTTTCCTACTCAGGCATTAGGGTCACGAGGAGGATGTGGGGGGAGATAATGGAATAGCAGAGTCGGAGACAGTCAAAATTTAGAAGAAAGCAGGAGAGAAACGCGAGAGGCTCTGAGAGCCAGGGTTTGGCTTCCTCAGCCGAGAGTCGGGAAGAAACGTCAGCTTCCTCTTGGTGGAGGGTTCCCACGGCCTCTGGCCAGAAAGAGGCCGTCACCATGCCCCGTCGCTGCGAGCCGGGACAACCCCACAGGGCGTTTCCTTGGGAGAGACCCTGGGGAGAAGTCGTGCGGGTGGGGATGGAGAGTATCCTGAGCCAGGCAGGCTGGCGGCGAATGCGGGCATCCCTCCCAGCCCACAGGATGCCAGGTGGTGACGGGGGAGGGGCGGGCACAGCCTCTGCAGTGCCGGACAGAGGCGGCCAGAAGGTAGTCTCCATTGCACGCGGCCTCGAGAAAGGCCTCGTGTCCTCGGCCCCCTTGGGTCTCCTCGGGCCTCAGCAGTGGCCTCCCTCGGGGAGCCTCTAGTGTGGAACCTCTCCGGACAGGATATGCCGCCTGTCACACTGTGGTCTCGGTCTCGCCCTCTGCGGAGAAGTTTGAGGGCTGCAGCTCAGCTCGTACCCCTAATCTTTACAGTTTCCATAAGAATTCAGAAAGCAACAGGCACAAAAAAGTCCTCAGCTCTGACTCCTTATATAGTGAGATCATGGTGCTTGTCTTGTTCCGGCTTTTCCCCACTTAGCATAATGTCCTCAAGGTCCATCCGGGCTGTCACAAATGGCACAATTTTATTCTTTATAATGGCCGGACAGTCCTCCGTTGCGTGTGTGTGCGTGCGTGTGCGTGCGTGCGTGTGCGTGTGTGTGCGCGTGTGTGTGCGTGCGTGTGTGTGCGTGTGCGTGCGTGCGTGTGCGTGCGTGTGTGTGCGTGCGTGCGTGTGCGTGCGTGTGCGTGCGTGTGTGCGCGCGCGTGCACCACCTCTTCATTCCCCATTCCCCCGGGGACACTGTGTCTCTGTGTCTAGGCTGTTGTAAATAATGCTGCAACCAGTATGGGTGGCACATCTCTTTTGAATGAGTGCTTTTCTTCTCTTTCAATAAATACCCAGAAGTGGGATTGCTGGCTCATATGGTAGTTCCATTTTATTTTTATTGTTTTGAGGAAACTCCACACTGCTTTCCGCAGAGGCCGCATCACTTGACATTCCCGCCGGCGGGCGAGGCCCTCCCTCCGCAGCCCCCGCCCAGCTCTCGCCCTCTCCACCGAGCCCTGCTGCCCGGGCGCTGCCCCACTGGGCTCCGATTGGCGGTTCCCTGTGAGCGGCGCTGTCGAGCATCTTTTCAGTACCTGTCGGCCGTCTGCAGATGTCTTCTACGGAAAGATGTCCACTCAGATCCCTGGTCGTTTTTAATCGGATTGTTCTTTGTGTTTTGCTATTGAGTTGTATGAGTCCATGTATTTTGGACGTTAACCCTTTATCAGGTATGTGATTTGCAGACATTTCCTCCCACTCAGTACGTCGCCTTTTCGTTTTGTTTGGGTTAACGGGGTCCCACTTGTTTATTTTTACTCTCGTCTAACTTCTCCTTTGGAAGGAGATCAGTTAGATCTACTCAGAATCCATCTTCTCTCCACCCCGACAACTCCCGGGTAGCTGAATGAGCGAGGCCGCGGCCAAGTTCCCACGCCGGCGTCGTCGGGGTTTTATCGATTCTCCCGGAGCAGGAGGCTCAGATTTCTTCCGAAGGGACCCCACCTCCAGGGCGTCACTGGGCCACCTGGGGGTGTCCTGCGGGGGTGTCGGGAAGAGCCCCAGGCTCCCAGCTTCCCACCGTCTCACCCGCGGGCACGCCCCCCCTTTCGTGGGCGGTGGGGGGCGCACAGCCCTGGTTTGATTGGACCTCACAGCGGCCCCTCCACACGCTCCACGGCGAAGGTCGCTCTTTGTGGGGCTGGTCTCAAGCGACGCCCCGATTTAAACAGGGGTCTGTGGACAGTCAGTCCGCGGCCCGGGAGGGGCCGAGCTCCGGCGTCTGCTTCCAGCTTTGTTCATCGTAACACCCGCGTCGCCGTCATTTCACGGGCCTGCTGAGGCGCTTCAGGGACGCTGCGAGCCACGCGGACACGCGGGGCACGTAGGGCAGCGGCGCCGTCGCGGCGGGAAGCGCGCGTCGCACACGGTCCCCGCCGCCGCGCGGTTAGAGAACCGCTGCCCCCTGCTGGCCGGCCGGGTGGCGAGACGCGGGCGCCCCTGCGCGGGGCGGCGTCGCGACCCTTCTCCCCGCCCCGCGGCCGCGCCCCGCGCTCTGCGCCGCTTCCCTCCCCCCACGCGGTGCGGGGACCGCGCCGTCGTGACTCCTCAGTGTGGGGAGCCGAGCCCTCCCCGCGGACAGTCCGACCGGCCCGGCGGGCGCCAAGGCTCCGGGCTGTGCGGCCCGGGGTGGCTCCGGGGCCTGTGGGGCGGGACGGGGGCGGGGGAGAAGGGGGAGGCGGGGGAGAAGGGAGGAGGGGCAGGGGGAGGGGGGCAGGGGGGAGGGAAGGGGAGGGGGAGGGGGAGGGTGTCTGACCCAGCCGTGGCGCCCGTGGGGTGTCAAGGCGAAATCATATGTGCCGAATGATTTGGGGGAAATGAGTGTGAACATGTCTGTATTTTGTTTTTGAACTGAAAATTTTCTCAAAAGCTGGCCTTTACGTAAGCAGACTGCTCTTTTCTCCTGGTTCCTCTTGTCCTTTTACCAGGCTTGAAGTGTGTGTTGCACCGAGTCAGGTCACATACACTACTCGTTTCTATTTAGTATTAATAGCCTTTTATTTTAAAAACTTTTTATATTTTTGGAAAGGTAATATCTGGACATAATAAAAACACATTAAAACATTATGAAAGTATATGCACAGAAAAGTATGTTTTCTTTCCAGCTCTGCCCTCTCAGTTTCCCATTTCCTTTGCAAGGAAGCAACCATGTTACCAGTTTCTTGGATGCCCTTCATAAATAGCATATATATTTATATGTGCATAAATATATTTCCTCCATTTTCCTCACCCAAATACCACATATTATATGCACTGCTCTGCATTGAACCTTTTTCAGTTGACAGCATATCTTGGAGACCTTGAATGAGTCCAAAGGTGAACTGGTGCAAGATGAGGATTGAAAAGTGTCCTTCTATGGTTGGGCTTTAAGTACTTCCAGCTTTTTGTCAGTGTAGGCAGAGGGGCCGACTATGGGAATTATAGATGTGCTTCTGGCCCTTGCCATGCATTGGCTGTTTCTTTCTAAACAAAGGGAAGTGGCGGTCCAGTATTCTCACTGAAGCTGAGCCAGAGATTCCTGCCTCAACCCGATGCAGCCCATTCCCCCAGCAGTGTGTGCAGGTCTGAGCTGAAGTGCCTAAGCCTGAATGGGATGAATTAGGGGCCTGTGCAGCAGCCTCTAGGAAAGCCAAGGTTGCTTTTATTTCAGCAACTAGATCCCCAAATAGAAAGCAGTTGTTTGGACCACTGCTTTCAGGCCCAAATGCATGGCACACAGTGATTTTGTTATTTCTTGGGCAAGCCTCACTAATTGTATCCAGAAACTCTTCAGGAGGCTCATCATAGTTCCTTGGACCTGGGTGACAGCAGCCTGGGCTGTGCACGAGGGCAGAAAAGGGAGCAAGGTGAGAAGACCACGTGTGCCCTTAGGGAAATGCTGACTTTACCACTTCCACAAACAAGGCCTGTTTCCCATCCCTGGATTTCCCCATTGCGCCCCACCAAAGCCCAGACTTTGGAAGATCCTGGCCAGTCGGGATGGTGAGGCCTCTCACCCTCTATTTCTTTGTATTCTTCATTTAGCCCTGAAATATTCTGACCAACAGAGATGGAATCTTTTCAAGGTCCACAAAGCTCTGAGGAGTTTGCTCACCCTCCCTGCCCCCAACTGCCCCAGCTTACTGGCATCTGCTTAAAAAGGAGCTAGTGGAATGGGCAACCTACTGGTGCTGGAGGGGTTGGTCTGGGACAAGGGTGAGGGAGAGGAACGAACGACTTTGGGCTCAGGACAGAGAAGAAAGTGGGCCCCCCGAGGAGCTGTCCGACACCTTCCCTGCTGCTGTTCGGCTGTGTTTCTGTTTCTGGTCCCATCAATAAGCCCCAAGGAAACCCCACGTTGTGCTGGTTACTTGCACTTTTTCCTCTCAGATCCGCTCTCTGTCCCACATCTGCACTGCTCTGCCTTGCAGAAAAACGCATTTCCAAGGCGCCCATCCCACGCACAGTGGAAACCAAACTCTTTGCCGCGTCTTACAAGGCCGCCCACGCGTGGGGCTGTGTATTCTCCTGGACACTGCCCGTGGGTTGGTCGGCGGGCTGTCCGCCAAAAGGGCGAACCGCCTCCTGTTTCCGCCCGGTTTCGAACCGGGGACCTTTCGCGTGTGAGGCGAACGTGATAACCACTACACTACGGAAACCCGCGGCAGCAGGCGCGGCGCAGGGGCCCTTCCCTCCTCCAGCGGCCCCTGGTCGTCAGCCCCGCGGCCCAGCCCCAGCGCCCGGACAGCCCGGGGCCTCGCACTGCGGCGGCCGCGCGCTCGCTGCTCGCCGGCGGTGTCCTCGGAGCTGCGGGCGGGGAGTCCCACCGCCCCGCACTTAGCGCCCCCGCCCGGCACCGGAGGAAAATTGTGCCGGCGACACGCAGCAGGAGGACTTGGCCAACTCGGGGACGCCAGCGCATATTTGAAACGATAAACATACACCTCACGTTTGCCAGCACTTGATTTAGGAGCGCCTTACCGAGAAAAAGCCGGCGCGCTCCTTCCTGGGCGTCCGCGTCGCTGGCCGCGCAAACGCCCGCAGTGAATTGCAGGACGCCCGGCGGCGTCGCCGAGACTCGCCGCGTGCGGGGAAACCTCCCAGCTGGGACCCGGAGTGATGCTGCGACGTGTCGTTAGGGGGACTCTCGGGAAAGGAAACGCACAGCCGGGAAGAGCTGGGTTCCCCTCTCCCGCACTCCCGCAACACATTTATTTAGTTTTCCAGCACTGCAATGCGGGAAATGTTAAAGATGTTTTAAAATGTGTAATGCGAAGAGGCTGAGCTAGGTAAATTTGACTGAAATTTGACTGCCTGTTAAAGCCAGGTGGCTCCTGGTCTTATCGGCACTAGGAGGCCTTAATATTCGAGGAAGCAGGAGAGAGTGGAGGCCTGCCCACCTCAGAGGCGGGAGCGAGGGAGGGTGCCGGGGGTGCAAGGAATCTCTGTGGATGGTGTTTAGGACCCCAAACATCTTGTGGAAAATGACAGCCGAGGTCAAATGACCTCATCTTCTCAATGGTGGGGAGTGAAATTACCTGGGGAGGCAGGGAGTGGAGACAGTTTGGGGAGGAGTCTGGTGAGAAAGGCATCAGAAAACGAAGAGGGGGTGGGAGTGTTACTAAAAAGCAGTGAACACTAGCCTGCTCTTGGGTGATGCAAATGCCTTGGGCCCTGGACCAGCCGGGGCTGGCTGGCTGCTCCAGGGGCTAGAATCTGGTGTGGCCTAGAGGAGAAAGTGGGTGTGGGGTGAACAAGCAAAGGAGAGAGTGTTGGGGAAGGCAGGTGAGAACCCCAGGGCGTAGATGACATGGGTTGAGCCTGTATAGAACTCAAGAGACATCAGAAATGCCAGTGGACTGAGCTCTCAGTGAATAGCAGAGTCTCTTGGGTTGAGCCGCTCTAACAGAAAACCCATAAGTTGGCTTAAATAATGAGGGGAAACATCACCTCACATTTCTAGGTAAGCCTGGGCTTCAGGCCAGTCTTGATACAGGCCCCTCAAATTATCTTGTTTCTCTCGGTCCTCCATCCTCAATGTGGGCTCCATTCTTAAGCAGGGTGTCCACTCATGTTCTCAGAACGCCATCAGAGGCTTGGACTACATGCTCCCTGATTCATTTGCAGGAAAAAGTGTTTCTTTCCCCCAGAGCTCATAACAGATAAAGGGGACAGGATGTGCTGCTTAGTTGACCAGTTCAGGCCTACTCCTGAAAGCCAGCCGTGGGCTTAATCTGGCTGAAAACCTGTGGCTGACGAATTCGGAGTATCTCTAAGAAGAAAGAAGGTAGAAATGCCGAGGTGGCACCCTAAACGCTCTCTAGGGAAGGTAAGACCGCAGTGTTACAGAACTGGGGGAAATGGTCACTGGCTCAGGTGCCTGCGCTGGGAGGCAGGAGCACGGTGTTGGCTCGCAGGAGCCTTTGGTAGATGGGCTGGAGCACCCTACCGGGCTCCACCTACCACGCCTGGCGCAGGTGGGCAGGCGGAGTTTGCAGAGGCCCCAAGGGTGCCAGCTAGGAGCTGACTCTGAGGAGGGAAAGGGCTGCGATGGGTGTGAATCCGGCCGGGACACCGTGGTTTTGTTTGGCGGGCTAAAAAGTTGGGCAGCTGTCAGGAGTGGGACTTGAACCCAGGGCTCCAGGGGAGGCTGCGACCCGAACGCAGCGCCCTAGACCCTCGACCACCCTGACAGCAGGCTGGGACCCTGCCGCTCGGGTGGCTGAGACCCAACGTGAACGCCCACGCCCTCCACCGCCGTCGCTCCAGACCCGCTGCCGTCTGGGTGCCCAGCAGACCCGCGGCGCGCGGGCGGACGGGGAGCGCGGACAGCCGGCTGGCCTGGCTCGGCCGCCCACGGCCTCTCGCCCCGCGGCCCACTTGCTGCTGCTCGGGCCCCACTTGCCCTCTCGCGCCTCTCTCTCCCGGCGCAGCCCGTGCGTCGGAGGCCACAGGGAGCGCGCGCTCCGAGTTTTCAGCGCCACCCAGGTCGGGGTCCGGTCGGGGACAGGCTCCGGGTCCGTCTCGGACTCGCGTTTACCGGCTGCTTGGTTGGAGGACGCGGCTGGTTCGATGGCAGGTAGGGCACCTGCCGGTGGCTCCGTTAGGCAGGGCGGAGAGGGCCGGGGCGGGCGTCCGCAGGCCGCCGACAGGTCTCCCCCCTCTTCGGGGCAGCGGGCGGGTGCCGCGGGCGGTGCGGGGCTGCGGGTGAGCCCCGGTCGTCCGGGGAGTGCGACGGCAGGGTCCCCGCGCTCGGGCGAGTCTAGAACGAGGGCTCGAGCGCGGCCGGGTCCTGCTGCCTTCCGAGCAGTTGGTTCCCGGCCAACGCAAAGGCCTGACCTTTCCGGTGCTTCGGGGACCTAGTGGCCGCTGCTGGACGCTAGGACCTTCGAGCCGGGCCCTGAAAGCCCTGGGGGTCCTGGGGGTTAGGCGCGTGGCGCGCGACTGCCAGCGAGTGTGGGACAAGGAGGCGGGTATTTTGCGGGTGCCGCGGGCAGGGCGCGGGCAGGGCGCGGGCAGGGCGCGGGCAGGGCGCGGGCAGGGCGCGGCGGGAGGGGCGGCAGCGGTGGCTGCGGGCGCGGGGCGGCCGGCGCCGTGTGTAGGGGCGCGCAGGGAGGCCAGTGCCCGCTCCCTGGTGGTCTAGTGGTTAGGATTCGGCGCTCTCACCGCCGCGGCCCGGGTTCGATTCCCGGTCAGGGAACGTTTTTCTTCTCCCCGCCTCTCAAGCCCCGGCGCCCTTCTCTTTTAGCCGACGCTCGCTCCTCTCCCTCGCCACCCCGAGGCCTTCAGCGTACCCCCTCCTCCTCCTCGGGAACGCCTCACTCCCCAGCCCTCAGCTCCAAACCACAGGGCCCAGCGCGGCCCGTCTCCCCGCGGCGGCCCCGCCCCCGCTCGCACGGTCCCGCAGCCCCGGCGTCGAGCGGGACAGGGGGAGCCTGGGAAGGGGCGGGGTTGGAAACCACACTTACACCTTCGAGTCCGGCAATTTGCCCGAGCCCGCAGCGCTGCCCTTGGATGCCCTTGGGTGCCCTTGGATGCCCTTGCCAGCCTCTGCTGCGGTGGCTTTCCTGCCGCGCGTCGGGCCCAGACCAGCTGGTTCTACCGTGAGCCGGTGATGGGGCCCCAGGGGTGCACGTGCTCTCGGGAGGAGATGGGAGTGGAGCGTGGGACTATGGCGACCCGGAGATGGACGTGTGGAAAGGAATCTGGACACGACGTCCGAGGACCTGGACCACCGACATCGGACAGCGGGAGATAGGGGAGGCCAGTGGGGTACACCCAGCAGCCACGCTGGTGGGAGGAGGTGGAGGCAGAGGGGTGAGAGGGGACTACTGGCCAACATCGTGTTCGACTTGCATCCCCACCGCTGTCCATCCTATCCCACAGGGGCAAGAACGTTAGGAGAGCACCCTCGGTCGCTCCCCACCTGGCCCCATACACCCACCAGGGAGCCCTGACTCCTGCTACCCTCCCATTCCGAGCCCTTCATACTCTGTTCCTCCAGCCATGTCTCCGTCTCTCCCCACCTGTCTCTTCTGCCCGCGCTCCCCAGGTGACTCGCCTAGGTCTCCTTCCTGCCCAGTATCTCCCGCCCTTTGCGGCCAGAGTCCGACATCTGTCCACACACTGCTCTCTTCCGGGGCCGAGGCCCTGGCCCACGAGCCGCACCCACTTGCCAGCCGCACACTCACCGGCGGGTTTCGACAGAGCCGCGTCGCCCACGCCAAAGAGCCCTGGTCTTAGGCACACCGGAGCTCGGCGCCATCGCAGGCAGTTCCCTCCCGGGCTTCTCAGGTGTTGGGGGTGATTGTGGGTGGGTAGCGGTGAGGAATGAAGGCGTTCGTGCCCGTGGGTGGCCTTCCACGAGGGGGTGGGGAAGGGCTAAATAACTCCATAAACAGGAGTGAGTGCTGGGCTGCGCGTTTGGGGAGGTGAGAGGAGGGGGGGCTGTCCCGGTGAAAAGTGGTGGGGGGGGAGAAGGGGGCGGCTGGCGGTGCTTGTGGAGGTGGTGAAGGGATACTGGCAGTGGTCCTGGTGGACTCGGTGCTGTTGGTGGTGGTCGTGCTGGGCTCCAGGGAGTTGGTTTTAATGGTGAAGCAGCTGGCCAGTGTTTGAAAAGTGTTGTGGCTGAGAAGAGACCTGGAATTATTTTGCACCTACTTGTGGGCCACGTTAACCTTCTGACCCTCCAGGAAGATGTGATCTCTCCATCTCCTAAGAGTGGCCACATTCCTGCTCCTGGCTGTGCCAACACAGTGTACTTTTTGGAGTGTGGTTGGAGCAAGCCAGAGAACTTGGAAAGGTGGTGAAAGGTGGGGGAGTCAGGGTGTGCGGGTGCCAGTTAAATGCAGTGCACCTCGGTTCCCTGTATCGAAGGGCGTGACTCAAGCGTTGTGCAGGTGATCAGGGTCACCGGAGGTGTTGGGCACAGGAGGTGCTTAGCAGTCAAGATGTTGGGGCATGGGGTTCAGCTCCTGGGCCCAGTGAATCCCCTGTTATGGCAAAAGGAGAAGGGTGTGTGTGTGTGTGTGTGTGTGTGTGTGTGTGTGAGCCGTCAGGTGCAGGACAGATGCCTTAAGCCGAAGTCTGAGCTGGGGAGCCAGATGTCTCAGCTGCAGGGCCAAAAGAGTACAAGTTGCATGGGCCTCCAGAATTGAACCTGGGCCTCACCGCGTGGCAGGCGAGAATTCTACCACTGAACCAACCATGCACCAATGGGAAGGAGGGTACCAGGGCCCGTGCCAAAACCTGTCCGATTTCAGCAATAGGCCAACCTGCAACCCAAAACGAGGCTGCAGGCACTTCTATGACCCTTGGGCACCGGGCACAGCCAAGGAGGGACGAAGAGACCAAAGACTCTGCTAGCCAATCCTGCGTTTTTCGGCGGGCCAAGGCCGCTCCCAGACTCAGTGTCACCAGAGGGGGCCAGGAGCTGGACCAAGGCTGGCCCACGCTCCTACCCCAAGCAGGGCAGGCGACGTGTGGCCGGCGCAGCTGAGTGCCCACGGTCCCTTCAGCGACTCCCAGGGGCGGCCCTAAGTCCCTTGGGCGTCTGGGTTTTCTGCCTATTTGTGGTGCGGGAGGGAGGGTGGAAGTGGGCGGTGAACGGAGGGTGGAAGGTGGAGGCCAGAGTTTGCAGAAACCCAAGGGTGCCAGCTAGGAAGGACTGCGATGGGTGTGGTCTCCTGCAAAACGTTGCGCAGTTGTCAGGAGTGGGATTCGAACCCACGCCTCCAGGGGAGACTGCGACCTGAACACAGCGCCTTAGACCGCTCGGCCATCCTGACGGCAGGCTTGGTCACACTGCGGCTCACGTGGCTGAGACCCTACGCGAACATCTGTGCCCTCCACCCACCCTCGCTCTGGTGGAGTGGCTGTCGGGGTGCCCAACGGACGGGCCGCGCGCGGGCCAGTGGGGAGCAAGGACAGCCGACTGGCCTGGCTCGGCCGCCCGCGGCCTCTCGCCCCCCCGGGCAGGGGCACGACGCGCGCCTACCTGCTCTGCCTTGCGGCCCGCTTGCCCTCCCGGGCCTCTCCCTCCCCGCGCGGCCCCCGCGTTGAAGGCCATAGGCAGCGCGCACTCGGAGTTTTCAGCTCCACTCGTGTCGGGGTCGGTCTCAGGCTCGCGGTCAGGCTGCTCCGTTGGCAGACGCGGTAGGTTCTGCGTCGGGAGCCACCACTGGGCGCGCGTGGTGCCGGAGCCGGCGGAAGCCGCGGCCCAGAGCGAGCCTGCGAGAGGCGCGGCCGGGCGTCCTCGTTAGTATAGTGGTGAGTATCCCCGCCTGTCACGCGGGAGACCGGGGTTCGATTCCCCGACGGGGAGGCAGGTGCGCGCCTTTTGGTTCCTGGATGCCAAATGCGTGAGCTTTTCCCGCCTCTGCCCCTCGTGGAGGCGGAGGCCCCAGCTGTTTCCGCTTGCTCCCCAGCACCCCCTAACCCCCAGCACACCTGTCCGCAGCCCCCGCAGGGCGCTCTGTTGCGGATCCCAGCTAGGGCCTCCTCGGGCCGACTGGCCCGGAGTGGCTGCTGGAACGTGCTCCCGGCGACGTGCGGTGCCGCCCGATGGAGAGGGGCTTCTGCTACCAGGGGCTGGAGGCGCGGCGGCGTGGAGCCCGAGGGGCAGGGGCGGCCGCGCAGCGAGAGCGCCCCCGGGAGGCGGTGGGCCGGGAGGGTGGCAGCCGCCTGGGCCGGGGCCGCGGTCTCTGAAAGTGCCCGTCCGTGCGGCGTGGTGGTGGCGGGCTGAGCACAGCTGCCTTTTAGTTGGCCCGGGTTCGATTACCGGCCAACGCAGCTGAGCGACAGTTTGCGCAGCTCCAGAGCGCGCCTCCCCCGAGCGTGCGGGGCCCCGGCGGGCCAGCGCGGGCGGCGGGCGAGGGCGCGTGGCGGGCGGGGGAGACGGGCGGGGGCGCGTGGCGGGCGGCGGGCGGCGGGCGGGGGAGACGGGCGGCGGAGCTCGGAGAGGCAGGGGCGCTGGCGCCGCTGGAGAAGGGCTTTTGCGCCGAGCGCGGCGGGAGGAGCGGGCGCGGGCGCTGCGGCGGGAGCCTGGCGTCGCTCCCGGGGTCCAGTGGTCCGGGCTGGGCGCTCCGGGCGCCGCGCCGCGGGCTCGGTTCGGGTCGGGGCGCCGTCTCTCCCCTCTGCCTCCTACGCTGCCCGAACGTCCCCACGCACCCTTTAGCCGAAGCCGCAGCCGCCGTCTCCCGACGCGGGGCCGTCGCGGCCTCTCGGCTCCCTTCACGTTTGGGCCCAGCCTCCCGGGCGACGGCTTCCCGCCGGCGCGGGCCTTCCTCCCCCGGCGGCCCTCGGCGCCCCCCGCCTCGGGCGCTCGCCCCCCCCCCCGCAGCCCCAACCGAGGGCCCGGGGCGCCCGCCTCCCGCTGCGACCACGCGAGCACCAGGCCCCAGGCCGACCGCGGCACGTGCTCCGCCGGACGGACCCGCGGTGGACAGGCCACCCCTTCGGCGGGAGCCCGGGGGCGCCCGCGCCCGCACCCGCGCCCGCGCCCGGCCGCCTGCCAGAGCGGCTCGCGCCGCGAGGCTCCGTCGGCCGCCGCTGGGCAGCTTTCCCGCGCGAGCCGGGTCCGAAAACAACGTTCAAGCCTTATTTTCAAGAGTTTACCGTTTTCATACAACTTCTTCTTCCGGTATCTGTGGCGCCCGAGAGGCCTCACACGCACCGACCCTGGGTTTTCTCAGCTGGGAGCTCCCTGTCGCTCCTCGCAGTCCGGGGGTGTCCTCTAAGCCCTGGAGCTGCAAGTGCTGGAACTGACGCCCCGGTGAGAACCCAGAGGCTCCCCGGCAGCGGTCTCAGTGTCTGCGTTTTCACACCTCTTCTAGTTGGGCCCCGATCTCTGGACCGCGGGTCAGCGGCCGCCTCGCCTCTCCCCGGGCTGACGCTCAGGCTCTCGGCGGCGCGGCGACCTCGCCCAGCGCGGCTGTCCCTCGGAAAGGACAGGCGGGCCCCGTCCGGGCCCCTCTCCATCCTGTTGCCGTCTCGCCCGGGTTTTCAGCGTCTGCCACTGTCTCGGCGGTGTCCGGGTGCGGGTTTAGGAGTTTAGGTTCCGAGCATGAGAGTCCATTTCGGGGGGAGTGGTCCTTTGCTGTCTTCATTTCTATGGTGGGCAGTTTCCCTCCCTGGCTGTGCCCCAGCGGATACAGATGTCATTTTGGCATCTTTCATCTGTGGCTGCATCCTGTTCCATGCAGTGTGGACCATCCCTGATTTCTAGTGTGTTGCGTGAATGCTCACCTTTCCAAATATTTTACAACTTCAGAATAATCATAGTTACAATCTATTTCCTAGTTTCATAGATCTATCCTTTGTAGTAGCTGGTATCATATGAAATATGTATGTTTCTTTATGTTACTGGTATGTTTCTTTCTCCTTTGATACTTTGGCACTAGAACTTTTGTTTCTGTTACTCGATTGCTTTTCCAATTACTGACACATATTGTGGGAAAATGCTTTGGTTCCCTGGGATCTCGCTTATGGTAGCCTGAGGCTCACAGTTTCTATTTCCTCTATGCACTTCAATACATTTGTGATGGGTCAAATAGTCAGACCTACATATTTCAAACCATAGTACCAGAACAATTATAATATTGGTGTGGGTAGATTATTTCTTTGTATGACAAAGTCACATGTTTTTACATGAAAAACATTCAACTGCTCAAAATCCCCATACACAGGGTCAAGTGGCAAAAATAAAACAACAGAAACATTTGCAATATTTGGACCAGGGAAATCAGTTGTATTCTCTATAATATTTTCTCAGAAATCAATAAGGAGACCAGGCCCAGTGGGTATGGCTCAGAGCTGAGCATCAACCTAGGATCCAGGAGATGATGGTTTGATTCCCAGTCAGGGCACATGCCTGGGTCATGGGCTGGATCCCCAGTGGGGGGCATGCAGGAGGCAGCCGATCAATGACTCATCAATGATGTTTCTATCTCTCTCCCTCTCCCTTCCTCTCTCTGAAATCAGTAAAGTATAAATATATATTATATATTTTTTAAAAAGAAAAAGAAAAGAAAAGGAGATCAGGACAGTTGAAAAAATATGTACAATTCACGAGGGTGTTCACAGAAGGATTTCAAATAGACAAGCCCTATATCCCTTCTTGCTAGTAATCTATGAAATGCTGATTAAAACAAGCTTGTGAAATTTTATTTTTTTAAATATATCTTTATTGATTTCAGAGAGAGGAAAGGAGAGGGAGAGAGAGAGATAGAAACATCAATGATGAGAGAGTCATTGATGGAGCCCGCAACCTGGGCATGTGCCCTGACCCCGGAATCGAAACCCTGACCTCCTGGATCCTAGGTCGATGCTCAACCACTGAGCCACGCCTGTCCGGGCGCTTGTGAAATTTTAAATACCTTTCTCATTTTAATATGAACACTTTCATACTAAAAGCAAAAGTGAAAGAATTTTGCTCTGAACACTTGTGTAGTGGCTTCATAGTGTCCCTCTAAAATTCATATGCCGTCTGAACCTCAGAATGTGACCTTATTTGGAATAGGGTCTTTGCAGATGTAATTAGCTAAGGATCTCACGATAAAACCATTCTGGATTAAGGGTGATCCCTAAATCTAATAACTGGTGTCCTTATAGAAAGAGGTTGGGACATATAGAGACACAGGGAGGCCATGGAAGGAGGAGATGGAGGCAGAGCCTGGAGTCACACTGCCACAAGCCAAGGGATCCTGGGAGCCATCAAAGGCGAGGGGGAGGCAAGGAAGGGAGCAGGACCCTGCTGAGGCTTGATGGACTTTGGCCTCTGAAACTGTGAAACAATACATTTCTGTTGTGTAAACTACTGAGTTTGTGGTGCTTTCTTATGACAGACCTGGGAAAAGTTACAGTGCAAGTGGACAGTGGCACTAAAATCTGAGAGGGTCCCTCACACATTTGCCGTTTTCTCTGAAGTTTTCTGTTTGAAGAAGAAAATAGCTTCTGCAATCCTGTTTTATTTAGGCAAATACCAAGCCGTGAGATGAGCCCTCAGGAAAACTGTAAGTTAAATGCCTTCAATTTACAGCTTTCCATCCCTCCCCAGAGCCCGCCCCAACCGCCACTCTCCACCTTTGCCTCCTCTGAGGAAACCACCAGCTGGAGAAACTAGTTCTCTTTAAGATGCTGATGACTGTGTCCTCAACAAGGGAAAATGTGGATTGCAAGAAAACTAACCCCTCTCAGATTAGATTAAGTTAAGACATACGGACTGTATAAGACTATAAGCATATATGAGGAAACCTCAAAGACAACGGAAGACAGGACATGCCAGGCCGCAGGCTGGCTGACTGGAAATGAAACTGAAAGTGGTCTTGGGAAGCCAGAACCGAAGAGGTGACCACACTGGTCTTCTTTTCGCCATACTTCTCTCCAGTTTCAATAGTTTCTCTCTCCCTTCCTCTCTACTTCCCTCCGCATTCCTTCCCTCTCCCTCTCCCACAGGACTTGCTCTACTTCCACAGGCTCTAACAGGGTCTGATTCTATGTTCAATTAGGTACCTGCCATCATCTAAAGTCTGCACCTAATTTGCCTTTGGTGAGTCTAACTGTCCTCTGTGGACAGTGACGGGACCTGGTCTGCAGCGAGGTGGAGGATGGTGAATAAATTAGCTCTTCCAGTCGTCAGCAGGGCACGGACATGGAGCAGAAATGCCTTTCGGAAGCCTGGAAGTTCTAGGATGACCTCTGACTAGAGAGAAAGGTGAGATCGTAAAGCTCGGATCAAACGGGGAAGGAGAGTCATGCTTCCAGAAAAATCAAAAGGTTAAAAACCCTTGGTAACACGCATAGAAATAAAAACTACTTTTAATCGAACTTTTAATTAGGTACCAGATAGTGTCCATTGTACAGATGAGAAAATTGAAGTTTGAGAGCTGAGTACCTTTTCCAAAATCCCATAGTCTGACTTAAAAAAAATTTTTTTTAACTGTGGTTAAAAACACACACACACAATTTGCCATCTTAATTACTTTTAATAATACAGTCAGTAGTGTTAAGCCTGTTCACATTGCTGTGTAATACATCTCTAGGACTTCATCTTGAGAAACTGAAACCCTGTCTCCATTCAACAAAACAACTCTCCGCTCCCCTCCTCCAGCCCCTGCAACCACTATTCTACTTTCTGTTTCTATGAATTTGATTATTTTAGATACTTTGTAGACAGTATTTGCTTTTTGTGACTGGCTTATTTCACGTAGCATATCGTCCTCAGGGTTCATCCATGTTGTATGTAGCACATGGCAGGATTTCCTTTTTTAAGGCTGAATAATATTCCATTCATTGTCTGTATGGACAGCTTTTTGTTTATCCATTCATCTGTCAGTGGACATTTGGGTTGGCTCTTGTGGATAATGCTGCAGTAAGCACGGCATGTGAAAATATCTCTCTGAGGTCTTGTTTGAATTCTTTTGGATACATAACCAGAAGTAGGATTGCTGGATCCTGTGGTAGTTGTATTTTTAGTTATTTGAAGAAGTTCCATACTGGTTTCCAGAACAGCTACACCACTTTGCATTCCCACCAGCAGTATCTGCACATCTTCACCAGCACTAGTTGTTTTCTGTTTTGTTGTGTTTTGTGGCCCTTCTACTGAGTGTGAGGTGGTATCTCTTGGTTTTGGTTTGCATTTCTCAAACAACTAGTGATATTGAGTGTCTTTTCGGGTTTGTTGGCTATTTATCTTCTTTAGAGAAATGTCTATTCAGTCTTTTGCCCATTTTATAAATCAGGTTGTTTGTTGTTGTTGTTGAGTTGCAGGAATTCTTTATATATTATGGATATTAAACTCATCAGACAATGATTTGCACATGTTTTCCTCTCATTCTGTAGGTTTTCTTTGCACTCTGTTGAATGATGTGAGAAGCTTTAAGTCTGATGTGGTCCCGTTTGTCTATTTTTGCTGTTGTTGCCACTATAATCTGACTTTTTACCATTATATCATGTTGCCCTACCGAGTCACGCTGCACAGTCGCCTGCATAGAGCATACAGCCTTTGACACTATTTTACGACTTTCTTAACGAAATTATTTCTTGATCTTGAAAACGTTCTTTTGTGTTTGGACTGTTGGGGGCCCCCCGCCCCCGGCTCTGCGGCCCCCAGCTCTGCGGCCCCCCGCCCCCGGCTCTGCGGCCCCCCGGCTCTGCGGCCCCCCAGCTCTGCCCCCCCGCGGCCCGGGGCAGGGGTGCGTCTGTGCAGCCGCTCGGTCGGCGCCGGTTGGGTCCGGGCAGCTGACCGCTGGCAGAAACGGGCCTGGTGACCGGGAGCTGCGCCGGGCGAGGCCGTTTCCTTCCTCTTTCTCCAGCCGCCACCCGGCCCGCGCGCTCCGGCCCCGTCTGCGTGGACTTTGGACCCAAAATGTTTCGGACCCTGCGTCCCGGCGGGTGGCTGCTCCAGGCGCGGACGGTGTCGGCTCTGCTGCTGCTGGGTGAGTGGGGCGCTGGGGGAGTGGGGCGCTGGGGGAGTTAGGGTGCGCTGTGGGGAGTGGGGCGCCGTGGGGAGTGGGGCGCCGGGGGGAGTGGGGCGCCGGGGGGAGTGGGGCGCCGTGGGAGTGGGGCGCCGTGGGAGTGGGGCGCCGTGGGGAGTGGGGCGCCGTGCGTAGTGGGGCGCCGGGGGTAGTGGGGCGCCGTGGGGAGTGGGGCGCCCGGGGGAGTGGGGCGCCGTGGGGAGTGGGGCGCCGGGGGAGTGGGGCGCCGTGGGGAGTGGGGCGCCCTGGGGAGTGGGGCGCCGTGGGGAGTGGGGCGCCCTGGGGAGTGGGGCGCCGGGGGTAGTGGGGCGCCGTGGGAGTGGGGCGCCGGGGGGAGTGGGGCGCCGTGGGGAGTGGGGCGCCCTGGGTGCCACCGGGAGCCGGGCACAGGCCGGAAGGGGGAGAGGGCCCTGACCTCCTACCCTTCCCCTGGGCCCTAAGGTCACGTTCAGAGGTCCTTGCACAGTCCCTGCACCAAACCTTCGTGTTTACTTTGTAGCCTGGTGGGAGACAGGGAGGAGGTGAGGACTTGAGCGGTGGGTGCCTTCCAGGACATCTTGTTTTGGGTGCTGGCGGGAGGAGTTGGGGCTCCCCCCCATTACAACATGTTCTCTGGGTTCCCTCGTACTGACTGGCCTCTTCTTTTTCACAGCGTCTGCAGACAGGGGAGCTGGTGAGTCTGCTCTGTGCCTCCTTGTTTTATGGTGTTATTGCCTGTTCACTAAAAATCAGGCTTGGGTTCAGCATGGGTGGTTCCCCCTTTTTAGTGGGGCCTGGGGTTTGATTCTTGGTAAGAGTCCTGCTGGATCCACCAAAGACCCAAAGACACAAAGGGAATGAGGCTGCTGGAAGTACATGGGTCTGTAGTTGGGTGGACAGTGGACTCTGGCCCAGTGCCCCTGGGAGCTCCTTTGAAATCCATGGTCCCTCCAAGGTTATTTATTCCCATTCCTTTCTGCCCTCTGCCCCTCAGCAGGTCTCCCAAAGGCCGTGGTGAGCCTCCAGCCCCCCTGGGTCAATGTGCTCGAGGAGGACAACGTGACTCTGAGCTGCCAGGGGGCCCACAGCCCTGGGGACCACTCCACCCTGTGGTTCCGTGATGGGACCCCCCTCCTGACCCAGGTCCAGCCCAGCTACAGCTTCAAGGCCAGCAGCAAAGACAGCGGGGACTACACGTGCCAGACCGGCCAGACCAGCCTCAGCGACCCTGTGCATCTGGATGTGACTTCCGGTCAGTGGAGGAGGCCGGGAGGGTCTGGAGGATGATGCTGTGGACTCTGCTGACCTGGCACAGGGCTTCTAGGAAAGGGGGTGGCTGTTTTCTGGGAAGCATGACTGTGAGCTGTTGGAAGTAGTTTCTGTCCAGTCATTTCCCCTCTCCCCCCACTCCTTTGCTTCTGTGTGGGTGCCTCGGACTATCTGAGGTTGTTTGGCCTCAGTCCTGATTGAGCAAGAAAGTGACAAGGCCACAGCCAGGCCACCAGGGGGTGAGAGAAGCAGAAGGAAATATTTGTTCCAGAAAACTGTCCTGCCCTCATGGCAGTGTGGTCAGCACCGGGGTGGAGGCCAGCAGAAGGCAAAGGCCCGCAGACGGGTGTGCCTGGCATGCGCAAGGAAGCCTTTCTGCCCAGGGGGCAGGAGGCTGGAGGCAATGGAATCTGGAAGATGAGGGCAAAAGTGGGGAGAGGCTTGGAGTTGGTGCAATGACTTCATCTTTTATTCCCAAAGGAGGTGAGAATTCATTAGATGGTTTAAATTTAGGGAGTCACATGATCTGACTTAGGTTTACGTATATCTGAGTGTTCAGTCTAATAGATTCTGTAGAGAAATCCTCCTACACACAAATCACGCCCCACCCAATCTCTGAAATGTGAACACGTTTATACTGTAGCTGACTTCAACTGCACCTTGGTGCATATGCCCTGAAGATGACTGCATATAAGCATGCAGTGTTAAAATTCTGCATAAGGGTGATTTTTTTTATAGTCTTTTAAGGTTCTGGTCTCAAAGAGATCCTGGTGGTGGATTCACTTTCTGCTGATGGTGCTCCAATGAAAGGGGAATAACTATTGACATAGGTGTTCAGAACAGGCTCCCCAAGCTGTGCTACTTTGGCATGGGAATTATGTTGAGCTGAAGGTGTCGAGACCCAGTGGGTTCATGAGGAACTCTTACCTCTCCCTTAAAGAAATTAAATTAAGAGTCATCACCAGAAATGACTTTTTATGGCCTGTCTAGGGGGCAGGGCAAACTACTAACAACTGACCGTCTGCTCTTCTTACGGTCCTGCGGTGACCTTCCCCCTCGGAAGCCTGGTGCCTCACCTCATCCCAAGCTCAGGATGCCACATATCCTTCACTTTCTCCTTCTGTCTGATTCTCTCATGTCTGTGGGGCTCCCGTACATATGCATGTGATTAAATTTATTCATGTTTCTTGTCAATCTGTCTCATGGCTATTTGATTAATAACCAAACAAAAGAACCTGGAAGGGTGGAGGGAAGTTTTTCCCTCCCCTACAGACTCAACTTCAAAACCTGCCCAATGACATCACCTCTACCTATCTGGTCTCTGTGTCCATTGCTGGCCCACAAACAGCCGGTTGTACTTCTCGCTTCTCCTACAAAATAGTAAAAAGTGAGATTTTATAAGTTGGATCTGAAGGGTCACTAGATGGGAAGCACCTGGTCCCGTCCCTACATTGTACAAAGAAATTAAGCCCATGAGAGCTCAGAGCCCAGAAGTTCATGTAAAAGCCAAAATCAAGTCCTGACTGCAGGTTTCTGTTCCATGCTGTCTCATCAACTATGCCTTGCTTTTCACATTCAGAATGTGGTTTTCTTAAATGTTTCCATTTAAGAAATTGTAGCATTTATTTTTCTAGGATAGCAATAGCAATTGGATTTTTTCTAATAAGTTTTCTGAAACATTCTTTATAGTCTTGTCCTCCAAAGTGCCTGAACTTTGGAGTCTGACTACTCTGCCATCAATGAAGGGAGGTGGTGGTGGGGAGTGGGGATGTTTGTAGGCAGGGTGGGAAAAGCAATTTTACATTTGAAACCTGTTTTAATGCTCCTCTTGTCCAGAGTTGCAACTGAACACTGATGTCAAAACCTCACACATTTTCATTGCTTCTGTGGATGGAACATTCCATTCAGGGCAGGCGAGGCCTTACTAGGGCTCCACTCACTCACTTTCCAAAACTTGTTCAGAAGTTGCCATTCAATTACTAATCTCTAGACCATAAACACTGTGTCCACACAAACTGAAGGCTTCAGGTCCTGTTCCATAACCTCTGCAGTTACTGAAGTGAACTAGTTTCCTGACTCCAGTGCAGTGTCACCGGTGTGTGTGTGTGTGTGTTGTGTGTGTGTATGTGTGTGTGTGAGGGTTCCTCCTCTTTATATTTGAAACTTCTGAAGACTTCTTTCCTTCAGGGGCCCCACAGACTCACAGGTAACACCATGTTTTGCCTGTAAGAGAATGCTCACATGTGCCACGAAGCATCCTTTCACCTTCTGTGAGTAATGCAGCTGTGGGCACGAGGCTGCAAGGGCCTCGGCACCTAGCTGCAGAACCTTTCCTTCCCTTTTGTGTCTTTCAGCCTGGCTGCTGCTCCAGACCCCTCGCCTGGTGTTCCAGGAGGGAGACACCATTGTGCTGAGGTGCCACAGCTGGAAGAACTGGCATCTGTACAAGATTACATTCTTCCAGGATGAAAAACCCAAGTGGTTTTCCCATGCAAATTCCAGCTTCTTCATCCCACAAGCAAACGTCAGTCACAGCGGCGAGTACCACTGCTCGGGATTCATAGGGCAGATGTCACACTCATCACGGCCTGTGAGCATCACTGTCCAAGGTAGGAACCCAGGGTGTTGAAGGAGCTTCAGGCCTTGGAAGGATGTGTAGGGCAGGGATTCCTTCGGTACCCGTGTTCTCCTGAGTGAGCCTCTTTGACACCAATGGGAACCCTCAGAGTCCTAGCTCCACCTGATTGCTGTGTGGACATGCAGTTCTCTTCCAGCTCCCTCCTACAGGATGATAGAAATGGTGTCATTCACTTGGAGTGTTAACTCTCAGGGGACAAAAGCCATCTTCCCATCCTCCTAAATCCATATAGGAGACATCACCACCCTCCCTCTTTTCCACCTCATTCAGACCACTCCAGTTTGTCACATGTCCCTCTGTCCATAGGATTCTGAGGCTTGCTTGTGTCTCCCTAGGCTCCAGGCTTAGCTCAGGGCAGCCATGTGGCATGACAGTCTCGCCACATGCCTTTCAGGGAGCATTCCAAACCATTTCTACCAGACGAGTGTTGGGCAGTGAACACAGCCCAGTCCTGGGCTCAGGAGGTGGTGCGGGAAGTACTGTTGATGTGGTCTGTGGGTTCCCTAGTTCACTGTTCTCCAAAGGCTGTTCCGCAGTCACATTATGTTCATAATACACATCAAAGGCTTCAAGAAGCTTTGTTGTAAAGAAAACTTTTAAATTAAGTTTCATAAGGCATTTGCAAAACCCACGTGACCACAAAACCTTTTCCTCTGTAACTTTGTAGGAGAGGAAGAAATGTCCTCTACCCTTCAAGCTTCTCTCATCTGGTCTAATAATTAAATTGATATGAAATAGATTAACAAGAAAATGAACAAATTTAATTACATACGTACATAGGGAACCCCACAGACAGGAGACGTTCAGAGACAGGAAGAGAAGGTGAGGAATATATGGCTTTCTGAGCTGAGGGTGAGGTAAGGCATGGGGGCTTCAGAGGGCAGGGAGGTCATTGCGGGATAAGAGCACATGTTCTGTAGTTAGCAGTTTGCTCCGCCCCCTAGATAGGCCATAGAAAGTTATTTCTGGTGGTAGTATCTGGTGTTACTATGGGCAAGGCCCCTGATTTAAAATCTTTCAGGGAGAAGCAGGAATTTCTTGTGAAGCAGGGTCTCAGTTGCCTTCAGCTGAAAATATCCACATGCCAAAGTAGCACAGCTTGGGGAACCTGTTCTGAAACCCTTCAACTTCTGTCAGTGTCCCTCCAAACAGACGGGTGCACGATCACCCATTGAGAAGCGCTGACAGTGCTTTACTGGAAGGCATGGAGATGAAGGGGTGCTCTGCAGACTTCGGACCTGTCTACTCCTGACCAGAGCCTTAGCCCCTAGCCTGGAGGACTTCACAAAGGGAGCACCGGGGACCTGACTGTTGATTCAGATTTCTGCTTTAACGACTGTCATCTCTCCGTTCCTCTGCCTCTTGTAATAGGTCCTGGGGTTCCATCCATCTCACTGGTCTTTCCACCATGGCCCCAAATTGCATTCTGCCTGATGATGGGACTCCTGTTTGCAGTGGACACAGGGCTGTATTTCTTTGTGCAGAAAGAACTTCAAAGCTCAATGGGGGACTGGAGGGATGACAAAGTCACATGGAGCAAGAGATCTGAGGACAAATGACCCCTCATCCCCTGCATAAGAACTACAGCGCTTCTTCAGGCCAGCCCTCTCCCCCTCCCCCACCCCTCCTGGACGGCAAACGGGCAAAGGGGTCTGGGGAAAGGAAGGGCCTATAAGCTCCAGAGAAGCTCCACTAGGCTCGCCCTCACTGACGTCCTGGTGGTCAAGCTCTGTGAGGACTGACAGCAAATGTGTTCTCGCAGATCCTAGACAGAGGCTCCTCAAGGATACGAAAGCTCACTAAATTCTGCTTCTACTTTCAAAACAAACCCAGCACTCTGCCCATTTCTTTGCGCTGGCCCCTTGGTCCCAGCTGCCACCGGCTCACTTGCACTGCCACATCCTCCTCCTCAAAGGTCTGTTCTCACCACAACCACCAGAGCAATCTTTTAAAAATGTATTTTTCTGTCACACCTCTGCCCAAAGCCATGCATGCAGTCGTGTCCCCTTGCACTTAAGAGTAAAAGCTAAGGCCTTTGCAGTGTTCTCAGGCTCCGCCTGAGCTCGCTCCTCGCGGCCGCCCGCCCCTGCGTCCTTTAGCGCATCAGTCACACTTCTGCCCAGGGCTTGTTGCTCCCTGCTTCTGGAACGTTCTTCCTCAGAGATGCCTCCTCGCGCTTCGCCATGGTCTTTCCCGAAATGTCACCTTATTACTGGGTCTCTTTGGTCACTCAGTAGAATCCCACTCCCCCACCACTCGCAACTCCCCTCTCCTGCTCTGTTTTTCCTCATTGTGCTTACTACCAACCGAAGCCCCTAATAGGCTCACCTGGTCAATGGTTTAGTGCCCAGCCCTCCTGCCCTGGGAGTGTGGGCCCCGGGAGCGCAGGCCTCCGGCTGCTTCCCTCACTGCTGTGCACCTACAGTCTAGCTCAGGGCCTGGCACATGGCGAAGAGCTCAATAAATATGGAATGAGTAAATTCTTTAGTAAATTTAGAGAATTTTAAACCTTGAAAGTCCTCAGAAATGAGGTCATCCAATCTCCTCATTGTAAAACTGAGGAAGCTGTGGCCCAGGTGCTTGAAATGACTTGTTGAAGGGCATAGAGGTGGTTGGTCACAGACCTTTCTGTACACGCTTTTGGATCATAGGACACATTTTGTTCTACAACTTGCCTTTTGTACTCAGCCATAAGGGTCCCCCTCCCCTTCACAATGGCTGTTTGTCATCAATGTCTGTTCTGTTTCAAGATGCTCAGACTAAATTACTAAACATGAATGGATATACTGAACGGAAGCTCCGTGAATTAACGGGTGAAGCAGCGAATGAGGCCGGGGGAGTGTGAGGCCGCGGTTGATGCGGCCGGAGCGCTGGACCCGCAGCCGCGGGTGGGCGGGGGCTGGGGCCGCTGAGGGCTGGAGGCCAGGCGGCCCCTGGACGGCGGTCGCGGGCCAGGCCCCGCCCTTCCCGGCCGCACCTGCCCGCAGCCCCTCGGCTGAACCGCCCCGACGGTGACGGCGGGCCTGGGGCCTCGGCCCGAGAGCGAAGGAATTTAAGCGGCAACTTTCAAAAAGCTGTTGACGGAGAAAGGCCCGCGCCCTCTCCCAGCCCCGCAGCTTTCGGAAGGTGAAAGGCGCCGCTTTCGGGGAGGGTTTTAGCTTCTCCTTAAAAAGAGCGGCGGTTGCCTTTGAATCGGGCAAATTACGAGGCTCCCTGCCCGCGGCCTTCGGCCCGCGACGAGCTGCGCGGTGCACCCGGCGTCCGCGGACGGGCTCGCCCCGTCTGCCCTGCGCGTCCCGCGGGCCCCTGGGCTCGGGGACGCCGCCCGGAGCTCGAACGCGACGCTCGGGGCGCAGAGCGGCGGGAGGCCCGCGGGGGGCCGCGAGCGCGTCGGGGGAGCCCCGCGGCTCCGGCTCTCGGAAGGCGACCTGCTGACGGAGGGGAAGCGGCGCCAAGAACCAGCCTGCAGCTCGTTGGTTTCTAGAGAAAGGCAAAGGGCTGCGGGGGCCGGGGGCCGAGCGCGGGGCTCCGCGGGGCAGGCGGGACGCTGCGCCGCCCCGCGCCGCCGACGGCCCGACCCCGGGGAGCTCGCCGCCCGCCGCACACCCGCGCGTCCCGCCGCAGCGGCCCCGCCCCGGCCCAGGCGCGCGTGCGGGGGGAGCCCCCGGGCCAGGCGGTCGCGGCGTCGCGCCAGCGCGTCCGTGGAGTCCCGGTGACGCCACGGGGGCCGTGGCCTCGGTCGCGTGGCTCAGGTCCGGCCTCGCTGACGGTTTTCGTTCTCCTGTGCGTGCCCGTCGCCGTCTTCAGTTCACACCTTGTGATTTAACTTTTTTAGCCTTTGCTCCAAGCGCGGCGTCTGGCAGTGTAAGTGCTGAAATGAGCCGCGTGAAGGCGCCCGCGAGCAGAGGGACGGACGGCCCACGGTAAGCGCCTGCCCGCGCCGGGACGGCCGGGACACCGGGCACGCACGCGGGGCACCCGGGGCCGCGTCGCAGCCCGCGGTCTGAGTCTGCGCTCCTAACGAGCGCCCGGGCTGCCTCGCGAACCGCAGCTCCACTTCCATTTACCACAGCGAAGGAAGGCTCGGAGCGGTCAGAGGGATTCCCGACGCAGCCCGGCAGCAGCGGCGCAGTTTGGCCGACGCCCCAGTCCCCCCAGGCCCCCGTCCCCCCAACGCCCCAGTGTCCCCGAGGCCCCCGTCCCCCCGACGGCCCAGTCCCCCCAGGCCCCCGTCCCCCCGACGGCCCAGTCCCCCCAGGCCCCCGTCCCCCCGACGCCCCCGTCCCCCCAGGCCCCCGTCCCCCCGACGCCCCCGTCCCCCCGACGGCCCAGTCCCCCCAGGCCCCCGTCCCCCCGACGGCCCAGTCGCCCCCGACGCCCCCGTCCCCCCGACGGCCCAGTCCCCCCAGGCCCCCGTCCCCCCGACGGCCCCGTCCCCCCAGGCCCCCGTCCCCCCAGGCCCCCATCCCCCCGAGGCCCCCGTCCCCCCGACGGCCCAGTCCTCCCGAGGCCCCCGTCCCCCCGAGGCCCCCGTCCCCCCGACGCCCCCGTCCCCCCGACGCCCCCGTCCCCCCAGGCCCCGCCCTCACCCCCGGGGCCTCACTCAGCCTCCCGCTTGGCGGCGCCAGCTCCTCCAGGACAGCAAGGTTTGTCCGTAACTAGCGGCTCCCAAATCAGAAATTGTCTCCTTTGTGATCGTCAAGAGAAAGGAATTGAAAGGAGCAACTGCGCTCCCCTCCGCGACCCGCCGGCCCCACGCGCCCCGCGGGCTCTTTTCCTGGCTTCGGGGACTCGGCAACCCGCGGAGGTGGAGCCCGTGGGGGGAGCGGGTCCGGGGGAGCCTGAGGCCTCGACGCCGCCGCTTGAGCGCTGAGAAGCCCAGTCAGCTACCGGCGAACCGAGGCCTGCCTTCGGTCAGGAGCCGCGGCCGCCGGCCCGCCGCGGGCTCGGCGTCTAGAGAAGGTTCAGTGCGTCGCTGTTGCGTAAAGAAAGGTATAGATAGGCACGGAGAGGCTGGAGTCGAAAGGAAAAACATATTTTCATAGTTAGGGCTGGTCCTTTGTCCCAACTGCTCCCTGGCCCGACGGGCCAGTCTCTTACCTGCAGGAAGGAAACCTCAGCTCCACGTTCACAGCGCGGCACAACCTTCACAGTGGACACGCAGGGTGAAAAGGTGGCGATGGACCGACAGTCCTTCCTCGGCAATTAAACTCTGTGTGGGGAGGAAAAAAGTGAAGACACGTCTGTCAGGAGTGGGATTCGAACCCACGCCTCCAGGGGAGACTGCGACCTGAACGCAGCGCCTTAGACCGCTCGGCCATCCTGACCCGCGGGGGCGCCGTTGCTGCTTAAGGTTAGGTATCTTCATGATGTCAGGTTACATCCGCTCGGAGTTTATTTATAGTGTTAAATAACCTAGAACTGCCCCTGGACTCTTTCGCCAAGCAGGGGCAATAAAGCTGCCTCCCTTTCCCTATCTCATCCTGCCTCACCATCCTAAACGGAAAAGACCCATTTTCCCGGGCGCCCCTTCTCTGGAGGGGCCGAGCCACGCCTGGTGGCACCTCGCCCGCGGTCTCCCTCACCCTCCGCCCCACGTCGCCCGACAGGAGGAGCGAGTGCAGGTGTGTTCCGAGAGGACGCCTCGGAGTCACCGACAAATGCTCGAAGGCGCGCGGGGAAGGCGCCCGGCTGCACTAGGCTCAGGTAGGGAGCGGAGAGGCGTGCCGGCAGCGGGCGTTGGTGGTATAGTGGTGAGCATAGCTGCCTTCCAAGCAGTTGACCCGGGTTCGATTCCCGGCCAACGCAAAGGTTTTTTCTCTCTTTGCTACCACAAGGGGCCGCTGGATTCCAGAGGTTTCTCCTGCCGTTTTTTTAAACAGAGTTCCTAGAGGCTGTAGCCCAGCGTCAGAGGAAGTGCAGTTTATTAATTGAATTAAATAAATGGAAAATCTTAAACACTCCTTCAGTTCAGCTACTGGGGATGTTTCAGCACTTTAGAAACAACTTGGGAATGAGCCCTCTCCTTCCATGGTCAAGTTTATGAAATCTAAGTACTGGCCAAATTTTTCCGATGAAAATGTAACGTCCAGCTAAACCGTGTTGTGTGTAAGTGTAGCATACACAGCTGTGTGAACACCAAGTACGAAGAAATATAATTAATATGTTCATGTTAGTTACATGTTGAAATATTTTCATATATTGGGTTACATAAGGTAAATTATGAAAATTATCACCTATTTCTTCTTACTTTTGAAAATGGCTATTGGGAAGTATAAATTTCTACAGGACTCCCATTACGTTTTAGTAGTCACGCGCCGGTCTAGACAGCAAAGTTGCAACTTTGCTAGCAACCTGTATCTGTCAGAATAAATAGCTCTTACTAAGTAGTTTACTAAGCAATGGTTTTCACACAACGTTGCAGAACATCCCCGCCTGACACGCGGGTTCGGTTCCCCGACGAGGAGGCAAAGGATGTCCTTTTTCCCTCCTTTTTTTTTTTTCTTAAAAAAAAGATTCATGCACCTTTTTAAAAAGGTATATGCCTTTATCGATTTCAGAGAGAGGAAGGGAGAGGGAGAGAGAGATAGGAACATCAATGATGAGAGTCACTGACCGGCTGCCTCCTGCACGGCCCTGCTGGGGGTGGGGCCCGCAGCCCGGGCGGGTGCCCTGGCCGGGATCGAACCGCGGGCTCCGGGGTCCTGGGTCGCCGCTCACCCGCTGAGCCACGCCGGCCGGGCCTGCCCGTCCTTTTCTGAGTCCTCCCTTCGCTGAAACAAAAATTACTCTTACACAACTAGATTTTCTCTAAGGGTACCTTTCTCGCGTGAGAATTTCGAAGCGATGGGCAACAGTTCTGGCGGGTGCGGCCTGACCCTGGTGCTGCGTGAAACGCGTCGCGTCCTTACTCCCGCGGCGCAGCTCCCCGGACCCGCCGCCGGGGGCGCCTTCTCGCCGCCCACCGAGCCCCCACACCCGCCTGCCCGGCGGAGGAGCACCCCAGGGCCGCGGCTCTGCGCCAGCCCCGCGCTCTGAACTTCCGCCTTTCCCTCTCGCTCCTCCCCCCGACCACCCGCGCGCTTCCCTGCGCCGCGGCGCCCCCGCGTCCTCAAGTCCGCCGCCTGCGCGACGGCGCGCCAGCTGGGAAACGCCTCCCCACTGCGGGGATGGGAATAAGCAAAGCTTTAGCTCTGCACCGGACAGTCCAGAGAAACGAGCCCTGGTCTGACAGGGACCTGCTTTTACCACCAACCAACGGTCTGCTTATACTAAAGTCCTTTGATTCCCTCGGCTTCTGGTCTGCGAGGGAACAGGGCCAATTCCACAGGTTTCGAGAGCCTTCGTGGGAGTAAGTCCTCTGCAGTAATCCCTGCACCGGCACCTGGCTCATATTAAAAAATGTAATGTTTTTCCTGGATATAATAGTAATATATATGTTGGGGGCAGAGCTGTGGATCACGCTCTGTGGACGGTGATGGTGGGAGGCGGGAGGGCACCTAACAGGAAAGGACCGCGGTTGTCTGGTGATGATTCACCTCGCTAACGACAGACGCGAGGTTGTCCTACAGGCCCTGGGAAACTGGAGGACGTGCTCCGAGAGAAAAACAGAGCTGCAGAAAGATAAAAGACACCTTGGGGCTGGATGGGTCCCTTGCTCAGAAAAGAAAATGCATTTTGAGAACAGGCCAAGGACAGGATGTGCTTTGATTTGGCTGCTGTGCCAGGACCCTGACCAGCTCTGGGAGTTTGCCTCAGGAATGGTGACCATTCTCAGGTCCCAGGAACTGGCAGAGCTGGGTGTTAACACCACTGAAAATTAACTACCTAGTTATCGGACTTCAGGATCCTGGAAGGAGACACTCCGACCACAGACCCTGCAGCCCCCCGCGCCTCCCCCTGCCCGCAGCCCTTCCTTCCCCCGCAGCCCGCGGGCTGGCAGGAGGGGGCAGAGCAGCACTTGCAGGGCGACTGCCCGCAGGATCGCAGTGAGCGCCCGCGGGATTCAACCCCTCTCTGCTTAATTGGCTCAAGTGGTGACAGGCAGCCTGGACCCACTGTGTCCGGTTTCATGTAGTTCTTGTAGAAAATATGGAAAATAAACATGTCACGAAGAAGAAAAGGCAGCCATATTTTTACCATCCAGGAAATACTTATTAATATTTTGCTGTATGTTTATCTCTGGTATTTTTAAATGCAAAATTGAAATCATACGGTGTATATTTTTAAATTTACTCGAGTGTTTACTTAAAATGTGAATATTTCTATATTCATTAAATATTACTCTAAAACATTACTCAGATGACTTCACTGTGTTGTGCCTTATGGCTACGTAATAATTTCTGTATCAGATCTCCTATTTTTGAGTAGTTATGCAGTTTCCAGTGTTTTCCTGTCTCCTTTGGGATGGCAGCTCCTGAAATCTCTGCTGAGTACGTGCAGCCCTTAGCCTCTGGCTGTATTTTCACCCTGGCCTCCTGGAGGCTCTGCTCAGTCCGCACCCAGTTCAAGGGTCAGCCAAAGACGTGAGAGGGAATTCATCCGCAGCTGCTGCTTTCCGAAGGAGGCATAGTCATCTCCCTGGACGGCACTAGACAGGGTGGCGCCGCAGGAGGCCTGGGGGCCGGGGCCGGGGCTGGGGCTGGGGCGACGCGGTGCTCGCGCGCCCGGTGCCGCGAGGGGTCGGCCGGCCAGCGCCTGGACGGCGGGAGGCGACAGAGACTCAAGAAGCCTGTGGCCCTGACATGTCGGCCCAGGGACGAAGACGCGTCCCTCCTCTCTCTGGGTGGCTCTGGGTCATTAGCGGGCACCGGCCAGGAGCGCAGGTTGATGGTGTTGGAATAGGAGTCTCCGCGCGTGGACGCCGGGCCGACGTGACTGTGAAGCCCGTAGGCCGCGGGCACCTAGCGCGCCCGCAGAGACCTTCAGAACCGCTGGGTGGGGCATTCGGCTCCTTACTTGGACTTTATATTTTGCACGACATGGCTGGTATTTTAAATTTCCACAATATTCGCGCCTGTGCACGCGAGCTCACAAACTGTCTAGATCGGCAGCAGCGCTCACGGCCGTCTTCCTCTGAGCAGGGCCAGCGAGCTCCGGAGCCCACCGGGCGCTCCCGGCCACGCGCGGCCGCTCGTCCTCCACGCGCCGCTCTGAGCCGCGAGGTCCGGCAGGTGCGGCCGGGGCCGGGCCGGGCTCCCGCAGCCGCCTGGGGTCCCGCGCCCCGCCGCGCCCCGCCGGCCCCCGCGAGGCTGCCGGTCCGAGCCCAGCGGGGCGGGCCCGCGTTTCGACCCGGCCGCGCCGGGAAGCGGGCCCTCTGGTCGGTACGACTTCCGCGAGCGGGAGTCCGAAGGCGCGGCCTCTTACCAAGGGGACCCGCCCCGACCTGCGGCCCCTGACGGGGGCGGGAGCCCGGGCCCCGCAGAGCCTCCTCGCGCGCCGCCGGTCGGCTCTCCTGCCCCCGAGCCCGCTCTGCCGCCCGGCCCGCGGCGTCGGCGGGGGCGCTCGGCCGGAAGGCGGCGCCCTCACCGCGGGGCCCGCCCCCGCCCCCGCCCGCGCCGCGGACCCCGCCGCTTGCCCGGCGCTCGGCGTCTGCTCGGGCCCCGGGCCGTCCTCCCCTGCGGGGCAAACTCCCAGGCGTCTTGGGCACACGCCGCAAAGGAGGCCTCTCCGCGCCCTCCCGCGGCCCGCGGGGTTCCCGCACTCGGGCGGGGCGCCGTGCGGCACCCGGCAGCTGAGTCGAAGGCCCGGCGTTCCCAGCCTGTCTCCTGTCTGCGCCCCACCGGACCCAGCCGGCTGGCCCGCGCCTCTGACCAGGCCCCCGCTCGGGCCCGCCCGCGCCCTCTCCTGCTCCACGCCCCGAGCCACCCGCCCCCTCTCCCCGCCCCTGGAAAAGCCCGTCGTGCCCACTCGGCTGAGCGGCCTGTGAACTAGCAGGCTGACGGCTGGTTCCCAGGCGCTGGGGCCGGAGGCTGCGACCCGGAGCCGCGTCCGGCCGCCCGGCCGCTGGGGGGAGAGAAGGGCTCGCGCCCCGCCCTCCGCCCGAGACGGCGCGCGCGGCCCGTCCATGCTCCGTGGAATCGACTTCCTGCGGGAGGCGGCTGAAGCGGAGACAGAGCTGGAGCCCGTGCGCGCCGCCTGCTGCTCCCCGGTCCCTGAGGGGCCCGGGGCTCGGGGAGCCGGGGCGCGCGGGGGCGCAGCGCGTGCGGCGGTGCTACCCGGCGTCCGCCAGGGGGCGCTGTGCGCGCGGCCGCTGCCGGGTGCTCGGCGCCGGCCCCCCCTCCCCCGCATGCCCGTGCCCCCCTCCCCCGCATGCCCGTGCCCCCCGGCGGCCCGCGGGCTCTCGGTCCGCCTTCTCAGGGCGCGGGCGGGGACACGGGCGGGCGGAGCGGCCCGGGACAGCGCTGTGGGTGCCGTGTCTCCTTTCCCGCCCCTTCCTCCCGCGGGGTGGGTGCCGATCCCTTTCCCGCGCGTTCCTCCCGCATCGCCCGTCCGTGGACCGCTTCTGCGCAGGACGAGGAGAGCGCGTCGGGGGGCACGCCCGGCCTCTGCCTTCCGACGGGGCTCCTGGGCACCCCCCGCGCGGCCTGGCACCGCCCGCCCGCTCGCCCCGGGCCGCCTGCAGGAGCCCCGCGGAGCCCGAGAGCGCCTGCCTGGCAGCGGGGTGCAGGCCCCGGCTGGCACCGGCCGCCCGGGGGTTCAGGAGCGATGCCCGCGCCCAGGGCGCCGCCGGGGCCGCGCTGCTCCGCCGTGGTCTCCTCGTGAGGTGCATTAAATGCTGAGTCCCGGTGTTGTACACCTGAAACTGTCGTAACATTCTATGTGAACTATAATTTAAAATAAAATAAAAAACAGATGGAGTACTGAAAGTGACAGTAATATTAAAAACAAGCACAGCCCCTTCCTTTCCATTGGAGCCCAAGAGATAACAGAGCTGGGGACGGCCTTCAGCGCGGGGTCCTGCCGCCGGGCGTGGGGTGGGCGTGGGGTGGGCGTGGGCGTGGGGTGGCGTGGGCGGGCGTGGGCGTGGGGTGGGCGTGGGCGTGGGGACGACGGCGCTGCGAGCGGAGGGGCGCGGGGGCTCTGCTTTCACCGCTCCCGCTCGTCCCCAGGGCTCTTGCTCCGCGTGACGCCGCCGTCTGTCCCGCCGTCTGTCCCGCCGTCTGTCCCGCCGTCCCTCCTGTTCCTCAGCAGGCTTCGAAGGTCCCTCCACACGGAGAAGTGCAGCCCCGTGTCCACTGCGAACAGCGCTCCCAGCAGCAGGCAGCACAGGGCGCGACGCCCCGGGGAGACGAGCGAGGCCGCGGGCGCTGCGGGGGAGCGCGGGACGGAGGGGCCGAGCTCAGGCGGACGCTCGGAGCGGGAGCGGGCCGTCGGGGGAGGCCGTTCCCGCACCTGCTCCCGCGGAGCCGGCCCAGCGCCGCCGAGCAGCACCGCGCCCCACGCGCAGCGCCTGGGCCCGCGGGCCCGGCGGGGCGGGGCGAGTCGGGCGGTTGGTTTGCTGGGGATCTGAGGCAGCTGTTAAAGTTTAAGTTGGGGTGAGACCATTACTCCTTAATTGTGACTTTATCTTGAGTCTCAAAATTACTCATTGTTTTCACACCATGTGCGCTGTTCATTGTCACTAAAGGAAATCTGAAAAAAAGGTGAACCACTGAAATTCGCTACTTATTGGCAGAGAACCGGTACTGTTTCTTTACCAAGGCCCAGTAACTAATCACCCAAAAGGGAGTGATGTGGAGCTTGTTGGCTTTCAGCCTCTTAGTCCTTGATGTTGTTATTTAAAACTCATTCCTTGCCACTGTGTACAAACTGGTAACATACTGAATTTTTTATTTCAGTTCTTTAACTCTTCATCTTGATTTAATTTCAAACTGACAAAAAGTTACTGGAATAGCACAGAGAACTCTCCCACATTCCCCTGCATTTACCAACTGTGCGCATTCTGACCCATGTGCTTTATTACTGGTCTTCTCTTTCCCTCTCCAGCTGAGAGTGTTTACTTTAAATTTAAATTGTAATGGCATTATATTTATACAGATTATGACTTTGTTTTGTTAAAGTCTCAGAAGGTATGTGTGTATCTCACTGTCTTGCTATGTGGTCTTGGTCTGGTTACTGGTGGACGTTTTGTGACATCAGAAGCACTGAGTGTAGCGAGGGAAGCTCTGCCCCGAGGAGGGGGGTGTGCGCCACTGACACTGGACAAAAGTCACCATAGGACATGGTGCCTGTCCAGTGATTTCATTTTGTCAAGTGGTTAAATAGACACAGGCTTTGACCCTCTGGTGTGACCTGCGGGGCAAATTAATTACCCCCCTTTATTTTACCTCAGTTCTTTCATCTGTACCATGGAGCCAGCATGACCTATCTCATCACGTGTTGGGGTCCCTGTGATCGCCAGGCAAGGCACCTGTGATGAAGCACTTAGCATAGCATCCAGCCCACAGACGGGTGCCCAACACATGTCAGTTGTCTTTGTTACAGAAATTGGGGTTCAGAGAGCAGTGGCTTAGCCAGTCACCTGGGCTCTGGGTCATCCAGGCCCACACCCCTCTCACCTTGAACAATGATGTTCACAGCCTCGGAAGACACGTTAAGAGTCCCGATGATCCCCCTGCAGAAGTAGGAGCCGTTGTGTTTGCCAGATGCCTTGGGAATGTGGAAATCAAAATTCTGATAGGAAAACTGCACGCCTCTGCCGTTCTGGAAATATTGGACGTTGTGAACAGGAACGTTCTTCCAGCTGTGGCACCTCAACTTGATGGGGTCCCCCTCTTGGGCCACCCACTGGCGGGCCTGGAGCAGCAACCAGGCTGAAAGATACAGACCACAGGCCCAGGAGGCCTTGGTGAGCAGAGCCACGAACTGGAGCAGCAGACACTTGTCACCAGATGAAAAGCAGACAGGGAGCCCTTCCTACAAGCTCCCCTTGGAAAAAGCCTCCTGGCCTGTGAGAACTCAAGCCACACCAAGACCTTCTCTCTGACAGAGGAGAGGGACAGACAAAGACTGGGGCAAAGGGATGAAGTGACAGGCAGGTGAGGGGCCGTCTGCAGGGCGAAGGGCTGCCCTTGGGTTTGCTATGGCAGGTACCAGGAGCACCACATGTTCCAGGTCAGAGTAGAAATTGCATTTGAAAACTGTGATTTGCCTCATTAAAGGAAAGGTAGTCTTCAGAAGGAATAGATAGCTGAGAAATGTTGAGACTCTTGCAGCAGTCAGGAATGTGGTCCCTGGGTGGGCACAGGAGTGGCTACAGATACCGAGGGGGAGAGCTAAAGGCCAAGGAGGAGAGAGACAGGCGCGCCTGTGGTGCCCTGGGAACCGGGAGCCTCTGAGGGGCCCCAGGCCTCTGTAAGCCCATCTTTATCTCTGAGCACAGCTTTCAAGAGAAAATTCTTACGCAGCCGGGACAGTTCTCACAACTGCCTCACTCAGTAACCAGACTCCACACAGACAGCACGTGAACTCTGGTCAGGAGGTGAACCTCAACGATTAAAGATGAATTGCAGACAAATTTTAAAATAACATGAGGAACATTTATGAGACAATGTTGTCAAAAAGAGAATGCAAAAAGTATCTAGGCGCAGAAGACAAAAAGGAAGACAGTACACTTTCTTTTTTAAATATGAACTATTTTTCTCTGGGAGGTGGGACAACAGATTGTTTCAGTTTTTTCCCTTTTACTTTCATGTACTTTTGAAACCCAAATGAGTTTTGTAAGAAGAACAAAACAATAAAATTTACTCTAATTTAAAGAATCTAGTACCTTACGCTAAACAAAATTGGTAGCACATGAAAATTCTCTCCCTGGAATATTGACCAAACAGAAGGTAACCTTCATTATTTATTAAGAAATATCATTTATCTGCCCGGCTGGGCGTGGCTCAGCGGTTGAGCACCGACGTAGGATCCAGGCGATCGGGGTTCGATTCCCGGTCAGGGCACAGGCCTGGATTGCGGCTCGATCCCCAGTCGGGGGCGTGCAGGAGGCAGCCGATCAATGACTCTCATCATTGATGTTTCTCTCTCTCTCCCCCTTTCCTTTCCTCTCTCTGAAGTCAATAAAAATGTATTTAAAAAAAATATCATTTATCAAAAGAGGCCACATGCTGATATATCCACTTGCTGTGTGAGCAGAGATGAATCGTTATTAGCGTAACGTGGTGGTTATAAGATTAGGTACCGTACGCACGTGGTCTGGTGGCCTTGGGGGAGCACACCTGCTCTGGTCTGTGCTGTCATCGAATGTCCACATGTGTTCATCTGACAGGTATTTTATAGAGAATGTATGGTGTTGTGCAGACTGGGGACACCCAGATGACTAGGACACACCATCTGAGCCCCAAAGAGCCTGTAGTCTAGACTCAGAAATAATCCCAATAGAAAGTGGTAAGTGCTGCACAGTCTAAGATCTAAGGACTGCGCGGCCAGAGGATGGAGCCCAGGGATTCTGCCTGAGGAAAGTTAAGAAAAGGAAGGTACCTCGGAGGAGAGAAGTGGAGTAGGTCCCAAAGGGCGATCGGGGCTCGCCTGCAGAAGTCCGTGGTTGTGGTCCCCCCGGACTAGGCTTCTGAAGCAGGTCTCTAGGGTCAAATTCGAGACAAGCCAGTAGCCCCCAGGCTTGATTTTTCTCCTGCTGCCTGCTGGCAAATCTCCATTTTATTTGGTCTTGGGTGGCATTTTCCTCCTAGCTAGACAGTAGACATCCCCCGTAGCTCTGTGCTGGAGGAGAGGTCAGCTCAGTGGACAGTCAGCTGCACAGGAGCCACCAAAACCAGCTTAGGGGCCCAATTCCATGGAGCTCGGTTGCAGGTCCACTGCATTAGCCCCCCTTCCCCTCCAGGCCAGTTCTGCCTGTGTCCATTTTACAAATGGGACAGCCTCGTCGGAGTCAGGCTTGCAAGGTGACTCGGCAAGTACCGGGCGTGTGGTGCAGTTACAGGGACACCAGGTGAGATCCCCGCTTCCAGTTCTCCCCTACCTGCCTCTGGTGCCTGGATCCCATTGAAAATACAGACTTTCTACAAGGGAGCACCCATACGACAGTCAGCTGATTTCTCAACAGAAACCTTGCAGGCCAGAAGGGAGTGGCAAGAAATATTCAAAGTGATGAAAAACATGGAACTACAACCAAGATTGCTCTACCCAGCAAAGCTGTCGTTTAGAATTGAAGGTCAGATAAAGAGCTTCACAGATAAGAAAAAGCTAAAGGAGTTCATCACCACCAGACCAGCACTACAGGAAATGTTGAAGGGTCTCCTTTGGGAAGAAGCTAATGAACAAAATAATCTGATGAACTAAATAGATCCAGAGACATTGACGCATGTAACAGATGATCATATTTCAGAGGAAAGAGGGAAGTGGGGTGGAGGGTGGGAAGAGATTAACCAAAGAAGTTATATGCATATATGCATAACCCATGGACACAGCCAATAACGGGGTGAAGGCCTGGGGAGAGGGTGGGAGCGAGGTGGAGGGGGCCAATTGGGGGGAAAATGGGACACCTGTAATACTTTCAACAATAAAGATAAATTAAAAAAAAGAAAAGAAAGACTTTAATTCCACAGTTGATATGCAAGGTGAACGGGCATGTGTGTATTAGGAGGACTGCATGCTGCCTCAGTTACGCTGTGAGTCTGAGTGTGGCATTGATGGGAGAGGGATATGACACTCCGCCATTAGGGGAGTTATGGGGCAGCTTAGGGCTTTGTGTGTCTGAGAGTGAGAGGAGATGGTGGTCCTGAGAACAGATCCACTAATTTATGCAATGAATACTATTGAGCCTCAGAGTCAGGCCCCAGCCTCTAGACCACACCATCCAGGTTGGGTGTGTCCTCTGTGGATGGGGCTCAGGTACTGGGTGGAGCAGCAGTCCTGTATCTGCTATATGCCAGGTTTAACACTGTGCCCTCCAGTGGTAGGGCCCTCTGATGTTACTCAGAGGGACCATGGATCATCTCATCTTAGTTCTAACCCCCAAGAACATCACCTTCTGGCTCTCCCCCAGTCTTTCCTGGCCTCTTGTGTCACCCTTTATTGGTGACTCCCCTATTCCCCATCACCCACTCACCAGCATGGACTTGGAGCAGCACCGGGTCACTGAGTTTGGAGAGGTTGGTCTGACATGTGTACTCCCCACTGTCATTGACTCTGGCCGATGAGATGACATAGCTGGAGTTCTGGTTTGGCAGGAGGTTTCCATTGTGCCACCACCGTGTGGAATCATGCCCGTTGGTGTGGGTCCCCTGGCACCTCAGAGTTACATTGTCCTTCTCGAGCAGCCTGTCCCATTCTGGGTACAGGGACACCACAGCCTTCCGGAGATCTTCTGAGGAGACAAGGGAATGTGGGTGAGGGCTGGGGATGAGCGTCCCCCACCCTGCATTCTGGGGGGCTCCACACCAGAGTCCACCCTGTAAACCCACAGTTGGCAACTCTGCCTTAGTCTGTGACTCAGTCTTAGAGCATCTTGTCTTGGAGGCAGTTAGCCCCATTCTTGGTCTCTCTCTATGTTGAGGAAAACTGGCCAGAAAAGCATAGGGCTAAGCCCCAGTGTGTTGGGGCAATTGCCCCAGCCAAGCCCCCTACCCGCTGTTGCCATGGCCCATGCCTAGTGTCCTTACGGGCCTCACTTGATTAGTCTGACACCTTGAAGCAAACTCACCAGCTTGGGTGCCTGATGAAGCTGCAGGAAAAAAGAATGAAACAAATATTGAGCACAAGTGGACAGCGGGTGCCTGCAGTGAGGGCTGAGCTTGGACTCCCCTGCCCACCCTGGCCCAGAGCCCGTGTTGCCAGGAACCGGGATACGTAGAGTGGCCAGCCGTCCAGGGACCTGCACTCTGGTCTCCAATGTCTGTGCTTCCTTCCCTCCTCCCTGCCGTCCACCCAAATCCCTGTTTTCAGCACCACTCCCTTACTCCTTGGTCCCTGTTCAAACTCCCAAATTAAGGATACGCATTGAAATTCCCTGAATGAAAGCCTAAAAACAACCTCAACCCAAGTCCCCTGGGAAGAGTAGAGATTAAAAGTCTTAAAGAGGAACCTGGAATGTCACAATGGAAGAGACATACTCTTCCATACTCTTCAACTTACAGACAGGGAAACTGAGGACAGAGACGTCACAGTCCCCCTTCACCTTCGGATGGTGCCCAAGTCAGAGCCAGCATTCCCCTTGTCTCTAGCTCCTAAATGGTTTGTCCTAGGAGCTAAATCTAGGGCTGTAGACATGAGAAGGGTCCCATCCGTGGCTTGATCCCTGGACATCCTGAGTGTCTCCCTCAGCGGGGACCCTGACTTACCCAGAAGCAGCAGGGCTGCGGTGAGTAGCAGCTGCCACATGCTGGCTGTGAGGATGAGTGAGTCACCAGACCTTGGAGCCCTGCGGTGACCTAGCTAACTTGAGAGAGGAAGTTGAACAGCCTTGCCCTGTACCCCACTACCCAATAGGTTCCTTTTTCTGGTAACATCATTGATTCCTGATCAGAACTCGAACAAGTGAGCCCTGGGTGGGGGGCGGGGAAGAGCTTGGAGGAGAAGCTGAGGTGGGTGTGTCCCTTTGCCCCACGTGGGCCTGTGCTGAGCACCTGGTGACAGCCTGTGGGGCACCCTCAGAAATCTCAGGACATTTTTCCCACCCAGGGCTGGGTCCATTCAGCACCAAGAAGGGGAGAGCTTGGCCTAGGGGACGGGCTGAGGGTGTTCCCTGAGGCTCTCTAGCTCCGTCTCAGGCCTCCCTCCTGCCTGGCCGCCTACATGGAGAGCAGGCATTTCAATCTTCAGACCCTACCGGTGTCCCTCCCCCTAATATCACCTCCACCACTTTCTTTCAAAATTAAAAACGCCTATGCCGTGGGATCTGTAATCCACAGGAGCTTCTAACTTTCTGTGTGAATTTGATCACAAGGTTCCTGCTGTCTGTGAAAAGAAACCCTGGCCATGGAGGAGAAATGGGCCCTGGAGTTATTTTAACAGCTCAGGTGAGAGGTAGAGTTTCTCTGTTAAGGAAGTGGGCCTGCACTGGAGAGGTGGGAAGCAGGTAGAATGGGCAGGATGTGGGTGAGCAATTGGCCAGGAGGGGTGGCAGAGGCGGGGTCTGGGCAGTGCTCAGCCTCCACTCAGGAGGATGGTGTCCATCTCATGGGCGTGCGAACAGAGGGGGAGGAGCAGGCTTGGGGAGGGAGAGAGTGGTGGGGTTGGAGGCGGTTGTGGTGATTCAGGTGAGATGTCAAGTAGGCAGCTGGACACATGGCTGTGGAATTCAGGAGAGAGGTCTGGACCAAAGACAAGTTGAGGAGGCACCAACACGGTTGATGTTTTAAACTTTCAATAAAAGCTTTAGGTCCTTTCCCAGGAAAAAATGCAAATGAACACACCATTTTCCCTGTAACTCAAGAAACTCCCTGTGAGGCCCACCCAGACGCCATAGGTGCGGCAGAGCGGGGGTGAGAGCTCTGTGCCCGTGGAGGGCTGGAGAAAGGGGAATGGGGGGGGGGCAGGGGCAGGAACTTGGCTCATGGCAGCAGTCACAGCGTGCACCAGAGGGAGTTGCTGACACTGCAGATCGAGGAGAAGGGGCTGCCAGGAAAACAGAGGGGAGCCCAGAGGCCCCAACTTCAGGGAGGGAGAAGTCACTGTTCAAAACAGGAAACACTGTAGAAAAGTCCAGTGTGGCCATCTGGGGCTAGGGTTGGGACACAGAAGCTGTTAACTTTTGGTTGAAGGCTGAGTAGAAATAAAAGAGTTTTTAATGAATTACCAGTCTGTGTAAGCATCTCTATTATGAGGGCGCAGGGAGCCGTGTCTGGCCGCCCAGGAGCCCCTGCCCTTGTACTAGCACCTAGGTCTTCCTGGGGGACCCTTCTGTGAGCAGCCTCAATAGAAAGTGGTGATGGCCTTCACTGTAGAAACCAAAGGGGCTAGATCTCCCTTTTCCCACCTCGAGCTAGTGTGATGGGCTAAACTCTGTCTCCCCCAAATTTACATGTAGAAGTCCCAACCTTCAGGACCTCAGAATGTGACTGTATTTGGAGATGGGGTATTTAAGGAGTAATTAAGTTAAAATGAGGACATTAAGGAGGGCCCTAATCCAGTAAGACTGGTGTCCTCCTAGGAAGAGACACAAACCTCCTAAGACACAAACATGCCCAGAGGGTCGACCATGTGAGGACATGGAAAAGACGGCCATCTGTATGCTGAGGAGAGAGGCCTTAGGAGAAACCACCCCTGACAGCACCTTGATCCCAGACTTCCAGCCTCCAGAACTATGGAAAAATAAGTGTCTGTTTCAACTCTGTTGGCTGTGGTGCTTTGTTAGGGCGGCCAAAGAGCAGCCGTGTGATCTGCTCTTGGCCAGTGTGCCTCCTCCAGGTTGCTGAGTCCCAAAGGCCGGGCACGGGACTTAACTTACAAGGGAGGGAGATGGTGGTCACAGCAGTGGGATCGGCTGACCTGCCTCCAGATTACACCCAGTAAATTCCTTTCCTTTCCTACTATATCAGATTCTGAAACACTTGCTTAAATCAAGACCCTGAGTGATATCATGGGAGAGGAAAATCAGAAGCTTCACCTCCTAGAGGGAGATTTTATTTTGTTTTACATGAGAGACTTGAACTTGTTTACAGGTCACAGTGACAAGTGGTGTTGGTTTCCACTGCACAGGACTCCTCGGGAGGCGTGAGCCCACCAGTGTCCAGGGCAGGGGACACAGGCCTCATCTCTTGATGGAGAGAGTGAAGAGTAAGCACCGAGAAGACCTCTGTGTCCTTCCAGATCATTCCCTACACTTCCGTGTTCAGGTAAACACACATCTGCCTGCACATATGTGCATTTTGTCCATTTTGTTGTTCGTGTTTACATATCACATTACATTACACAACACAAACACACGCCACTCAACGTTTTACACATTTTTTAAAAATTGGAGAGCAAATGCTAAAAATATTTTTGAGGAATGTGTGGAAAGGAAGAATAGTGTCGCCCCCGACTTTCTTGCGTCTGAGACTGCATGTTTGCTGGGACCCGCTCTGGTCACGGAGTTCCGTCTCAGTGACTGTCAGCTAGAGTAAGGAGGACCCCCACCCCCCATTCTTTAGGCGCATCACTGGCCACAAAGAAATAAATGACTAAGGTCCACAGAGAGGCAAACAGAAATTTAACTGTCTTTTAAGGAAATATTCTACTTGTTCATTTTAATAACAAAATATAGTAACCTCTAAACTACAAATGCAACAGATATCAAAATCATTTAATAGAAGTGTTTACCGTTAGATCTCTGGTAAAATGAGGGAAAGAGCTAGGAAGGGAACCTGCCAGAATAAAAATAGGAGGAAGGAAAAGCTGAGAGGGAGACATGGAGACACTGATGGGGGCAGAAGGCACAGAAGAACCAACCAGGGAAACTGAGGAAGACAAGACCCCAGGATAGAAAAAATACGAAGAAAGATCCTGAGCCTCTGACAGAGTTGGACGTGCACAGGGAATGCACACCCAGAGGCCTGAACAGAGGGACATAGGAAGGCAGTGGCAGGGAAGACGGGAGAAACCGCAAAAACAGGAAGAGACGGGTGGATGCAAATGGGCGAAACCAGGGGGACTTGACATCGACTGTGTGTGACCTTAAGCCACAGCCTGTTTACTGTGGCTGTAGTCACTAAAATAACACAGCCTGTTGAATGTAAGACCTTTCCAGCACCCTATCTTGTTATCTCACCTCAGGACACATGTAGATTCTCTGCCCCCCAAACTAGAAAAATTTTAAAGTTTCAAAAGGAGAGTGTTGGTGAGGTGTTACCGGAAAAATACCAGTTGAGGAGGAAGTAAGTCCAGATTCTGGTTTCGGTCTGACAGTTAGGTGTTCAGCCACTTCTGTTCCGAGAGCCCTTTTCCTCGTGTAAGTGAGGTCACTGGGCTAGGCTGTGTTAATGTCTTTCCATCTCAAATGTTCTATGGTTCTGAATGCTGGCTTCCCATGGAAGTTTTGAGGCTTTGCAGAAGGCAGTAGCTTCTGTCATCTACAAATCCCAGTGAAAGCCAATGGACAACATTTGGGAGCCATAGAGATTTTCTAGCAGACCCAGCAACTTGCTCCATCTAGGATTTAAAGTTAATTCTAAATTATGAAACTCATGCTTTCACTCATATGCCAACTAGACAAAACCTTCTAGGAAGACAGAAAGTAACAAAAAAGAAACTTTGGTTTTGAGCAGGAAATGGAGGTGCTGGTTGTGTTGAATGGTCATCAGTGACATCCCACTAGAGGCAAGGGGAAGTTTGGCTGCACCAGTCCCAGGCCCCCTCCCCTCTTCCTAGTCCCCCTCCCCCTCCTTTCCTCTCAGTCCCCCTTCCTCTCCTCCTCCTCCCAGTCCATCTCCTCCTCCATCTCCTCCTCCATCTTCTCCTCCATCTCCTCCTGCATCTCCTCCTCCATCTCCTCCATCTCCTCCTCCATCTCCTCCTCCTCCATCTCCTCCATCTTCTCCTCCATCTCCTCCTCCATCTCCTCCATCTCCTCCTCCGCCTCCTCCTCCTCCATCTCCTCCATCTTCTCCTCCATCTCCTCCTCCATCTCCTCCTCCATCTCCTCCTCCATCTCCTCCATCTCCTCCTCCATCTCCTCCTCCATCTCCTCCATCTCCTCCTCCATCTCCTCCATCTCCTCCTCCATCTGCTCCTCCATCTCCTCCTCCATCTCCTCCTCCACCTCCTCCATCTCCTCCATCTCCTCCATCTCCTCCTCCATCTCCTCCATCTCCTCCTCCGCCTCCTCCATCTCCTCCTCCATCTCCTCCTCCATCTCCTCCATCTCCTCCATCTCCTCCATCTCCTCCATCTCCTCCTCCATCTCCTCCTCCACCTCCTCCATCTCCTCCTCCATCTCCTCCTCCATCTCCTCCTCCTCCATCTTCTCCTCCATCTCCCCCTCCTCCATCTCCTCCTCCATCTCCTCCTCCATCTCCTCCTCCATCTCCCCCTCCTCCATCTCCCCCTCCATCTCCTCCTCCATCTCCTCCTCCATCTCCTCCTCCATCTCCTCCATCTCCTCCTCCATCTCCTCCTCCATCTCCTCCTCCTCCATCTCCTCCTCCATCTCCCCCTCCTCCATCTCCTCCTCCATCTCCTCCATCCCCTCCTCCATCTCCTCCTCCATCTCCTCCATCTCTTCCTCCATCTCCTCCTCCTCCTCCATCTCCTCCTCCTTTTTACCAGACTTCACTTTTTTGCTGAAACCATGTTTGTTTCAAAATGCACACACATGATCTAATATATTCCTGCCAACATTTAATGACCTCTGACCCTCAGCTTCATGCCCACTTCTGGTTAACCGCAGAGAAGACTATTGTGTCCTTCTGGGACACATTTGTCCTCATGTAAACACACATCCACTTGTACATATGTGTATTTTGTTCATGTTTTGTTGCTTATGTTTACACATTTTATTATGTGATTTTCAGCAACTTTATTTTTTATAACAGTCTCCCACACACAGGCACACAAATGCACACACCACTCAACATCTCTAACATTTTTTTAAATGAAAAAAAAAAAATGCTACAAAACTTGTGAGGAATCTGTGGAAAGGAAGAGCGACTTTTGCCTCCTTAGAAGACTTGGGTCATGCCATCAGCACCAGAACAAGGGCCTTTCTTACACTGAGGTTGCCTGCCCATGGTTATTTCTCCCTCGCTCCCTGCTAGTGGAACATGATTCTGTTCAGCTACATGGTGGCTGTGAGCTTTAGTGATGGCTGAACCTTTTCCCAGCCCCAGGAGGTGACTTTCGTTTACCTTAAGTCAGTGATTCTCAAATTTGAGCTGCATCAGAGTCGTCTGGAAGGCTTGTTAAGGACAAGTTGATGGGCCTCACTCAGGTTTCCTGGTTCTGGTAGGGCCTGAGGATTTGCCTTTTTAGCAAGTGTCTGGGTGATGCTGCTGGCCTAAGGACCACACTTTCAGAACCAATGTGCTTGCCAGTGATTGACGTAGGACTGAACACGTGATACGTTCTGGACAGCAAACCCTCAAGGGCAACCTGCTGTGGGGATTCTGGGGCACAAGAAGTAATAAATCCCCTGCCAGGTTTGGGACATGGTGATGTTTAAGGATGTGATGCTTGGAGCTGCTGCCGTCATCTTGCTTCCATGAGGGAAGTGGCTGACGTGCTAATGACAGCAAAGCAAAGACAAGGAATAATCTGAGTTACTAAAGGCATTATTGTGCTACAGGTTACCCAACCCTGGAGCTGCCTTATATTCAGACAACTTTACATGCGAGATAGCAAAATATTTTTTCTCGTGTAAGCAATGGGAGTGGAGTTTTCTGGAACTTGCTGCAGAAGTCGCCTGATTCATGCAGCTCTCTCTTAGTGCCCAGGGAGCTCAGCTGACAGAGAGACAGAGCAATTTATCTAAAGCCAGATTTTGTACATTTTTAGGTTGTTTCTAATTTTCATTATTTTCAATAGTGCTGCAAAGGCCAACAGTATTTTTTTTTTTTAATATATCTTTATTGATTTCAGAGAGAGGAAGGGAGAGGGAGAGAGAGAGATAGAAACATCAATGATGAGAGAGTCGTCATTGATCAGCTGCCTCCTGCACGCCCCCTACTGGGGATCAAGCCTGCAACCCCGGGAATGTGCCCTGACCGGGAATTGAACTGTGATCTCCTGGATCCTAGGTTGATGCTCAACCGCTGAGCCATGCCCGGCCTGGCCAACAGTATTTTTAAAAAATATATTTTAGTGTATTCCCAAAGGTCATTTTCCCAGAAGTAAAATTACAATGTCACAGGTATATACATTTGTAAGCTTTTGATAGTATTTCCACATTTCTTTCCAAAAGAACTGTTTGAATTTACTCTCCACCAGGAAGTCTATGAGAATCCACTGAACCACATTCTCTTTCTGAATCTTAGGTGACTCAGCCGGTGAGAACTGGGGTCCCACATTATATTTGCATTTCCTTGATTGCTAGTGTGTCCAGATGGTCCCTGGGTATTTATTTACCAGTTGCATTTTCTGTATGAGGAGGGACGCTCTCAGAATAGCGTCTACACACTGAGACAGTTCATGCCAGTTTGACTACCTGATTTTGCATGTCTTTGTTATATCCTGGGGGCAATAGTTCAGGTTTGGATACTCTGAGTTTGGGGTGCCTGTGGCACATAGCAGTGGTGGGTTCAGGACCAGCTGGGTAGCTGGGAAGAGAAGTTGGGTTAGAAGTAGACACAGACTAGAGCTGAACTGTGCTTGGAAAGCCGATGGAAGCCACAAGAGTGGTTCCTTCATTGCTGAGAACTTCAGGTAGGTCTATTTCCAAGAAGATAATTTTGAATCACTTAGAACCTCACTTGTCCTTCAAATGTCCTTGTCAAATATTTAGTTGCTACTCAGCAGGGGGCAGCGTCCAGCAGCTCTCAGCATGTTTGCCTTAGGATGGTGCCTCTCCTCCTGAGTCTCACCCAGGGATGCACAGAGACCCAGGTACCAGTATGCGTACAGTTCAGGGTCACAGGCCATAAATGTTGGGATCTAACTACTCGTTTTCTACTACACCTTCAAATCCACCCTCACTACTGAGGGCCTAAAGCCAGGCTGTATATGAATGAAGCAGGTCTCGACTGCTGAATGGCACCGTCTGAGGCCAAGAGTAACCCAAGCCGAAGAGCAGAGCAAGTGGCTTATAGCCAGAGCGTCCCCACTCCTCCTGGCTCCTGAACCTGCCTCTCACTCTTCCCATGTTAAAACACTCCGATCTTTAGTTTTCTTGAAAAATGAGTACCTTGCCCACTTTGTTACAACAGAGGGCAGTAGAGAGCAGCAAACAGCCTACATTTCTCAGCCAGAAATGAACAAAACAAGCCAGTCCATTGCAATATCCCAATGTCAAGGTGCGCAAACTGTGGCACAACGGACTTCCTGTGTTCAGGAATGGGGGAGACCTCTGTGGAGGCAGGACAGCCCTGGAGAGTCCGTTGCACTTAGACTCCCCCTCCTCTTGCAAGCAAGAGTTTAGTTGTGTGTGATTTATGGAAGAGTTTATGGAGAAGGTGTTGGGTCCTGAAGAATGTGTATGAGTTGGCAAGATAGCTTTGTTAACAGATAACAGTGTGGGTGAAAACACTGCAAATTAGAGTGATTATTGTGGATGAAAAGGGGCCATATGCTAACCAGACAAGCTCAGGGAGGGCCTGCATGGTGGCTTTGCAAACTCAGAGACCTAAAGGAACCACAAGGATGGTATGAAATTAAAACTTTTTTAACTAAAAGCAGTCTATGGTGGGTAGTTACTCCCTAAGGCAGTATTTTTCCCTAACAAAGGTTAATTTTCACCTTAACTAAGCCTGTCGGTTGTCTTTTTGCATCTGTGATAACATACCTGATTAACATGCCTTTGCAAAAACAAAGTACTTTTCCTTTTTCTGGACCCCTCAAAGCACAGGCACCACTCTGCAGAGGCCACAAATCCCCTAATTATCATTGTTATCATGTTAACTGTTGACTGTTAACTATCCTGCACCCACCTAAGTAAAAGAAGTGTGTCTATCATTTTACTTTTTATCCAACCCCAGAGGTTTCCCCACTTTGCTTTCTCCCGCCTCCCTAATCTACCACCAATGGATTTTATGTAACCCACTTACGTCTCATCTCCTTTTTTGATTGTAATCTATAAAGCAAGGTGCAAAACTGCCATTCTTGGGGCATTGTCTCAGTCCATTGAGATTCTGCTTCCTGGCATGTGTTGACAGTTTGGCTCAAATAAACTCACAAAAATTCTTCACAGGTTTGAATGTTTCTTACGTTAACATTACTGATATGTAAGTGTTGGTGGTGAAACGGCATCAGGTATTAGACCAGTGAGTCAGACTGGAATTTGGTTCAGCAACCTGGTTATTTGAGCACTGGTTATGAAAGAATTTAGAGCCAAGACTCAAACTATAAGAGAAAATGTATTTGGAAAGTCGCAGAGGTAGAAGTGAGCCGTTGAAGAAATGGGTTCAGGAAACAAGTTGCAGAGGCAGAAGAAGGGCCCTGCCAACTTAGGAGAAAGAGAGAGGCAAGGAAAACGTGGCTGGGGGAAGGGAGTGGGGAAAGGTGAGGGCATGCTCCATAGAGAGAGCCTGTCTTGAGGGAATTCATCTGGAGGTCTCAAGGGATGATCCCAATAGAATATTCATCAGCTTTCGGGGTGTGCTTTTTCAGGACTGTGGTCTCCACTGATTGGTCAGCACCAGGGCAGGTGATCATTGGTCAGTGCAGCTGGTCTCCCATCAGCCATGGCATCGTTTGTCTGGTTTTGCTGCTTTTCTGGGCCTGGAGCTGAAACATAGCTGAGGCCTGGATGTATTTGATGTGGGTCAGAACCTCACTGTCCTGGGTGCTGAATGCTTAAGGGCCATTCTCTGGCCCCCTTGTTCATTCCTCCTCCAAGGGAGTCTAACTCACAAGACTAGCAACATGCCGGGGGAGGAAAGGTAAGGGGAGGGTCCAAACCGCATGACCAGCCATATGCTGGGGGAGGAAAGGTCACCCTGGGGTGAGGTCCTTGTGTTCCCAGTTTAGCCCGATGCTAGGCACCCAGGGCTTTACACCCTGGTGACCTCCTGTACCTGGCCCACTGTCCTTGCTCTGCTCATGTCTGTGTAACTTCCTCCCACAGTAGGATGTCTTCTGGTTCATGTGTCCCTCCATTTTTTCTTGAGCTGTAAAGTTAGGAGGTTTCTGTCTAGAAATGGTGTGTTTTAAACACCCTTATCAAAACCAACTGAGAGTGGGGCCCAGTTATGATTAGAGGACTATGTGAGCAGGAGCCAGGCTGCGGTGGGGCTTTTCTAAGTGTCCTTCTCACCACCAGTTCAGTTTGAAATCTTTCCTTGAGCTTAGCTTTCACCACTGCCTGATGCTGTTTTCCTTGAGGCTGTGCTGTTTGAAACACAAACATGATTTTCATTTTGTGACTGCCCCAACCTTTCATGGTGCAAGCTTGCCTCTCTGAGCTGCTGTGCTCTTCAGCATTTTATCACGGTTATGTTATTAGTACCTGGTATTCAGACCTACCCTGCAGCTGACCTGCAGATGTGTCTGAAAGCAAAGCCCTTGTGGTTAATATTTTGGCTCTATAATCCATATTCATTTTTTCTAGCACTCACACTTTGCCTCAAGTTTTAATTTCAGTCACAAATGCAAAACTCCCTTCTGCTCCTGATGTAGGTGACGGGCAGGACACATCTGTGCTGTTTTTGTCTGTCTCCTGTCTGTATCTGTCCTCCCCTTTGTCATGAGAGTTCCTCAGGAAAGAGACTCCTGTCTCCTCATATTTCCTTTCTCCCCCTTCCCTGCACCACGTCTCTTACTGGCATGGGGTCAATATAGGGTTGAGCCCTGGGTGCCGACTGACTCACCGTCTCTGGTTAGCCCCTGCCCCTTGGGTGTCTTCTCCCTTGCTCAGCATCTGGTGCCTTTGCCAACCTCAACATCCTTCCCTCCAGTGGTTCAGAAAGACTTAGCTTCACTTCTGCAATCCTGCCAGGGTCCAAACTTTCTCCAGCCTGCCCATCTACACTGCACCTTTGCAGGGCAATCTCCTTCTGGGGCCTCCACTAAGACGGGGCACAGGAAAGAACAGATGCGAAGCTGGGGACTACCACTCTCTCCTTATACAAAATAACTTTCCCTTTTCTAGACTGATAAACTGAGGGCCCATAGAGACTTTTCCATAAAGCTCCTCAACCAGCCACAACACTACCTTTGAAATTTGCACCATTGCTCAACTGCTTTGGGCAGAGGACCCCCTCCCCCCCATATTCACATTCCTATCCCTTTAGGGTCGGTTCTTCTCTAGCGATCTGCCAATCAATGCACAAGAGGAACTGGTGGTGGGAACTTGGTGTGGACGAGATTTGTTCCAAACTGGGTCTGGATCCACCACACTTCCACCTGTCTGTGATCCCTCGTCCTCCAGTACTTCTGTTCTGAAGACCTGACTCTTCTGCTTGCTCCCCTGGGGGCAGCATGCCTGTTCCCTCCTGGCACAGCACCTGTCTTGGAGAGCACTCGGGGTGACCTATCTCTGTCCCCACCTTCTTCCTGTGCGTTGCCCTGGGGAGCAGCATGCCTGTGTCTGACCTGGGATCCTAGCTCTCTCCTGTCCGTGCAGGTCGTGGAAGACTGGCCACACTCACCCTGATAATTATTATTGAAGAGATGATAGAATCTGGAGTCTGAACTGGGTAAAACTGGAAATGAATCAATGCTTATCTTCATTAACATAAGGTTAATGAGCAGGAAGAGCTCATTGTGGAATATTATGCAGCAATAAAAAAGAATGACATCTTGCCATTTACTTGAGACAACACAGATGGACCTAGAGGATATTAAGCTAAGTGAAATAAGTCAGAGAAAGACAATTACCATATGGTTTCACTTATATATGGAATCTAAAGAAACCAACCAGCCAAACCAAAGCAGACTCATAGAAACAGAGAACAAAAGGACAGTTGCCAGAGGGGTAGGCGGTGCATGAAAAAGGTGAAGGGGAATATAGTCAATAATATTGTGAGAGGTTTGCATGGTGACAGATGGTGACCTGAAGTAATGGGGTGATCACAATGTAAGGTATAAAAATGTTGAATCACTATGTTGCACACCTGAGACTAATATAACTAATATAATATTGTATACCAACTATATTTAAATTAAAAAAATTTAAAAAGAAATAAATACAATCAGGTCTCATTTCTCCCTCCCTACCCTGGGCCCTCCGAGATAACCCTCCCTTTGTCACGGGTCTTGGCTTCCTGGGAAGCAGCCCTTCTCTCCTAACCCTTTTCTCTCCTCTCATCGAAGCTCAGTATCCCCCAGCTCTGAAACTGAGCAGTGAACAAATCTGCACTCTGAAGTCAATGGCCACAGAGCTCAGAGCATCTGCATTTCTGAAAAAGTTGTTAAAGGTGACAGCGCTGTCCCACAAGATATGAATTCCCAGGGGACATGAGTCTCCAGGCAGGCTCTGGTGGACACCTCGCGCAGCCCTTCTTCCCCCTGCGGTCGGCTTCCCGCCCAGGCTTCCTGCTCCTCGGGGGTCAGCAGCAGACTGCGGTGTTGCCGAGGGTGGCTCAGCTCTGGAGGAAGTGGCTAGAAGGAGGAAATCTTAGGGTGGACTCATAAAGCAATCATGGGAATCCACTGGAGGGTGGCTAGGGTACAAAGAGGAAGAGAAACAACACCCAACCAAGCAGAAAAGAGAGAAAAGAGCCCCTTGTGAAGCAAGTGGCTGGAATCTCAGGGAGTCCAGAGCTGGAGCCATTTGAGTTGATGGTACATATCTGCTCTTCTCAAAGTGATGCTTAAACACCAATCCCACTGGGAACATTGGGCCAGATTCTCCTAGTCTTTAATGACAATAAACACTAAATTTATATGTCAGCTTCTGGTTAAGAATTGTTAAAAACAAGACAACAGGCCCAACCAAAATGGAGTCACCTATGCTAAGTAAGCCCCACGTCATCAAACCTAGACTTAGTTACAGTTTTGACTTTCTCCGAAATGGAACCTTACACAGGTCTATCAGGAATCGCCTGATCGGACTACTTAGGTGTCTGCCTGACACAGCCCTGCCAGCCCCTAAGGGAATGTGGCCTCACCATAACCAGTCTCTCTGGCCTGGCGTAACTTTCTCGCCCTGCTCCTGTCTGCCTATAAAAGTCTCTCATTTTGCACAGCTCCTCAGAGCCAGACTGAATGCTGCTGGACTCATGAATCATTGAATAAAGTCAGTAAGATCTTTAATTTACTCAGTTGAATTTGTTTTTAACAGCATCATTCATAGGTTTTGTCATTAATATTCATGAGACCGTTATAAGGTAAATATTAATGTAATCTCCACTTTAAGACCAGCAGCAAGGCTTAGAAAGGACGGCTGAAACATCTAGGGACACACGGTGGGGACGGGGCAAGGCCCTTGGCCGGCTCTATTTCCAAACTCCTGCTCTTAACCACTGGGCTTTTTTGATTTCTGAATTAGTCATATCTTTCCTACCTCCTGACATACATGTTTTAAATCAAGCTGTCCCTTTCAAAGAACTCTCTTTTCATAGGCATATTCCAGTTTTCAACAAGTAGCGTGCCCTGTGCTTGTGTTCATTTCTTTTAGAAATGCCTCTTGTGTTTAGGTCGATTTTGTTCGTTTTTTAGTCTTTTCCCAACTGTCATGGGAAGAAGAGACTACTGTTTCTGTTTTGGTTTTGGAGGGGAGGGAAATAATTTTCCCTCTACCCCTCTAGGGTTTTGGCTGAGACCCCCCTGCCCCATAAAAGACAGATTGAAAAACAATTTAAATAACATGTATGCCTCCTGTATACCTGGGAGATAACCAGGAAAACCAAGTAACTCCCCCAAATGGCCAAGCCACCACCTTAAATACTATCTTCAGCTAAAGACAAAAGAAAGGTGTGTTTTTTGGGGGTCCAGTTTGGGGACGTTATCAAGAAAAGCACAGCAGAGGGTGAGTTGTTACGCTGACTTAAGTCTGTGCCTTCTCCAACGATGATAAGAGTTTTCTTGTGAGTTAGAGTCACCTTGGTACAGAGATGGAAGCTTACCTTGTCAGTGTCTCTCACAGCAGGTGCTCAGGGCATCTCCTGTGTCCGCTGTTCTTAGAAATAATCACACCAAAGAAGCACATCTGGGGTCCGCATATTCTGCTCCCTCCACACCCGACCACAAGCAGCTAATTCAACTTTCTGATAGTGCAAAAGTGTGTGCTACAGCCACTTAAACAATGTCTTTGCCATGCATCTGCTTTATCTGCAGGACCGTCTTTGCCCAACTCCTGCTGGTGGGGGGTTCCTAAGCCCTTCCGTTTGGCACTGCCCTGTTGCAGTTAATTATTGCTCAAATAAACTCCTAAAAATTGTATTACACCTCAGCTTATCTTCTAAGTTTCTTGATGTGCAAATGAGGGTGATATAACTTACCTTTCAGGTATTAAAGATAAAACATGTAAGGTGCCTCCTCCCAGTAGCATTCATGCACTCACACAGTAAGTATAAATTTTGGTCTCTTGGTGTGTTTATTGCTCTATGCCATTGTTTTATCAAATGGCAAAACTAAACAATTAAGGAATGACTTCGATGTCCTATATTCAAGGAAAAGCCATCCATGGGTGGGAGGACCACAGAGCCTCTCAGGCAGTGGAGCCCTCTTCCGGGGGGTTTGGGGCAAGAGCAAGTTTTATGGGCAGTTGGAAGAGGTGACTGGGACATGAGGTGTGGCTGGCCAGCAGGTCCTGTTTTGTAGGGTGGGGTGAGGTAGCTGACACAGCTGGAGCACTGAGGTTGGTGAACATTAGGTCCTCCAGAGGTGTTGCCTGTGAGTGTAAGCTGACTTACTTTAGATTTGGGATGTGGGCTGGGCCGCCAGGTTGTCTCCGTGCTGTGGGTCCTGATTTATGTTACGAATTGACTTTATCAATTCCCCCACTTTGATCAATCCTCAGTGAGAATACTGGCAAAAATTTAAGGTATTAGCACCCTCTGAGCTACTGCTTTCTGTTGGTGTGGGAGCCAGGTTGGGTCTTGGACTGAGATTCACAGGTTAGAATATCAAGATCTCGGTCCCTTAGTTGGCTGTTTCCTTCATCTTGTTTTTGGTGTTATAGGCAAAGGGAGGTCATTTGTCCGGCCACCAGTGGCTTCATGCCTGCATTTAAAGCTTTTGAGAGAATGCAGTGCGTCAGGGAGGCCACTAGAATGACCGTAAGCAGAATAATGCCCAACGGGTAGAGGGCACCCCAAAGCCACAGCCCCCCAGCCCTAAACAACTTAGATCAAAGAGGTCAAACAAAAAGCCCATTGAAAATGTCATTTTCTTAAGCCAAGTGGCCGAGGCTCAGTTTCTCCAGAACTGTGAATCCAGGGCACCAAGCGGTGTTTTCCACAGCACAGCCGCTTCCCTGCTCAGCCAGAAGATAACCAAGGGCTTTCCTTTCATAAGAACAACGTTGGTTGGGGAGTGTTGGGATTTGGGGGGAGGGGCAGCGACTTTTGGCTCATGAATGCCTCCTGGTAATTCCCTCTAGAGTCTGTGATGTAGGCTGAGAGGTGCAGCCCGGTTTGCATGTGCACAGTTAGCTCTGACCACAGATCCCCAGCATTTTCATCTATTCGTCCCCAAGCGTGAGGGGCACTAGTCCTACACAGAGGGAGATGAGCCCTCAAACAGGTGGTGCTGGCGATGGGAAGAACAGGACAGGGTGATCTGCCAGGGCTCAGAATGGAAATAAGGACAGCGTGGGAGGACTGCAGGACTTCACAGGCACTGTTCTCCTGATTTCTTTCTATTGGTTGTTAATTGGAGGGAGGAAGATTGACTGTCTGGTCAGGGTTGGGGAGCCTGGCAGGTTAGAGAAGGGCCTTCACTTGGTCTAGAGAAACTGGAAACCGGGGAGACGCTTGTAAAAGGTAGAATGACAGGGTCTCAGCATCATGGACCAAGCAGGGACTTTGGTGACAAAACCAGTGATCAAATAGGTTTCTGCTTGCGTGAGAGCCTTGGAAATGCCAATGGCAGCTTCCAAGGAGCAGAGAGAAGCCTGGCGAAGCAGCTCTGGCAGACTCCTGCTACAGAGTCAGGGGTGGGGGCGGTCTGCTTCTGACTCCAGCAGCTTCTCCTCCTGTGACCTTGATTTTGAGGTCTCCAGAGTTTGTAGAGGACCCGAAGTCAGGTGGTGCCCTCTTCATTTGTGACCTATGAATGCCAGGTGGACACCTTACAGTCTATGTGGGTGGTAGAGAGCTCTGGGCAGCGTTCTATGAGTCTCACGTTGGCAGAAGACAGAGTAAAAGCAATGACTGTCTGTCAGTGACAAAAGACTTAAAACACCCTTGGATACAGATCCAAGTTCTTCACTGAAAGTCAGACAAGGGCTGGAGGTGGCTTGGGGACGGGGGTTGGACGGGCCGGCAGCGGAGCCGGTGGCGGAGGCTGGGCTGTGGAGGCTTCTGAAGACTGCGGGTTTTGATGTCATTTCCTTGAGTATTACAGTGTGCTTCCTGAGAGGGCATTTGGGAAACAGCCCCAGTGGGGATGCCAGAGCAAGGCCTGTTCTGGGGTGCTGAAGGCGAACATGGGGCAAGGAGGATGAGGGGAATAAACACAAGAAGGAAATGGGTCCGGTGGACACCGCCCTGGCGAGGTGCCTCGCCAGCATCCAGACCCTCTTTATCTCCCAGCAGCCCCGAGTGCAGTGCTTCTCAACCGAGGGGACATTTCTGTGCCCACAACTGGGGGTGTCGCTGGCATCTAGAGGCCAGTGGTCTGCTAAACACCCGACAAGGTACAGACAAGTCCTCCAAACAGGAGTCATTTGGCCCCAAATGTCAATAGTCCCAAGGCCGAGAAATCCTGCTTGGGGGGTCTTCATGTTTACGGGGCGGGAACCTGAAGTCTTGGGAAGCTGCCTGGCATCCACGCTTAGACGCGCAGGCAGGGCGGGCTGTGCTCGGGATTTTGGTGCAGGATGGGTGGGTAGGAGCAGGATGAGGGAGGGCCAGGGCCGTCCTCCTCTTGCCCTAGCACACCTCTCCTCCTGTCCCACGCCCCAGAGGGGGCCGTGGGCTATGACCAGGAGGGCAACCCAGTGATGGTGGGCCGTCCCGGCCATCACTGATTTCAGGAGGGGTCTGTCCCCGTGCCCCGGCCTCCAGGTGTCACTAGAAGCATGACAAGACTGCCACACTCTTCGGAGTCACCTTTTCTGAAGAAACAGACAGATAGGAGGTCCCCAGCTCCTCTTTCTCCCAGGGCCCAGGTGTGGCCCCAGAGGAAGAGGAGGGAGCCGTTTCCCAGTTTCTAAAATTTCGGTGAATTTGGAGCTGGGCTGAGCCCGATTCTGGGAAGCCTGGAGTCTTCAGGGAGGGCACTGTCAAAGGAAAGAGCATGAGAGGGAGGGGCTTGTGACAAAGCAACCCTTCTCACTTCTGCTTTTAGATTTCAGAGCTGGCTGTCCTCTGGGGTGCGGCCTTTTAGCCTCCAGAGGAGCCTGCACTGGCCAAGCTGGTGCCCTGAGCCACTGCTTTGGGAGGCGATGGGGGTCCCCTCAGTCCTGCCCCCCCCTGCAGCCAGTGACCAGGCTGGCTGTCCATCCCACCGTCCTTGGGGCCACATGCTACTGTGGACAGCTCTGCTCTTCCTGGGTGAGTCAGGGTCCCAGGAGGGACTGAGAAGCAGGGGCAGGGGCCGGCAGGCCACCTTGGCTGGGGCCGAGCTTGGGAGAGGATGACGGGTGGCGTGGGAGGCATGTCAGGAAAATCAGGCTGATGGAGACCAAGCCCTGACACCCTGCTGGCCTTGGCAAACATCGCAGTGGCAGTTTGAGTTTTTTTAAAGTGTCTTTTGCCTAATCTCACTGGGCATCCAGGTCTCTGACACTCTGCCAGACCCGCATCAGAACCCGCTCCGAGGAAAGCCTAGTGACTGCCGCTCTCCTTCCTTAGAAATGTGTGTTTTCAGGAACTACACCTCAGGGGAAGGCCAGCGTGCTCCCAGACAGCAAGGGGAGGAAGCCCTAAGACACGTGGGGGCTGTGGCCATTCTCTGCACCCCTAAACCCCGCCAGGCAGCAGGCGGCCCTCTGACCTGGTCTCCTCTGAGCTGCACTGCGGCCTGCGGGACAGAGCTCCAGCTCCACCCTCCCGCCCTGCCCCTGGCCCCCTCCTCCTCTCCTCTCCTCTCCTCTCCTCTCCTCTCCTCTCCTCTCCTCTCCTCTCCTCTCCTCTCCTCTCCTCTCCTCTCCTCTCCTCTCCTCTCCTCTCCTCTCCTCTCCTCTCCTCTCCTCTCCTCTCCTCTCCTCTCCTCTCCTCTCCTCTCCTCTCCTCTCCTCTCCTCTCCTCTCCTCTCCTCTCCTCTCCTCCCCCCACCCCTGGGTCCCCCTGCAGCCAGGGCCAGGGTCCCTGCACTTTCTGCTTTTCGGATGCCACAGACGACCTTGCCCAGACACTGACTCACTGCCACATGCGGGCTCTGTTCTAGGGACTGGCCGGCCAGCACAGCCAGCCCTCCTGGCCTCCCTGCTCCCTGCCACCCGCCTGGCTACACTGGGTGAGCACAGGCGGTGCTCACGGCTGTTTGTGGGATGAAGGCATGCTGCTGACTTCCCTCCTTTCTCATCTCTCTCCCGCCCCTCTTCCTCTGTCCCTGGCCGGCCCCTCCTCACTGACCCCCCCGCCAACCCTGCGTGCTCCGGGCTTCAGCTTCCCAACCCCTGCTTCACCTGTGTCAAGTACAATTTCATATCTGCACCTGCTGCTGGGACACGGCTCAGGAAAAACATATTCAAGCTCCAACTGACTGCCTTCCCACAGACACTGTCTTCCCTCCTAACCTTTCCCTAGTCGCCCACCATTGCCCACACCCCATCATGTGCCATCTCTCATCCTGCCTCTTAAATCCCTCTCACGTCCCTTTCTTTTTTCTCTTCTCTTCTCTTCTCTTCTCTTCTCTTCTCTTCTCTTCTCTTCTCTTCTCTTCTCTTCTCTTCTCTTCTCTTCTCTTCTCTTCTCTTCTCTTCTCTTCTCTTCCCTTCCCTTCCCTTCTCCTCTTTTTTAATATACCTTTATTGATTTCAGAGAGAGGAAGGGAGAGGGAGAGAGAGAGATAGAAACATCAACGATGAGAGAGTCATTGATCGAGCCCGCAACCCGGGCGTGTGCCCTGACCGGGAATCGAACCCCGATCGCCTGGATCCTAGGTCGACGCTCAACCGCTGAGCCACGCCCGGCCGGGCCTCACGTCCCTTTCTATCATTACTACAACTTCGGGCTCTCCTGTCTTCCACCGAGAGTCAGTCACTCAGCGAATAATTTCCAGAGCATGGGCAACGAGATCAATGTGGCTACTGCCCTGTTTGAGCTTACATCCTACTGAGGGTGTAGCCACAGGGAACAAACATGGAGCCACGAGTATAGACTGGAAAAGGCCGCCAGGCGTCAACAGGATGCCTCGATAAGAAACCCTGCTGTGGGGAGGTCGGAGGGCAGCGTGATACAGTTTCCTGAGGAGCCGCGTATCAGCTGAGACTTTAAGCGAGATAAAGGTTCAGCCCTTGAGGATGCAGAGGGAGCAGGACAGAGCGGCCAGTCCAGCCAGTACAAAAGCCCAAGTTTGTGGCTCAGCGAGCTCCAGGAAGGGGGCTCGAGAGGGCTCAGGAGGTCAGGAGTGGCCTTATAGATACTGACGCTTTATTTTACGAGCAAAGGGAGGCCATTGGAAGCTTGTAAGCAGGGGCGATATTATCTAATTTGATGTTTAGCTTGTCCAATCTGTTGTCGGGGAGACAAAAGAGTGTGGGGGACAGTTAGGGAGCTGTGGGAGGCCGGCAGGGACGCAGGCTAGTGTGGCGGCCACAGGCACGGAGAGGCGGGCCCAGATCTAAGCTGGGTGGGGCCGGGGGGAGAATAGAAGAGACTGCAGTTTCCAGGCCAGAGAAAGGGGGTAGAAGGGGAGACAGGGAACAAGGAGACTGGGAGAGAAATGGGATGTGTTCCTCCACAGACCAAAGGACCTTTAGTGGACGGGGTGGGCAGAGAATGAAACAGTGATCAGAAGGAGACACGGGGGCAGGGAACAGAGAGAGACGTTTGAATTATACCAAGGGGGGAGGGTCAGGTGAGAGGTCTTTTTATGAAAGACACTGGAATGTACTTATGTTGATGAAAAAGATGCAGCTGAGGAGGAGACACGGGTGATACAGAAGAGAGAAGAAGTAGCAGAATCAAGGGGGTGGTTGGAGAGATGTCCCGGGGCCGAGGTGTGCGGGGCAGCTGCCAGGGAGGGTAGAGGAGCGGCAGGCCGAGGGCTGGGCTGGGGAGGTGAGAGATGCCCCTGAAGGGACTGGAGAGGACAGCACAGTCTGGGGAGAGAGGGAGATGTGAACATCCCCCCCAAGGGCAGCAGAGCCCGCACTAGAGAACAGTGTCGGGATGCAGCTCAGTGTCCTTGGCACTGTGGAGACCACAGGTCTGCAGAGCCACCAGCCTGCCTGCTCGTGCTAATTTCAGCAGAACAGGTACAGGCGTGAGCACAGGGTTGGGGACAGAGCAGGGCAAGGCTGTCTGGGGGATTTGCAAGGTGATTATTTACAGTGATGCATGACTTTGCTTTCTCTCCTACAGTTCCTGCAGCCGGGACCCCTGGTAAGTCCCTCCCCACCTCTCCCTCCCACTGCCCTCTTCCTCTGCTCCCAGACCACACCCAGGCAGAGCAGGCAGGGTAACTGCTCCTCGCCCTGCCTCTGCCTTCCCCTCGTCCCAGGAGCAGGGTGGTGCAGCAGGTGTGCAGGGCCTTCCGCCCTCTGTTCTTTGCTCTGACAGGCACAGATATTGTCACAGAAAATAACTCCTCCCTCTCTCTTAGTCTACTTCCTCTCTTCAAATGCAATCTCTTCAAACGAGCCCAGGCAATTTTAGGTTCAGCCATGTGTTGATAAAACCTCTACTTTGCATGTATCTGAGGGCCCTGGGGCCTGGACAGGAACAGAGAGAACCCAGGGGCTCGGTTATGTGAACTGTGCAGGGCGATTCTCACACTCCCAGGGCCTGAGCCGGGCTCCCTTCCCTGGGCCTGGCCTTTCTCCCTCTTTCCCTTTCCTGGGAGTGGGTGTGAGGACCGGTCTGCCCTAAGGGGTAAAGAAGGACATGCAGTCAGGACAGAAACCCGCACCTGACATCGTGCTGACCTCACCCCCCCACTCTCTTCATCCAGCTCCGGGGAGAGTTTACCCACTGAGTCCAACGCCCCTGTTTACAGGGGGGAAATGAGTCCCCACAAGGGTGTGTGTGTGTGGAGGGGTACCCTGGTGAGGTGAGCCTTTATGTCTATAGTGTGTGTGCTGTGCCCTAAACTTGCTCCTGGCCCTCACCTCTCCTGAGGAACGGTCAGGCTCCCTGTGGGGCCCTGGGCCCCGTGGGTACCTGAGAACCAGGCTTCAGCTGCAGACAGTTCTGGGCGGGCTCTGCTCTTGGTGTTAGCAGCAGGACCACAGGGGCTTCCCTGTATGAGATCCGGGGCTACTTGGCCGGGTTCCGGGGCTGCTTGGCCGGGTTCCTCTGCTCCTCTCTCTGCCCCTCAGCAGGTCTCCCAAAGGCCGTGGTGAGCCTCCAGCCCCCCTGGGTCAATGTGCTCGAGGAGGACAACGTGACTCTGAGCTGCCAGGGGGCCCACAGCCCTGGGGACCACTCCACCCTGTGGTTCCGTGATGGGACCCCCCTCCTGACCCAGGTCCAGCCCAGCTACAGCTTCAAGGCCAGCAGCAAAGACAGCGGGGACTACACGTGCCAGACCGGCCAGACCAGCCTCAGCGACCCTGTGCATCTGGATGTGACTTCCGGTCAGTGGAGGAGGCCGGGAGGGTCTGGAGGACGATGCTGTGGACTCTGCTGACCTGGCACAGGGCTTCTAGGAAAGGGGGTGGCTGTTTTCTGGGAAGCATGACTGTAAGCTGTTGGAAGTAGTTTCTGTCCAGTCATTTCCCCTCTCCCCCCACTCCTTTGCTTCTGTGTGGGTGCCTCGGACTATCTGAGGTTGTTTGGCCTCAGTCCTGATTGAGCAAGAAAGTGACAAGGCCACAGCCAGGCCACCAGGGGGTGAGAGAAGCAGAAGGGAACTCAACTTCACAGAATCCACTTTTCTGGCAGAGGCAGGAGCACAGCCGGGTCCCTGACCCAGACGTTACCAGCCATGGAAACAGGACAAGCTCCTTCCCCAAGTCTCAGTTTCCCCCTTTGCTCAGTAGGGGTACTGACCCCCCATAAGGCTCATTTTCCTGCCCCGCCCTCCATGCATTTCCAGTCCTGACACAGGCAGGCTCCACTCATGTTTGCTGACCCAATGGATGATCTCACACCGCTCCTGGCAAAGAGCAGTCTCCATGCAGAGCAGCTACAGCGACCTACCCTGAGGACAGCACCGCTCACCACCCAGTCCCCCTCCCTCAGCCCAAATAGTCCTCAGAAGTGCACAGCAGCCAGGCAGTGCTGCTCCCCCTGGGGAAGGGGAGGAGTAGAGGGGACCCACTGAGACAGGCAAGTCTCCACCAAGGGCTACGCCAGGCCATGGGACCAGCACATGAGATGGATGCCCTCCTGGAGGACTGGGTCAGAGCACCAGCCTTGGGGCCCTGGGGCCACCAGAAGTCCAGCCAGCGCAGGGGCAGCTCATAGGTCGCTGTGTGCCCAGCAAGCAGGTGCTGCCCTCTTGCTCTAGGGGTGCTGCCCTCTTGCTCTAGGGGTGCTGCCCTCTTGCTCTAGGGGTGCTGCCCTCTTGTTCACTCCCAGCAGCAGGAAGCGAGCTTAGCTCCCCAGCAGCAGCAGACCACTACCACCCAGGTGTCTGCCCCACCCCACTGGCCACCAGCTCCTCAGCTGGCCGGACCCAGGGCGGGACTTTCTCAGCACGTTCACTCTGACCCAGTCCGTGGTACTGGGACCAGCACCTCCCCAGTCCCAGGCCCACATATACCTAAGGCCACAGCTGGGAAACTGACGGCAGGTAAACCTGACCCTGAGCCTCCCAACACACCCTGATGCCTACGGGTTGGTGGCTGCTGTCCAGCAGTTTCGTGGAGCCCACGCTTACGCAGGGCAGGTGAAGAACTCGGCTGTGAGCAGCCGCCACGCCCAAGGATCCACTGAGAAGGCCATTGCCCTGTCTTTACCTCCTCCGTCTCTACCCTTCCTAGGCCTCTCACCAGGCCCTTGCTGTGGCTCAGCTTCCTCTGGGGCCTCAGGCCAGTCCCTCAGCCTCAGTCAAGCTAAGGGAGGCAATGGTAATAGCACCCCACGGTCCACGAGTCCAGGGGGCGGTGGCCAGCACCTGGGCGTTTTGGTCGGTTGCCTTCCTGGGGGGGGGGGGGTTGGTAGCTGTCCTGGGAATGGCACAGGAGAGCTGGAGCCCGAGCCTGAAGCCCACAGTGACTGTGAGCGCAGCAGGCGGCAGGCCGCAGTAGGACCCTGACACAGGCTGCTACACCTGCCCCACCCACATGCAGGCCCAGCCCCACCCCCACTTAGCCACAGCAGCAACCAGCCTCAGGAGAAGCAGGTGGAGCTCCAGCAGCAGGTGCCCCTACGGCCCGCAGGGGCTCCAGCACAGCCAGTCCCAGTACTGACAACGCTGGCTGTCCCTCTGCCACCACTGCTGGGTCCCTGTTGCCTTCTACGTGCAGTCTCTGCAGCTGCTGGGCAAACCCAGGTGGTGGCTCTGAGACAGCAGGCTGAGTCCGAGGAGGCGAGACCTTGGGTTCAGTGCTCGTTGCCCAGGTACTTCCAGCAGCTGGAGAGAAAGCTGGGCCAGTGCCCAGCAGGGGTGCTAACACCCCCAGCAGTGAACGGCAGCTGTGCTCCTGCCTTTGAGCACTGCCCCCTGCATTAGCCACAGTGCACACAAATGGGTGACTCAAACCCCCACAGCCCACTGGGAAGCCCCAACTGTCACCCACATCACTGAAGGCTTTTGTAACCAAGAAGAAGCAGAACCAGAGTGAGAAGCTGCTACAGAAGAGGCTGGGACAAGCTGAGTGAGAATTGGTCAGGAGCCCATGGGAGGAGCCACCTGTCTGCCAAGCAGACAACTCTTGTGTCCCAAACTGTGAGCAGTTTCGTGCCTCTGAGAGTTCTGTTCTGTGAGGTGCACCAGGAGGGACAAGATGGTGTGTGGCCACCAGATCTGGTTGAAGAGGAAAAAATGAGAGTGTTTCAAGAAGCCAGCTGTGCTCCCCAACCAGGGACCCTGCCACAGCTGGCGTTGCCTGTGTAACGAACTCCAGCTCTCTAGGGACAGGCAGAGCCGGGCTTGAGGAACGTGCCCTGGTGAACCTCCATAGGGCTGTGCCAACACTCGAACTACATGGCATTAACCCCGTGTCCCCTCCAGTCATCCTGGCCACGGAGTGTAGAGGAGGCATGTGTGTTTATTGCTTCTCTACAAGGCTCCCGGGATACTCATGGAAAGACCCTTTTATTACTAAACGAAGAACATGTCACGAGTGCCATGGACATGGAGCTGGCCCTGCCCCCAAGATCTGCACCAAGAGAAGCATCCTCAAGGAAACCTAAGGTGGCCCTTCGCACAAACCAGACTAAGGCAGACACGCCCACTGTCCAGGTGATAGCCTGGTGGCAGCAGACTGTGGAGGGATTTCCCAGACAAGGCAAGAGGGCCAAGAACTGGCTGCTGGTGCTACAGGTGGCAGCTTTGACGTTTCTCTGGCTTCTACTCTATTTTAAGAAATCTTTACAATTTTCAGTCTGTCCACCTGCCCTAACCGGATCTTGATAAAAGAGGTAGTCTGGGGGACCAGGACTGCTCTGCCTCACCTGGAGTGGAGTCCACCAGGGTCTCAATTCTCTAGGACAGGGAACATGCAGTGTGCTAAGGCAAGAAGAGGTGGGGCACAGGTGTGTCCCCGGTGGGAGAGGCAGGGTCTTCTAGCTTGTGTGACACAAGTAGTAAGAGCTGGTCCCCCCCCCCCCAGTTCCCTTTGCATTGTCCCAAGTGGTGGTGACCCTGAGTTTTCTCTCTGTTGTCACTCCCTCCTGCACCCTGGTTGGCTCACCAGCCGGTGCAGCCTCGGGCAGGGGCTGAGGGCTTGACTGGCATGCGTGTGGCTGCTGTCATTCTCTGCCCCCCTTCACCCTTCCCATTTCTCTGTTGTCTTCTACCCAGCCTTCCTTTTCAATTCCAACCCTGCTTTGTCCTAGAGCTTTGGGAAAAAGCAGTGCTGAACTCAGGACTCTAAGGGCCCTCCTTCGGCTCATTCCCTGTACAACAAAAACATTAAATATTTTTTTCTTCCTCAGTAAAAGGATGAAAATTGGGAAATTACACGGCAGACTAATGACTCACACATGACACTGACAAAGACCCCCTGAGGGGAGTTAGCTTATCTGGTGAATGTTAGGGAATGTGGAGCTTCAGACAAAGACCTCCTGAGGGAAACCCCACATTCCCTAACATTTACCAGATAAGCTAACCTTTGTTGGATGTCCACAAGTTCCCCAAAGACACACCTCTCCTAGGTCAGATTGGTCACTCCCTCCTGCCCTGAGGGGGCTGCAGTCCCCTTCTCCCAGGACAGGGAAGGGCATCTACAATGTGCCAGGAGTTATAGCTGTGCAGTGTCATTATGTCCATTTTCTCAGATGAGAAAACCAAGCCTCAGAAGTTAAATGACTTGCCCAAGGTTACAGAGGTCGTATATGAGGGAGCCAGAGAGAGACCAGGAGGTCTGATTTCAGACTTCAGCTCTTCCTTCCACACATCACGACCCACCAGTCAGGATGGCCTGGGTCTCAGAGGTGAGTCAGACCTCCTGGGTCTTCTGTTCTCCTGTGTCTTTCAGCCTGGCTGCTGCTCCAGACCCCTCACCTGGTGTTCCAGGAGGGAGACACCATTGTGCTGAGGTGCCACAGCTGGAAGAACTGGCGTCTGTACAAGATTACATTCTTCCAGGATGAAAAACCCAAGTGGTTTTCCCATGCAAATTCCAGCTTCTTCATCCCACAAGCAAACGTCAGTCACAGCGGCGAGTACCACTGCTCGGGATTCATAGGGCAGATGTCACACTCATCACGGCCTGTGAGCATCACTGTCCAAGGTGCGAACCCTGTCCAGGTGGAAGGAGGTGAGACGAGGGGATTACAGTTAGGACTAAGGTCACATGGGCATCCATGGAGAGCTGAGAAGTGCCACAGCAGCAAAACTGACCTTTGGGGCACAGAGAAAAGATATGGGGCCCTTTCTCAGCATTGGCCAGTGGCCAGAAGTATGGGCCAGAGCTTGGAGCCCTCAGCTTCCAGATGAAGAAGCTCCCGGTACCTAGGACAGCAGCAGAGTGGACCTCCTCTATGGGTGCAGGGGTTCCCTAAGCTCCTGGACACTCCTGAGGACTGAAGTTCTCATGTTCTGCCCATCCCTCTCGAGGGTGTGGCCTGTGCCTGACAACTCGCTGCACTGGTGGATGCCGTGGCGGTGCTTCCACCATGGGGGGCTTCAGGAGCCCCTCCCCACTACCTCTGCAGTACACCTTAGGTTAATGGGCATACCTGGGGATGGGGAGACACAAGTCTAGCCGCAGGAACCCTGAGCATGTGAGGCTGGTGAAGGAAGTGAGTGCTACCCTTGTGAGTGGCTCAAACAGAGCAGCTGCAGGGGACCAGCACCGGGCACAGCATCGGGGATGGGAGGGACAGGGAGCACATTGCCTGTCCTGAGATCTGTCTTCCCCAGTGTCCAGCTCGAGCAAAGCCTTCCTGATTGTGACCACGGTTGTGGCTGTGGTTGCTGGCGTTGTTGCTGTGGCTGGTGTGGCTGCCGTGGTGGCTTGGGTCTGCTTCAGGCGACACCAAAGTCCAGGTTTGTGGCTTTTCTTGGTTTCTTTTGTTATTGGCTCCTACTTGGTCAAGGCCCTAAAACATTGCCAGAGCCCTTCTCTTTGGGCAGAGAATCCTCAGTGTTCAAACATAGCCCACGTTTTAGATAGTCATTCATTTGCTGAACAGACTTGCTTACGTGTGGAGCTCCACGCTAGACACCGTGGACAACACCCAAACAAAGAAGCCCAGTGTGTGCCCTCAAGGAGCTCACAGGATTGCAGGCAGGGAGGACAGATCATTATGATTAGACAGGATAAGAGCAATGACAGAGAAATGCAGAGGCCATGGTAGGGGCACAGAAGAGCCCACGGAACCCGCTTGGGGTGGGACCTTAGAGATGCTTTCTTGGGAGGCCCACGTATGGGAGGCCGGACTGCCTGCAATCAAGTTTCAGCTCCAGATCTCACCAGCTGTGTGACCTTGGCTGAGCTCCTCAACTTCCCTGTGCTTCAGCTTCTTCGTCTGGAAAAGAGGACACTAAAGGAAGCTACCTCCTAGGGGTGTTACAAGGATGACGAGGCTGAAGCTCTTACAACAGTGGCCACTGTGTAGTAAACAGCTGCTGTCATTATGGGGGAGGTGATGCTTGAGGGTGGCAGTTAGCCAGGCAAAGAGGGCTGGCGAGCGATCCAGGCACCGGCCATGGAGATGAGGACCAGTATGGCCAGGATGGGCTGGGAGGGGCGTGCATAGGATGTTGTGGAAGCCGTGTCCTGCTGAAGCTGTGCCCTGCAAGGCAGAAGAAAAGGAGAGAGGAAGGGAGCAGAAAAATGGGCAGGGGCAGGTCATGGACCATGCAGGCACCCAGCACAGTACCTATCACCCACTGGATGCTCAATAAATGTGTGTTCACTAACCAACCAGCTGAAGAACTTCAACTCTGGGGAAGCAGCTCTTCCCCTCAGTACTAATTGATGCAAAGAGCTGAGGGAGAGGGAAGGTGCCTAAGAATCTAATGAGCAAATCATCACAATTCATCACATTGAAAAGCTAGGAAAGACTTAGAGCCACTGACAAAGAGAAAACTGCTAATAGCACACCAAGCACTTTGCAGGTTCACAGCCAGGGCCTTAGTTACTTACCTAAGTAAATAAGGAGACTCGGCGTCTGCCGGGAGGGAGAAAGTGGTGCTTTTTAAGGGCAGAGCAAGGCCAAGGAAGAAGCAATGAGTGGCCTCTCCCAGCGTCCAGGAGCCCCATGGTTAGCTTGACCAGCCCTCTTGCAGTCTGGGACATTTCCTGGCAGGGAGGTGGGGAGTGGGGAGAGGAGGCTGCATCTCAGTGCCAAAGGGTTGGTGTGGGTCTTAACCCAGTCCTAACTCTGGTCCTTGGTCCTGAGGACTCAGGCCCCATCCCATAATCTACTAACCTCCTGTGTGCCCCTCCTAACCCTCCCAGGAACCCCTAAGAACAGGGAAATGGGAGAGACCCTACCTGAGGAACCAGGTGAGTGCAGCCCCCCTGGGGGCACCTGCTGCCCCACCTGGGGCTGCCAGATGAATTGGAGTGAGAAGTGGCTTGCCTGAGTTCAGCAGGGCACACAGGAGAGGGAGGGGGTGGAGAGGAGGGCAGGGGCTCAAATTGCTTGGTCAGCTCTGAGACTAACTCCTGGGCCTAAAGAGGACCTTGCTGGAGATGAGGCGAGGAACACCTGCCCCAGACAGAGGCAAAAATTCTCCAGTGTGGGAATTCCCGGGACTAGGAATGCTGGGAAATTTCCAGGGCAGGAAATGAAAGACAGCTGGTCTTCCTGGGGAGCTTTGGTGGAGTCTGCACAGGACAGGGGTTAGAAGATGCCAGATGGAGGCAAATAGGATTGGGGTAGGATTCTAAGAGGGAAGGAGGCCTGGGGGACAACCTGGACTCGTTGAGGAGTCTGTCTCTGTGGAGTGATGGCGTTTGGGTGGTCGGGCTTGGCTCTCAGAGGAATACAAGAAAGTTCTGGGGCTCTAGGGGTGTTCCTGGGCTTCGTGGGCAAAGCTCGGTCCTAGGTTTACTGCCTGTGGGATGCCTGAGTCCTGTCTCCATCAGGCAGTGGAGCCTTTAGCCAGTAGTGCTCCCACGTGGGCTCAGTCACCTCACTGAGGAAACGATCCCCTCCAGGTCTGACACTCTGAGAGCCAGTGGCTGTCTGGTCCCCAGCCCAGGTGGGACCGTGGGAATGAGGTTCCAGGAGACCTCCTGACCATTGTCAGACCCAGAGCATGAAGGCACCAAGACAGCAGGATCAGGCAGAAAGAGATCCTCGGGGACTCCCTCGATGGCCAGGGTGTGACTCAGAGCAGAACAACGGATTTGAGAGCTTGAGCGAGCGGTGCTGTCCAGCTGTGCTTTGAGCAGACCCTGTGTCCTTTGCCATTCTCAGTGGGGTACGGGCCAGAGCCTGCACCAGGTCCAAACCAGGCCCAGAATGAAGCCCGGACACCATGGACTGGCTGTTCCAATGTGTGGCTCTGTCTCCACTGGTGTAAATGTGTTTCACAAGGCATTTATTTCACAGCCAGGACTGGGGCTCAGGCTGGGGCTGCCCAAAAGTTGTGGCCAGGTTGCTGGGAATGTCGAGGTGCCATTAGAGGGAGCATGCAGGATGGGGAGGACACGGCCCCATTGTCTCAGACCCTCCCCTGCTGCTGCGGGCTCTGAGGCCACTCCCACTGGCAGAGGGGCGAGGCAGCTGGCTGGGCTCTGCTGTGCGCTGGCTCGCTCGCTCCATTCCTTCTTCCCTCCCTCCTTGTGCTTGCTCTTTCCTTTCATTCGTGGAGCCACCAGATTCCTCAGAGTTCTAACAAGGATGCATCTCATCAGCCCAATGTGGCCACGAGTGTTCTCTCTCTGAAGCCCGTGGCTGCACAGATCCAGACATGGCCTCAGTCCGATGCTGCCCCCCCCCCCGCCCCTCCCCAGGGTCTCAGACCCAGAGGCTAACTGCTTCGCCGCTAGGAAATCTCCGCAGCTCTGAAAGGAGTGAGGCACAAATGCCTGCCTCCCTTAGCCAGCGCGCCCCGGGGCCGCGTGCCGGGGTGAGGGAGGGCGGTGGGCGAAGCCCCATGGACTCAGGTCTGCTTTGGCCTTGGGTGGGCAGTTGCAGCACGCAGTAGGCCCCTCTGGCAGCGGGGCCCTGGCTGACCTGTTTTTTTTTGCCCACAGCCAACATCACCAATGCCGAAGAGGCTGCCAAAGTGGAGGTGAGCCACCCAGCCATTGCCTGCCCCTCGCCCTCCTCCCTTGCCTCTTGCAGCTTCTCCGTGGGTCCCATTGCTCCTCTACTTTCTCTAGGCTGAGAATACAATCACCTACTCCCTCCTTCTGCACCCTGAAGCTCCAGAGGAAGACACAGGGCCCTCGGATTACCAGAACTTGTAGTCGTGGGGACACGGGGACGAGAGCCAGACAGGCCAGGATCCTGAATCCCCTCAGGGCGGATGAGCGGGCCCTGCAGTTCCAGAGAAGGAGGGCTCCCCGGGGTTATCAGCCTGACCGCCAAGACGCCTGTTCCGACAGCCACAGATAGAGTGGCCCCAAAGGACAGGCCGTATTGACCCCTGTGCCTCCGCACGTCTCACCGTCACCGTCCTCTGTCCTGCGTCCACGCAGCCAACAAAACTTGCTTTTATTAAGAGATTGTAGCAACATGGGAAATGCTTATGTTACAGGTTACACGTGGAAGATTTTATAAATACATATCTCAGAAATGTGGAAACAGAGTAACACATGCCAACATATTAAAGTGGCTCTTTCAGGGTGGTGGAATTTGGGATGCGCTTTTCCTTTCTTTTTCTATACAGATCATGTATTGCTTTTATAATAAACATTATAAAACAACATTCCCTTTACCTTTTTAAATTTTTTTACCCCTCACCCAAGGATATGTTTTTATGGATTTTGAGAAAAAGAGAGAGAGAGACGTTGCCTAGGTATGTGCCCTTGACCAGGAATTGAACCCGCGACCTTTTGGTGTATGGGAAGATTCTCCAACCAGCTGGCCACCTGGCCAGGGCCCTTCACCTTTAAAGGCTATGCGGTTGGAGAGCGGGCTGCTCTGGGTCTGGTTTTCTTCAATGATAATCATGGGAAGGTAGAGATGGGCAGGAGGTGGGGAGGGGGAAGGTTTGGAGAGGAGGGCCAGTGTCCCCTCTTAAAACAGAATCTCTTCTTCCAGCAAGTTTGCACACGCTTCCATGCTTCCTTCCTCTTCCTCCGCCGCAGATAAACAATCGCTTTGCTTTGCAGCACCAGTTCTCAGGAAGCCCAGCTCAGATATGTCCTCTGTGAAGCCTGCTGACTCCCCCTGCCTCTTCCCCAGCTATAGTTACCAGAAGGACCTGACCTCAGAGAAGCCATCCCAGCAGGCTGGGGATGTGACTGACAGCCCCCTTTGGGGTTTGGTGGGTGCCCTGGGAGGGGCCTCGTTTCCCGGGGTGACCCTAACACAGCTTCCCCATGCGACGCTCTTGCAGTCAGGACTTGTCAGCTTCCCTTGTCGGGTGGTCGCCGTGGCTGTCTCGGGTACATTTCACATTCCCACAGAGTTCACACTCACGGAGTGTTATAACAATCGCAATTACTGGGTCATTGGGGGCTTACGTTATGCCAAACTACGTTATGTGCTTTAGAATTAGAGAGCTCAAGAGTATTCACTGTTCATATTTCTTCTTTTGTGATTTTTCTGTTCACATACTCTTGCCCATTTTTATAGGAACAATGTATGTTCCTTTATTTATAAATTAGAGTGGCCACCTATTTTATTTTATTTATACATAAATTATTTACTACACTAATCAAGTTAAAATACTGGTAAGCAAAACAGATAATTAAGATCACCTGTAAACCCACAAACCAGAAAGAATCAATGCTGACATTAAAAGAACGTTGGTCCACATTCCTGCCTCTAGCAATAGGTGTTGGTGTGTGTGTTTACAACTGGATCACATAGTAGTGTTACGTGTTCATAAGGACTCGCGGGAAGGACTCATGATCTGTCGGCATGTGAGCTGAGACAGCACAGAGCCGTGAAGAGGGAAAACGGAGGCTCCCTTTTGCCCTCACCCCCCCAGTCCTATGGGTGACCAGTGTTGAACGTCTGGTGTATATTTCTGGATTTTTATAGTTTTTAAAAAAATACCATAAATGTTATCATACTATACATATGCTTACGCAGTTGGCTTATTTTGATGAACAGCGGGTTGTGGAGCTCATTCCTTGGAAGTGTTTTCTTTCTGAGGATTATATGGTATTCCACAGTAAAATTACTACAGCGTATTTTATTTAACCTACATTTTGAATGTTACCATTTTTCATTGTAATACACAATGCTGCAATGAACTATATTCTTGGATGATATTTTTGACTGCACATGTGATTATTTCTGCAGGACGAATTCCAGGAGGTAGAGTCACTGGCCCCAAGGATGCCCTCAGACGGTCTTCATAAAGAAGTGTGCATGTCCTCCCATTTCCTCAGGGTATGGTAGGGTGCCCATTTCCTCCACCCTGCCAATGTTGGGCATTTTTCAATTTTTGCTAGTCTGCTTATAATGGACAATGTTACTTTTCCCTACCCTGAATTTCCCTTGATTCTGGTAACAGAGGCTGATTTTGCAAATAGCTCTACCTTCCCCTCAGTGTGTGTGAGTAGGTGCCAGGTGGGTACTGTTTCCCTAGAATTTACATCTGAGCAGAGTTCACTGTGGAAGCAGGTGGCACTGTCCAGATGAGACCAACATCCTCCCTCTCCCAATCCACCTCATTTCCTGCAGTTTCTAAGGTCCTCCAATGTCCCCTTGTATTAGTTAGATTTGAGAAGATTCTCCTTTAATAACTTATGGACTTGATACCTATTCTAGGGCAGATCTTTGACAAACTTATTTTTTCTGTCATTATTGGTTGATCAGGCTTTTCTATCTCTTTTGGAGTCAATTTTGAAAAATTTTACTTTCCTAGGAAATCATGTTATTGGTGTGCAGCTGTAACACTGTATTTTCTTCTATTTTTTTGGTAATAATTTATGTGTCTATATTTATGTCCCCCTCTCAAACCTCACTCTGGGATTTTCTTTTATCAGTTAGGGTGACTTCAGCTGGAAAACAGGAAATCATGAATCAAATGGGCTTAAACAGTAAGGAAATGTACTATCTCACATAATAAAAAGCCCAGAGACAGGGCGTCCTGACATTTCCTGGGCTCTGCCCTGGGGCAGTGGCAGGAAGGTGACAGCAGTTCTGTTGTGCACACCCGGACAGCTAGAGAAGCGGGAACCACTGCCTCTCCGACGCGTCTCTTTCTTAAGCACGAGGAAGCCTTTCTCAGCAGCCTTCCCATCGCGTTGTAATTGGTCAGCCCGGGTCTCACGTCCAGCCCTGAACAATCACTAGGGAGAGTATGAGGCGACCGGCCGCAACTTAGCTGCATCATTTCGAGTGGAATGATCCTTGGAGAGCCAATCACCGAGGTTGCCATATCTGATGATTTTTTTAAAAAAAATATGTTTTTATTGATTTTCAGAGAGAGGGGAAGGGAGATAGAAGCATCACTTGGCTGCCTCCTACAGGCCCCTCACTGGGGACTGAGCCCGCAACCCGGGCATGTGCCTTGACCAGGAATCGAGCTGGTGATCTCTTGGTGCACAGGTCGAAGCTCAACCACTGGGCAACACTGGCCAGGCCATATCTATTGCTCTCAATCAGACTTTCCAAAGGTTTGTCTGTCTTATTAGTCTTGTCACAGCTTTTTAAAAAATAATGTGTTTTATTTTATTTTTTTCCATCATCATTTATCCCCATCACAGCTTTTGACTTAATGATCAAGTCTTTGCCTTTCTTTGTTTCCTAACTTACTCGGTCTTATACTTTACTTAGATTTACTATATTACTCATTTATTTCTAAACTTCTGTTTTTAAACAAATTCACTAAAACTATAACTTCTCCTCTTAATGCTATTTTGGCCAAGTCTATTAGATTTTTGATACACACTCTTGTCATTATTTGTTTCTAAGTAATCTATAACTTTAGTTTTATTTTCTTCTTAACTCAAGGTTTATTTAGAAGAGTGATTTATTTTGTTTATTTTCACTATCTCTTTTGTCATTTTCCACCTTCATTGCACAGTGGTGTGGTTTGTATGATTTGTCTGCATGATGTCTTTAATTGTATATGTGAAGACAATGATTTATTTAGTTTTTAAATAGATTTTATTTTCTACTAAAGTAACACACATATAATTTGAATTATGTAATAGAACACAAGGCTATAGCAAGCAATAGCTGTTCCTTGCCTTTCCCTTGCCCAGTGCTGTGCTCAAAGGCAATAATTTTCAACAACTTAAACTATGTCTTCTGTTAATTTACATTCATATTTCCAAATAATACAACATGCGCCCTTTTGACTCGTCAGTATTAGATACTATCCCTTTGGTTTCCTGCTATGGACGGTGAGGCCCGTTCTTATCACAGCGCGCGGGCTCCCAGCCCCCTCGCCCAGCCTCCTGTCCAGCATTGTCACAGCTTCAGAAACACTTGTCCCCGAGGCAGTCTTCTCTGATTACATTTCCTTTCCTAAGCAAGATTTTCCTTCTAGAGATAATAACTGCTTCATTTTTGTCATTTGCTTAGTTTTCTATGTGCCTATTTTTACCTTTTCCCAAATTTTTCAAAAACATTCTGAAGGAGTATATTACTATTTCCCACGTGGTCAAATGACCAATTTTTCAGTTTCTCTCTCTTTTTTCCTTCTCTCTCTCTCTTTCTTTCTTTCTTCTTTCCTTCCTTCCTTCCTTCCTTCCTTCCTTCCTTCCTTCCTTCCTTCCTTCCTTCCTTCCTTCCTTCCTTCCTTCCTTCCTTCCTTCCTTCCTTCCTTCCTTCCTTCTCTCCTTCTCTCTCTCTCTCTCTCTCTCTCTCTCTCTTCTTTCTTTCTTTCTTTCTTTCTTTCTTTCTTTCTTTCTTTCTTTCTTTCTTTCTTTCTTTCTCTCTCTCTCTCTCTCTCTCTCTCTCTCTCTCTCTCTCTCTCTCTCTCTCTCTCTTTCGCCATTAGCAAGAAGCCTCTCCTGGGGTTCTCTGTCTTTTGACACTAATTTATATGGTTTGCTCTCTTGGGACCCTGCAGGCTGCTGTCTGGGACTCCCCTTCATCTGTCTTTTGTACTAAACCCCATTTCCCTCGAATCTTCCATCTTCTAATTTCTTGGTTTACTTCCCTGCTTGGCTGGAGTGCGTTTGACAGGTGTCCTGAAAAAGAGTGCAAACGTCATGGTGCGCACCCCATAGTCATCGACTCGGGCTGAACTCACCGATACCTGCTGTCTGGTTCAGTTTCTCCTGAGCATTAAACTCTGGTGGGGGAAGAGTAGTTACCTGGAAACACCTAGTCCCCTGAGTGGGAGAAAGGCCCTAAGAGTCTGACTTTCCAGCTATGCTCTTATTTCTAAAACCATTTCTGATCCATCTCTTGGGTTGAACCTAATCCCTCTGATTCCGGAACCTTCCCTGGGGTCTTCCAGGAGAATTGTCCTGCTTCTCATCAGCAGTCCCCTCTTTAGGAAAATAAAATCAGTTCCCTATAACTGATTTTTTTTATAACAACATGACCAAAATTTGTGGACATCCCACTATTCCTATGTAGATACTAAACAAAATATTGTTCACTGGTTGAATATGAGACACCTTTATCTCTTAATCTGTTTATCCTAATCAGACTTGTCAAAGGCCTATTTTATTGCTCTTTTCACAAAATTAGCTTTGGTTTTCTGATCAAGGCTTTTTTATTTGCTTTCTATATTGTGCATTGTACGCTCTTCTACATTCATAATAATTTTTAGTCTTTACTAATCCCCTTTGTTATTTCTGATACTTTTGCATTTTTTCAATACCAAGAAATATGTTTAGATTTAAAGTCACCTACAAGACCAGTCTCTCTGTTTACTGTTCTCCTGTGTCCACTGGGATTAAATATTCCTTATCTTTTCTTTATTTTTAGGAAGGCACAATTTCATCAGAGTATTTAAATTATACAGGAATTTATATCAACAAGATTACTTAAGACTTCTCATCAAATGCCTTGTAACATACATTTCTATAACTTTAAGTCAGATAACCCCATAATTTATGATTTCCACATATCCATGGGCAATCTCCGCCTTTAATAGACCATGCTTTGGATATCAAGTCTAAGAACTCTTTGCCTAGCACTGAATCCCCCCAAAACTTCTCCTGTATTTTTCTAAAACTTTTATAGTTTTAGGTCTTATATTTAAGTCCATGATCCATTTTGAGTGCATATTTTGAGAGGTATGAGACTTGGGAGTGTTAGGGGTAGAGGTCCATCTCAACTCATTTCACGTTTTAGATTCTTATTGGGTTGGCCAAGACTCACCTTCCTCTCCAGGGGCTGCTGGGTCTCTCAGGCCACATGGGCTGCAGGGCTCACCGCCTCACTGCCTCCCCACACCCATACGCAGCCTGCGCTGGGTTCTGTGGGGCCACCTGCACAAGAACACACGCCTCTCAGATAATGGAAACTTTCCTGCAAATGCTTATTTTTTGAGAATGACCTGCCCTCTCGGGCCATGCTGCTAATATGTCTGCTTTGCTCTGTGGTTTTACATGGCTGAAGGGTCAGGCTGGCCCTCCCCCGCCTTCACGCAGAACCACCTTCCTCATTTCTGATGCCTCTCTCATCTCCCTGCAACCACTGAGGGCCTGGGGGACATGATGGGTGGTAGTGGGGGAGCCGAGGGTGATCCCTGTGAGGAGACGATGGCCCTGCCACTGCGAAGCCACTATCAAAGGGCAGACGTCACAGGCAGGGACAGTGGTTCCCAGGAAGCCACTGGGCACTGGAGGAGATGCTGCGACCTCCATGTCAACCCTCTTCCTGGGTCTCCTCAGGTTTTCAGGCTGCCCGATGCCTCCTGTCTCCAGTATCCTCGGGATCAGGGCCTTGGGCTAAGCCTGAGCCTGGGCTCCCCACTGGGTCCTCTGGAAACTCGCTCTTTCTCCCTCTCCTCTTTCCCAGGGGACTCTGCCTCATACTCAGATTCCCTCTAACATCACAGTCTCCGAGTGCGGCAGCTGAGACACGGGTCCGAGAACTTGTGTGCAGATTTGTGTGGGCCCTGGGTAGTTGGAGTTCAGGAAAGACTCAGCTGATATCTGACTTGGTGCGGTCAGTGTCCTCTTGCCCCATGTCCTGCCGAAGTCTTGTCACCAGACACAGAAAGTGTGGAGCAGGATGGGCAGGCCCCTGAACTCCCATTGGTGCCCTCACAGTGGTGACCTGTGCAGCCTTCAGGCAGCTTCTCCCTCTGTCCTCCGTTGCTCACTGGTGAAGGGCACAGTTGTGGCCTGGCCTCCCCCAGCGTGTGCGGGGGGCCCGTGGGATGGATGCCAGACAGCCACAGCTTCGGAAGCTCTCTGAGCTCCCCGGGGATTCTGGAATGATTGGCAGTGTTGTCATTTCACCCACAGCCTTCAGGACCCAGGTGACCTGGAACCACTGTGGCCAGATCTGAACGATGGAAGCCAATCAGAGTTGAAACTAGGCCCCAGATGTGAGGAGAGGAGACAGTTAGACTTACTTCCTCTTTTCTAATTTGAGAGGTTTCATGTTGATGAAATCAGGGTGAGTGAGGCTGCGAAGACCTTCACAGTCACCATGAAGCTGAGCGGTGTTGTCGCGGCCGGCGCCCGCCTCTCTCCTCCGGTGCTCTGGGCAGCCCAGGTGCTGCTGGGTGAGTAACAGGCTTGGACACTGCTGGGCACAGAGGTGCCTGCCTGGGGAGAACCCAACGGGAAGGGATGTGGGCCTTGGAGGGGCAGTGCTTAGGAGGATGTGAGTTGCAGGACTGAGCGGCTCTTTCTGGGCATGAAAACCTTCCAGCCTTTCCCGTTACCTCGTTCATCTCCTTGACTGCGATGCCCTCTTTAGTGACAACTTCAGCTCTGTTCTGGCGTTTTGCAGATGAAGCGTCACTCACAGTGCTCACAGTCTGGCTGCTACTGGGTCACTTTGACCCAGGCAGTGACGTCTGTACCCAAGGGCCTTCGTACACTTTTTAGTTCCTACCCTGCTGGACTTTGCTGCTGCTGGTCACTCATTCCCGCCTGGCGTCCGGCGCTCCCCAGGCCCTCTCCCATCATGTTCCTCTTGCCCTCCTTTACCTCTTGGTCCCTTTGGTGGTTCCCTTAAAGCCTGCGTCTCCTGTGGTGCTTCCTCGCCTCCTACTGTTCTTTCTTCTTGCTCTCTCCCCAGCTGCTCTCAAGACATCTCCACCTGCATGTCCCAGGTACCGTAGCACCACGTGGCCAGAGCTCATCTGTCCCCTTCCTGCCCCTCTCCCTTCCATCTCTTACCCAAACACCCAGTCACTGGCTTGGGGGACTCTCCCTCGGCCATGCTGCGGAGACAATCAGTTATCATTGTCCTTGGAGCTGCCCCTCCCCGAGATGTAAGGAATGCCGTGTGAGGACAACAAGCCCTCGTCATTCCTGACTTGCGCTGGTCCAGTGATTTCCCAACTGATCTCCCTGCCTGTCTTGTGTCCTTGAAGTGAGTTCTGCACTTGTCCAGCCCATGCTCCTTCCTGTGGCACGAAGGACCTCCAGCCAACATGGCCCCCAGGTCCCCTCTGCAGCCTCTTCAGTCCCCTGAGCCCAGCAGGTGATGCTCCAGCAAACCCCAGCTGCTTAGAGTCACTCATCCTCACGTCAGACACTTACTTGCTCCCTCTGCGGAAATGAGCGCCATGGCCCCTGTTCCTGCCTCGCTCCTTTGGGCATCCTTAAACCCTCAGCCTAGGTGGCACCTTCCCCAGGAAGCTGTCCACGGGCTCTCCTCTGCTCCGATCGCCGCCTGACACCTTTTTCCTGTCACTTCCTTCCTTGAGCAGAAACAATGAGCATGTGGGCCTGTGCCACCCACTCAACAGTTATTTGTAGGTGGAGTGAGGCCTTTCATTTTTGTCTTTTAACCTCATCTTACCTGTCTTTGAATTCTTGGCACCTGCATGTCCCCCACAGTAATGTTGTTGAATCGTTTTACTGAATGCACAGAGGCAGGACCGGGTGGCCAGTGTGTGGCCGGAACTCCAGACACTGTGGTTCCACCCTCCTTCTACTAACAATGTCACTCTGGAAAAGTCACTTTTTATATCTCTGGATTTGGTTTTCCTATTCACAAAATGAGAACACTGATACCTACCATGTAGTTTTCTGAGTGAAAGAGCCTGGCAGCCCAACCAGATTTTATGTCAAAAAGGAGAAGAGGTTGAGTCCTGCCGAGTGACAGCGGAGGAACCGAGAGGACAGCTGAGGGGGTGGAGGCTAGGAGAGGGTCTGAGGACAGCACCTGGGCCTGGCCCAGGAGAATTAGGAAGTAGGGAGGGGCCTCACTGAGGGAAGTGACACGGTCAGAGGAAAGTATGGGGCCTTTGGGAGGGAAAGGGTGGAAGGGAGGGCAGGGGGGATCGGCGAAGAGTGAGCACATGGCTGTGAGGCCAGAGTGGGGAGAGGACTCGGAGCGTCACGGAGGAGGGAGAAATGGGATTACCTTGCCTGGGTCAACCATGGAGTGAAGAGGTGGGCTGAGGAGATTCGGCGAGAAATCCATAACTCTAACTCTCAACCCAGAAGCAAAGAAGGAATTGCTCCACAGTGACCAGGGTTTGGGGACAGAAGGACAGGGAATGGCACAGTTCAAGGGACAGAGGACATCAGGGTAGAGAAGGAAGGAGATCAGCTGGGCACTGAGAGCCCCAGTGGGTAGATGGTCAAGACAAAGAGCCGGGCAAACTTGGGACAATGAAAGTTCCCGAGCGAGGCGGAGGTCAGGTCTGAACAGTGATTTTGGACTCAGACATACCTGACTTTCTCACTCCATTCCCAACCCCTTTTAAACTTTGGGTAAGTTAACTGAGTGTTCTAGGCCAGTTTCTTAAAGATTTATAAGCTGGGGGTGGAATCACACTCCTGGGAATCTCGTGACGATGAATGAAGGAGCGTGTGGAAGAGCTCGCCTGCCCACACGGGCGCACACCGGCCACGGCAAGCGCTGACCATCTCCCTTCCCTCCTGCCCTGTGTCGGCTGGCTCTGGGTCATCAATGACTGTGGTCTCTGGTTCCCTGTGTCCGCGGCAGCTGGATGTCATGCTGGTGAGTCCACCATCCTGCCATTCTCTCCCTGCCTCTTCCCTGAACCACAGCCCATTCACTGAGCACCTGGATGCCTCTGAGAGACGCACGTGGGTCTGTTGAGGAAAAGGCTTTGGCGTCTTGCTATTCTCACTCCAACAGGGGGGCTTCCCCAGGAGGAGGAACCCGGTGGAGGGCACTTTCCTGTCCTTCTCAGTCACAGCATCATTTTCTGGTTCTCCTCGGACCCTGCCCTCCTTAGCTGCCAGCTTTGAGGCCCTGCAGTGTGAAGGACCCGCCAGCACCCGGGACAGCGGCTGCCACATGAAGAGAGAACTGAGGGGTTCCAGGGAAGTTGACTTCCAGGCCAAGGGCTACACTTTCAGCCAACCCTTCCATCTTACTGTGTCCTACGGTGAGGTGCTGGGAGGGACTGGCGGGAGCAGGCTTACTCTTCTCTCATCTCCCAAACCCCTCCTTCCAGCCCACAGCCCCCATGGGGAGGTGCCCCAGGAAGCTGGCATAGGACACCCCTCCTCCCATATCTTCAGCCCCCAGGCCAGGGTGCCTTCAGGTCCGGACTCTAGGGAAGTTGGGGTGAGAGATACCTAGACCCTCAGAGAAAGTTTAGGGGTCTGTTGTGGGCAGCACTGAGTGGGTTCCCATGAAGGTGTGGACAACACTTTGCTCTTGCTCTGGGTCACAGATTGGCTGATTCTCCAAGGCCCAGCCACTCCCATATTTGAAGGGGACCCACTGGTTCTGCGCTGCCAGGCTTGGCAAGACTGGCCACTGACCCAGGTCACCTTCTACCGAGACGGCTCAGCTCTGGGTGCCCCCGGACCTAACAGGGAGTTCTCGATCACCGCAGTGCGAGAGGCAGACAGTGGGCATTACCACTGCAGTGCCACCTTCCAGAGCCCTGGTCCCAGAAGCCCAGAGACGGCGTCCTCTGTGGTGGTCACAGTCCAAGGTGAGAGCTTGAGGCAGTGTCGTGGTGTCAGAGCAGGGAGAGGGGCAGGCTCGCTGCAGACCGGCCGAGCCTTCCCAGCCATGCGTCTCCCCCAGCCCCATCCCCCACAGAGCCCCCTTGCTTCCAGCCCTCTATCCCATGCATCCAGTATCCACTGATTGGGCCTCTGGACTATTGTCACACTCGCCCATCACGAGCTCTCATCTGGTCCTGTTCACACGAAGACAGAAAGGCTCTGATGGAACTTCTGAGAGGCGCTCTGATGGTGGTGTGACCTCAGGAGGCCTGAGCCCGTCCTTCTCACCTGTCTCCCCTCAGAGCTGTTTCCAGCCCCAGTGCTCAGAGCCACACCCTCAGCGGAGCCCCGAGAGGGGGGTGCAGTGACCCTGAGCTGCCAGACAAAGCTGCCCCTATGGAGGTCAGCCGCACGCCTCCTCTTCTCCTTCTACAAGGACGGCCGGGCCCTGCGCAGCAGGGGCCTGTCCCCGGAGCTGCAGGTGCCCGTGGCTTCAGAGGCCCACTCTGGGTCCTACTGGTGTGAGGCTGCCACAGAGGACAACCAAGTTTGGAAAAAGAGCTCCAAGCTGGAGGTCAGAGTGCAGGGTAGGTTGTGTGTCTGTTCATGTGTGTAAAACAGGGGGCAGGACGGTTGGCTCCTCAGCTGGGGTTGGGTGTGTGCAGGTTCCCAAAGGACACAGAGGAGGCAGGAACAAGGAGACAGGCCCCTGGAGATGGTGAGAGTGCAAAGAGGGGGCTTCTCCCTCAGAACACAGTGACAGCTCACCAACCCAGGATCCCAGCTGTCTCCACAGATCCTGCCTACGCGCCTTACACTCGGGAGAGGAGCTCTGGGCGCTTGTGGGAAACCAGCATGCAGATGCGGACGAGGAGTCTGGGGTCCACGTTCAGCCCGGGCCCCTGTGAAGGCTGCTCTGACCCAGACACAGAGGAGGGGTTCAGGGTAATGGGGACGTGAAGCTAGGTTGTAGGAAAATAATGGAGGGACAGGAGAGAGTCACCCTGAGGAGGAGGTGATGTGAGGGGCCAGCAGAGTGTCTCCCAAGCCCTGGAGGCTGCACAGGTGAGGAATTACATGAGAGCCACACACAGTGAGGAGGCTGCAAATATCCCACAGGGCAGGTGCCACCCCTCATGCAGGGAACCAAGGAGGAGCCTTGCTGTCCACAGCCCTCCGCTGACCAGGCCTCACCATAGAAGGTTTTCAGGTTTGGACCAAGAGGGACACTAGGCCCTCAAGTCTCTGCTGCTGTGAGCCCCACAGCCTCTGTCAGAGAATAGGAAAGACTGACCAGGAAGGTGAGGGAGGGGCCAGGGCCAGGCTTCAGATATCACTAGTGTGTGTGTCTCCTGCCCCACAATCTAGGTTCCTCAAGTTCTGGCGCACTGCCCACCTGGAGCCCTCCTTCTTTGAAATCAGCAGCTCCAGGAACAGCAGCTGTGGAGCCCCCCAAGCCTCTGCCTCCACCCCCCAGCCCTTCCTCGGAGGGTCCAGGCCACCCCTCTCCTCTGCAGGTGCCTGACCCTCACCTGCACCACCAGATGGGCCTTCTCCTCAAACAGATGCAGGATGTGCGAGCTCTCCTTGGTCACCTGGCCATGGAGCTGAGGAACTTGTCTGGCCACCTGAAACTAGAAACCAGGAAGGGCCCTGCCAAACAGGGGTGAAGGGTTCACCCGCAGTGCCGCTCAAGCACCCCAGTAGACCGAGCTCTCCTGCTTCTCTCTTTCTGTCCTGTACACGTGCACGGAGAATTCTTAGAGCAGTCTAGAGTCTTGTTAGAGTGGGGGGTAGGTGAGTGTAAATAAACTTGTACCAAATGGAGTTGTGCTATGCCGTGCACCCTCTCTCACTGAGGCGACGTAACCTGAATCCTCTCCGGGCCAGTAGTCGCCTTCTGTTGCCCAGCCGGTCAGGTGACTGGAGAGAAGCAAAGAGATGGGCTTAGTGCCAGTCTTCATCAGACAACCCTGCCCAGGGGACACTGTCAGCTGGGGGAGGGGTGCCACTGTTTAGTGAATAGGACACAGGGTGCTGCTAAACATCCTACAATACACAGAGCAGCCCCACCACAAAGGATTCTCTGGCCCCAAGCGTCACTGGTACGGAGGAGCAAAACCCCACTCTCCCCATTTCAGCCTCGCTCAGCCACGATTGATTGAATAGGCTCTGGCACTGAGCTGCCTCTGCTCCTGCTGAGTGGGGGATCTGTGAGGTATACACACAAGTCAGTGTCCCTGCCCATGAAGCAGTGAGCACCCTACCCAGGAAACAGCTGAAGCCGGAAAGTCCCCACAGGGTCCTCTGGACTCAGAAGCCTATGGGCCAGCCCATGTCGCTAGAGCTGCAATGATTTGTTTTTATGACTTTGTCTCTGAACTATTTTTCTTTAAAAGCATATGTAAATCTATTTGGGTCCATAATAGTACTTCTCCTGTGCTTGGATGGCTACCGTACCTTCTCAGGCAGTGAGCCAGACGACAGGTGCACAGTCGCCTCTGGTCAGAGGGTCTGCACATGGTTCCACATGGACCTCAGCCGTGGCCTCCCAGGCCCGGGTGGACTTATTCACTTCCTCTCTCTTTGTGCCGATTATTCTGATCCACGGTGATTTACAAAAGATGTGACCCCCTCAGACACATCACAAAGAAACAAGGGGATGGGTCCTAGCAGGTCACTCAGTGGGTTAGAGCATCGATCGTCCTGATATGACGAGGTTGCAGGTTCGATCCCTGGTTAAGGCACATACAAGAAGCAACCAATGATGCATGAGTAGGTGGAATAACAAATCTATTTCTCTCTCTCTCTTTCAAATCAATTTTAAAAAAGAAACAAGGGAAAAAAGTCATGCTGGATGTTAAAGTGGTCGTTTTATGAAGTGATATTGGGAAGCTCTTGACACAGTGCCCGTCACGTGGGAGTGAGCTGGTGTCCTGGTCCTTGGCACCCCCCACTATTCACAGACTCTTATCAGATGATGGCATAGCTTGTCCAGAAATGAGGTCATGATAGGCTTCAAAGAACTGCTTGGGTAACAAGTGGTAATTGCTAAATTTCTGTGTGGCATAGAAATTAAGAGTTAGAAATTCTGTGGGGAAAAATACCGGATGCAGAAAAGACCCAACTTGGGAAAAATGTGGAGGAGAGCCAAGAATAAAGAAATGCTGGGGGTGCGAGGGAGGAGGGATTTTTCAAGTCAAACTCTGAGCACTGTGATATGAGCCTGTGGGTGATTCAGTGGGTTGAGGGGAGGTTGCACGCTTTGTGAAGTTTGGGTGTAGTTGGATTTCTTGTGGAATCTGGTGAAGAGGCTGAGGTCTGTGTTCTGAGGGAAGAGAAGCCAAAAGAGAGGCAGCCGGTGTAGACTGAGGGCACAGCTGACGAGGTGTCACATTCCTACCACAGAGGAGGCCCTGGCCGGGGTCAGACCTCTGGGGCAGGCTGTGGGTGATGTGGGAGCCAGGAGGGATATGGGGGTGCAGGCAGTTCATGGTCCCTGCTCCCCGGATCTGGTCCTTTCCTCCCCGCCCCAGCTCCCGAGCACCTAATTAAGGGCCTTCCAGACCCTCATGACACTATCTCTCATTTATCAAAAGCTGCTCTCAGAACAGGATCTGAAGGGACCAGCATAAATGAAATGATCAATCAACTTTCCTGAGAGGTATTCGAATTTTTAACAAGGACCAGCACCTGAAGAGGCACTAAGAGGGAATTAATTCTCAGAGTGGAGCTGTGGGTGTCCCCAAGAAAGAGGGGAAGGACCATCATCAACAAAGTTAGGGCTGTCTGATAATCTCCCTCCTGCCAGCGTTCCCAGGGAAGGAGGTGCTCCATGCTAACAGCCACAGGGGGGACAGGAGACTGTCCAAGGAGATATACTATCAGGATGGAAAATTCATTAAGTATTTACCTGAGGATTCAGGCTCCCTGTTGCTCAGGGTAGGATCACATGGCTTGAAAAGAAGTGGAAGTCGTAACAGAGGTGTTTCTGAGGGGCTGATGCAGTGACTTCTCTGCACAGGTGAGGGGTGCAGCCAGAGTGGCTGGGAAGGGGTGGGGGATGGACAGAAGGAAGGCAGGCTCCAGTGAGTAGAGGTGCCACAGGGCGAGGTCACTGTGATGGGTAGGAGAGAAGGGTTTAGGGTTTTGGGGAAGGAAGAAAGAAGGGGACCCTGGAGTCCTGTCTTCCTGTCTGCTCACCTGTGGGAGGGTGTGAGCCCTGGACACAGGGGACCCACTGTCAACCTCACTAAGCCTCACACCAATGTCTGTCCTCAGGGAGTGAGCAGGAGAAAGGCCCTGGGTGGGCCTTGAGGTCATGAGGGTGTGTCTTCCTCAACTGAGGCTCATAGGGCCAGCTGGACAGCAGATGGCAGGGTCACCTGGGGGAACCTGGTCTGCAGGGACAGGCTATGCTCAGCAGGTCTCCTCCACAGGGGTTGGGGCTGGCCTGAGATTCGAGGTGCTCTCTGAGTGGTAGGTGGGGCACCTTGAGGGTTGACTCATATCCAGCCTGTCTCCTGCTCCCTCCAGCCCACCATCTACAGGAGTTAGGAGCAGCTGAGAGAGGCAGTGATGTCTGCCTGTGCTGGGTGGTCAGCACTGGCCCTTCTCTTCCCTCCCCCCCAGGCAGCATCTCCATCTCTGTGCAGCAGCTGCAGGCAGGTCTGTCATGTGGACACTGGTGGCCCTCCTGCTCCTGGGTGAGTCCGTGAGGAGGCAGGGGGCTTGGGGTGTGTGTGTGAGTATGTGAGTGAGTGTGTGTGTGTGTGTGTGTGAGTGTGTGTGTGAGTGTGTGTTTGGGGGATATGCAATCCTCGACTCCAAACAGTTCATTATCTTGGAGGGGGAAATAGGAGGGGCTTTCTCAGAGCTGGGGAAACTGAGGCAGAAGAAAAACAGGGCTGGATTCCTGTGACTCTCTTCTGTGGTGGAGAGAGCCCCTTCCTTTCCTCTCATCTCTGGCATTTTCCTTCCTCCCTTCTTTAATTCCTGTTTTGCAGCTCCGAGCAGTGGACAAGCTGGTGAGTGTGACCCATCCCTCATTCCAATTTTCGGCACCTTCCGCACCAACCCCTGAGTGGCCTGCTTGGGTCTCCCCACTTCTTGGTTGTTCTGGGAGAGTCTTTTCCCCTCCGCCCGCCGCCGTCCTGTGACAGCTTACCCACAGGCACTTAGGCATGTCTACTAACTGTGGGATGGGTTAGTGATGTGGGCTGGGTCGTGGGACCTGAGGTTTTCTGAGATTTCCCAAACTCAGAGCACACATTTGGGTGCCCCACCTTGACCCTCTTTTCCACATGGCCCCTCCCCCACCCTTTCAGCTGCTCTGGAGAAGCCCACTTTGTCTCTGCACCCGCCCTGGACCACCATCTTCAAGGGGGAGCGGGCAACCCTGCGGTGTGATGGGTACCACCCCCTGGTCGTGGAGCTCCGGCCCATCAGCACCCTCTGGTACTTGGGCCACCTGCTGCTTCCCTCCCACGGGAAGAGCATTGAGGTACAGACCCCAGGAGTGTACCGGTGCCAGACGCGGGGAGCGCCGGTCAGTGACCCCGTCCACCTCTCTGTGTCCAATGGTGAGTGTCTGCGGGCGGTGGGGGTGCAGCAGCCGGCTCCTCGATGATACTGGCACTGGCTGTCCTGTGGGAGGGGACACTGGGCCACTCCCATTGGGGCAGGGAAAGGGGGGCTATCTTGAATCTTGGGATGGGGTTCATGGTGCTCTGTGAGATATGCAGTAAGGCTTGCCTGACCCAAAGGTCCCCTCACCCTCCTGACACAGGGGTGGCAAATAAGCACTCCTGTTTGTTTATGAGACCAGCTCTGAAGAGCAGAGGCTCTGAAGACCCGGGACACTGGTCAGAGAACTGGTGGGGAGGGGCAAAGGGAGAAAAGGCAGAGGTGAGGTCCCCGGGCAGGCTGTGCAGCTGGGGTTACTCTACATGGGTGCGCCTCTGTGCCTCCCACAGTAAAGCAGGAACAGTAAGAGCATCTACCTCTGGTTGTTGTGAAGATCGAAAATGAATGATGACCTTTTGTTAAAGCAAACAGGCAGCAGCTGACCAGGGCGCTTTGTCAGAAGTCTACTGCAAACGTGCACGTGTGCATTTAGCAGTTAACTGAGAAACTGGCCCTGGGGATACTTACAGGGTTTAAAACAGAAAGAGAAATAACAGAAATTTGTTCATCAGGGCCCAGAATTGGCTACTTAGTGGGGAATATTACATTATCTGGGCCCCGTAGGCCACAGTTTGTTCAGAATTTAATGATCACTACTCAGGGCTCAGACTGACACACAAACCTCATCCCACTCAGTATTTCTTGGTTGGAAGTGACAGTGGGTCAGGTAGGGTACTGGCCGTGACAGATTGTGGTTACTGCCTGCAGAACTGAGGGTGCACACAGGGTGTGGCTCGTACCTGCAGAGTTTGTTCTCAGTGTAAAACACCGACAGTGCACCTCGCTCCTTCACGGCCATGTCAGTGTTGGCTGTGAGGATGGTGGTGATGGTAAACATGGGTGCTGTGGGAGATGCCTTGGCGGATGGGGGGCAGGGGAGCTTCCTGGAGGAGACAGGTCTCCATCTAGACCTGCAGGACAAGTGGGCTCCGACTAAATTGAGAGAAGGGGTCTTTCTGGCTGAGGAAGCAGCAGGAACAAGGCTCTGGGCTCCAAGCAGGGCCAGTTTCCCCAGCAGTTCACCTGCAGGGGAGTAGATAGTGGGGAGGTAAAGGAGACTGGGGCCGAGGGCAGGTAAGCAGAGAACAGGCAGGAAGGCCCTAAGCCATCCTGAAGAGGTGAGCCTGGATCCTGAAAGGCATTTCTCTTTGAGGCTGGAACCAAGGCTCAGTCTCAGGCACCTTCCTCTCCCAGGCTCTCCTGGTGCCTGCAGCTGGTGGGTGCGAGGGGAAGGGGGGCTGCTGCAGGAAGGGGGTGCGGGAAGAGCCGGGCCCCAGGGCTGTCTCTGGGAGCCGGCCGTCTGGTGACTGTCTAGACTGGCTGATTCTGCAAGCGCCCTACGCCGCGGTGTTCGAGGGCGAGCCGCTGGTGCTGCGCTGCCGCGGCTGGTACGACCAGGCGGTGCACAAGCTGCGCTTCTACCAGGACGGCCGCGCCCTGCGCTCCTTCCCCGCCGGCGCCAACTACACGGTGCCGCAGGCGCGCGCGGGCGACAGCGGGCGCTACCGGTGCTCGGGCACCCTGCGCCTGCCGGCCGAGAGCGCGCCCGTGTTCTCCGCCGAGGTGGCCGTCGCCGTGCAAGGTAGGCGAGGGCCGGGCCGGGATGCGCAGGGGGCCGGGGGCTCCGGGCTGGGCACCAGGCAAGGGGCCAGGCTTCGCGGTGGAGGCGCCTGACCCGCAGCCTGTGGCGGGCTCTCATCCCCACGCGCAGGGGGACCCACCCAGGGGGCGGGGGCAAGGGCGAGGGTCACTGTGGCGCCGGGCGCGGCGGGCGCAGCGACGCCGCTCCAGGCGGGGAGCTGAGCCCGACGTCCCCTCCCCCGCGGGCCCGTTGCCACCTTTCAGGAGCCTTTCCTCCCACCCGCGCTCGGTCCCCTGGCGGGCGAGGCGCCCTCGGGGGGCCCCGGCGGGCGAGCGGGTCGGGGCCCGGGCGGCGTCCCTGACCCCGCGCGCTCCCGCAGAGCTGTTCCCCGCGCCCGTGCTGAGCGCGGCGGGCGCGGGGGCGGGCGGCGTGGTCCTGCGCTGCGAGACGCGCCTGCACCCGCGGAAGCGCGCGCTGCGGCTGCAGTTCGCCTTCTACAAGCACAGCCGCCCCGTGCGCCGCTTCGACTGGGGCGCCGAGTACCGAGTCCCCGAGCCCGAGGCCGGCGAGCTGCAGGCCCACTGGTGCGAGGCGGCCACCGCCTCCCGCAGCGTGCGGAAGCGCAGCGCCCGGCTGCAGCCCCCGGCGCGCGGTAAGCGCCCCCGCGCCCGGCGCCCCGGAGCCCCGCCCGCCGCCCGCCGCCCGCCGCCCGCCGCCCGCCGCGGCCTGGCCCTTCCCCGTGACCAGCCCGGCCCCCGCACGCCCACAGGGTCGCCCCCCGACTCGCCCACCACCGCCCGGGGCCCGCAGGCCGCGCCCGGGGCGCCCGGGAACAAGCCGGTGTCTTTCCGAAAGCCCCCGCTGTCCACGCCGGTCCCGTCGGTGCCGTCCGTCTCTAACGCCACCTCCGCGGCGCTGCGGGTCGCGCAGGGCAGAGGCCGCGGCGCCGCCCCGGCCGGCTGCGCTCCGCCGGCGCCCCCGGAACGCCCCGCGGGGGCCCTGAAGCCCGAGGCCGACCTGCTGCTCGGGGAAATGCGGCTGCTCAGAGGCCTTCTGAGCCAGGTGATCCTGGAAATGCAGGACCCGGCCGCCCCGGCGCGCGGGGCAACGCTGGCGACCCCCGGGGCGCGCGGGGCCGAGCGCGCGGGAGCCCCGGAGGCGGGCGCGGCGGGGCGCTGAGGGCGGCGCCGCCGTCCGTCTGTCTGTCCCGCCTCCGCCGCCCGTCCCCTGAGCCCCGCAGAGCCACCTGCTCTGGCCTTTGTGTTGCTGTGGTTTGCAGAGGAACATAAAGCACGGTGCCCAATCCGATCTCCGCAGCCTGTTGGAGCCACAGGCCCCCTCCGCCCGCAGGACTTGGGGAGCGAGGGGGGCGCGGGCCCTGCCGAGGGCGGGCCGGGCGTGGGCTCCGGCGCCCTCAGCCGTCCACGGAGCCCGCCCGACAGGCTTCCGCACAGGCCGGTTTGGTTACTTCAGGTCCTCGAGGTGCTGATAATTAACTTAATGCTAATTCAAAAAAGACTTTCAGTTCTATTTCTGATGAGTTTATACCCTCAAAACTCTGGGTTCGCTTTAGTTTTGGAGCCGTGAAGGTATCTGTGCGGGTCTCCCGTCCGGGCCCCAAGGGCCGCCGCTGCGTTGGCCGCGGGGGGCGGCGGGCAGGCCGCGCTCACGTCAGCCAGAAATCAAACCGGTGCGACCACTGCATCCAGAAATCTTTTCAAAATTGCTGAGTTCTAGTTTTTAGCAGTTTTTGCTTCCGCGGGAGCCATTCCAACACCAGCACAGCTACACACGCCCACCCTGCAGGGTGACTTCGCTTTACCTGAAGGAGAAGTCAGAGGCCGGTCCGGGTGCTAGGGCTGTGTCCCCGCAGGGCCTGTGTCCGCGAGTCCCCCAGGGCCGTCCATTCCCTAGGGCTGGTTCTCGGGGGTCCTGCCCTCAGGGGCCGTCCTCAGCGAGCTCCCCCAGAGCTGACAGCAGCCCTGCCCACCCCCTTCACTTGCACTTGATAGACATTCAGCCACAAACCAATTTCCCGTGTCTTTGTGGGCAATTAGCCAGAAAAACATCAACACCCTTCATGTACCCCTCTCAGTGATACTCAACATGTCACTGCAGAGCCCCCTGACGGGCACCGGGCGCGTGGGCCCCCCTCGAGCTGCAGGGTGTGTCAGTGCTCTGGGAGGTGCCAGGGCTGGGAGAGGGAAGTGAGTCCCGAGGGGCAGGCCGGGGGTGTCCGAGGGGAGCTGTGGAAGGACTGAGGAGCCTGCCGTGTTCACGGAGACACGGAGCACCCAGCCTGGGAGGGGTGGGAGAACTGTGCATTTATGGGGGCGCGGGGAGTTTCAGGGAGAAGGTGGCAGGACATGATCACCAGCAGTACAAAGGGACCAGAACGAGGGGGTCATGTCTGAATGTCCTCTCATCTGTTGGCTTCTCGGGGTAGGTACTTGGAAGTCTTCTTTCCTGAGGCATCGATGAGCCTTCCTGGAGGAGACGCTCATGTAAACTAGAAAAGAGGAACCAAACAAACTGATCTCGAGGGCACTTGCTTATCCCCAAGAAGGTCCGCCCAGGTCCCTGGGGTCCAGTCCTGGGGTCTTGGCTACCAGGGATTTGTGGCTCTGATGTCCAGCTTCACTGGGCAGGTTCATCCCCTTCTGAGGACCTGCTCCCAGCAAGCCCTGCTAGGCTGGCACCACTCTACACCTTCCTCCTGACTCTGTTCACCCCCAGGCTCTAGCCGCCTCTGATCCAGACAGGAGGGGACTAGCATTAGCACCTAGGGGCTTAGCAACCGAAGGATCTCAAGGCATAAAAAGATCAGTTGGTCATTTTGTGAGAGAGCAAAAAAGTGAGCTAAACCCTCACAAAAGAGCTAGTAGGGCTGTCTCTCTAACATCCTTCCTGGCAGCCAGCTGTCTCCAGTTAGAACTGGAGAGGTGGGGCGGGGAACAATAGGACTGATGGGTGAGAATGACAATCACTCATGACCCAGCTTTTCTATGAGTGTGGGGGGTAGATATTGACTTTCATGTCCTCTAGACCTCACTGTCGTCAAGCATATCCCGTGGCCTCCCAGGAAGGCGACACAGAGGAGATATCAGGCAACCTGCTGACCATGCTCCTCTGCGGGAAAAGCCCTCATCCAGCTTCAGACTGAGGTCCCAACTTGCACTTAGGAAACCGAAGGCCAGGCAAGCCTGGGCTCATTCCCAAGCAGCAAGGGTGGCCTCAGAATGCTGAGGACCTGGGAGGAAGCTGCTTCTGTCTGGTTCTCTAATCAGCTCTGTGTCTCAGACCCCAAACCTGAGGGTGTCCATTCCAGATGGCAGACAAGGAAGCCAATGTCCTTCATCAGAGAGCAGAAAAGGGCCTGCAAGTCCCTTTTCTTGGTGTCAGCCTCACTCTCCCATTCTGTGCTCCCTAAGCCTCAGTTTCTCCTCTAGACTTTATGGAAAGAGGGAGCTCTTTGGGTTCCACACTTAGGACTTTCTCCCTAGGGCATCACATCAGTCCTCTAGGGATAAAGCCCAAGCTCCCTCTCCTGGCACGTAGAGCCCACTCACCCCCAGCTGCAGCCCTACCTGCCACCTGCTCAGCCCAGCGCACCAGGCCCATTAATGCCTCCCTGCCTGCTCCTGTAGGGGGCACATGGGCCTCCTGAACCCAAGCTTCCTCATGTGCAGAAGGTGGAAGGACAGACACATCAGCAGATCCTCTCTTTACTAGAGGGTTTAGGATGGAGGACTCGAGGTGCTTCAAAGCACAGAGGAGTTCTGAACATAGGGGTTCAGAAATCTCTTCCTGTAGAGGTGACATCTGCCAGGCCCTATTGATGTTCCTAAATGTTTCCTGTTTTAAATTGTGCTGCAATGACTATCCTCACCCCTACATCCCTATGCACATATTTGTGTATATCTGTGGGATAAGCTCCTAGAAGTCGAATTGCTGGATCAAAGGATGTAAATTTTTTTGATTTTAATAGATATTGTCAAATTATCCCTTACAGAGATTTCCCAGTGTGCACTTCCACTAATTCTGCATGAGAGAGCTTCCCCTCCTGGGGAGAACCATCATCACTTTTATTTCTTAATTAGACCCAGTGAACCTCCGGGCACTTTATGCACCGCTGAGTGCCCCCTCCCCCCCCCGTGGGTCCTGATGGTATGACAACCTCACACAGGCAGCCGCCCCACGGGGTCCCGGGCAGTGCCCCTGCTGGGATGCTCCCCAGCCTCTGAGCTCCTGCCCCCTGGTCTCCAGTTAACCAGGGAAACGCACTCCTGACCGCACTTCCTTATTAAACAGGACTTCCTCCGAGTGGAGCTCTTCATCTAAACCGGATTATCCCAGGTCTTCATCAAATTTCTGTTAAATGTACTTCGGTTCTCCGGTGTTGGTTTAGTTTTTCCCTCAGTCACGACGCCTGCAAAGACCATTGTCTCATAATAATAGTTGTACATCCCTGGCTCAGCCAACATCGAAGGATAAAGAGTTGGTACCATTTAGTTTAGTCTTTTTCAGTTCAGAGGAGCCAATCTCATTCCAGTGATGTGAGATGACCATTGTCCCATCTCTCAACAGTAAGCATGTCCCTAAGGTAAGTCTCCTTGGACCTGGAGGTGGGAGAGTGTCGAGGTTTAGACCCTGGCCCAGGGGTCAGTAGACTTGGGTTCATGTGTCACTTCTGTGACTTACCAGTTGTGTAGCCTTGGGCAGGACACCTTGGCTCTGAAGCTATTTCCTTGTTGTAGGACTACAGGAAACCCCGAGAAAGAAAAAGCATGACCAAGTGATCACACAATGCCTTTCTGGCTTAATTATAAATAGAATTCTTAAAAATCCTAACTCAGCCCTCCATGTGCATAAAAGGGGAAACACAAGGGAAATAAACTGGGTACGATTTTCCCCGAGCGTGTTCGCCGTCAGAGCCTGGCTTTTTGAATCACTTCTGCTCAGGTTTGTGCATTCAGGTCTTTCCCCTCTTGTGACGTCTCTTTCCCACGGAGGGCATTAGTGACGCAGTGTTTCTTAGAAGAAGCCGTGCTAAGACTGACAGCCGTGCAGCTGGCCTTGCAGTCACCCGGAGCTGGCTTGCTCTGCTTCAGGATGCTGCTAGATGGGCCCGGCCCGCCCCACCTCTGCCCACAGACTACAACGGTTGCTGTTGTCTCTAGAAATCTCTTCCCAGCTGCCCACACCCATTCTGTAAATTTGATGCTGGCACTTTAAGGTTCCTGCTTATTAAGCAATAAAAACTATAACAAGACAGCAATTAATGATAAGAGCGTAGAGATCACAGAGGTGTTAAAACGTAGTTTAAAAAATATGTCTTAGCATTAATAAAATACAAAATGCAAATCTGGGACAGCAAATTTCAAAATGTCTAAAGAAAAGTTACGTGTGACCCTGCAGGTAGCAGAGACTAAGGTGGAGGTCTTTCAGGTGGATTGGAGGTTCTCAAAAATCCAAAGGGGCTTCAAACGCTGTTTACTTCAACCGTAGGCCACTTCTAGAGACTTACCTCAGAGGACAGCCCGCTCTGTCTCTGGACGGCTCTGGAAATCGGAAAGTTCCTTATACATATTAAGCAAAATGATTTCATTATAACTTCTGCTCCCTGCACCTCCTAGATTTACACAAACAAATCTAATTCCTGGTCCTCTCGTCAGCCCTTCGGATAAATGTAAAGATACCACTTAGGTCACACTTAGGTTTCCTTAAAGACAGACTTCACTTTTAACTGTTTTTTTAGAGTTTTCACCTGTTCTCATTTTGAGTTCCTCCTCCATGCAGGCTTCTCATCTCCAGTAGCTCTGTGTTTGGCTGAAATGTGGGACCCACACTCACTGTTACTCCTCAGAGGCAGAAAGGCAGGGTTTTATTTTAATTTTTCACAATTAAGCAATTGTACTTGTGCCCTAATCCAAATTACTAAAACAAACAAACAAACAAACAAACAAAGTTGAAAAAACAAATTAAGGAAATTTGGGTGATGATTCTGTCTCACTGGAGAACTCTCTTGATTGCCACTGGCCAATTTTTCACCTTTTGAGTGCAACTGCTTAACCAGTTACCAACCTAACTCAATTGCTCTAGAGTATCCAGCCCATATGCCCTACCTTGTCCACAGGAGATCCGTCCTGCGGAAGTAGGGTTCAGTGTGTATTCCCCTGATCTGCTTGTCTAGTCCTTCCGTGGAAAGAGAAGGGGCCACCGGGACAGGACTACTCTTAGTAAGCTCGTGCTGCCCCCTGGTGGACGCTTCTGCTTCTTATATTAGACACAATTGACATGTAACATTAGTTTCAGGTGAAACCATTCAATATTTATATATATTGCAAAATGATCACATTAAGTCTAGTTAACATCCATCACCACACAGTTATAAAATTCTTTTCTTGTGATGAGAACTTTTAAGATCCACTCTCCATAGAACTTTCAAGTATACAAGACAGGATTAACTATAGTCAACACATGGTTAAGATATAGTTACTAAAACTGCTGCTTTTTATAAGTGCCCACAAGTCACTCCTGCAGTAACCTGCTCTGGAATATCGTTTCCGGCTGGAGGTAACCTTACTGGTTTGATAGCCTGAAGGTATAGAAGCAGCTGGGCTCATCCACTTAGAACCCTGTGTCCCCACTAAGGGACTTGGAGACCCTCTGTGAAAGGGGCTGTGGAAACATGAGGCTTGTGAGGGGCCTGTAGGAGTCACTTCCTTCCCAGGGGCTGCAACTCTGCGTGGCCACTGTTAGGGCTGGACTGTGGCCGGCATGGCTGAACTCATGTCCTGGGACAGCTTGTGAAGTCTCTTTGGCTAGATATGTTAGGCACATTTAGTGAAACCATCTTGTGTCGTGGGCCTCACGGCTGTGTCTCACCTCACTTGACCCCCCCATGCTTCCAGGCTTTTCCCCAGTCTCCTTCGCCTGTGGGAAAGACCAGCTCAAATGCACCTTCTGGGAGAATTTTCCCGGTTTCCTCCAGTCAAAATGGAATTATTTTTTTGTCTGAGCCCCAGCATTTTGTTTGTACTGTCAGTTTAACACATGGCTTACGTAGATACCCCTGTCTACATGGTGGAAACTTGCCCTTCGTCTTATTTGTATCCCAGTGCTGAGCAAGGACTAATGAACTGAGGTAAAAATCATGGGGTGGGGAGGTTGTTAAATAATTTTCGAAAATGTATTGCTTTGGGGCCATATTAAAGCACTTCTACGGAACATTCAAAGCTAGTTTTTTCTTCTTTTGGGGGGCAGTTTCCTCCTGCCAACTCAAATGTTGGTAAGTAGCCTACGCAACTCTGTTTTCAGTCTGGAGGTGGGGGACACGTGAATTACTGGTAGGAGTAAATACAGAAACAGTTTTTGGAAGAGGCAAGAGAGCAAAGGTGAGACACTTAGAAGAAGCAGCGCATTTGGTGGTAAGGACAAAGAGCAGCTTTTTGAAGGGTTTGGAAATATTCTGCATGCTGAGCAAAGGTTTACAGGATCTCTGATTTTTACAGTTTAAAGTCCTTCAGGGAATGTCAGAGTAGGCACGGCTCACCTCGTCTTTTCTGGATGGGGACACTGAAGTTCAGAGGACTCACTGACTTGGTCACGTCATACAAGTCACAGATGACAGAACCAAAACCTGAGACCAGTCAGAACTCTTTCCAGTCAGAGCTCACTGGACTGATATCAGCGGCAAAGAGCTCCAAGGGTGCCACGTGACAAAGGCTGGGAGGGGAGCGAGGCCACGGCCACACCCTGTGTGTCTGGGGGGATGGAGGGACGGGGCTCTGCCGCGTGCAACCCTGCGGGGCCTGGGGGGCTCGGCGCGGCCGTGGTCCCCTTTGCTACACTCATCTGACCGTTGATCAGTCTCTCCTTGTGCCAAAAAGGAACTGAGAGCACAACCCGCAAATCACAGCCTGTCCCCCTGGGTTTCTCAGAAGGACAGCCACACAACCTGATGACTCTGCAAATGTTGGGGGCCACAGTTGGGGGTCAGGCAGGGGAGTTGTTGAGTCAGTTGGCCAAGCTGTCCCTACACAACAAAAGTGGCCCAAGTCTATTCAGTCATCTCTGTGGAGCTGAGGTTATTCCCTCAGAATCTTGACAACAGGTACCTTCTCCAGGGAGGACACCTCTTTACAGGGACAGACTCTGAACCAAACCGGACTCAGGGATGTGGCCGCAGCAGCACAGGTGATTAGGGTGACTTTCCCTTGTTCTCATGAGCACTGGATTCCCAGGCTCAGTGGCTCCTCTACTCCACAGCTTCCTCAGGGGCATCCCTCTCTCACCCCTCCCTCACCCCACCCCTAAGCTCCATTCAGGCTCCGCGCTGTCCCCTCCCAGCTGCTCCCCATGCAGAGGCTCAGCTTGGGATGACTTTCTCCCACAAATAGGACATGTTGATAAGTTAATTCTTACTAGAACTCTGCAATGTGGTCACACTCAGTCCTATTTTGCAGATGAAGAAACTGAGACTTAGAGAAATCATACAATGTTCTAAAGGCACATGGTCACACGTCGGGAAGTGCCAGGGCCAGAAGCAGCTTTGCATTCAGACCTAGGTTTTCTCTGGCTTCAGACTGTGCCCTTCGAGACAAATTGGAACTCACCGCTATCTAAGGCACTCGCCTTCTACTCACAAACACAAACACAGACAAAATTATAGGATTATGTTATTGTTGTTCATTTATATAATTTTAATTTGGAGGCCTCAAAGTATGTTTCATGTGTATCTTCATAAGTGTCCTAGAGCTTAACTCCCAAACATTTACTGATGACTAATTGGGTGTAGGAGGGCCGGGCAACATGCTGGGAACAGAAAGAGGAACTTGTCTTGTGGCCGTGATGGGGAGGTGATGGGGCAGAGGAGGGGTAATTTCCTTGCTTACTTCTCAGCAAATATTTTGAAAGATGGAAATGAACATCAAAATTATACATGTGACTACAGCCAAAATTCTTTGAAGGATCTGAAGCATCGGAAGTCTGGGAGATGTTCAGGTCCTGTTACATAAAAATGGGTGTCTTCTCGAAATGCAAACTACCGCATACTTGATGATCTCTTAGCAATTACAAGAATTTTTATTTAACCCATATTTATCAATGAAAGGTTAACGTGATGGTGTGCGGGCAGCTAAAAAGCCATCTCAGGCAAAAGGATAAAAAATACTTAATTTATTAAAATGGGATGGGGATATCCAGGATACCCAAAGGGAAGGCTACACAGCACTGAGCCAAAGGGCACTGGGTCCATGACGGCAGCAAAGTACACTTGGGGCAGTGAGACAAGAAAGAACATAGAAGCCGCAACAGGAGAGCCTGGCTGGGCTGCTCTGGCTCCCTGGGAGGTCAGAGAGAAGGGGCCTTGGAGACAGTTTCCGGGGATAAGCCTGGAAGAGCTGCCGCTGCCCATTACTCCCCTGGTTGCAAGTCTCATGGGGTCCCCTCGGAGGAATGGAGATGGCGCTGGTGTGCTTCCCTGGTGGGGAGCTCGTGCTCGGTCCTTTGTCCTGAGTGTATTTATCTCTTTCTTGGAGGAGGGACTCTTAGGGGAGGCCTCAGGGGAGGGTCTCAATAGAATATTCATCAGCTTTCCAGGTGTGTTCTTTCAGGGTCATGGTCTCCACTGATTGGTCAGTGCCAGGGCAGGGGGTCATTAGTCAATATGTCTGGTTTTGCTGCTTTTCTGTACCTGGAGCCAAAGCACAGCTAAGGCCTGGATGTTTAGAGAAGAAAGGTCAGGGGGTCCAAACTGCATGACCATCAATATGCTGGGGGAGGATAGGTTACCCTGGGCACAAGGTTCTTGTTTTCCCAGTTTTGCCCCTTGCTAGGCATCCGGGGCTTCCTGCCCTGGTGAGTCTCCATACAAGGTTTCTGTACCTGGCCACCTAACAGTCAAGGTTGAAGGTTTGCTGGTGATAAAGTGAACAGATCAAGTGTGCCTGTGTGTGTGCCTGTGTGTGTGCGCCTGTGCCTGTGTGTGTGCCTGTGTGTGTGCCTGTGTGTGCCTGTGTGCGTGTGCCTGTGTGCGTGTGTGCCTGTGTGTGTGCGTGCCTGTGTGCCTTGTGCGTGTGCCTGTGTGCGTGTGTGCCTTGTGCGTGTGCCTGTGTGTGTGCCTGTGTGTGCCTGTGTGCCTTGTGCATGTGCCTGTGTGTGCCTGTGTGCCTTGTGCGTGTGCCTGTGTGCGTGCCTGTGTGCGTGTGTGCCTTGTGCGTGTGCCTGTGTGCGCCTGTGTGCGTGTGTGCCTTGTGCGTGTGCCTGTGCGTGTGCCTGTGTGTGCCTGTGTGCCTTGTGCATGTGCCTGTGTGTGTGTGCGTGCCTGTGTGCCTGTGTGCGTGTGCCTGTGTGCGTGCCTGTGCGTGCCTGTGTGTGCCTGTGTGCCTTGTGCGTGTGCCTGTGTGTGCGCGTGTGTGTGCCTGTGTGTGCCTGTGTGCCTTGTGCGTGTGCCTGTGTGTGCGCGTGTGTGTGTGCCTGTGTGTGCCTGTGTGCCTGTGTGCGTGTGCCTGTGTGCGTGTGCCTGTGTGCGTGCCTGTGTGTGCCTGTGTGCCTTGTGCGTGTGCCTGTGTGCGTGCCTGTGTGTGCCTGTGTGCCTTGTGCGTGTGCCTGTGTATGCGCGTGTGTGTGTACCAACTCAGGGACAGAGAGCCCCTCTTCTCTTCTTGATAGGAAGCAACCCAGACCCCTCTCAACACAGCGATTCCTTTCCTAGACCCCACCTGCCTGTCTTACAGGCTCCCACATTCATTTGCCCTATTTCAAGAGAGGTGCAGAAAATACATCTCCTGGGAGGGCCTGTGGTGCCACCTAGGGGCCGAGAGCACAAACACGGGAACTGGAGAGGACGCCCCGCCCTCCGGGGGGTTCTGCTCCCGGTTCGGACGGTCCGTGCGGGGCTGGCGGGTGCCTCCTCCCGTCCTCCACGGGGCTCTGAGGGTCCGCAGGAGACTTGCAACCAGGGAGCAGCTCGTCCCAGGCAGCCCCTGAACCCTTTTCCAAGAACCCTCCTTTTACCTCTGTAACTTGTTCCCTGAGTCCACGCAACCCCTCCTGGCTCCCCCGTGGCTGTGGTCTTGCCTCTTCCATCTGAAGCCTTTCCCGTTTCATTGTCCCGGCTTTAATAAACGTCCTCGCGAAATCACCGGACTCCTCCTGCATTCTTTCCTGCGGGAAGGCAGGAGCCCGCACCCTGCAGGCCGTGCAGGGCCCGCCGGCCTGGGTGCGGGCGCGCCTCGCGCCCCCGTTCGTCCCAGGCCCCTCTGCCTCCCGTCTGCAGCTCCTCCCTCGCTCCCAGTGCTTCCCCGCACTGTTGAAAAGGTTCAAGTCTTTCCAGTTAGAAAAAAAAGAAAAAGGAACCCGTCCTTCAACTCCAGGTTTCCATCTTTCTTGAAAAGACACCAGATTAATACCTTAAAAAACAGAACAGTAGGCAGCACCAAAAAAGGACTCACACGCCCATAAAACGCTGGGCAAAAGGGGGAAAAGAAAAGGAAAAATAGTCACGAGAAAGGAACTACAAACACGTGACTTCGTGAGCGTTGGAAGAAACGTTTTACTTCAAATGCATAAAATTATGCAGCTGGTCCGGTGGCGGCACCGTCGTTTGCAGTCCGACTTCAGCGCCCGTGCGACAGCCCAGAAGGACCGCGCGGCCGCGGACCTGGAGCCCGGGGCTCGCGCTCCGCGCGGACCGGGGCGGGCGGACACGGGCGGAAAGGCGGCTCCGAAAGGCTGGGGCGGGAGCAGCGCTGCCCCCGAGCGCGCACCTTCCGTAGTCGGCCGGGCCCTCCGAGGGCGCTGCCGCGCAGCTCGGGCGGCGGCCGGCGGAGGCCGCTCTAGCCGGCCCACTCGGTGGCAGGCGCCGCGCTCTGGGCGCCGCCATGCTGCGCGCCGGGGTCCGAGATGCTGCAGGTGCGGCCCGGGCTGTACCTGGGCGGCGCCGCGGCGGCAGCGGAGCCGGGCTGCCTGAGGGCGGCGGGCATCGCGGCCGTACTGACGGTGGACGCGGAGGAGCCCGACTTCCAGGCGGAGGGCCTGCGGCGGCTCTTCGTGCGGGCGCTCGACGAGCCCGAGACCGACCTGCTGAGCCACCTGGACCGCTGCGTAGCCTTCGTCGGCCAGGCCCGCGCCGAGGGCCGCGCGGTGCTGGTGCACTGGTGAGAGGCCGCGCGGCCGCGGTCCCGCTCGCAGCTTCGGGGAGGCGGCGCGGAGCGAGAGCGGGGTGCGGTGGAGAGCGGCGGCGAGGCCGCCGTGACCGAGCGCGGGCGGGACGCCCTCGGGGGCGACTGCGTGCGCGCGCGTCGGGGCGCGGCGTGGGGGGAGTCGGTCGGGACTCGCGGAGTCCCCAGGCTGTCGCAGTGGAGAAAGACGGGAAAACCGTGATGGGCGGCGGGATTCCTAAGCGGTCCCGCGCGGCCGGGTTGCGGTGGAATAACCGCATTTAGGTTCATTGAGCCAGTACAGCAGGTAGTGATAATAGGAAAGAGGTCTGAGACCAGATCTCCGGGGCCCTGCATGCCGAGAGCAAAGGAGCTGGGGGTGGTTCAGAAGCCATTAGAAAAAGAATACTGTAATTATATTTGGGTATGTAATACACTCACATGGTTTGGAATTCAAAAGGAATAAGGAGATAAAGGAATAATTTTTTGCACATGGATAGTGTTTTAGAGGCAAAGAGTTGGAAGCAGACAAGTGGAGCTGAACCTGACCATTAAGAGAAAGGTGGAGTTTTGTTTGCATATCTGTTTAATTGTTGCTATTCACTATTTTATTTTAAGTCATGCAGGAGTCAGTCGAAGTGTGGCTGTAATGACTGCTTTTCTGATGAAGACTGACCAACTTACCTTTGAAAAAGCCTATGAAAACCTCCAGACTATGAAACCAGAGGCCAAGTGAGTTCTTTGCTAGAGTAATTATTCTGCTTTTGTGGTGTGATTTTATTTATTTAAAGAAAACGTAACTTTGTATTTGTTTGTCTTTACAGGATGAATGAGGGGTTTGAGTGGCAACTGAAATTATATCAGTCCATGGGGTGCAAAGTAGATACCTCTAGTGCAGTTTATAAGCAGTATCGTTTAAGAAAGGTTACAGAAAAGTATCCAGGTAAGTAATAATTGCTAGTATGTATTGGGACCTTTCTGGATGCTGTACACTCTGACACTAAACACTTCAGGTACATTATCTCACTTTCCCAGCAATCTCTTGAGACAGATCCTTTTATTTCCTTTTGAAACTGCTTAGCAAGAAATAGCTTTTTCAAGGTCACATAGCTTATGAGTGGTGGTGGACTGGTTATTGAAATCAGGCAGTCTCTGCCCAGAACCCAAGGGCTCTCCTGCCTCATCCTGCTTTTTCAACACTGGATGCCCCTCCCTCCCTCCCTCCCTCCCTCCCTCCCTTCCTTCCTCTCTCTCTCCCCTCTCTCCTTCCTTCCCCCCTTCCCCCTTCTCCTCTTCCCCCCTTCCCCCATTCCCCTCTTCCCCTCTTCCCCTCTTCCCCTCCTTCCCCTCCTTCCCCTCCTTCCCCTCCTTCCCCTCCTTCCCCTCCTTCCCCTCCTTCCCCTCCTTCCCCTCCTTCCCCTCCCTTCCTACCTTCCTTCCTTCCTGTTGCCTCAATTTGACATTAACTGAATTTTGTCTGAAAATGCAGAGAGTTGATTTCAACCAATGGATACATTTTCCTTGTCATGTAGAACTGCAGAACTTACCTCAAGAACTCTTTGCTGTTGATCCAACCATGGTTTCACAGGAATTGAAAGATGAGGTTCTTTACAAATGTAGAAAGTGCAGGTAAAATATTTTCTATTTTCTAGAGATTTTATCTTGTCTCAGCAGCTGAAAACCACTGGAAATTTCAGTTTCTTAAATCTCTGTAGGGAGAATTTGATTTGGTTGACTACAGAAATTTTGAATTCAAATCTGCTTTCAAGAATGTAAATTCTTAGTAGTAAAAGCAATTAGGTTACTTGTAGAGACTATTGAAAATTAAAGTAGCATAATCAGTGCTATATTATTTTGCCCTTTAAGAAATACTGCACATTTCATCTATTTTTTTCTGTTTTCTTTTTTTGCCTCTCACCTGAGGATATTCTTTGCATTGCTTTTTAGAGAGAGTGGAAGGGAGAGATGGTTGGGGAGAGAGCGAGCGAGAAACATCGATGTGAGGGAGACACACTGATTGGTTGCCTCCCACATGATCCCTGACAGGGGCCAGGGATTGAACCTGTAACCCAGGTACGTGCCCTTGACGGGGAATTGAACCTGAGACCCTTCAGTGCAGGGCGGATGCTCTAACCACCGAACCACACCAGCTGGGGCTATTTTTTTTCATTTTTTTGGAAGTCATTAATATTTTTGTTTGTTTGGGGGGTTGCAGGCGGTCTTTATTTAGAAGTTCTAGCATATTGGATCATAATGAAGGAAGTGGTCCTATAGCCTTTGCCCACAAGAGACTGGCACCATGTCTCATTCCTGTCATGGGGAGTCGGGCTCAGTGCACGTCCTATTTCATTGAACCTGTACAGTGGATGGAACCTGCCTTGCTGGGAGTGATGGATGGACAGGTGACACATTTTATTTTCTAGTCTCATTAAATCACCTATATTTTGTTCTGTCTTGCATTTTAAACCATATTTTGTCTAGTGTTTTATTCCATCTTAACTAATTTCTTTCTGAAGATTTTATCTTTCTAGTGTAGATAAGAATCTATCAAAAATTAAACAAAAACTAGGTGATCTAAAATAGTGAACCACTATGCATGCATGAATTTGGATTTATGGCAGGCCCTTCCCCTTGGGTCTCTCTTAGTGCCCTGTGCCAGAGCAAACTGTGGCCTCGAACCATTGTCTGGCCTCTGCCCGTAGGCCGTAAGCATGGAAGCTGGTTGCACAGTGGAAAAATAAAAAATAGTGAACTACTTTTGGCTGAGAGGTTGTTGGTCTAAGTTAATTCTTTTTAGTGCTATAAATATATTAGAAGAAAATACAGTGGACTTGTTAAGCATTTTTAGATTTACCTATTTTACTGGAGTATTAGTTTGTTTTTAAATAGGAATCTGAAGCCTAACTAGTTAACTGTTAGTTTCAGTTAGTAATAGAACATGAGAATCCTGATATGCTTTCCCCCTACCCTTTAGTCATGATTTTAGCTTGAAATCTTAAGTTGCAGCTGATTTAAAAGCCAAAACATATGCCACATCCATGAAACCTGTTTCATGTCTCAAGCTTCACCTTTCTCTTCTCATGCTGGAATTAGTGTGTTCCTCCTCAAGCCTCCCAGGGTACAGTGTGCTTCTTAACACAGCTATTGTAGTAAATTGCTGTCCCATTTTATCTTACTGATTAGATGTGAACTTCTTGAAGTTAGGGGCCATAGATAATTGTTTTGTATAAAAGCTAATGACTGAAGTAGCACATTTGCTTTATTTCAGCTTCTGTGCCCCAAATGCAGTGCTAAGTTGGGTTCTTTCAATTGGTACGGTGAACAGTGCTCCTGTGGTAGATGGATAACACCTGCTTTTCAAGTCCATAAGAATAGAGTGGATGAAATGAAAATGCTTCCGGTTCTGGGATCACAAACTAAAAATGTGAACTTCTGACATTTGATAGCTGGGAAAGAAACTTGTCTGCTGAAACATGCTACTTGTCATTCACATGGAGTGTCTGGTGTTTAGGCTGTTAGCATTTCATTTGAAATGTGAGATGAAATCACCTGATGTGACTTGGACACTGTGTTTAAGTAGAATACTTCATATGGAAATAAAAACTTGTTTTTAAAATTTTTGCTAGAGGGTGTTTTTTTATTAATTTTAGAGAGAGGGGATGGGAGAGGGAGAGAGTGAGAAACATTGATGTGAGAGAGAAACATCAATCGATTGCCTCCCATACTTGCCCTTGCTGGGACTGAACCTGCAACGCTGGTACGTGCCTTTGACCGGAATCAAACCCAAGCCTTTGACCGGAATCAAACCCAAGACTCCGGTGTGCAGGCAGATGCTCCAACCACTGAGCAACACCTGCCAGCACAGGCAACTTTAATTTTCATCAAGAAAAAATTCTTACTTAATGGTAAAACTTAAAACTTTCACGTTAAAGTTGGGAACAAGTTAAAAAGATGTTTGCTCTTGCCTGTGCCTTCAATACTGTAGTAGCTGTCCTAGCCATTGCCATAAAATGAGGGGAAGAAGTTTAAAACTTAAGGAAAAAGCCTGAACTCACTGATAAATCTCTAAAATCAAGATAATTAGAAATATGTGCCTCTTGAAGTATTCTTGCAAAATTTTGGAAACATAAAAGCAAAAACCACCTAATCAAGCTTCTAGATTCAGTGGGCAGTTTGTAGAAACAAATTGCCATGAAGATACAATCAGCAGAAACACAGTGTGGAAAATTCTGTAGGACAATTGACAGATTCCTGTCTCTAGTGTTTGAGATTTTCCACATTGAAGAATAATTTTTAAAAAGGTTGCAATGTTACATAAAACCAAATTTTATAATGTGTTTGCATACAAGTTTTTCCACATAGAAAATCCTAGAAAATTTCTAGACAAAATATTAGAATCACATAATTCAGCAAGATTCCTTCCTTCCTCCCCCTCCCCTCCCCTGCCCCTCCCCCTCTCCCTCCCTCCCTCCCTCCCTCCCTCCCTCCCTCCCTCCCTCCCTCCCTCCCTCCCTCCCTCCCTCCCTCCCTCCCGTCCGTCTTTACCAGAGGACACTTACTCCATTGATTTCCAGAGAAGGAGGGAGGGAGGGAAGCAGAAAGAGACAGAAACACTGATTTTTTTGGAAACAGAGTTGCTGTATAAAAATCAATAGTTACTATACCCCAGCAGTAACTGAATTAAAAAAATGTAAAGACTGTAAAACTATGAAAAGAAAAAAACCCTAAAAAAACGTAGTGACCTCAGGATCGGGAAGGATTTCTTTAGCAAGATACAAATAGCAGAGATCATAAAAAGGGTGGTTAAACGTGACTACCCTGAAATGAAAACCTATAGGACAAAACCCCCATAAACAAAGACAAGTGTCAGCCTAGAAGGTATCTGCAACATTTGTACCAGGTAGAATAAGCTGTCTAAACGTACACTAAATAGAGAAAATCCAACAGCAAGTTTTTAAAAGATAAGAATGGGAAATTCACAGAAGAGGAAATAAGGTTTAATAAACACGAAAAGAGGCATCATGACTTTGTCAGGAAAAGGTAAATTATAGACACACCCTTCACAATGGCAAAAAACTAAAGTCTGTCCATATCTAGCGTTGATGAGAATGCCGAGCAAAGGGAACTCCTGTAAACGTATAATTTGGCAAATACTATTTTTACTCTGACCGGCATATATCTTAGACATGCTGGCATATATGCATAAGAAGACTCATGCAAGAATAAGTTTTGTGTAACAGTCAAAAATAGAAACAATGCAAATGCCCATCAGGGAAATGAAAAAAACTACTATATACATATATGTGTGTGTATATATATAACAGTTCATACATGGATGGATCATCAATGAGTGAGAAAAGTGATTTGGAAGAAAGTATGATATATATTTATGTAAATTAACCCCCCCAAACAGCGCTAAATGTACATAAGCTTTTTAAACATAAATAAAATGGAGGGAAAATGGAGTTCATAATTTCTTATGAAAAACCTGAAGTGAAAATGGAAAATGTTAATATTTGTTCATTTTTGGTGATAGGTACAGAAATGTTTGTTTCATAATCATCTGCCCTTTTTGAATAAAAGATAAAACTTGAAAAAAAAACCCCGCTGGAGTTCAATCACGGTGATTTAAAGAGGTCTCTGATGATACAGAATATTTGACTCTTGCTGGTTTTATTTTGGTTTTTATGTCACTTTTTGAGTCTGCAGCTGGGTGAGAACAAGCGTGTCATAAATGTCACCCTAATGAAGCTGCTCAGTTCCCCGACGAGGGCGGGAGGTCCGCCGCGCGCCAGGGCCTGGCGCCCCCTCTCGGCCGGCCTGGGCCGTGCGCGCCGAGCTGCGGGCCCCGCCGCGGCCGCCCCGGGCGCGCGGAGCATCCTGGGAGCGCGCTCTGCCGCCGGTTTCGAGCGTGGGAAGACGGCGCTCGGCCGAAGGGGTACGTGTCCCTAAGGTAGGGTGTTTTAAACGTCCCTGCTGAGTGTGCGTTCAAAACAAATTCTATTCAGTCGCGTTCTCGAAACTTTTATGAAACTCAATTCACTTTCGGGTCGGAGTTGGTGATTTTTTCTGCACCAAGCCGAGTGTCCGTGGGTGGGGACGTCTCGTCGCGGGAGGCGCGTAGCCACTCGCCCTCCAGTTGTGGGCGAGGGGACTGCCCCGTCGGCCGGTGGGCGCGGGCGGGCCGCCCCGCAGGGCGCTTTCCCCCCGCGTCTGCCGAGCACCTGCGCGGGGATCGCGGACGCCGGGCGACGCCCCCTCGGCCTCCAGCGCCGCGCTCAGGCTGTGCGAAGGCGCCCGGGGAGCCCGCCCGTGTGTTACTAGGGCATCGCCTTTTGACTTTTCAACTAAAACATTTTCAATTCGAAATTATTTTGTATTGGGTCCGGGCGCACCGCACAGCGGTCAGGCAGCGGGGCGGTCAGGCGGCGGCCGGGCTTCGCCTTTCAGCCGCGTCAGCAGCACTTCCTGTTTCGCTGACGCGCTGTTTACGTGTCTTTTTCCCTCTCCCCTCCTTAAAGCAGCGGGACGGAGTGCGGCAAACTCGGGAAGGAGCTGCCGGATCCCTCGGTCTGGATGCCCCCCTCCGGGCTCGCTCGGGACCCCCGCGCAGTGAGGACCTTTGTCCGCGCCCGGCCACCGTCGCGCTCGCGCCGCGCCCGCCCGCCGCCGCCCCGGCGCGTCACCGAGTCCCCGGGCCCGCGGCGCGTGCTGGGAGCGCGGCGGCGTTGCCGGCACCATGGAGTCGCCCTTCAGCCCGGGGCTCCCTCCGCGGCCGGAGGAGGACTGGGGTGAGCCTGGGGTCCGGGAGAGGACCGGGTGGCTGGGTTGCTTCCTCCCCTCCCGCCCGCGGCGGTGACAGGTGGGGGTGGTCAGCCGGAGCGAGGCCCGCGCGCGGCTCGGGTCCTGCGGGTCGGGCCGGCCGGGCGCTGCCGGCTCCCGATTGGAATGACTGTCGGTCGTCACTGTCGCCCCAGGGGCGCACCAGGCGGGGATTTTGTGGGTCGGGAGGGCGTCGTTCGGCGGCGGAGGGCAGTAGGGCCCCGGCGGGGCGTGGGACGGGGTGACTGTCGCGGAGTGTGCGTGCGTGTACCTGCGGGCGCGTGTCTACACGTGTGCGCGTGTACCCGCGTGCGTGTGTCTGTACGCGTGTGCGGTGTACCTGCGGGCGCGTGTCTACACGTGTGCGTGTGTACGCGTGTGCACCTGCGTGCGTGCGTGTACCCGTGTGTGTGTCTGCGCGTGTACCTGCGTGCGTGTGTATGTGTGTGCATGAGATGAGTGTGCAACAGATGCTGGTCTCGAGCGTCCGCTGCTGCTCTGGGCTGATGTCCGTTCGTCTTAGCGGAGCAGTGACCTGGGCCCCTGGCCGCGGCCCGCTCGCCGGGATGGACCCACAAGCTGTACAGTCCTGCCTGCTCTCCAGATACAGCTCTAGGTTTCCCTGCTACTGACGGATAGTTCCCAGTTTCTTAGGTTTTGTAGTGGGGAGGGGTGGAGAGGTGTTGGTGGGAACCAGGGTGGCATTGTCATCTCAGTGTTACAGGTGGGGAACCATTTTTTGCCCAGGGCCATTTGGATCATCATTCGTGGGCTATACAAAGTTATCAACTTAACAATTAGCCTGCTGTATTTGGTCAAACATTTAATTAACTCACCCCTAATGGGATGGCTGGAACTGCTTCTCTTTGGTGAGGCCATGGCAGGGCCCTGCCAAATGGTTTCTTGGGCCCTATAAGGCCTTGCGGGCCAGATGGTCCCCACCCCTGGCTTAGAGGAACCTTATCCCCCTGGGAATGTGAGACCTAATGCCAATACTCTTCTTGGACTTCAGTGAGCATTTGGGGTTGTGTAGGTCCTGGAGTGGCCTGTGCTGAGCCTACACCTTTCACCAGCTTTGGAATTTGGGGGGAAACCCAGACCGGTCTTTATCTTTCCCCTTGGACCATCATTTTCAGCAGCAAGAGTGGCATCTCAATACCGTATATTGACCTGAAGTCCTCACTTGATTTTCCAAAGGCAGGACTTCTTTTAAATTATGTATGGTTAGCGATTTATTTCAATCCTTGGGTAGATTTTCTGAGTTGTTGGAAAAACTTTAGGCTATCTATTCCAAGAGTATTTTCCCAAGCCAAATGTAGTAGAAATAAGAACAATTGCCATTTACTTAGCACTTTATTGTGTCAGGTGCCCTGCTGAACTCTTGCGTGTATTATCTTGTTAAGTCCTCCCAACAGTCCAGTGAGGTTCTGTTGTCTTACAGGTGAGTAAACTGAGGTTGAGAGAGACGAACGTGGTCTTAGAGCTAGTGAGCGGTAGAAGCAGGATCAGGATCAGGATCAGAACCAGGTTGGTCTACCTCCAAACACTGTGCTCTAGTTGCTGTTTTGTACTGCTTCCTAAACTACTTCTACTTGGATTCTTACCAAGATCCCCCTGTTATGTTAGGTCGTTAGGACTGTTTTCTCAGCTGGTGAACTACTAAATGTTCACAGTATTTCTTTAGTTATAGCCGTGGGCGCTTCCTGATAGCGTTACGTTACATTTTTGTCTTCTGGTACAACAGGCTGCACTTTCCTGACTAATCTGAGCAGCCGACTCCAGGTCTTCATGTTCTTGTTAAAGAGCATTCGGGTCTGCTAGTCGGGCACTCCCCCTCCCTGAATGTGCCCACTCCCATGTTTTCCAGGCTTTCTTTTCAAACTGTCCACAATCTTTTCTTCCTTGAACACTTCAATTCTTATTCCTCAGGTGTTCAGTAAGTAGGATAGATTTTGCAGGCACTAGAGTGAAACACTTCTGTCTACTAGCATGTCTCAGTAGAATATGGATTCTATTTCTGGGAAATACTTAAGTGATTTGATTTTTTTTATTAGAAGCTGATCAGTTCAATTTAAAGGGTCAGATTATGTAATTAGTACTTCTTGTGACCCTAACAACTGAGTAATTTAACTAAATTGATTAGCTCAGAACAGCTTGTGATGGGGAGTGCTTTTTCTCCTTTAACTTGGGTAATGAAATTTTAGAGCAGGATTTTGCAAACATTTTTGTGAAAGGTCCAGGTAGTAAATACTTTAGGTCATGTGGTTTCTGTTACAATTCCTGGACTCCACCTTTACAACTTTATTGTGGACACTGGAATTTGAATTTCACATAGTTATTTCAATGCTTAATAGACTTTATTTTTTTGTACAGTTTTAGATTTGCAGACTAATTGAGCACTTAGTATACTGAATTCCGTATTATACCCCCACATATACACCTTTTCCCCTATTGGTAACATCTTGCACTAGTGTAGTACACCTGTTACAATAGATGAGCCAGTATTGATACATTATCGTTAACTAAAGTCCATAATTTACATTAAGGTTCACTCTGAGTTGTACATTCTGTGGATTTTGACAGAAGCATAATGTCATGTATCCACTGTTACAGTACCACAGAGAATAATTTCACTGTCCTAAAATACCTGTTCTCCACCCATCTCCCTCCTTCTTCCTGGGCAACCACTGATATTTTCACTGCTTTCCTAGTTTTTCCATTTCCAGAATGCCTTATAGTTGCGGAGGGTAGGGGGGGAGTAAAAGCAGAGGGAAAGAAGGAGGAGATGGAGGAGAGGAATAAGAGGGAGAGGCTGGAGTGTAGGGGGAGAGGGAAAGAGAGAGGGAGATCTTTCTCTTATAAGGTCACAGTCCTATTGGATTAGAGCCTCACCCTTATAACCTCATTTGACCCAGTTGTCTCCTAAAGACCATCCTATCTCTGGATGCAGTCACATTGGGGATTAGTATTTAAATGTATAGATTTTGGTGGGACACAACACACAGTTTGTTTATTCATTTCCCTGTTGAAGGACATCTTGGTTGCTTTAAAGTATTGACAACTATATATAAAGCTGCTATAAATATTCATGTGCAGGTTTTTTGCATGGATGTAAGTTTCAGGTCATTTGGGTCAGTATCAGGAGCACAGTTGCTGGGTCATGTAAGAGTATGATTAGTTTTGTAACAAGCTTCCAAACTTTCTGAGAAGTGGCTGCACAGTTTTGCATTCCCACCAGAAGTGGACGAGAGTTCTCTTGCTCCACACCCCACGGCGTTGGGCATTGCGGGTGTTGTGGATTTTAGCCATTCTGGTAAGTGTGTCACATCTCATTGCAGTTTTTATCTGCCTTTCTCTGATGAGAGGTAATGTGGAGTATCTTGTCACGTGCTTATTGGTCACCCCTGTTTCTTCCCTTTCCTCCTACTTCCCTCTCTCCCTGCCCCTCCCTTGCGTCTATGCAAATACCACTTTTCCCTCCACATATAAGATATGTGTACTAAGATCCACGTAGGCCTTGGATCCCCTCCTTCATTATGCAGGAATGTTGCTGAGCACTTTGTTCTTCTGCTTCCTCCCCAACAGATCATCTCTGTCAGTTAACGCACATGTGGTTGCTTCTCCCATCTGCAGTGAAAACAAAGTAAAAAGACCCCAAACCCTGTTTAGATGTTACTCCCCCTCTAGGTGCCACCACACTTCTATTTCACAGCAGAATTCTTTTTAAAAAATGTCCATGTTTACTGACTGGTTTCTCCTCTCATTGTCTCTGAACCGACTGCAGTGGGGCTGCGCCACTCCACCCCACTGCTCTTACTAAGGTCACCACTGATTCCAGTGGCCACTTTTTGTTTTATAAGAAGTTGCTGAATGGATACATAAATGGGTAAGGTGGAGGTCAGGTGGGAAAGCTACCATAGTTGACTACTGTTGAGGGAAGTAAAAATAATAGTGTGGGATCGGTATAGACTTGAGGGATGCTTGAGAGGTGACCAGAGCTACCACTTTCTGGGGATCCTTCTGAGATCTATACATGTACAAGTGTGTTTCTGGACCCATTTTCTTTAAGTGTTCGGAAGCCATGGAGAATTTAAAGGTGTGTACAGTGATCACCTGTATTCCTTCATCCAGACTTACCCACTGTTATCACCCTGCTGTACTCTAGAGTGGGTGACAAGTAATGTGAAACTCCTGGACACTTCACCGTGGCTCTGTCAAGAACAAGGAAATCGATATTTTTAAAAAGCGTGGATTCATACCAACACCTGCATGTCAGAGCAGTGCCACATGTTCTTTCTCACCTTCATGCACGATGTATTTCTCCTTTCCTACTGTGAAAAATCCTGATTCCCAGTACATCCAAGGTTTTTCCTAGGCTCGCTTTAGCTGCTCTGTTGAAAACAGACCAAATGACAGGCAAGGGCAGAGCAGGGGGATCATTTGGAGGCTAGTGAAGAAGTCCAAGTGATTTGTAACAGGAGCAGTGGAGGTGATGAGCTGATGGATTATGGATCTACACACATGCACACATGCTTTTTAATTTAAATTTTGAAATAGTTTTAAACCTATAGAAAAGTTGTAAGAACAGTATAAAGAACTACTGTATGCGCTTCACACAGATTCCCTAATTGTTAAATTTTACCACATTTGCCCCATTTCTCTCTCTCTCGATGTGTTGACCCATTACCCCTAAATTCTGCAGTAGTGTATACTCCCTCTCCCCAAACGGGTATTCCTGTATTCCTATCATACACTTCTTCCCTCCAGGGCGTAAACTTTGGTACAGTATTGCTGTCCAGTCCACAGCCACCATTCAGATTTTGCTATCTGTCTTATTTCTTTTTAATCTTCACCAGAGCATATTTTCCATTGCTTTTCAGAGAGAGGAGAGGAGAGAGAGAGAGAGAAACATCGATGTGAGAAAGACACATTGATTGGTTGCAAAATCGAACCTGAGACCCTTCAGTCTGAGGGCTGATGCTCTAACCACTGAGCAAAACTGGCCAGGGCGCCATCTGTCTTATTAGTGGCTTTTCCTTTCTTGACTAGGGTCCTCTCTGCAAACATGCGTTGCTTTCACTTGTCTGGACTGGTCCCATAGTCTTTTCCTATCTCTTGTGGCCTCGAGAGTCTTAAAGAGCACAGGTCTTTTATTCTGTCAGATGACCCTAACCCTGGGTCTTTCCCCGGTCTCCTCATGACCAGAGTCAAGTGTGCATTGTGGGGATGCTAGGACATGATGCTGTGTGTGCACTTCTCAGTGCATCGCATCTGGAGGCACATGCCGTGGACGTGTCCTGACTGTATGGTCAGATTGGTGTCTGCTGGCTTTCTCCACTGTCAAGTCACTGTTTCGGGGAGACAATCTTCCATGATACCAATATCCTGTCCCTTAGTAAACCTGCCCCCAGCAGCCCTGGGCTCCATTGCTGACTGCAGCCTCAACCAGCTCCCACTGTGATACCAAGTAGGATCATCTCTGATATTGTCCCCATTTATTGTCGACGTTGTGCTCTAAGAGAGGGCCTCCTCTGTGTGTGTGTTTTTCATTATGGACCCACTGATTTCTGTTTGACTCGGTGGGTTGTGATCTGGGACTCTCATTTTATTTTGATGCTCAGATTTTCCCAGATTTGACCTGTGGGGATCTGTTCATATCAGCTGCTCTTTTGACATGCTCCCATCATTCTCTGAGAATTTCCTTATTTTCTGTCACAACAACATTTTCTGGTCTCATCTTGCACTTTCCCTGCTTCAGCTGTGGAATGAGCCATTTCTCCAACGAGCCCCTTAGTGGACTTCCGTTTAGTGGAGGGTGGTATTGAGTTCCGAGATCTGAGCACAGTATTTTCATTGCTACTGGATATCATTGCTGTTAGGACCTTTCAGGGGAAGGTAGTCCTTTTCTGAGAGCTGAATGAATAACTTTCATTATTACTACATACGAAAGTTTTGCTTATGGATTACTTTGTTTGAGGTTGGTGAAGTGTTTCTGTCATCGGTCAGTTAGTAATAGACTGACATGAAATGAGGAGACCAGATAGAGCAGTTTCAGTGACGTGGTAACACGAGTATGAAAGGCAAACCTAGGTTTGGAAAACTCTTCAGAGTTCTTGAGGTTCTGAAAATGTTAGGGAAAATAGACACTTTACCAATTGTACAGTAATCAGCACCTTGACTTTTCTCTACAGAAAGTTTCAACCTAGTTTATTGAAGACTGTTTCCTGTGGCCACAAATTTCTTGGTTTGTAACGAAATCTTATTAGGAACTTGGAATAGTTAGATTTGGTGAAATAAACTTAATGGTTGAGATGAGTGAGTCCTTTATTGTTTAGATAGAAAATTGGTTGTCCCCTAACTTCTGGCGTGGGCGGCAGACAGGGTGCATGCGCTGCCCTCGCCCGGGGTTAGTGATGCTCCAGAAAGTCACTACCAACTAGTCCAACATGATGTGACATGAAGCCTGTTTTTAAATTCCTGGTGTAAGATTGAGTTCACAAGATAATTATGTGGACACCAGCACATAAATTAAAATCTAGCTTTGAATTGGTTGTCATTCACACTGCCTGAGTTTATCAATAATAGTAATTGATAGCATCAATAATAGTAATGCCAGCTGCGTCAGCCCTGTGCCTGAGAGAGTCAGCATAGGGATACAGTGCTTATTCCTTCGTCAAAACATTGAATTGACAGTTCACCTCTGTTCTTTTCTTGTGTCCAAAGATTCTGCTCTGTTTGCTGAACTTGGCTGTTTCACAGACACCGAGGACCTGCACTTGGAAGCAGCAGATGAAGCTTATGTAAGTATCTGCTAGAGGAGAGACGTGGAATTGTATGACACTTCATTCCTACCTGAATTATTGCAAGAAGGTTTCAGGATAACAGATTTAAGCTAGTTATTTAAGTTTAAATAACTTTAAGTATGAAAGTTAGCAGCCATTTTGTAGTCAGTAAATCTAGGGTTGTAGAAATTGCATTGATCTTAGTGCAAGAAGACTTGTACTTTAAGTCCACCTTTGGCTCAGGGGTGGGTGACCTTGGAATACTCACTTCCCTGCCTGCTTCTTGGTTTCTATAGATAACTTGCTGCACAAGGGAAATGGTGACGTGCGTCACAGACCCAGACAAATAGAACTTACTAACATTTTAAAAGTTACGTATCCACAGTGTAGAATGCTATGAAACTTGGATATGTCCTTACTTTTTGCCTTTGAGTGGTCGGAAGTCCTGGTATTGTAGTATCTGGGTCCTCAAAAATACCTTAGGTTTTCTTTTCTGGCTTTGTACATTTGTGCTAGGACACAGCACACCAGCTGAGAGAACTCTTACTTGCCTTAGTCTGTAATGGATGAGGTGCTGTTTCAGTTGGGAAGTAATTCACCCGAACAGAGTGATTTTATGTGCACATCAGTTGGATCAAATATTTATCCCTTATTTTTTAAGCTCTCATTAACCTGAGTATAAAAATATGTATTACTTGCTTAGTGGGTTTTTCGGAGATTTCTCAAAGAATAGTTTAGCGGTTGTTTTACTATGAAGAGTGTAAAAACACAAAGTATTTTATAATCAGTGCATGGCATTTTGGTGGTTTATGTTACTTTTGTGAGATGCTTAGAATGTGTTCTGTTGATTAAATTGACAATACTGGCTGGTTGCCTAAGCAACAGATGTTCTTTTACAATTTCTGCCACCTAAAACCATCAAGAAACAGTGCAGTAAGTTGGAAAGGTCCAGGGAAATGTGCTCCTGACTTTATAATTAACATTCTTACCTTACACAAGTCATTCAGTCTTTCACTTCCTTAGTTTCTCTAGTATAAAATGGAGGGGTTGGAGCAGATGGTTCCTGAGGGCCCTTTCTGGCTGTGAATTATATTGTCGTCTTCCACATGGCCATGGAGTTTCCCAGGGGAAGTCACTGAAGAGCCAGAGTACATAAGTATCGATGGGTTTCACTTGATGTAAAGCGGGCCTGTTTTGGCTGGAGGCTGAGAGAGTGTCTTAGGCAGGTCGTGACGGGTTAGAAAGCATTGCTGGCACTCAGGCCAGCCTCGTTGCTCAGGTGACACAGGCTAGGAAAATTTGAGGATTTTTTGGTTGCTGAAAGTACAGGGCTGCCTACTTTTTGATATGTGGATTCAAATAAGAGAAACAAGCAAAGGAGATTGATTTAAAAAGTGGTTCTTTCATGATCTAAGTAGTTTTTTCTTTTTTTTCATGTGAATTTGTACAGACTCTTTTTATATAATTTGAATGGTATTTACTCAGTTATGGGCAGTGTGATAAGAAAACAGTTTTCCTTCTCTTTCTGTTATATTCTCAGTAAAAATCAATCTCATGGTAGGTGTTTAAAATGTTACTCTAGAAATTATTACCAAATGGTTGTTAATAATTATTCGATCAATCTTTACTTTTTGCCTGAGGCTTACTTTCTCTCTTGTTGCTGTTTTATCTGTCATAGTAAGTTAACATTGCTTTTCTTTTGACTTTGTTGTGCTGTTTTTATATTAAGTTTACTCTGTTCTTGCCGCCTGACTCCAGACACTGTAAATAGTAGCGGTACTATCTTGATCTCCAACTCCTATGAGGGCTCTGAAACCATGAGGCAGTTCTCTGTTTATGTCTATGGTCTAGATTGCGATCCAGATAGCCCACAGTGTACTTATATTTAAGAAAAAATTATTATCTAAATGCAAAGAAACTGAGAAACGGAGAGTCCTTTTCAGAGGCTTATGACCCTGATTGACCTAGATTTTATCTTCTAGGATTAAAAAAAATTTAGAAATTTTATTTTAGAAATTTGAAAAGTACAGGATAGTACAAAAAAGAAGAAAATGACCCACCCTCCTGCGGGTCCCTTCCTTCTCACATAGCCACTGTCCTTTGGTGACTTTGAAGGTTCAGGTAAGGCCTGTGATTTGTGCTGGTCTTTGGTGTCTGCCTGTGCTCTGTCATTGTGTGGAGGTGATGCTATAAGTGGGCTTTGGCTCTGAGTCATTTTCCTTAGTGGCAGCAGGAAAACTTATGTTATTTTGCTGGGTCTCCCTTATGACAGATACATATTTGGTGACTCTTGTAATGGTCTGTCCCCACTGGAAAACATGGGGTCTTTCCTGGCTGTTACTGCTGTGCTTTGGCGACCGCATTGGCTCCTCTGGGCTCTCCGAGGTGAGGGCTCAAGGTGAACCGATTGAGAAGATTATTTTTACTAAGTTGGGTGGTAGCACTGATGTTATGGCAAATTGCAGTTGATAGTTTGATTTCTAGATGTATATATTTTATTTTTCTAATATCTTTTGCTGATTTGAAACCTACAGGAAAACAATTTTGATAACCTTGATTTTGATTTGGATTTGATGGCATGGGAGACAGGCATTTGGGACACCAACAGCCAGTTCTGTACAGGTAATGATGTATTTCATTGGTAAAAACTTTAAATGGATGCACTTTATTTTGTAGTTTGGAAATAGTCAAAATTAGGTGGGGTTATTGGGTTACCTTGGTGGGTTAAAAAATTCCAGGGATTGTCTATTCTGCTCCTGGTATGGCAGTGCATACAAAAAATTCTTGCCATAACAGAGATGAGCATTTCATAGTTATGTTTCAGTCACATACACAAAAAAGAATTCCTACCAGTAATATTGATTTTGACTTATGTATAAAATCTCTATAAGAGATTTACCAGAGAACCAGACAGACTTGGGGAATCAAAGGAAAAAGCTTGTGGTTACCAGAACTTAGGCCTTGATGTAGGGCCCATGCACGTGGTGACGCACTCTGAGGAGGGGCTTGACAGGCTGGGGCCTGTGCCACCTGTCCCTCCTGCCGAGGCTGACGGAGGATGGAAGGCTCTCTCCCCTCCTTCCACCTGTCAGCATCCTTCTGGGGTCCCTACCAGCAGGCCCTCATGGCAGCCCTGGGGCCTGCATTGATGATGTGCATCTCAGACCACAGGAGGTGGGCTCAGAGCTAAGCGACGGGGGTGGGTGTGGGGTGGGGGGGGTGGGTAGATAAGCAGCATGTCCCCTTGTAAATTGCAGTCCCCTCCTTGCACTTCCTCGACCCTTCCTTTTGGGTATTTGTGTCTCTTACTCGGTGCCTGTCTTCCCTCAGAGCATGTAGGCACACAAGCCAGTGTTCTAGTCACTACTGTTGTGCAATAAATGACCCTACAACTTAGTGGCTTAAAACCACCACCGTTTTATTATGTTCCCAGAATCCATGGGCCAGGAGTTGTACAGGTGCACCAGAATGGCTTGTCTGTGCTGCAGGGGTACAGACCTCAGCTGGGAAGATCTGGAGGCTGGCTAGCGGGATGTCTTGGGGCCAGAAGTCACTTCAGGCTTCTTTATGAGCATGGTGGGGCCTGGTCTGGAGTGACGTGGAGACAACTGCCCACTAGAGGGCCCACACAGGGCCTTTCTCTGTGCTTGACTCCTCACACGTGCTGTTTCATGGTCGTCCAACCTGAGGCTGGAATGGGAGTGTTCCCGCACACAAACAGGAGTTTACACAGCATTACTGGTTAGGGAGTCACGAGCCCACCTAGATTCAGTTGGAGGGGAAGTACACCACTCCTGGGTGGGGAGGTGGCAGGATCCCCTTCTAGGTCATGAGGGATCGTGAGGTTTTTGCAGCCTAGGACAGGTAGACCGCTTTTTCCACTCATATTTCACTCCGTGATAAACTTTGGGGACCTTAGCTTCCCCAGGATTGAATTTTAAGAGTAGATTTTACCTTCTTTTTTATTCACTTTATTCAGAGTTTATATTGTCCAGTGGGAACATTTTTACTCTGTGTTTTTCAGTTAAAGATATTAAGTCAGAACCTCAGCCACTTTCTCCAGCCTCCTCCAGCTGTTCGGTGTTGTCTCCCCAGTTAGCGGACTCCTGTGCTTCCACTCAGCACGTTCCTGTAAGTAGCCCGTCTTTTACAGTGGTTTTGGTTGTGATGCTGCCTGGACAGTATGTGTACAGGGGAGGCAGTTAACATTTATTAGGTGTACTTGGGGCCTTATTATCTCTTCCCATCCTGAGGAAACTGAGTCGTGAGGAAGGGCCTTGGGGATCAAGGAAGCTGTGCCTCCCTGGTCTTGCCCTCTTCCCTGTGTTGATTTGTTGGTTGCACTTCCCCAGGATTCAGGTTTTTTTCGTTTATTGCTTATTGTCTTCTCTCTCTGCCACCTTCTCTCTTCCCTGTTGCAACAGACATTCTTTGAGGACATGGAAGACTGTGAGATGGTTGCCTTTGTGAGTCCTCAGCCATGAACCTGGAATGCATGGTCTTAGTTCAGCCTGCGTTTCAAATGGCTGAGGCTTTAAAAGAAAATCTGGGTGAGGATGTGTGTTTATTGACTTTAGAGAGAGAGGAAGGGGGGAGAGAAAAACATCCATCAGTTGCCTCCCATATGCACCTCGGCCGGGGATCCAGCCTGCAGCCTCTTGGTGTGCGGGCCTATGCTCCCACCCTCTTAGCCACCCTGCCGGGGCATCATTGCCGAGAGTTTTACAGAAGTCTGATAGCTCCTTAGAAACGATTCTGCGCTCCATGCAGATAAGAGTTCCAGGGCCAGGAAGAGGGAGTGAAAGGACTCAGGTGCTCTCTGGGGTGAGGAAAACACAGGAGGAAAGGTTCAAACTCAGTTTCCACACAGCACGCCCGAAAGCCCCGACCTCGTCTCTATGAGTCCCCATGACTGTGGGTGTGATGTCTCCAGGACTCACCTTCCTGGTGCTGCCAGGCCATCGTCATCTCACCACACCAGGTCAATAGGACTATGCCTGGTCTCTGCCCCTGTGCCCCAAATCTTCATTAGCAGAGGAATCTTCAAAGAGAAATCTTTCAGAATTGCACATTGGATTGTGTCAGTCGCTTGCTTAAAACCTTTGAGTGACTTCTTAGCCCTTTGAGGGTGAAATTCACACTCCCAGTCTGCTGGGCCCTCTGTGCCTGGCCCTGCTTCCTTTCCAGTCTTGTTTCTCACTTTCTCCCACCTGCGAGACTTCCTGCCTGAGAGCTCATTCAGCCTCTGATTCTGCATTTTGTTATTTTTCTTTCAGTATTGGTGGGTAGGGTCTTAGTACTTAATGTATAAAGGTTCTGATACATCACACTTTTGCTTTGGAGTTGTCTTGAAGTGTTTCTCTATTTCTTTGTGGGTCTTGCCTCTCTAAGCTCTTTTCTGCTCAAGGACTGTGTTCTTCTGTGTGATTTGTGTTTGATTTTGCTACAGGAGGAGCTGGATTTATCTTCCGCCTCCCAGATGTCTCCCCTTTCCTTCTATGGAGAAAGCACCAACAGTCCCTGCTCAGCCGAGCCACCGAAGGAAGACAAGCCCGTCACAGGTTCCAGGAGCAAAACCGGTATTATTCTTTTTTTTTTTTAAATATATCTTTATTGATTTCAAAGAGAGGAAAGGAGATGGAGAGAGAGAGATAGAATCATCAATGATGAGAGATTCATCGATCGGCTGCCTCTTGCACGCCCGAGACTGGGGACCGAACCCGCAACCTGGGCATGGGCCCTGACCGGGAATCAAACCCCGATTTCCTGGATCCTAGGTTGATGCTCAACCACTGAGCCACTCCTGGCCGGGCTAAACCGGTATTATTCCATGTCCCCATGGCCACTTGTGCTGTAGCCTGAGCTTAGGTTCCATTCTCAGAAGAAAATGTTGGATTAGTGTGTGTTTATTAATCCGCTTTTTGTTTGTCGTGGAGAACCGATGTGGAGAGGACAGGGAGGAAGTCCTCTTCTTGGTTGCCTCTGTCTTTAGAGGTGAAAGAGACTTTACAATAGACTCAGGCCCCATCACCTTCAGGTTAAGGGACTGGGCATGAGGGCTGTTGGGCTCTGATGTCTGTAACCTTTTGACCTGTAGGCCATGGTCAGTTGTTTACGGTGCTCCTGCACAGTTCACATACCCTCCCCAAAGCTGCAGCTGTCAGAAAAGAGGGCCTTATTCCACTGCGAGATGAGCTAGTCCTGGGACTTCATGTACAGTATGGCGACTGCACTCAAGTGATCCTGTCTTGCAAGTTTGAAAGTTGCTAGGAGAGATTTTAAACGTTCTCTTTATAAAAAAAATAACTTTGTAACTGAATGTTGAAAGATGTTAATTAGACTTACTGTGATGATCATTTGGTGGTACAGATATTGAATTATTATATTGTACACCTGAAACTAATATAATGTTACATGTCAATTATACTTCAGTATCAACAAGGGAAGTCAGATTAAGGACTTTTCTTCAGTCTTTAGGCATGGAGTAGCTATACCTAAACTTCAGTTAAAGATAGTGACTCAGAGGCCAAGATAACCTCAAGATAACTGATTGCAGAGGTCAAAGTGTGTATAATAGAACCTGTTTCCTAAGATTTGCTTGTCTTCAGATTGATTTGAGGTTTTGTTTTCTCACAGAAAATGGACTGACTCCAAAGAAAAAACTTCAGATGAATTCAAAACCTTCAATTCAGCCCAAGCCTTTGTTGCTTCCAGCAGCACCCAAGACTCAAACAAACTCCAGCGTTCCTGCGAAAACCATCATTATTCAGGCACTTCCCACACTGGTGCCGTTGGCCAAGCAGCAGCCGGTTATCAGTATACACCCTGCACCCACTAAAGGTGCGTGAGGCAGCTCGGGCTGCGTGTGATTAACTGGCAGCCACCAAGGCTTGTGCCATACGACGCTTTAATTCAGGTTCTAATCTCCCAGCACGTGCCATGTGTCGGGAATTGACCTTGACTCTAGGATGTTGCAGATGACTTACTAGTCAACTTATTACATATGGTTCCTGTCCCAGCCAGGGAGGTAGCTCTCCAGCCAATCGTGTCCGACATGCCCTCTTTCTTACGGTCCGGATTATGAAGGGCTCGTGGCATAGACACCACTTCTCATGAAGAAGGAAATCTGTGAAACTTTCTTAGTGACGTTTTATCCTGAGACTTTCTTGCTGTAGTGAGAGGTCAGTATTTAAACAGTGTGGTCCATTCCAGGTCTGGTAGGTGTGTTTTGGCAGTAGAATCAGGCTCTTGCTGTCTGAGGAGTGAACATGGTCCATAGCGGCTTTGGACACCTGATCTCTGTCTTCACCTCGTTAAGATCATGTGTGTTTCTACATTTCATCCACAATATGGCTGCACATACTTGATTCTATAAGAATCAAGTTGAGGTCAGTATTTAAAGAAAGATGTTCGAGTTTGAAGCTTTGGTACTGTTGAGATTTAGGAATCATGGCACATCACGGTTGCTCTGCAGGTGACTTGTCATGGCCTTCATGCCGATATATGTCCACATGGGCCTAGGACACTGTGCAGTGTCCTCCCTGGGCCTTGCTGTTGGCTCCCAGGAGGACGAGGTGTTTGTTAATGGGGTACAGGTTGCCCATAAGCATAATGTTGCATTTGCTTTCCTGGCTGTATTTCTAGCTGTCTCTTGTTAACTCATTTCTTCGGACTGTGGTTTTAATGAGGGCAAGGTCATAAGTTTGATTCCTAGGTAGCTTTGTTCTGTTCCTCTGTCATAGACAGTAGACATGGATTGAAAGAAGAACTAGGTGAGAGAGTGTATGGGTGCAAGCAGACCTGAAATGCCTGCCCTCTCAGTTGCAGGGTCAGAACTGCTGCCTTTTTCACGTGGAGAGAGCACTGCTGTGGAACAGGCATTCTTGTGTCTTTGAGTGGAGGCTAAGCGTTCATGAACTCCTTGGCATAAAATGCAAGAGTTAGTGTATGTCCATGTGTGGCTTTTCTAGGGATAGTCTCCAAAACCTTCATCAGAGTCTCAGAAAGATCTATGTCTTCCCAAAGGCTAAGAATTTAAACTTGTGAAGACTCTCATTATAGCTCCCATAAGCTATTAAAACTCGTATAAAAAGTAAAGTCTAACATTAACATGACTAGTGTATAAAGCAAGGGGTATTCTAAGGGTTTGCTCTTAGCAGACCGTTGGCCGTTTAAGTGTTAGGAGGTCTTACCTGTAACGAGACGACAAACTTTTTTTCCGAGCAGTATTTCAGTGTCAGAAACTGGATCCTACCTCACTCAGAACTTGGGTGCTTTCCCAGTAACCACAGGTAGTACTTGTTTTGCGGAGCCTGTGCTGATTGGGCTCTTGTCTGCTCTCACAGAGCAGGCCAGATAGGTGGTGTCAGATTGAAGTGTTTGTCTTCCATTTGTTTGAAAATGGGGAGGGAGGGGGAGAGGGAAATACAGGAGGGGCATTTTATGGTAATGATGTAAACTTCTGTAGTAAATGTTTTACCATTGAGAACAGGAAGTAATTCTTAGAGGATCATGTTGGAATTCTCTTGTCTGGAACGGAAAGCCCTGGAATGGAAAGCCCGTCCTGGTTTGGCTTCAGCTGTTTCCTCACTTTGTATTACTGCATTATCTTTTTCTACAACCCTCTTTCTAGCCCAGTTAATCTGGCCATTGCTCCTAAAATGTCTTGTTTTTCCTAATTTCTTGTCTCATACCATCCTCTCTGCCTTGAGCAGCTTTTGCCATTTCCACACCTAAGTCCTGTGCATCCATTTAGACTGTGTGAATGGTGCAGGTGAGAGGTGAGGGAAACCTGGAGTGTCTGTGGAAATGGGGAGCCAGGGTAGAATCCCAGGGCTTGGTAATCAGACGGTATGGAAGGGGTCAGGGAAGAGAGGACAGTGTCCTGTCATGGTCTCTCTGGGTAGAAGATTGTGTGAATCTTTGGGATGGGGGTAGAGGTGTGTACTTGGTCAGGTCACTGTGCTGTGACGGGCAGGCACAGGGTCTGTGAATTAATCATGATACCACATTGCCCCTGGGAGAATGCTGAGCTGTGGTCATTGAGCTCAGGAGTTAGCAAGTTTATGTAAACAGTTAAATACAGGAAGTGTGAGAACTAATGAATTAATAATACGTGCAGTGACCTTGTGGAAGCTCTTCTATAGGTGGATAATAGTGATTACAAGAATGGCTAACATTTAAGTTTCCACCTGTGCCAGACACTGGTCTCAGTGCTTGAGTGTGTTGGCTTATTTAATCCTTACATCAACTCGGTGAGGAGAGTGCTGTTACCCTTGCCCCGGTATAAGTGAGGCAGTCAGGACACAGAGGACTTATCTGGAGTCACACAGCACCCTGGTCATGCAGTAGGTGTTTTGTACATCACTTGAAACCTTTGAAGACAGGTAGAAAGGAGGAACTGTCACAGTAGGTAGTCATTCTTAGTGGCATCCAGCATTGTGTCCAGCAAGTCCCATCAAGGGGATTTGCATGAAGTCTCAAGAGGATGTTCAGGGCTCAGAACAGATAAACAGCCTGGGGTGTGTCCCTTCCACCTGTTTCTGCATTAGGAACAGTAGCGACTAAGTTCAGCTTCGAACTGTTTAAGGCCCCAGATAGGCCTTTGCATTGCAGTTTGGGATCTGGTGAGCAGGTCCCTGAATAGTGAGTCACCAGGGAAGTTTTTAGTTTTTTCTCAAACATGCTGTATAGAAATTTAGTTGTTTCTCCCCATTCTGTCTTGATCCTTGATTTAGATGCTGGCCAATTTGCAGGTAGCTGGGCACTGTGCAGGGAGAGGGCCTGATGTGCACTGTGGAGAAAAGGAGGCAAGGAGCTGGCAGGACGTGGAGCCACGTGGTCCCCAGGCATGGAGGTCATGCTCTCTGGGCTCCTGGCTGCAGCTCTCAGCAAGGAGACGGTGATAGCTCGACAGTGACGGTCAGTGTGAGGAGGATACTTTTCTGCATTAGTTTTGAGACAGAGGACAAAGCCCCGCCTGTCCCGGCCAGCTCTGCAAACCTGTGACTGAGCTCAAAGGAGGGCCCTGTCTTTGAAAAGACTCAGTTCTCCATGTTGACCACAGCCTGCATTCTTTGCAATAATAGTGTTCAGTCTTTTGGGGTCTTTTTACTTTACTTTTTAAACTGAGAAGATGTGGAACGCTGCTTCTAACACGCCCTTGCAGAATTACTGGTGGGAGTCCCTGGCTCTCCCCATAGGCCGGGATCCTGGGGCGGCAGTGGTAGAGGAGTCGGGGTCCGCCCGCCTGTGCAGCCCGTGCCAGAGATGCAGCCGGTGGTTTGTCTCGTAAGTCCATACTGCGGGCTTCAGGTTTGTGGCTACACTTCTGGTTAATAAGCTGCAGATCCATTTAAACTCATTGCTAAGTTCTTAATAGGCTTTTCTCATCACGCATTTCTGAATCCAGAGAAACTGAAGGGACAGGATCCTGGGTGATGTGGTGCTGGTGATGTGAGACTAGAGCAGCAGATTCAGGGCAGGGCCGAGCAAGTGCTGTGTCATGATGAGCATGTCTTCGATGTGCCAGAGTGACTAATTCTTATTAAGTGTTATTAAGAGACCTAAAACGGTCATGTGCTATTTATTTTATTTATTAATTATTTTTGCATATTTGGCCTAAGTGTATTTATATTAGCTTTTGAGTCATTTCCTCATTTTATGTTTTATTTCATAAAATAAGTTATTCCAAGGGAAAATGAGAGATACAAATGTTTAGTGATTATTTATGCCCAAGTAAATTGTACATATTACAAATCCTTGGAATTATTCTTAGATTTTTTTACTAATTTACTAATTTATCTGGGACAAAATGCTATTCTGCTACTTTTAGCATGCTTTCTGAGGCCATCTGAAACTGTACTGTGATTTTATAGAAGTGATTTTTTTCTTTAAGTGAAGATAGATGTTCTTAACAAGCAAATCTCCTGAAGCGTTATGTTGATCTCGAGCTTCCTCCATCCTTTGAAACATGAGCTGAGTTTTACGTGGCTCACGTTACACTGTCTGACTGTGTGATGCTTTTCCCCTTAAAGGTGAATTATAAATACATGACATTTTAGTTGCTGGTTACTGCAGTGCCTTTATATTGCTAGGTAGGCTCCAGCAGCTGTGTATATTAGGCGAGGCTTTCAGCACCTGATAAGCTGGGCCAGCACTGAAGGGAAATGCTCAGCAGGCCAGTAAATGTCTTTAGTAGAGTTAGGAGTTTGTGAGTCTTCTTTCTTTAGGTCATTGATACTGATTCTGCTCATATTGGCATAATTTTAAAGTAATGCTAAATGTGAAGATTAAGAAAAGACGCCTGGCTGGGTGTGGCTCAGCGGTTGAGCATCGACCTAGGAGCCAGGAGAGCTCAGTTGGATTCCTGGTCAGGGCACATGCCTGGGTTTCGGGCTTGATCCCCAATAGGGAGCGTGCAGGATGCAGCTGATCAGTGACTCTCTCATCATTGATGTTTCTATCTTTCTCTCTCCCTCTCCCTTCCTCTCTCTGAAATCAATAAAGATGTATTTAAAAAACACACCAAAAACCCCCCAAACGCCATATTTAAAAAAAAAGAAAAGATTTGTAGGGCGTTTTCAGGGGGAGTTATTATTTACAGGCTGTTTTATTTTGATTTTATTTTATTATTTTTTAAAATTTATCTTTATTGTTGAAAGGATTACAGATGTCCTCCTTTTCCCCCCATTGACCCCCTTCATCCCACCCCGGACCCCATCTACAGACTATTTTAAATTACAGATTTATGTTTCCTGTGCTTGTTAGGTAGGAATTCATCTCAAATGATTTTAACATTTTAAAAAAAATCTATCTTTATTGTAAAAAGTATTACAGATATCCCTCCTTTTTTCCCTATCACTCCCCTCCACCCCACATTCGCCTCCCCCCAGGCCTTCACTGCACTATTGTCTTTGTCCATGGGTTATTCTATATGCATATAAGTTCTTTGATCACTCTCTCCCCACCCACTCCCCCATCCCCGCCTTCCCTCTGAGATCCCTCAGTCTGTTCCATGCTTCTGTGTCTCTGGATTTATTTTGTTCCTCAGTCTATTTTATTAGATTCCGCATTTGAGTGAGATCATGTAAAACTGAATCAGGAAGAATCAGAAAACGTGAATAGACCAGTACAACTGATGAAATCGAAGCAATAATAAAAACTCTCCCAGCAAACAAAAGCCCTGGTCCAGGCGGCCTCACAGGGGAGTTTTCTAATTCTTTCAGTTGTAGGGTTAGGTAGTTTACTAGAAATTTTTCCTGCTTTTTGAGGTAGACCTGCAGTGCTGTGAACTTCCCTCTTAGGACTGCTTTCCCTGTGTCCCATAGATTTTGGGTTGTTGTCTGTTCATTTTCATTTGTTTCCAGGAAGTTTCTGATTTCTTTCTTGATCTTACTGGTAACCCATTCATTGTTTAATAACATGCTATTTAGCCTCCTTGTGTTAGAATGTTTTTGAGTGTTTTTACTGTAGTTGATTTCTAATTTCATGCCCTTGTGATCTGAGATGTTTGATATGATTTCAATCTTCTTGAACTTGTAGAGACTTGTTTTTGTTCTAACATGTGGTCTACGTTTGAGAATGACCCATGTGCACTTGAGAGGAATGTATATTCTGCAGCTTGGGGATGAAATGTTCTGTAGATATCAGTTAAATCTGATCTAGTATGTCATTTAGTCACTGTTTCTGTGTTTATTTTTTGTCTGGAGGATCTGTCCAGTGGAGTCAAGTCAGTGGGGTGTTAAATTCCATTACTATGACTGTATTGCTGTTGATCTCTCAAAGTCCTTAAGGTTATTATTGATAGGCCCTTATTTATTGCCATTTTAATTCTTTATGCTTATGTTTCTCTCTGTTTTTTTTTCTGTTTTTTTAATTTGACTATTTTTCTGTTTTCACCATTAGATTGTAAGCTCACTGACTTTTTTTTTTTTTAAATTTTAATTTTTAATTATATTGATTTCAGAGAGAGGAAGGGAGAGGGAGAGGAGGAGATAGAAACATCAATAATGAGAGAGTCGTCATTGATGGGCTGCCTCTTGCATGCCCCCCACTGGGGATTGAGCCCGCAACCCAGGCATGTGCCCTGACTGGGAATCGAACCATGATCTCTTGGGTCCTAGGTTGATTCTCAGCCGCTGAGCCATGCCCAGCCAGGCTGTTTTTAATTCTCGTTCCCTGCCATGCTGGTTTGGTGGTGATAAACTCCCTTAGCCTTTTTTTTTATCTGGGAAGCTCTTTATTTCACCATCTATCTTGAATGATAGCCTTGCTGGATAGAGTAGTCTTGGTTTCAAATCCGTGTTTTGCATTACCTTGAACACTTCATGCCATTCCCACTGGCCTGTAGAGTTTTTGATGAGAAGTCAGCTGACAGCCTTATGGGAGCTCCTTTGTAGGTGACAGATTACTTTTCTCTTGCTGCCTTTCAGATTCTCTCTTTGTCTTGAATTTTTGGCATTTTAATTATGAGGTGTCTGGGCATGGGCCTCTGTGGATTCTTTTTGCTTGGGACTCTCTGTGCCTCCTGAACCTGTTTGACTTTTTCCTTCACCAGGTTAGGGAAATTTTCTAACATTATTTATTGAAACAGAATCTCTAACCCTTGCTTACTTTCTAGATCTTCTGGCACTCCTATGATGTGAATATTGTTTCATTTCATGTTTTCCCTCAGCTCCCTTAGACTGTCCTCCCGGTTTTCAATTGTTTTTCTTTTTGGATCACTGATTGAGTGATTTTTTTTCTACCCTGTCTTCTGATTCACTGATCCAATCTTCAGCTTCCTCTGATCTGCTGTTTATTCCTTCCAATGTATTCTTTAACTTATTATTTTTTTTTATTTTTAAAAAAATACCTTTTTTTTTTTTTTTTTTTAAATATATGTTTATTGATTTCAGAGAGAGGAAAGGAGAGGGAGAAAGAGAGGTAGAAACATCAATGGTGAGTCATGGATTGACTGCAGCCCGCAACCCGGGCATGTGCCCTGACCGGGAATCAAACCCTGATCGCCTGGATCCTAGGTCGATGCTCAACCGCTGAGCCACACCCGGCTAGGCTAAAAAAATATATCTTTATTGATTTTAGAGCGAGGAAAGGAGAGGGACAGAGAGAGATAGAAACATCAATGATGAGAGTCATTGATCGAGCCCACAACCCGGGCGTGTGCCCTGAAGGGAATCGAACCCCAGTCACCTGGATCCTAGGTCGACGCTCAACCACTGAGCCACACCCGGCTGGGCCCAATGTATTCTTTTTAAAAAAAAACAACCTTTATTGATTTCAGAGAGAGGAAGGAGAGGGAGAGAGAGAGAGAAACAAAAATGATGAGAGAGTCATTGATCAGCTGCTTTTTCTTGTTCTTTCATTTGGGGTTTGTTTTTTGTCTCCCCATTTTGGCTGCCTATTTGGTTTGTTTCTATGTATTAGGTAGATCTTCTACAACTCTCAGTGTTGTTGGACGGTCTCTGGTGCAGGCCAGTGTCAGATACTGTTTGTGACTGGCCTTGAGTACCCTGTTTGGAGCTGTCAACAACCCACGGCTTGAAGTCCCCTCTGTTGGAGCTGGATACATTTGGACAGGACCAAGATACACACCAAATTCTGCTTTTCCAAGGCCGGAGTCCAGAAGCAGATCAGGCAAAGACTCAAAGCACTCTGAAGTCTGCCTCTGCTTGTAGGATGATTAGTCCGATTTTCTTAATGAGCCTTAGGTTGTAGAAACACTGGAATAGGGCAAGAGGTTTTCCAGCAGGGTGGGGCAATTGCTTCCTCCTCAGGCAAATGCTGCTTAGAAGGTAAATGTCTGCCTATGAAAGATGTCCTCTGCAGTATGGGGGAATGACTTGGCACAGGAATCCAGAGGGGTGCCCCCTGAGCTCTCTCTCCAGATCCCACAACCCTAGGTTCTCCTCACTCAGCTCCAGTCTACTCTAACCTCCCTCTGCTGGAACCCAAGGTGAGTGGCTGCACACGAAACTTAGTGCATTGGCTCTTTAAGAGGGTGCCTGCATTTCTAGCCATTTCTCCCTGGCAGACAGAAACCCTGCAGCTTTTCACAGCCAGATGTTATGTGGGCACCTTTCTCAGTTTGGTGCTCTTGGCTGGGAAGCCCAGCCTGGTGTTTAGGCCCCAGAGTCCTCAGTGGAAACCCCCACAGCTGAGATCTCCCTCAGGACCTTCAGCTGCTGCCTGTGGGAGCCCAGCCAGCCCTCTTGCCTCCGCACTTCCTACGTGTCTCTATGTGGTCTCCTCTTTTCCTCCTTGTTTATGAGAGTGCTCTCCAGCTCGTCTTCAGTTGCAGTTGATTATTCAGGATGGTTTTTCTATATTTTAGTTGTAATTCCAGTTTGGTCTTGGGAGAGTGTTAGTGTAGCTTCCACTCCGTCCGCCGTCATCTTTCAGGAATCTTAACAGTTTTGATATTTGTAGCCCTGTGCTGTTCCAAGCATTGAGTTAATGAATCTCTGTTTATGTATATATAGTTTTTGGTGGTGTATTTCTAAATCCCATTAATTTGAAATATATGGTACTCTGTGTCAGTATAAAAGGTTTGTTATTTTTTAAATTTATGATATGAAAAATCCTTTTAGCACTAGTACATTTCAGAGGTTAGTGCTTAGGGAAATTTATGTATAACTTAGCAGATTGGATATGTGTGCAGTTGAGGAAAAAAAACATGGAATTATACTGTTAACGGTAACATGAAAGGGAACGAATCTGATTGGGCTTATTAAAACTGGACAGGGAACGTCACCATGTGTGTGCTACTGTTGCCAGTGCTCGATCGGTGGTTTCACCTCCCTCATTGTGATCTCGTCTGTTGATCTACCTGCAGACCGCATCTCCATGTTGAACAGCTCTTTCTGCCACAAAGTGGTGCACACTCTGACCCCTGTCTTTTCTCTCCACCAGGTCAGACTGTGGTGCTGTCTCAGCCTGCCGTGGTACAGCTACAGGCGCCCGGAGTCCTGCCCTCTCCCCAGCCTGTCCTGGCAGTCGCCGGGGGAGCTGCACCGCTTGCTAATCACGTGGTCAGTGTGGTACCAGCCTCTGTGGCCAGTAGCCCAGTGAATGGAAAACTTTCTGTGGCTAAACCTGTCCTACAGAGTACTGTGAGAGCTGTGGGTTCTGATGTAAGTTTGGACGCATAGTGCCTTTTTAATGCCTGATTTAAAAACCAGAACAAAACACACTTCTGTTTTTGTTGCCTGTTTTTGTTACTAAAGCATGTTTCAGTGTGTCAGTGTGCTGAAATTGCACATCAATCTTCGGTGGGAAATTAGGGTAGGGTTTGTGGTGTGAGAGTCCACTGGAAGGCTTAATTAGGTCTGCAGTGGTCTGATAAGAAGTGTGCGTGCCTTCCTTCTCTCTTCTTCCTGAACCCTCTGGACATTTCTTACGCCCCGCCCCCCAGTCCTTCACTAGTATTTATACGATTCTCGATATTACCTGACTGAAGTGTTTTTGGCAACTCATCAGATACTAGCCTATAGACTACTTTTTAGTCGGTGTTTATATTTAACATCACTCTGACTTATGGAAGGGTTTTCGGCACTGCATAAAGATGGCTTGCTACTCTGGGGATCCTGTCTCTTAATGATTACTTGGTATTTTCCCATCTTTATAAATCTCCAAATTTCTAGCATGTTGTAGGGATTTTTTTATAGTTTATATATCATAGAAAGTTTCCTAAAATCTGCCACTCCCTAAAACCAGTTACAGCACTTGCCAGCTAATTCTTACTTTCTTTAAAAGTGAACAAAATACCTCATGTCATGTATTAAACAGTAGTACTACGTCATGGTGTAAAGTTTAATGAACATTAAAGTCAAATGATTAGTCTAACAGTAGGTTCTCTAAAATTATGATTGGGAAGGGAAACCCCATATGCTGTGTGTAAAATAAAAGTGGGCATGGCCCTCGCTGGTGTGGTTCAGTTAGTTGGATGTGGTCCTGGGCACCGAAAGATTGCTGGTTCGATTCCTGGTCAGGGCACATGCATACAGGGAGGAACATGAGTGTCTGGAGCAGACATGGGTGGGACAGAATTGCGCTTGACCTATGTTTATGTTGAAAACTGGAATAGTGAGCTAGGTAATATAGCACAGCGGGCAGTAATGATAGTGTGCATTTCAGGGCAAGATGGAGTGAGCAGGTGCTGGGATTTACTTTAAAACCTCTGTGGGGAGGTAATGAGCACAGGTGGGAGGAGAGAAGATGGCAAATACTGGTGATGGTTGACTTTGGGTGCATAATCTTTCTTTCCTTTTGGTGTTTGGGAACATTTCTACAGTAAGTAAATGATCAATAATAAAAATCTAAAAATATTCAGTGACATTTTAATTAAAAGGCTGTACAACCAATAAAAAAATAATATTCTTTTCATAGGAGATTGAGGAGGGTAAGAATGGTGAAAGATTTAAAAAAATGATCCCTTAAAATTTTCTGTGAGTCATGAGCTTGAATGTTTCCCATCATACTCCCAAATAGAACCAGCAACAAAATATGTTCAAAGTTGTTTTTTATAATGTGTTAGGACATTTAAAATATGTATGATGAGATGTTTTCGACACGATAAAGGTAATGACTAATTGGAGCTTTATGACCACAGATCAGCCATCTGTCACAGCTCCTAGAAACATCGGTGTGATCTTAGTTTGCGTTCATAGAATCATGGCAGCCGGGCATGGGTCAGCCCAAGAGCTTAGCCAGGCTGGGGGGGGAGGTCTAGAAACCGAGTCACAGGTAGAGGAACGGTCAGGATAGGTGTGACTCAGTAAACTGAGGAAGAGGGCTAAAGTAGGGCCGGCTCCTAAGAAATGAAGGTTGTCGTGTGCAAAGTGGGCTCACGATTTGGGGTTGCTCCTGAGGACCCCTGAACAGTGTGGGTAGGTTCAAGGAAGGTCCCTTTAATCGTCAGATTCTTGCCTCAGTCCTTGCGCTTACTGTCTGAACCATGAGCATCTCCAGGTGGGCAGTTGCCACATGTGCTGCTGGTCCTTTGTAGTCTCTGAACGTTTCCATGAATTATTTGTCTCTTAGCTGACGTCCTTTATAGGTTCTCATGTGAAAGACCCTGTCTGCTCTGCTTTTGTGCTGTGAGAGCGGCTGTGAACTGGGAGAATAGTTTCCTGATGAAGTCCACATGGAGGAGCTGGGACATGACAGCTGAGAAAGTGCAGAACCAACAAGCATCATCTTTTTAGCAATATTTATTGGTTAGCATTCTTGTTACTTTTCAGAATTCACAGTTGACAGTATTGTAAAGGAAAGCTTCAAGGACTGTGCCCAGTGCAGCAGACGTAATGACGGTTAGAGTGGATTTCCTGGTCGACCGCCTTGAGGTTCTTATGCTTAGTTTTCCTTGGCCAGCACATCAGGGAGTGAGCTGAGTTCTTCAGGGTGAGTTTGCTGGTAGAGGTTTTGACTTAATGTTTATTTCAAGTAAAGAAACGTCAGCCTGGCCCCTCAGTTGGCCAAGTCACTCAGGAACCCAGAGTCAGTGGGTTCCAGAAGTGGCTGTGAGGGTACAGGCCTGCTCAGAGACACGCCCTGTGGCTGGGGGCCACCCACCAGGGCACGTGTCTGCCAGACGAGTCATGCTCTGTTAGGAAACCTTGGATTAGTGTAAATTTGTGATTTAAAATGGCCAAGAAGAAAACTTTCATTATGTACTGTTTCTTTTAAACAAAAAGCGTGGTGAAAAGTTGTAATTCAGAAAAAAAAAGAAAAAAAAAAAGAAGGAAAGGAAAAATGTATCAGTGTTTTGTGGCTTTGTAATGCTGACATGGCTCCTCTTTCCTGCCTTTGTTGTCTTGGCAGGCTTTGTGCTGGGGCTGCTGCTGCCCTTGTGTGTGTCTGGCATTCCGTGTCCTGCTGGCCGCACTGACTGCCTCATTGTCTCCGTGAAATGGTTGCCTGGTTCAAATTATAATCTCTTTCTTCCTGCCTATTGCTGGTAAATCTGTTCTGTTTGTCTGGAAACCTCACCTAAGTTTTCAAGAAATATGGTTGGTTTTTGGCTCTGATTCTGATGGAAAAAGTGAACAGCTCCCTCGTCTCGGAGGGGAGCTCCCAGGCATGCTCCGAGTCAGTGGCAGGGGTGCCTTCCCAGGAGAGCTTGATCATCTGGCTTCAAAGGGCTACTGAGTGTTGCCAGACCTGGACCAAGCTTGCAAACTGGCGCCTGTTTCCACCTGCAGGGCACCTCCTCCCTCACCTCCACCCTTTCCCTCATAACTCGTGAAGTTCACGAGACTATGGCCTTGGCTTATGGTTATGAAGTTACATTGTTTTGATTATTGGGACAAACGACCAGGAAAAAGAGTGGTGAAATTATATTGTACATCTCCCTCAGTGGGCCAAGGGGGCACAGAACCCTTCTTGGGCATCAGAGTGTGGGAACAGAAAGAAATGACTCAACAGCCTCAGAGGGTCATGGACTAAGGATGACAGCTGCCCTGACAGGAGGCCCAGGCCTTCCTCTCAGCTCATCTTCCAGAGCATGTCTTACCTTGCACCGCCTTCTAATTCTTTACCCAGTGACCTGGGCCCTTCCCATCCCAGTCCCCACATTTAGGAGTCCCTGTGCTGGGTCACCAGAGTCATCACGAGGAGCTGGGTGCCCATAGGTGTGGACATGGTGTGAAGGGGACTCCCCTGGCATAACAGACTGGAGCTTTGTATTTCTTTTTCCGGGGCCAGTGTTGTACAGTGAAGTTCAAGATTTCAGGTACATCAATGCTGTGAGCGTGGAGGACGGATGTGGCCCAGCTGGATGTTGGGAGAGGAGTGCTGAGCTGGGGAACCTGCTGCTCTTATAGGAAGCAGGAACCAAGCCTCCCCACTGTCCCAAGGGAGCCACTACCTCATCTCTCAGCATTTCTTGCTGGAGACCCACCCAACCCTGAGAGATGGCTTAGGTAGAGGGGCAGGGCCTCTGTCCTTCATTTACCCACGAAGACCTGTAGTGTAGCACAAATCTCCAGAGACCCACAAGAGAGTCTTTCAAGAGAAATGTGGGTGTAAAATAACCTGTTTTCAATGCAAAGCGAAGAAGCTCCTGGAAGAACAGAATAAAGTGGCCACAGCCTAACCCTAACCTAATGCAGTACATCAGGAGAAAACATCTTCTACCCGCATCCCTTTCAAAGATGCTGTAACCACAAATCAAACTCCTGGAACAGGTCCTGTTCCAGAAACAAGGTGCAGCTCTACGGACATTGCAGCTGGATGAACTAGACTAGGTCCCCTCTTAGGCCAGGGTGTGGGCCGACTCTCCTAGACTGTGTGGCTAGTTTAGTGCTAAGGGGATAAACAGTGAATGCTACCTTTCATTAAGTAAACTCTTTAACAAAAAGACACAGAAATTATGATATTTCTTTAGGCTGTAAAGTAGAGGGATCCATAAGAACAAATGCAACAGGAAGGATTTGGAGATCTGAAAAGCCATCCCGATCCTAGTAAAAAATTACTTTTGTGCTGACTACCTTTTGGCTTTCCTGCTACCAGGGGAAAAACATGCTGTGTTAAAATATTTGCAGTTTCTCCTTAGGTGGAGGTTTGGGGCTTCTCAAAATTTATCTTGAACAAGAATTTTGGCTAGAAGTTTGATTTGTGGTTACAGCATCTTTGAAAGGGATGCGGGTAGAAGGTGTTGTCTCCTGATTGTGTACTGCATTAGGTTAGGGTTATGTTGTGACCACTTTATTCTGTATTTTTCAGTTCAGCATCTTGATAAGGTTAAAAATAGCTATTTTTTTAAGGACATGCTGATTTATATCTTAATAAATACTTCTCTCTGTTCTTTGAATTCTCTTTTGTAACCAGCCCCTGCAGACGCTGTGTAATGCTGCTGTGAACTTTCATGTACAAGTTTTCATAGTTTTTTATAACCATTTTTAATATATAAAGAGTATTTACAAGTCATTGAGAAAAATGCGAGTTGACCCAGCAATCAGATAGACAAAGTGCTGTCTGCATAGATAGTTCACAGAAGGGAACGGCAGGTTTCTTCAGTGGGAGTATCAATGCTGTGTATTCTGGAAGGGTGTGCCCTCTGAAAGCTGCTATTTTACAGATATGTGGAAGAATATTACTTGTGAACAGAAGAGAACTTTGGGTTGGTTAAAGCTGTTAAAGAGTGATACTCGGGGATCAGCAGTGTGACAGGTTTTCTGTGGCTCTCGCTGCCTTGACTGTTGAGTTCTAAGGGAAGTCTGTGTCTCCCGAGTGTCATGCACACTGTGTGGGCATGTATGGTTAGTCTGAACATCATAATTTTTTTGCCTAGGAAATAATAATTAAAATATAAATTCAGATGGCTGAAGGCAGCTTGCTGAGAGTAAAGTTGGAACTCTGTGATTGCTGTGAGCTCCAGTTATTTTCACTTTCTTCATCCTTTGTATTTACTGATAGTTTTGAGTATTCACTTTATTTTCAGCACTGTTATATTGTATCTTTTCCATGGGGAGAAATGAATGCTTGGCCACAGGTGGTTTTCATTGTTTGGTATGAGGTGTGTGCGTTGACAGCCTTTGAAACTTTAACGCTGTGCAATGTGCAGGTGCTCTCATTTTTATAGAAATCCCCAGTCCTTGTTTGAAATTTATTAAGTGGTGTGTCATCTGTAAGCCTCTCAAATTCCATAGATAATTGGCTGTTAAAGTAAGTTTGCTTTTGTCTAACTCATATATAAAGTCTCCTTCTTGTTTGTCCTATCCAGTGTGGTGTGCACATGGGTGCTCTGGGAATAAGTGTTAGTATGGACATTCTCTTAACCAGGCAGGTTACAAACAGCAGCAGTCGATGGAACAAAGTGGCACTGTCCAGAGAAGAGCTTGACATCGGGAGCAGCCCCTGCATCCTGGCTGTAGCGTGTGCGCACGTGTGTGTGTGTCTGCTGCATGTGCGTGTGCATCTGCTGCACATGCGTGTGCATCTGTTGCATGTGTGTGTGCCTGCTGTGCGTGTGTGTGCCTGCCATGCATGCGTCTGCATCTGCTGCATGTGTGCCTGCTGCGTACGCATGTGCGTCTGCTGTGCATGTGTGCCTGCTGTGTGTGCGCGCTTCCTGTTTGTGCATGTGTGCATGCGATTGCGTGTGTGCACATGCATGTGCATGTGTGTTCATGAGTGTATGTGCATGTTACTGAAGGGTGGGGTAGTTACTCCATAGGGAAATTTCATAGATGATGGTTTTGTCAGTCAGCAAAAGGGTAAAAAATGGAAAAACCACCCTTTTCTGATACTTCATGTGATGTTTCTTTTCCTCTGGATTCTGAGTGAAGGTTGTTGACAGTATTTGGTGCTGAGATTACTTGGTTGGCTTTGGTATAGCTGTTTCTGTGAAGTGTCATATGGGGTGGGAATTGTGCTGTAATGTAAAAATCCATATTAAGTTGTTTAACTTCATTTACTGGTCTCATTAAGAGTTATTGAACACCCCACTGTAGAATGTTTATTTTTCAAAGTCATTACTTATAGAAATCAGTAATTCAGTCTTGTGTGTACTTAAAATAACCAACTTAATATTATTTGGTGCTTCTTATGGCCGACATTTTGCTACCTCACCCCCTCCTCAAAATAAGTCAGACTCATGCTGTAACAAGTAGGGTCCATACCTTAGTTTAGAAGACACAACAGAACAAATTGTGCCCAGTAAGTTTCACTGTAATAGTATCGTGGGCAGTACAGGAAAAGTAGTATCACATGGTTTTGGTACAAAATCTAGGTGGAGGGAGAGTTAACATCATGAAACAGTGGAGACCATGAGAGTGTTGAGGTGTATCTTCAAGATTATAAGGGCATAAGAAATTCAGAGAAAATCAAAACACCCAGTAGTTTAGCAGGGCCTTATAATTAGGCGTGTGGAGGAGCCGCAATGACACTGGAGTATGTGGTGTAAATGATGGGATGAGTTAGGCGTGTGTGGAGGTCACGGGTAGTCCTTTATAAGATGTGGGTTGGGGGTTAGAGCAGAAGGTTTGGGTCAGTGGAGTGGCCATGGCCTGGAAGGCCTCGAGAGCTGAGGTGGTGGCTTTTTATCTCCAATACAGCAACATGGGAAGGTTTTTTTGGGGAAGTTTTCTTAGCTGTGGTAGACAGGAAGAGATTCCTGCAGTTGGAATGGCAGGAGGCTGCTGCAAAAGTTTAGGGATGGGCTCTGAGCCTGTGGGAGGAGAGCAGGGGCAATGGGCTGGAGGGGGAGGTCAGAGGGCGTCAGAGCGGAGAGCGGCAGGAGGTGAGCGAGTGCGTGCTCCTCAGTGTGTACTGTGAGGCTCGTGCCCCCCACAGGAGATGGAGAGGGAAAAACCCAGGGAGAGGGGACATGAGTGTGGTTTGCACATGAGTCTGAAGCGGTGGTGGCTCCACAGTCGAGTGGCCTTAGGCGTGGTCGGGTGTGTGGTCCCGGAAAATAGTTTCTTCAGAGACATCTGGCGGTGTGTGGCGTTCAGGTGCCACCAGGCGGGCTCTGAGACTGTCCTCTCGGGAAGCTGGAAGAGCAGCAAAGCCTAGAAACAGGAGAGGAAGTCACAGAACATTTAGGTTTGAGAGCCCTTATTGAATCATTGGACTTCAGTTTGAGTATATTTTAAAAAACCTATTTTGACACAACCAGCAATGTATGTTTTGAATAACTGTTTAAAAGCAATTGTGAAAGTCAATGTTCTCTGACCTGGTGGGCTCTGGACCAGACACCTCACTGCGCGCCACTCTTGCCAGGTGGCCGTGCTGAGGAGGCAGCAGCGGATGATCAAGAACCGGGAGTCGGCCTGCCAGTCCCGCAGGAAGAAGAAGGAGTACATGCTGGGGCTGGAGGCGCGGCTGGAGGCTGCCCTGTCCGAGAACGAGAAGCTGAGGCAGGAGAACGGGTCGCTGAGGCGGCAGCTGGACCAGGTCGTGTCAGAGGTGAGCGCTGGTGGGGAGCTGGCTCGGGGTCAGTGCCCTTTCTTTCTGAAAGGCTGGTAGGGAATGTTAAATTTCAGATTTGGTTGTATAAAATAATAGTGTTAGGAAAGGGGGCACGGTGAGCCCGAAACGCCTGCCAGAAGGAGGACTCCTGAGGGTCCCCAGCCTGCAGTCACCAGCGTCTCCGTTCCCTGCTTCCTGAGGCTCAGGGGTCTGGCCTGGCCCCTGCTTTGGTGCTCATGTGGTGCGTGCTGGTCCAGGCAGGTGGACCTCAGTTCTGTTCGCAAAGCCTGTGCTTTCAGAACCCCGCAGGACTGTCCTGAACCAAATGCACCTCCACCTTGCCCCTATCCCATCTGCCCTGTTCCCGCGGGAATGGCCTTTTGTGTTACTGAAACAGGGACAGGGACAGGGACAGATGGCAGGAGCCTTTCGGGAGAACGTAAACTTGCTGTTGGCACCGGAGGAGCTGAGAAGGCTCTGTTCTCTTCCTCTTAAAAGTGCCATTGGCTCACCTCTGAGCTTTGTTTTATTGTTTAAGCATTTGTGTAACTGGTGAGGAAGAGCATTCTTGTCTTAGACATTGCTTCTTGTGAGGTGGACATGCAATTTACTTTAATTCATGTGGCCATTTTCTTAGAACCAGAGGCTTAAGGTTCCCAGTCTGAAGCGAAGAGCCATCTGTGTGATGGTGCTGTTGGTGCTGGTTGTCCTGAACTTTGGACCCATCAGGTGAGTGTGTAGATACGTGTTTTGATATCAATGCTAAACATTTAAATTCTTGTTGTTTATTATTTTTATTTTTTATTATTTATTAGTTCTAGTCATAAACTAGAGAAAGACGGATTTGTTTTGTTCTCAGAGACAGGGGAGAGGAAAGATTGGCTCCTCTTCCTGTTTTTTGCCTGGGTCTGGAGAAAGTTCATGTTCTTCAATGAAGGCAGCTTAAGTTATCAAACAGATCACTGGTGAGGCAGAAAAATGGACTAAGACCAAGGGCCTTGAAATCAGGCTGCCTGAGTTCAGTCCTAGCTCACCCTGCACTCCGTGACTTTGTTGTCTTCGGCAAGTAGCTTAATGTCTCCGCGCCTCAGTTCCTCACCCCTCCGATGGATGTTACGATAACACCACCTCCTGCCTCAGGCTGCGGTGCTTGGGCAGCAGTGACGATGGGATGTGTGGCTGGCACCCTCCCCAGCTGGAAGGTCAGCAGCAAGATCGGCAATTCCATTTCTACTTTTGTAGGTTGGAAAGGGGATCAGTATCTGGGCATCTGTGAACATCCTGATGGGTGGTGGTGCAGGCTTTCAGCTCAGCACATGTGAGAGGCACTGTTTCCAGGTGGAGTCGGAATGCGGGAGTGCAGTGGGATCCCAGAGGTCATCTCAGGTCCCACTCACTGTGGCATAATCAACACAAGCACCATGAGCACCTGGACGTTGGAGTGAAAGGGGAATCAGGCAGGACCAGGTCTTCCGAGGTCCTTGACACCCTGGGAGGAGAGATGTGTGCAGGGTGCATGCAGGCTGGTGTGACAACAGTGTGAGAGGGTGTGTGCGGGTTCCTGGGGAGGCCGTGTAAGATTGGAAGCTGAGTCTTGCAACGTGGTGGCAGTTTGCTGGGTGCAAAATGTTGGAAAGGCATACCAAGCGTGTGAAAGGTGCAGTGATGAGGTGGCTTGACACTGTCAGAAAAAGGGACACATTTGCTGTGTCTTGTGCAGGTGGGAGCCTGCAGAGGGGAATCCAGTTGGAGAGGCAGGTGGGACCAGGCAACAAGGGCCTGGATGCTGCTGCATAAAGGGAGAGTCTGACAACGTCAGCATGTGTACTGGAGGAGCACTTGGGTGGCATCTGGAAGGACTGGACTGAGCAGAGAGCATGTTCCGTCCACACTGCCTGGAGTGCTTGCCCTCAAGGCTCTCTGTGCCATGTCCTGGGCCACCTCCTCTGGTGCCGCCTGCTCTGCCTTTCTCTCCACAGCCCCGCTTACCTTCTCACCTCGGCTACTTGAGGTGCTCACTCCCTCGTTTATTCAGACGCACAGCAGGTACACTTGTGGAGCCACACTGTCTGCCAGTCCTGAGCCCAGGGCCAGGGGTGTTGATGTGCAGAAACAACTGGAGTATGAGGAGGAATTATGCAGATGTCACGTGAGATGTTGGCCTGTTTGTGAAGAAGCCTTGGAGTGACCAGTGACTCTGACAGTGGCCTTCATGGAGGCTTGGCAACAAATGCAGATGGCGGGATTTGCTTCAGGAGGGGAGGTGGTTCTGGGAGCCCTCATGAGTCAATAGAGATTTGAAAGGAAAGGCAGGAACCAAAACCCTTGAGTGAAGTCATGATCTCACAGCTGCAGAGAGGCACAGGGTGGGTGAGGGGCGGGATCTCCTCTCCATGAGCAGGTACCCTGGTCTGTTGTGGATGGAGGAGATGCTGGTTCCACTTTTTCAGTGAGGGTTGTGTTAGGAAGCTGATGGACTATACAAACGGGGTGAGGAGTGGGCAACTTTAAATACCTGAATCCCGAAGAGCAGCCGGAGGAGGCTGGTGGAGGCTCTAGGAACCGGAAACCAAGGTGTAGGGGGAACCTGAGGAACTATTCAAACCTAAAAAGCATGTTAAAAGGCTTAGATTGAAGAAAAGCAACAGTGAGAAGAGCTGGAAGGAATGAAGAAATATCAGAGCACCTTGACAAGTTGGAACATCTCCAGGCACCAAGAAGAAAACAGGAGGGAAACTGGCCCTGAAACTCACACAACCAGGGACGCTTCTTCCAGAGAAAATCGGGCACCGACAGTGAGATATTGAAGCCTCAAGAACAGCAGCAAGGATTCTAAACACTGAGACTTGCCCCTGAACCTAACTCAGGCGAGGGCACGTTCCGCATGTTTGCTGTTCTGAAGCGTTTCTTGATAGACACCATCACTGGTGGCCTCTGCACTGCAGGGTGGAGCTGGCCGGGGAAGCAGGAACCCCCAGCGAACCTGGTTTGTGCCACTGGACGACATTCATTGAACACCTTCCACACCTGTGGCCTTATGTAGCCAAGTGCCATTATGTTTAATTGGTACAGAAACTGTAGGCTTTTAAAAAACAGGTTGTGAGTTCTAACTGAACTTTTCTCAGGTACCACAAAACCAAGTTCGGCCAGAGAGAGAATTTTAATCAGAGATTTCCAAAGCATTTTACCTGTAGAAGGCTGAACTCAAAACAGGCCACGTTACCATGTGAAGGTGTTAATGTTGATTCTGGTGCTCAGTGCAGGATCGAACTTGTGTGCTTACTGGGGTTGGTGCAGGTGAGAACACGAATAACCTGCAAGGCTGGCAGACATGGGCCTGGTGTAGGAAACTCCCTCACAGCCATTGGCGATGAAGTGCAGATACATCTTACATCGGAAGGGGGGTTTGTCACAGTCACGTGCAACAAAATGGACCTGGTTGAGGGGTTTGGGGCTACTGCATAGTTATCACACAGAGAAAGAAAATACACCCACCAGACTTAAGAGGGTTATATTTCCTGACCTCTCGCAGGGGATGGTGAAGGAGGCATCTAGCTGTTTTTGGCACAGGATTCAAGGATTGGTCCCACTCCTGCAGCCTGAAAAGTAGTGGCTCTCAAATGGGAATAACCTCCTCCTCACATGCTACTCTCTGGGGTGGATTCTGGGATTATTTTTTATTTTTTTAAAGAAATATGTCTTTATTGATTTCAGAGAGAGGAAAGGAGAGAGATAGAAAGAGAGAAACATCAATGATGAGAGAGTCATTGATCGGCTGCCTCCTGCACGCCCCCACTGGGGATGGAGCCCGCAACCCAGGCATGTGCCCTGACTGGGAATCGAACCTCGATTGCCTGGATCCTAGTCGATGCTCAACCACTGAGCTGTGCCCGGCCGGGCAGATTCTGGGATTATTAATCCTAGTTTATTGTGAAGGAACTAAAATTTAATCCAGGTTTCTTTTTAAAATTGTCATGAACAACTGTCTTTTCTGCGAAACCATGAAGTGTTTTCCCTCCACCCTTGTTCAAGAAACCTTGAGGACGCTGTTTTAACACAGTGACTAGCGGTGCAGAGCAGCCTCAATCCACCAGGAGGCGATGGCTAGAAACCGGTCAGAGCTCATTTATTTAGTGGCTGGACTTAGGACATAGGAAGGGCTTCTTGGAGGCCAGAAGTAGAAAGGTCCTGTGAGCCTGGTGGCGAGCTCGTCCTGCAGGCGTTCCGGACCTTTTTGGCCTAGAGTCTGGCGACAGGAAAGAAAGCTCTGGAATGAGCTAAGGTGGGAAGTCACGGATGGGCCCTCTCCACACCCAGCCCAGATAGAGCTGGAACTCCCAGAGAAAGGCATTTTGTTGCTGAAAGAGGGACTGCCATTCCCACAGGGAGAGAGCTTCTAAGAGCCTGCCTTGGTGTTGGCTTTGAGTAGAGTGGAAATAAAGAAAAAGTCTTCCCAGGAATTTGTCACCAGAAGCCCTAACTGGTGCAGGTTTGAGTCTGAATTTACACTACTGATGTGACCTTCCCCTAACCCCCAAAACAAACCAAACATGGAGCTTTGGTGGCCTTGCTTCATGAGAGCCTTGCTCAGACCCGGCCTGACCGAGTCACTCCAGAGTGTGGTTTGCACTGCATTCTGTGCTGATGCCTTTTTGTTTGATTTGGAAGTTCTGTGGTTGTTTTAAATTTGTCTTCATGACTGTTTTGGCATTAGGCAAGTTTAATTCCTGCCCTAGACCCCGAGGACTGATGTAAATGTCAGACTTGTTGAGACGTCCAGGAGGTGGGCTGGGCAGGGGAAGGAACAGCATTCATTTGAGATGCTTGTAAAATAGTTCTTTGTGGAAGGAAGTTGAATTAATTTAAGAAAAGGGGGGGAAAGCAAGGGAGGAGAAATGGAAAACAGATTAATTTCGATGGAAAAAAAAGAACTTCCGGAAGGTTCTGTCAGCGACATAGAGTTTGACCAGCAACAAGTTGTGCTAAAAATACTCCCTTCTTTATAAAGCAGGGTGACAGCAGCCGGAGAGGCATCGGTCTGAGATGACTTGCAGCCTGTTGTCAGCTCGTTGCGCCCTGAGTCCTCCTGACGGTTGAGTAAGGGTAGGACAACAGCCTCTATCACAACAGTTTGATGTTTTGCACTTGTCCTACCTCCCGAACAGTTGGGATGGCTCTTTTGGTTTCCAACGTAGCTCTACATGATCATCACCACAAAATCCTGAAAATAGCTCACTGAGCTCCACGCCCACCTGTGGAATCTGGTAGGGTGGGGCTGTCACTTGTTTTAAAGGAAGTATTTTTCTCAGGTGATTCTGTAGTATGTCCAGGGTTAAAACTACTGTGCAGGTTCCTATTTCTTTCTGTCTATACAGTGGCCCCTAAGGTAGTGGCTGGAGCACTTATGCAGTAACACCAGAAGGTAGTGTGTAAGAGAAGTTCACTGTGTCTCTAGACAGACACTGTGTTTATAGGTCTGTTCGTATAACTGGGGAAATAAATGTCTGACTTCTGTGGGACAGGCAGGAGCCAGCGTGACCTGTGAGGGGAACTTCTCCTGGCACATGGGTGGCCTTGAGAGACTCCGTCGTGCACGTGTTCCCTTGGCTTTAAACCACCACCATCACCCTCCTTTTCCAGACAGTGAGGTGGCGTCTGCAGGAATTTCGAAACATGCTGGGTCTTCAGGACGTTAGCGAGTGATGGGGTGGCCAAGCCTTCTCGCTTGTTCTGGGTGACATGCGGTCCCATCACCAGATTGCAGTCTTTGTAGTTTGTGACAGACTGGACAAGGAAGGGGAATCACACTGTTTTCTTAGGAGACGATGTTAGGAAGGAGGTGATTGCGCCAGGTGTGGCGCTGAGGTCGCTCGTCTGGAACTGCTGTTGTCAGCTTTCTGTGGTTTCACAGGAAGAATTCTGGTTCTTATCTGGGATGAGCCTGTCCCCAAACCTGCTCCAATTCTTTTTCTTTGCTGAGCGCATTTCGCTGTATGATGTCACTATTGGCTGTGGGTTAAAAGTTACTATATAACTTAAGTGTCAGAATTCAAACCACCAACTATACATAGTTTCGTTCATCCATATTTTTAAATGAGATCTAATTCAGGTTCCTGGCCACCACGCCTTCCACATTTATCAAAGTGACATGCAAACTGGAGGAACGCAGTGCGCCTAAGCACCAGGCATCGCTGAGTCCAGCCTGCGAGGGCTGCACTGCCAGGCAGTCATCCCCCCAGAGGCAGTTTACCCACGTTCTTCTGAAGACCGTGTGCGCAGAGCAATTGCTTCTGTCTTCCTTTAACCTCCACAGAGTTCATCCTTTGTTTTTATTTGTTTTTTATTATTATTTTTTAAAAATATTTTTATTGATTTTAGAGAGAGGAAAGGAGAGGGAGAGGGAGAGAGAGAGAAACATCAATGATGAGAGAGTCATTGATCAGCTGCCTCCTGCACGCCCCCGACTGGGGATGGAGCCCGCAACCCGGGCATGTGCCCTGACTGGGAATCGAACCCCGATCGCCTGGATCCTAGGTCGACGCTCAACCGCTGAGCCACCCCCGGCCGGGCCATCCTTTGTTTTTAGAACAGGCTTAGAGTCTATCAAGGGCAGAGCTGGGCTGATTTCTGTAGTTTCGCCTTCATGTGAGTATGTGCTGCAGGCTCATCGGGAGCATCCATGCCTTGGTCACGTGGTGCTCGGCTGCCATTTCCCCAAACTCGAGTTGTTATGAAGAAGGGAAAGGCAGTTGAATGGGAACCTCCATGCTTTGCCAACTTCTTTCTTTACCTTGAGAGTCACTGTGTCCTTTGCAAAGAGGAAGGAGATATTGTGGGAGCTTCTGCTGCCTCTGTCTGGAGGGAGGGGTCAGTGGGAAACTCGGCCAGGTGAGAAAACTGTTGAGTGTATGTTGAGGTCCTTTCATATTTTCTTAAGACCACAGATCTCAGGTCACACAAACAGGTCAGTGGGTGGTTTGCTAAAGTGGCTTCCCAGCCACCACATTCAGTACCTAGTGTCTCCAGGTGGAACCCTGGCAGTAAACTGCAAGCGTGGATAGTGAAGAACAGGTCCTTCCTGCAGTGAGTGGAGGTGCCGCCTGATACTGAGGCTGTGCAGGAGACTTTAAAGGTAGGAAAATATACATGCAATTATGACACATTGCTTAAGCTTTGGGATGGTTTGCCATTAGTGCCTCTTTTGTCTCCAGGTTTGAGCTGTTGTGTCATTTCAGTTACCGTTTGACACTTAATATTTCAAGTCCATTGTGGTGCGTGTCAGCCTGAGTTTTGTGCTGTGTGCTGAGGCTTCTTGGTGTTTGCGTGTCCTGAACACACACTGGTGTCAGTATGGCGAGTCCACAGCCTATTTATCACGATCCACTGTCTCTGAGGAGCTGCAGCTGGGGAGTTACAGATAATCTGTAGGCCTGTGTGGCTCTCAGTCCTGTCACCAGAATTCTCAATAAGCAGCTTACTTTCATTTTTCTTCCCCATGTTGTGTGAATTTAAAAACGAGAGATAAATGGAAATAAGACAGGAAAAGAAGATGAATAAAAGTGAAGATATGGAGAATAATGTTAATATTCATAGTAATTGTTATTGACACTTGTATTCTAGAATAATCCCGGTTGGCTGTGAGTTGGTACTGTGCTGTGTTGGTAAAGGCAGTGGTTTTTGTGTGTGTGTTAAGCTATTTATCAAACTCTTACTGTGCATCAAGTACTGGTCTAAGGGCTTTACATAAATAATTCCTCCCAGGACTAGAAGCTGAGTGTGACTGTCCCCACTTTGCAGATGAGGCGCTGCAAGGCACAGCTGGTGTGTGGCAGAGCTGGGATTCTCAGTCTGTCTTTGGAGCCCTCGCCTTAACTGCTAATAGAGCAGCAGCTACTCAGCCAGAGAAGAAGTTGGTGTTCACAGAGGGAGGAGTTAGGGCCAAGACCCAACAGTTCTGCCCGTCCCTGAGAGGTTAGGATTGACTGTGAAATGAGAAAGCCTTCATTTTACGAATTGACTCGATGGACGTATAGGCAGACCTCGGAGACTTTGGGAGCTCAGGTCCAGACACCATTGACGCTATACTGTAGATTATTAAGTGTGCAGTAATAGCATTATGTCTAAATAACAGTGTACGTACCTTAAATAAAAATACATCATTGCTAAAAATGCTGACCGTCTGAGCTGTCAGCGAGGTGCAGTCTTTCTGCTGGAGGAGGGTCCTGCCTCGCTCTTGATGGCTGTGGACTGATTGGGTGGCTGCCGAAGGTTGTGTGACTGACAATTTCTTTAAATAAGACAACAGTGAAGTCTGTCGCCTTGCCTCTCTTCCTTTCACCAGTGATCTCTCTGTAGCACGAGGTGCTGTTTGGTACATTTTACCCACAGTAGAACTTTTCTCAGAATTGGGGCCCGTCCCCTCGGACCTGCTGCTGCCCTTTATCAGCTGAGTTTACATAACGTCCTGAGCCCTGTGCTGCCATTCCAGTGTTCCTCACAGCACCTTCCCCAGCCGGCCCTGCTGTAAGACACGCTGTCGCTCGCCCACCGGAGCCTGTCCTCTTCCAGCACTTGCTGCCTCGTGTCTGCTGGAAGTGGTGCAGGAGATGTGCTTGACGCGGGCGCCACAGCCATCATTTTAATAGTGCGGAGTTCGCCTAGTGCCATAGAGCTAAGCACAGAAAGTGAGATACGCCTGTAAACAGTCACAGCTGCCTCTCTGACATGGAGAACCTTCAGAGGCGCCTTTTTCAAGCGAGAGGACACCTCAGACTTGTCAGCACAGAGACTTTTCCTATTGACACCAACACTGGCTCCAGCCTCCACACATGTCGTGTGTTAGTGGTCTGATGCTATGTACAGACCATCCCAAACTTGAAAGGCTTAAAACAACAGTCATTTCCTTTGCTGAATAAAACACCTGCATTTTGGGGAGGGCTCTTTGCTCCGTGGTGTGTCACCTGGGGTGGCTCTAGTTGGACGACCTACTTTAAAGAGGGCTCAGTCCTCATGGCCAGCAGGTTGGTGCTGACTCTCAGCAGGGTCCTGAGCCAGGGCTGTGGGCTGGGGTCTCATTTTCCTTCATTTGGGCTGCTTCACCAGCTGCTGGCCTGCCTCACCGTGTGGTGTCTGGGTTCAGGAGTGAGCACCACCTGTTGGAAGACTGCTCTGCTGAATGAGGGAGAGAATCTCAGGTTGTTTCTTACTGTGCTGGCTCGCTTGCCGACTGCAGACCACACGTTTCTTCTCAGGGTCTGGTAGCCCCTGGTGCTGAGAAGGCTGTTAGAGGGTTTTTTTTATCTTAAGTTGAAGATCTCTATTTTTTTTAGTCACGTTTCTGTTTCTAGTAAATTACCCCGAGTCACTATTGGCCTGTGGAAGTCATCTGTGAGCTCTTCAGTGAGCAGGGAAGAAACTAGATTTGTAGATCTCCCCCAAGAACTCTCTGCCTTTACCTCATTGCACTGAAAATGCACAGTTTCCCATTCCTAGATCTGGAGGTGGTATAGTAATGAGATTGCCACCTGCCATTTTTGAGTTTTGGGTTAGTTTTCCTAAAATAAGGTCTAGGTTTTTCTCTTGGCACGAGGTGAAATGGTACATAAAGTTCACTGATTTGTTGTTAAAAAGAGAAAAAAGGAAGGCCTCCTATGGGCCAGGCATTGTCTTAGAACAAAGCAAAGGTCTCTATTCTTCTTAACTTACATTCTAGTGAGGGCAGACAGTAAATGCAGTAAATAAGTAAAATGACATCATTGTAAATTCTCTTAACAAAGGGATTAAGTAGGGCGAGTGGTTTTACCAGGGTGAAGGGTCGCTGGAATTGTAGTTGCAAGTAGTGATCATTGCGAAGTAGTCGTTTGTACCAGCCAAGGCTTCATGTTGAGAAGCTCCCACAGGGTGTGTGGGGAAGGGCATTCCTGCAGTGGGAACAGCCAGAGCGAGGCCAAGTGGAAGTGTGCTGGCTTGTGAAAGCCAGTGAAGGCCAGTGAGGCTGACAGCAGGTGGGGAGTGGTAGGAGATGACGCCAGGGGCTTAGATGCAGGGAGGGATCGAGTATATGAGGCCTTTGTCCTCGGAAGGCCTTCCCCAGGACAGAAATGCAGGGCCATCCGAAGGCTTGAGCAGAGGAGCACCGTGTGACAGTCTGGCCTGGGTTTTCAGTGGGCCCTGCAGTTGCGTCGTTGGCAATAGCCTAAACCTGGCAGGCGGGAAGACCAGCCCTGCCACTCACTGCCATGCCATCTCTGGGGCACATGGACCTCCAGAACCTTCGGAAAACCCTGTGAGATATTTGATGTTTGTTTTTTTCCTTTTTCCACGTGAGGAACTGGGGGCGGGGGGCTCAGAGCCACACCTTGAGCCCAGGTCTCCTGTTTCTGGGTCCATGCTCTTCCCACCTTCCTGCGTTGAGCCAGAGGTCAGCTCATGTGCTCAGAGGTCATGTGCGGCCCTCTGGTCAGCAGCTGCAGTCTCAGCTGCTTGTGGACTCCTTTGGGGGATGAGAACCAGTGGTATTCTTACCTGCTGAGGTGGCTAGACTTTAAAATTGCCCTGCTTGAACCATACGAAAGCAGGTTTGCAAAGGGTGGGATAGGTTGGGAGATGTGCCATTTTTTGCTCAGCTACTTGGTATGAAAATTGGGCATCTGAAATCATATCTTAAGGATTAAGTGGCTTCATAAATAATCTAAAACAGTTGTTGGCTTTTAGCATTTCATAAATGAAAAAGTAAAGTAACAATTCTTATAATACTTTTCCAGACCTTTGGGGAAATTGAAATTGCTTGTGTTTTATTAATCTATGTGCTCCAGGCGCGTTGGCCCACAACATGAGCAAGTTTATTGGTGTGAGGATTGTTTTGTACTTAAAACTGTGCGACTTGCAGGAGCGAGGAGTAGAGAGCAGTATGTTCTGATCCTAGAGACATAGCAGCTTCTGTTTTCCTGATATTTAGTTCACTTTAAAATACTGGATAGCCAAAAGTGACATCGAATGATGAAAAAACACTCATGTCAAGAACCTGAAAGTCCACAGCAGTGCCCGCTGCCTCATACTCTTCTGTGTGTTGGTCTGTCACAAGGACAGTCAGCGCCACTTGTGTTTGTGGTGTCCCAGGCATCCTGCCCACCTTGCGCCCTGGTGGTGAAGTAATGAGAACAGGGAGAGAGGCACCTGCAGGCACTCAGATGGTTAAGTTAGTTTGCATGGCCATTTCTTAGGGTTCAAGCATTTACAGCTTTTTGAGCTTGTCCTTAACGTAGCTTAGAAAATTAAAAAGTACAGGGAATGGAGACCAAATGACAAAAGCAACTTAAAAAATAAATGAAAAACTTTAAAAGATTCTTTATAAAATTTCTTAATATGTAACCTTTCAAAACGACATCCTGGGCCAATGGGTGGATAGTAAAATTGAGCCTCTTGGGCTGTCTGGATGCTGATCTTTGCTGTGCCACTGGCCCACTTGCTTGTTTACAAGGCTTTGTTGACTCCACAGTGGTGGTGTTGTAAAGACTATTTGGTGAAGTCTGCTGAATGACACCTGAGCCCTTTGGCTAAAAGAATCCAGTGACTGCAGTCGCTGTGGTGAAGGCTTGTTGTCCTTAGGCTGTGACAGTAATCCCCCCTGGGCCAGTGGAGGGCCAGTGGAGAAGCAGTGATCACATAGAAGCCAAACAAGTGGACATCCAAACTGACTCCAGCAGGTGTGGCTGCTGAGTGAGGATGCCAGTCCAGGTCAGACTGAGCGGACCACACGGCCATGACACTCTGGGCACCTGCCTGTCACTCACAGATGCAGCCGAGAAGGGAAGTGCCAGTTGTCACAGTGGCCGTAGCATCACGTGAAGAACAGCCACCAGTAAGGGCTTTTTAAAGCTTCCAGCTGTTAACAGTTCTGCACTGATTTAATTTCAGATCATCCACACACCGTGCAAGTGGCCCTGTGATGCACCTTTCCTCATATTTGGAGGCAAACTACCATACTCCGAAGACTGTATAAGAACACAGGCCCATAGCTGCCTCTTCATTAACCTCATGTCTCTCCCACTCTTCCTCCCTCTGGGCAGAATCTGGTCTCCTCCTCTGGGGCTTCCACATAACTAGGGTGGGTTATGTGCGCTGTGGTATAGAATAAAGCTCATACACAGAATAGGGTACCGATGAGCCAGGTTTCTAAGCCCATGATGAATGGGTTGATGTGTTAGACGTGTTCAAGAACTACTGCAGTATTTTCTATGTAAGTGTGTGTTTTTGTTTACCCCACATACTTAGGTCCATCAGGAAAACGTGCATTGATGAATGAAGCTGTTAGCGGGATAGGAAGAAGTAAATAGGAAATTTTATTTATTACTCACTTATTTTTTAATCCTCACCTGAGGATATTTTTTCCACTGCTTTTTAGAGAGAGTGGGAGGGAAGGGGAGAGAGAGAGAGAAACATCGACTTGAGAGAGACACATCGATTGGTTGCCTCCCGCAGCCGCCCTGACCAGGGCTGGGATCAAACCTAGAACCCAGTTACGTGCCCTTGACCAGGAATCGAACCCATGACCCTTCGGTATCTGGGCTGACGCTCTAACCACTGAGCACATGTAAATAAAAATAGAGGTATTTGATAAAATAATTTATGTTGGCTTTATTTGATAGCCTGCCTCCTAGGATTGTGAAAGGGAATGCATTTGGCTGTTGATACAGAAACTCCTGTTTCACTTGAAGGACCTCCTCATTGGAGAACTTACTCAGTTATCTGAGTTTAGAATTTGTTTATGTGCATGCTATACTACTTTTAAAAAGTATGCTATTTCTATATATACTAACATAGAGTAAAGGATGTATAGGATACTGACCTTGTCTAAACAGCGTATAAATAGGTACTTTTATACTTACAAAATTTATTTTCAGAATTGTTTTCCATATGTTCAGCATGCTGGACCGTGGCTCGGGCTGTGGCTCTGACCACGTCAGCGTGCTGTGCTTGCTCTGTGCTGGGACCTGCGTGGGTGCTCCGGTGTGCTTCAGAGCTACACGCAGCATGTGTGCATATTTTTATTTCACCTCTTGTTTTGTATTTTTAAACATTCAGCATATTGGAACAGGATTCCAGGAGAATGAATCCTAGTGTGAACCCTGCAAATCAAAGGAGGCATCTTCTTGGATTTTCTGCTAAGGAGGAGCAAGACCCACCTGACAGCATCATCAGGAAAGACAGCTACAGGTGAGATGGATGGCGTGTGTGCTGGGCTGCTGTAGCAAGGCTGAAACAGGTCCTATAGCACAGCCCACACCTGAAGCACGGTACACAGTCACTGTGGCTAGGAGTGCGTTCACTGTTAAGGTTGGTCCTAGGAATAAACTTGCTTTCTGAAACCTCTCCCTGTTTTAGAATTCTTATAGAGACGTGGTCTTAAAGTCTCAGTTTTTCTGCACTAATATACATTTTGAAACACAGTATATACATATTATGTTGTATGTGATGTCTTTAACATAGTTATGTTATTTACCATGTGTGCTGGGTGTGATGTGGTTGAACCTATTTTTAGTCATCAGATAAAATCATTCATACTTGTTTATTATGATCTTTGTTAAATTTTTCTCCCTTGTTAAAATTTAATACTGTCTTGGTAAATTTTCATATAGCTTGTCAATCGTAAGAGACAGTGTTGTGGAAATAGAATTTCTACGTTTTGTTAACTAGAAGAAGTTAAACACGTAGTGGAGTTAGTGGACATATTCAGAGTTGTATACTTTTTGATAAGCATTTCTCTGTGTTATTTGGAATCTTAATGAGAGCCAGACGGAGCCAGGTCTTTGACTGACGGCAAAGAGAGGTCGTAGTGGCAGTCGTGGCAGTTGTGGTGCAGTGTGATGCTTGACAGTCATTGAAGATTTGTTTACTCTGAACTCGGTGAATGTAATAGCTGAGGCCCATAGGGATCCTTCTGCTGATTTTCACTGTTACACCCCCACTGCTGAGTGTGGTTAGTACCATAGTCCCGCAGGCTTGTCTCCGTTTTGCCTTCTTGGAAAAACTGCTTGTACTGTGCTCATTTTTTCAGGCATCTGTGGTCTGTAAAGCACGATGCTGCGTGTGGCGAAGGATTTGGAGGATTGTATGGCAGTGTAATGCAACAGAAATGTGACTGATGCCACGGTGTGGAAAACACACTTCGTGACTTCTGAAATACCAATCTTGGTGATCCTTTAACAGTGTCCCTGGGTGTTGCCAGAGTTTAATAGTGTCTTTAATTTTACAAAATCTGTCTGAGTTTGCTGTACATGTTTTGCAATTTTGAGTCCTGTTGTTCACATGAGACCATCAAAGCGACATTTTAGATTTAATAGTCTTTGGATTTATGAGAGTTGAGAGTGTGTCCCTTAGGTATATGTAGCTTATTGATTAGATATCTGACGTTATAGTCAGGTGACCTTTACAAAATTGTTACTTGTTTCCCACCTGTTTGTCCACAATGGAGCAGGTGGCTCCCAGAAAGGTGTGCTTGGGTCATCCTAGTTCCACCTGCATGTCTAGATGACTTCCAGGGTAACTCACAGCTTTCACAGTAGGACATGAAAGGCAAGCCCTCTCTCTGTCCCTAGCAATGTCACCACAGTGCAGAGTAGGGGCTATAGGTCTTGGTAAAAATGGAAGAGATTCTTGGCTATAGGCAAGTCTCTTGTAATAGCTACAGCAACTTGGGAGATTTAAGTAGTTATCAGTCCAGTAAGTTGATGTTCTTGCTTTTATCATTATAAATGCTGAATAAGAGATACTAAGAGTTTGCAAAATATTTGACACAGATTGGTTTGGAGCAGAATTTTAGGTGATTTATTTGTACTCTGCCATGTATTTATTTATTTATTTTCAAAGTAACCGATTTATTTATTTATTTTATTGGAGTGACAGTGATTAATATGAATGTATAGGTTTCAGGTGTAGGTTTCTATGTTACAAGATCTTGTATATTGCTCTGTGTGCCTACCATCCAACAATATTTCTTTATTGATTTTCTGTTCAGTTTACTTGTCTAGAATTGTCAGTAGAGTATTAAGTTCCCCAACTATGATTTTTTTTTTGTTTGTTTTTGCTTTTTAATATATCTTTATTGATTTCAGAGAGAGGAAGGGAGAAGGGGAGAGAGAGAGAAACATCAGTGATGAGTTATTGATTGGCTGCCTCCTGCACACTCCCCACTGGGGATTGAGTCCGAAACCCGGGCATGAGCCCTGACCAGGAATTGAACCGCGATCTCCTGGATCCTAGGTCAACGCTCAACCACTGAGTCACGCCCGGCTGGGCACTATGATTGTGTTTTGATCTGTTTCTCCCTTTAGTTCTGTGAGTAGTTGCTTTATATATTTCGGTGCTTCCTGGTTTGGTGCATATAAAGAAGTGTTATGTTTTCTTGATGTGGTGTCCCCTTTATCACTATGAAGTGTCCATCTTTGTCTCGTGTTACCTTTGTTGTCTTGAAGTCTATTTTGTCAGCTATAAGTGTGGCTACACCTACTTTTCAGTGGATGCTATTTGCTTGGAGAATCATTTTCCACCCTTTTACTTTGAATCTACCTTTGTCTTTGCAGCTTAGATGTGTCTCTTGTAGGCAGAATGTGGTTGGGTTTTGTTTTTTGATCCACTTTCTATTCTGTGCCTCTTTATTGGTGAATTCAGACCATTTACATTTAGGGTAATTATTGATGCATGAGTATTTCCTGTAGCCATTTTATCTTTTGTTTCCTCGTAGCTCTGTGCTTCCACTGGTTCTTTTCCTTTGTGCCTCTGTTGTTTTTGTTTGCTGATGATCATATTTCTTTCCTCTGTGACCTCTTTTTTTAAGCTGTGTGTCCTCGTTTGGGTGTGGTTACCATCAGGTTTATAAAAAATAAATTTGCATATATGCAGTACTTTTTTTTCCTTTTGAGTGCATCTGATGTCCATCCTTTTTCAGTTCAGACCTTTATCCCCTCCCCTTTATGTTTTTGTTATCACAAATTATCCCTGTTTATGCTATAAGTTTGTTGGTGATCTTACTCGTAGTGTTGTGACCTTATGTTCTTTGTTTCAGGTAGAATAACTCCCTTGAGTATTTCCTGCATTGGAGGTTTTCTGGTGATAAATCCCTCAGCTTCTGTATGTCTGGGAAGGTCCTTATTTCTCTTTAGTATTTAAAGGATACTTTTACTGGAATATTATTCATGGCTGGTAATTTCTCTTTTTCAGACGTTTGAATATTTGGTTTCACTCTCTTCTCTCTTGTAGAGTTTCTGCCTTGAAGTTGGATGAAATTCTCATGGGTTTTCCTTTGTAGGTCACCTCCTTCTTTTCCCTGGCTGCTTTGAGAATTTTTTCTTTGTCATTAATTTTTGACAGTTTTAATACAATGTGCCTTGGAGAGAGCTTCTTTGGATTGAGGTAACTAGGTGTTCTGTTTGCTTGGATTCAAGGATCTAGTTGTTTCCATAGGTTTTGGAAGTTTTTGTGCACTATTTGTTTGAATAGACTCTCTGTTCCCTTCCCCCTCTCTTCTTCTTCTGGATGCCTAACATTCTAATATTGCCTTATCTGATGGAGTTTAATAATTCTTGTAGAGCTCTTTCATTTTTCTTTATGTTCAGGTCTCTCTCTTCTTCCCTCTGCATTATTTCTAGATTCCTATTTTCAATATCAATAATTCTCTCCTCCATCTGGTTGGCTCTGTTTTCTGTGCTCAGTAGCTCATTCCTAGTCTCCTTAATTGCATGCTTCATTTCCAGGATTTCTGATTGGTTCTTTTTTTCCCCTTAATATATATAGATATATATATTTTTAATTTTTATTTAAAATATTACAGATGCCCCTTTTTTCTCCCCATTGACCCATTCCACCCCGTCCCACGTCCCTCCCCAGGCCCTCTCCACATCATTGTCCATGTCCTTGGATTGTGCATATATGTATATAAGTTCTTTGGTTAATCTCTCCCCCTCCACCCACCTGCCCTCCTCCATCCTCTGAGATTCCTCAGTCTGATCCATGCTTCCATGTCATTGACTCTGTTCTGTTCATCAGTTTATTAAGTTCTTTAGATTCCACATATAAGTAAGATCATGTGATATTTGTTTTTCTTTGCCTGGATTATTTTGCTTAGCATAATATTCTCCAGGTCCATCCATACTGTCCCAAATGGAACGAGATACTTCTTCTTTACAGCTGCATAGTATTCCGTGGTGTAAATGTCCCATAGCTTTTTTATCCACTCATTTACTGATGGGCACTTGGGCTGTTTCCAGATATTAGCTATTGTAAACTGTGCTGCTATGAACATAGGGGTGCATATATTCTTTCTGATTAGTGTTTCAGGATTCTTAGGATATATTCCTAGAAGTTGGATCACTGGGTCAAAAGGCAGCTCCATTTTTAATTTTTTGAGGAACCTCTGTACTGTTTTCCATAGTGGTTGCACCAGTGCGCATTCCCATCAGCAGTGTACTAGGGTTCCCCTTTCTTCACACCCTCGCCAGCACACGTCATTTGTTGATTTGTTGATGACAGCCATTCTGACATGTGTGAAGTGATACCTCATTGTGGTTTTAATTTGCGTCTCTTTGATGATTAGCGACATTGAGCATTTTCTCATTTGTCTCTTGACCATCTGTATGTCCTCTTTGGAGAGAGTCTATTTAGGTCCTTTGCTCATTTCTTAATTGGGTTGTTTGTCTTCCTCTTGCTAAGTAGTCTGAGTTCTTTGCACACTTTGGAAATTAGCCCCTTATCAGATACATCATCCTTGGCAAATATGTTTTCCCGGACTGTGGAGTTCCTTTGTATTTTGAGGTTGTTTTCTTTTGCTGTGCAGAAGCTTTTTAGTTTAATGTAGTCCCATTTGTTTATTTTTTCTTTTGTTTCTCTTGTCCTAGGAGATGTATCTGAAAATTCTACTATGTGGGATGTCTGTGACTTTACTGCCTATGTTTTATTCCAGGATTTTTATGGTTTCGTGACTTACATTTAAGTCTTTTATCCATTTTGAATTTATTTTTGTGTATGGTGTAAGTTGGTGATCTAGTTTCATTTTTTTGCATGTACCTGTCCAATTTTCCCAGCACCACTTACTGAAGAGACTATCTGTACTCCATTGGATGCTTTTGCCTTCTTTGTCAAATATTAACTGACCATAATGGCGTGGGTCTATTTCTGGGGTCTCTGTTCTGTTCCATTGATCTGTATGTCTGTTGTTGTACCAATACCAGACTGTTTTGATTACAGTGGCTTTGAATACAGTTTGATACCCAGGAAAGTGATCCCTCCCACTCTGTTCTTTTTTCTCAAGATGGCTTCAGCTATTCAGGGTCTTTTTTTTGGTTCCATAAAAATTTTCGAAATGTTTGTTCTAGATCTGTGAGATATGGTGTTGGTATTTTAATAGGAATTGCACTGAATTTATAAATTGCTTTGGGTAGTATGGACATTTTAATGACATTAATTCTTCCAAACCATGAGCATGGTATATTCTACCACTTGTTTAAATCTTCCTCTATTTCTTTTTTCAGTGTCCCATAGTTTTCTGAGTACAGGTCTTTTACATCCTTGGCTAAGTTCATTCCTAGGCATCTTATTTTTCTAGTTGCTATGGTAAATGGTATTGCTTTTTAGGTTCTCTTTCTGAGAGTTCATTGTTGGTGTATAAGAATGCTATTGATTTCCGGATGTTCATTTTGTATCCAGCTACCTTGCCAAATTCATTTATCAAATCTAGTAGTACTTTGATGGATTCTTTAGGGTTTTCTATGTACAATATCGTGTCATCTGCAAATAGTGATAGTTTTACTTCCTCCTTTCCAATTTGGATACCATTTACGTTTTCTTCCTGTCTGATGGCTGTGGCAAGGACTTCTAGTACTATGTTGAATAAGAGTGGTGAAAGTGGACATCCCTGCCTTGTTTCTGTTTTTAAGGGAAGTGGTTTTAGTTTTTGCCCATTGAGTATGATGTTGGCTGTAGGTTTGTCTTATATGGCCTTTATTATGTTGAGGTGTGATCCCTCTATTCCCACTTTGCTGAGAGTTTTTATCAGAAATGGGTGCTGGATTTTGTCGAACGCTTTTCCTGCATCTATAGATATGATCATATGATTTTTGTCCTTCATTTTGTTTATGTGATGTATCACATTTATTGATTTTTGAGTTATACCAGCCTTGCATCCCTGGAATAAATCCCACTTTGTTTTTTTAATGTATTGCTGGATCCAGTTTGCTAGTATTTTAGTGAGGATTTTAGCATCTATGTTCATCAGGAATTTTGGCCTGTAATTTTCTTTCTTTGTAGTATCTTTATCTGGTTTTGAGATTAGGACGATGCTGGCCTCATAAAAAGAGTTTGGGAGTTTTCCCTCCTCTTGAATTTTCTGGAACAGTCTGAGGAGGATAGGTGTGAGCTCCCGGCTGCAAGGCTGCATCTGAGGGCCATCTGTTTTGATGTTTTGATGCTCAGGTCTCTCAGGTGTGCCTCTATGTTGAGTAGGGAATTCTTTGTTGAATTATAGTTGATTAACTTCTTGAAATTTCATGAGGAGAGGCCAGTGGGATCTCTCATGCTGCCATTCCTCTGACATCACTGTATTTATTTTTTAATGCAGCTTATTTATGTTTTGTTTTTTAGAAGAGTTATGAGAACTGGTTCAAATAAAAAAGTAGACTCCTCTCATAATTTATAATAAATACTGTGTTTGTCATTTAATAGTTGACTGCATGTGTTTTTTCAGTTCTAGAAATGTGTGGTATAGAGTGAGATGACCATATGATTTGTCACCCATCTGGGGCATTTCTGAGAGTGAAAGGTAGTGTTGGTAATCACTACGCCAGGATTTCCGGCTCCAGGCAGGACTGTCCTGGGTAAACGAGAAAGGATGGTCACCTCCATAGAAGGCATCAGCTAGGACCTGCCTTGAGTCCAGGACTTCTGTTTGCACTGCCCTTGACTCTGGAGTTTTATTTGCTAGGATTTTACCATTGAGTGCTTCACCAGCCACTTGGAACCTGGGCCATTTCAGAGGGTTGTGGACCTGATTGTCTCCAGACGGATGCTGGCTGAGTCTCCCTTCTTCCTCCCCTTCAGCTCTACCCAGGCTCTTTCTGGTATTTCTTCTATCAAATGTTTCTTTTCCAAAGAATATTTTGGCTAATAGAACAAAGCCAGTCAGCACAGATGTGCAGAAATGATTACTAGACTTGATCACGTGGAATAAAATTACAAATCAAAAATGTATTTTCCAAAGCTGCTTTGGACTCTCCTGGTGGATGACAGCTCTGCGCTTCTGCTAGTATGCAGGACTGATTTCTCCTCAGTGCGGCAGACAGCCTCTGCTGGCACTCGAAGTTTACCAAGTATGAGGCAGACTTCTCTCCTCTCTCAACACCTAAATTTAGGCTGATCACCTTTTGTGTGTGCAGTCATTGCCTGTGTAGATCGCCTGTTTTATTCCAGACAACATCACCCTGACAGGTGGAAAGAAGAAAGGACGTGAGTTAAGTTGCAAGGAAGATCTGTGTTTCCGCAGTAGCTTCTTGGCCCTGTGTGTGGCCTTTGTACAAGTCTCTTACCTTAAGTTACATTTCCACTCCGCCAAATTATGTTTTTCAAAGGGGCTGGTGGCTCCAGCATTGCCAGAGTTAATGGAAACTCGTCTCCATCTGCCTTGGTCTTCCTCAGCACTCGACTGTGGGTCCCTCCTTCCTTGAAACCTTGGCTCTGCTGTGTGTTTGAGTTCCAGTTGTGGCACCTCCTCCATCCAGACCCGAGGTTTGGGGCTGTGAACTCTTGTTTTCTTTCTGCCTAGGTGCCCATCCATAACTCAGCACACAGTCCAGTCTGTGTGTCCGACTCTCAAATTCATTTCCCTCCAGACTTCTGAGTCGCACACTCTTCTATGCAATAGTTTCCATGACTTTTCTGCTTTAACCTTGCAGAATGGACACATGCACCATGGAGGTTGCGGCCCTCTCTGCACTCAGTTGCCAGCCTCTTTCAGCACCAGAAACCCCAATTCCTCCCTTTCAACAAGTGCTGTTGGTAGTTTCCAAAAATCACCTTGAATCCCACCCATCTCCATCTTCTCCACTGCCCCTCAATGCATCTGCCTCAGCTCTCGCCTGGTTCACCATAGCCCTCTCCTGATGGTCTCCCAGCCCCCCTTGCCTCCTTTAAATCCACTTTGGTGGTACAGTAGTGAGGCGTAGACGTAAACTGAAATTAATCCCTCTTGTCGATTCTTGGTGCCTTAGTAATTCCTTATCATATGTGCCTGGGTCTCTTGCTCAGCTCTCAGCTGGAGAGTGGTCTCCTTTAATTCCTTAACCTGCCCTCTCACACCAGCTTCTCTGTGAGCGCCCTGCCCTTCCTGTGCTGCTGCTTGTTCTTAGTCCGCGACTGAAACCCCAAGTCCTCCTCAGACTGTTTCTCTAAGGTAGACATGGCCATTGGTTTTTTTCCTTGAGCCGTCTGCTGCTTTTATAGCTCTTGCCACAGGATGGGTTTATTTTATGTTTGTGTTCTTGTATGTAGTCCGTCTTCCACATCAAGGTCTTGAGGATAGAGACCCCATTTCTCGTGTTCCCAGCTGGATTCCTAGTGCCTAGCACGTACCTGGCACAGAGCTGGTATTTAGTAAACATTTGTTGAATGAATTAATGAAAAGTATGAGTCTAGCCACGTCCAATTTTGTGTTAATATTTTTCCTTTCTGGATTTAGAAAATTAGCATATCTAATTTTTCCTTTCTGGATTTAGAAAATTAGCATCATATATAGAGAAACTCAAGACAGATCTAAGATCTAAGATTTCTTAGTGAGGAAAGTGTAAATAGCAGACTGCAGGGAAGAACTGGCAGTAACATCCCCAGTTCCCATTCTTGTTTCCACCTCAGGCTCTGCTTCCTGCGACACACCCGGGTATGAGCTCTCGTATAAAGATCAGCGTGGCTCTGGCAGACGTCTGTTTTCCAAGCTAACAGAGTAACTGGCTAGTGTCCCCCTCATGTGTATCAGGAATTCAGATCCCTCCTGATTCCAAGTTTTGCAGCTCCCCTTCCCCACCACACACTGCATGAAGAGGCTGCTCAGTCCTGTTGTCACAGGGTTGAGTGACCGCAGAACTTTAGCCCTGGTCACATGACGCTCTCTTTCCTGCCAGTCAGTGGGTGCTCCCCCAGGTTCCGGTCACCATTTCACCCCTGTTCCTGCAGCACTGCGTATGCCTCGAGCTCCCTGAACACATGAGCCATGTGTTACCATTGTATCCCTAGCTTCTGGCAAATAATTGCTCAATAATGGGGGCTGGATAAACAAATTATGATGGTATCTTTGTAGAAATCAGGAAATGACATTTGCTTCTATCTTACAGTATGTTCCATTTACTCTGTTTTTATTTCCATAAAAAGTTAATACTAGCCCTGGCTGGCGTGGCTTAGTGGTTAGAGCGTCGGTCTGTGGAACTGAGGGTTGTGGGTTCGATACCGGTCAAGGGCATATACCTGGGTTGCGTGTTCATTCCCCAGCCCTGGTCATGGCACGTATGGGAGTTAGCCAATTGATGTGTCCCTCTCACATCAATGTTTCTCTCTCTCCCCCCCCCCCTTTGCTCCTTTTCCTTCTACTCTAAAAAAATCAATGGAAAAAGTAATACTAGTGATGGTTTTCTTTTTTTAAATATGTTTTTACTGATTGCAGGGAGAGAGAAAGAAAGAGACATCAGTGATGAGAGTCATTGATCAGCTGCCTCTTGCACGCCCCCTACTGGGGATCGAGCTCACAACCCGGGCATGTGCCCTGACCGGGAATGGGACCGTAACCCTCCTCGTTCATGGGTCAACACTCAACCACTGAGCCATGCTGGCTGGCTAGTGATGGTTGTCTTATAGCAAAGTTCTTAGGAGTTTAGGATGCAAGGAGACACGTGTGTGGTTGTTTGTTTCAGCTATGACCATTCTGTCTCCAACGACAAAGCCCTGATGGTGTTGAGTGAGGAGCCAGTGCTCTACCTCCCGCCCCCGCCGTGCCAGCCGCTCATCAACACCACGGAGTCCCTCAGGTCAGTGCTGCAGCCAAGCAGGCTGTGTTTGCTTCGGAACCTAGGAAAGAACTGCTTCAGATCTAGTAGATGGGGGAATCTCTGAGTTGCTCATCAGGTAACCACAGGTATGTCAGTTGTCCAATTACTGTGCCAACCTGATCAAGATGGTGTGCTCATTCCATGGGGTGGTATTGGGGGTGTAGACTTCAGATGCCTCCTTTGAAAACCACAGGGTGATGTTAATATAAAAATCCAAGTGAGTGCTAGACTGGGGGTGGTGACACTACCAGCAGAACGGACTTTTCCTCAGTAGGAAGATGACAATTGGAATACGCACGACTCCAGAGATACTTTCCCACCGGGCACTTTTCTTATCTGCTTCTCCCTTGAGTTTTTTCTGTGATTTTGGATCCTTCCCTTTTTTGTGACTGGTAGTAGTCAGCTGTGGTCAAGGGGACATGGTCGCACTGCTTATAGCTGTGGCCCAGGGGACGTGGTCATGCTGCTTATAGCTGTGGCCCAGGGGACGCAGTCACGCTGCTTATAGTGGTGGCCCAGGGGACGTGGTCACGCTCTTTATAGCGGTGGCCCAGGGGACGCGGTCACACTCCTTATAGTGGTGGCCCAGGGGACATGGTCACACTGCTTATAGCTGTGGCCCAGGGGACATGGTCACACTGCTTATAGCTGTGGCCCAGGGGACACTGCTTATCAGCTGCTGTGGGAAGGAAGGAGAACAGAGAGTGTTACAGCAGAACTAGGCTTTTGAATTTCCGGTTGGAAATTGGCCAGTTGGATGTAGTGCACTTGAGTTGCCTCTTTTCCGTCTCTCAGGAGCGTCGTTTTCCAAGGCTTTGATGTTCTGCTGTTGCTGGCGCCTGGGCCTGTCTCCCTTGCGGCCTGGATGTTGCCCAGGAGCAGCAGCAGGAGACACTTTCTGTGGAAAACCTTCATCCTACTTTTACGCTCAGCAGGCCTTTGGCTTTGGTTTTCTCTGAATTTCGAACTCATGACTGAGGAGGCTACCATCTGACAATCCCTGTCTTACTAAAAACAACTGAACGTTAAGTATCTTAGCTTTCTCAACCCAAAAAGCGATATCGAATCCTCAGGCACTTGGCATGCTCTTTGGAACCTGTAAAATGTGGTTAAATTCCTAACCGGGGATGAGACATTTAGTCCTGTGTAATGTGTGAAATTAATGACTCTGTTTTACAGGTTAAATCACGAACTCCGAGGGTGGGTTCACAGACACCAAGTGGAAAGGACCAAGTCAAGAAGAACGACCGGCACTCAGCAGAAAACGCGCATCCTTCAGGTGGGTTTCTGCTCGTCTCCCACATGGATGGCGTCTTTGTAGGAAGGCTTCCCCAGCTGGTTGCTTGGTCCCTGGAAGATTTGGAAAGTCTGACCTGTAACCGCCTCCCATGGCCTCCTGCTTCCCCGCCTCCCCAGGGTTGCCAGCACTGGGTCAGGCTGCATGCCTCAGATTTCCTGCGCAGCCACTGCTGTTTCCTGCTCTCCCCCAAACTTGCTGTCAAGACTTCCATACCAAGTATTTGGGCACAAATGGTTTAATAGATAATACTTTTTATCTTTGTTCTTAGAGCTTTTCAAAAAGAGGGAGTTGAGATGTAGGGAAGCTTGGAAGGGAGGGCCCTCTCCATGGAGGGTGCCCTGAGCTCATTTAGGACCTGTGTAGTTGGGCATGGTTCATAGTCACTCCATACTCCTTCACTCCTCAGATGTTCATCACAGCTCCCGGCGAACATTTCCCAGACCCGGGGACGCAGCAGTGGGTATCATACAGCCCTGCCCTTGTGGAACTTACATTATGGTGGGAGAAAAGAACAGTCAACAGGCATGTGGATATTTAAGTGCACTCAAAGTAAGAGGCGCTCTCTAAAGAAGAGGCAGGGTTGGTGGTTAAAGTTTGAACTGAGAGATGGTGGCTGCTTTAAATAGGGTGTTTAGAGGTTTCTCTAGAGAGGTTCCACTTGAGTGAGGTACTGTCAAAGTAATTAATGCTGGCAGTTGTAACATCTAGACTCAAATTCTTAGTAGCTTCTGGAGTAAAAATTCATTTCTCACCCACATAAAGTTTGATGTACAACCCCATGGTTTCCTCTGAGCAATGACTGAAGAATCCAGGTCTCGAGCTCAGGTTCCAACATCCTGACAGTCTAGGATTGTTCAGTATGTACCTCTCTGGCCTCTCCAACACCTTTTGTTCAAGGATTTTGGCAACTTTATTGGTTGTTAGTACTTCTGGAGGCTGTGGGTAACCATGACCAGTGTTGCTGGTAGCGCAGCGTCCTATAGCTGCTCACTGGCATCGGTGTGCAGAATGGTCCTGCGGAACTCATGCCCCCACAGTGCACATTGGCACTCTGGCCAGAGGAGAGGTGCTTTGTTCCCCTGCTTCTGGATCTGGTGCTTGTGGGTGGGACCAAAGTAGTAGGACCCTGGTGGCTAAACATTTGACAACATCATTTTGGGGCTTGTGTCCTTGCTGTGCAGGGACAAGCGAGGGACAGCCGGAGTGGAGGATCCCACAGCTGGTGAATGGGCTTCATGGACCTAGATTAAAATCCTTGACCTGAATGAGTTGCTTTGCCTTATCTTTTGATGTAATTTCTTGTGATTTTATCCTGTTCATTAGATGAATAAACAAAGTTTACTGTGTGAGGGGTGGTTGGTGTTCCTTAATCTGGAAGGAATTTTAATGGAATGAAGATAATTTTGGTTAATTTCACAGTCTTGGAACATTTGGGGGAGATTTGTAAAGTCTTTCCCTTTCTGTGCATCTCGGGTGCACATCTGTCTGTGTGAGTGTGGATAGTGGTCAGCAGTGTGGGACAACAAGCTGTGACAGGGACAAGAAGGATGGGGGGCCTGAGTTAGCCAGGGGAGGAAGCTCTGATCATCAGAGGAAGGAAGCACCTCCGTCAGGCTGCGTCCACACCAGAGCTTACAGCAGTCCCTGACTTGCCCTCAGTGCCAGCCTGCCACCGCTCTGCCTACTGCTCTTTCCTCATTTCAGCCTTTCCCCCCACATCACCCCTTTCAGATGCTAGGTGGACGCAGGAGTATACTATGATCCTTAGTATATCCGCCAAATTGACATTTCTTTGAGATTTCTGTCATTGCTAAGCATTATGTAGTTGATTCGGCTTGTGTCATTTCATAATTCTATCTTCTTCCTAGATTGAATTTTTAGAAAAGGTAGAGTGTCAAGACAGGGAAAATATCTTTCAAAGTGAAGGCCCAATACAGATATTCCCAGACAGATGAGAACTGCAATCCTTTAGCTCCAGATCTGCAGTAAAGGAAGGGTTTGGGCGGAAGGAAATGGTGTCAGGCAGAACTCCGACAGCGTGAGGAGACCAGTATCAGTGAAGATAAACGCCCCCCTGTAAATATCTTTAATTTGTGTTTATATAAATGTCTTTAGAAGACTTGTTTTTTTAAAGCAAAACTCCGAACAGTTTGTTATGGGGTTTATGGGTTATGTAGGAGTAAAATATATAATGACAAGAACAGAAAGGTGTAGGGGCGGTGAACGCAGTGTACTCTCAGGAAATTTTCATGTTGTTGAAATAATACTTCAGGGTTGGCTGTGGTAACTTAAAGACCAAAGTATAGTCTCTAGAGCAGCCACTAAAAACTATAACACAAAGAAGTACAGTTAAAAAACCAGTACAGGAAATAAAAATGGAATACTAAAAACATATATTTCGGCCAAAAGAGGGCAGGGAAGAACAAACAAAGAACATAGGAGAAGTAGAAACTATATTCCAAGATAACAGACCTAATCCCGGCCACACTAGCAATGAAAGGTAGGGGGGTAGACACACCAGTTTAAAGGCAGAGGTAAAAGGTAACACCCAACTCTACGTTGTTTACAAGAAATAACATTTTAAATATGAGCACACAGATGAAAAACCAGTGGGTGAGAAAGTGCAATATTGTGCAGACATTGAGCATTAGGAAGCTGGTGGCTCCACTAGTCAGACAACGTAGACTTGCAGGTGGAGAATTTTATAGGAGCTGAATATGGAAGTTTCACAGTGATGAGAGGACGTTTAATCAGGAAGACAGAATTCTAAATACACAGGCTCCTGATAACAAAGCTTCAACATACGTAAAGCAAAAAGTGACGGAACTGACGGGAGAACGGCACAAGTCGGCAGCACAAGGAGGTTTATGTAAGGTCTTATTTCGTGGACGTCTGTCTCACAGTTTGCTGATTGTGACCTTTTGCTAAATCCCTATAGCTACAGATGCTAAAGCTTCATTGCCAGTTTTTCAGAGGCTTATTTGTTAATTGGTGTAAATCTTAGGTGAGTAAATGTCATACCCAGTTTCTATTTGCCTAACGTCTCTGTAAGTCAGTGATTTACAGCCCGGTCATTTCTGAATCTAGGGACAAATCTTGCTTGTTTTGGGGAGCTCCCTTAAGGGTGGCTTAGTCCATGGGTGTATTTAGGCAGGAAGACTGTCATGTTAGCTCGTAAACAGTAGGATCACGCTTTGTTAAGGAGACCTTCCACACTTTAGGAACTTTTCATTGGAAAATAATTTTAGCAAACATAAATTGCTATATTTTCAATAATACTTATATGACTTGGTCATAAAACTTGTGATATTTGAGCTAAGCTTTTGGGCTATTTTTAGAAAAACTTCATGGGAAATGTCTCTTAAATGTCTTAATTTCCAGAAGACACATCCCTCAGCCCAGAATGTGACCAGAGGAGTTCTCACTTCCGTGTTGGTGTTGAATCATGTAAACTCAGTTCGTCGGACTGTTCATGAAAAAATCCACACAGATGCCTTAATGAGAGTACAGTAAATGAAAATGCCGAATGAGTCAGTGCAGGGAGATCTTCATGTAATTTCAGTACATGGCGTTAAATTTTTTGTCTTCTTCTAGGGTGCTCTGGAGCAGGGCTCCAGCTCTCAGCTCATGGCTGTCCAGTACACAGAGACCACCAGCCTCAGGTGAGAAAGAAAGTGGGCACACCTGGTCCAGGAATTGAAAATGAGTTGTAGTTGCCCTCACTGTTCATTGTTCTGTATTTGTGAATCCACCTACTTGCTAAGATTTCTTTGTAACCCCAAAATCAATACTCAGGGTGCTTTCGTGGTCCTTTGCAAACGTGTAGCTGCTCCCAGGTGAGTGCAGGTGTCCTTTCCAGGTGTATCAGTGCCATGGTTTCCACAGCCCTGTGCTTTTTTTTGGTGATTTCACTGTTTAAAATGGCCCTGAGTGTCGTGCTGGAGTGCTGGTGGCTGTTCTCAAGCACGGAGAAGCCGGGTTGTATGCCCTGTGTGGGAGCATTTGTTAGGTGAGCTTCAGTCAGGCCTGAGCCACCCTGAGTTCAGTGTTAGCTAGTGAACAGTACATGTTCAGGAAGGTGTCTCTGAACAGAAGCACAGAAATCCAGGCTACACGTTGATGAAAACACCTGCAACCTGACCCCTTAGGACAGGGGTGGGGAACCTTTTTTCTGCCAAGGGCCATTTGGATATTTAAAACATAATTCTCGAGCCATACAATATTGTCAACTTAAAGCTAGCTAGGAAAAATCTCCAAGATTGATTGAATTTCAAGTCCTGCCTGCGGTTGCCTTGGCAGGGCCAGACCCAATGATTTTGTGAGCTGGATACAGCCCATGGGTCATACGTTCCCTACACCCTGCTTTAGGAGAATGGTTCACTCTTTGTGGATTCAGTGTTCATACAGAACAGAAGTGCCGAGGATACTAATTGACTGTATATTCAAGACGTTATAGTCAGAAATGGCCTAGTGAGCAAATGGAATTACTTCAAAGGAAGTTCTTATGACTCACTTATAATTTCCTTTTAGGGCTACTCTTTTTTCCTCTTAGGTTAACAAAGATCAATTGAAAAAATAAACATTCATCAAAAACACAAAAGACCATATAAGGAAGAAACACATAAGCGTTTTTTGGGAGAAAAATAAGTATTATTTCTTTAACCCTCCTTTAACCTATGTACATTGGCTCATTGTGCTAAACAGTGAAAGATCCTTGTTATTAAGAACTGTGTCCCTGTCATTTAAGTGGATCTTGGGACAGGCTGTGTCTGAGGTATTGCTGTCCAGGCTCTGTCCTGGCTCTTTAATGCCTACAACTGAGTGGTGCCAGGGAACAGGACCCTGCGGGTGCCCATGCACCGCCACACCCTGACCTAGTCACAGTACTTTTGTTGATGAGGAACTGGGGTTGCTCAGAGGTGGATCTCCCCGAGGACACCCCCGTGAGGAGGAGCCAGGCCATTTGTCCTCGAGTCCTAAGCTCTTTCCTCTTCCACAGCCACAAAGGCGAGACCTGCACCGGTCTGACTGGGGAGCAGCGCTGCCCTCAGACTCATCCTTGCTACCAGGAATTCAGCATCGCGCACAGTAGTGCAGAAATCTGTTTCCTGATGTTCTGTGATTTTCACATGCTCTTCAGTGCACGTGACTTTCTGTGACGCTTTAGTCTCAATTCAGAAACAAGAGTTTTAGCGTCAGTGAATTGAATCTTACAAATCTCCCGACCTTGGGCTTTTCAAAATGTTATAAAAACTGCCAAAATGCTACTCATATTTTGGCTGAAATTCTTACAAGCAGACATAGGCTGAAATGTACTTTCGGAATGAAAGTAGTTCTGAGAGGATGTGACAGTCTGGAGTGTAAGGACACTGCCTCCTTTTTCAGCAGGAACTCGGGGAGTGAGCTCCAGGTGTACTACGCTTCCCCCAGAAGTTATCAAGACTTCTTTGACGCCATCCGCAGAAGGGGAGACACGTTTTACGTCGTGTCATTTAGAAGGGTAAGTGTGTTTGGAAGGATAAAGGATGCATTTTTGAGTACCTGCTCTGTGCAAGGCGTTGGGCTGGACGCTGGGACAAGAGGCAGCGTGGAAAGCGAGGTAGCTGTGGGAGCCTGTGGAGCTGTCTCAGTGCTGTGGCACCTGCTGGACTCCTGTAGCCTGTGTAAGTGAACTTGGGGTTGGTGCCCGGCAGGGACTTTGTCTTTAGGAAACATAAACTCCTTACTGGTGTTTGTGTCATCCCTATAGCCAAACTGTTTAGAGGTTTGGCTACAGGGATGAAGGTTTCTGTTTAGACTTGTGGTAGGATTCCCATTGGTTAGTGAGAAGTCGACGTCGCACAGGTGAGTTTCAGGTGGCCATGGGCTGGTTAGTACAGCGGTCCTGGGCTAGTTAGTACAGTGGTCCTGGATTGGTTAGCACAGTGGTCTTGGGCTGCTTAGTATAGTGATCCTGGGCTGGTTAGTACAGTGGTCCTGGGTTGGTTAGTACTGTGGTCCTGGACTGGTTTGTACTGTGGTCCTGGGCTGGTTAACACAGTGACCATGGGATGTTTGGGTCTTGGTCCTGGGGTTCTGGTTCTCTCTCTCCTTCAGCAAACATTTATCCTGCTGGTGAGGGATGTGGTAGATACTAGTCAGGTTATGCAAAAGGCAGTGCCATACGAGCACTTTTGAATGTTACATGCAAATGGAAAAATACATTGCTATTTACTCCATCTATTGTTCCTATAAAATGAAAATGTATTCTTCATGGAGTTGCCGTATGAGTATCTCTATGTTGTATGTTAACCAGGAACGAATGAATGGGCCAGAATTGGTGGTTTGTATCCTAGGTTTTTCTTTTTTTTTTCCTAAAGACTATGGAGGGGGGTGTGGTTATAAATAAATGTATTTCAACAATGGGGTAAACAGTGCATTCTCCGCTTGTTGTCACCACTGAACTCCCCAGGAACTCTTTCCCAGGAGTAAATGCCGAGGAGTTCAGAACTTTAGGACCAGAGACTTGACCCTTGAAGATGAGGGAAGTCAAGCATTTCATATGTTTTTAGTTCTCACATATGCCAGGACATTTGTAATTCTGTAGTGGTGCATCTCATGGTTCCCGCCTTTGCACAAATCCCTGCACTCAGGATGGAGTTGGTGTTTCTGCACAGCCGCAGCTGTGGCCACTTCACAGCAGGGGGCAGCCAAGAGCGGTGACGAGACCCAAGCATCTGCCATAGTGTCCACATGATCATGTTCAAAGTGGAGAGAAAGTAAACTTAAAAATGGGAACCAGCACCATGAAGAGGACCCCGGGTGGATGTGAGGACAGAAGTGTTGAAGCTGGGGCTGTCAACTTACCTAGAAGCATGTTTTCAACAGTCAAGTAGCAGAATACTTAGCTTCAGCACAGTTCTCCTGCCATTTCATCAAAACAGCCGAGCAGGTGTTAGAAGTAGCAGCCGTGCAGCCATGGGCTGAGGTCAGGTTAGTAATGCTTTTCTAGGGACTGCTCTTACAGAGGAAGGTGTGGGGCTCCTTCCCTGCACCTCCCCATGTCTTGCGTGTGTAAAAGCTACTTCTCATTAGTTTGCTGTGTCAGGTGCTGTTGGAGAATTTTCTACCCCCATAACCGCCTGTTCTAGTGGACAACAGTCTGTCTCACGTCGGGGAACCGTTAGGGCTCTCCCTGTCTGCACTCTTCATTTCCTGATGACTGACGATCTCATCTTGGCGCTTTACATCACGGAGAAGTAAGGATAAACCTGAGCTCCCATAGACATGCTGTTGGAGACAGCGACGCTTTGCTTTTGCAGTGGGATAAGGAGCTCGTTTCGTCGTGATGACCATAAACTGTGTCATGGGAAAGGAATTTGCTCTTTAAATCCTGGGTGGTGCCTTTGTCCTTGCTGAAATGGAAATGAAAGAAGTGATGCTTCTTGAAGTAGCTGCCCGTTGTTTAGTCATAACTGTTATCTTTGATGAACCCTTTGCCAGACGCGCAGCCCTCACACCCTGATCCTGTGCCCTGATCCTGTTACGGGGAGCTGCTGGGCGCCTTCCCAGAGCTGACTCGCCCCGGTGGGAGAGGGGAGGGTGCTCCTGCCCCCGCGTCCCCTGTGGGTCTGCTGACCTTGTCCTGCTCCTTCCTTTGACTCCCCTGGAAGTTTCACCCCACCTCATTTAGTTCCAGGAATTCACAACTGGTCTCCCTGTTTTACTTCTCTTATTCCCCTGTTTCTGTTTTACTGTGATTTGGGGCAGGGGGTGGTAGAATATAACTTTTTTTCCAAGTCATGTTGAGTGTGGTATAACGGATACATTAGTAAGAAAAATTCAGTAAGTTTAATGAGTATTTTTTCTTAATACTTTCGTGTGATAGTGTATTTGGGAGGGAGGGGTGGACACAGGAGCACAGGACAGAAACCGAGACTCGGAAATGAGGCTCCAGAAGCGGACACAGGCGACTGCAGAGGGCGAGGTAGCGCTGGGGCGGTGGAGGACAGCGTCCTCTGTCGGAGCTCCAGCACACCGAGCCTGTCGGTCCCCTCTCTGAAAACACTGGGAAGATACCCTGGGTGAGGGTTTAAGAAAACAGAGCGGAGCTGCCAGGTGTGCGCTGTGACCTTACCAACCACACCCGTGACATTCTCTGGGTCCTTTTCTGTCTCATTGCAGTTTTTTGTGTGTTTTTTTAATTTTAATTTTTTAATCCTCACTTGAGGATGTTTTTTCCGTTGCTCTTCAGAGAGAGTGGAAGGAGGGGGGAGAGAGAGACATCGGTGTGACAGAGACACGTCGCATATTGATCGGTTGCCTCCCGCATGCGCCCTGACCAGGGCTGGGGTTTGACCCTGTAACCGAGGTACATGCTTCTGGCTGGCATCGAACTCAGGACCCCTCAGTCCACAGGCCACTGCTCTAACCACTGAGCCAAACCAGCTAGGGCTGTCTCATTGAAGTTTATTCAAACGCCGACACCTTCACTGTAAGGCCCAATGCAGCGCACAGGTTTCTTTCACCTCCATCACCCTGTTGGTCCCTCACACGTAGGGGTGAGTATTCCTGCTCCTGTTTGTAGATCAGAGGCGAGGCAAGGGGACGCGAAGTGGCTTGTGAGGACACAGCTGGTACCGGCAGAGCTGGGCAGTGACTGAGCTGCCCTGATGGACGGGGAGCCTCTTTATGCTCTGGTGCTGTGTGTTAGAATAACTGAACAGAAAGCCCTCTTCCTCCAGCGCCCGCCATCACTGCAGGTCGGCAGTGCCGGCGGAGCTCTTGCCGGACAATTCCGTTTGTTGTCTATTACTCTGTGACTGTAGGTCACGCACTTTACCAGGTTACACTTTCACAACAGGAAAGAGTAACCTAATGGTTGGAAAGGTTATGATACAGCTTCAGACTTCAAGCCAGGGAGTAGGGTTAATAGGCTGGAGAGCTTCTGGTTTCTCTTTAAATAATTGGAGAAAAACGTCTGCTATTTATCAACAAGGAAGCAATTGAGCCACAGCGGCCACTACTGTGGTGACCAGCCTCCAGCACATCGCAGCATGAGGAGTGGTCCTGTGCGTGTGTGGGCGCCAGGTCCCTGTGAGGAGGGCTGTTTGATCCGAAGCTCCTTGCTCCCTGTGAGTTACTGCTGTGGCTTTAGGGGCTTAGTCATTGGTTCCTTGGCTCTTTAACAGACTGCTGGCAACACAAAAAATCAATTTGGATTTCTCGGTTGCTCACTCTAAAATATCTTATTGTGTGTTTGGGAAATGACTGTTCAGTGGCCTCTGGAACTAGTCTTGGTATCGAATACCCACGGGCGCTGAGTACTGATGCCCTCGAGTGATGCAGTCTCAGAAGTCTCAGGAAGGTGGCAGGTCCGCCTGAGCCGGGACAGCTGTTTCTGGCTCTGCCGAGTGGTCTTCGCTCTGCACTGTGTTCTGTGTGTCGTGGTACCTCGCCCTTCAGGTTGCGTGCCTTCAGGATGAGGCATGGTCTGTGTACAAGGCCTGGTGTGGGTGCTGCAGCGCTCAGAGTCCCCATGGGTGCTGGCGTGCGCTGCCTTTATCTGTACCCTTGAACCTTGTTTTTTGTGCCCTCAATTCAGAATGTTACTAGAGCTGGGGTTTGCAGAAACTAAGAGGGAAATTTTCCTCAATGGATGTTTAAAATTACTTTTGGAATTTAAATAACAATGCAGATTTGAAAAATCTATAGTCTACTCTGACATGGATAGACCTTTAGCTGCAAAGTAGTTGTTGCTGAAAGACTCCAAGTCCCCTGCAGACAGCTGAGGTACTGGCAGTTTCCCTATCAAATTTCAGACTTTTGATTTTTAATAGCTGGTGGTCTTGCAGTTTACTTGATCACTGTTGTAGTGCTCACAACATGACCATCCTGCATCCTCACATGTCCCTCCAAGGCGGTGCAGTTATTGTCCTCATTTTCGGAGGGGGCGCCTGAGACACAGAGCGGTTCATCCATTTGTCCAACAAAACACCTTTTGGAAGTGAAAGTGTGACTCCAGGGTCTATGTTTCTCTGATCACTTCCCTGTGTTGTCTTTCTGGAACTTTTATATCTAAATATCTTTGCTCTCCAAGAACTCAACCTGGAATTTAATTCCATTGATCTCTCTGTTCACAACATACTTTGAGTTACTTTAGGTTTATATTCCAAAGAGAACAAGACCAAAGACAGAGCCCTGGGAAATCCAGCCACATGCAACTTAGAAGTAAAGGTGTGGGGGAAGGACTGCCTGCAGGGAGTGGAGGAGGTGACCAGAGGCGAAGGAGGAGGTAGGGACAGTGTGCCACGGAGGAGGGAACAAGACACTTATTTTAAAACATGGAGGTCAAGAGAGAAGAATTCAGAAAGGAGGCATTTAGCAGCGTCAGATGCCAGAGCTTGCTGAGAATGAGAAGGGAGAAGACGCGTTTGTCTCTGTAAACCTGGACCCCAGTGTCACCGGAGACTGCAGTCACAGTGGAGGGGTCTGGACGGAATCTAGACCAGAGGCAGTTAGGATGTAGGGGGAGTGGCGTGGGGGTTGGCACACCGGCCTGGAAGGAGGGGCCGCCTGGACAGTGGGTTTAAGGCCAGGAGTGATAGAAAGGTAAAGTCAAGGTAAGTAGAGGCCACTGCGGTTTACTTGTACCCATGTACTTTGACAGATGTTTTAAAGGGACATAAGTCTGTGCTTATTCATTTGAACTAACGTGTTCTTCTCTTTTCTTTCTTTTTTTTTGTCCTCACCTGAGGATATATTTTTTATTGATTTTTAGAGAGAGTGGAAGGAAGGGGGAGACAGAAAAGCATCATTGTGACAGAGACACATTGATTGGTTGGAATCAGACGGGGGTCAGGGATCGAGCCTGCAACCGAGGCACGTCCCCTTGACTGCTGAGCCAGACTGGCCAGGGCTTAACGTTTTCTTTTTAAAGCAAAGCTTGGGGAAAGTCGAGAACAATTTTTGTTTGTTCATTTGCAGTAGGACTACAACAAAAGAAGAGTATAGAATAAAACCAGATTTTGAAATATAAAATCATATTTAAAATATTGCTTAAGACATCAAAAGTCTTCTAAATCTTACATAAGGAGCTAGTTTTTAGTAATGGTAAAGAGATTTAAAAATATAAAGGTGAATAGAACTATTTCTAATTTAATTTATTTGCAGATGGTCTTGGAGTTGTTCTGCATATAAAGTCAGAAAACTAGCAAAGTAGCCTGTTAAATCAACCAGATTTGGTGTGAGCTTTTTGGTGATGTAACAAACTTAATTAAGGAGGCAGCAATTATGATCGTTAGGAAAAGCTGATAATTTATGACCTGACTCTGGATGAAGGTCTGAAACACTGTGTCATTTCCTCCCTGCCCCCACATGTGGTGATTTGTTCATTTTGGACTTTGATTTGTTTAACTTTGACACTGTCAGCAAATCTGAACCCTGACACTTGGTGTTTAGTTGTGTGACATTTATTTCCAGGCATGGATGCTAATCTATAAAGAGCCTGTTGTGGGTGGGCTCTGAGGACGTTCAGTTCACAGCTTGGGAATCACACCAGAGCCAGCAAGTGACGACTAGGTTAGCTGAGACTGGGAGGGTGGTGTTGGTCCAACTAATAATTGTGGGATTTCTGTGTAATGCTGGTTTCCCCTGCTGGGCCTTACACACCTTGCAGGCAGGGACCTTCTCTCTCTTAGTCATCACTCTACCCCATGAGCCAGCCTGGAACCAGGTGTGGCGCAGGTGGTCTAAGTACTGAATGAGGGAGCCCACAAATGAACGGATGCCGAGTCCATCAGTTTTATACCAGATTCTAAATTAATCGACACCATCACCATAATGTGTAGAGAATTTGTAAGAGACAAGCTTCTTGATCACTTTTATCAGGACCATCTGCGTCTCAAGGTAAACCTAGGAATCAGTCTTTGAAAAACAGTGAGTTGAGATGCAGTTTTAAAAGGCTAGCTACCATTTGCATGAAGCTGTGCACCCAGTAACGTATCTGGGTACAGGGACAGAGAAGATGATTTTTCAGTTATGATGCTAAATGGACCGCAGTGTCACTTTAAGCTCTAGAATGAAGTAAGCTCCATGTTGAGGCCCCTCTGTATTGTGTACTGTGTCTGTGGTGTCCTGGATGGAGGGGGCAGTGCCAGCATTTCATCCCCACCACACTTTAAAAAAAAAACAAGTTTTTATTGATTTCAGAGAGGGGAAGAGAGGGAGAGATAGAAACATCAGTGATGAGAGAAAACCATAGCTCGAGCCCCCTACTGCACACTCCCTACTGGGGATTGAGCCCACAAACTGGATATGTGCTCTGGCCGGGAATTGAATGGTGACCTCCTGGTCTGTAGGTTATGCTCAGCCGCTGAGCCACACCAGCCGGGCCACACTGTTTATTTTCATCATGGAAGGTAGTCAAGCAAAGCTTGACATAAGCTGTTAAATCTTCCATAGCCTATATTGTAAATAATTTAATTTTTAAATTTTTGAAATTTATCTTTATTGTTGAAAATATTACACATATCCTCCCCCCCCCATAAATCCCCTCCACTCACATCTGCCCCCCCAGGCCTTTAGCACACTATTGTCTGTGTCGATGGGTTATGCATATATGCATATAAGTTCTTTGATTAATCTCTTCCCACCCACTCCCCCATCTCTGCCTTCCCACTAAGATCCCTCAGTCTGTTCCATGCTTCTGTGTCTCTGGATTTATTTTGTTCCTCAGTCTATTTTGTTTATTAGATTCCACATATGAGTGAGACCATGTGAAACTGAATCAGGAAACCTGAATAGGCCAATAACAACTGATGAAATTGAAGCAGCAATAAAAAACCTCCCAGCAAACAAAAGCCCTGGTCCGGACGGCTTCACAGGGGAGCTTTCTAATTCTTTCAGTTGTAGGGTTAGATAGTTTACTAAAAATGTTTCTTGCTTTTTGAGGTGGCCTGTGGTGCTATGAACGTCCCTCTCAGGGCTGCTTTCCCTCTGTCCCATAGATTTTGGGTTGTTGTCTGTTCATTTTCATTTGTTTCCAGGAAGTTTTTGATTTCTTTCTTGATCCTATTGGTAACCCATTCATTGTTTAATAACATGCTATTTAGGCTCCGTGTGTTTGAATGTTTTTGAGTGTTTTTACTGTAGTTGATTTCTAATTTCATGCCTTTGTGATCTGAGATGCTTGATATGATTTCAATCTTCTTGAACTGGTAGAGACTTGTTTTGTGTCCTAACATGTGGTCTACGTTTGAGAATGACCCATGTGCACTTGAGAGGAATGTATATTCTGCAGCCTTGGGGTGAAATGTTCTGTAAATGTCAATTAAATCCATCTGTTCTAGTGTGTCAATTAGTCACTGCTTTTGTGTTGATTTTTTTTCTGGAAGATCTATCCAGTGAAGTCAGTGGGGTGTTAAAGTCCCTGACTATGACTGTATTGCTGTCGGTCTCTCCCTTAAAGTCCTTAAGGTTATTATTGATAGGTCCATATTTATTGCCATTTTAATTCTTTATGCCTATGTTTCTCTCTCTATTTCTTTTTCTTATTACAGCAGTCCATTTAACATTTCCTGCAATGCTAGTTTGATGGTGATAAACTCCTTTAGCCTTTTTTTTGTCTGGGAAGCTCTTTATTTCATCATCTATTTTGAACTATAGCTTTGCTGGATAGAGTAGTCTTGGTTTCAGGTCCTTGTTTTGCATTACCTTGAATACTTCATGCCATTCCCACTGGCCTGTAGAGTTTCTGATGAGAAGTCAACCTACAGCCTTATGGGAGCTCCTTTGTAGGTAACAAATTGCTTTCCACTTGCTTCCTTTCAGAGTCTCTCTGTCTTGCATTTTTGGCATTTTAATTATGATGTGTCTGGGCGTGGGCCTCTTTGGGTTCTTCTTGCTTGGGCCTGTCTGTGCCTCCTGAACTTGTGTGACTTTTTCCTTCACCAGGTTAGGGAAGTTTTCTGCCATTATTTCTTCAAACAGGTTCTGTAAACCTTGCTTACATTCGACCTCCTCTGGCACTTCTATGATGTGAATATTGTTATGTTTCATGTTGTCCCACAGCTCCTTGAAACTGTCCTCCTGTTTTTTAATTGTTTTTTCCTTTTGGATCTCTGATTGAGTGATTTTTTTCTACCCTGTCTTCTAATTCGCTGATCTGATCTTCAGCTTCCTCTAATCTGCTGTTTATTCCTTCCAATGTATTCTTTATTTCTGCTATATCATCCTTCATTTCCTTCATAGTTTCCATGTCTTTTTTCATGCTGTTGAGCATCCTTATAATCTGAACTCTATATCTGATAGATTGCTTATCTCTGTTTCATTTATCTCTTTTTCTGGAGGGGCTAGTTTTTTTGTCTCCGCATTTTGGCTGTCTATTTGGGTTTGTTTCTGTGTATTAGGTGGATCTGCTAGGACTCTCAGTCTTTTTGGAGGGTCTTTGGTGCAGGGCAGTGTCAGACACTCTTTGTGACTGGCCTTGAGTACCCTGTTTGGAGTTATCAACAACCAATGGCTTGTGGTTCTGTCTGCTGGGGCTTGTTGCGTTTGGACAGGACCAAGATGCATACCAAAGTCTCCTTTTCCAAGGCCCAGGTCCGGAAAGAGATCAGGCAAAGAGTCAAAGCTCCCAGAGGTCTGCCTCTGCCTTCACGCTGATTGATCTTAATCTCTTAATGAGCCTCAGGCTGTAGACCACAGCAATGTGTAAACTCCACAGGGTGGGGTGAGAGGTTTTCCAGCAAGGTGGGGGCAATTGCTTCCCCCTCAGGCAAAAGCTGCCTGGCTGGCAAAGATCTGCCTGAGAAAAATATCCTTTGCAGTATGGGGGAATGACTTGGCACAGGAATCCAGAGGGGTGCCCCCTGAGCTTTCTCTCCAGATCCCACAACCCCGGGTTCACCCTGCCGTCCCTCTGCTGGAGCCCAAGGTGAGTGGCTGCACACGAAACTTAGTGCATTGGCCCTTTAAGAAGGTGCCTGCATTTCCAGCCATGTCTACCTGGCAGAAAGAAACCCTGCAGCTTTTCACAGCCAGATGTTATGTGGGCACCTTTCTCAGTTCTGGTGCTCAGGGCTGGGGAGCCCAGCCAGAGTCCTCAGTGGAAACCCCCACAGCTGAGATCTCCCTCAGGACCTTCAGCTGCTGCCTATGGGAGCCCAGCCAGCCCTCTTGCCTCTGCACTTCCTACGCGTCTCTATGTGGTCTCCTCTTTTCCTCCTTGTTTATGAGAGTGCTCTCCAGCTCGTCTTCAGTTGCAGTTGATTATTCAGGATGGTTTTTCTCTATTTTAGTTGTCATTCCAGTTTGATCCTGGGACAGTGTCAGTGTAGCTTCCACTCAGTCTACCACCGTTTTGGAATCTCCCATGGGGAATGATTTTAGTCATCTGTGTCTGATTGTAATATGCCTAGAAATAAATCTGAAAAATAAAACAAATATATCAGACAGAATAAACGGGCCTCTGTTATTCAGTTTAAGTTTTATAGGCATTTCTCTTATGGTTCCATTTATTTTTGAAAGAAATTCAGTGACTTTTATTCTGTTAAGAACGAGTCTGTCTTGGACCTGGTGTCAGATGTTTATTTTGAAGTTCCTTACAGAGACGGCTTGCAGTTTCTAAAGTAGTTCAAGGTAGTGTTTTCATTTCCTTCACAAGTATCCCCAGAAGTGGGTTGCTTGATCATATGGTAGCTCTATTTTTATTGTTTTGAGGCACCTCCCTACTGTTTTCCATGGTGTGTTATTTTTTAAAAAAGAAACAGCTTTATTGAGGTATAATTGACATACAAGAAACTGCACATATTTAACTACACATTTTACAAGTTTTGACATACGTATATGTCTGTGAAACCATTCCCACAGTCAAGATACTCAGCTTGCGTGTCTCTCCCAACCCTCTTCCATCATCAGGTGACCTCTGATCTTCCTCCTGTTACTAGAAATTGTTTATATTTTTAAAATAATTTTATATGAAGGAATCCTACATGATATATTTTTTCTTCTGGCACAATGGTGAGATCCACTCACATTGTTCCTGTATTAGTAGTTATTCCTGTACCGAGTGGACTTCCATGAGGGACGTAGTTTGTTCACCTTCCACTTTGAGCTACTACAGGTAAAGTTACTATAAATATCCCTGTACAGGTCTTTTTAGGACATGTGCTCTCGTTTCTCTTGTGTAGATACCCAGGAGACTGGATTGGTTACATAGTTGGTGTGTGTTTACCATTTTAAGAAGCTGCCGAACTATTTTCTAAAGTCGCTGTGCCATTTTATGTCCCCACCAGCTGTGAGAGTCCCAAGCCCCATATCCTCTCCAATGCGTGGCATGGCCATTCTCTCCATTGTAGCCTTTACTATAGTTACATAGTCGAATCTCATTGTGCTTTAATTTGCATTTTCCTAATGATTAATGATACTGAACATTTTTTCATATGCTTATTTGCCATCATATCTCTTCTTTGGTGAAGTGTCTGTTCACATGTTTTACCCATTTTTAATTGGGTTGTTTGATTTGAGAGTTTTTTATATATTCTGTATACAAGTCCTTTGTCAGATACATGATTTGGATATATTTTCTTCCACTCTGTTGCTTGTCTTTTCAATTTCTTATCAGTGTTTTTCAAAGAGCAGCATTTCTTAATTTTGATGAAGTCCAGTTTATCAGCTTTGTCTTTTATGGATCGTGTTTTAGTTGTCCCAAGAAATCTTTGCCTAACCCAAGGTCACAAAGATTTTCTCACTTTTTCTTTTGAAATTTTTCGTTTTAGGTTTTACATATAGGTCTATGTTTCGTTTTGAGTTAATTTTTGTATATGGTGCAGGGATGGATCAGCGTTCATTGTTTGCCTATGGATATCCAGTATTGTATGATGTTTAATGCTGTGTTTTCATCCAGAAGCTTTTACTGGAAGAATTAAAGTAAACCCAGGTGTAAAAGGTGCCCTGGGCTGTCAGGATTTTGTGTGTTATCCTTAACTTTCTTGTTAGGCTGTACATTTTGCTGGAACTTGTTAAATGGTATCCTGTGACTGAACTTCTTCAACCTCACATTTCAGTCTTTATACTTAACCAATGAAATGTTATTTATATACTCTTTGGAAACATAACATATACTGTAGATAATTATGACAAAAATGTAATGGATAGTAGAAGATATGGCCAAACCAAGATTCTGGAGCCCAGATGAAATAAGCATACATGTCCCTCTACTCATCACAATCTAGGAAATACACAGAAAGGTAAGTAAAGACAAGCTGAAAATAAAGTTCTTGCTAGAACTTGCTGCTAGTCTTTGTCTAATCTACTGGTGGTTTTTTTTCTTTATTTGGTGAAAGAGAATTCGTCCATAGAATTAATCTTTTGAAATATATGTGTTATGCATGTATAAATGTGTGTATATATGCATATGCACGCATACATGTATTTTAGGCATTGGCTTAAAGAGCAGACAAACAGCACTGGGCAAAGCTAGTTTATCCTGTGGCATTGTGCAGCCTTATTCAGAGATGAGGAAAATGTTTTCCCACTCAGCTATGAGTCATTACTTTCTGGTTTGGGGGCTGATACAGCATTTTTTGTATGTAATCATGTAGGCATGGGTTGTGGGTCAGAGGATCTGGGTTTCAAACAGCCTTCTTCTACTGCTCACAGGCTCGAAAGACTTTAGGGAAACACTTTTCAGAGTCTCAGTATCCTTCTCTCTAATATAGGAACACAGAGCAAGTGTCAGTATATGTCTATGTCTCTGTCATCCGGTTGACCTCAAAAACATATGGCTATAGTTTCAAGAACTCGTAAATTGACAGGACAAGGGAGAGAGTTTGTTTTTCACCAGATGTTGCACACTCATCGTGATGCATCCCCCACCCCCAGCTCCCCATGGATATTCACTTTAATGTTATTATTTTCCTTATCATCCGACAGATAGAAGATTAGCACATTTGGAAAGAGTATGAAGTCTGCAGTATTTTACAGCAGTGTCTTTTCATGACTAATAGCCTTTAAAACAGTGACTTTAGAGTTCTTCTATATATTTCCTGTAATGATTCTCACTCAGTGTTCATTCAACATGATGTCAACAGAAGTCAGAGACTTAGATCACACACAGAAAACTGAGTAACAGCAGATACTGGATTTTCTGCAGTCTTTAGGGTTTATTCAAATTGACTGTAGCACATTGATTTTGACGGATTCAGTGATACCAGCTGATGAATGGAGAGAAATTTTCTTTCTTTTGAAAATTTATCTTTATTGTTGAAAGTATTACAGATGTCTTCTTTTTTCCCATTGACTCCTTCAACTCCCCCGTACACCCCTGTCACAGGCCTTTACTGCACTATTGTCTGTGTCAATGGGTTATGCATATATGCATATAAATTCTTAATCTCTCCCCACCCATCCACCCCCTCCTTCCCGCTGAAATTCCTCGGTCTGTTCCATGCTTCTATGTCTCTTGATCTATTTTGTTCCTCAGTCCGTTTTGCTCTTTAGATTCCACATATGAGTGCGATCATGTGATACTTGTCTTTCTCTGCCTGGCTTATTTCACTTAGCATAATACTCTCCAGCTCCATCCATGCTGGTCAAAGAGTACGAGATCCTTCTTTACAGCTGCATAGTATTCCATGAGCTAAATGTCCCAGTTTTTTTATCCACTTATCTACTGATGGGCACTTGGGCTGTTTCCAGATATTAGCTATTGTAAACTGTGCTGCTATGAACATAGGAGTGCATATATTCTTTTGGATTAGTGTTTCAGGATTCTTAGGATATATCCCTAGAAGTGGGGTCACTGGGTCAAATGGCAGTTCCATAAATCCATCTGACCTAGAGTGTCATTTAGAGTCACTGTTTCCTTGTTGATTTTTTATCTGGAAGATCTAGCCAGGGATGTTAGTGGGGTGTTCAAGTCCCCTAGGATGACTGTATTGCTGTCAAGCTCTCCCTTTAAGTCCTTCAGAAGTTTTTTATATATTTGGATGCTCCTGTATTGGGTGCATATATGTTTACCAGGGTTATATCCTCTTGTTGGATCGATTCCTTTAGTATTATATAGTGACCTTTATTGTTTCTTGTTATGGCCTTCATTCAAGTCTGTTTTGTCAGATTTGAGTGTTGTTACCCCAGCCTTTTTTGGAAATTTTTTTCCTATCCCTTCACTTTCATCCTCTGTGAGTCTTTTGTTCTAAGGTGGGTCTCTTGTAGACAGCACATATTTGGGTCATGTTTTCTTATCCATTCAGCTACCCTGTGTCTTTTGATTGGAGCATTAAATCCATTTACATTTAAGGTTATTATTGATAGGTCCATATTTATTGCCATTTTAATTCTTTATGCCTATGTTTCTCTCTCTATTTTTCTTATTACAGCAGTCCCTTTAACATTTCCTGCAATGCTAGTTTGATGGTGATAAACTCCTTTAGCTTTTTTGTGTGTGTCTGGGAAGCTCTTTATTTCACCATCAATTTTGAACTATAGCCTTGCTGGATAGAGTAGTCTTGGTTTCAGATACTTGTTTTGCATTACCTTGAATACTTCATGCCATTCCCTTATGGCCTATAGAGTTTCTGATGAGAAGTCAACTTATAGCCTTATGGGAGCTCCTTTGTAGGTAACAAATTGCTTTTCACTTGCTTCCTTTCAGATTCTTTGTCATGAATTCTTGGCATTTTAATTATGATGTGTCTGGGCATGGGCCTGTCTGTGCCTCCTGAACTTGTGTGACTTATTCCTTCACCAGGTTAGGGAAGTTTTCTGCCTGCAGCTGTTCTTCAGGCAAATCCTCTATCCTTTATTCTCTTCCCTTTCTGGCACTCCTATGATGTGAATATTGTTATGTTTCATGTTGTCCCACAGCTCCTTGAAACTGTCCTCCTGTTTTTCAATTGTTTTTCCCTTTTGGATCTCTGATTGAGTGATTTTTTTCCTACCCTGTCTTCTAATTCGCTGATCTGATCTTCAGCTTCCTGTAATCTGCTGCTTATTCCTTCAGTGTATTCTTTATTTCTGCTACGTCATTCTTAATTTCCTTCATAGTTTCCATATCATTTTGCATGCTGTTGAGCATCTTTACAATCAGTATTCTGAACTCTATATCTGATAGATTGCTTATCTTCGTTTCATTTAGCTCTTCTTCTAGAGAATTCTCTTGTTCTTTCATTTGGAGCTTGTTTTTTTGTCTCCACATTTTGGCTGCCTGTTTGGGTTTGTTTTTATGTATTAGGTAGATCTGCTAGGATTCTCAGTCTTTCTGGATGGTCTCTGGTGCAGTTCAATGCCAGACTCTGTTTGTGACTGGCCTTGAATACCTTGTTTGGAGCTCTCAGTGATCCACCGCTTATGGTTTCCTCTGCTGGGTCTGGGTACAGTTGGAAAGGACCAAAATGTGCCCCAAGTTCTGCTTTTCCTAGCCTCAGGTCCAGAAGCAGATCAGGCAAAGATGCAAAGCATCCAGCGATCCGCCTTTGCCTGCAGGCAGATTATAATTCTTAGTTTCTTAATGAGCCTTAGGCTGTAGACCACAGCCAAGTGTAGACTCCAAAGGGTGGGGTGAGAGGTTTTCCAATGGGTGGGGCAATTGATTCCCCCCTGGCAAAAGCCACCTGGATGGTAAAGGTCTGCCTAAGAAATATGTCCTCTGCAGTATGGGGGAATGACTTGGCACAGGAATCCAGACTCTCTCCCTAGAGTCCCCAATCCTGGATTCTCCTCACTCAGCTCCAGTGCACTCTGCCCTCTCTCTGCTGGAGCCCAAGGTGAGTGGCCGCACACGAATTTTTTTGCGTTGGCTCTTTAAGAGGGTGCCTGCATTTCCAGCCATCTCTCCCTGGCAGAAAGAAATCCTGCAGCTTTTCACAGCCAGATGTTATGTGGGCACCTTTCTCAGTTCTGGTGCTCAGGGCTGGGGAGCCCAGCCTGGGGTTTAGACCCAAGATTCCTCAGTGGGAAACCCCACAGCTGAGATTTCCCTTTGGACCTTCAGCTGCTGCCTGTGGGAGCTACTTCCTACCAGTCTCTGTGTAGACTCCACTTTTCCTCCTTGGTTATGAGGGTGCTGTCCAGCTCATCTTCAGTTGATTATTCAGGATGTTTTTTCTTTTGGTTGTCATTGCAGTTTGGTCCTGGGAGAGTGTTAGTGTAGCTTCCTCTTAATCTGCTGCCATCTTGGAATCTGGAAGTCTTTAATCTGACTTTTCCATATTGATATCAGAGAGAAAAACCCTATGACTGATATGTCATGATTTCATACAGAAAATATAAAAACATTATTTTCATTTTTAGCATAAAGCCAGTCCTACTTTCTCATAAGTAGTAACAACATATACACATAATTGTGTACAGATTTAAAATCAATGACATCAGCCTAAGTTTAATCATTGTCAGTGCTGTTTAACAAGGTTGCAACCCCTTGTTTCTCATTTTTAAGTGGAGTCTGTCACCTGACAGTTTTATATATAAAAGAAGTCCATAGGTTATTAAGAGAATTAAAAATTAATGATAGAGTTATTTGAATTAAGATTACAAATGAGTTCAAGTCTCTTTTGATGAAACACTTTTGCTTAAGTCTGAGGCTTTGGGGTCAGCTTTTTAGTTATAAAGTTTATCTTATTTTTTAGTAAAAAGTGTATGTATATATAATACTGTCCCATATAGAAAGAAGTGGTCAACCTATTTTCTGTGCGTACACAATTGCTGATTATTTTAAAGCTATTATCCTCTTAGGATTTTTCCAATTTTGTGTTCCACTTAGATTAGGGAGAACATAGTGTCTCCTTAAACAAAATACTTATTAGAACCCAAACAAGTCCAGACTCAGTTGTTTTTATTAGTACTTTTTTGGGTTTTAATGTATGTACTTTAGTCCTCACCAGAGAATATTTTCCCCATTGACTTCTACAGAGTGTAGGAGAGTGAGGAATGGGAAAGAGAGGAACATCAGTGTGTGAGAGACACGCCGATTGGTTGCTTCCCGTACTCCCCCAGATTGGGACTGGGAACCTGCAACTCAGGTGTGTGCCCTTGACCAGAAATCGAACCTGGGACCCTTCAATCCGTGGGCCAGCGCTCTAACCAATGAGCACACTGGCCATGGCATTACTGTCTTCTTCCATCTCCAGAAATGTGAACCTTAATTTCACTTTGAAACAAACAGGTCTATATTAAGAAGGTAAATGGTGCCCTGGTGGGGGCTCAGTTGGCTGGAGTGTCGTCCCATACACCAAATGTTCCGGGTTCGATTCCCACTCAGTGCACATACCTAGGTTGGGGGTTTGATCCTGGTCATAGGTGTATTCGGGAAGCAACTGATTTGTTTATCTCTCTCACATGATGTCTGTCTGTCTCTCTCTAAAAAAAATCAATGAAAACATATCCTTGGGTGAGGATTTTTTTAAAAAGAAGGTAAATGGTAGTAATTAATACCAAAATCTAAAATTTTTGCACAAGTAGTGCCTCTATTCTCTTTAATAGAAAATATAAATATAAGGTATCTTCAGAGCATGAAAGGTTTTCTTTAGACCTTTTAAAAATTTTATTATCCAAAAAAACTGTATTCATGCTAAGTTATGACTATTTGAATAATTATTTTACTTTTATAATTACAGAAAGTTCTCCTAAATGCACCTATCCTCTTATTTTATCAAGAGATTTAACTAACTCTCTCCATCATCAAACAAAGTATCTGTGTAGCCATCATTATGTTCCTGGCTGTTCTCACTGCAAAAAAACCCCAAAATCCATTGATAAACAAAACAAAACCTTTAGGTTCTAGAAACACATACAATAAATAAATGGAAGAGGATTTTAATTTGTGATAAGTGCTAAGAAGAAAAAGAGGATGGTAATTTTGAGTGAACATTGAAAAGGGCCATTTTTTCAGGTTGAAGCATATACATTCTTTGTCTCTTTTTTTTCTTTTGACTATTACTATTGCTGGTGAAAATTATTTGGAGGAATTAGAAATTTATTGTGTGTATTTTGTACACTAATCTAAAAATTTAGCCCCAAGGAGTGAACTTAGCATTTATAAGTGGGCGTGACTATGGAGGAATGAAACCTCTAGTTAACCATTACTTTACTTTTAGCAGTAAAGTGTGCATCTCATGAAATTTGTAATTCTGGAGTGGTTTCAACTTGCACCAGCCCCTGGGAAGCCTGCTGATACAACACAAGATTAGTAGTCAGCTGTAGAAGTATTATGCTTAGGCATTTTCTTACGTCTTCATCTCTCAGTCAGTTGAAATCTTGTATTTTTGCCAAATAGAACAAATCCCATACTAACAGGAAGCTATCAAAACAGCAGGAGCGTGAGTGGGGCCAGCATCACCCTCACTCTCCGTGTGTACCTCTCTGGTACTCCCTGAGATGTTCATTTTGCACAAACACAAAGTACTGCGTTCCACAGACCAACTCCATTCAGTTACATTGTTATGGCTGTTTTTAGAACTGGGCTGCACTGTGACTGGTGGAATCCTGGCACGTTACCACAGTCAAAAGCAGAATGTGAAACTCTGCTGCTATTGGTGGGAGAAAGAAGCACCATGTTTTCTACCTCTCCTGCAAGGAGAATTCAGCCCAGAAGACTGCTGTAAAATCTCTAGCATGGATTTGTATAGGATATAGCATAGTTCAGCAATTTTTCAGGGAAAGAAAAGAAAGAAAAAGTTGCTTGAGAGTCCTGTCTCTTCTGCTACTCACGTTGTACCCGATTGTATCACGTTGTCTGATAAGTTGTATCCGATTTTGCTTCATTAATATGTAAAAAGGAATAAGCGGAAATCCTTGTCCTCAAGTTTATTATAGTGGAGAAAAGTGACTTGTAAATAACAAACTACAACACTGTGGTAGGAACTATAAGAGGGACATGCAGAAGACTCTGGGACCACCAACAAAACGGCTACTATTTATGAAGCACTTACTGTTACAGGCGTTTTATGTAAGATATTCATTTAGTCCTGCAACAGCTTTAGGTGGATAATGTTGCACTGTATAAGTTGTGCTGAGGGCTAACTTCACCTGGGAAGGGGAGAGGGTGGTATGGGGGAGGTTTTCTTGAGTTGACTGTAGAGGGTGGAGAGTGGGAGGAAGAGGAGGCACCTACTTGAAAGCAGATCACGTGCTGTTGGGAGCAGAGCAGGTTTTGGGAGATGAAGGCAGCAGGACTCCCATCAGGAGGAACTGTGAACCAGGCTCAAGGAATTCAGTACCTCCCCTAGAAGATAGAAACAGGAGCAGACCCACATCCCAGGAAGAAAGCTGCCACTTTGCACAAGGCATTAGAAGAGTATGTTCACTTTTTCTTTTTTTAATAGATCTGTATTGATTTCAGAGAATGGAAAGGAGAGGGCGAGAGAGAGAGAGAGAAACATCAATGATGAGTCATTGATTGGCTGCCTAGCCCACAATCTGGGCATGTGCCCTGACTGGGAATGGAGCCCCGATTGCCTGGATCCTAGGTCGATGCTCAACCACTGAGCCACGCCGGGTCGGGCTCAGTACGTTCACTTTTACAGGAAATTCTCTGGCATTGATTTATGTTTACGTACATATAAATGTCAAACTTGAAATACCTAATCTTTCTAGTTTTGCAACTATAAAAGCAAATACTTGTATAAACTGAATATAAATAATGTTACACAGATAAAATTCAAGTCAGCACATGATGTTATGTGACATGTTTTTGTGAAAGTCACAACTGACAAGGGAAGGTGATACTGACTGTTGTGGTGCAGGTCCCCTGTTGGGCCACGAGAAGAAGCCGTGTTCTGACTGATGAAGGGTTTGGGAGGAGGAGGAGGATGAGGCACCTGTGGGCTCCTCTCTCATCAACTCTAGCAGTGGTCCGAGGCGGCGCCCAAATCATCAGGAATGCAGCTGCCGGCCTGGTCCCGGGCAGTTAGGAGAAGACCCCAGCACGCTCGCGTCCGTTGTGTCACCATCGGAACGAGGACGGACGCCCAGGTAGCTAGGACGGGGCCTCCTTCCTGAGGAGCGCAGCCTGGAGCTCGCATCCCCCAGGAGTCTTCGTGCAGGGATTCTGTAGACGAGGCAGCATCAGGGTCTCGGCCAGAGCAGCTTGGAAAGTCAGGAATCTAGGGCCCGGTGTGTTTCCAACCTGTACCAGCCTTGTAATTTGTGAGACTGAACTTGGGAAGGTTTCGCTGTCGCCGTAGGGCTCGGCTCGGACCTCGGCTGCCGCATGTGCAGACGGACGCCCGCGGCCGGGCTGGAGCCCGTGCTCAGCGCTGCCTGGGGCCTGCGCAGAACCCGCGCCTCGGGGCTTCGTGCAGAACCCGCGCTCGCCCTTGGAAGGGACACGTGGGGCGGCTGGGGACCCTGCAGGTGCTAAGTGGCCCTCCTGCCGCCGCGGCCCGGCGCCCTGCAGGTGCCCAGGGAGGGACACCCGGCCCGGTGGCCGTCCAGGCTCAGCCCGCGCGGGAGGTTTCTCCGGGCTGCTGGAGGCGGGAGCTGGCTGTGGGGCGCGGTGCCCGCGGCCTCGCTGGACCACGTGGCGAGCGCGGGGCTGCAGCGGGCTCGCGGGGAGGCCGAGGACCTGGTGTCCACCTTCTTGCGGAAGCCGCGCGGCTGGACGACCTGTTGGGGGTCCTGGTGCCCTTGCCGACCGCGACCCCGGGGGCCAAGCGCCGCAGCCCAGAGCGGGCCCCGGGGGAGGCGCGGCGCCCGCACGACGGGCCGCGGAGGGCGCGCCCCAAGCCCCGAGCCCCGCGAGCCGCCCGCGGGTGCCCGGAGCCCGCCCTGCGCGGCGTCCCGCAGGCCCGCCGGGGGGCGCGCTGCCCGGACCCACAGGCGGCGGCGCGGCCCCTGGACTTCACCCGGTTCCTGGTGTCACTGGTATTTGACGTTTTGGGGGGAGAAAATGGGGCAGACCATCTGGTGCGAGGCCGTGGGTGAGGCCCAGGAGAAAAGACTGGTTAATTTTATTATTATTACTTGTCCTCACCTAGAACTTCCCCACTGCCGCTCCGGGGGCGTGAGTGGGGAGCGGCCGCCTCGCCCCCCGATCCACGCGGACCCTTCCGCCCAGGCCGACGCTCTGACCGCGGAGCCGGCGGGCCGGGCCGAAGGCACCTATTTTATTTTATTTATATTTATTTATATTCTTTTTTTTTGTTTAAAATATTACAGATGTCCCTTTTTCTCCCCAATGCCCCGTTCCACCCCGTCCCTTCCCCCTCCCCAGTCCCTCTCCCCACCATTGTCCGTGTCCTTGGGTTGTGCATATGTGCATATAACTTCTTAGGTTACTCTCTCCCCCTCCACCCACCCGCCCTCCTCCATCCCTCCGACATTCGTCAGTCTCATCTATGCTTCCACGTCATTGAATCTGTTCTGTTCAGCAGTTTATTAAGTTCTTTAGATTCCACGTATAAGCGAGATCATGGGATGTTTGTCTTTCTCTGCCTGGCTTGTTTCACTCAGCATATTCTCCAGGTCCATCCATACTGTCCCAAAGGGTACAAGATTCTTCTTTACAGCTGCGTAGTGTCCATGGTATAAATATCCTACAGCTTTTTATCCACTCATCTACTGATGGGCACTTGGGCTGTTTCCAGATCTTAGCTATTGTAAACTGTGCTGCTATGAACATCGGGGTGCATATGTTCTTTCTGATGAATGTTTCAGGATTCTTAGGATACATTCCTAGGAGTGGGATCACTGGGTCAAACGGCAGCTCCATTTCTAATTTTTTGAGGAACCTCCACACTGTTTTCCACAGTGGCTGCCCCAGTCTGCATTCCCACCAGCAGTGCACCAGGTTCCCCTTTCTCTACACCCTCGCCAGCACATGTCGTTTGTTGACTTGTTGGTGGAACCATTCTGACAGGTGAGAGGTGACACCTCATTGTGGTTTTAATTTGCGTCTCTGATGATTAGCGACGTTGAGCATTTTCTCATGTGTCTCTTGGCCATCCGTATGTCCTCTTTGGAGAAGTGTCTATTCAGGTCCTTTGCCCATTTCTTAATTGGGTTGTTTGTCTTCCTCTTGCTGAGTGCTATGAGTTCTTTGTACACTTTGGAAATTAGCCCCTTATCAGATGCATCCTGGGTAAATATGTTTTCCCAGACCGTGGGGTTCCTTTGTATTTTGAGGCTGTTTTCTTTTGCTGTGCAGAAGCTTTTTAGTTTGATGTAGTCCCATTTATTTTTTTCTTTGTTTCTCTTGCCCCAGGAGATGTATCAGTGAAAAGTCCACTACATGGGATGTCTGTGACTTTACTGCCTATGTTTTCTTCCAGGATTTTTATGGTTTCGTGGCTTACATTTAAGTCTTTTATCCGTTTTGAGTTTATTTTTGTGTATGGTGAAAGTTGGTGATCTAGTTTCATTTTTTTGCATGTATCTGTCCAATTTTCCCAGCACCAGTTATTGAAGAGACTGTCTTTACTCCACTGGATACTCTTGCCTCCTTTGTCAAATATTAACTGACCATAATGGCGTGGGTCTACTTCTGGGGTCTCTGTTCTGTTCCATTGGTCTATATGCCTGTTGTACCAATACCAGGCCGTTTTGATTACAATGGCTTTGAAGTACAGTTTGATATCCAGTAAAGTGATCCCTCCCACTCTGTTCTTTTCTCTCAAGATGGCTGCAGCTATTTGGGGTCTTTTGTGGTTCCATATAAATTTTTGAAATGTTTGTTCTAGGTCTGTGAAATATGCTGTTGGGATTTTAATAGGAATTGCATTGTATTTATAAATTGCTTTGGGTAGTATGGACATTTTAATGATATTAATTCTTCCAATCCATGAGTATGGTATATTCTTCCACTTGCTTATATTTCCCTCTATTTCTTTTTTCAGTGTCCCGTAGTTTTCCAAGTACAGGTCTTTTACATCCTTGGTTAAGTTTATTCCTAGGTATCTTATTTTTTTAGTGGCAATGGGAAATGGTATTGTTTTTTAGTCTTTCTCTCTGAAAGTTCATTGTTGGTGTATAAGAATGCCATTGATTTCCGGATGTTGATTTTGTATCCAGCTACCTTGCCAAATTCGTTTATCAAATCTAGTAGTACTTTGATGGAGTCTCTAGGGTTTTCTATGTATAGTATCATGTCATCTGCAGATAATGACAGTTTTACTTCCTCCTTTGCAATTTGGATCCCTTTTATGTTTTCTTCCTGTCTGATGGCTGTGGCAGGGACTTCTGGTACTATGTTGAATAAGAGTGGTGAAAGTGGACATCCCTGTCTTGTTCCTGTTTTTAAGGGAAATGGTTTTAGTTTTTGCCCATTGAGTATGATGTTGGCTGTAGGTCTGTCATATGTGGCCTTTTATTGAGGTGTGATCCCTCTATTCCCACTTTGCTGAGAGTTTTTATCAGAAATGGGTGCTGGATTTTGTCGAATGCTTTTTCTGCGTCTATTGATATGATCATATGATTTTTGTCCTTCATTTTGTGTATGTGATGTATCACATTTATTGATTTGCAGATGTTGTACCAGCCTTGCATCCCTGGAATAAATCCCACTTGGTCGTGGTGTATGATCTTTTTAATATATTGCTGGATCCAGTTTGCTTATATTTTAGTGAGGATTTTAGCACTATGTTCATCAGGGATTTTGGCCTATAATTTTCTTTCTTTGTAGTGTCTTTATCTGGTTTTGAGATTAGGATGATGCTGGCCTCATAAAAAGAATTTGGGGGTTTTCCCTCCTTTTGAATTTTCTGGAATATTTTCAGGAGAATTGGTGTTAATTCTTCTTTGAATGTTTGGTAAAACTCGCCTGTAAATCCATGTGGTCCAGGACTTTTGTTTGCTGGGAGTTTTTTGATTACTGCTTTGATTTCATTAGTTGTTATCGGCCTATTCAGGTTTTCTGCCTCTTCTTGATTCAGCTTTGGAAGGTTGTATGCTTCTAGGAATTTGTCCATTTCCCCCATGTTGTCCAATTTGTGGGCATATAGTTGCTAATAGTATTTTCTTACAATCCTGTGTATTTCTGTTGGGTCAGTTATATCGAAAAGGCACCTATTTTAAAAAGCTTTATAGGTCAATGTAGCCAAGGTTTATTTCCCTCCTCAGTTGGACTTTGATCGTACCCTTGATATTTTTCAACTCTGATATATAAGAAAAATGAGCAATAGAGAGTAATAGGCCTTCAATGTTCTAAAGAGGTGGACGTCGTACTGTTATAGCTTAACAGAGAGAACAACAAAGATCGCCAGCCACACTCAGAGTCAAATGTAGGAGCAAAGTTTATTGCGCTAGCGGACGACAGCGGCACTGCACCCAAATCTGCCGTCCCCCGTCCCCCGTCCCCTACACTAGCAGTATTTAAAGCAATAAAACCATCTCCTCCTTGGATGGAGGGGGATGAGCTGTTTTAATGGTCTTGCGAAAGCTGTTGGGTACAGAAGCCGAAACAAGCATTAGTTAATTTATCTTAGGCACCATCTTAAGTTTCCGTTCTGGGAACCGGGGGCAATTTAAAAAACATGCCCTTGTGTAAAGGTGAGAGCTTAATCACAGAGTTTCAGTTGATTTCTTTTCCCAAGCTTGTGAGTCCAGGTGGGGCCTTGGGCCATAAGTCCAGATTACTATAAGCCCAGATCATTCCCCATGGGTTTTTGTGACTTTTGAGTCAAATCATAGACTCATCTTCCTAGGGGAGGGGGTTATAATTTTCTTTTATAACTAACAACTTGACCCAATTAATGCGTCTCTGAATGAACTAGAGAAGCCAGTTAATCATGCAAGGTCTGAAGATCAGGGCCATTAGAATCATTAGGAGGGTCCCATAAGGGGGATGATCCACTTCCGTATTCCTCTCCAGATTGGCCAGTTTCCTAGGTTGAGGGGGCTCCCTGTTAACAGTGTGGGGAGCACTCCCTTTCTCGGAAATGGGCAGGCACAATATTTGACCTGTGTACAGAGTATTAGTAGGCTCAAGAGTCCAGCACCCTTGAGCGTCTTATCTTTAAAGAATCCAAAGAAACCTGGACTGTCCATCCTGTCTTCTCCGCCTTTAGCCGCGAATGATGTAATCAAGTCAGGATGCTGTTGACTTTAACAGCAGTAGGTGTGGTGAGGACAGTGTAGGTCCCTTCCAGGCAGGTGTCAGTCCCTGGGTGGTGAACTTCTTTACCTACACGGAGTCACCAGGCTAGAAAGGGTGCACAGGCTCTGACGAGGGAATGGGCGCGGCTTCACAGATAAGCTAAGCTTATGCACGGCCTGTTGGACAGACTGCAGGGCCTGTAAGGACTTGAGCAGGGACTGGTTATGGATTTTGGTCTTCATCTCCTCCTGGAGCTTGGGGAGGAGTGGAGGTGGCCTACCATATATGATTTCATAGGGGGAGAACCCTTCCCTATAAGGGATGCACCTAGCCCTCTGAAGGGCCAAGGGCAGTAATGTAGTCCAGTTTTCACCGGTTTCTAAGACAAATTTAATTAGGGTTTCTTTTGGAGCTCTATTCATGTGCTCTACCTGTCCCGAGCTTTGGGGTTGGTAAGCACAGTGAAGTTTCCAATTAATATTCAGAGCCCTTGCTATGTCCTGAGATATTCTGGCTACAAAATCAGGGCCATTGTCCAACCCTATAGTTACTGGCAGTCCGAACCTGGGGATTATTTCCTGGAGCAAATTTTTACCACTATGGAAGCCGTTTCTGTCCTAGTGGGATATGCTTCTACCCACCCTGAGACGGTATCTACACTGACTAATAAGTACCTGTAGCCTGAGCCTGGGGGTTTCACTTCTGTGTAATCTATTTCCCGATGTTCCCCAGGTGCAGCCCCCGCTTCTGATTCCCTCGGGGGTCTTTCCCTCGCCTCGCATTCATGTGGGCGCAGGTGCTGCACCTCTTGACCGCGCTGTCTGCTCTGCGGCCTAGATTTACAACAGAGTACTTGCTTCTCATCAACTCACTAAGCTTGGTACTTCCTAGGTGGGTGGGCTGATGTAGGCAAGTTATTAAAGTCTGGCCTAGGGCTTCTGGTACTAACAGCCTCCCGTCTGGTAGGATCCACCACCCGCTTTCCTCTTGAGTGGCCTGTTTCTGTTCGGCGCACTTCTGTTCTAATTCAGTGTAAGTGGGGAACAAGGGCAAACCTGGGTCAGGCACAGTCACTAGGATTGTAAGTGGCCCCATTGGTTCTCAGGGCCGCTTCCCGTGCCGCTTGGTCGCCGCCCGGTTTCCCCTCGCCTCTGCTGCTCCCCTTTTGACGTCCCCTACAGCCTGCTTTGCCGCTGCCCAGGCAACCAGATGGCCTCCAGCAAAAGTCAGATTTCTCCTTGTTTTTAGTGCCCTCCCCGGCCGAGGCCAGTAATCCCCGTGCCCTGTAGATGGCACTGTGTGCATGGGCAGCAGCGGATCCGCTCTCCCTGTGGATGGCCACCGACTCGTCCTCCCCCGGGGGAGCCTGGATGCAGGCTCCTAGCTCAGCCCCTGTGCCGAGGGCCCGAGGGTCCGGGACAGCCCAGGCAGCCCGGTGCAGTCACGGCTGCTGCCCCAGCATACCGATGCCTTCCTGGACACAGCCGCTCCTGTCTGTGCACAGTGCCCCGTCAGGCTGCGGCAGCGGGGCATTGGTGAGGTCCGGGCGGCGGTTTGTATGATGCCAGTTACCTCTAGGCAGTCATGCACTGGCTCCTCAGGGTTATTGTCTGGCAACAGACTGGCAGGGTTGATGGCCAGGGTCTTGTGAAACTTGATGCCTGGAACTGGGTGATTCGGGTATCTGACATCCGGCGCTCCAGGGCACTCCAGAGAAGGGTCTCAACTGCATGGGGCACAGTCACAACTAATTCCTGTCCTAGAGTCAGCTTATCTGCCTCCTTTACCAGTAGTGCTGTAGCTGCTACTGCCCGGAGACAGGCAGGCCATCCGGCCACCATGGGATCAAGCCTTTTGGACAAGTAGGCCACTGGCCTTTTCCATGGTCCAAGGGCCTGGGTAAGAACCTCCTTGGCAATGCCCCTTGCCTCGCTTACATACAGGTGGAAGGGCTTTGTGACATCTGGTAGTGCCAAGGCTGGTACTGAGACTAGAGTCTTTTTAGTGTCTCAAAAGCCTGTTGTTCAGTTTCATTCCATTCTAAGGGCTGTGTTCCCCCTGTGCTGGCATACAAAGGTTTGGCAATGTCCGCGAAACCCGGAATCCACAAGCCTCAGTATCCTACTGCCCCTAGGAATTCCCAAACTTGTCTTATTGTTCTGGGCATGGGTATTTGTAGGATTTCCTCTACCCGGCTAAGGGATAGTGTCCTTCTGCCTTTATTGATGTTGTACCCTAGGTATGTGATGCTGGGGGAACACAGCTGAGCCTTTTTAGCTGAGACTCGGTAACCCAGGGCCTGTAAGGTGTTCAGTAGGCTCTCGCTAGCTTCTTGGCACTTTTCCTCACTGCTTGCAGCAAGTAGGAGGTCATCTACATACTGGAGCAGGGTGCAGCCAAGGTTTCCCTGCCAGAATCCCCTCAGGTCCGAGCTCAGGGCCTCGTCAAACAGGGTGGGATAGTTCTTAAAACCCTGAGGCAGCCTGGTCCAGGTTAACTGGCCCAAGAACCCTTCTTCGGGATCAGACCATTCAAAGGCGAAGATGGGTTGGCAGGAGCCAGAGGGATACTGAAGAAGGCGTCCTTTAAATTCAGTACAGTATAAAACTGTTGTTCAGGGGAGCAGGAGACTCAACAGGGTATAAGGATTTGGGACCTTTGGGTGGATAGTCTCAACATACTTATTCACTTCCCTTAAATCCTGCACCGGCCTATGGTCCTTAGTTCCTGGTTTCAGGATGGGCAGTAAGGAGTGTTCCAGGGAGATTGGCAAGGAGCTAAGATTCCTGCTGCCCGAAGGCCCCGCAGCTCCCTCCCTAGCTTCTAGGCTCATGGGGTACTGTCTTACCCAGGCTGGAGTGGCAGTTGCTGTCAGCTGGACTACAACTGGAGGTTGATGGCCTGCCAGCCCCGGAGGGTTGTTCTCTGCCCAGACCATTGGGAACTGCTCCTGGAGGTGCCTTAAGTACTTTGACTCAGTAGAATCCGGGCTCTGAGGTTCAGCATTCCTTTCCTGTAGGAGATACTCTTCTGACATAAGACAGGTGGGTAAGAGGTGAGCTGGGGAAAGGAGTGGCTGGCGGAGTCCTTTGGGTTCCTGGGGGGCCACAGAGAGATGGGCCTCTTTTCCTTCAAAAGATATGACCGCCTGCAATTTCTGGAGAAGGTCCCATCCAAGGAGAGGATATGGACACTCAGAGATGACTAGGAAGGAATGTGTCACCGTGCCCTTGCCAAGATGAATAGACCTGCGAGTAGTCCCCGGGTAGTGGGCTGTTTGACCTGTTGCTCCCTGTATTGGGGTTCGTTTTCCTGTTAGCGGGCCTAAGGGCTCGGTCAGGACAGAGTGAGCCGCCCTGGTGTCTATCAGTAAGCTCACTGGCTTCCCCCTACTTGTGCAGTCACCCTGGGCTCCCTGGGGCTTAGTGGGAAGGAGCCCGGTCCCGTCAGGCCTCAAGGTTAAGGACAGCCGGTGTTCGTTCTCCTTTCTTCCCTCCTTTGTCTGGGCAATTTGGACATTCCCGTTTCCAGGGCCCTTCTTCCTTGCAATAAGCACATTGATTCTTGCCTGGTTGGGGCCTGGGTCTGCCTGCCTTGTTCCTTCCCTGGTCTTCCCTCCTAGGTCTCTCCCTGTTGGGGGGTCCTGCTTCTCCAAGTGCAGCTACTACCACCTCAGCTATTCTTTTGTCTTGCTTTCCCCCTGGGTTGTCCCTATTATTAAAGGATTATCTCCACTAATTGAGAACGGTTCATCCCTTCAAAACTCTCTAACTTCTGAAGCTTCTTTCTGATGTCTGTGGCAGACTGAGTGACAAAGGCCACATTTATTGCCCTCTGGTTTTCTTGGGCGTCTGGATCTATAGGGGTGTAAACCTGGTACGCTTCACACAGACGCTCCAAGAAGGCAGCAGGCGATTCCTGAGGCTCCTGAACAATTTCAAAAACTTTGGACAGATTTGTGGGCTTTCAGGCTGCTGCCTTCAGCCCTAAGAGCAGAAACTGGTGAAAAGTATCCAGGGAACTTTTCCCACCTGCAGTGTTGGGATCCCAGCGGGGTCAGAGGGAAGGGAAGACCTCAATCCAGTCCTGACTCTCTTCTAATGAACCTCCTCCCGGCCCTATGATCGCCTTCTTTGCCTCCTGTTTTATTCTCTCTCCTCTGAGGTAAACAAGGTAGTGAGGAGCTCCTGACAATCATCCCGTGTTGGTTTATGGGTCTGAAACACTGATTCAAGCAGGCTGATCAGAGCCTGAGGTTTTTCTGAGAAAGGGGGATTCTGGGCCTTCCAATTATACAAATCACTGGTGGAAAAGGGGACATAAACCATGAAGGGCTGCCCTCCAGGATTTGCACCCATGAGAGGTCCCTCTCTAAGGGGGAGGACAGTGGGAGTCCCCCGTGGCCCTGTCTTTTCACCATATTCAGACCCACTCCTGGTGTGTGGTGGTGAGAGTAGGGGTTCCTGGTCTTGGGCCTCAGGTTCTTGTTTTCTGGGCCCTTGGCGACTAGGATTGTATTGCGTAGGGAGATCAGCCTCCTCCGGGGAGCGGACAAGACAGAGGGCTCTGTCCTTGCCTTTGCCCTCAGTGCTTTTGACCTGAGAACAAGGACTTGGGCCCCAGTTTTTAAAGCACAGGCCTGCAGCCACTGGGGTGGATGTTCTACCAGATTAAGCCATTAGTCAAAGTAAGGAAACTGGTCTGGGTGACCAGGCTCCCCTGTTACTACATCCCACATGGCTCGAACTAACCTGGGGTCAAAGGACCCAGTGTCTGGCCACTCTACTCCAAATTTTGGCCATTCCAATTCACACAGGGTTCGCAGGAACCCCTTCGACCATTTTTTTATACTATACCCTCCTTCCTCTTCAAACCTGTCTTTGAAGTGCTTGAGGGGGGTTTTCTGGGAACTATGACCTCCCCCCATGATGAGCGCGAGGGAGACAACGACAAGGGACAAAAGACAGAAAAGGGATAGCCACTTGGGTTTTATGTCCAAAGTCTTCCGAGGAGCGTGGCCGGACCCTGGAATAAAAAAAACACCGGACTTATCACTGAGAAAACAGACAGAAAAGGAGGAAGGAGGTGAACAAGGTGATCTCGGGAGGGGTATAATCCAAGTGCCCTGAAAGAAAAAGTCAGTTATCCATTCACAAATGCCTTCAACTGTCACAGAAGTTGGATAAAACCAATTGATATCCCCTAGTATAGAGCGAACGAATCCACAAAGAGAACACAACAAACACCGCGGCCGCATGCAGGAAGGGCCGACAGACAAGAAAACCAGGCTTCACTCAAACGTCTTGGAGGAAGGCAACCTCTTAGCGGAGGTCTAAGCTGTGTCCAGCTACTCCACTAACCAGGACCTGCCGTCCAGAAACAGAAACCAGACTTGACTCCGGAGGATTTCCAGGCTGTTGCTCCAAAAAGTTTGGGTGACATGGCGGTGCTCTCAACGGACCTTTTTCCGAGCCCCTGGGGCCAGTCTTTGGGGCCCTGTAATATCTCAGGGGGCACCTCCCCTGGAGTCCCCCTGAGTCTGGGGGTCGGGCTGGAGGCACTGCCATGTCGGCGTGAGGCGTCTGTCGTCTGGGGACATGGAACACCAGATCTCGCTGGGGCCTCCAAATGTTATAGCTTAACAGCAAGAATGACAAAGATCGCCAGCCACACTCAGAGTCAAATGTAGGAGCAAAGTTTATTGCGCTAGCGGACGACAGCGGCACTGCACCCAAATCTGCCGTCCCCCGTCCCCCGTCCCCCGTCCCCTACACTAGCAGTATTTAAAGCAATAAAACCATCTCCTCCTTGGATGGAGGGGGATGAGCTGTTTTAATGGTCTTGCGAAAGCTGTTGGGTACAGAAGCCGAAACAAGCATTAGTTAATTTATCTTAGGCACCACTTTATGTTTCCGTTCTGGGAACTGGGGGCAATTTGAAAAACATTCCCTTGTGTAAAGGTGAGAGCTTAATCACAGAGTTTCAGTTGATTTCTTTCCCCAAGCTTGTGAGTCCAGGTGGGGCCTTGGGCCCTAAGTCCTGATTACTGTGAGCCCAGATCAGTACCTCCCTTCACATGAGAGGAATATTTGAAAATGGCTTTCTTGCGCAGCCTCTAGCATCTCAGCATCTTCCAGTTTAGATTTTTCTGTGTATCCATGTAGCTCATAAGTCCCAGCTAAATCCTTCGTGCTTTATATCACCCCTTTTTTTTCTTAGTCGATTTTCATTTCTTGTCTTCTTTTGTCTCTTAAGATACTTTCCTCATTAGAGTTTCCCTCTCACATTATATGGGTCATTCTTTAAACCTAAAGATTAAGTGTGACCCTGGGATTTTCCTCCTACCTGCTTTTGTTGCCTAGTTGAGGGAAACAACTGGCATCTTCTCAGTGAGCTTTACTGTTGATATTTTTCAAGTTCGGCATTTCCAGATTTCACTTGCAGGTAAGTCACCACACTGGAGTCACCTCGTGCATCCGAGAGAACGTCTTGCTTGTGATGCAATACGATGAGTCCTGTCTCCATAATGGTTTTTCTTCAGAATTGTTTCTTTTCTGATAATAAAGATACTCTGCCAGCTGAAGTGTATATATTTTTTTAGTAGAATCGTTTGAGGATCTTCCATCACTTGTGGAAGTTCTGTAATACAAAATTGGAAAAAGCAGTAGTAGTGGGAATTATTTTTGATGCCTTTTTATATACAGCTGACTCTTGAACAATGCCAGGTTTGGTGCTCTGACCCTCAAATAGTTGAAGATTCCCATATAACTTTTGATTCCCTAAAAATTTAACTAACAGCCTGCTGTTCACTGGAAGCCTTACCAATAGCACAGTCAATGAACACATATTCTGCATGTTGTAGGTGGTATATACTGTGTTCTTACAAAAAAGTAAACTAGAGAAAAATATGATTAAGAAAATCACAAGGAAGAGACATTACATTTCCAGCATTGTACACACTTGTTTATTCCACGCGTGTAATGAAGCACACCCTTGTTGCTTCATGTAGGAGTGTGGTCATTCCTGCGCACAGCTGACAGTGTCATCTTTCTCAGTCACTTAACTGTGCCTGAATCTTAATATTTTGGAGGCTGCGAGCGTATGTAAGTTCTGACCTTAATCTTTTAATTATTTTATAGCAATACTATCAAGCAATACATTATTTTCTCAAATGAATTTGTGGGAAAATTATGAGGGATTAAATTTATATTTTGTGAGAAATGAGAATGTATTTCTCATGGAAATGTCTTTTCCACATAAGACCCTTTGAAACTAGGTGACCATATAAGAGTCAGAGTGTGGTATCTATTATTCAGACTTAACTTGTAATTCTACCTTTTTGCCATATCTTTGAAAGGATATATTCTTTGCTGTAAATAGAATTGTCTTCAGATCTTGCTATGGATAGGGTCATACATGATTATTTTATTCCTTCTTTTAATTGAGACTGACCATCCCTCCCCCCACTTACCCTTTAATGAGTGAGGCCACTTGAAGGAGACTTTTTTCCCTGAGGTGGTGTCAGTGTCTCTTCAGGACGTGCCTCATGATTCCTGACATTTCTTTTCCTTTTTCATTTTCCTTCTCTGTCTCACCTGAAGCAGTGAAAAGACTAGTAAGGTGAATTAATTTGGGATACAAAATTCTGTTTTAGTCACCGTTGTTTTTGTATTTTATCTGCAGGTATATCTAGAAAATGTACCTCATACTTACTAAAATGGATATGTATATTTGTCTAATCTAACCTATAGAGATTAGAAAGATTTGTAAACTGTTTTAGTGGAAACTTTGTTTTCAAAGTAAATTCCTGAAAAATGATACCATGGTAAAACAAGTTCATTCTTTTGCTGAACTTCTTGAAAAGCTTGCATCTTTCAAATCTGACCTTAAAAAAATAAAACAACAACAGAAGATATTACCTAATAGAAATACATCTGTTTGCATTCGACACCCCTCAAGAGTTCTCTCTGTCTCCCTGGTTGTGTGTCATTCCAACGAGGAGCCCTGCATCCGTTCATACCGCTCAGCAGCCATGTAACTGCACACAGTGTGTAATGGACAACACCAGGGAAGTCCCTGCTGGCTTAGTTTCCACCACAGCTAATTATCTAACATTTAAAATATCTGTTCTGTACATAATATAACCATCATCTTTGGCTTCTTCCTTTTGCTCTTAAGCTGTTAAATTCTATGCCAGATAGAAATAAATTGTTTCTAACACCCAGGCATGCCTTCGACTAAGAAAATATGCATATCCTTTGTAAAGATTTTTGGTATTTGCAGTTTTCTCCCTGTTCTAACACTCTATCAAGCTAAATTGGAGCTGGAATACTTTTATAAAGTCCCTATTTATGCAAAAATTAAGCCTGTGGTGATTTTCCCCTTTCTTGCAAATGGTTGTAAAAGCATTTATAATAATGAACCGATCTCATGAACTGGTATCAAATCATGGTATCCAATATAAATCATTTGCCTTTTATTACTTAAATCTCTTTTTTTGTTCCTTTTCAAAAGACGACTGAAGAGTGTGTGTGTTTGATTTTTGCTCCTAAGAAGCAGTTTTAGCCTGGCCAGCATGGGTCAGCAATTGAGCATTGACCTGGGACCCAGGAGATCTCTGTTCGATTCCCAGTCAGGGCACATGCCCTGGGTTGTGGGCTCCATCCCCAGTAGGGGGCGTGCAGGAGGCAGCTGATCAATGACTCTCATCATTGATGTTTCTGTCTCTTTCCCTCTCTCTGAAATCGATAAAGACATTTAAAAAAAAAAGTTTTAAAAACTCATTTTGGAATTAAATAAATTTAGTTTAAATTCTCTTTGCAATTCATGAAAGTTCCTAATTCAGATTTGATTGGAAACTGAAATCGGTAGATGTGGCTTTAGAACTGAGTGGAATACTCTCTTAAAGCACATGGATGGTGTAAATGAGGCTTAATCTTCAAGTTCTTAAACTGTGGGGATTTGAGGTTTTACAAATTACTGAATTGTTTATAAACCCTTTGGTTTGAGGCAACACTTTAAAAAGTCTTTATGAGGTTTTCATGTTTATGTATCATTCTTACCAAATGGTCTCAACCATTAATAGATAACTGGTAAATTTTAAGTGTTTTTTAATTTCAAAAGGACTATCTTAATGCTCAGAAATTTGAAAAATAAACAGGAGGAAATCACCCATAACCCACTAGCTCAGCAAAATTATTGAAATGTCATCTGGGTTTCATTTATTTAAAAAGATACATAGAATATGCATATTTCTATAGAGGATAAACACATATTTAAATTCAGTCTTACCGATATTATAATTTTCTTTGATACCTTCAGATTCAGATAGGAATAGAGAAACCTCCCTTTCATTCTGACTTCCAAGGATTCTTCAGGCTCCCATATGTAACTGAGACTGTCAGTTAGAGGCAGGGATTTGGCCAACAGTGTAGAAAGGAGATCAGGTAGCCAGGAGGATGTGTGCCTGCATGACCGAGAGGGACTGTCTGGGTATTTATTTATTTTAAATTTATCTTTATTGTTGAAAGTATTACAGGTGTCCCATTTTTTCCCCCCAATTGACCTCCTCTACCTCGCTCCCACCCCCTCTCCAGGCCTTCACCCCGTTATTGGCTGTGTCCATGGGTTATGCATATAGGCATATGACTTCTTTGGTTAATCTCCTCCCACCCTCCACCCTCCTTCCCTCTTTCCTCTGAAATATGATCGTCTGTTACATGCATCAGTGTCTCTGGATCTATTTAGTTCATCAGATTGTTTTGTTCATTGGCTTCTTAAAGAAGACTCCTCAACATTTCCTGTAGTGCTTGTCTGGTGGTGATGAACTCCTTTAGCTTTTTCTTATCTGTGAAGCTCTTTATCTGACCTTCAATTCTAAATGACAGCTTTGCTGGGTAGAGTAATCCTGGTTATAGGTTCTTGCTTTTCATCACTTTGAATATTTCTTGCCATTCCCTTCTGGCCTGCAAGGTTTCTGTTGAGAAATCAGCTGACAGTCGTATGGGTGCTCCCTTGTAGGTAACTAACTGCTTTTCTCTTGCTGCTTTTAAGATTCTCTCTTTGTCTTTAACCTTTGGCATTTTAATTATGATATGTCTTGCTGTGGGCCTCTTTGGGTTCCTCTTGTTTGGGACTCTCTGTGCTTCCTGGATTTGTAAGTCTATTTGTTTCCCCTGGTAGGGGACATTTTCTGTAATTATTTTTCCAATTTCTTGCTCTCTTTCTTCTCCTTCTGGCATCCCAATAATATGAATGTTGGGCCTCTTGAAGTTGTCCCAGAGGCTCCTTATACTATCTTCATATTTCTGGATTCTTTTTTCTTTTTGCTCTTCTGCTTGGGTGTTTTTTGTTTCCTCACGTTCCAAATTGCTGATTTGATTCTCAGTGTCCTCTACTGTTGATTCCCTGTAAATTATTCTTCATTTCAGTTCATGTAGCCTTCATTTCAAATTGGTATTTTATTATGTTATCAATTTTCTCAGTTATTTCCCTAATAGTCTGCTTAAACATCCTTATAAACAAAATTTTGAACTCTGTATTTGTTAGCTTGCTTGGATCTATTTCATTTAGTTCCTCTTCTAGAGATTTCTTCTGTTCTTTCCTTTGTGACATGTTTCTTTGCCTCCTCATTTTGGCTGCTTCCAGGTGTTTATTTCTATGTATTAGGTAGAGCTGCTTTATCTCCTGGAATTTGTAGAGTGGCTTTGTGTAGTAGGTGTCCTGTAGGGTCCAGTGGCTCAGCCTCCCCAATCACCTGAGCTGGGCCTTCTAGGGGCTCCCCTTTGTGGGCTGTGTGCACTGTCCTGTTGTAGCTGAGCCTTGGTTGCTGTTGGCGTCCCTGGGAGGAATTGACCCCCCGACCAGTCAGCTGTGAGAACCAGCTGCAACTACAGCCAAAGAGCTGCTATGCTGGAGACACCCCTATGGATCAGGATTTACTTCAGTGGGGCTTTGGTGTTCACCAAGTGCGCCCCTTGAGTGTGTCATTCATAGATGTGGTAGGGTTGCAATCCAGCATGGTCAAGTCTGACCACCAGGTGCACTGTCTCTGGAGCCTCCTGGGAGGTGCAAAGTCAGCCTGTGCCAGTGCCTTGCCTAGGGCCACCCAGCATGAGCTACACAGCAAACCGTAGTTGGCTGCTACTTGTGCTGGGCTTGGAGGTGTCCAGGAGAGGCCAAGCTATGAGCCAGTGCAGGCTGCCACTTGTGCCAGGCCTGGGGCCACTTATCAAGCCGTATGGGGCCTGCTGCTGCTTGTTTGAGCGATTTTAGGAAAGTCCTAAGCATGAGGCTTGAGAGGCCACTTGCACAGAAAAGCCCCTGGAAATGGCCTGGATGAGCTGCAGGTGGGGAGGGTCGGGGCCTCCGGAATCACGGGGCGGGGCCAAAGGTGTGAGTCAGGTGCTGGCGATTCAAATATGGCGACTGCCTGCGGGCTGTGTGCCGGGAGGACTCGCCAAAGGAGCAATGGCCTCCGCCAGCTCTTCTGCCTGGGAGGAGGCCGCCCTCCAGCTCTCGCCCGGATCTCAGGCAGGTTAGTTCCTCCCCGAGTGTCCTGGGTCCTTTCAGGCTGCTGCCTGGCGCTGGGCTCAGAGGGAGCGTCGGAGTGAGTCCGTGCGCGGGCCTTTTAAGAGGAACTGCGGGGGCTCCTGCAGCCTCCGCGACCCTCAGCCACAGTCCCCGCTGGTTTCACAGCCCGGAGTTGTGGGGACGTCTCTTCCCGGCCTGGAGCCCTGGGCTGGGGGCCTGCTGTGGGGCTGGGACCCCTCGCTCCTCCGGGAAACCTCTGCCGCCGAGATGTCCCTCCGGGGTTTACACCACGGCACTGGGTGTGGGCCGGTGTCTCTGCGATTCAGCCCCAATTTGTCCGAGTCTCCACCCCTCCTACCGGTCTCGGTGCTTCTTCAGTCCCCTCCTTGTAGGGCTTTTGTGCAGCCAGATTTCAGGAGGTTCTGGGTGATGGTGGTTCTGTATTTTAGTTGTAATTTTGATGTGGTTGTGGGAGGCGGTGGGTACACGGTTACCTACGCTGCCATCTTGATCCCCCCCATATTTAGATAGGACTGCACTCTGCTTGTGAGTTGGGCTCTATAGGAGACTGTCAATATATCTGTGATCATTTTATTATTTATTGCTTATCCCCCCCCAGTCCCCCAAAAGAGCATTTAATTGCCTCTAAAATATATAGAAGAAAAAAAATTCCTGCATACATGGTTTGGGGTGAGTAGGAGGAAACCCCACTTCCTCTGTCAACATTGAAACATTTCTGAAAGATGCTATTGTGCACTGACATCGAGGCTTTTTTTAAAAAACTGCTCATCTTTTTGAAAAGACAAAGGATTCAGTCAGTTACAGAAACAGGTGCCGGACCACCCTTGCCGTCTGCGTCAGAGCCCGGTGCTGCTGATAGGCTAGTATCTGCCCCGGTGCACTGACTGGCAGTGTCCGGGGGAAGCTGGGTCTCTGGGTGATCCTTTCACCAGCAACAGTAGGTGCTTTGTGTTTGGTGGCTGTACATTGGTGTATGTTTTCTCTTTGCCTTTTTATTGTGATGAGACTTTAGGTTCCTAGAGGTCACTTAGTTTAGTGATCACAGCAACTCAAGTTTAAAATGTTTCACTGGTAACGATTCTAACGAATTCTCTCACACAGAGAATGGCATGTTGTTCTTACTGACAGGTGAAAGCTAGCAGGAGCTGATGAGCAGGAATTGAACCTACCATCAGAATTAGGTTCCTTTCACAATTTGGCCATTTATTTTGGCATTATTATTTACTCTCACTTTTATAAAATTTTGCAACAACATTATGTTGGAAATAATAAATTTCTTCAAATAATGTTGCTTTCAAAGTGTGAAGCATTTTGAAATTCTTGAGTAAATATATAGTTTCCAGTTGAGAGTTTGAGATAGAGAGATGTGAGATGTACTTTTGCCCCTTCATTTTACAGAAGAAGAAGTTCAGACCCAGCGAGTGGTGCAGCATCACGCACCTTGTGTGTGAGGAAGCACCTTCCATTCAGGCCAGTGCCCTCACCGCCCACACCACCACCTCCTCACCTGTTAATGAGGTCATGTTAAGAAAGGTTTTCTAGAAATATGCAAACCAGTAGATGTCACAAATTAACATATCCCTAGGAAGTTATTTTATACTGTGAAATTTAAGAGAATTCAAAATATTTCTAAACCAGAGTGGGCTGTAATATTTTTAATTAAAGATTATTAGAGAAATCTAAAAAGAATCTGTAAGTTTTTGTTAAACGTAATTAAATTTTGGTCATAAAAATTACCCTGACTACACAAAATCCTGGGGGTTTTGGCACTGCCAGCCCCTCCCCTCTGAGGAGGGGGCTTCTTGTGTCAGTAAGACATAAAGAGGTGAAGGCCATTTGAGGCTTCTGCTGAAACGTTTTTCATAACCCAACACAATAAACGTCTCAGAGCACCTCTGCCATGCCCCTTCAATGATCCCAGTGATTCCTTTCACACGCTGGTTATTCCAAACATCATGTCGAACCCCGCTGTACAAGCCCATCTGAAAAGGCCACTCCCCTGCTTCCAGCATCATAATTCTCTTGTTACTCTCTGACCAAAAGTTAGAGGGAAATAGGTTAGTGTATCAGAGAGGGAAGAGTCCTGAAATGTGTTTTTCAAGCCTGATTCTCTATGGTCATGTTAGGTGTGTCGGGTAAGGCTGATAGGTCTTGGTGTCCCATTCCATGACCCCGGCCATCCTGCGTGTGTGCGTGATGGTGACCTTATGTGATGATGATCCAGCAGAATGAACTGCACATGCGGTATTAGTGCACTGCTTGCTATGGTCTCTATAACCAGCACTGTGCACAATGAAGGAGGAATCGTTCCCTTTATGTGGGCTCCGCGGGCCTTCTTTATGCTGGGGATCTCGCCTCTGAGACACCCCTTGCAGCCTTCCCTCCCTTGATGGGTCGTGAACTTAATGCTTTAATTTACCCCACCAGATTTCTCTGTTTACAGGTTAAACACGAGTTTCTGAAATATGTAAAAGTGACAGTGTTTGCTAACTACTTAAGAAGAAATTCTTTTAGATTGTATTAAGTTTTATTTGATAATATAAATACTTAAAACATTTTGGGTGAAAGTTATTTCATAAATTTTGAACAGTTTAAATAGAGTTATGTGTAGTGACCACACATCACTCCCTAGTCCCCTGCTTCTTTAATGTTGGTGAACATTTTTCTTTGCAGTTTTCTACATTTTATGTTGTGAGACCAGGCAAAATTGTCGAACCCATTACCTGTATATTTCACATCTGCTAGGCACCCATCCACAACTAAGAACATTTGGCAGACTGGGTGGCCGATGTCCCATGGGGGAGTAGTCCTCAGCTGATGCTTATAAATAATTAACAGATAGCAGGAAAAAAGACCTCTTGGAAAGCCATTTTATGAGCCTTATGAGCCAAGGGTTAATATTTTCAATAAGAAGCCAGTAAGTCAAATATAATCTTTTGCATTTAGACTCCACATTATTGCTTTGCATTAAAAAAAAGTCTAAAGACCAAACAGTATGATAGGAAGAACAAAACTTTATTTATTTATTTATTTATTTATTTATTTATTTATTTATTTATTTTTAAACATATCTTTATTGATTTCAGGGAGAGAAAGGGAGAGGGGGAGAGAGAGAGAGAGAAACATCAGTGATGAGAGAGTCATCGATCGGCTGCAGCCTGCAACGCGGGCATGTGCCCTGACCGGGAATCGAACCCCGATCTCCTGTAGCCTAGGTCAATGTTCAACCGCTGAGCCACGCCCGGCTGGGCAAAACATTATTTAGAAATATAATTTCTGTTTATACTTTTAGAAAGAAGATTAAGAATATTGGCAACAGGTGAAATCAGAATAGCTTGATTAAAGGAAGCAAACAATTGTAGTTTATTAAAAGAATATCTCCTAACTTTTGCTCTTTGAGGGCACACATGGAGACGTAGAACTGTGCATCACCTGGTACATGCTCATGCTGGGGGCGTTTGTGCAGAACTGACACTCCTCCCTCCATAAGAAAATTTAAAAATTTGAAAATTAAAAATGACATTTTGAAAATGAAAAAATGAAAACTTTGATAAAAGCAGAGGCTATGGGATTTATCATAGAAAGAAATGTTATATTATTCATGACTTTTAGCTCTTCTATTCCTAGCTCAGAAATCATTTAAATTTATCGAAAAAGTTTTAATTTAAAAGTTCTGCCTAGAAAATAAACTTGAGGGCTTTGGTATTATTTCAGAGTAGTACTGTGTTTGATCTCTTAATTTTAACATTTCATAAACATATGTTTACACAAGAGGCAGATCGGTGCTCTTTTAGTGAATTAATGCCAGAATATAGTTATTCCTTTACTTATTTAGTCTTTTTGAAACTTCACTGATTTCTAAACTAATTTACTCTGAAATTTTAACCAGGACATTACAAGAAATTTAAGGGATATGTTTTTCTTCCACTTTGTGGTCTGCCTTGTCAGGACCCAACCCTTCCTAACACGCCTGTGAGGGAGATTTCACAGTCCTCCCGATTTCTTTGTGTGAAACAGAAAGACCAAATTGCTTTGGAAAGAAAAGGGTCTGGATCTCTAGTGAAGATGGGGCATCCAGACACAGCCAGGGAACTTCAGAGATAGAATCCAAGTAGGGCCCCTGTCTTCTCCACCGCCAGGAAGTTGTAAAATCCCTGTCAAGGAGGAGCCTGCTAGAGTAATACCTCCCTGTGCTCCCTTCCCAGCTTGCTGTGCTGCTTGCACACGCATGCACATGTACAGACACACTCATACACACGCACATGTACACACACATACCCACGCCCATACACATGCACACACACTTAAACACGTGCACACATGCACAGACACACGTACGCACATATACTCACATATCTGCACATGTGTGCACACACGACTCCAGCTTCTCTTGCACAAGTTTACCCCATTCCTACAGCGTCTGCCTAGAATTTTAAAAAATTACTTTTTGTCCCAACCCAGCATTTTCCTCATTTTTTTCCAACAAAAAAATAACATAATTCTCTTAGATATGTGTAACTTTTTCCTTGAAGTGTTTCCTAATAATCTCTCAGAAAGCTTGTTGACTCAGTCGCTGCAGCCTCCCCCTCCCTGCCCTCCTGTGGTTTGCTTTGTGAGCATGTCTAGGATGCAGTTTAATCTTCAGGAAGTTTGCTTCCTACCCAGAGGTCCTCAGTAAAGTGAATTTCTAAAACGAAGCATCTTGTGAACAGTATGTCTGACAAGCCCTCATGTGGTTAAACTCTTTATGAATTTAATGTTGGATGCTTTTCCTTAAGAGGACATTCTTTGATTGCCACACTGCTGGCACTCAACTTATCTCCCTGAAATATACACAGTGCACCCTTTGAAAAAGCTCTGTGTGATAGCTGACAGCGCTTGGAACTTGGATGCACTCAGGCTGTTGAACGGAGTAACAGGAAGTACAGGATCGGAGACTCCCTGGCCCTCTACCTGTCCAAAGCAGGTACATGTTCATGTTGGTTCGTTTTATCACACATATGTGCATTCATTTGCCATGTTTAGTGTAGGGCTAATACCTCTCCACTAGAGTTTCTTGTTGCCTTTCCTGCAAAAACTGTGCTTAATGCATCAACCATAATCCCAGAATCCATTATTACTCTAAATTAGAGCAAGAACAATATGCTTGTTGGCACTCTGAATGAACACCGCTGCGATTTGTTCCCAGTCTTTCATGGTTGTCTGGCAGTGAGAGAAAAATTTTAATCTATTCACTTTTATCAAATCTTGCTGTCTTTTCACATGGTATGTTAGCAGCTTATGCACTGTTTTATTAAATTACACAATTACACTAACAAACACAAATAGCAAAGGTAGTTTTGGAAAAACACAAATCAGCTAGTTGTGAATGTTCCATGTGCTGGGGGTGTCAGTCAGTAAGTTTTAGGGGTGGATGGGTCATTTAATCGAGCAGGTCAGCTTCAATGAGGTCAGTTTCTACTCTACCCGACATGTGGAATCCACATTTTACAATCTTCCTAGGACCTCAGTTTCCTTGTGAATCCCCATCCTAGCCTCCAGCTGAGCAAGACGTGGTTCTGTTCTTTTGGCAAGTTAGTCTCCAAAAAGAGAAGAAACAACCTTGGATGCTGTGTTATGCACTAATAGTTTGTCTTTTTCTAACAATGTGCCAGAAAGAGGGAATTGGGAGAATTGTATGAAAATAGCATATTTTCTCAGGCACGACATTGCATAACATCAGAAAGCTGATACTTCATTCTCATGGTGAAGCATTTGGGTGTTTTCCACCAGTGCTGCTCTGGTTCCAGGGAATGAGTAACAACATTGATTGTGTCCACATGGCGCCTCCCTGCAGAGATCCATGGTCCCTCAGCCCTGCGAGGCTCTGCAGGAGTCCGTGAAGACGTCGTAAAGTTAGCCACGTCGTTGTGAGTGGCAGTGCCAAAGTGTATTGCATCTGTGCCTGTGGCAACATCTTTTCTCTGCTTTTCCTTTTTTTTTAAGTAGCTTCACCTCTGCTGCAGCTGGATCATTGTAACTGACTTAATAGGAAGCTAAGGGTTTTGTTCCATTTCATCAAATGACATCTCTACTTTTCCAGGATTTAATTTCCTCTGTAAGTTCTTTAATAAATAAGTAAAAATAGTGAGGGGGAATAGATCAAGAAGGCTAAATAATATTTTTATGCTGTTAAAATAGAGACAAGCTGTATCTGATTAACCCTTATTGGGATCCCTCTTGACTCAATACCTTGAGTACTGTTTCACAGGTTTTTAACATAACTAGTAATTAGGTTTAGGTTTAGCTATGAGTGACAGAAAATCCAAAATGATAGTAGCTTAGACAAATTAGAATTTTATTTCTCTCTCATGTGTCGGTTCCAGAGATCGTGTGGTACCTCCTTGGTCATCAGGATGCCTGGCTCTTCTGTCTTGTTGCACCATCACCCTCAGATTGGAGGTTCTTCCTCATGGTCCAAGAGGGCTGCCTGGCTCTGGCAGTCATGTCTGCATTCCAGCTGTGGGGGTGGGGGTGGGGGTGCTGCCACCCATCATCACCACCGTTCCTCCCTGCAGCCCATTGGCCAGAACTTGAGTGTGTGGTCTCAAAGGAGGCTGGGAATGTGGTCTGTGTTCTGGGAGGCTTTGTGCCCATGCCCAACTAAACCTGGAAAGGATGGCAGATTTGGGCGCACGTGGCAGTTTCTGTCACAGTTAGCATTGTTTCCCCCAACAGAATGAAAACCTAGACTTGTATTCTTTAACAAAAAATAGCCTCTGTAGCGCAGTGCTGGGTACAGGCAGGTCTGTGTGTAGTCAGTTCTTTAATGAATGGGATGAGATCAGTAACGAAGCTCCTGTGTTTCTGCACATGTAGCTGATGGACTCAGTGACGTGCTGAGGGGAGAATGAAGGTTCACAGTTGTGGCAGGAATGTTAAATTCAAAGAAGTAACACTGGACATTTAGTGAAGCCACTGTGCTGTCCCAGGTGTGTGTGCACGTGTACTGGTGTGTGCAAACTGTTTCTGATGTAAGAAAAGCTCTGCTAAGGTTTATAGTATACCAGCTCGAGTCCCTGCAGTTGCAGTCTTTAGGCCTCTTGGTAAACAAGCACTTTAAAATACAGCCCCCCCTCCCCAGTTTGCAAACCTTTAATAATTAGAGGTACAGCAGGTTAAGTGTGATAACTTTTATACGTTCAATATCTGATACTTCTTTTTCATAAATAATAATGTCTGGTTTTGGCTTTCTGATGCAAACGTAACTAACTTGTTTGAAATTCAATGAGGAGGGAAAGTAGGAGATACTATGTTCAGAAAATGAAGTTTTAAAACAAGGTTTAGGATGGCATCCAGATTGCAGCAGGAAGTTCAGACTTTGGTCTGAGCCTGACCTTAACCCGTGACCAGTGGCATCTAAATGTGTTTATTTTTACAGTAGCCTTAATTTGGGGCTTGTAAGTTTGTTGGTTTGTTTTTCTCATTCAGTTTTGGGGAACTTGAAGCAGTATTTTAATTATAGTATTTCTAAGTTTCGTGGCATGAAGATCAGCAAATTTTGGGTTTTTTTTTGGCTATAATATGTTATCTTACTCTCAGAAATTTGTGATCTTTGTGTCTAACGATGCTTTTAAAAAACTCTCTTTCTGCAGTGCTGGGATTCTCAGACCAGCTTCACTCGTCTCCCCCCTCCCCCGCCTTTTTTTAAAAAAACATGTTCTCTGAGAAATGTTGCCTCATATTAGACAAAGCATGCAGTTACTGGAAATGTTTTCTATCAGTTCTGTTCACATGCATTAATTTCAGTCCACAGATTTTTTTTCTTAGCTTTGCTAACAATTACATTTCACAGTCACATTGACTTTGAACTAAGTTGTTCCCGTTCATTTACTCGGCACGGTGACCTGCCTGTACCCAGCCTGTGCTGCAGAGGCTGTTGGCACTGAGTTTTATCACCCTCAGCTCTGCTTTTTCATGAGTCCTTCCTTATAGCGGGAGTGATGAGTGAATGATGGACGAAGGAACAGGAAAGCAAGTGTTCAGCTCGAGTCTCTGCCTTATCTCGGCAGCCTGCTCCCTCCAGTGGAAGCTCTAACGCACACTTTTTTTTTTTTTTTTTAATATCTTTATTGATTTCAGAGAGAGGAAGGGGGGGGGCAACATCAGTGAGGAGAGAGTTGTCATTGATCGGCTGCCTCCCGCATGCCCTCAGCTGGGGATGAGCCTGCGACCTGGGCATGAGCTCTGACTAGGGAATCGAACTGCGATCTCCTGGATCCTAGGTCGATGCTCAACCACTGAGCCACGCGTGGCCGGGCTCTAACGCACACTTCTGCCTTTTTCTTTTTTCTGTAACAATTTCTGTTTCTATTAGGAAAAGGGAGTTATTGAAAATAGTAGTTGATACCCAAGTCATAAGTCATAGTCCACCTTGGAACACCTATGAGGTGCACACCTTTTCCAGAGCATGCACCCCCCTTTAAAGCTGCACTCCTCTTGTCTGGTTCCTACTTTTTGTACTTGTGTGGGTAGAGCCAGGAACTGCAGGTGTTCAGTTAACTTAGAGATGGTGAGAAGTTGGCAGGATTACATTTAACTGTGCTCGACACACATCTGTACTTTTCACATTCTTCCACTAAACTGTGCTTTTTAAGAGCAAGGGCCCCCACACCTCCTCTAGTGCACATGGACCTGTTGCTAACCTGTTGGAAACGTGCACTCCTGCGGCCGCTTCAGAGGCACAGAGGAGGCGAAGTGGCATGGCCAGACCCCTGCCCTGCTCTCTTGTGTGTAGTAATAATTTGGGATCAGAAGTTTATTTGGGAGAATGTTTCTCTTCTTTAAAAAAAAGTTTAAAAATGACTCTATTGGATAGATAACTCTAGGCCAAGTTTAAGTAAAAACTATCATATTTTATGATCCTGCTGAACATTGGTGTCTTAGACACCCTAAATTTGGCCTGTTACAGAACTAAGCCAATTGTTACATATAACAGATTGTTCTTTGTTAATCTCAGGATCACCTGCTGTTACCAGCGACCACCCATAACAAGACCACGAGACCAAAGATGTCCATTGTGTTGCCAGCAGTAAACATCAATGGTAAGGGCAAGTTTTGGTTTATCAACGAGATTGGTTTGTTTAACTACGTGCTTTGTTTAACCACGATTCTCTGGATTAACTAAAAGAAATTTAAAACGTTTGGTTGATCAGGTATATATCCATGCATTAATTTCAAAACATTTCCTACTACTTTCACAAAATATTATTAAAAATTTTTTATATTGTTTAAAAATGAAAAGATTTATAGTTACTTTTTAAATTACTGTATTTTAAAAGAAAAATTTATTCTATTTGTCAAATTGGAAAAGTCAGCATCTTGACTGCCCTGACCTTGTTGCCGCAACCTTTCTGGTTTGCAGGCTGAGAGGCCTATACCAGAGGCTTGTCAGTTGGCTCTGGAACTCAGAGCAGTGTCCTCTGTTACATAAGTGGTGATAGGACTCCCAGACCACACCTCAGAAGCCTTGTTATAGTTAAGCCATAATACTGATGAATTTGATATTGATAATGTTATATATTGCATTTTGTTCTCTAGGGCTGGATATTAAATAAAACATGTAGAATGTAACACTTAAGACTGTCCAGAGATGTTAGGGGAGAGAGTACTTGCTTCTTATACTTGAGAAGGAGAAGTATGGCACAGAGCTCTACTGAGGGAGGTCCTGTAGGACCATACAGAGTCCGGGGGGAGTTCAGTGAAGGAGCAGTTACTTCAAACTGGGCTCTTCATGGAAAAGAGAAGTGTCTTCCTCCCAATGCCAGTGCATGTTGTGAACGAGGAGAGGGCATTGCTGACTGACTGCTTCTCTGACACCTCATGCTGGGCTCTAACGACAGCCGGACTGGCCCTGCCGCAGGCCTGGGTGCCGGTGTAGCAGGGCCACCAGTTACCTCTCTGTCTAGTCTCAGTAGGGTGAGAAGGAGAGCCCTTGAACCAGCCTGCAGCTGACCCAGCCCACATTCTTCTTGGTGCTCCCAACTAACCATCAAATACAGCTATAAAACTAGATAATGTCCAGTAAACTTCAGTCTTAGCGAACACGTATTAGACATGCACGAAGGCTGTCCATGTTCAGTGAGCTGTAAACGACTCAACAACAACAACACGGAACGTGGAGGAGCTCAGCTTCCTTCAGCACAGACGCAGCCCCGAGCCCTGTCCTCTGGTTCCAAGACAGTGTGTCCAGAGCGCAGTGTTTCTCGCTCCGAGAGCATGTTCAGGAAACACCCACCAGTCTCTCCCCATAGGTGCCTGGGCTTCTCTGTTGGGGCCAGAGTAGGTTTAACTTCTGGCAGCTTATGCTCAGAAAGGCTGCTGTCTTCATTTTCAGCGAGGCAGAGCCCATGTGGCTCTGCTGTGCTGCTCCTCGGTCCTCATCTAGAAGAGGGCCCGGTTATCGCAATTTGCTCTCCACTTCCGTTAAGCCAAAAACAGTAAGATGCTGTTGGACTCTGTTTATCTTGGCCAGGGGACTAAATTTTGAAAATGAACCTTTCATGGATTTGAAAAATGCAATCTCTTGTGAATCATTTTCTTTTTAATCTGATTTGGATTCCTTTGTAAATAGATTTCTTTTTGTTTTTTAGAATATAGTAAACTATTAGGAAAGTTAAGATTCAAATTCAGGAATGTCCATCCTCAGGCCCTTTCCCAACACCCCCCACCTTGCTCTGACTGAGGCTGCTTCTCACTTAGAGCCTGACTCCTCCCCTCCCCCGCCCCGAGGCTCCCTGGGCCCTCAGGGGGTGGGGAGAGGACAGCGTCCCTGCCCCACTGCAGCCTCAGGTTGTCTCCCCTCCCTCTCCTACAGCCTCCCTCACGTCCTTCAAGTGTGTGACTTACTGCTGCACCTTCCTGGTTGCTGTGTTCTGCCCCCACCCCGACCCAACCCGACTCCATACAGCTTTGACAGCTCTGTGCCATCAGCATCCTTGTGGAGGACGAGACTTTGACTCTGCACCAGCTCAGCCTCGGTCCACACAGTCACCCACAGTAACTCAGGCCTCTGAAATCTCCTCAGGCACCCACTTTGTTCCTTCTCTCTCACTGTCACCACTTGCCACTCCTGACCTCGAGACCCCCGTCCTCTGACACTGCCACCTTTTCTGTCCATCACACCCTCAGTGGCCATGTGCACCTCTTTACCTTGCTATATTTCATGTCCCTCCTACAACCCCCCCACTACCCACAACTCCTTTTGTCTTAGGTCCCACTTATCTATAAAAATATCACAGGAGCCGTCCTCTTTCTGCAGCTGGAAATTGCTGGAAATAGTGTTGTTAGGACTTGTAGTCACTTTTGGTTCATGACCATTAATTCCAAGCAGCATTCAGTCCTACCCTTAAACCCCTTCCTTCTCTCCTCACCGCCCCCCCCGTGACCTCATTTGCACCCACAGCCTTCCTTCCAGGGCAAGGGAAGTCTCTGCCCCGGGTTTCTCAGTCTTGGCTTGGGCTGCTTGTTAGGGTGTATCCCTGGTCTTGGAGTTGCTGTGAGAGCTAAATGAGGGAAGGTGCTTTCGGCAGTGCCAGCTGTTCCAGGTTAGAGGCTGTGGCACCTTAGTCACTGTTGTCATTGCCGCCATGATCACTGTCCTCTGATGAGGCTCCTTCCTGTGGACCCAGCATCGCAGCCCCTCTCAGGTTCAAAGTCTCTGCTCCTGCCGTCTGTCCTCAGAGTGGTTCCTTCTCTGCCGGACCACCTGTGAGCACGGCCTTGCTGTTACCTGCTGTGGGGACTCTGACTCCTCTGCACTTCCCAGTGGAACCTTGGAGGAGCCACTGGCTGCATCACCCCCATTTGCTCCCCTTCTGCTGTCCCGCCCACTCCTCTCTGGCGCTTACCCCTCATTCTGCGAAATGTTCTTCCAAAAGGGCCATGTCTCTGTCCCCTTTACCTGACCTCTCAACAGGTTGACATGGTCCACTATTTGGTCCTGCAGTTTTTATTTTTAAGGATTTCAAATCAACTGAACCATTGAAAGACAAGTACAGCAAGTGCCTGCATTTCACCGTTAGCATTTTCTAAATCTTTATCTGTTTATCTGTCTACACTCACGTATTTCTTGAACCACTTGAGAGTAAGTTGCAGACATTCTGACGCTTGACCTTCTAAATGTGAGAATGTGCGTCTCCTAACAATGAGATATTCTCTCGCATGCTCACAGTTACATGGCCACACTTTAAAAAGCTTAACACCATGATACAGCACAGTTTACTATGTCGTCCATATTCCAGTTTTCATGTCTGTCCCAAACACTCTCCATGGGTTTTGGGGAGGTCTTCAGAATCCAATTAGGTCCTGTGTTGCCTTCACTTGTCATGCCCCTCAGTGCCCCTGCACCTATTCAGCCCTGCCCTTGTCCTTCCTGACAAATATGTGCTTCAGAAATCACTCATCGTGGTATAACGCACATGCAACAAAAGTCACCAGTTTTGAGCGTACAAGTTTGGTGAGTTTTGACAAACGTAAGCATTGTGAAGCCACCACTCGCATCGTGATGCGAATGTTTCATTGCTGCAGAGAAGTCCTTGCACCCTGCAGGTGTGTCTGACGTCCTCTCTCTCAGACGCGTGGTTTGTGGGCTCTGTGACACCACGCTGGTTGGCTTTCTCCTGCGTCCGCTCAGCCGACTGCTCTTTGAGCACAGGGCTCCAGGAGGGCTCTGTCTGCATATGGGAACCGGAGCAGTGCCGTGGGAAGCACTGTGGACGACCCCTTTCATCTGTTAGTTCTGTATCTTCATAGATGAGACATTGAAGTTCAAGTAACTGGAACCTTTTCCACAGACATTGAAGCTCAAGTAACTGGCACCATTTCCACAAGCATTGGTTAGCAGAGAGGCAGGATTAAATGCATGGTGTGTAATAGGTTCCCATCATTATGTTGTTATTTCTGTATTAAAGGCACATGTGCAGATATCGCAGGTATTTGAGGTATATGTTAAACGGCTGTGTCCCTGTGTTATAGGCTGTGCCAGTACAGTGTAACTGTGTGGCACCATGCAGCGGCAGTGCAGCGCAGCACAGCACGAAGGGCATAACACAGCCACACGGCGTAACACAGCAACAGTGTATCACAGAGTAACAGTAACAGTAACAGCTAACACAGCAACAGTGTATCACAGAGTAACAGTAACAGCTAACACAGCAACAGTGTATCACAGAGTAACAGTAACAGCTAACACAGCAATAGTGTATCACAGAGTAACAGTAACAGCTAACACAGCAACAGCATATCACAGAGTAACAGTAACAGTAACAGCTAACACAGCAACAGTGTATCACAGAGTAACAGTAACAGCTAACACAGCAATAGTGTATCACAGAGTAACAGTAACAGCTAACACAGCAACAGCATATCACAGAGTAACAGTAACAGTAACAGCTAACACAGCAACAGTGTATCACAGAGTAACAGTAATAGTAACAGCTAACACAGCAACAGTGTATCACAGAGTAACAGTAACAGTAACAGCTAACACAGCAACAGTGTATCACAGAGTAATAGTAACAGTAACAGCTAACACAGCAACAGTGTATCACAGAGTAATAGTAACAGCTAACACAGCAACAGTGTATCACAGAGTAACAGTTGCAGTAACAGCTAACACAGCAACAGTGTATCACAGAGTAACAGTAACAGCTAACACAGCAACAGTGTATCACAGAGTAACAGTAACAGCTAACACAGCAACAGTGTATCACAGAGTAACAGTAACAGTAACAGCTAACACAGCAACAGTGTATCACAGAGTAACAGTAACAGCGAACACAGCAACAGTGTATCACAGAGTAACAGTAACAGCTAACACAGCCACAGCATAGCGCAGGGTTTGAATCTGATGGCACGTTTCTGGAGGGGCAGGATCAGTAAGGTACATGTCACTTGGTTATTACTTTGTGGTCACTTGAAGATTTTACTATTTTAATTCTCTATATGATTAAAAACAGTTGGCAAGCACAGTTCTGTCTAATCCTTTCAAGTGTGAAGTAATTGAAATACGTGCCAGGCTGCCTCTCACCGTGTTGCGGAGATTTGAAATTCACAGTAAAGAGCGAATTGAAATTATTAATGTCCTTTTCAACAGTGGCTCTGAAAGGAAAACACATGTAAAAAATTGACCTACAGAACCCTCCAAGATTCAGAGACAGATTTCTTTGGCTTATCAGGCATAGGAATTTGACATTTTATGTTATAAATTATATAATGTAAGTTATATAGTTTATAACCTGAAGAGTAAAAGTTATAGGCACAGAAGAGTTTGGGTAACATTTACTGAAAGAGCAGACTATTGTGAGTTCATCTCTAATATCAGAGTTTTTCATCCTCAGCAAATGAGGACTTGAGAAAGTTGAATACAATATAATTTCTGCTGTCTCTGAGTTAAAAGTTCCCTGTGACTTGGAAAGAAAAATGAGTTGTGGGTTTGCTCCCCTCAGACATGGGGGAGCCTGAGGACATGAAATCAAGTTTTATTGAGCAGTTGGTATGTGTAGGACCTGGAAAGGGCATTTGGGAAGAGGGATTTGATCTTCCAGTTTTAGCAAAGTAAATTGGATTCCCAGGGCAGTGTCTGGTCTTCAGCTGTAATGTAAGACCTGTGGTTTTGAGCTGTGTGGACCTCTGCATTAGAGGTGGCTAAAGAGTAGAGCATGGTTGTGAAATTAATGCCATTGAGAAAATATCAGTCACACCTCTTTGTTTTCCAATTACTGTTCTTCATTCTCCGTTCTCTTTATTATTTAATTTCTTTTGTGTCATAAGAGGGTTGGGAGCAGGTTAGTGAGCTGCAAGGAAGTCTTGTTTGTCTGAGGGAATCTTCACACCAAAGATCATTGAAGTAAAATAAAATGCTGGTTACACTTTAAGACTTTAAAAAAAGTAATGGGGACAGTTGGCAGAACAGTGATGATGAACTAAAAGTGCTATTTTTAAAAAAGGATCTGGAAGTTTTTGCTCTAAAGTCACCATTTCCTACTTTTAAATTATTTCCACTTATGTTGTGGTTATAAGCCGCTCATTTCCTTTCAATCTTGATAAATAATTCAGCAAAATAGAACACAGAGGAGATTTTTAGATGGTAGCTGCTTTGTAGAGATCTTTCATCAGGGAGGGAATCGCTGGCAGCAGATGTGTCCGTAATTTGACCATCGCTTAGTAGTCGTGGTCGAGTGGTTCTCCCCGCATGTGTTGCATCTGCAGCCAGTGTGGCCCCTGAGGGATCAAACAAGAAATACAGCTATTCCATCCTGTTGTTACTAAGGGCCCAAGTAGGAGAACAAATGACTTCAAGGTTACACAGTAATTATATTTAATCTCCAAGTCATTTCCATGTAAAGAAAATCGAGAAGAACTCACTGGCAATTAAACACTTGTTTAGTTACAGAGGATATGATGAGGGCAGGAAGCAAACCGCCCAGTAATGATCAGAGAATGGTGACACCACTGCCTCCATCCACGGTCAATCTCACACAGGCGTCCTCCTGAGGAAAACGCTGGAAATGGCATTGTTAGGGACGGTTCTGCTCAGGCAGCCGGTAGCCGAAGAGCCTTGTGCCTGGAAGTCGTGCCTTTGCTCTTACAAATCCGTTTCTCCTAGAGGCCCGCGGGCCGGCTGTGTTTATAGTGTTCTGTTTTCACTGCAGCTCTTTCCGTTTCAGTGTTGTGCAGTGGAATCTAGACCGTTGAGTGAGTGGAGTCTTCTCTAAACCTCATTTTAATTTTTTAATGCAGAACGGAATACTGGTCTGAGTTTTGACTCACTGCCCAAAGCAGTAGTAAAATTTCCATGGTGGCCATTTCTACTGAGAAAAGGAGAGTCCCACTAGTCATCTGAGAAAAAGAAGTTTTCCTCTCAGAAAGACACACAGATCTGTTACCTATGTATAGATCACAACTGCGGCTGCAGTGATGAGTTAATGCTTACTGACCACGGTGCGCAGCACCTTCGTAAACACCTTGGTTTTTATTTTGAGCCCCTGGGTGGTGGTGGCAGTTTTCTGGGAGAAGACAGTCACTACGGGAGGCAGACTATGACTCTGGTTGTCTTTAGAATTTGTGTAAAATTTGGCTTAGTTCTTGGATCCTTTTGGCTCACAGCCCCATTGATGCTGAGTTACCAGCTGGGCCTGGACCCAGGGTGATAGTTTAGTTCTAACCCAGAAACTGTGCTGATTGACGGCTTAAAAGAGAGATCAGTTAGTTCCTGGGTAGTTACAAATCCCGATGCTTGTGATGTAGGACCAAAAATTAGAAGAACGTGAGAGATGATAGACTCTTGGTGATAATACCAGTCAGTACCGTGGGAGATGAAACTCAGCTGTAAAGGAAACTTAAGAGTGTCGGATGAGGAGAGGATGAGATGGTTGCATAGGGGTTGCATCCAGCTACAAGTACCGGGAGCCCTAGCGACTTACTGGCTTAAGTAAACTGGATTTATTTTCCCTGTATGTTGAGACGTCCACAACAATAAACCAGTCCTGTTGCTGCTGTTGGTCCAGCGTCCTAAGGATGCAAGAACTAAGGCTGCTCACCTCTCTCGGCCTCTCCCAGATGATCTTAGCATGGCTGCTGCAGCTCAGCCATCTTTCTGTATTTTAGAAGAAAAGGGGAGGAGGGCATGGCATCTATCAGGAAAGCAACATTTTTCAGAAGTTTCTAGCAGACTTCTGCTTATGTGTCACTGGACATAAACTGTGCTTATGCCTAGCTTCAAGGGAGTCCCAGGAATCTAATGTTTTATTTAACTGGAAACATTGCAATGTGAGAAAAGCAAGGAGTCCTCTTAGGATGGAAATAATGGCACCAGGCAGGCGCTGAGCAGCCGCTGCTCACCACGCACCATGAGCCCTAAGCTGGGACCCAGTGCGGTGTCTGGACAGAGTCCACAGAGAGGACCCTTGCTGGAGAGAGACAAGACCAGGCGTGCAGGCTGCAGCTGGGTGGCTTAGGTCATTAATGAGCTAAGGAAGTGACTTTACCCTATTAAACAAAATTATGACAAAATTACGCCGTGGAAGCTCTGTTAACAGACTGTTACTCTGGCTGAGGTCTGCAAATAGAAAGAAGCTGGGAGGGAAGATGAGCCTGGAGGAAGACCAGAGCATGGCAGCTGCAGAGATGAGCTGAGAGACGTGGCAGCCGCCGGGGTGAGGTCATTGCGGGCCTGGAGTGGGGAGGGAGGGACAAAGTCCAAGGAAGTTTCAGAGGGAAAATCTGTGGTGCTTGGCAGCTGGGGACGTGCAGACCCTGTCCTGGCTGCTCCTGGCTGCCCCCGGCTGCCCCGCGTTCTCTGACTTCCTCTTGTTGCTTGAAGTCACTGGTGTCCTTTTTAAACGCCTCCCAAACGTGAGGTTATCCCCACTTAGCGTAGCCGCTTCTGAACCTTCTTCCACAAAGCAAATCTGAAAACCGTTTGTAACACGACACGGGGAGCGCCAGGCGGTGGTGGACCTGCTGGTGCGCGCGGGCTGTTCTCACCGCGGGCGTGAGAAGGGTTACTGCCTCGGGACTCACTGCAGTGACACAGGTAACGTTCTCCACAGGTAGTTTGTCTTTTTGTGTTTGACTTACTGAAACGCCACTTAACCTGTAGGAACTTCCACAGTTCCTCAGCAGTTGAGACGGGCCTGTGCTGCATCCCCCAGGATCCGAGTGCTTCTGATTGCCAGGCCCTCTGCACCCCCCGGCCCTGAGTCCTGTTGGCTTCCAGTGAGGTCACTTCCTTTTCCTCCCTGTGGCAAGAATCTGTTTCTACTCACACAGATGGCTTAGCTTTCAGCCAATAAAAACTAGAGCTCAGACCTGGCTGGTTTGACTCAGTGGTTAGAGCATCAGCCCATGGACTGAGGGGTCTGGGGTTCGATTCCAACCAAGGGTACGCACCCTGATCAGTTACAGGCTTGATCACGGGCCCTGGTTGGGGCACATGTGCCAGGCAACCAGTCGACGTCTCTCTCACATCGATGTCCCCTCCTTTCTCTCTCTCTGAAGAGCAGTGGGAAAAATGTCCTCAGGTGAGGATTTAAAAACACCTCAAGAACAAAAGCCCTGGAGCTAAGTATCGGTTTAGGCCAGTAGAGCTGATTGGAGCCGCCTCCTGTGAACTGTCCAGAACCTGACTGTTTCTCTGTTTTACATGCATTAAGTTCCTCAGATGGATTATCTTTGTCCTGGAAAATTGGGAACGTGGTAGTGAGTATGTCAGAGACTGAGCCATTTCACAGTCTTGGGTGTCTGTCTCCACAGGCCTGCTGGGCCAGCCCAGGGTCAGACCTTCTGTGTCTTTGTGGGGACAGCAGGGGTGGGGGTGACAGTGGCGGGGACAGCGGGGCTGTGGCTCTGGGCGTCGTGCAGCGTTCTGTGGCGTAATTCCATCTTTACTCACAACTGACGGGGCTGAGAAGTTAAGAGAACCACAGCCGCACTTTCTGAACAGTCCTCTGCAGTCAGTTTCCTGCAGCCTGAGTGCTGGCCCCTGGTCTTCAGTCCCGTCCTGACCAAGTGCAGACAGAGGACTGAGCACCAGGTGACAGCTGCTATGCTTACCTTCCAGGAATCTATGAATATTTCATGCTAATCGCATAACTTGGGACAATCGCCAACAAAAGGTATAGTATTTATATTTGGAATAAGGTCGAGTGGCCACAGGCCAGCTTGGAGTTTCTATGATAAACCAGAAACTTTCCCCCACCATCTGAAAATAGGAAGAAACCAGTTCTGAGCTGCTAAGCTCCGGCATTCTTGGCGTCTTAAGTTTACCTAATTAAAGCTCTTTTACATAAATTCATTCCGTCCACATTCAGCAGACGTTGACTTCAGAGTTTGCCTGCTTTTCCATGTATTTAATCATACAGAAGTCTTGTTTATATTTTTTAGTCAGTAAATCTTAGTTTTTTCTCTAAACTAGCCTGTCCCAGACCCACAGGTCAATTCTACGTTAAAAATAAAACATATCATTTAATCGTAAAAATGTCCTCTCACTAATGAATTTACTGTCCGTGTTTCTGTAACGGAGGCCACGTGCTCTCGCAGGCGGACAGGCTCACTGTCAGCTCAGAGCGCGCGAAGGTTGTGCACAGGCTGACAAGTCATGTCTCTACTTAAACTCTGTGTTTTGGAAAAAAGATAAATCACGAGCTTGGTTTCTGATGACAGTAAACGTCCATGGACCCAGAGAGCTGCATCCCCACGGCCCGCACAGCTGTGTGTTGTTTTAAACAATAGTGTTTTCCCACACAGTGCGGGTTAGGCCTCGGCTGCAGCAGGGGAAATGCTCGTTGAATTCGTCATTGTTGTTCTTGGCTCCTGTTTTTATGAGAGCCTTTTAGCGTCCTGTTTCAATAATCTATTTCTCAAGTAGATTTTAAGCCATAACGTACCTTATTTAACATTTGCAGATTAAATTACATTTATGACAATGAATTCAAATGTTAGGTTTCAAAAATAGTTTTATCTCAATATGGAATGTGAGCCTCTGCATCTGTTGTGGAGAATTTTGGAGACATTCTGTATCCACTGGTCAGCGATTCGCATTTCAATTCAGTGATGGAAAAGGCAGCAAATTATGCATTTGAAATAAATAACATGAATCAGCTGAATAAATGCAAGGTTTCCACGGCAGCTGTACCTTCTGTGTTCCCAGCAGTTGTCGGGGTCCCGCGTTCTCCGTGTCCCAGCAGCACTGACTGCTGTCTGTCCTGACCACAGCCGTCCTAGGGGAGGAGGTGCTGCGTCCAAGCTGGGCCTGGTTTGCATTTTACCTTTGGCTCAGGATGCTGGGCATCTGTCTGTTCACGGTGACTGGCCGTTTGTCTGTCTTCTTTGGAGAATTGTCTCAGCTCATTTGCCCATTTGAAAATATGATTATCTTTTATGATTGGGTGGAAGGAATTCTTCACATACTGTGGATGCTAGTTCCTTATCAGGCATGTGATTTGCAAATGGTTTGGGCACTGGGCGGTGGTTCAGCCGTCTCTCGTCCCTGAAGCTCCGCAGTGGCTCCCCATTGCCACTGGGATCAATTCCAGACTCTGGCCCGCCCCTCCCTCCTCTCCCCCTGTGTCCCCACTTTCAGCGGCACCTGGTGGAGCCCTGCCTCCTGTCTCCTGCCTTCATGCCTGAGTCATGCTTCCACTCCCAAGAGGCCTGCCTCAGGCCAGGCCGAGGACCCTGGAGTGCAGCTCAGCCGTCACCTCCTTCCGAGAGCCTTCCTTGCCACCTGCCACCCCCCCATGCTGGGGAAGGCACCCTTCTCTGTGTTCCCGTCGCACTGCACGCTCACTCAGACTTGAATGTCACCGAGGGAGTGCTGTACCTGTCTTCTAGCACCCAGCACACCACTGCTGGGTAAATACTTGTGTAATTGGATCAGGCTGATCACGGGCGCAGACTCCCACTGGGAGGGAGGACATGGGCCCTGCTTCTGCATCTGAGCAAAGCCCTGCTTCTTGCGCTCTGGCTGACAGCTGCTGTGATGCATGGTGCATGGGTATTTTAGTCCCCACATAAAAAATAGGGTTAAATTGAGCCTGTCTGTGTTCTGCGAAGATTACGCAGTGCCTGCACTTCCCGGGGTGGGACGTGGGAGCCCAGCTGCAGGTCGGGGGTGTCCCTGTTGGGTGGCATTTGGCTAGATGAGCTAATGGTGTAAGTAACAGGTCACAGCTGGCCCCAGGAAGGGTTGGGTGGTAAAGCCTTCTTGTTTTAAAGTCTTGCTTCTAAAACCCCCAGGAAAAGCAGCTTTTAAGAATGTTTATGGGCCTGTCTTCTAAGGCGAAAACCAACCCAGTTTTCCGCCATCATCCGGGTCCCAGAGATGTTGATGGTGACCATGGGTGGACATAGTGTGGTGGCTCCCGGTGGTGGGGAGGGCAGGGTTCTCACTGAGGAGACACCGTCATGAGACGCTGGTGGGGAGAACCTGCCTCAGGAATGAGGAACGGCCGTGCCTCCCGGTGCTGGCTCAGGCTTGCGGGGGCCTCCGTGTCCCCGTGCCTGTGTTCTTGCACTGCCACCTGTCTTCTTTCTTTTCACACTGAGTCACGGGACTCAGGACGCTCTGGATGATGTGTTCAAGCCAAACACATCCTCACTCTTTCTAGCACTTTTCTGGATCCGTCACTGTCTCCCTTGTGGGTCTGGTGATACTGTTAACAGTGTGGTGGGAGCATCTCCCATACACCACAGGATGGTGGCTGTCGCTGTGACCCCTCCACAGGGCAGGAGGCCACAGTGGGTCCACTGGACCCCGGGGGCTTGTCCTGTGTTCTGCTGCTTGGACACTCAGCCCAGAGCGCCCCACATACCTGCACGGCTGGCTGCCTCAGTCCCACCTTTTCACCAGAGATCACCTTCCTGCTCCAGCCTGCCCAGACCTCTTTCTGAGCTCCAGTCCAGCCCCACCTTCTGGTCTGCCTCTGGCTTGAGCTTTGTCCTTTGTCTGTGGCACCTCCCAGCTGGTCTCCTGCAGCTGCGTTTGCTCTGCCCACTGGGATGGAAACACTGATGTCCTGTTCATGCCAGCTCCAGTCAAGAACAGCGGGCATGGCACATAGTAGGCACTTTGAGACTTAGGGGAAGTTATAGGCGATGAAGGTGACGGTGAGGAGACAGTGAGGTGAAGCGTCAGATCTGGGGCTGCACTGTCTTCTCACGCCCAGTCTCAGGCCAACTCTTGCTGAGCTCTGTTCCCAGTGGCACCCAGGACACTCCCAGCACCTTGGAGGTCACACCCAGCCGGGCCGTTGCCACACAGCCAAGGCCTCGTTCACGCAGCTGCTCAGCCTCTTTGTGGTCAGCAAATGGGAGTCCTGCTGTCTGGGACGTCACCTAGGAGTCAGGTAGAATGCAGCTTCGGAACCAGTGTGTCCACGGAGCCTCGGGAGTTCCCAGGCCCTGACCGGTCTCTGCCTCCCGTGGCTTTCCACCTGCGCAACTGTGGAGGGAGAGATGACTCCTCCAATTGAAGGTGCTGTACAGTCTTCTAACCATATCCACGGGAAACTCAGGGGTTTGGGTTTTAGTCTAAAATTGCAGCACCCGTCAGTCTCGTCATTTTAACCTGTGGGCAGCTGTTCCTGGCACTTGAGTGAATTTTTCTGAATGCGCCTGGTACTGTGTGACTGCCATCCCAGACATTTCAGAGTCCCTTTTATGAGAAGTATGCTGGGCGTCTCATAGGAACCTATTAAGGCTCTTTCGCGACCTGAAACTCTGGCTCAGTGATTTCTGCTAATAGCTGACCCTACTCAGTAGGATGGCAGAGATGCTGCAGAGGAAGGGAGAGGGAGAGAGAGAATCGATGCAAGAGTGCACATCCATCGGCTGCCTCCTGCACACCCCCTACCAGGGATCGAGCCCGCAACCCGGGCACGTGCCCTGACCTGGAATTGAACCTTGACCTCCTGGTGCACTGGATGATGCTGAGCCACACTGGCCTGGGTGAGAAGGCCTTTCTGACACTCCGAGGAGAAGGGGTGAGTCCCATACCTTGACTCAGGAATAGCTGCGAGGTTGGGTGGTAATCTCCCCGCAGGGTGGTTGTCTTGGATTTTGTAGAAGTGCTTGTGAATGTTGGTTCAGTTTTTATGGGTCCCGAATCTCAGGTTGTGACACCATATCACAGTTTTCTAGTACCTGTGCCAGTGGTTTAATTATTTATTTATTTATTTATTTAATATATATATATTTTTTATATATCTTTATTGATTTCAGAGAGAGGGCAGCAGAGGGAGAGAGAGATAGAAACACCAATGATGAGTCATTGGGGATCGAGCCCGCAACCCGGGCATGTGCCCTGACTGGGAATCGAACATCGATCTCCTGGATCCTAGGTCGATGCTTAACTGCTGAGCCATGCCCGGCCGGGCCAGTGGTTTAATTATTAGAAGTGGGAAAGTTATTGGCCATCTCTAGCCTTGGGCCCCAGGCCCCAGTCGAAGCTCCAGGGTGGGTGGTTTATATACACTGTTCTAGGCCTGCATTCTCTTCAGTGTGAAATTTTTACAGATCTTCTAACCGCATAAGCTCTCTCCTACCAGGCTTCCCACTGCCCCCAGGAATAGTGACCAAATTCTGGCCTGTCTTACAGCTACACATATGACAGCTCACCCACCCTGCCTGCTTTGGACACTCCCAGTCCAAATCTCTCCCCATCAGAGAAACTCTGTTTTTAATTTCTTCTGGCAAAGGGCAGACGTGGTGGTTGCTAGGAGCTCTCTGTATGTCCAGAAGGTTCCGTTGCCATGAGCAGCATGACTCAATTGCTCACATTCTTTCTGGCCTATGGGGGAGGTTCCAGTTCTACCCCCAAAGATGCCAGCCGTTTCCTCCAGGAGCCAGGCTCCTGTAGATGCTTCACGGCGTTCAGGCAAGTGGCACGTGCATGTTATCAGTTACAGGGGAGAAGGTGGCGTCAGTCCTCCAGACGTTTCTTAGACCTGGGACTTGAAATGGGATGTAAAGGGTTAACAGAGTTTGCCTGGGGGGAGCATTTCCTGGGAGTGCAGAGCAGCAGACGAAAAAACACCAGAAGAGAGAGTCCTTGCTGTGGGGGGCGATCAGAACCAGGCCTCGGGAGGGAGCTGGAGAGAAGATTGGCAGGTGGGTGCAGTTGCTGCAGAGGGGACTGTGGCCTCTCCATCGTCACTGTCCTGCCTCCTGTCCCTCCTCCTGCTCCGTCCCCCTTTCCTACCCCCTCCAGCTCTTTCCTTGTTTTTCCATCGGCCTGTCTTGGCTGACAGTGTCTTGTGAGCTGTGCCCCCATACCCTGCTGGACTAAGGCACGGCTCCCGCCGCCTGTCACTGCCTGGCCTGGCCTCGCTAACACAGCTGAAGGCTTCTTGTTGGGGTCAGCTCTGATTCTGCACAGAAAACTGTTTTATCCGATTTGCTTCTTTGCAAAGCAAGGTGAAGTCTTGTCATTTCTCGATGACACTTCCTGTAAAGCTGTGTGTGTAACTCTCTTTGGGGTCAGGGCTCTGGGCCGAGAGTTAGTCAGCGGGTGGCCTCTCAAAGCTTCCCGACTCCAGTCATCGAGTTTATGTCCCTCGACACCCACGTCACCTGTTTCCCACCCCAGGGTCATGCCCTCTGCGCTCAGTCACAGTGGTGCTGGGTTTGTAGCCCAGCCCCCTTCCTCTCATGGCCTGAGGATGCTGCACTGACTGTGCCTGTTTCACACCTTCCTGACTTGGTGTTTGTCGCTCTGCTCACCTTGGAGGCCCAATGTTTGCCACAGGAGAGGCTGCGGCACCTCTAACACTTCACTCCATTCTCTTCCTTTTGCTTCCGTAGCTCCCAGGCAGCCACTTTCTCTTCTGTCCAGTCCACGGAACGGTTTAGCAGCCTCCAAGGCCCCCACACTTCTACATGAGCCTTGAGCATTCGTGTTTTCTCTGATTAGTGGGTCACCGAGGCCGGGCCCTACCCCTCACATCCTGCTTGAACCACCAGAGCCTGCAGGGCCTCAGGGCCACCTCTGATATCCTCTATTCACTGAGGCACAGACCAGAGGCAACACTTGAAAATGTCATCCTGCCAGTGTGGGCGATTCTCAACGTGGTCAGAGCCTTAGAGAAAGGCTAGAAGGAGGTTTGTCTGCCTCCCGAGAGCCTCCGTGAGCAGGGGTGGGACGTCTCCTTAACTGTCCAGGGTAGAGCTGAAATGCCCACGCTAGCTGTTAGAAGGTCCCGCAGAGTGGACAGAGACTTGCTGCTGCCCCTTTAACTGTTTTTTAAGGTGCTAGGTAACTTGGGACTCCTATTGGCCTCTCACATGAAACCCTGACGTGTCCAGCTTGTTATTCAGAGGGGCTCCCTGGATTCAGCTCAAGGTGGACACATCCCCTCTCTTCTCCTACTAAGCCCGATGGCCCTGAAGTGCTACTTTCAGAAAGGAGCGAAGCACAGAGCCGTCTCAAAGCAGCTAGACTGTCCTCAGTCCAAGTATCCTCCAGGCTGGGATGTTGACGAAGGGCCATCTCGGCCACGGCTGGGACTCCTGGGTTTGGAATCAGTCACAGCTTTAGTTTCCCTCGGAGCATCTGAGCTCATAATCCCAGGTTTCCCATCTCTCTTGGTGTTTAAGGTACTAGAGAACTTTGGTCACCACTTCAAGCCATAGCAGGCACATGGGCTCCGATCACTTCTGCAGGTGGACAGCCTGGAGGGAGACGAGTCTTGCTCTGAAACTGTCATCTGGGTTCTGAGTTTGTCCTGGAAAGCAGTAAAAATTACTAACATGTGTGACATGCCTCTAATCCATGTGCTTTCCATCATCAGTTTATCTGTGCCCAGTGTGCACACACATGCATGCAGGCACAGGCGTGCACACACATGCACACGTGCACAAGCACACATGTGCACATGCATGCATGCACACATGCATACGGCTTCCGTTTTTCTAAAATGGGAGGGGCCGTGGTTCCAAAAGGAGATGACATTGTGGCACCTGGAAAGTGCACCCAGTCACATGTTCTGAATGAAATGACACCAGCAGCTTGTCTTTCTTTCATCTCCTCCTCCTGGGAAAGAAACACTCTGATAGGAAACATTAGCTCATTTACAGGCACTGGGACTTAATTCTCTGAAGATGGGAAATGTCTGCTCGCCATTGCGAGCGGTGGGACTGCAGACTTGGAGCTGAGGGTTGCATGAGGGTCTCACGGGCAGGCAGGTGAGTGGACACCCAGCAGTTGCGGCAGGAGCGGGGAGAAGGGAATTCACTCCGATTGCAACAAGAAATTTATAGACTTGGAATGGAAAATTCATCATCAGTGGAGACTTTTAAAAATTGGAACAGATAGCCAGCCAATGGAAAGTGGAGGAATGATGTTTTCTGTTGGCTTTAAAATAGAACATCTGCTCAAGACACAGATGAGGGATTATTAGAGCTGATAGTTTTTAATATTTGGGGGGGGTACAGACCCCACTGAGGATGGAGCACCTCTCCACTGAGCTGCACCTGCAGTTTCAGGGAGCTTGGACTCTGAAGCCTATGCGTGGTCCCTCACTGAGGACCCTGACTCAAGGGACCCATGTCTCCTGGCCTCGTAGTGAGGACCCCACGGCTTCTTTCCCCAAACAGTGGACTCTGAAGCTGAGTCAGACTCTGCGCGTTCTTCCTGCTGGTTTGTAACTTGGCAGCACAAGGTCAGCGTGAAATGGATTATGGGAGAGAAGGTATTTTACTTCAAGTTCCATCCTGTGTCCTAGAGAAGCCAAGTGCTTGATTTCTGAAACCTGTTGGCCCTGTATCATTTCCCTACAAAGGCATCAGGATGAGGTTGGCCTGCAGCCTCTCTCCCTTCCCGGCAGCTCTGGATTCGCAGATGGAAATGCAGACCGAGAAGCCACACTGACGCCTCAGCGCCCTTCCAAGTGGATGCATCTCCTCCTGGTCACTGTGGATGTCCAGCGGGGCGGGAGGGACGTGATCTCTTTATAATTCTTTCATCAGTTTATGCCCGGGTTTCACTTGACTACAAGTTGGAAAACGGTCAGATCCCCTGGAACACAAAAGAAGAAGTGACTTGGCCCCTCCCTCAGTAAAGTGAGGATGGAGGTGGCACGTGTCTGTGAGCACTAGGCTCTGGATAAGTAGTCTCCCCCTGAGTTTATGTGGCTGTTGTGGTTTTCCTCTGTTCTCCGCAAATAGCCTGTGTTTTACCTTCAAGTCCCTTTATCCCCATTGGAAATTGTCTCTTTGTACTGGAATCAGGACTCTGTGTCTGAATTAAAGTCACCTTAACATGGAGGGGAAGTGAGGGTGGCCCCTGAGAAAGAGCACAGTGGTCAGATGTCAGTCTTCAGGTGCTTGACTTCTAAGGCAAACCCTTAAATTCGTCATTGGGAACATCTTAATGAAATTAGAAATACTACTGATGAGTAGGGGCCAGTGCTAGCCAAGGTCTCCTTTGCCAGTCACAGGCAGTGTTGGTCCTGTGACAGTTTCTCCTTCCCATTGTTGGGGTTCTTCCCTTTCTCCCACTATAGCCTCCGTGGGCTCCAGGCCCAGTCTGTCCTGCTCACACGGGAAGTACATGAGGCATCATATGTGTGGACAGAGCCCTTACTGGGCCATGCTGGTTGTGTGGGAGCTAGAATTGAGATGAGGTCAGGCCCTCCCATTCGGCCCCAGTCCAGCATAGCTCTGCTCGGTGACCAAAGTCCCTCTGGACCCTTGGAGGTGGGTTGAGAGCTCCCACCCTGTACGCTCATTTCTGTTTCTGGGATCCAAGCTTAGGGCAGAGTTACATGTCCTGTTCTGTTGATGACTCGCCCCTGTTGTTCCCCCTGCAGAGAATGTTATCAATGGGCAGGACTATGAAGTGATGATGCAGATCGACTGCCAGGTGATGGACACCCGCATCCTCCACATCAAAAGCTCGTCTGTTCCACCCTACCTCCGAGACCAGCAGAGGAACCAGACCAGTACCTTCTTTGGGTCCCCACCCACAGCCACGGAGGCGGCCCGTGTGGTCAGCGCCATCCCGGAGTCACTGCAGTAGCACTGGGCTGCATGGGAAACCAACTGGGACCCTGCAGGCTGGGGAGGGGCGACGGGTGCTTCCTCCTGCCTTCCCGGTGGCACTGCCTTCCCATGGCACCCAAGAACTGCCTCGTGATCGCGTTTGGGGACAGAGAGAAAAGGAGCTGCTCGTGTACGTGTCCGCCCATCCCCTGGGAATGCCTGGGATTCAGACGCAGGCCGCCTTTCTCCTGGCCGCGTAGCCCTTTCCCCGCAGTGTGGCCTCAAGTAGACCCCACACTTTCCTGAGCCGCTTCTCCCGCTGTGTGTGTTGTGTTCAGTCTTCATCTTTCACGTCAGAGCTGCTTCCCTCTCTGCCCTTTCATGTGTCGACAGTTCGTCACTGCCCAGGTTCCTGACTAATTCACCACAAACCCACTGTGCACACTATGCTCGTTGGAAACAGGTTTGAAAACCAGAACAGCCAGATGCATGCCCCAGAAGTCAGAACGTGCAGAGCCTCAGGGAAAAAGGGAAAGCCTATCAGTGGCACTTGTCCGCACTCGCTGTCCACGGTTCACACCCCAGCCCACACACACCTGCCTGTTGGGGGCCTGGCGGGTAGCAAGTCTGAGAGAATGAGGTGGAAGGAACGGGCCAGTTGTGGGTCCTGCTACACATGCTTGGACACTGAGTGTCTGGCGTGACTGCTGCCTGCGGGCAGAGCCTCGCTCCCGTTTCTTCTGTGGACTGGAGGCCACTGAGTGTAGCACCCTTGGTGGGTCTTCTCCCTCATGACTGGAGCTGATGCCAGGACCTCAGAATGGACCCCGCCCCCACCTGTCACACAGTGACACCTCCTCAGCTGAGGACAGGCGGGCAGGCGGCTTCAGATGAAGCAAATGAGAGCTTTGCTGCTTGAGAACTGAGGCGTTTTATTCCCGAAGCCCAACTGTGCAGACGGGCAGCCTGGGCTCCTGCTGGGGGTGCGTCCTGTCAGACGGCCATCGTGTCAGCGCTCCAGCGAAAAGGCAGCATTCTGTCCTCCACGGTCAGAGGGAAGAGCAGAACTAAAACTGCTGCCCTTATTTCCCACTGGGGCTGCCCTGTGCCTAAGGCGGGTCTTCCTGCCCGTCCTCCCGCGGGCTCGCGTTTCCTCGTGGAACTCGCTCCACCAGCACTCTGCTCACCTCTTCTCCCTCGTCAGACCCTTCCCTCCCCTCCACACACTGTTCCCTCCCCTCCACACACTCTTCCCTCCTCCATACTATCAGTGCCCCTTTTCTAAGAGATGGACAAAGATTCTGAGTCCAGGCGATACCAGCAGCTCGTGGGCTCTGTCTGGGAATTGGCGAGGCTCTGACATGCTGGGTGGGTGCCTCTGCCCAAGCAGGTGAGATGTTTCCAAGGACTCGGTTTAACCCTGTGAGGGGATGGGGCACTGCTGCTCTGCTGCCCGGGAAGCTGGCATGTGACACATGGAATCGGCTGTTCCCTTCCCAGTGCAGACCTTTGGGGTCCACGTGGCACCCCTCTGACCTGGTGTCCTGGGTGATGTTCTGGCAGGGCTGTTCTCTCTGGGGCCACTCGCACTTCTAGTGGGTGCCTGTGCCTGGTCCTTCTTGTCCTGTGTCCTGTGAGCAGGCCGAGGGAGGGGCTGTAGCTGGGGCTCCCAGGCAGTGGCCGTGGTGGTGCAGACGTGCTGTGTGAGTGGTCGCGGGGCTCCTGCACTGAACCACGTGGACGTCTCCCCCTCCCTCTCCTCCTTGGCTTTGACGTGATCTATCCACTCCCAGCACGTCCTGTGCCTGCTGACCTTTGCGTCAGATGAGGCCGTCTTGCAGGGGGCGACGTGGGGTTCGGGTGGCATCAGGACAAGGAGCGGGTTGGACAGTCTGTGCGGTGACGTCAGTGGGCTGGGAGCCCCTTCTCCCTGAGGTGCTGGGCACGCACTGCTCAGGGCCGAGTCTCAGGAATGTGTGACAGGCAGCTGGCAAGCAGAGGATGGGACTTGTGTTGTTGCTGCCACGCCCTGGGATCACTGGGCCCCTCGCTCTGCCAGGGTGACAGGTGAGGCTGATGTTTGGCTTAGTTTTTTGGTGAGGTTGCCTTTTGGAGATTGCAGCCAGAATTCTGGGGGCTATGTATGTGTACATAATGGTTTAATTTATTAAATTCATAGGTGGGGTTTGCACACTGTGAGAAGCTTCAATGGGCTTGGGGAGGAAGCAGGTCTGCCTGCCCCTGGGCGGCTGTGCCCAGAACAGACGGGAGGCTGCAGGGAGGCGCGCGTCCCGGGTTCCTGGGCTCGATGGAGGTGGACACTCCATGCTAGCTGCTGAGTCAGGTGTCACGTGTCAGCAGCATCTTCCCAGGTCAGCTGCTCGAGGGAGGCAGCGAGGACAGCCTCGTCCCGAAGGGAGCGTCTGCGAGGCTCAGCCTCAGAACCTGTGCATCACTTGCCACGCTCACAGGTATAAATTCCCGAGTAAAACATCCCTGTGACTAAGTGCTCAGAGCATCTTCTGATCTTGTTTTAGTGAGCGCGGCTCCAGCCCAGAGTGGGCACTGCTGTGTCTTGTGCAAAAGTGGGCACAGGTGTCTGAAGGCTTGATGTGAGCTGAGTCCGTTTCTGGTGTTCTGAGTAAATGTTCCTGGGAAGCCAACAAAACACTTGTGATTCAAACAGACTTTCTGTCCTTTTTAAAGACACTGTCCTGTTGAGCTTCCAAGCCAGACCCCTCCGATCCTGGGCGTGTAGCCTGCGCAGGCACGGTGGTGACCCCCACTGCGCTGCCCCGGCCTCTGGTGCCCTTTCAGCTTTGTGTCCCGGTTCTCGCCCTCCTACTAAGCTCAGGTTGTGAAACTTAACTAGGAGATGTTGCAGGGACCAACTGAGGTTTCCAGGAGACTTCGACTTTCAAGTACCTCTTAGAAACAGCCACTGAAGAGCCTGAGCAAGAGCGATGCCACCGACAGTCTGACCTCTTGGAAACCCCACCCCTTCCTCAGCAGCCTCCACGTGGCCTTTTGTCCTCTTGGCTGTTTCACCCAGATTAACCTCCCCGGTAAGGTTGCTCAGGCCCCAGCACAAGACACTTGTGGGCACCTGTGAACCCCTTGCTCCTTTGACCAAAAGGGCATGTCTGTCCATCCTTTCAATCCACAGACGTTAAGGGTCTTGGCTGCTATATGAACACTAATTATAACTTACCCTGAAAACAAGAATAAAAGAAAGAACATGTAATAAATTTTCATTCCCACCCCAGTAAACTTTGGGGTGGGGCATTTCCTATTTCCTCACCCCTAGGGATTGTGGTTGGTCTTAAATTTTCTAGGAAGCAGAACCCTGAGCTTCACCCACAAGATGTTGCTGGGGCCCCAGGGGCACTAAGCAGTTTCTTCCTGCCTGAGAAAGGGCGTCAGCGTGTCCTGCTAACATATTTTTAATAACTGCTCTTCAAACAGGTTTATTTTGGATAAGACTAGGACTTCCAGCAGTTTGTTCTGATACCTGTGTTCTATGTCGGGTTCTCTGTCGGGAGCTGTGAAAAGAAGAGAAAGGTTCCCGGTGGGCCGCCTGGTCCCGGGTGTGGCTCTGTCAGCCACTGCCAGGCACTGGTCCCGTTCTCTACGTGGATTTGCTGATTTGAGCCTTAGAGAGCTAGGACATTGAAAGCCATAGTTTGTCATTTGCGAAGGTTACAAACTCCCTGCTGTTTTGCTACTTGTCCCAGTGAAGTTGGTGGCCACTAGTTAAGTAAACCAGGAGACTTGGCAAGTTCCTGGTGTGATAATCCCAACAGGTTAGCAGGCTGACCTTCTCGGCAGATGTCCATTGGACGTGATGCCTCACAGGGAGCCCGACTTCCAGGTCGGTCTCCAGAATGAGAGACGGTGGGTTTAGAGCTGCAGGTAGAACCGTTAGGCACCTCGGGCCTTGGAGATGCTGCTGGCCTTTTCTCAGCACGTTGGCAGTGTGGTTGGGCGGCCACCCCAGGGCTGCCACCATGGAGCCATTGGCTGAGGAGGGAAGGCCCATGCCAAGGAGAGGTGCCCATGTTCCCTTTAGTATTTGTGCTGGTTTACAACACGAGAGACAGTGACAGACTGTTATGTGCTTTCAAACAATCTTTACAATGCAATACTTGTTCTTTGAAATTCAAATAAAGAATTTTTAAACTTGCCTTGTTCTGTATGAGAGAAAAGACTCAAATGCGTCTTCAATGCTAAGTGATTAGTAATGAGGCTGAAAGCCTAAAACCAGTCACTGTTTAGATGAAATTATTGAATTCTCCCAGCCTGGTGAAGTAAGAGTTTCCTTTATTGTGTCCAGAAATTTGAACTATAATCCTATCAAGGAAAATAAATTATCTAGAATCTCATGTTTTACCCTTCTGTGGGAACTGGATGACTCAGCCACACTGAAGGCCGAGTCCCAGATGACAGACAGCACTGAGGAGAGGCTGACCATTGACCACTGTTGTGTCCCTCATCCCAGACCCACTTTCCGACATGGTCCCTTGACTGGTGAGCAGCAGGACCGGTGTGTGGACCCGGCACACGGCTCCTCACCACGTTGCCCCACCTCCGGAGCTCACACTTGAGCAGCAGAAGAGTGAAGGTGGGACCCAGCCACATGGCTAGGTCTCTGGTGGCAGGAGGACAGACCCTCTTCCTAGTCCCAAATCTCCAGTAAACACTTTGTATCAGAGTTGTTTTGGGGAGTGAAGTATTGGGAGTGGGGCTCAGTGTGGTGTACCTAGAGAAGGTAAGGCCTCATGACAGAAAAGCAAGACAACAGGTGAACTGGAGTCAGAGAAGCAACGAGTGAGTAGGGAACTAAAACCCCCCACCCCGCCCCCACCCCGTCCATCAGATCCACCCTGCCCCCGCCCCTGCCCCCAGGTCCATCCCCACCCCTGCCCTGGCCACCAGATCCCATGGCACTGCCCCACAGGACTTCCCACTGTATGTGGGATGTGGTTCTAGCAACTTTGGGGATCTCAAAGGAAAACCACAAGTGGTAATGTTTCTACCATCCATGGTGCCGCAAATAGGAAGCTGTTCTGGCTCGTACCCTGTCATTTATCTGATGGCGCCTCTCTTGTTGACACGGAGACCATGTCCGGTGTTTTGCTGTGCTTTTCACTCTCACGGTCATTCATCTGTTGAGATCTTGCACGTGCCCGCAGCCCATCCCTCCCCCGGGTCACTTCATGATGGCAGCCGAGGCTACTGAAGACAGCCTCCTAAGCCACGTTGCCACCAGCCTTTAAAGCCAGTGAAGCAACAGGAGACCGTGGAGACAAAGAAACCAACACCTGTCCCAGGGAAGCAGGCTGTCAAGACATGCTTGAGGGGCAGTTGCTAAGGGCAAGTCCAATGCTGTCGGGTTTCTGGAGACAAGTCATCCCCTCAGAGGACGTGTGCTCAGTATGGGCAACGTGTGAGGCCCCGGGGCTGCTGCCCTGCCCTCCTCCTGGGCCCAATCTTGTCTTAGGTGAGTTCCCCGGACTGCTCCTGTGTGACATTCCATTGTCCCCAGAGTGTGTCCACTCCAATCCTCCGAATCAGGTTTTCACTGCAGCGTTGACCAGGTGTGGGCGCTGGGCAGGGCAGTGAGAGCCGCTGGTGTAAGAGATCACCAGTCTCCAGATCTGAGATTGAAGAGCTCTGCCCAGAAGTGAAGGACACCCCTTTCAAACAGAGGCTGCTCCACACTAAGAAATGGTGTGGCCGCGCTGGGCAGGTGGCCTTGTGAAGTGAACCAGAACCCACAACTTCAGCTGTCCACAGGCACAGCCTGTCTGCAGACATCAGCTGATCACAGAGGACAAATGAGAGCCACAAAAGCCACCCTGACTCACTTTTCAGCTGGACTTACAAGGCCTGCGGCGTCACCAGGATTAGCCTAGAGAAACATGGGTTCCTGGCTGCGTGTCTGCACAGATTATGGGCTGCAGGTCATGGCCCCAGAACTTAAACCTTTGCCACAGATGCTTGGTGTTGAACCAACCTTGCACGTCTGCCACGGACCCGTGGGGAGCTGGCAGGTGGGCCAGACCACGCCCTTGTCTTCAGAGACATGCATGATGTCTTTTCCGCGGGACCAGGTTCCCACAGGACAGTGACGATAAACTCCAGGAAAGGGAGGGTTTCTGAGCCTGAGAGATGAGTGCTGTCCAACAACAGCTGCTCTCGGGAGCTCTTGGGGGAAAGATTCGTGGCCAGTGTGTCTTGGTCACAGAGCTTGCCCACATACCTGCCGCCCCCCAGGACACAAATGGTGAATTTCACCCTCCCATCTCTGGTTCCAGAAGATGCTGCTGGAATCTCTCCTGCTAGTGACTGGTTCACATCAGACCAACACGTTGCCTCGATTCTGGGCGCCACGTCCCAATACCTCCTTCAGCTGCTTCTGTGTGGTGCTTAGCCAGGGACCCAGGAATTCACCTTCAACATGAGAGCAGGAAGGAGGCAAAGATGTTTGACCTCCAGCTTCCACTGGCCCAAAGGGTCACCTCTTGGGCGACCACAGCTGGCGGCACATCCCACCTACCTGAGGTTCACAGCCTGGCACAAGCAGGGCATGTGGGGTTCCAGGAAGGAAAATCCCTCAGGCAGTTGGATTTTCTTTTTGGATTTTGTTTTGTGCCTGGAGCAGCACCCGGTCCTCCTTTCCAAACCCTCACATCTGCAAGTGCTTGTTTAGTATCTGCAATCCCTGTGGGATGGGGACCCTTCAGTGTCTCATCCAATATTTTGTCCTTAGTAGGGATTTGACACTATGCCTGGGATATGGCTCTTTGGCATTTTAGGCTAAATCAGTGTTTTTTGCTGAGTTGAATTATTGAGCATTTAGAAAGCCACAGACGTTTTTCTAGGCATCTGTTCTGGTGTGGCAGCCTTGTCACCACATGCACCCACCCACGGACAGGCTGCCCAGTGCTGAGGCAGGACCATGGGGACACAGGAGGCAGATGTGGCAGCCTCAGCTTCCCCGTGGTTCCCTGGCTCCCGTCGCTGATTCCTCTGCTTTCAGTCTGCAAAGTGGAGGAGGCCCTGGTCCAGCAGGTCTGCAGGTGCCCCCACCCTGCAGCAGCAGTGGCACCTGGAACTGACTGGAAATGGTAGTGGTCTGGCCCAACCAGACCTCTTGAGTCAGCCTGAGGTGGGGCCAGTAATCGGATCTGACTGGAGTATGAGAAGCACCCGTGCAGGTGACTGTCAGAGAGGCTGAGGGACAGTGTCAGACCACAGACAGGCCTCTGGTGGCTGCCAGCCCCGGCCCGGGCTTTAGGGTCACCGGTATTGCCCAGGGGATCCATCTTGAGAATCACCTGGCCTCCTGCTGCTCAGGGTGGCCACACGCCCAGCTGAGGGCAGGAATTGGAGGTGAGCCCCCACAGCTGGGGCTGTGTCCAGGGAGGAGGGAGGGACCTGGCTGTTTGCCTGGGTGCCAGCACCCTCTGTGTGGGGGCTCCTGGCCCCATCGGCCCTCAGTGGAGCAGATCTGCCTGAGAGGCCCAGAGAAGGCACCTGGCAGCTGAGGACGAGGTTCTGAAGGCAGGTCAGTTGGCTGCGGCCTAACCCCCTTTGGTGCAGCACTGTGTCCCTGGTTCCCAAACGTTGCTGCACATGGGAGTCACCTGGGGGGAGTCTTTAAAACTTCTGCTGCCTGGCTCCCACCGGCACATTCCCAGTTCCTTGGTCTAGGGTGTGACCTAGCCATGGGGCTGTCAGCGCCTCTCCAGGTGATTCCAACATGCAGGAAAGTTTGGGACTGGGGAGCTATGTCTCTGGGGACCAAGACCCAGCTTGTGTTCCCAGGTTACCAAGCAACACGTCCCTAGAGGTGGAGGGTGGCACAGGGTCCCAGAACCAGCAGGCTGCCTGTGAATCCTCAGGAGTCGGGACAGCAAAGAGCTGGAGCAGGGGGCGGGGCGGAGGGGGCGGGGCCAGGACTGGACTCGCTGGCCGAGGTGATGTCAGACATTCCTTTGCCATGTCAGACCTGGGGAAATGCTTGACAATAATGTGGCTGTGAAAATGGAACTTTCTGTGAAGTGGTATTTTCTTGGAAGGAGAGGGAAGAGGGAGGGAAAAGGAGCAGAAGGGAGGAGGGGGAGGGGAGGCCAGGCCCTGGAACAAGAAGAGATTCTCTCTGAGGCCTCTGGACTCTGCAAAAGTGGGGAAAACATGAAGATGGCAGAGAAGTGCAAAGTGGGGAGGAGTCCTAGTGGGCAGAGGTGGGGGTGCAGCAGCAGCAGGTGAGAAGAGCGGCAACAGGGAGGGTCCCAGTGTGGGGCTCGAGGGTGGATGGACAGATTCTCAGCACGGCTGCCCCGCTGAGGGTGGGACTGTGCGTGTCATGCGCATCCTTTCTGTTCCTCTCGGCTTTGAGGGGCTCACAGAGGAACAAGTCCAAAGGGATTGTGGCAGGTCCGCTCCCCTCACCCAGCTTCACCCAGCCCTGGTTCTGGGATCTCTAGTGGCTTGCCTCAGGGACAGTGTCCCAGTACTGAGTCCCGGGGGAGAGCCTTGCAGACACAACAGAAAAACCTGCCCAGGCTCAGAGTTTCTGGAACACACAGTCCCCACCCTCTTGTGTAGCCAGGGTGTGACCATTCCCCGAGTGTTCAGCAGCAGGCCATCTGCACAGCAGGCCAGCATGTCACACAACGTGGCCCCAGAAGCTCAGCTGGCTCAGCAGGTGGCAGGCAGGTCCTGCCCTCACTAGGCAGAGGGCACAGGATGGTGGGGGGGTTAGGGCTAAAAGTCCCCCCAATTCTGCGATCAGCACTTCCCATCGGAGCTGCTTTCCTGAGAGGGTCAAGGTGCAGCCCACAGTCAGGAACCACCGGCTTCTCGGAAACTAATGCCACCGCCAAGTGCTTCAGGATGCGCAATGCCAACATGACACCCCCCCCACCCCCCGGATGTCTCACCCATGGCCATGGGTGCTCCCTTGAGTTTCCAGTCATGGTTTTCTGTGGGAATGTGGTCCAGGGCTGACCCTGCACAGGAACAAGTAGATGGGCTTTGTTGGAGAGATGGCAGGCCTGGGAGGCCTTCCTGTAGAAAGTGGGCTTGGGTGAGATCTTAGGGAGGGGAGAATTAGTCAAGTGGTGACAGGAAGGAAACTGGTACTCAGTAACCTTCTGCATCTCAAAGCACCACTTTTGCTGATACTGGCTTTGAACAACACGAGTGGCTCCTCGGACTCAGCAGAGGCCCCTGGGAGGGGACACAAGTGTCATCATGGGCAGCCAGGACACACCTTGGGGTCCTCAGTCCCTGGGCACAGGAATTCCTTCCACAGCACGCTGACCAGAGGAGAAGTTCACGGAGTTAACGCTCACTGAACCATCCAGTGACACCGGCTGCTGCTCGCCCTGGCCGGCTGGACTCAGTCCAGCCTTGAGCTCAGGGGCCAGATGAGCTGGCCTGTGGGAGACACTGGGGCAGTGAGCTGCGGGTACTCGAGCTCGGAGAGCTTGTGGGACTCCTTGCATAGCTGAGGCCGCGAGCTGGGCCATGTGCAGGGTAAGTGCAGAGAAGCAGAGTGGCCGCTCTGAGCACCCCGAGGGACAGAGATGGGGCAGCTCCTGAACCTGCTGTCTGGGCCCCTGAGAGTACAGTGACACCTCCCTGAGTATCTGTGGGACGGCCCTGTGTCTTTACAATTCTCTTCCATTTGTGTGACCTCTGACCTCTGACCAGGAGCCCCCTGAGGAGCCTACCCTCCTACCTCTCGCTCTCGGGCCTCTGTGCTCAGTCAGGAAAGGCCCGCTTCTCAAGGAGGCTGGAGGGTGGAGCTGGGGTTCTCTGAGGGCAGCAGGCAGACCTCTGCTCCTCTAGCCCGGGCCTCGCCTCCGGGAAGTGCACCAGCTCTCCAGCCCGTGCTGGCCCTGCTGCCGCTGGCTGTGCTTGAGCTCCCCAGGCACTGCCAGCGTTTCCCGGTGCTCTGGGCCAGGCCTGTCCTCCAGCCAGGGCTCCACTGAGGTCACATGGAAAACAGCCCCCAGGGTCCCCCAGCCTCCCTGCCCCCCACCCCCCCACAACTGTTCTACCACAGGTCAGATTGCTGTGCGGGCAAGTTTGATACAACTTTTGGGGAAAGCGTCAAAAGCAGAGAACTCCTGGGAAACTGCGTGGCATTGTGTCTCCGTGGCTCCCAGACTAGCCTTCCGGCAGGAAAATACCCAGGCAGATGGCCTTGCTCACGTCACAGCTCGTCTCCATTCTGTAGGAAAGCAGACCACAAACCACGGCAACGCCAAGGTGGCGACGCAGAGAGAACAGCCTGGGGACTGTAGCCTAGGACCAGAGAGAAGCGGAGGCAGCAGGGCACCTAACTGGGCGCCGCCACGGGGAGGATACTGCGGCCCTCAGGCCCTGGCAGCTGGTATGAAAAGAAATGTGGTCCGTTACAGGGAGTCATGTGTGAACTGAACTTTGGAAAAGTCATCCTATCTTAAGTCTCTTCGTGGAGGGTGTGGCGGCGAGGCAGCCGAGCCTTGTGCGGGACACGTGGGGACCGTGTGGAGACACGATGGGCTCATCTCCCCATGTCCTCCCGCAGCCTCTAGAGTCATTTTCTGCCCCGTCTGTGTCCTGTGGATGACAGGGCAAGCCCGGGGGCAGCAGACAGCAGGGCTCCACAGTGCTCAGGCCGGCCCCTCAGGGGAAGGAAAGCCTGGCTGGTGTGAATGTCCAGGTGAGGACAGGGCTGTGGGGACAGTTTCCAGGAAAGGAGGGAGGAGGTCACACCCTCAGCTGTTCAACAGCACCCAGCATCACCCGCGTGAAGAGGACAGGGATGGACTGGTTCCCATGTCTTGGGTGCCTCTTTCCGGTGAGGGGCCCAGCCCCATACAGACATCAGCACTAAACAGAAACACACTGGGGGTGGTCATTTTAAATTCATTCTTTATTTAAAAAGCGTTTTCTGGGTTTTTAAAACTTCTCCAGTACGTAAAATTTCCCTGCCCCTTAGCACTTCCTTTCTGCCTCCTCCACTCCCGCTCCGGGTGCCTCGGCCACAAGACCCACGTGGAGACCTCGCTGTGGAGACCTGGGAGCTGGAGGGGCAGAGGGCTCGGAGGAAGGTGGTCACTGGTCAAAGGAGAAGTTCATTTGCACAAAAATATAAACTGTGAAGGATGAGACCAGCACATACATGTATGGATTGATCTACAACCCATATAAAAAAAATAGACCCAAACTGTCACTTTACATTATACAAAATAATATATATTTTTTGAACAGCACTTACCCATCTGCGCGTGCGCGCGCGCACACACACACACACACACACACACACGTACACACAGACACGTACACACGCACACATGCGCACACATGCACATACACATGTGCACACAAGGTGCAGCGGCCCGGGCACATCCGTGCAGGCTGGGGGTCAGTAGGCGAAGATGACGTGGTAGGTGACCTGGTGGCCATTGTCCCAGGCGTAGAGCAGACGGTCCTTGGGGTTGTAGTCGACCTGGGTGGTGTAGGAATACTCGTTCTCAAACAGCAGCCGTGGCACGACCTGCGTGTTCGTGTGGGTGTCGAAGGCATAGGAGATGTTGGCATGGCGCTGGTTGTGGCTGTCCACGGCGTACAGCACCCCACAGATGACAAAGCAGTTGCCATACAGGTTCCTGCGGAGCCCTGTGCGCCACGTTGTCTCCTTCTGTGTGCTCAGGTCCACGGCGTTGAGCTTGCTCAGCACGATCACTTCCTGGCTGAAGCCCTGGTCATCCAGGGCCGGGTAGATGAGCCACAGCCCATTCTCATCCACGGCAAAGTCCACGTCCGAGTGGCCCTGCCAGCTCCAAGGCGTGGCCTCCTCATAGGCCACGTCGTGCAGCATCGCCCAGGCGGCCACGTAACGGCGGCGGAGGTCGTACTTGATGAGGTTGCGGGTGAAGGCCCGGCTGTAGTAGAAGGCCCCGCCGTACACCACGTGGCCCGTGCCCACCCAGCTGTAGGGCAGCTTGTAGGAGTTGCTCCAGCGGCCTGTGGGGACAAGGCGGGGCTCAGGCGGGCGGCCCAGGTGCTGGGATGAGTGAGGGGTCTGCCACCCAGGTTTGTATTGGTCTCCCCACTTTCTACATTTTATAGCCAATAACTCAACCTCTCCACACCCCAGCACCCTCATCTGTCCCATAGAAATGGCCGGAGCCATTTGCCTCACTGTGCTGTTTCAGGGACCCGGGTGCTACCCCACGTGAACGTGGTGGCGAGCTGTTGGGGCCATGGGAAAGGAGGTCCCGATTCCACACCATCCCATCTCCAGGGAAGGCCCCATCAATGGCAGAGAGCTCCCTTTCTTGGCCCTGGTCACCCCCAGACCAGCCATGATTGAGGCAGAGCCCAGCGGAAGGAAGGGCCTCCAGGGGCCCCCAGAACGCACCCTGCTTGAAGTTCTCCAGGTTCCGGAACTCGACCAGCGTGTTGCCGTAGTAGTAGTTGGTCACGTAGATCCGCTCGTCACTGGCCAGCGGGTCCTTCATCCAGGCCCCTTCATTCCGTCCATATGTGTTCTGGGTGGTAGGCCCCGTGATCGTGGACAGTGTGTCCTTGCACCTTCCTAGGGGAGAGGGGGGTAAGGGTGAGGGAAGAAAGCCCCCCAAGCCTTTGGCTAGTTCCCCACTTGGAGGCTGGACTCCTTGGCATGTTCATCCCCAAGTAACCCAACCGGACATTTCTCAGCCTTCGCTCCTGCTGTTTCTCTCGGCCTCCCTCTCACAGCATCCTGTCGCTCTCCTGGGCCACTGTCACCCCACACTTCCCTCCCGCTGCCTCCGACGTCTGATTCCCAAACCTGTCCCCAAGGATCTCAGCTCTGTGTCCTTTCCCGACACCATAGCCTGCTCCCAGGGTGCTGTGAGCGCTCCTCCTACAAGACACATCTTCTTAGCAGTGTGCGTGCCTCGCTCCCCTCCCCAGGCACAGGCAGACGTCTGAGACTTGGATGAGAACATGGCAGCGTGACCGGTGTGACCTGAGGCCAGGGCTCTGAGGGGATGACCAGGAACATGGTCCATCAGCCACTGAGGTGCCCAAGGGGGCTGGCCCAGGCTGTTTGGGGTGCAGAGACCAGCCCTGCCTGAGCAGGGGACGTTCATGCCCCTGAGGCCACCTGCCAGGTCTAGACAGCTGTCCTCAAGCCTGTGCCCATCACTGCTGTGCATTGGATGCAGGCTCTCTGCCTTCAGTGGCGTGGCTGGCAGGGTGCTTGCTCTGGGGTGGGACCTCCTCCTAAGGTCAAGTCTGCTTTAGTGGGACAGGAACTCAGCAATATTCTGAGGGGCTCTTTGGAGCAACCTGGTGCCCAGGAGAGGCCCTGCCACTAGGACATACTAGGCTCCAGGACTGGTTGGAAGCCTGAAGTGTCCTGAGTGACCGAGACCACGTGTGATGGTGGAGGGCATGTGTTGTCCCTGCTGCACCCGTGGCCTGGGGAAGGCGGAGGAGTCTAGCTGTCATAGCTCTGTGGGCCTTGCAGCGGGACCAGCAGGACACGCACTCCCAACGTCAAGCTGGGGCCACAGACGGCAGCAGTGAACAGAACAGTTGCTCCCTCACATCCACAAAGGGCTACAGTTCAGATCCAGGGTGCCCTAAATTCCAGGCCACCCCCATTTCCAAACGGTCCCTGTCTGTTCCGTTGTCCTGCGTCCCGTCAGTGGTGGAGGAAGGAGCACCATGGTCAGGACAGGGCTGCCAGGCGCTCGGGGTGGAAGGTGGTTTCCCAGCAGACCCTGCAGTGGGAGGACAGTGGCAGGGTCCGGGCAGCTCTGCAGTAGATCCCTAGGCCCTGGTCAGGCAGCGGGGAGGATTCAGTTTGAGAGGCTGCACAGGTGTACAGCGGAGCGCCAGTCAAGGGACTTAGGGCACCGACCGGGACAGCTCCTGGTCCGGAGTCTGGCTCAGGGCAGCACCGCCCCCGAGCGGTCTCATGGCAGGCAGCCCATCCCGGCCCACAGCCAGAGCCAGCCAGGTCTCGGGGGGGCTGAGGTGGGTGCTTTGTGGGGGAGACATTCGCCCTAGATCGTGGTATTTCCCAGCTTCAGTAAGACACAGGCTGTCCCTGCTGTTGTGCCAACTGTTCTCTGTGCTCCCCCTCCCCCAGCCAGCCCCTTCCAAGCCAGGAACTGCCGTCCTCAAAGTCGGAGTCCCCTCAGCCTGGGCTGTGTGGCACAGCTGCTTTCCGCTGGCGTTGCTCACATGGCGCCCGCGGGCCTGTGGCTGGGGACCTTCCCTTCGGTCTGCAGGCCCAGCCCCCATCCTGCCTGCCTCTCTCTTCCCCATCCTGGAGCTACGCTTTCACCAAACGCTTGTTTAAACAATCAGAAGTCAGTTCTAATTTTCTTGTTCTGGAATTTGTCTAGAGTTTTACAACTCCCCCGAGGAAAATGGTTGACCTTTTGGGAGATCACAAAATCAGGTCTGGAAACCGTGGGATAGAATGTTTCTTTTAAAAGTAGCCACACATCTCAGCCCAAAATCAAGACTGCCAGACTCATTAACCAGCAAATAACCTTCTCGGGCAGCACATCAGTGGCCGTGGCCGTTTCAGCCACGCGACTGTCATGTAACTGATAATGGGGGGTGGTCCCACTGGGCCAGGCACAGGCGTGGCAGATCTGCAGAGAAGGTTCTGGAGAGGAAATGCCACGCACGACAAGCCCTGGACAGGCACGGCAGTGATCAGTGGCTCGTGGAAACAGAAGTGCAGGAACGCACGGCACCCACAGAGCCGGCCTGTCCCCCTTGGGGTTAAAGGACAACGCCTGTGTCCACGTCCCTGTGTTTTCTGTGCAGCAGAAGCAAAAGGCAGCACCCAGCTCTGAAAGGCCAACAGGCTAGTCCTGAGAGCCAGGCACTTATCCTCTGTGATGATGTCCCTCCAGTTGAACAGGATAGTGACCAACAAGAGAGAATGTACCCCAACCCCCAGCTTCTGTGGCCCCTGGATGCCAGGACACCTCCCATCGGGGCCTCAGCATCTCAGCCAGGCTGCTGGAGGGGGCAGAGCCCAGAGAACCCCAGCAGGGTGCATGCTGGGGTCACACCAGAAAACCCCACTAGTGGGGACACCCAGGGATGGGCGGACAGAGGCTGGGTGTGGGACCAGGCAGGGGTGGGGGAGGGCAGTGGAGAGCTCCACTCCTGCTGGGAAGCCGTGCGGAAAGTCGCTCCCAGGCAGGTAAACGCCTCCCTGGGCACTCAGATGTGGGGCCACCTGCAGCCTGCACTGTGTTCTAGCCGAAGGCAGGGGGCGGAGGGGGCAGATTCCTGTTTCTGGGTGTGCTTCCCTCCCCCTCAAGGGTGCTGTGGTGGAGGAAGAGGACCCCAGGGTGTTTGCCACCATGGCAAAGGGGCGGTGCTGGGTTCAGGGATAAGTCCCAGGAGCATGGTCACAGTTGCCAGAGCTGGGTAGAATGGGACCCTCCTCAGACCCCAGGGTGTCTGCAGCTTCGGACTGTCCATGCAGAGGGATGGCCCCACGCTGCAGTCAGCCATCCCCCATGCAGGACAAGGAGAAGGCGGCACCCGCTCCCCTGCCCCACCCATCAGGATCCAGAGGGTCACACAGTAGGACCACGGCCTGACTAACTCACTGCAAACCCTCACTTCCCTTGATACCCATATACCCAGTGCCCCACGCAGGATGCACTGCCAAGTGTCTAGAGCTCAGGAAGCCAAGGTCTGGGCTCTGTTGGGTCCTGTGAATTTTAGACAGGATGCCGTCCCTCTTGGGTGCATCACCCGGGTGTTGAGGCCGAGCACTGCTGCCCACTGTCAGCAGCAGTCCCACCGTCTGGTTCCAACCCATATCCAGGCTCGGCCTTTCACCTGAGCTGACTGGGAGACCAGGCCAGGAGAGCTCACCTATGACATTCCGGATGTCACCCTCCTCTGGGTGCAGGGTGGGGCTGGCAGGGGCTGTGCCCTGCCTAGCAGTGTCTTTCTTCCCCAGCGAGTCTGTCCCGACCGTGCTGGGAGGCACCGAGGCTGAGTGTGGGGTCCCCAGAAATGTGTCTGCAGGAGCCAATGGCAGAGAAGCCAGGGCTGGAGGTGGCTGGGTGGCCGTGTGGGCCACAGTGGTGGCTGGCACCTGAGTGGAAGGTGGGAGGACTGTCTCCCCTGGGGGGCCTGGAGACTCGGACACGGCTGGCAGTGGTGTGGAGATTGGGTCAGCTGAGGCAGAGATGGTAGGGACGCTGGGGGCCGAGGTGGAGGCCGGTGACCTTGCAGAAGGCAGGGCTGTGGCCTCGGTGCCTGCATCGGTGGTCACAGCAGCACCATGACGGGTGGCTGGGGGCCTGCGGGGTGCAGTGCTCAGCAGCTGATCCTCAATCAGCAAGTCCACTCCGCTGTCACCGCTGAAAAACTCGTCCTCTGGGAAACAAACAGGGTCACGTGGGTGCAGGAGAGAATGGCCGTTAGAGGACCAAGAGCAGACAGCACTTTGCGGGTTGATAAGAGATTTCTTCCCCCAAAATGACGCCCTGACTTGGGGATAGAGCCCCAAGAAGAAGGTGAGTGGGGGCATGGTGTGAAGGCGCTCCGGACAGGCTCTCTCCCGGGGACTCTGACTACCAGGAGGACAGTCAGGGAGGAAGCCAGGCCACCCATCCATCCACTCAGCTGACAGCTATGGGGCAGGAACAAGAGTGAGCAGAGTAAGATCCTCGCCCTCCCGGAGCCACTGGTGGGGATGCGTGAACAGAGGACACGATCGTGCAGGGACCGCGTGGGGAGGGAGGCCGACGGGCGAGGAGGGTGCAGGACCTGCAGTGACAGGGAGTTAGTGTCAGGATGGCTGACCGGGAAGGGGGCACGAGCAGAGGCCTGAAGGACATGAGGGAGTTAGCCAAGCAGGTACAGGGAAAGAGTGCTCTGGGGGAAACAGTGGCTGGGCAAAGGTCCTGGGGCCGGAACATGCCTGTGAGGCTGCGGGCAGCCGGCAGCCAGTGCGGACAAAGTGGAGGGTCGAGGTGGGGGTAACGGGAAGTGAGGGCAGAGGGCGCTGGGAGCTGGTCGTGGGGCCTGGGCGCTGTGTGTGGGCTTCTGTTTGAACCAAGTGAAACGGGGAGTCTGCAGGGTTTGAGCAGAGGAGGAATGTGGGAGGCACAAGCCTCCTAGGGACACAGAGGTGTGACCACAACAGAAGTGGGTGACAGTAAGTCTCCTCTGCTCCTCATAGGCTCCCTGAGGGACTGAGGTACAGGTCACAGCAGGGAGAGTGTGGCAGTTCACCTGACTCGCTAGGCACTTGTCCCAGAATACACAAAAAGCTTCCCACAAATCAATGATAAAAAAGACAACAAATAGTTAAAAATGGGCAAAATGATTATGGCAGCAACTGGGTGAGCAGAGCCAAGGATGACTTAGGGACTGGACCCTTCGGGGTGCTGGGGAGGGGAGGGGAGGGTGGGAGAGGAGAGTTTGGGGAACCAGATAAAGATGAGGAAAAGCCAGCATGTTTCTGGGGAAGGCGAGGATGGAGGGGAGGGGAAGTGCCGAGTGTCAGTCACGAGGCCCAAGGCCCCTGGGGAAGGGACAGGCACACCCAAGGGTTGTGACTGGGGGAGTTTTCGGGTGACAGGCAGCCACCTCGGGGTGCAGCAGTGAGCAGACTGCAGAAGCACGAGGCTCCCTCCCGCCTTCCCTGGCCCCCCCACTCACGCTGCTCTTCTATGTCATTCTCGCCCTCGGGCTCCTTGGCTTTGTAGTAGGTGAAGCCCCGGATGACGGTGGGCTGGGAGGCCGGCCGGCCGCGCAGGTGCACCCGCCTCTGGAGGGGCCGCTGTGGCGGCACCAGCTCGGGTGGAGACAGTGGCTGCGTCCGCAGGAGCTCGATGGAGTTGACGTGCTGGGAAACAGTTTCCTCCCTCAGGAACCTCTCTTCGTACTGTTACACAGAGGGGACACGGAGTCAGGTCACTGGCCAGAGCCCAGGCCACGCCAAGGACGGGCTGATCCTGCAGGAACTTGTTCTATGGCCCCCACTTACAGATTAGGAAACTGAGGCACACAGGTTACTGAGCAGGGTCTGTGAGCTGGTGTGCTCAGAGTCAGGGACACCCAGAGATCCAGATCCTAAGGGTGGTGGCCCCATCGGGGAAGTGGTGGGGACCTGAGGGGTGTGGCCCAGCCCTGCTCTCAGCCACCAAAGCCACGAAAGGCCCCTCTCATGCTGAGGAGGAGGTGGACACTCCCTGAGATCCTGCCACTCTCAACTGCGGTGAAATCCACCCAGAGAGCAGAGCCACTTGGAAACAAAACCTCTGTCCCCAGATGCCCGGAGACCTGAGGGGCAGAGCAGCCCTTCGGGGTCACTGAGTGTCAGCTGGCAGGAATCCCTGGTATCATGGCCAACGTTCTCACTCTGCTTAGGAAGGAGCAGATCGGGCTCTCGTGTTGACCTTTAAAATCTGCCCTGGAGGAAACGTGGAGTCCTCACTCCCAGCCACACCCCAGGTCTGCGCTGGGTTCCCGTGATGAGTTTGCCCAGATGGCGCACCAGACATGCATTCCTGGCACGCAGTGGAGACCGAGCCCTGGAAGGCAGGGGTACTGGCTGGGGCCTGATAGGTGCCCAGAGGCACCCGGCCCCACTCCTGCTCCCTACTCCCACTTCCTGTTTCTGGCCATCGAGGTGACCTTTACCAGAGGTGCAAAGGATGCATTTTAGTGAGCACCTACAAGGCCAGACAGGTCCCTTTAGATTATTTTCCACCTCTCTCACACTGGGGCAGGTCAATACTATCATTCTCGTTTAACTGATGAGGAGAGAGGCTCAGAAGCTTGGAGCAATCTCACTGAAGGTCATTCAGTTAGTGGCTGAGAGGGGCACCTACTGTCACATGGCCGTTCAGCAGGCCCAGGGATGCCTGCCTTCAGAGCCTGAGTTTTTCCCTGCATGAAGTCACAGGGTCACAGCCATGACCACAGGACTAACTCGTGCCTCCAGAACCTCGCCACGTCCCCCGGTCCTCAGGGTCACATCTGGCTGGTGCCCAGCAGGCCTGGGGATACCGGTTTCCCACCGGACAGAGCTGCCTGGGAGGCAGACGGAAGACCCAGGCCTTGACTCAGACCCCTAGAGCCATCTAATTGCTGGGCCCTGGTGCCCTCTGCATTTCAAAGCCGCTGCCGCTTCCCTGAGGCAAACCCCAGGAGCTGCCTTTAATTCTGGGCTCTCAGGGATGGGTGGGGCTGTGGCTCCTTCTTGGAGCCAAGGGGATGGGGCAAGACCTTGCACAGACCCAGCCAGAGAATGTGTCATTTCCCCAATTCCTGGCTATAGGCCGTGAGGGCCACAGCGGCGCCACCAATCTCAGATCCCTTCTCTGTTAATCCAAGACTCTGTTGTGTGACTGCAACTCCTGGTGTCCAGCCACCCTCTATTCTAGCTGGTGCCCAGGGCTGTTACCAACCCTCCAGGCAAGGACCTTCTTGGAAAGAAGCCCCCAGAATTGTCAGCCGCCATTCTGAGAAACCGTGACATCATCTACAAGAACCCTGAAAATACTAACTAAACCCAGACACTCACTTCGTCCCATCATCATGGGGCACATTGAAGGGACGGGGTGAGAGAGACAGGAAGGCCCAGCCTCGGCCCCTCCTCCCTCGCTGGCCTGGCTCTGTCCCCGCTGCCGTTTGAATGGACTGTGCTGCCTGCAGCAGTGTGATGACTGGGACCTCAGAGAGGACAGGGCTCTGCTGAGCAAGGAGAAAAGTCTGGTATTTGAGTTGGTTTGCTGTTTGCCCTCAGGAAATCTGAGCTGGTTCCTGAACACACCACATAATGTGTCATCGAGATAGTGGGTGACTCTCGAGCTTGGCTGCCTGGGACACGGGAGGCCAGGAGGGCAGGGAGTGGCAGCCTGCACTGGGCATCAGGCAGGCCGAGGGCACCCACAGGCCGCGAAAGGCGCCTCCAGGTTCCCTTCCAGCCCAGACACCCTTGGCTCTGAGGTTCTGAGCTCAGCCGTGCTTGGGGTGTCTCACCAAGCAGACTAGGCACATGCCCAGTAGCTACCACATTGGGACACCCTGAGATGGGGATGAATATAATCTTTGAAGGAATATGATATTTCCCAAAAGCATCAAAGCAGTCACCATGGCAAAACCAGGAAAGGAGAGGCCTTCCTATACTCTGGTTTGGGGCTGGTTTTGTTCTGAGTCACATGCTGGGCAGGGTGCAGGCACCGTGCTGTCCTCAGGGCTAATCCGCTGCGTCCTGCCCTCAGAGCACATGTGCCCGATGTCCCAAATCTTGGCACTGCCACCTGGCACTGCTTGACGTTGCTCTGCCCAGGAGTCCCAGGCCCATGGCCAGGCTTAGTACCCACGGACTCCAGTGCTTGATGACCCAGGAAGCAGGGCCCACAGGCAGTGCCACCCAGCCCTCCACACCTGATGGCAGCCCCGGGCCTGGCCCTACCCATGCCCTGCCTGACCGGTGGCCTGGGGGAAGGTAAGCGAGGTAGCTGTCACTGCTGCTCCCCAGGGGGCCAGGCACCTCTCCCATGCTGACCTGCCTCCCTGGTGGCACCCGCACTCTTGACGTGTTTCCTCCAGTCTTTTGGGTTAGCTCCCAAATTAATGCCTGTTTCTTGGGCATCCACTTAGGGGATAACATCTAACCACCAGCACAGAGACGTAACCTAGTAACTGGAGCCAGAACAAACGGGCACCGGAGGGGAGGAACTTTGAAGCAGGAGGGTCTGTGGGTGTCGCTCAAATCTCCTCAGACAGTGACCATTTCATGCACAGCGACGTCATGCAGGGACACAGCTGGGCGAGCAGAGACGGAGGTTTGAGACCCCTGCCACCACTGAGTAAGGGGGACCCTGAACTCTCCCAGTTCTGTCTGCTCACCTGCAAAGTGAGGCTATGACCTCTGTCCGGCCCGCTTTCCAGCTGGATCGTGCCTTCAACACAATCCCCGAACCTCTCTGGGCCTCATGTTGGGTAAAACGGGTCGACCCACCCCATCCTGTCCACAGAGGTGCCCTGGGATGAACGGGACCATGCCTGTGACAGCATCGGGTCTGAAGGCTCTGCAAGCCGGGCGCTCCTGCGCGGGGGCTGTACCTCGGGGTGGGCGTAGGCCGCCGCCGCATCCCTCTGCAGGGCCGGGCCCCCGGCCGGGAGGCCGCCCGCCACGCTCTGGGAGCAGCTCTCTTGGCCTCGCTTGTTCATCTCGGCTTGAATCCCTTCCACGTTCTCTTTCATTTGCTTGTTTTCTTTGGTGAGGTTTTTAGAAACTTCCTGAGAAGAGAAAACATTTAAAAAGAGGATTCATTACTGTGCTCTGAAGACAAGCAGGAGGCAGCTGGCTGCCATCTTTTGCTCAGAGCACAGAGACCCGCCAGACAGGCTGAGACACTGGCCAAGAAGTGACTGGGGCCCCTGAGTGTGTCTGGCTCTGTGCTGAAGACCCGGGTCCAAGGCAGCATTTCCCACAGGAGCCCAGCCTTTCTAACCGTGACCTTGTGGGTTTAGGGTTGAGCATGGCAGAGAGAAAGGCTCTAAATGCACCTGGAAGTGGTCCTGAGGGGGAGATGACAACTCTGGAGGAAGAAGATGACCAGCCACACCAGGCTCTGTGACTGCACGTGAGGTCCAAGATTCAAGAGCTCAGGAGGGAGGTGGACCCGCAGCAGAGGTGCATACTGCAGGGGGCCTGAGTCACGGGCAGCTGTGGGTGGGCTCAGAGGTGCCCCCTCTCCTCGAGGTCTATCGACATTTACTGCGCTGGGTCCAGCGCTGTCCCGCTCCGGCCCCATTCTAAGGTTTCCATGACCATCTGAGCTCTCAAATGCCACGCCTCTCTCCTGGCCGTGTCAGGGAGGGTGGACAAGCAGCAGACTGGTGAAGTGGAGGATGGGCTTGCTTCCCGCCTTTGACAGACAAGGGAGGGCAGCCTGGCAGGGTGCATCCGTGTCCTAGAAGGAAGCCAGGGGCCCAGGCGCACGGCGACACCCAGATTCCATGGCTCGGGGCTCCTACAGGCCAAGCTGTCTCGCTGCAGTGGACGGGCTCCGTGATCCGGGGGCGCAGGCCACACCGCCCTCTCTGTTGCACAGAACTTGCTGTGAGAACAAGGGCCCATGAGAAAGAGGTCTTGTTTCGGGCCCAGAGTGAGCGGCCTTACGGGGCGTGGTCACACCTGACAGGTGTGGTGGGGTGGCCACGTGCAACCATTAGGTGCACGGATTCTGGAGGAAATGGCACAGTTCCCATCCCGTGCTGCTGCTTCCAGACCGGTGCCCATGTGTGAAACCGGGAACTACTAGCAGTTCACCTGCGGGTTTTCATATAAGGCTATGGCTGGTGTGGACCCAGAACTCAAGCCTAACCTTTTATTTCACAGATGAGGAAACTGAGGGCCAGAGTAAGGATACGATTTGCTCAAGATCATTTGAAACAAGTGGCAGAACTGAACTGGGCCCCTGGCCTCCCTACCCTCTGGATCTCTGAGAACTCAGCCAGCTTTCAAGCAGCACTGTGGACACCAGCAGGGACAGGGAGGGTATCCTTGCTCCTCAAGTGTGGTCCAGAGGCCAGCAGCAGGTGTCACCCGCCACCAGGAGCTGGTTAGAGATGCAGAAGCTCAGGCCCCAACCAGCTTGTGATGGGAGCTGCCTCCCAACAAGCCCAGGTGGTCTACATTCAAGAAGGGACTGTGGAGCTGCCTGAGACATGGGCAGTTGGCAGCTGTGCCCGCTGAGAAAGGACAGGAGGTGAGAGGGGTATTCACAGGAGCCCGGTGCTTTCTGAGGTCCTGGTGGGTTCCATGGTTCTGTCCTCGGTGAGCACCTGCGGACAGTGGCCCCAGTGTCGGTGACCCCGTGGGGTCCGGTTCGATGTGTTACATCATCACTAAGGGGCCAGTGGTCAACCAGATCTGCAAGGACCACGATCTGTGCCGATCCCCCTCCGTGAGGGGAAGTCAGGGCGACGTGGCAGACACAGATGCTAGCCCCTCAGTACTGCCAACGACAGTCTCTGGGGGGACTTAGGTGTATCTGCTCTGCTTCCCAGCATGGCCCCAGGACTCCACTCTGAAGGACTGAGTGGCTTCACCCTATGAAGCCTCATTACCCAAACAAGGCCCATGATTCCTGACAGCTTGAGAGTAGGCACTGGCTGTGCACTGGCATGGGGCCCCACACATTGGGATTGCTCGGCCCCTGGTCACTGATTTATAGCCCATTTCTGGGTTTTCACAGAGCAGACTGGAGGCAGCCTAGACCCCAGAGCCCAGAGGGGCCCAGAAGCCACTTGCCTCATGGGAAGAGCAGAGCCTGCCCGCTGCCTGAATAAGCGCCAGTCTGGCGGTGGCATCACTCCATCGGCTGTCCCCCTACCACCCTCATCCTGGTCTCCTCCTGGGCTCTGTTCCCCTCACACCAAAGGCCTGTGTGGGGCACTTCTCAGGGGTGCAGGGTATGCCCCCACACTGGGCACTCTCGGTCCCACCCTGCAGAAGGGAGAACCCTGTGACCTCAGGCTCAGGCTTTTCCCTGGGACAGCGGCAACCATGACAGGTACAAGCGCATGGGCCACACGGCGCTGTGGTGGGAAGGTGCATATCTAGCAGGGCAAGCTCACCCTGTGGTCCCCGCAAGGATTCCTGGGAGGAGGATGGGCGGAGGGGAAGAAGGGCTGACCAGCTGGCCTAGGAGCCGTGGGGGCTGGAGACCTGGGAAGTCTGTCCTGAATCCTTGGGTGAGGCCCAACAGGGGACTAAGAGGTGTGCACAGATCAGGTGCCTTGTGCTGGAGGGGCAGCCCTGGGTGTGGGGGCGCCTCCACATAGGCAAGTGGGGGCCTCTCTGGTCCCAGGTAGGAAAAAGCAGGAATTATGATACTTGCCTTTCTCACCAGGCAAAGCTGCAGCTTGGCACCCACGGGCTAGGTGGAGTGGGGGGGGCCCTGGGGGCAGGGAGCAGGGTGGGGACCCAAGCCGTGTGTTGTAAAGAGATGCCCAGACACTTGGAGCAGACCACGCGAGATGGCAGCTGGGCCAAGCAGGGGCCCCCACATCTGGAGGTGCCTGGCCCACAGGTAGGTGGCTGGATGTGCACAGGGCCTGGATGAAGAAAGCAGGCCTGCGGGCAAAGGGAACAGGCTTCCTCGTGGGAGTGATACGAGCAAGTGTGGGGGTCATAGACCCCAGTGGGAGGGCTGGAGTTCCCGGCAGCTCAGCCTGCCATTCCCTTCTCTGAGCCCTCCAGGACACAACTAAGACCAGGTGGCCGGGGACAGCCATCCCTGCTGACAGCTGTCTCCAGCCCCTGAAACAGCTGGTGCTGACAGCACAAGCAGGACATGGCCCAATCCCTCTGACCACAGCTGACAGAGACCGCATTCAGCCTGGGGTGGAGCTGCCAGCTACTGAGGTCAGTGCTCCCCAAGCAGACAGCTGTAGAGCATCCAGCCCATGTCAGGTGCTGGCCAAGACCTAGGAAGCCCCAGGCCTGTGATGACTGTCCATATTAGGGGGACCTACCCCTTGACTATAGCCACATTGGTTCTTCTGTATGAAAAAGAAGATATTTATATTATGGTTCACTGATTCTCTTGGTCACCAACAATGTGCCTTCTGAAAACACATGTGGGAGATTGGATACACTTCTGGGCTCTATCCAGAGAAAGACATGGAGACCTAGACCTCTCCTTACCTCCTCCAGCCTGTCCACGCGCCCCGCCAGCTTGGTGGTGACCGAATGCAGCTTCAGGAGGTCCAGGCCATAGAGGGCCCCTTCCAGCATGTCGATGATGGTGGCAAGCTATAGACAAGGGTGGGTTAGTTTGGGCAGACAGACCCAGGCGAGACTAGCAGGGAAGCCCCAGCCAGGAGCTGAGAGGCCCGCAGAGGCTGGCACTTGTGTAGGCGGCCACGCAGGCAAATGCAGTGGCGTAGGTGTATCTGCCTACTGGATCTTGGGTAAGCAAGTGGAAGAACCCTACAAGGACAAGTAAAACAGTTTATTCCTCTTAGTGACTCTGTCCACGCAGGCATGTCTGTCTTTCCTACTAAACTGCGAGCTTTTTGTAAGTAGTGCCTATGTTTTCCGTTCTTTGTTAGCATAGCGCCTGGCCCACAGCAGGTGATCTGTGGATACTCAGCCAAGTGGCTGTGAGCTCCGTGCCTCGTGGATAGACTCCCACCCCCCCACGCTCACCTTCATGGTCTGCTGAGGCCGAGAGACCCATGCTTTTCCTTAGCCCTGAAAGCTAAGCTGACCCCGGTTTACAAGAGCCGCGTGACCCACCTCTGGGGCGGCAAGCTGTCACGGCACCAGTCTTCTCAGGTCCTCCGGTGCTGCCCTTCCTGCCAGTACAGGGGCCCTGGAGGAAGGTAGCCGAGGCTCCGGTGCACCCAGGGCTTGTGGGGCAGGCTCTGGCAGAGGGCAGATGCTTCACCGAGCCTACCACTGAGGGCCTCCTGGAACAGACTGCTGGACACAGACTGCACCTCTGCTCCCTGCCCAGCTCCCAGCCCCAGGATTAGAGACAGAACTCAAGTACCACACACCTGGGTTTGGAAGGTCTTGCTCCCCACCAGACAGAGGCAGCTGACCCCTGGGTAAGGCCACGAAAGGGTGCCTGGTTCTCAGGTACTGTGATGTTCTGATTCCTGTTCCAGGAGCCCCCAGTGTTCTACCCTATACCCAGTGACTGTGCCTCAGGGCAGAGCGGCAGCTCTGAGGGGTGTGGCTGAATCCTGGGTCTCTCACTGTTTGCTTAACACCGTCCTGCTTAAAGAGGTATCAATGACCGCCAGTGGCCAGGGGCACTTTGCAGGACCATTCATTAATGCAGTGTGTGTCTGTGTTGGTCCAACAGTGTGCTGGACGGTTGTCATCTCAACACTCATAACAATCCCACAAGGAAGGTGATACTATTCTCACTTTTCATTCAAGGGGGCTCAGGCCAGACAAGGAAATGACCTGAGTTGATGATGCAAGTGGTGGCAGAGCAATGACCTGAACCTGCCTGTCTGACCCCCAAACCAAGCTCCTCCCTGCTGCCCACACTGCAAGGGAAGGGGGCAGGGGGAACAGATGAGGCCCTGGCCAACCCTTAGGGCTGCCCTGGGTAGGCCTGAGCCTCCTGTCCTATGGACCAGGATTGAGGACCACAGTTTGATGACCGGACCCAGGGCCCTCCTTCCCAGTGTCACCCAGCCCTTGCACTGAGGACTGTGTGTGTCCCTTGCCTCTTTGGGTGCATGCTGGTGTCAACCGAGGCAGTGCTCCAGGGAGGAATGCCAAGTTCTTTAGGCCACTGGGCCTAGCAGCTGCCCCCAGGCCCTGCCTCACTGGCTCCTTCAGAAAGACAGGCATACTTGGCTCTCAGCATCTCCCTTGGATGTCAGGACTGAAAGTGATCAGTTTGTGTAAAGGCTAAAGCAGGTCCATTTACTCAAAGGCCTACGATCCCAGGCTTGTTAGACTCAAGGCTCCCTCAGGTGCCCCCTCACCCATGGCATTCCCCACCAGGTCCTACCTTCAAGTCCCGGCTGTCAGCCTCCCGAAGCTTCTGGAGCCTGAAATCCCCCTCGCAGGGGTTGAGGGCGGAGGGCGGAGCGACACAGGCACACTTGCAGGATGAGCCGGAGGTGACAGTCTCCACGGTGTAGAAGTCCTCCTTCCCAGAGGCCCCCGCCTTGACCCTCTGGCAGGCGTCTTGGCCCAGGGGTCTCACTACACACTTGCACTGGCAGTCGGAGCCCTCGGACACGGCCTTGACCTTGTCATAGTCCCCCAGCAACTAGACAGACAGAGAGAGGAAGGTGGGGCATGCGGACATGGCCCGTGAAAAGGCTCTCTACTCACTAGGCCAGAGACCTCGGACAGCTCTGACCATGGCATGAAGAGTCATCGCAACACCACCTGCGACTGTGACATTTCCTTGAAGGCACCATGTGTCGCTTCCTCCTTGTCCTGGGAGGCTGTGGGTTTCTCAGGGGCCTCAGCCCCGGCTTAGAGCAATGAGACGGGACCGACAGAGCTGGCCCACTGATGCGCAGGCTTGAAGACGGCTGCCTCCCAACCCACTCCCCTCCGGCACTGAGGGCCCCTCGGGCCGGACCACACTGGTGCCGGAGGGTGAGGAGATGAGCCCGGTCGAGAGCTGCTCTCGAGGACCACAGCCCACAGGGGAGGGAAGGACAGTCGTGGCAGGCAAGATGCACGTCCCCGTGTGCCTGGCGCAGTGGGAGCTCAGCCAGGGCCACAGTGCACCAGCCAGCACCAGGAAGACTTCTCAGAGGAGGTGGCATTTGACCTGGGCGTCGAAGGATGGGTTAGATTTGGAGAAAGGGAACTGGGTGGGGAAGTCGGTAAGGATTACTCAGCTTAAGTATTTATTTGACTCCTAGAGCAGCTTCTGAACTCAAACTCCAGGCCAAAGCTAGGAATGCAAACTGGCAGCCCTTTCTGCTTCTACGATGCGAACCATTTCCTCAGAGCGCTGGCCCCGCCAGCCCCTCCAGGCAGGGACACACCACAGCAGGCCCCAGGAGCCACCCTGCTGGGCACTTGTGGAGGAACAGGCTCCTCCCAGCTCCTCTCCAGCAGGGCCTGCACCCCAAAGCCAGGCTACCGTTCTAGGCACTGACATAGGGTCCTTTTGTCTCACTCCTGACCCCCTGGCAGGTCATGAGCCTGCTGCAGGGGAAATGTTCCTGGGATGCTGGTTGGGGGAATAGGCTTGCCAAGTTTTGTTTTGTTTTTTTGCAAAGGTTGGGTTTCTTCTAACACTAATATATATGTATTTATTTATACCTTTATTGATTTCAGAGAGAGGAAGGGAGAGGGAGAAAGATTGAGAGAAACATCACTGATGAGAGTTGTCATTGATCGGCTGCCTCCTGTACGCCCCCAACTGGGGATTGAGCCCCCAACACGGGCATGTGCCCTGACTAGGAATCAAACCATGATCTCCTGGATCCTAGGCTGACACTCAGCCGCTGAGCCACACCCAGCCGGGCTAATATTTTTGGGGGGGTTGTTGTCAAAGACAGTGGTTCAGTGGATGAAGGCAGTGTAGTTCAGGGTGACTGGTGGCTGAGCTGACAGTCAATCATTGTCCGCCCTCTGAAATTCCTCTTGGTGTCCTCCCTAACCTGTACCGAGACCCTTCCAGAGGCTCAGCTGCCAGGAAATCTTCGCCAGTGGCCCTGCAGAACCCCCATGTCAGGAGTTTCTGTCTTTTGGATGTAGGGGTCAGTGTGAGGTTGAGGGTGGGTACATACAGGCATATGTCAGCATCGTTATTAAGGGAAGGCCCAGGAGATGGTGTTTGGTAAGAGCCCCAGTGCCAGGGTTTGTGGAGGTGCAGGCAGCTACCCACTCCAGGGTCCTTTCTCAGCCACCCTGTCTTTAGATCATGGTGACACCCACCTCATGTCATAGTGCTGGCTCTGGGGAGCATGAAATAAACAGCCCAGAGAGAGCTGTCCCTGACAGGCAAGGGGTCTGGGCTAAGAGTGTTGGAAACTGGTTCTGCCCACTCTCAGCTGTTCCCAGCCTGATGGTCCTTAGCTGTGGACTGGGAATAGGGTGTATGAGGACTGAGTCATAAAACAAGGAAAGTCCTTTGTAAAGGGACACGTCACAAAGCCATCCCTATCAGCTGTCACTCCCCCCACCCATCTGCCAGCCCTGGGTGGGTCTGCATTTCCATGCTACCTCCCTAGTCAGGGGTCATCAGTCCCTCTGTGTTGGGGACCTCACACTCATCACACATGTTGCTCTCTGGCCACATTCACCCCATCTCCAGGGTATCTCACTCCTGCAGTGAAACAGCTCCCAGGGGTCCCGCCATCTGCCTCTGGCAACACCTGCCTTTCACATTCCTGTTCGGACCCATGGCCATGCAGACCAGAGGTGGCCTCCTTTCCCCAGCCCTGCGCCAAGGGGCTTGCATTGTTCCTCTGACTTCTGCACCGTCTCCTGACTCCATCACCTCGAAGGACCCCATGACTTTGAGAGGAGGACCCATGTCCCGTCTAAGAAAATATTCTGATCAACGAGAAGCAACTGCCTTCATTGAGCCTCCTGGCTCTTGGCACACCTGATCCGGACAGGCAGGTGGCAGGGTACCGTGCCTACCTGAGACAAGACGTTCTCCTGGTTGTCCGCCTCGTTCTGCAGGGTCTCGGCCTCCGGGGGTGCCACCGTCTGCCCGGTGGGGGGCTCCCTGGCTCCTGCGAGGACAACGCCGGACACGCAGCCGGGAGCCACACCCAGAGCCAGGCAGACAACCAGCAGCAGAGGCTTGGCCATGAGGGCGCGACAAGAAGGGGCTCGGCCCCGGGAACGACTGGCGTCCGGGTCCGGCAGCAACTGAGGCAAGAGGGTATCTCGGAGGGAGTCCGAGGGTGGCTGCTCAGAGCACTGTGTCCAGCTGGGCGCAGCCGAGCGCGCGTGGAGGGTGCGCCCCAGAGACCCCGGTCATCGCCCCGGCGCGAGCAGCCCCGACTGTGGGCCAGCGGCCAGCGGGGCGCAGGGAAGGAGGCGGCGGCCCCGGCGGCCTCGGGCGCGGGGCAGGGGGCTGGGCGGGAGCGGGCGGGGCGCGCCGGGAGCCTGGGGTCGCCCAGGGCGGGTGGCCGGGAGCTGGGGCGCGCGGACCGGCGCCGACTGCCGGGCGAGGACGGGCGCGGAGCTCGCCGAGGGCGGGCGGAGCCTCTATTGTGCGGCCTCGGAGATACAGCCAGTGACAGCGCGGGGGGGAGACGGGGGCGGGGCGGGGCAGCGGGCGGGGCGGGGGGGAGACGGGGGCGGGGCAGCGGGCGGTGCGGGGGGGAGGAGACGGAGGGGCGGTGCGGGGCAGCGGGCGGTGCGCGGGGGGGAGACGGGGGCGGTGCGGGGCGGCGGGCGGGGCGGGGGGGAGACGGGGGCGGGGCAGCGGGCGGGGTGGGGGGGAGGAGACGGAGGGGCGGTGCGGGGCAGCGGGCGGTGCGGGGGGGGGAGACGGGGGCGGTGCGGGGCAGCGGGCGGTGCCGGGGGAGACGGGGGACGGGGCGGGGCAGCGGGCGGTGCGTGGGGGGAGACGGGGGCGGGGCGGGGCAGCGGGCGGGGCGCGGGGAGGGCGGGGACCGAGGGCGGGGCAGCGGGCGGGGCAGCGGGCGGGGCGGGACCGAGGGCGGGGCGGGACGGGCTGGCGGGGGAGAGGAGGATCCAGACGCCCCGGGGGAGGGGTCAGAGGGGCGCCCCTTTTCTTCAGTTGACCGCAAATGAAGAAGGGAGAGAAATGGCCCTGAGCCGGGTCTCTGAGGTTTGGGGTCCCTTGGGCCCGCTGTGGGGGGCGGGCCCTGGGGGAGGGGCCTCTGCTCCCCGCGTCTCCCTCCCCCGGACTCGCACCCCCACTTGGCGCTGCTCCGCGGCTCGGACCCGGCGCCACCGCCACCCAGGGGACAGCCGCCGCGCTGCCCGGGGAGCCGGGTGCGCGTGAAATAGAAACGCGGGGCTTCGTCGCTAAACCCCGACGCTCCGTGTGCCCCGTCAAAGGTGCTGCCCAACACGATGGGCAAAGGGGACGTGTCGCCTCCTTCCGGCTTGTGACAACTCTCAGGTCTCTGCCACCAGATCTTAAGGAAGGCGTCCACTGTCCACACAGCGATTGTTACTCTGTCCCTTTGCTGGGGCCTTTTATAAACCTTCCGTGCCTTCGGGGACAACTGTCACCCTGGAAAGACTGAACAGAGCCGGACCGTCAGAGACGTGAAAGGTATTACGGTCCTTAAGAAATTTAAACACCTGCCTCTTACGCTAGCGAATAAGGGTTATGATCATCTACACCAAGGAGACTTCAGCTCAAATAAGTGCTCATAGTTGACAGAAGTATAATAATCTTTATTAATGTATTTTAATAGATTTTAAAAAAAATCCTAGTTTATGGACAAAAATCCAAGATTTGAGTATTTGTGGTTGTGGAAATGTCACACCCATGTAAGCTATCAGATCTCTGTTAAATGCACTTTTCAATTCAATTAAGTGGAGAAAGCTGGCTAAGGGCGAGGCCGCAGCTGGGCTGCTGGATATTTCACGGAAGACAGACAGCCGGTGTCTTCCCGCGGGGCGGGCGTGGGCGGAGGCGGAGCGAGTGCGCAGATCGCAGGGAGAGGCCGAGCCTTCCCGCGGCTTCAAGGGAGACGGCCGCTTCCAGTTGAAGGGCCAGGGTCTCATGAAGAGGGATACTCGTGGACCTCGAGGAGAAACACATGTATCCTCCAAGGACTCCTTATGGGTACCTGGGCTCAAATTCATAACTGGAGTCCAGCAGCTAACAGGCTGCATTTCAGAGAAGAGCCGCAGGCTGGCCCGCCCGCCTCGGGCCGTTTCCGTGGGCTGAGCATCCTTCGAGGCCCTGGAACTGAATTCCAACCGACGGGACTGAGACTTTCCCCATCCAACTGGAGCGGCCCAGCTGCGTCCCAATTAGCATCTTCACCAACCAATCAGAGTGGCTGCGTTTTCACCAATTAAGACAGTGCCTTTTGGACCAATGAAGTTGTGAGGATTTAGAGCCCTCATTTGCATGAAGACAAACCAATCAGGAGCCAGGGGTGGAGATTTCTCTCCATCAGTCGGCCTCTGCGGGCGCGCGCCCGGTGTCCGCTGCGGGCTGCTGGCCCCTGGCGCGGCTGGACAGGCCAGGCCAGGCCGGAGCGGAGAGGCTGGACTGCACAAGAGAGATGTCTCGCCAGAGAAAGGCCGCCTGGCCCAGGGCTGATTCATAGCCATGCTGTTTCACAATTGTGCCATATCACAATTGAGCTGTTGGCTCTGAATAAAGTTTCCTTCACAGCTCTCCAAACTGCGGATTACTGTTCGCCTTGAATTGGTGCCAAGCAGCAATGTCATTTAATTTTAGCCTTGTCAGGCAGCCTGGAGCCACCATGGAGCCCAGGCTTTGGGACCAGACAGGCGGCATATGGGATCTGGTTTTACTATACTTACTGCTGAACTTGGGTGAGTCACATAACTTCTGGGAGCCTAGGCCTCCTCGTTCTGACATAGGGACCACAGGGACATCCCCCTCTGCTTGCTGTGTGCTGACCATGTGTTCTTTCTTTACCATCACAGGCATGAACCCTGACCCCCAATTCGAAGGCTAAACATAATGGGCACACAAAGATCACAGAAGGCGTAATAAAGGGTAAGTGGGATTTAGCATCGAGACACTGATACAAGGTGAAGGTTACCTAGGAACAGGAGAGATGATTCTATTCTGAACTTTGAAGGGCTTCAGAGCCTCAGGCCTGGAATCTAATCACCTGGTGGGTGATTGTGGACAAGTCTTTCTCCTCTAAGCCTTAGTGTTCTAATATTGCTGGGTTGTGTGGAGATTGGGGATGTCTAAAAACTCCTGTCCTACTGCCAAATATTTGTGAACGTTGAATGAATGGTAAGATAGTAATCATTTATTTATTTTTTAAATCCTTACCCTAGGATATTTTTCCATTGATTTTTAGAGAGAATGGAAGGGAGGGACGAGGGCAGGGGAGGGGGGGGGGAGAGAACATCCACATGCACCCTGATTCCCGTATGGGGATCAAGCCTGCAGCCAAGGTACTGCCCTTGACTGGGAATAGAACCTGAGACCCTCTGTCCATGGGTCGACGCTCAAACAACCAAGCCAAACTGGCCAGGGCAGTAATCATTCATTAAATGGGGGTATTATTGTTCCTGTTTCTGATTCTCTATGTGAACTTAGTAGGAATTCTCTCTGTGCCTCAATTTCCTTATCTGAAAAAGGAAATGATCCTGTTTGATTCTGTTCCTTGTGATTTAAGTAAACAAGTTGTTCCTTTTTGGGGGGTTTGCTTATTTCAGGGACTAAACTTGAACAAGGTGTCGTTCTAAAGCTTGAGCGGTTCCGGAGGTGTTCTTGGAGACTGGGCTTTGCAGCAGCTGCCAGCCTCCTGTTTTTGTTGGCTGAGCAGCCCGGGCACAACCTGCCCAGGGAGATGTCTGAGTGCGGAGGGGCCAGGGAGAGGCTCCCCTGGGAGGATAGGTAGGTAGCACAGTCCGGAGCAACCCCTGGCTTGACACTGAGTCCCGAGTGAAAACCCCAGGGATGATTCACTCCATAGAGGAGGAAACCCAGCTGTGTGCTCCGAGGGCCCAGCTGGCATCCAGGGAAACTCTAAAAAGCGCCGTGACTGAGACGGGGTGGCGCGCCCAGCGTCAGCTCCGCCGGCATCCTTTTCTCTGCTCTAAAAAATTGCCTCCTTCCTTTCGAACACCCCATTCAAGCTGCTCCAGTTAACTTTGGGAGCACCCCAGCCCCACCGTTCCTAAGCTTCCTTCACCTCACTGACATCTCCACTGCAGCTGTCCCTCCCTCCTCCTCGTAAGGAGAAAGCCATTCGGAGCTGTTACCTGCTGACAGGTGTGGCTCCTGAACACCAGATGCTGCTCACAGCTCCCACTCTTTCTCAGGAAGTTTTCAGCGTCTGAGTTTCACTTCTTTTAGACCTGGAACTGAGTGTCCTGTGACACACTGCCCCTGCACAACTCCAGGGGACCATACATTGTGAATGGTGTCCCCGGGACTAAGGACGGTCTGAGCGCGTTGTACAGCCAGGTGCTGGCATCTCAGGTCATCCTCACAACCACCCTGCAGTGAAAGGGTTACCCTCAAGCTGCGGGCGAGGACACTGAAGCAGAAAGGGCGACCATGTGTTTAAGGATGAAAATACAGAGCTTGTGAGGGGCAAGCTGGCTCAGCCTCATGCCTGTCTGGCTCCAAGCTCGGGCTGTTAGTCACACCCCATCCTCCAACACCTGACTTTAAAAACCCAATAAAACCCCAACTTCAGCCCCTCACCCACATGCCCTCTATCCTTCCAGAATCCCTACTTAAGGTTCTCCAACCACATACATGCAAAGTGGCACCCCTTTGGAAAATAACTGCCTGCAGGGGCCAGGGCAGTGAGACGTCTCATCTGGGAAGTGTGGCATCTAGTCTCAATGCTGCCAGTCCAGCTGTGTGTGATCTTGGGAGCCACTGGCCGCTCTAGGAGGTCATGGCCTCAGCTTTGTCTGTTTGCCAGGAACTGAGTGATTTCTAGGGCATCCCCTTGAGCCCTAACATTCTGAAATCTTCGTTCCATGAACATGATTTATTGGTCCTTCTGCAGTGTTCTGGAACACAGGAGGCTTGGATGTAGCTGCTCACAAAAAGTATTGTTGTGTGTGTTTCTGGAAGACCACCAGTCACTAGAAAGTGTTGCGTATTTGAGATGTGAGAAGGGTGGTCGGTCTGCACTCTCCATGACATGTTCCTCAACAGCTGTTATAATAGGTGTTGCGGAGCCATGCTGTGCAGTCTGCACCTTGGAGGTGGTGGGAGACGGGAGGAGCAGGGCTGCCTGGGCCACCAGGAGAGTTTGGCCAGTCTGGTCAGAGGTGGTGACCACTCCTGACAGAGCGTGTGTCCTGGCTGCTGCTGGCTCCTCTGGGACGCGGGCCAGCTGGGCAGAGGTAGCCGTATTCTCAAGCGCGCTACATGTACTGTAACTAGCAAAGCATGGCTGGGTGGCAAGCGCAGTCTTCTCATTTTGTCAATAAGAAAACAGGAAGTGTAGGTAATTAGACCAAGGTCACGGAATCGCCACGGAGCTCAGGCCTCAGCTTCCTCATGAGCGAGAGGAGGGCTGGACTGGGCCTCCCCCCCACTCGCATGCCCTGGGGGTACCTGAGAGTATTTTAGGTGGTGCCCTGGATGTTCATCAATCTTGCTGGTTGGTTTTGTTTTAAAGTGCTTTAGAAAAACATGACACACATACAACTTGCTAGTTCATAGATGTTGCTTAGGAAAAGTGAATTGATTGAAGGTCTATTTAAGAAAAAGGTCAGCCCAGTTGGCATGGCTCAGTGGCTGAACGTCGACCCTGGAACCATGAGGTCACAGTTTGATTCCTGGTCAGGGCACATGCCTGGGTTTTGGGATCGATCCCCAGTAGGGGGCATGCAGGAGGCAGCCAGTTGATGATTCTCTCATCATTGATGTTTCTCTCTCTCCCTTCTCCCTTCCTCTCTCTGAAATGAATAAAAAAATACATATGAAGAAAAGAAAAAAAGAAAAGAAAAGAAAAGAAAAAAGAAAAGAAAAGAAAAGGGTTGTCAGTCCAGGTGATGTGGCAAAAATTGTGGAGGTTTGGGGACCATGAGTCAGGAAACATGCCCCAGTGTCCATGATGACAAAGCAGGACTCACACTGCTCTGACCCCCAGCATGTGTCTTCAGCTCTCGGGCATTTGGAGCCCTTTTAATGGGGAGAGACTGATCTATTGTGTATAGAGAAGAGAAACTGGCCAAGGCTTGGTTACCCCTCTATAACATCTACCTGCCCGCCCGTGGCTCCGGGGGCAAAGCTTTGCTGTCCACTGTCCTTGTGTGGGAAGCTTAGGGCGTCGGTGGCAAGCTGGTTGGCTGCAGGTGTATTCAGTTCAGCCAGTGCAGCAATTGCTTTTAATTTCTGAATATGAATGTCTTTAGGGAGGGCTCTCCCGTGTGCACAGACCTCACCTCTCCACATAACATCATCCTTGGTAACTCCAGGCGCCTGAAAGCACAAAGGTTGGAGACTCCTGGTTTAAGGCCTTACCTTTTCCAAGATCAAAACCCTTAAAGGCCCAAAGCACCAAAGGTCTTTGGTGGTGGGAATTCAGAGCACAGAGGTCCCTGGTGTCGTCAGCCCAGCTGATGTCTTAACACACCCAAGTCTCTCCTGTGTGCGGGTTTCTGTGCCAGCCACACTGGCGTGAGGGGGGCGGGACAGGAGCCCAGTGAGGAGGCGGTGAAGGCCCAGCGTTACACAGTCCTCTGGAAGCTCAGCTGTTTTGCAATGGTAAGACAGGAAGGCCAGTGACACCTGGTGTCTGGTGCCTCTTCATCCCAAACCAGGCGTCACCAGTGATGTCGCCTCTTCTCCCACGCCCAGTCCACGGCCAAGCCTCTCAGTTTGACTTGCGTTGATGTTATGTATCCTGTCTCCTTTTGGCTCATAAATTCTCACCCCCACATCTCTGATTAATATTCCTACCATACAGTTCCACCTGATCCTCTGCCTGAGGTCACCCCCCCCAATAAAGCCCAAGGCCTCTGTCTGCCCGTGACGTGGCCCCAGGTTGCCCTCCTGGCATTTCCACGGTTCCCCTGCCCTTCAGTGAGGCTCCAGGCCTCTGAGGTTCCTCCTGTGTGGACCACTCTTTCAAGAGAAGTAGAGAGAAATAGGAAGTGGGATGATCCAGAGACGGAGTTTCATTTTTGATGGACAGAGGTGACTTGAATTGGTTTCAGGTGGAGGTGAAGCATCTGTCGAGTGGGAGGTTAACGGCACTCACTGGACAGCTTCTGGGGTCTGGAGGCTGGACTCTGTTTCATAAGGAATCACTCGCTCCTTTTGCAGCCTCACAAGAGTGGCTACTATTACTGTCCCCATGCTACATATAGGGACACTGAGGCCCAGACCTCAGTCACAGCCAGAAGGCAGTGGAGCCAAGATTTGAAAGGCAAGCCTGTTGTTACCACCTCATGTAGGAGAGGGCATGAGAAGCAGGGTAGAGCCTTAGGACTTGCGAGAAGGAGGAGGAATGTCGGTCCGTGGCCTCGCTCAGGAGGAGGCGGCCCTGAGACTCACAGGTGGCAGAAGAAGTGGGAATACTCCTGCTAACAGATCAGAGGGCAGCACAGGGAGTGTCTCTGCCTGTCCATCATCAAGGGCCTTTTCTGTCTGTCCTTCCCTTCTCTGTGTGTACCTGGGTTCCAGCTCTAGCAAAGGCGTGACTCCAAGGCACAGCTGTCTCTGGAGGTGCTGGGCTGGCTAGAGCATCCTGGGCCACACTGATAACTTCACTCACCTCCCCAGGAACCAGTCATTTTCCGGATTTTTCAGAATAAAGAATTTATAAGTCAAACAATCATTTTTTTTCTATTTCTTTGTTTCTCATAGCAGAGCTTTAATGCCTAATTAGCCTAACCTGCTGTTTGGGCAGTGGTGACTAGCCCCCCAGTTCGTGCTCCCTTCCAAGTTCCTGCCGATGAGCAGCATCCAGCCTGAGGCCCAGGCCTCAGCTGCTAGAGCGTGGGAGGGGCCGCGTGACCAGTCCTTCCCAGAAGGTCTTGGGCGGAGGTGAGGATGAGCGTCACGCGGCCGCTGGCCTCTGCCTGCGTACGGAGCACCCAGTGGGGACAGGAGGAGCCTGGGACTGGCGTCATCCCTTCTGAAGGCAGCTGCCCAAATCTGCGTGAGCAGGAGCGTCCACTCCACATTTGTGTAACTGAGAAACAAGTGTTTATGGTGCTTGGTGGCTGAGATTTGGGGTTGGTTGGTACAGCAGCTACTCAAGTGTGCTGACTCGTTCGACCTCCTCAGAGTGAGGTGAGGGTGTAATAGGAGCAAATGAGGGCAGCCTGTCAGTCGCCTGTGTGAGAACAACCCTCCTAACCAGCAAGCCAAGTGCCCAGAAGGCCAGACCTGACATGTGCAATCGGCATCCCTAACAGTCCTGCCCGGAAACATAGGGCTCAGACCTGCTTGCGAGGCACTCTGTGGGGCCCATGGGAGGCTCGCGGAGGAAGAGTCAGAGTCCCCGAGTGCCTGTCAAGTAGAGGCACTGATAACTGCTAGTGGAATTGGAGGACCTGAGTCAGATGCACAACAAGCTCCCGCGTAAGGTAAGTGTACAAACAGGGCTGTGGGAACATAACAGGGCAACTCGTCTATGTTGGTGGTTAGCAGAGAGAGGCCGCAGTTTCCAGGTGTCACAGACATGCTCTCACGGCACCAGGCCCTTGCAGCTCACAGGTAGAAGTGCAGCCTGCAGTGTGGGCGTCCCTGCTGTCATGGCTGCTTCAGGACTCCCAGGTCTCTGGACTCCTCAAGCAGCCCCTCCCTCCAGGTGGCCCTTTGCTGGTCTCCTGTCCTCCTCCCCCTCCCGCCCACTCTGTAACACACACCCTGCAGCACCCACCCCTCCCAGCCCTTCTTCTCTCTGTGCTGTGACACTAGTCCCCTCCTGTCCTTGATGAGAGGGTGGCACTGAGAGGGAGGAAACCCACATCCCTGTCTCCCATGGAGTCACCTTGCCACATCCCACTCTGCTCACATATTCCAAGTTCAGGTTCTGGAGAGGCTCTTGGGGAGCATCAGTGCAGCTTGTGTTCAAACATATCTCGATATATGTCAGCATGTTTCATGTATCTAAAATGAAGGGGAGAATTCTGCAGAAGCGTGTGCAGGTGGATGGATGGGGGTTCCTGTCTGTAGCCACTACTCAGTTCTGCCAACCGAGGGCAGCAGAGACCGCTTTTCTGTAGTTGTGCCAGGCTGGAAACCGAACCAGGCCCCAGTGGGCTGTGTGACCTGTGAGCAGTTCATGCTTGGCCACAGCTCAGCTCTGCAGAGCTCTGAATGGCAAGTGGAGGGCAGCCGGGTTCCTGGGATCAGGACAAGATCTGAAGCCTGAGTTCAAGCTCCCACTGTGCCATCAGTTAGCTGTGTGGCCTTTCAAAAGTCACTCAACCTCTCTGGGCTTTAGTTTCCTTTCCTGGGAAAGGATTGGGGTGAAGGGAGCTGCCCCAGAAGGCGTCTTCCTTCAGTGCTTTGAATTGCTCTAAGTGCTAAGGAAAAATGGAAAATGATAGAATAGCAGAGATTTTTATGTCCTGGAACCTTTGAAAGTGTTCTCCTCTTGACCAGCATGACCAGGAGCAAGTATGGCAGGGTTGGGGGTGACCTCGGCAGAACCGTGAATGGCAAGGGAGGAAAATGAGGGTCAGGAGATAAATGGGGTGAGGGTCTCACAGGTCTCCCTAACCTAGGACCCCAGCCAACATTGGGAGCAGGCTCTGGAGGGGATGGATAACCTGTAGCCATCTCAAGCTGCCCAGCTGTGGATGGACTAGTGGCTCTGAGCCACAGCGTGACCCAGACATACCCATTAGTGTCGGCGTCACTCACCAGCCTCGAGGCTGGTGTTCTGAGGCGCAAGTGAGCTTTCCTTTACAATTCATTTCCACACCTGAGTCATGCATGATATTTTGGTTCGCACCAATTCATTGGGGTAGGGACATGAAATGCATGTATGTAGAGTTGTCCCTGGACGAATGAACAGATGGACGAATGGACGAATAAATGACTATGGAGCCAGCTCTGAGTGGTGGCATCTGGGCTGTGAGGACAGTAAAGGGAGTTCTGACTCGGCATAGTTCATCCGAGGGTTGGTCTCTGGCTCCCGAGCAGGGCGAATGTGGTGGCCGGTCGCTGGGGTCCAGTGCACTGTGCCAGGTGCTGCCTGTATGTAGGTTAAACCCAGAAACCGCTGCCAAGGCCTCTAAAGAGAGCAGTGGGCAGTGGGGAGGGTGGTCTCGATGCCGTGAGCCCGGAGGCAGGTGTGCGGGCCGCAGGAGGCGCTGTGGGTGCCAGGAGCCCTCCTGTCCTGTTGAGGCAGCACAGCTCCTTCACTCTTGGCCTTGCAGGGTGTCGTGTGGAGCCTGTGCCGGTTAGGCTCGGGCATGGGGAAAGGGGACTGCTCAGAGGAGGCCACAAGGCTGGGCACCCACTGTCCCTGAGGACCCGTCAGGGAGCAGAGGCTCCTCCCTACAAGGAGCCACAGGCCCAGGGTTTCCCCGGGCAGAGGGGAGGGGTGGGTGTGGAGGGCTCACCCTCTGCCCATGCCAGCACCATCCTGGGCACCGAGGCCTCCCAGCAGAGGACAGGGACACAGTGACTGAGTGAGGTCAGCAAATCTGACCCTGTGTCATCTGCCTGGCTGCCCTTTTCTGATCCTGCCCACGGAAGGAATAGGCTCCTTTAGTGCCAAGCTCCAACAGGGCCGCCTCCTCGGGGAAACTCGCCCTGCGTCTTTACCACCTCCCACCAGCACCTGCCCTCCTGCCATACAAAGGGGTTTCTCTCACTCTGACCCCTCATGGCGTCACTGGTATCTTTTCAAGCACTTTTATTGCTTTTTAAAAAACGATCTGAATACCTGTCTTAACTCTGTGATAGATCAGTGAGTCCCAAGAACAGGAATGGTTCTGGTTTCTACTGTTTAGAGCTGTTCACAGAAGACACGATCAGCAGCCAGTAAGTGTCTGGTGAGTGGCTGGTGAGTCTCACAGCAGTGGCGCGCAGCAGGCACTCAGTAGATGCACACTGAGTGACAGGACATCTGTCCTCAGCAGCTGGGAAACGCAAGACACTCCATCTCTGTGGAAATGTCCACGGAAATAACTGTAAAAGCTGCCTTGAGGTCGCTGATGAGATGGTCTCAGACGTCATTTCAAGCATTCTACCGGCCCAGAGTGTGCCGTTTGTCTTTGTCTGTTTACTACCCTGCTGGTCTCCAGAAGACCCAGTGTCTCTCAAAGTGGAGCATGGGCATGAGGTAGGATCCCCTCCCTCGAATGTGTGGCTGATTGAGCTTTTCTGATACTCAGAACAGCTACTGATACTTGCACCAGTGATCCTTTAGCTCCACCAGAAACCCAAACACCTTATTTAAAGAAGTGTTACAATAGCTTCAGAAATACGCTTTGTAAAAACCATTTTAAAATGTACAGCTCATCGGCACAGAGCACATTCACTCTGTTGTACAACTGTCACCACCGTCTTCTCCAGAACTTGCTCGTCGCCCCCGCTGAACACTGACTCCTCCCCCTCCCCAGCCCTGGTGACCTGTAGGGATGGAACTCAGCACAATGTCCTCAGGGTTCTTCTATGTTGCAGCCTGTGTCAGAATTTCATTTTTTAAGGCTGAATAATATTCCACTGTACAGATGGACTGCATTTTGTTTGTCCATCACCTGTTGATGGACATTTGTTTGCACCTTTTGGCTCCTGTGAATCCTGCTGCTGTGAACACGGGTACAAATATCTGTTTAGAAATAGGCTTTTTATCACAGACTCATTTTTATTGGCAAACCCTATATCCGTGGTAACTTCCACCAAGCAGAAAATTGGACTGGCTAGAACACTCCCCGCCACATTAGCTTGGTAAGACTTTTCTTGAAACATGTGGTGGGTGCACAGTAGTCAGTGACAGGGAACGATGCCTGTCTCACAGACAGACGGGCCACCAGGAGGCCCATGACTGGACCCAGGAGCACATTAGTGACCTGCCAATGCATTAGTGTAGACAATAGATTCGGTTAAGAAAGCTTACCCAACCCCCACCTCTCTGTTCCAGCTGTCAGAAGGGGCGCTTTTCCACAAAGGTACAGACTCGAAAAACATTTGCTCTGAATCAGACTCGCTGCAGCTACAGTGTCACCATGTGTGCGGAGCTCAGATCTCAGAGGCCACCTCTGGCCCGTGACTGGCACCAAGGCTGCTCAGAGAGGTGACAGTTGGGAGGCCTGTGCTCTGTTTCAGAAAAATGCTCTGAGTGTGTGGCGAAGAGCCATCTGGTGACAGCAAGGGATTTAGGACAGAGATTTTGAGACCTTTTAAGGGAAAGACGATGCACCCGCTCAGGACGGAAACCTGGAGAGCTGGTCTGGAGACGGCAGCTCTTACTTTGGTGGTTACCCTGAAATGCTTGTCATTCTTAAACAGCATTTGTGTTGCTCCCCCATGTGGTTCAGAGGACATTAGAGCCTTGAGAAGATCTGCTGTGCTAATCAGAGTCTGGGTAACGAACTCAGCCCCCTGGACACACACAGCCTGCAGTGGGCCACCTGGGACCTGCCAGAGCCTGCGGCGCCCAAACACCGGGGGGCAGATCTGTACTTCCCGTTCTTTCTTCCTTGTTGTTTTTTTTTTTTTTTAAGCACACTAGTTGGAGGTCTGAAGAAAGCTTTATATCTCCAAAGAGAGATCTGAAAAGAAAACATTTATATCGCATTTCCAAATGTTTCCATGGTCTTTTCCACAACCCTCATGTCCTAAGAATGTGAGTTTTATAAAGAGGAACCGAGACCCACTGCATGACAGGGTAGATTTAGCTGAGCAAAGGAGCTCCAGCTTCCACAGCTGGGCTCATTTTGGGTTTTAAATAGATAAGAAATGGAAATAGTCCCAGGTTTGGGAATAGAAATCTCAGTTTGGAGGTGCAAAGAGAGGATCCTAAAATCAGTTCTGAGCAGAGCAGCTAAGCTAAAGGAAATCTCTACAAAGCTCTCTCTGCCATGATGGACCCTAACTAATACTCAGACTGTCCCCCAGGAGAAAGCCCCACCCTAAGGGGAACAGAAGGTGAGTGTGAGGAAAGGGGGCCTGTGGAGGTGCTCTGGGACCCCTGAGACAAAGGTGTGGCTGACCTGCATCTGTTTCCATCACTTGGCGTTTGTGGGACAGGGGAGTGCAGACAGGAGGGTTGACTGTGTACTCTTACACAGAAAATTCCATCGTCTGCTTCAGAGCCAGACATTTTTCGATTTTTGGGGGGTGAGTGGGTAATCTTTCTGAATTAGCACCGGGTCATACTCAGTCCAAGCATTTCCTGTGCAGGGCAGACATCTCGCCTGGTGAAGCCTCCCTTCATGGCTGTAGACTGCTGCTGGCCTGGTCACCAACTGTGCTGCACCCCAGAGGACTCACCATCCTGTGCGCTAATCTCCTGTCCCCCCAAGACCCTGTGCAGCTTAGTGTCTCCACAGACCCGGTTTTCACGTCTTTTGCGCTCCTTCTGCTTTCTTTATTAAAATTAAATTAAATTTTAATAAAATTCTGCCTATCATCTATCCATCCACCCACCCGCCTGTCTATCTGTCTGTCTATCATTTATCTATGTGTTTATCATTCTATCTATCATCTACCTATCATCCATCCTTTCTCAAGCCAGATTCAAGCCTCAGTCCTGACCAAGCCAGTGCTGGTGACTTTCCTATCCTTGCCTCCCAGGACACTCAGAAACAGTGCCTCTGGTTCTTACACTCAGATCATATAACCTTCTGCATGTGCAGGTATCCATCTCATGCAGGGTGTGTACCTCTCTCATATCCCCTGCAGCCCCTGGTAAACTGTTAGAGCAGGAATACTTGTTAAAAATGATTTTATTACCTTTGACCAAAAGGTTTTTTGATCAAAAACTGTTGAATCAATAAGTATTTCTCACCTGAAATACTAAGCAGGGTCAGGAAACCCAGCTGTTAACCTTAACTTGAGAAAAAACCTTCAGAATTGGGAAAGCAGGGAGGTCCTACCACTCAGGAGGGTTGTTAGGAGAAGTCACGTGAGAAAGAGAAAGCACAGCCTGCCAGAAACTCAACCTTCTGTCAGCTACTCAGAATTCCCCAGACCTCACTCCTCCCAGGAGAAAGAATTTGTTAGGCAGCCTGCAGACCTCCAAAAAGGGCCACAACCTTCGATACTTGGTACGGGGTGGGTGTCAGGGAGTCAGCTTCAATTAAGGGGAAAGACATGTAGGTCAGCGTCGGAACTTGTAATACCTTTAAGTCAATCTTTCTTATGGGGAGAACATCCCAAAGTATTGCTCGTGTAATAAAACTCCATAATCAACCAAACTCCGATTACAGACCATTAGTGGTAGAGGGTGCTCTCTCTCTACCTGTCTATCTATGTCTGTCTAGTTATCTATATGTCATCTATCTACCTATTTATGTTTGTTTATCCTTTCATCTGTCTGTCCGTCCATCCATGTATCTAGGTATCTATCTCTATTTGTCTATCTATCATCTATCTATCTATCTATCTATCTATCTATCTATCTATCTATCTATCTATCTATCATCTATCTATGTATCTATGTATCTATCATCTATCTATCATCTATCTATCATCTATTTTCTATCATCTATCTTCTATCATCTATCTATCATCTATCTATATCTATCATCATCTATTCATATCTATCTACTATCTATCTACCTATCTATCTAATCTATTTATCTATCATCTGTCTGTCTGTCTTCCTATCTACCTACTTATCTGTGGAGAGAAATCACTAAATATCTTGGTTGCCACCTTTTAAAATGGCTCATGACTCTCCATCTTTGTGATCTAGAGAGAGACCATCAGGTAAAAATGATGCCCTGAAACAAAAATTCGAAGTTTTTGGAGCTATGTGTTATCTAACAGGAGGAAGTCATTGTGGTTAAAATTTAAAACTACTGTTTGTACAAAAATATTGTGAGTTCTTCCGTGTGTGTGTATCTGAGGCAGATCCAGCAAGCTGACATACTCTTAGCTCGTTGTTGGTTATGCTCTTGGCTGCGTCCCTCAAACTGGTTGCTCTGAGCCCTACCCAGCCTTGGTGTTCTCATCAGTAGAGTGAGGACACTGGTTGTGTCCATCTCAGAGAGTCAACTGAGACACGCTCAGGAAGCACTCAGCCAGCAAAGCAAGGTATTTTATGATCGAAGATGATTTCATGTTCTGAGCTCCAGTCATGGGCTAGGAGCAAATGTGCTGCTGAGAGATGTTACCTGTCACCGCGATGAGGGCTCCGAGGCCGGGGCACCGGCCTACAGTGACCAGGAAAATGACTCAGTCTCTCCGGGTTTCCTTTTTGCTTTTGTCTTTATCATGAAGGGTCTGGGTTAGAGGATCACTGAGTAACTTCCAGTTGTCAAGTTCTGCAATTTAGGATTTTTTTTGGAATTTATTTTAAAATAAAGTTTTAATAAAATTTAACATAGGAAGTATTGTATGCTTTGGCAACTTATATTTTAACCAAATGTACTTCAGATTAAAACTGTCTTATGCAAAGGTTAAACTGCAGAAGGATATGGAAAGTGCCATTCGTTTTAAGAAATAAAACTTGATCTGTTTTTTAAAATAGATTTGAAAATGCTGTGGGTGACATTAAATGATCAATTATTTTAAAGGTGCAAAAGCAAGACTGAAATCACTGCTAAAAAGGGAAGCGACTTTGGAGGCCCGCTGTCTGAAAGAGGGGCGCTCCCGAGCCCGGGGGAGCGGGCGCCTCCGGGACCCCGCGGCTCCGCCGGGCGCCCGGGGAGGCCGGGCCGGGCCGGGCCTCGAGCGCCCCCTGCGGCTGGGAGCCCGCGGGGCGTCCGGGGCGAGCGCGGCTCTGCGCAGAGGGGGAGCCCGGGCAGCCGTGCGACGCCCCTGCCCGTTTCCTCAAAGCGGGCTTCCCGGCCCCGCCGGCGGCCAGCTGGCCGGAGCGCCGGCCGCAGCGGGTCGGCCCGGCCGGGGCGCGAGGGCGCGGCGGACCCGTGCCTCCCGCGGCGACGTCTGCACCCCTAAACATCGGCGGAACCTGGCCTGCGGGGAGGGCTGGGCCGCGGGGCCGACCTGAGGCCGTGCGCGCTGGGCTCCCGGGCCGCGGGGCGCGGGGCGCTCGTGCGGCCGCGTAAGGGACTGGGCGCCCCGCTGCGGGCGTCCCCAACGAGACCCTGAAATACTCCGGGGCTCCGCTGTTTGCGGGTGTCTGGTCTGCAAACTGTGTGTCACGGCCCTCACGGAAGTTGCGGGACCCAAGTCAGCCCAGAAGAGAGGCCGTTGGGAGCCAGGGCTGTGGATTGCACGGCGGAGGGCGGTGAGGGGAGCCGCCGCTGCGGCCTCGCCCTCGGGCCGGGCTCGCGAGGCCGCGGGGCCGGGAGCGCGCCGGCGCACGCGGAGCCCGTCCCTGACGCACGCGGGAGCGCGCCCGGCGCACGCGGAGCCCGTCCCTGACGCACGCGGGAGCGCGCCCGGCGCACGCGGAGCCCGTCCCTGACGCACGCGGGAGCGCGCCCGGCGCACGCGGAGCCCGTCCCCGACCCACGCGGGGGCGCGCCGGCGCACGCGGAGCCCGTCCCCGACGCACGCGGGAGCGCGCCCGGCGCACGCGGAGCCCGTCCCCGACCCACGCGGGGGCGCGCCGGCGCACGCGGAGCCCGTCCCTGACGCACGCGGGGGCGCGCCGGCGCACGCGGAGCCCGTCCCTGACGCACGCGGGAGCGCGCCCGGCGCACGCGGAGGCCGCGGCGCTCAGAGCCAGCCTCCCGGAGTAGACTCGCGTCCTGTGCTTACAGAAGGTTAGCGGTGTATTTCCTCAGCAGGAATTTTTTTTGGCTCTTGCTAATATTTAGGAATATAATAAAGTCTGTACAGCATAATGTATGCGGTTAATCGCCTCAGCTTACTTTTATTTAAGGAAATACCCCAGAAGATGCTGCACCTTGACCAGTGATTTCAGCAGACAGGGTTTGGAAATATATAGGAAAGGAGGAGATGAGAAATATAATTACTGCAACGGTGCATTTTTATACAAATTTATTGTGGAAGTGGTGCGGGAAAAGACGCCTTCTGCAGGTAGCCTCCCTGGGGTGCCCCTGGGACCCCAGCTTTGCCTGTTCAACAGGCCGCGCGGCCCCGGGCGGCTGCCGGTGCCCGGGTGACTCCGCTGGGCTGGCGAAGGCACCGCTGGCGGGGCCGCTTTCTGGTGACTGTGGGGTGACACGAATAAGCCGTGTAAGTGATAACTACCCCGTCCCTGCGGCCGCGGGGCTTTGACAGATGCCGAGTACCTGGCCACTGCCTCCGCCTCCGGCCCCTTCCTTCGCACGCTCTGCGTGGAAACACGCGCGAGCCGAGCCCGCTCTCCCGAAGACGCGGCGATGACCGGCGGAATCGGACGCCCGCACCCCCAGCACGGAGGGGCCTCACTCGGAGGGCCGGGCGGCGGACGCTCCTCTCCTCCGCGCCCCGTCTCCACCGGCTGGCGGTCCGCGTCCCGGCGGCGCACCCCGGCGGACTGTCGCGGACGCAGACGCGGGGCGCTGCGGGGGCGCGCTCTCGGAAGGAACGACTAGGGCGCCGCCGCGCCGGGCACCGGGGCTTCCCGGCAGGTCACAGACACAGAGCGATACGTGCCACCCCGCACCGCCACGGGAACAAAAATAAACCCGAGGCGAGCCCGCGAGAAACAAAGCCGGACCCCGCCGGGGGGCCCGCGGCGCGGACGCCTGGGCAGGGAGGAGTCCCGGGCCCGGCCGCAGGGGGCGCTCCTGCTCCGCGGACGCTGCGGGGCGGGGCCTCGGCGGCGGCGGGAGGAGCCCGGGCGGGGATTGTGGAGGTGGCGGGGGGCGGGCGGGGCCTCGGCGGCGGCGGGAGGAGCCCGGGCGGGGATTGTGGAGGTGGCGGGGGGCGGGCGGGGCCTCGGCGGCGGCGGGAGGAGCCCCGGCGGGGATTGTGGAGGTGGCGGGGGGCGGGCGGGGGCGGGCGGGGGCTCGGCGGCGCCCCGGAGCTGCGGCGGCGGTGGGCGGGGCCGCGGCGGTGGGCGGGGCCTGGGCGGCAGGAGGAGGAGCCGCCCCGCGCCGAGCCGGCGTCTCCGTGACAGGCGCTCTCGCCGCCGCCGCCGCCTTTTCTTCCCGGTCCCGGGCCTCCCGGTCCCGGACCTCCCCGCCGCCCCCCCGCCGCCCGCCCTGCTCCCGCCCGGCCCCTCGCGACAGGAACTGCGCGGCCACAGCGCCGCCCGCCTCGGCGCCGCTCCGGCTCCCGCGCCGCGCAGCCCTCCGCCTTCCTCCGTCGGTCCCCGGGTCTCGCAGCCGCTTCCCGCCGCCCGGGTCACCATGCCCAGCAAGACCAAGTACAACCTTGTGGACGACGGGCACGACCTGCGGATCCCCCTGCACAACGAAGACGCCTTCCAGCACGGCATCTGCTTCGAGGCCAAGGTGAGCGCCGGTCGGCGGCGGTGTGCGGGGCGGACAGGCGACGCTGGGCCGGCCCAGACCCGGCGGGGGAGGGGGCGGGCTGGCTGCGGGCCTTTCTGCTAGAGGGGGACCCCTCTCTGTGGGATCCGCGGCTCCTGCCCAGAATTGTGGCTGGAGCCTCTGCAAAGTTTGAGCGGTATTGCTACCCCCTGCCACCTGCAGACCCCGGGCCCTCCTCCCCCTGCAGACCCCCTCCCCCCCTGCCACCTGCAGACCCTGGTCCTCCCCCTCCCCCTGCAGACCCCCTCCCCCCCTCCTACCTGCAGACCCTGGCTCCCCCTCCCCCTGCAGACCCCCTCCCCCCCTGCCACCTGCAGACCCTGGTCCTCCCCCTCCCCCTGCAGACCCCATCCCCACCCCCTCCCACCTGCAGACCCTGGTCCTCCCCCTCCCGGCCCCCTCCCCCCCTCCTACCTGCAGACCCCCTCTCTCACCCCCTCCCACGTACAGACCCCCTCCTCATCCCATCTGCAGACCCCCTCTCCACCCCCTCCCACCTGCAGACCCCTCCTCACCTCTCCCACCTGAAGACTCCTCCTCACCCCTCCCACCTGCAGACCCCCCTCATCACCTCCTCCCACCTGTGGACCCCCTCCCTCTGCCCTCTCACCTGCAGACCCCACCCTTTACCCATTCCCACCTGCAGAGTCTCATTTTTTACTCCTCTCTCACCTGCAGATCCCCTTCCTCACCCTTCCTACCTGCAGACACCCCCTCCTCACCCCTCCTATCCTCACTCCCTTCCCACCTGCAGACCCCTGTCCTCATTGGCTCATAACTGATGGAGCTACTTCCCAGACCACCCTCCTGAGGAGGGCAATGCAATGGGTGAGCACAGCCTGGACACCTGGTCCTTTAGAATAGGTTTAGGGAAGCTCTGGTGGTGTTTACCTTATGGGATCCCCTGGGAGAGATGCTTTCAAGAAGGTCTTTCTAAGGGGTAATGCCTGCTTCCCTGTTGAGGAAAATAATACAGGGCGTATTTTAGATCTCAGGTAACCAGGTCCAGGTGTCAGAGTCACTTCCCCAATGCCCGGCTTGCCAAGAGTCCTTTACAACTGCCAGTCATTGAAGGGGGGCGGGGTGAGAGCCACCCTCTTGCTAGTTTTGTGGCACAATGTTAAGTTTCAGCAGCTAGGACCAGCCTTGGCAGGGAAGTTAGAGGATCACTAGAATTCCCAGGCTGCCTGTCCTTGGGGAGGGGCTGGTGGAAGCCTCAGTTCTGGACCCTCAGGTGTGAATACCCCCCCACTCCTGCCCCTGCCATGATGTGCTTCTCAGAGTGAGGGATTCTGGTTCCTGCTGCCTGTCACCTGGGGAGAGTACTGCCTGGAAAGCTGGTATTTTCCATGTGGAGAGAGTTTTATTCTGCATTCCTTTTTCTCCTTCAGGGCTTCTTAGATGCAGGTGGTTAGCATCTCAAGCAAGGATTAGTCAATCAGGGGGCTAGTTCCTTCAATTCTGGAAATAGCTTTTGAGTGCTAATGTGTGCCCAGTGCATTCAGGTGTGTTGAGATCTCTTAGAGATATGTGAGCTGGAAATCTGCCTCTTTTTGCCCCTGAGTAACATTCCCCCAACCATCTTGGCTAGAGCAGAAATACCCCCTGCCCCCCAGACATCAAACTCTGCAGTGGAATGTAGAGCTGAATCACTGGGTATGGCTGGGACCAAAGTGGAGCTGCAGCCAAGATCTTATCTTGCTTCTCTCAGAATAGATCTGGTTGGTTGAAGGAGGGATGTTTGGGTTAATTTTTGTCCAGGCCTGTTGCTTTGGTGAGCAGGTTTTTTTATTTTAAAGTAGGAGTTTCCAACACTGTCATGACTTAATTTTCTTGGACATACATAAACTGGGGACTTGGCTTTTGGTTCACTAGTGCTCTGTTTTGCAAGAATGAGGTTAAGAAGACAGATCAGAATTGAAATGTTTTTAAGCCTTTTTGTTTTTTTCTCACAGTCTCTGCATCTTGTCTCAAAACCTAGCATGTATAAGAATCACCTGATAAAGGTATTAAAAAGTCTGATTCTTGCCACCCCCAATTCTAATTTGATGAACCTTTGGGGAGCCCAGGACTGTGGATGGTTAAGGAGCTTCCCGTGTGATTTGATGCAGGTGATTGGGACCAGACTTGGGGAAATACTGGGCTTGAGGTTCGCCTCCAACTTGCTGGACCTTGTCGGCCCTTTCCCCGTTTCTTTTCTAAGCGACGTCTGGGACTGTGTGATGTAGTTCCTATAGTAACTTCCCTGGGCTCACACCCAGTGGTGCTCCATAAGAGGAGGGGATCCACCATGGGTCAGGGCTGTGTTCCTAACACAGATCTGAGGCACAGGGGATGGAGCTTCTGCTTTGAGCATGGTGAAGTAGAGGAGGAAGAATAGGTTCCTAACTCCCACCCTCAGTGCTCAATCCTGGACACCTGCACATTCAAACCATGCCAACCAAGACCCCAGTAGGGGTGGGCACAGAAACTCTTCTGTGTACCCAGCCAGTGGCGCCTCTGGCTGTTTCCACACTCCCCAGGGGTGTCTGAGCCGCACAGCCACCTCAATCCCAGGGTTAAATGTACAGCACCCCCGCTGGGTTTGGAAAAGCACAGGCTGTAAAATGGAAATGCGTCGCTGCTGCCTTGTCAGGTGCTCTTGGCTATCCAGCCCAGGTCCTTCTCTCCCAGAGGCTGGCAGGCTGTCAGAATCAACATGGAGGGGATGACTAGATGGGTGCCTGTCATTTTCAGCTCTGCGGAGATGGAAGGGCTATGGCCAGGGGTGAAGGGCACCTGGATGTCAGCAGTTCTGCACACTTAAAAACACACAACACTGTGTGTTTAGTTATGAAGCAGAATCCTAGATGCTTTTCACCTGCAGGACTTCATGCAATTCTCCCTGCGACCCTAGAGGTGGGTCTCCTCATGTCTTATAAACAAGGGTACACTTGGGGAGCTTGTTTCCTGCTTCAGGGCACACAGCTGTGCATGGCAACACCCGGATTTAAACCTGGGAGCATTGACTCTGGACTCCCAATCCAGTGCTTATTCATGATACTCTGTGCTGGGTGTGGTCTGGCTCATGCTCACCTGGGGGCTGCCTTAGGGTGCTGGCCTCTCATACTCTGCTGTAGGATGTTTTCCAAACTTTTAATGCTGGGCTAGGAGATGCCCCTGAGGGATGCCCACATGGACACCTGGCTCACTGACTGTAGTGGGCATGCCTGCCTCTCCGCCTCCCAGTGCCATCAGCTGACTCCCTGCCAGGTGAGAGGACACATCTAATGACAGTGCTGCAAGGGCTCAGGAGAATATCAGTAACAGTTCTGCCTTACATTCTTAGGTGGTTTTGATTTGCATGGGACTTTAACCTATGAAGAACTTTCTTCCTGTAAAATCAGGAATATTCCTGTTATCTGCCTTTTTAGATGAAAAAAGTGGGGATCAGAGAGATGAACTTGTTCGGAGTCACGGAACTGATGAGGAAACAGTGGTTACAGCAGACACTCGTGAGCCCTTGCTGCCAGCCCTGTGCTGCTCTAGGTGTGGCCTCCTTTAGTGCTCACACTGCAGCACTTTGGCCTTGGCCTTGGCCCTGGCCCTTTCCCTGGACCATTGCACTCAGTGCTCACTGCCCAGCCCGGCACTGGCATCCACAGGAAGGTACAGACCTCAGCCTTGGCAAGCACCTCAGCTCACTTCTACAACCTCCTCATTGTACAGGTGAGGAGGCTGAGGTCCAGAGGGCGGGCCATGGGCATGAGGTCACACAGCTCGATAAGAACAGGACCAGGACTCACTCTGGTTCCCTGGATTCAGGCCGGGTTCAGCTACCTATTGCTGCTTAACAAACTACCTCCAAACCCAGTGGCCTAAAACAACACCTGTTCAATTTGCCGATGAGTCGTGGTCGGGAATTCAGGCAGGGCTGGCTGGGCTGTTCTTCTGTCGCGTTCATTGTTGACTGGGCCATTCGCTTGGCCAAATTCAGCTGTGGCAGGGCTGGGCTGGAAGGTCGCAGAGGTGTCACCCCCGTGGCTGGTCGTCCAGGTGGCTGGCCTCTCCATTGGGCCCTTGGATCTCCTCATAGCTCGGTGGTCCCTTCCTTTGGCAGCTGGCTTTCAAGGGGGTGTGTTGGGAGCAGTGAAGGCAGAAGCTCCTGAAGTCTGGCCTCCAGCATTACCTAGGCCACTCTGCTGCCTCCTGTTGGGCTCAGATTCTAGGGCAAGAGAAGTGGATGTCACTTCTTGACGGGAAGTGTCAGGCTCCCCCTGCGAGAGTGCCGTGGGTGAGCAGAAGGGGAGCCATCTTTGGGTCACAGTGTCCCCGAAATTGTGCTCTTCCCTCCGTGTACCTGCAGTGACCCCGAGTGTCCTCTGAGGACCAGCCTCACACTACTATGTGTGAACCGCCCCTTCCATCAGGTACCTATAACCTGCAGCAATATTGTACGTCTACCTCCTTCTAAAGGCAGTGCTGAGGAAACATGTTTCCCTGAATTAAATGGAATTCCAGTGATGGATGTGCAAGTGGGAGAAATGACCAGTAGTGGACAGTAAACACAGTTGCCTCGCTGAGGGGTGCACCGTGCTGTTACAGTAGCCTCCTGAAGGCCTTGGCTTTATCTTGTCACTAGCTCTGCTAGTTTTCCAGAAATATAATTGTTAGTCTCCTGCCCCAAATACTAAGATCCCAGAGGCTTGGCGTGCATTCAGGGCTCTCTGGCTTTCAGTCACTCTGTGTTTCACTCCGATAGCAGCAGGCACCCATCCCCCCTCTCCCCTCGATGTCCCACCCATCTCAGCCCTGTCCGCATGTCACCAGGGCAGTGACGTCCCCAGTCTCCTCTGTGAGGGGCTGACCAGACCTGCTGTGGCTTACAGTGGCTTGCCCGTTTGATTTCATCCCCATTGTCCTTGTCAGGGTCTCCGTCACTTTGCCTGGTGCCTACTGTGGTGCCAAGTGCTCTTCCTGCATATAGAAGATGTATTTTGAATGAACGAATGTAATTTCCAAGATGCTCCCTACAAGGGCTGCCAGGGCCCTCCTGTGTTGCCTGAATGGGAGGTGCCTCAGTGGGCTCCAGGCTCCTCCTGGCTGTTTCCCTGGCTTTAGGCCTGAGGGCCTCCCCTGGTATCCTGGAGGCACCCATTCCCACCTCACAGAGTGCCACCTCCTTCCCAAGGCAGTGCTGAGGAAGCATTTTTTTCCTGAATTAAGTGGAATTCCAGTGATGGATGTGAAATGCAGTTAGAATCTTTGATTGTAGAACATGTGGCCAATTTTAGGAGTAGATAATTGTCATGTATCAGAAAAACATATTTTCAACCTGTTGTTCTCATTAATGAATTGGTACCTTCCCCCCTAATTATTGCTTTATTTCATTTAATTTGCTGTTATAATTTTTCTGACATGAATAGATTGACAGCATAGCAGAGGATTCAGGAGCTGAACTGTGTTTGGGTTTAGATCCGGCTCTGCCTCTCATTTGCTGTGTGGCCTTGTGTGAGCATCTTCATCTATAAAGAGGACAGGACTGTCACAGCACTCAGAGGCTAGTGAGTGAGTGAGTGAGTCATAGGTGTGAGTGCCTGGCACAGCCTTGCTGCTCTTGTTATTGTCACTTAGTCCCACGACTGCAGTTTAAGTTTCAGTCTTGGAATTGTACTCTGCTCTTTTGTAAGTCAGAGAGGCCTCTTAGTGTATTATCTTCATTTTATATGCCTGCTTAAAAGATCTAGTGCAGAATTACTGATTCCTAAAGTTGTAAATCAGACAGCATGACTACTTTGCAGGCTTAAAGTAGCTGTCAGCTTCCTTGGGAAGGAATAAACTGGTTGGCAGGTGTCCGGTGCGGCCTTGTCACATTTGTTCCAGCCCCTCAGTCCTTGTTAGGATTAGACATCACAGCATCTTAAGTATGCTGTGTTGTCTCTCTCCACCCTCTTTCTCTGCATTTCTTGGATAAATATTTCTTTAAGCAGAAGGAATGTTGTGCTGCGGGATTAAGAAGACCTTGTGATGCATGCACTTCCCTTTGCAGTGTTTATGTTCAGCGTCGTGTTTCTTTCTAAGCACGGCAGCAGCTGGCTTGAGAGGTTACTGAAAATGGTCCTTCCAGCAAGTCCTGTGCCTGGAGTGTCGGAACACGCTGGAACCCATTCCTCTACTGCTGGGAGGAACCAAGTGGCTCCCTGCTGCACTTCAGTGAGATGTGTGTCTGACACCCTTGGGGTCCCCCCTGATTCCTGAAACTGCAGCTCTCTCCAAAGCTGCTGACATGATTGTCTTGGGAGCTGATTGAGACCCAGGGCTCCCGCCAGGGCTGGCCAGGAAGTGGGCACTTGCCCCCAGGGCACTCTATGCTCAAAAAATTCTGAGATCTGTCAGCTGGGTGTGGTGCTGTTTGAATGCTTGCAGAATCGTCACGCCTGTAGTCTGTGCAGCTCTTCCCTGCTGGCTCTGCCTGTGCACTTATCTCCTGGTCTGGGCTACCTGCTCCTCAAGGCCATGGGGGCTCCCATGGTGGTCCTAGCGCCATCCACATCACAGAGCACTAACTTAATAATCACTATCATTTAAAAAGCACTCACTATGCCCCAGGCACTATGCCAACCTCTTTCTACAAAAGCTCCTCCCAACAGTTGTGTGAGTTGAGGTGCTCTGTTATCTGAGTCTCACAGATGGGGAGGCAGCTGCGTAGAAAGGTAGTGTAACTTGCACATTTACTGATGGACAGGCCCCCAGTCAGATCCAGGCAGTGTGGCTGGGCATTCCCTAGTAACAGCGGGGCAGTATCTTTCAAAAGACCAGAGTTAATGCTTATCAGGCACTCAACTAATTTAGTTTTGGCAGTGGCCTCTTGCAGATGGGGAGACTGAAGTCCATCTTTCTAGGTTGTATGGGATGGGCAAATAGCCTATTGAAGGTGGTGGTCTCAGCCTCTCCCATCGTGGTTATGCCTGGACCCAGGCACTGGTCTCCTGTTCTAGTGGGCAACAGGCTGTCTGAAACGTGGTGGGCGACACTGGTGGTCTCTAGACATGGAGATGAGGCATCAGGAAGTGTGACTGCAGACACTGGTCAGGAGAGAGCCTTGGGAGGCCTACTCTCTAAAGGTGCTGTTACTTGCTGGGCTCCTGTCTGTGCCTCTCCAGCTGTGCACCTCCGGTCCACGGGTGGGGACCCACTCCCCCTCAGCACCTTCCCCATCAGTCCCCATGCCCTCTCCCTTGCCTCCCCAGTTCTGTCGCTCAGAGCCCCTGGGTCCTCAGGACAGAGCATGCAGGTGCTGGAGCCTCGCTGCCCAGAGATGCTGCCTTGGGTTAGAAATCAGCCCCAGCACAATGGAAACGCTCCTGGGCGTGAGCCTTCCTTCTGGAGTATAAACTCCTTTCTCTTTTGGTCTGTTTGGAAGGGAAGAGGCGCTCACATGAAAGCATTTTCTTTTTCCCACAAAAGGAAGATTACTGTCTCTTGTGGGCCAAGTGACAGGTAACATTGTTCTCTTGCTCCCTGCCCTTCCCTGCAAACACACGGAGCCTGTACTGTAGCTACATTTGTACATTTCAGACCAGCCCTCAGGCCTGTGCCTCTCCTGCTCTTCAACTTGGCAGCTGCTGCACATGGTCCGTCCTCAGCACCCTTCTAAAGTACGGTCGAAATTCATTTTTAACTACAATCGAAACTTCAGAAACTTCACCTCGTGCTTCAAGGTTACTTAAACGCAGCTTTTTCCTCAGATCAAGAATTTTGCAGCAATGAAGGGGGTACCCTGAAAATTCCTGTGGTTAGGTGAAGCAGCTGTTCTCAACCTGGGTGTCTATCAGACTCTGGGTGTCTGTGATGCAGAGGTGCAGGCTGTGGAAGGGGAGGGGCCTGCGCTGCCTCTGGCAGGTTTCCAGGTGGCTTCCCCAGACACCAGGTTTGAGAGCCGAGGGGCTGGAGCACCGGCCTCCAATTTGGCTCATGTTTGTATTGCTGGTTGGGGTGTTTTTATGAAGGCTGCTTGAAAGACATTGCCAGATGATTCTGCAGTTTCGTTCATGGTGGTGTTGGTGTCTTTGTCTTTTCTCATTCATGGTGGGATTTTCCTGGTTCCTGGAATGGCGAGTGCTTTTCGATTATAATTTGGAAGTTTTGGTTGTTATGTTAGGAGATTCTGGATCTTCATTTTATTTTCTGTTTTAGGAAGACTCCTTGCCAGTGTGCTGGGGGTGAGGGGAGGGCAGGGGAGTGCTGCCTCATTGTTGAGTGGGGGGAGTGGTCTGGATTATTTGTTGGACTGGTTCTGTTGCCCACGTGCCCCACAGGCACTCTGCTTCCGTACTGTTGGGCGGTGGTGGGAATTCTGACTCTGCTAGGCCTCCTCTGACACCCTGCTAGGAGAGGAGGACACCTCGTTATGACCAGGTGGCCTGGCTGTCCAGCGTCCCGCTCAGACTGCTGTGACACCACCAGGAGAAGGTGAGGCTGGAGCAGCCCCTTCCAGCCTGCTGAGGACAGAAGTCTGGTGGAGGCGGCTGCTGCAGTGATGGGGCGGGGGTGGAAGAGGGCATGGAGGTGATAAATGATAGAAAAAATAAAATAAAATGAAATAAATTAAAAACATAATAAAGTAAAAGTTAAAAAATAAATGTTTTTTTCCAACTGGAAACAAACAACCGCCCCCCCCGCCCCCCAGGTGATTCTCCTCAAATCAAGGACACAATAGAAGCTCAGGGGTAGTCCCTGGATCAGACAAACAGTTCCAGTGGAAGGACCCAGAGGATCGGGGTCTTCTCCATGTGGTGGTCTTTAGGAACTGTTGGGTGCTCCCTCATAAATTCTTGTCACTGATACTTCCCTGCCATAGATGTGTTCAGGTTTTTTCTCCACTTAGCCCATTCTGAGTCTGACTTCTGTTCCCTGAATACACGTTCCTAAGTGCAGGTGGAGAAATAACCAGATCACACAGGGATGCTGACTGTGTTTAGGGCACAGAGAGACGAAGCCAGATGGGGACTTGAAGGAAGTCAGTCAAGTTGGGGAGATGTTGATGCATTATGTGTTGAGCGTAAACTATGTGCTGGGCACTGTGCTGGGTGTTTTGTAAACTTCCATCTAATCCCTCCACCTATGCTGCATGACAGCCTAACTCAGTATGAAGTGATTCGTCCAAGGTCACTCCATGTCCACTCCTGGGAGGAACTGGGACCTGGGCTTTGCTGCTGGAGCTCGGCCTTGTTTTTTCCACACCCATATGTTCCCCGAGCTTTCACGAGCATGCTTGTGGGTGTAGCTGTGACAGGCAGAGTTCATGTTTATATCCCCCCCTGGACTGGGACAGATTTTGGAGGCAGCTGCTGTTACTGGTTTAGTTTATGACTTTGGAAGGGGTCTTGTAGGGGCATTAGATGGTGGTTCTTGAGGTTTAAAAATGTCACTGTAGCAGTTGTGGAGAGTGGTTTGGAAGGCAGTAACAGACCTGGAGAACCTGTTTAGGAAGCTCACCTCACACTTGGGTGAGAGAAGGCAGTGGCTGAAATGAGGCCCGTGCTCCACTCTGGAGTTGCCAAGAGGTGCATACTTCTCTGAGTGTGGCAACCAGGTGCTGAGGTCAGGCAGCTTTTAGGCGAGTGCAGGAGGGAAAGGCTGGTGCTGGCTGTGGTGGGGGGAGAGGGGTCTATATCAAGGCTTTGGTTATTATTTTCAAGGGTTGGGGGAGATAAGAAAACCATCACTAATGGAGAAATGACAAAGGTAGGAAGACCTAGTCCCCAGGAGGCTTTAAATACCAGGCTTGAGAGAGTGGACTCATCTTATAAACAGTGGGGGAGTAAATGTGTGTGTTTCTAGGGGATGGCAGAAATGAATGTTTATGTAATGTGTACATACTTATAAGTGTACATGTGCACGCACACAGTCACATATTACATGTATATTTACATAACGTGTATACCCATGACTCATGTTAGATACATATGTACATCATGATGCTCAAGTCCAGGTGCCAGGACTTGAACCAGGTGATGATGGTGGGTGTGGAAATGAAGGGATGCATGGAAGGGAAATGACAAAGACAGGGTGATACAGCCACCTATGTTGTGGTCTTAGGGCCAGACTGTCCTTGGGAAGGAGAAACAGAAGCAGAAAACATACAGAATTCAAGTGTCACTTTCCAGGAACTGGCATCTCAGTGAGTCTTTAAAGCCCGCATGCCGGAGCTTCAGATGCCACCCATTGGGAGGGCGCAGGGGTCTGAGTGCTGAGCTCCAAAGGTGGCTTCCTTTGCCTCCCCTGTGTCTGGCCCTAAGCCGTCCATCATGGTGGGGCCCTTAGCTACCTGGTGAATTATCTCTCCTGTTCCAGCAGTCTGATACCTTATGCTGTCTGGGTTTAGGAAGCATATCATAAGGCTGTTGAAACTTGGCAGTTTAAGGTCTAGTTAGCTAAAGTGGTGAGAATGAGGCTGTGTCCATATGGGCCCCTCTGTGAGGTGAGGAAAGGGCTGAGTGGGCTCCAGGAGGGCTATAAAAAAAACCCCCAAAACAAAAAAACCCTGGATAGCTGATAGGCCAGGACCAAGAAGCCCCTGTCTCTTCCCAGCCTCTGCTCGGGAGGAGGAGTTGCTGAAATATGAGAGCTCCAGGCAAGGATTCTCTCAGTCCCTGACAAACCAGGATGGGTTTCTGAGGTTGATTTGATTGTGTGGGATATTGGGCAGCAACTTCCTTTGTGTCCCTAGGTTTTCTGTTAATACCCACCTGCCTATATTGCAGTTACTTCTGTCTTCAACCCTCTGCCCTAATTGGTACCCCTGGCCTGTGAGATCCTTCAACGGCACCAGGTCTGATTCACTTGTAAATCTCCAGAATGTGGTGCAGCACCTGACACTATAGGTATGTCACTGATCTTGAGCAAATGACGTTGATGTCACCACTCGGTGACATGTGCTCCTTCCTCCTCACCACAGCGACCTGGGTGCCTGCGCCAGGACTGAGGACCCCAACATGGGTCTTCCCAGGGTGGCCGTCCTGCTTCTCCGGCCCAGCCTGCTTGTCATCGAGGCTTGTGGCTGTATTTCACAAAACGACTTCTGCGGAGAGAATGTGGTGTTCGATGACTCTGCCCTCCCAGCCAGTCCCTTCACAAGATGGTAAAGATTTTATGGCATGGGTCTCATTTTCCTTCCAGTGATGGTGAGCTAGCCTGTGGCCTGAAGCTGACCTTGTAGCTATAGACTCAGCGTGACACATCAACCCCATACTTGTCTTATGAGGCCTAACTGGTCAAAGACTAATTTCCACCCCATCTTCCAACTCTGAGTCCTCTTTCCTTGAACGGCTGAAACACTGCTTGGTTTCTAATCTCAGCATTGTTTGCGTGCTTGTCTTAGCACAGGCCCCATAAAGGGTGGCTTAACTTTTGTATTTTCTGCAGTACTGGCTGCAGCTGACACATAGTAGCTGCTCAGTAAGCACGTGCAGGGGCATGGGTGGTTCCACAGCTGTAGGCCGCCACACTCGGGGTGCTGTGGACGACGGGGCACATGATGGTGATTCCTTTTCATGGTTCTTCATCCCTCTTTCCAGCAGTAGCTGGAAGTTGTTCTTCATTGAAAATATGTCTGAGGCACACACTGGAGGCTGCTGACTCACCTCTTGGAGGGAGAAGGCTTGATGCGTTGCCCGAGCTGCGTGGGCAGGAAGCGGTCACTCCTCTCACCTCCCTGTGTGCTCTGTACATAAGGGAGGCACAGTCCCAGAGACTGGATCGCAGCACGGACAGTCCCAGACTGTTGCTTTGCCAGTCTGCCCTCCACTGGGCCAACAACAGCCTGAACCAGTCCCTGCCAGCTCTGCTCTGTGGTCCCGTCCTCGGTAAAGTGAGGAGTTGACTTAGACCTGAACCTTAGCGAACACGCCAACTCTGTTTATTCTTCCCACGTCTCCTGCAGACCAGCCTGGCCCCCGTGAAGTCCCATCCCAGTTACTTCAAGCCCACCCTGGCTGGCAGACAGCCAGGACCAGCCCGTGGCGCTGACGCCCTGGCCGTGCATGTGCCCTCCTCGTCTCGAAGGCGGGGAGGCGGGGCTGTGCTCTTTCCCCCTTAGCTGCTCATCAGTGCGTTGCTCAGTGTCACTGTACATAAGCAGAATTCACTTGTTACTGTCTTGTGTTCTCAAATACGGACACCTTTTCCGGCTCTGTGAGAAAAAAAGAAACTTTAAAAATCTCAGTCATCAATTTTTCCCTATTGAGGCCCAAAGAGAAGAGTTTTGAAAAGCAGCAAAATCCTACAGGGTCAAATTCCCCATAAAGGCAAAGGAGAAGAGGACTGTGCTGCAACCTTAGATTTTGTAAGAATTCAGGCAGGAAGAGGCCTGTGCTCGGCCACCCTAGTGGCCAGGGTCTCAGCCTTACAGGGCATGTTTGTGGCCTGGTGTTCAGGGGTCAGAAACCTAATTTCTACTGGAGTAGTCCCTGCAGCCCAGCTGCAGGTCAGGATCACCTGGAGAACTTATAGGATACGCTTGCCCATTACCGGGCGCGGGGGATGGAGGAGGTGCTTGTTCCACGTGCCTGGGCTGGGGTGGGGATTGCAGCGTGCAGCCAGCAGAGCTGATGTGCTCGGGACAGGGACAGTCATGAGAAGGCCCAGATGGATAAGCCTGATTTTAGGCTAGAATCCTTTTCATGGATTTTCAATGCAAAACCCGCCCTGACCTCCCACAGGTGAGAGGGTGGGGTGGGAGGGCGTGGCACTCCATCTGAAGGTGGCTAGGAAGGTGTAATGGCCACAGGCCAAGAAGTTCGAGGTGTCCACCTACGTGGTGATGATCGTTTCCCAGTGAAGCCAGAACACGCAAAGTCCGGAGGCCGAATGAAGCTCTCCCCACCTACAAAGTGCCCTGTGACCCTGTCCAGGCCAGGCAAGCTCTGTTTATCATGTGTTAGCTCTTCCTTGCCTGTCTTCAGTATTGGTCACTCTCTACCTTTTTTTTTTTTTTTTTTAATATGTCTTTATTGATTTCAGAGAGAGGAAGGGGGAGGGAGAGAGAGAGAAACATCAATGATGAGAAGCATCATTGATCAGCTGCCTCCTGCACACCCCCGCAACCCCAGGCATGTGTCCTGACCGGGAATTGAACCGTGATCTCCTGGATCCTAGGTCAACACTCAACCACTGAGCCATGCTGGCTGGGCCATATTGGTCACTTTCAAATTTTGTTTGTCTCTTGCTATATTTCTTTTTCATTTTATTTATATTCTTTTTCTTTTAAAACTTTCCCTACTTTTCAGGCGTTTGTTAGGTTTATTTTTTTCTTATATTCCTGCTAGTTTAGTTTTTATTTCTAAAATAATTTATTTCAGATTCTTTCTAGAATTCTGTCACTTTGTTTCTGAGTTTTCATAATTCTCATTTGTTCTTTCATGACTTGCATAATTTAAAACATTTTGAGCTCACTTATGGATTATATTTGTATCTGTTGTTGAGCATATGTCTTTGGCATGCTTCGTTGTCCCACGTCCCCGGAGAGGATGTTCTGCTTCTGTTCTCTTTCTCTTAGGAAATGCCAATGGAGTCCACCTTGATACTTGTCTGTTCTCAACTTTTATGTGAACTTGTTTCCCTGAATTTTTGAAAGGACACTCCATTTGGTAGCATTTCTAACTTCACAATTCCTCTGTTGGTTTCATCTAGATTAGAAAAATGTGGCCGTTTCCCTTCTCCCCCTTGTACCTGAATCGTCTCTTTCTTGGGCTCTCCTGCTGCATTTTGATTCCACCACAGTGGTCTCTCCTGCACATGAGCTCTGGTCCTGGTGAGTCAATGTGGGAGCCCACAGGGCTGGGTGTTCAGCCCACAGACCCCATGTGCCCTCACACCTGGGTCTCCCTGTGGCTCCCCTGCTTCCCCAGTGTGCTCCCCGGGAACCTGTGGGCCTCTGGGCTTCTCCTCCTCCAGGTTCATCCTGTGCCCCTGATGTTTTATCCATAGACCAATGTCAGGCTGGCTGCTGCAGATCTGTCCTCATCTGCACATGGGGCTGGTGGGTTGCTTGGTCACCAAATTCTGTCAGATGTGGTCCACAAGTTTTTAATTTTGCTCTGTTTTTGTAGGAATTGCAGAAGATCCAATAATTATACTGTTGCCATTTTTCCAGAATTGGGGTATCATCTTTTTATTTTCACTAAAATAGGGCAAATTGATGACTGAAATTTTTAAAAAGTTTCTTTTTTTTCTCACAGAGCCGGAAAAGGTGTCTGTATTTGAGAACACAAGACAGTAACAAGTGAATTCTGCTTATGTACAGTGACACTGAGCAACGCACTGATGAGCAGCTAAGGGGGAAAGAGCACAGCCCCGCCTCCCCGCCTTCGAGACGAGGAGGGCACATGCACGGCCAGGGCGTCAGTGCCACGGGCTGGTCCTGGCTGTCTGCCAGCCAGGGTGGGCTTGAAGTAACTGGGATGGGACTTCACGGGGGCCAGGCTGGTCTGCAGGAGACGTGGGAAGAATAAACAGAGTTGGCGTGTTCGCTAAGGTTCAGGTCTAAGTCAACTCCTCACTTTACCGAGGACGGGACCACAGAGCAGAGCTGGCAGGGACTGGTTCAGGCCAGTGTGGGACTGACTCTGTGACATGCTGGGCACAGAGGAAGGCAGACGGCTGTGCTGTGAAAGGCACCTTTTGTGGAGTAAATTGAAGGGTATCCACTCTTGTGTCTTAAGACACCGGTGTTTCAGTGCGTGGCTTTTCTTAAAATAGAGGCGCATGTGATGGGGTTTGTGTGGGTGACAGGATTTCATCACCATTCCACTGGTAGAATCAGAGCAGGACCTGAAGGCTTGACCCCGTCAGTCCCACTGACCTCACGCCACTGGGCGATAGACCTGGTGTCCAAGATGTTTCCAAGAAGAGGAGTGTTTCTCTGGAAGCTCTGCTTGTGGATGGTGGTTTGACTTCTGAGCACCACACCTCGTCATCTCAGCAGATGTTCTCAGTGGCCAGGGCAGTAGTAGTTCGTGTCTGAGCTCCTGCGCTTGGTACACGATCTGTGTCATGTGTGCACTGAATGTGCCTTTGGAGAAATGGGACCAATATGTGAAAAGATGAACAAACTAAAGTTTTGTGCATTGTTGAATCCTAAACAATATGCAACACCTCCTGAGAAGGAGCCGTATGAAAGCTTCTGGAAGAGATCGTCAAGAGGAGCTGAGGCCTAGCCCTGCTCCTCCCACACTCGGGCACAGGGCCTGACAGCTTTGATGGTGATGTCACATGAGGGAAGACCAGGGGGAACTAATCTGCCATCAGGGAAAATGGCTCCTCAGTGACAGAGCCAGTGTTCAGCGGCATCTTTTCGTGCCTTGCTTCCCTCACCCTACCGGAGCCTGTTTGCCTCTGCAGTTTCTCAGATGACTTAATAAATGTCTTTGATTTTCAGACCCTTCACTTAAGAGTTATTTTTGTCTCTGCTTACAGGTAGGGAAACTGGGACCCAGCCGCTAAGGGACATGACATCCCTTGGCTAGTGGAAGGCAGTTTCCCTGGGACTCCAGAGCCCCCGCTATGTGGCCTGCCGCCCCTGGGAGCTGTTCTGATAAAGCACGCCTGCCCCTTGCAGCAGGTGACCCATGGGGTGTGCGAAAGTGGGAAGAGGTCCTGGGAGTGTCGTGTTGCCCTGATGAGCACCCTCTCAGCTCTGTGGCAAGCCTGGTGCATGCTGAGCTTCAGGGTGTCACCGTGAACAAGACAGTGTTGGCTGCAAGGTCCTGTGATGTGGACATGGCCCCCGCCAGGTGGGCACATCTGGCAGACTTCTCAGTTCTCTAGGCCACAGGTGTGTAGAGACTTGTCCAGCGCAGGTATGCTTGTGGTGCTGAGGGCATCAGGTATGTGTGGGCATCATCTTTCTCAGGCTACACGCAGGCGAGTGGAGGAGGGATACTGTGAACATTCTTGAAAAACGAAGCGTCCGCATGCACCCAGCACTTGGGCAGTGGGAACGGGGTCCACAGTGTTATCTTGTCCTCTAGGACTTGGCTTCTGCTGAGGGCTCTGAGTTTCCCCCTGGCAGCCTAGTTACTCTCTGACTGGTTGAGAACTCTGCAGACTAGCTGGTCTTCAGTCTTCCCAGCCATCCTCAAAGCTGGTATGTCTGTGTGCTGAAAGCCAGCAACTGGCACTGCTGGCAGCGTACACAGCCTGGCCCTCAGCTGTGGTGAGACTGAGTTGTTACCCCCTTGGGAGGGGGAAGGCTGGGCATGCTTTCACCTCACCCTGAGAGTGGACATGGCTGTGATGGAGTGGCCCTGGTGGCATCGTAAACACGGTTGGTTCCCCATCCTTCTTAACCTTGCTCATAACTCCTTTGGCTGTAACCTTCCACTGGGGCAGCAAGTGGGCTGGTGGGGAGCTGAGCTCTCTGCTTGTTTCACAGACTCTGGCCTCAGTGAAATGCTGGTGCATGTGCCAGGTCCAACTTGGTAAACTCCTGCTCGATTCATTCTTCCCTGGAGCCCATGAACCCGTTAAAAAGAATTAAAGGAGCAGTCCCTAGCCAGGCTTGTTGGGGCTCACCACACATACGGCCTTGTTGCTGGATGGGCGATTTTGTGGATGGCTGCTGAGTGGTGGAGGCTGCAGGTGCTCCTGGGCCTGTTCCAAGCCTGGACATGTGGTGGATTCTTGGACGTTTCAAGGCCAGCTCGTCCTTTCTTTTGACTTAACACGGGGCTCATATGTTTGCTAGTTTAATATGATAGATTTGAAAACCTTTGTGTTCCAGAGGTGACACATGGAGAGAAGACCACTGGGCAGGCAGAGGACAGTGGGAGCACAGTAGCATTCTGACTGATGCCTCTCGGGATGGCGGTGCCTCGGATGGTCTCCCCCAGTAGCATCCTCTGTACAATACGCTTTCCTCCCATAGTCTTCTATGAACATGGAGATCTGAGTCTTTGGGGGGTGAGCATGTATTTCATCAGCGTTGGAACACAAGGCAGCCTTTGTTTCAGCATCTGAATCAAAGTGAAACCTCACTTTTCTGTTACATGTGCTCGCGTGATGACACACATACACACGGCCTGGGGAGCAGACATGTGGAACATGCCCTGTGGATACGCTGTCCAGTTCTAGGGCATAATCTAGTCACCAGGAAGTTCTGGCCTCAGCCTCCCGGGGCCAGGAGGTCATTTGCCGCATTTTGCTCTGTTTGTGTTGGCCGTGTCTCCAGATCCCTCAGGTTCCCTACACCGCCCATCTTTATCTGGTGGATGTCAGCAGCAGGGACTAGATGCATGTGGCTTTGCCACTGCCACCTGTTTCTGACATGTGCGTGCCCACTTCTTGGTAGCTCCTCACTTTAGCTAATGAATTCTTGCTGGGAAACGTACTGTGTATTTTCTTTCTCTAGACAGGGAGACAGGAACGTGTGGGTTCTAGAGCCTTTCCTCTTAGCTTGAGGAGAAGGGAGAGAGACGTAGGGAAACCCAGGGACACCATGGGCTGGCAGCTCAGAGTTCCAGCCCCGCAGAGCTCCCTCCTCCTGGCCTCTCAGGTGTGTTGTGGGACCCGTGTGCCCACGGACTAAAATGGGCAGATGCCCTGAATGCACCTTGTCAGGCCACAGCTAGGGGACCCTTTAGCTCTCCTTCCTATTTAGGGGCCCTGGGAGCAGCCTTCCAGTCCTTCTGGAGGGTTCTGTGCCGGGAAAGCTGCCTGGTCTGGCGCCTGTGTGCGTGCACCTGTGTGTGAACACCGAGGGGGTGCCACTGCATTCTGGGCCTTAGACCGTGGCTTCTTGCCATCCGAGGATGAACAGGCTCACGTGTTGCCTCCTTGCCTCTGCTTTCTTCCCACACATCAGCCAGGGAACTCGTATCGCACCTTCGGACCCATCCTATTGTGCCTCTTCCCAGTGTTGCCAGGAGGACGGACAGGTAAAGACTGAGATGTGCTGTTAGAACCATTGCTCAGCACGTGCTTGGTCTCGCTGGTGTTGCCTTTGACTCTGATCGTGACAGCAACCCTGCTCCGGCTGCGATTCTTCCCTCATGGTTGGTTAGTCCACCTGTGCAGAGCCCTACTACGTGTGACTGCCGTGGCTTCCGTAGAAGTATTAGTCAATTGATATTTTCCCGTTTACTCCATGTCCAGGTCTGTGCAAGGCATCGGGGTTGAGGTGGGGCGAGTGTTCACCCGCACGAGCCAGAACTCACTATGGGGGATGCTGCTTTCTTTCGAGTCACAGACCCCAGTGAAATCTAGTGAAAGCTTTGACCTCTTTCCTCAGAAAACTGCTCACAAAAGAGGACTTAGCAGATCGCTTCAGGGCCCGAGGGGCCTGTGAGGAAGTCTGGGGGGTTCCTAGGATCCCAGCTAAGAGCCACTTGTCTTGATGATGTGCCAACCCCTAAGAGCTGGCTGGTAACCTGTTACCATAGGCATTTTGGGAGGCAGGCTCACTAATTTCTGGGCCCTCCTCACATTTTCCTTTTTAAGAAAATCTAGGAACTGGAACATTTCACTGTGGTAGTGACCAGAGGAGGGTCAGGTTGGGGTCCCCGATGGGGATGCTTCCAGCAGCCCAGAGGAAGAGCAGTGACGGTTTGGGTCCAGGGTTCAAGAGCCCTTCACCCCCCAGGCTGGAGTGGGGCCTCCGTCACACTATTTCCATTGCATCCGGGTGCTCTATACTCGATTCTTTTTCATGGTCTTTTGGGACATGTTCATTCAGTTGAATTGTTATTTCAGTTCACTCAGCAATATATTCCTTGGTTTCATTCTAATCATGAAATATTCATTATTTGGACATATTTACAAAAAGGTCTTCATACCAGAAAGGAATGTTCAATGTTATCTTAAACATTGACCATTTTTATTACCCAATATACCTGAATGAAAACTCCTCAAAAAATGTTTATATCTCAAACTCAAGTTATTTGTAATCTCCTTTCTTTGAAAGGGGTAGATTTTCTTGTTTTTCCTTTATCTTTTTATTCTTTCTCTTTTTTCCTTGTTTACAACATAGATATTTGACCATCTGCTATTTATAAGAGTTTTTTGTTAATCCTCACCTGAGGATATTTTTTCCATTGATTTCTAGAGAGAGTGGAGGAGGTGGGAGAGAAGAGAGACAGAGAGAGAAACACGGATGTGAGAGACACATTGTGAGAGAGAAACACTGATGTGAGAGAGAAATTGGTTGCCTCCCGCACGTGCCTGGACTGGGGCTGGGGATCAACCCGCAACCCAGGTATGTGTCCATGACCATAATTGAACCAGCAACTATTCAGTGCATCATCCGATGCTTTAACCACTGAGCCACACTGGCTAAGGCATAAGGTAATTTAACTGATACAGTGTAGCATAGGAATTGTACAAATAGGGAAAAATTTGTTCCACGTTCAACCCCTACCTCCTTTTATTATTTGAAGGAATCAGTTTAGACAGGAATTCCTGAGCCACCAGGGTCAGCTGCTGCCTCTGAGGCCAGCCTGGGACTTCCCTGTCAGCTGGTTAGTGTGGTTGTGGCTGTTTAGTCACTTAAGGGCGGGTTCTGATGAGGCCAGTGGCTTTTTTCCCAGTCTTAGGAGACTCCTGTTTGGCCTTGATTAACTCCTGGCTTGATCTTGCCCTTTACTCTGCACACAGGTTTGTGAGGATTTGAAGGTGCTAAATGCACCGTCTTTTGTGAATGTTCTTGTCACCTCATGCCAAGGTGTTTTGGGCCCCCAGCTAAGCTTTTCTCTTTGCTATCTTTGTTCTTTAGTGTGTGCATACCTTCTTTAAGCTCAATTTTAGCTGTACCCTGACCATTCTCGGCCTCTGTGGCTAGCCTTCCTCAGAATTCTGTCCTCTCATTGGTCCCATGGTTCCACGCCCATGATAACTGTTTTCCCTGGGTCTCCTCCCCCTAATTGAGTAGTCTGGGCTCCCTGTCATCTGACCTCATTTTCCAATCGCCACTATTGCTCAACGGTCCACAGCAGAGACTCCCCACTGGCTTAGGTCCTGCCACTGCCACAAGCATGCGGTATGCCTTACTACCTCTGCGTCCCGTCTCCTGCTTTCCCTGCCTGCAGTGGCCTCTCCACATCCACCTCGCTTTGTCTAATAGGCTCAGCTCAGTTGTATCCTCTGAAGCTGCCCCTGACCTCTGCTTCTTTAGCAAACTGCACAATCCTTTTAGGACCCTGAACACATCAGTGCTGGTCTTCAGGAGGCCCTGGGGGTGGTGGAGCTCTTTCATTCACCTGCTCTCTCTGTAAGCCTGTGCTGGACCCACAGCAGACACTCACTATGTCTTGAAAAAAATGAATGAATCCCAGCCTTTTCTAGATGCTGGGCACTGCCAAGTCCTGCTCCAGCCTCTCCTGACGACCCGGCTGTGCTTAGAGACCGATTATGCAGCTGATCTTGGTATCATGCATGCACCGCCTGATTTGATTTATGCAAACTAAGTCTTCCCATCGAAATTCCAGGTTCACTCCACAGTAAGGAACACATTCAATACATTTCTTGGGCTTAATATGTGCTCCACTTGTTGGCTGAGTAGTTGTGTATGAGTTGTTCTAGGAAGACCTTTGTATCTTACTTCGAGCCACATTGTGTCCTGCAACGCAGAACACCACCTGCTGCATCCATTGAGCCTGTTCTAGGGGCTACACAGCTGCTGTTGACAGCTCTGATGATGGCCCCTAGGGAAGGTGACGTGGTCTCCTTTTGCAGGTGAGAGCACAAAGCACAGACAGGTTAGGTATCTGGTCCAGGGTCCTAGCCAGGACTTGAACCCAGGTCTTTGACTTTTCAGTGCTTAGTAACGTGTGTTGGGTGAGTTTTTATTTCTCCTGCAGAATCAGTGGTGGTTTTGCACCTTGTAGGTACTCACTGCTCATCTGCTGTGCTCCAGGTAGAGTGTCATCTTCCTGCTCCACTTCTCAGGCAATGCCAGCTCCCGAGAACATGAGGGACAGTACACTGGCTACCTTGCTGTGGGCTACATTGGGGTGTGGTGTTGTCCAGGGCTGGGAGGTGGCTACCCAGAGCTCCCTTCTCACTGAGCAGGAGGAGGACCTTTGAGAGGTCATTTAGCCTGGAATCTCAGCCCTGGCTCCCTGGTCAGCTTTCCAAGGCTGGGGCCATATGGATTCCATGGAGTGAGCCCAGCACCGCGCAGTGCCTGGCGTCGCCATGGTTTCTGTTTGATGACCAGAAATTTAAAAAATTGACACTAGTTCTGAGGACCCTTTTGAGGCCTCGCACATGAAACTTTTCTTGATTTGGGTCCAGGTTTGGCGTCTGCACATTTAGCTCTTCTCCATCTTTCTGTGGGTAAAGGAAATGTGAGGCTTAGGGGCACTGATTTGGAAAAGAGACTTAGTCATGAGTGAAGCAGAAATGCTTGCTTTCCTGTGTTCTCAGGCTTTTTGCCCCCAGAAGGGTTTCCCTCAGGTTTCTGGGGGCTGGTGGAGTGTGTCCCTTTGGGGTGTGTATTTTGTATATGATCGAATGTTTGTTGCCTGTTCTGTGCTGGGTGTGGGGATGCAAGAGGCCTCGGGTCTGAGGGGCTCTCGATGCAAATAACTCCATGCAGATGCTGCTGATCCTGTAATAAGTGATGGCACAGCAGGAGCCCAGCGAGATGTCAGGTCCTTACATGAGCTGCCTGTGAGTTCTTACTGTGACAGGCTGGTAAGCAGGCTGACCAGAGTGCCTGTCCTCACAGGGACCTTTCCCTGGGAGGCAGATTGACCTGATTTAGCTCCCACCCAACCTCAGCAGAACAGCCTTTTCTGGGACTCCTGGACTGCCCTGGGTGCCCCTGTTAGCCGGTGGTGACATCTTTACTGATTGTAAATAAGATAAAGAGAGGTGGGGAAAGCCCGAGGCCAAGAATTGGGATCTCTGGCTTCTCACCCTTGCACTGCCATGAAACCTCAGGAAGGTGTCTGCATTGCCCCTGTCCTCAGGAGTGTCACCTGTGAGGTAGAGGGCACAGTGTTGTCTGCCTGTATTATGGGATCATTACCAGAAAACGTGTGAAAATACTTTGAAAATAGGCAGTTGCCCAGTGTCATCCTTTGTGACTGGAGAAATTGAATTTGGTGGCAGTGGCACGTGTGTGTCTCAGACACGCTGACCTTTGTGCATGCAAGGGTTTGGCCAAAAACACCTGACATGGGGAAGGGCTGTGGGAAGTTAAGGTGCAGACCCTGGGAGGGAAAGGTCATGGATACCCCACTGAGCCAGGTACTGCCTCAAACACTGTTCCTTCCAGTGGAAAGTGCTGCCCAGACTTTTGCGGGAAGGGAAGCACATTGGAGGGAGAGCACGTCCCTCAGGACTCCCCAGGTGGGGAAACCTCGGGACGCTCATGACGGGAGACTGACTTCTGGGGAGATTAGGGTAGATGGATGCAAAGTGAAGTCATTTCTCTCTGCCTCAGTCAGATCAGAGGACCAATGGAGAGAAGTCAGGAAAAAACGTAGGTTCCTCCCTGAGCATCAGGTGTCATGGAGCACGGGACACTTGCCTTTGGACAGAATTGTCTGATGAGGCGAGATCACAGGGGTGGGACCATTTTTATTCTCACAGATGTTCAACTTTGTCTCAGCTTGTTAAAGCCACGTGGAAAGTCTGGTAAGTAAATGTGCTCTGAAGTGGACACTGGAGGAGATACTGTGAGGATGATGGGGGCATCGGGACCAGAGTGTCCTGGTCTCCACAGTGACTCCTCCAGCTGTGGCCCTAGCCAGATGCCAGATGCCAGACCCCAGACGCCAGACCCCAGACGCCAGACGCCTGCAGCTCCCAGTGCCAAGACCTGCTTTCTGAACGCAGAGCTCTCCTCTTCCAAGACTGGCTTTACCTGACCGCCCTGGCTTCCTGTTTGCTCTGGCTGTTCTCTCTCAACTGGAGCCTTTCCTGTCTTTTCCTCTGTGGCCTCTTCAGACTTGGCACTGGGTTGACACTTTGGTGTCAGCAAGATCCAGTGATAGGAGTGGACGCGATGTCATGATGTCACATGTGGGCAGAGGTTCTGGGGGCCACTGCTTCAGCTCTGAGCTGTTCTCTGGCCACCATTCGCCTCAACTCTCTCCCGGTGGAGGCTGCCTGCTAGGCCTCCGACTTCGCCTGTGCTCTTCCTGTTCGAGCTTAGACGCTTTGAGTAAAACTCAGACAGCAAAGGCAAGTCCTTGTTTCACCAGATGCCCTGTGTTTGCTTCTCTCCTACCCGTCGACCTTCCACTCCCTGAACACTGTCGCACTGTAGCCTCCGTTGTCCATCTGTTCCCAATGGAACCAGTTCTGGTGGTTCCGCTCCCCTCTTGGTTACCATGGGGTTTTCCCTAAAAGTCTGTAAATGGGGCCTTAGTATTCTCCTGGGTTATTGTTCTGAAAGTGCAGTATTTTATATGAACGAGATTTTGGAATACTCTCTCCTTTTAATAATCTGGCAGCAGCATGAATTATTGATGTTTATTCTTTCACCTCTTTTTGTGATAGATCAATCTGTTTGATTTTAGCTGTTGGTGACTCATGTTATTAACATTCTGCTGTGGCATTGAGTGGTCTTTAGCATTTTGTTGGACTATTATATAGAACACCACCAAGGAAATATGTTGCCATGGGGTTTATGGCCGTATCTTGTTGCCTGCACTGAGGTGTTCCCTAAATGTTTTTTCCAGCTTTTCCTTAATTGCAGGGTGGTTAATTCCTTTCCACCACAGGAAGTCATGCTATTTATGGATCACTGTCATCATTATTTTTGTGGCCAGGAGAAGTAAATGGCATTCACCGAGCACCAAAAACATGCTTGGCCTGAAGCAGAATATCAGCTGGATCTGGTTCCTGCCCCGTGAGCTTGACGAGCTTGACGTCAGATGAGCTTGGCAGAGAGGAGGGAAGGAAGAGAAGACATTGTCACAAAATTGTATCTATTCCAAAAGGGAGAGAAAATGAATTCAGTTCAAAAGGGCACCTTAGGAATTCAATTAAATGGGATAAAACACAGGTGACAGGTGTCACGACAGCATTTGTGCTAATTATGCGCCTTGGGAGTGAGTCATGGCAAGCACAGGTGGAGGTATAAGTGGGGGAGGAGAGAGGGAAAGGTCAAAGGAAAGCTGAAGGGATCCTGGAACCATCCTGGATTCCCCGCCCCCTCTGGCTGTGTCTGATGACTTTCCAAGGCCTGTCCCTCTTGCCTCTCAGGTGTCCCATCATCCCATCCTTGGTTCTGTTGCTCTGGTCCTGGCCCATCTCACCTCTCACTGGTCTCACACCTTGCCCCTCCCATCCACCATCCATGAAGCTGCCACCTAGACCTGATCACAGTTTGCTGCCCCAAATCCTTAGATCTCGGGCGAGAGCATTTGAACAGCCAGCAGGCTGTGCTGACTTCACTCTGTGCATACTGGTGCTCAGGTGCCAGCCCACAGCAGCTGCCCATCCTCCAAGTCTGTCTCCTCTGAGCTGCACCCGACCAGCTCAGGAGGTGTCCTTCTGGGCCTCTGCCCTTTGTGGACGTAACGCCATCACAGCGGCAAGCCCAGCACAGTGTCTTGTTGGAGCATGTGTCTGTCCGTGGGCTCTGTTCACTCTTAGACAGCATGTGGTTCTAGTTCTCACGTCCTCAGTGGCAATGGTTGTTAGCTGAGTGATGGGCTGGCTGGGCCACGTCAGGATGCAGGCTCCTTAGGGACAGTGCACACGTCGAGTGTCTGCAAAGGTTTTTCACTTTCCTCTGTGGCAAGGGCAAGGACAGGATCTTGGAATTGATGGAAGATGGTTTTCTCTCTCCCCCTGGAGGGTTTCCAGGACCTGAGGACAGGAGCAGTTGGTACCAATGTCCTGGATTTATGGCTGTGATCTTGATGGGGGGACACCTGTTCTGGCTGGAGCTGCATTTACTTGAACTCTGAGAAGCAGAAGCCTTCTGCTTCTCCTAAAGGGCCGGCCAGGTCTGTGCCAGGAGGTGGCAGGCCCAGGTTTGCTTGTCTTTTGGCAATTACTGTCACCATCTGTGACTGCTGTATAGCACGAGGATGGCCGGGACTGTCTGACCTCTGTGGAAACTCAGGGAGGGCAACTGAATGTCAAGACCAACAGTGACAAAGAGGCAGACCTGCTTTTAGAACAGCAAGGGCCTCATCCCACACAGACTTTGTGCATTTGCTGGACCACATACGTGTCATTTGATTTGTCCATGTTACTTAAATTTGCCTACGAAATGTAATATTATAAATTGATTTCCTTTTGAAGTGGGAACCCTCAACATTTAAAAAAATTTATTGCCAAGCTGTTTCCTCCTGACATCCCTATGTATGTGTGATGGTTGTCACAGGTGATGTGGTGCTGTGGGATATGACTCAGGCACACAGTACTGTGTGGGACCCTGAGATTCTGGGAGTCCAGTGAAAGCTGTTACGTGAGTGAGTGAAGACATTGATGCAGCCAGGGTGGTGCTGTGAAGATGGTGTCACCCAGAGCTGCAGACCTTCAGAAGTGACATTGTGCTAGAGCCTGCAGTGGTCTGGGGACACTGCACAAGGAAGGTGGGTGAGATGGGCTGAGAAGTGACTCCAGGCAGGAAACAGTGTGCATAAGCCAATCACGTGGGGACCCTTTGCTTGATAGGTTTACAATTTATGGTGCTGATTTGACCAGGTATTAAATTATGACCCTCTCACCCCAGCACAGCCCTAGGCTGGATACAAAAGAAAGGGCCTCTTCCCCTGGTCAGTCCTGTAAACAGACAGGGACTCAGGACTGGGGCTGGCTGGAGTGCCTGGGGCTGGTGCTGTCTTCCCCCTGCTTTCAGACGTGGTCCTTCCTTTTCTGCCTCCTGTGATGTGGAGAAATGTGACGTTAGGTGGTTTGCCCAAGGTGGAGGAGGCAAGTCGGTGGAAGAACCATAAGAGGGCTGTCTTTGTGTCTTGTCTTTTCCTTTAACTGCTTCTTAGCTGCCTTTGAGCAGAATTGCCCTGGGGTCCAGGAAGAGGTGGAGAACAGATGTCCTTACTCATCCTGCACTGAGGAGGCTGGAGCCGGGGTCAGCATGTCGTCCTTCGGGGCAGCGGGGCAGGGATGATGGGTGTGTGGTTCTCCTTTGGGTTGGTTTGTAAATGAAGAAGAGAGGCCCAAGAGGGTAAGACTGTGGTGATGGGAGGGTACAGTTCTTGGAATTTGCACAGAAATACATATGTTGCTATGAATGTGTGATTATTAATCATTGTGTTATGCCACGACCAGCATTTTATTCGGTCCTTTTGGCCCCTGATCAATCCTGGGCAGATGTCGGAGGAGGAGACTGGTGGCTGAGTGCCAGTGTTCAGAGGGCGTCCCTGGATCCCTGTCGGGATGGGGCCAGGACCTGCCTGCCTGGGACATCCCGAGGGCCTGGTCTCTCTTCCTGGCACCTTTTTCTCCCTCCTTTTCTATAACCACAGGAGAGCATGTGTGTTCAGCTGGCAAGGCCATCAGCACCTGCAGCACTGGGAAGTTAGGAGTATTCACCATCTCGCAGGTGAAACCACCCAGGGTGGAGGGGAGGGGACACTGGGCCAAAGGCCACCTGGCCAGGATGGGCTTTGCCCAGGACTGGGGTCCTGGGATGTGAAACTTCAGTGCTGAGACCAGGACAGCTCCAGGCAGACCAGGTGACTGGTCATCATGACAACATCTAAGGTGTTTCCTGGTGGGCTTCACTCCTCCCACTCCTGCCCTGCTTCCTGTACCCGAGAACCTCGTGGTTCATGAGCACCTGCAGAGGTGTCCTTAGGGAAAGGGCACCTTCGCCCCCAGCTACCTCTGCCCATCCTGACTTTCGGCCTTGTCCCTCCCTGGTTGTCCTCTTCTTGGGACCTCCCAGGACAGCAGGGGTGAGAGGTTGAGGACCAGAGGTTCCAACCACTGAGATGCGTGTCTCTGTGTGGTCGCTGGACTGGGAGCTGACGTGGCCTTGTGGTCGACTTCCTCCTTGGTGCTGGTGTGGGGAGGGTGGCACCACTACCTGCTGGCCATCTGGGGGCCAGACCAGACATGGCCTGTCAGGGACTTGTAGACACTGGAGGAACTCAAGAGACCTCAGTGCTTGGGGAGAGTAATGGCAGCTTGGGGGCTCCCTTTGGGGTTGTGCTTTGGAGTAGGGGACACACAGGGACTGTTGAAAGGCTCTGTGTGTGGGAGTAGAGAAGGGGCGATGAGGCTGCTGGTGGGATGAGGAACTCTGTGTGGCAGGAACAGGGACATCTAGCTGGATGTTTGTTCAGCTCTGTGGTATATGTTGTGCATCTTTCCACCACTCTGCAAAAATCTTTATGGAAATACCACTTTCTCTTTAGAAAAACCTTTGACAGGCAAATGGAACCCGTGTGAGCTTTGCTGGCGTCTCTCAGGGTGGGAGCTGAGCAGTGCTTCAGGCAGGCGGGCTCGGTCTCACTTGTTTCCCAAAACTTTTCCTGTGTCCCCGAGAGGACGTTGCCCGCAGCCTCTGTCCCTGTCCTGGCCGCTTACTTTCCCCTCCCTCCCCTGCTCCTCTGTACTCACTGAGGGCCTCCAGGTGATCACTTCCAAACCTGGTTCCTTGTTAGGACAGAGCTGGTCATTCCTTATCACACCTCCCCATCTCTTCTTTGCTTCTCCTCTCCCTGGTTTTGGCAAATGGAAAGGGCCCTGTAGGTTTTAATCAGGAAAGGGGTGGAGCTCTGGTGCCGTGCTGCCCGCCGCTCCCTGCGGCCTCGCCGAGCTCCCCTGGAACCCCGCTCGCTCTGCTCCCCGATGAGGTGGCGGCTGCCTGCGCGGGGAGGCTGGCCAGCTGGCTCAGGGTCCCAGGCCAGCGCACCTGGCAGCGCCGGGCTGGTCTGCCGGGCCGCTCCATCCGGTTCTGTCACACTGGTGTTTCAGAGCTTTGGCTTGGAGGCCATGAGACCTGTGTCATAGTCTCACCTTGACTCTGCAGCCACCTGAGTGACCTTGAGCAAAATGCTCGGTCATTGGACATCAGTGTCCCACCTTATTGGAGCCAAACAAGATGTGGGCCTGAGAGTCTTTGGCAGAAAATCCAGGGCTAGCATCTGTCCCATCTTTTGTCCCCGGGAAACTGTCTTCACAGTCCTGCCTTGCCTGGTCTCTGCCTCCCTTCACTGGCACCCTGCGGGGCCTTCTTCTCACTGACTGGCCTTTGTCCTTGTGGCTCTTACCCCCTTTCCCTCTACCTCTTGGTGAGGAATTGTTGCTGCGTCTTCATGGTCAGACTTCCCTCTTCCTTTGGCTTCCCTGGAGTACCACGCCGAAGAAGGCATTGCAGGAGCTTCGCTGTTTGTGATGTTGAGAACGATTCAGGGCTCTGGGTGGGGCCTGCTGGGTGGGTCACCGTGGGAGTGGGGTAATGGGTGGGGGCAGAAGAGTTGGGGCTGCCTGGAGGTGGTAATACGACTAGATAACATCTCTCAGGCTCCTGCTTAACCACAGGGAGAGCCACCACCTGTACAGTCACCTGTTTCACCGGCCAGGCTTGTGCTGGAAGCTCAGGGTTTGGTGGTGACCCCACCATGGCACCGGTTATTGCTGCCTCGTTAGGGGGCATGGTGAACCTAGGAATCTGACAAGCATAACTGCCCGCTCTGCTGCAGGAGACCCAGGGTGGCGTGGACCAGACCTGGACAGGGTGCTGGGAGGAGGAAGTGAGCGCATGCCCGGTACAGACACCAGGTCATTCTACTGTGGCGCTGCCTCTGAGGCCAGGGTGGCCATCTGCCCTTCTCTAGAACAAGAACCAAAGCTCAGACTCTGGCCTAGACCTGACCCAGCACTGAGATCCTTTCTGCCCTACCCACTCCTGCCCTGAGAATATGTGGTCTGGGCTCTATAATCCCCGTGGGCACAGCAGATGCGATGTCCCTGTGTCCACGTGTGATTTCAAGACTCCAGTGAAAAGCATATCTGTCCCCAGACATGTTCCACTGACCTGGTTCTCAGTGAGGGCAGCTGGGGCCAGTGAGCCGGCTGTCTCTGCATCATCTCCCTCGGAGACGCAACGTGCATCTTACTGTGATTTCTCAACATCTGTGTGATGACAGGGAGCCAGCGTCTGTTGTTTTGCTGCACACAGATTTAACAGCAGAGCAGCTAGTGGCTGAGCCAAGAGTAGATGGACTCCTGCGGTTCTTGAATGGGCTGCTCAGGGCTGGGTTGGCATCAAGGTGCCGGGCCTGCCTCTCGGCTCCTGGTCCTCATGTGCCTCTCAGGTGTGTCTCTAGCTCTCTCCCTTCTGCTCATTTGCTTTGTTTGTCTTTTAAGCTGCCCCTCCTTGTTCCGGGGCACTTGGGGCAATGCTTGGCAGAGCTGGTGGCACTTGAGACATCTTTCTGAGAATAGCAAGGCTTTGTCTGTCCTGTCCTTTGTCTCTAAAGATGAGAAGAGCTGTATGTGCAGAAGAGAAGGCCTGTGGGCCCCAGGATGGTGACAGGTGACTTTGTATTTGAGGAGACCAGTTTTTTTGCCCTAAGGGCGACCTTTCTAACAGCTGTTGTCTGAGGCGGTGGTCTGTACACCAGCTGGGTATTTAGCTCAGGCTGATGACATCACGGCAGGTGTGTAGAGGAGATGGAAATCTCAGGTGTTCGTGTGGAGGGTGTCTTCCAGCCCTTCCAGCCCTGAAATCACACTTCTTTTTCTTACTCTCTCCATGACATGACTTTTTTTCCCCTTTCAGTCATAGTCTTTGAGTGTTGGAATTTTTAAGTTGGAAAATATGTAATTATTATTTTATCTTTGTGTGTGTGTGTCTTTAAAAATGAATTTCTGCCTGGAAGATTGGCACTGTTTCTGTTTTGGGGTCACCTGGTGAGCTTGCTTCACCTCGGCAGTCCCAGAAGGGTGTGGTGTTTGGACTCTACTCTAGAAGCTCCAGCACGATGCAGAGAGAATCTGGTATCTGGCTTTTCTTGCAGTTTGCTGCCTCAGAGAGTGGGACTGTGAAGAGGGATTGCCATGCTCCTACAGAGCAGAAAAAAGTCATGTTCTTTGGGGGAAGGAAATATATTTTCTAGAACTAGAAAGAAAATTCAGAAGTTATGGCGCATTTCTCCCTGGGATTATTTCTCTGGTGAATGCAGGCATCTAGACAACAGCCAGCAAAGCAGAAAGGCCCCCGAGAGATCTGCGTGGCCACGGCCTTGCCTTAAGGAGGGTGCTTCAGGAGCTCACTCAGAACCCAGTTTGGTTGCAACTCTACTTTCTTGTCCATGGCAAACCGAAGGGGGGGGCAGTTATTTAAATGGATAATAGGCTTACTGAGATGTAATTCACATGCCATAAAATTCACTGTTAACTGTGTACAGTTCAGTGGTTCTGAGTATATTCACACAGTTGTGTCTCCATGATCACCATCTTAATTGCAGAGCACTGTCACCATCCCCTAAGGAAAACTTGTGCCCTTAGCAGTCACTCCTCCGATCCCTGGAAACTGCTAATCTACCATTCATTTCTGTGAGTTGGCGTATTCTGGAAGTTTCCGATAAATGGAATCCTGTAACATGTAGCCTCTTGTGCCTGGCTTCCTTCACTTCGTACAGTGTTTTCAAGGCTTGTCCACACTGTAGCCTGTATCAGCACTTGCTCCTCTGCTTTGCCCAACAGTGCTGCTCTTCCCATTCACCATCCACGGACATGGATGTCGTTTCCATTCCTGGGCTGTCATGCATAAAGCTGCCATAACATCCATGTGTAGGTTTTGTGTGGCCATGTATCTTTGTTTCTTGTGGGTACTTCACTGTGCAGCCCCTGATCAATAGAGACACAGTCGAATCAGAAGGCCTGCAAGTGGTACTTCCTTTTGGGAGGGGCTGAGGGAGAGAGGGGGCAGTGCAAGTGCCTCACTCTTCTTAGACCACAAATAAATAAAGACTGCATGTGCAGCTGCATCTCAAGCATTTTGGAAGCTTTTCTGGTGTGTGTGTATGAGCAGGGACAGGGGAACCTGCACTGAGGCTTCTGTCCTGTTGCAGTTGGGGGTAAGGGTACTGCTGAGTGTCCACAAGGGCCCTTCTAAGTCCCCATTCCCCATCCCGCACACCTGGCACCTGGGGAACAGCAGGCCTCAGCATTGGGGTGCGGGATGCCCTGGCAGCATTTTCTTCGCCTCCTCCAGGGCATTTAGAGGTGGTCACTGGCTGAGTATGTGCCCTGGAACCTGCGCCCTGCTGCTACTGGGCTTCATGTTGCTTTGTTCGACGCTAAATGAAGCAAGAACTTCAACCCAGGTCACACTCATGGTAGGGCTCAGGGGCCATTCTGCCGCTGTGCCCCGGAGCAGCTTCTGCAGGGAGGACTTGCCTGTTACAGCAGTGGCACTGGCCTGGAGTGGGGCTGTGTCCTGACCGTGTCCTCGGCCAGGTCACTTAAGCTCTGGCTGCAGTTCCTCATTCCATCAGCTCTGTGTCTAGCCCTGCTCTAAGGGCTGGGAACAAGGGGCCACAGGCCAAGTCCCAGCCCTCAAGGAGCCCCATCCTGTGGGGAGGCAGGTAGTGATGTGTGATGAGGCCAACCTCCTGGTGCAGACCATGCAAAATGCTCTCTCAGTGACATGAGAGAGCAGCTTTAGGTGGGTCAGGATGGCGAGTGCTGTAAGCACTGTGATTAGAGAATTGAAGTCTGGACAAGATACAAAATACAGAGAATTGAAGTGTGGATACAAAATAACTGCAGAGAATGTACAACACTAAGAGTGAATCATACTATAACTGTGGGCATTAGTTAATGATGTCAATATTGGCTCAATTGTAACGAATGTACCACACTAAGCAAGAAGCCAACGATAGGGGAGAACTGGCAGGAGCACAGATGGGAACTCTGTCCTCACCACCCAATTGTTCCTTAACCCTAAAGTCACTCTAAAAAATAAAGTCCCTTAACTGAAATAATAAAACAACTCTGACGGCACTAGAGAGCCAGCAGGCAGAGCCTGGTGCTCGGTGAGGCAGCGAGTGCCGAGTTTGCCCAGCACACAGCCGTGTGGGCACAGTCCAGACCGGCCTTAGCTCAGTTCCGAACAGCTCACTCAGATGCCTGCTGGGGGACACCAGAAACAGGCAGAGGAGTGTGAAAGTGAGGCAGAAATCCCAACAGGAGGGTGTCACGGAGGGGAACTCCCAAATCTCTGCAGTTATTTTGTGAAATGTCCAGACTTCCTGTTTGCTGTTTGAAGGAGGCCTAGTTTGCTGATACAGTTGCTGCCACGTAGAAGCAGAGTCACCTGATGCATTTATTTTTGGTTTATACGTAAGTTTTTTCCTGGTCCCTGGAAACACTTCTAAGTAAAGGTAGTTCCCTGAGGAGGAAGTCTAACAGGTTGTTGGTGGTGACGATATTAGAGACTGTGTCAAGCTGTTATGTCTTGCTGCTTTCCTGTTGTGATTTATGTACCAGGAGACACTACAGTTCAGTTTATTGTTGTTTTCAGAAGTTAATCTCCAGAAAATAGGGTGAAAGCAAGAAAATGAAAACATCTTTGTGAGGTATTAATCTAGTATGGAGGCTGAGGTTGTCCAGAAACTTACAGAAGTACCTGGAGTGCTTTCGTAAACCTTGTTTGCAGTTGGCCCCTGCTTATCTGGAAGATGAAGCCACAGATAGACTGACAAGATAATCTCATTTTGAGATTGCCCGGCCCAGCTGCGTCTTCCTTTAGCTGTTTCCTTCTAGATGCTAGAAAAAGAGGCAGGGCTTGATATTTTAAACTTTCTTCCCTTCCCCTTTTAAGCTCTGTGTAGCTGTCCTGAATAAAGGCCCTGCAGTATCTCCCAACAGGGACTCCTGGAAGGCAGCATGGAAACCCTGCAAAGCCTCACAGAATAGAATGTCCAGCGGTTAAGTCACCAACAGGAAGCTTTGCTCTACCATCATCTCTGGGTAAGCCAGGAATTGCAGGCACTCCTGTAAGGACATCTGGCTTCAGTCCAGTCAGATACCTGGATAAAAGTTGGGTGAGCTTAGGGACTCCATCTGGACTGTGCAGGTAGGTGGCTAGCTGGTGATGCTGGACCACTGGGCAGAATCCAGCACTGAGGCTGCCTCCTGCCCCTCCTCAGAGTGGGGATTCTCCCAGGGAGCACTGGGGTAGACATTTGTTCATTCCTGGAGGATTCCAGTCAGTCAGGTGTATGCCTGGACCTGTGCTAGGCATGGCCAACCAGGGATGAACACATATATTTGGCTGTGTCCCTGCTGTGAGGGAGCGCTGTAGGGAGTCACAGGAGACGTATGGGCCCAACTGTAACGGTGACCTTGCAAGGTCATGAGGTCCTGGCTGAAGGAACAGGAGCCCTGAGGATCCGATTGCCAAGTCAGTCCTGACTGCTTGGGTTCAGGGAGGAGCCATCGGTGTGAGTGTCCAGAAGGAACATGCCTACTGCGCGTGGCTGGAGGGCCTTTGAGGTTGCACAATCATGACACCTGACCTCCTCATTCCTGGCTGTCCGGGTCACTGACATGTTGACACATTGTGGGGCACTGGCAGAGCTCAGAGGGGTGAAATGCCAACCACAGTTAAATCTGGCCACACTCTGAGACCTTGGGGTTTTGTTTACCCGAGTGAGTCACCAGGTGCTCACCACCTGCCTGGTGGGGCTTCTGCCCAGCAGGACCCAGTGTGCTTGCTGCTCACCACTGGCCACTCTGACCTGTGCTCCCCTGTGTATTAGCACAAATTGAGGGCCGTTCCAGGGAAATTCTTGTGTAGCATTTAGGGTTTGAAACTCTGCTTGCTGGGGCCAGCCTTAGTGCCAAATTTCAGGCAGAACCTGCTGTTCCTGTACCCACACAGAGCATGGCCTGGTTCCCCTTCTTGCCTCTGTGATGCTGTCTTCACTTGGGTGGTCTGGAGTTGCTCTGGGGCTGAGTCCTGGGGTATCCCCTGGGCTCTTTCACAGGACTGTGTGAGGAGAGGCAAAGCCCAGGATCGGCAGAGATGCCCAAGCTGCACTTAGAGTGAAACCAAGTGCAGAGCAATGTGGAAATGCGAGCCTTTTACACGGAGTAGAGCATGTAGGTGGCTGTGCGATGCATGTCCCACCATGGACAGGGGCTTTTATTCTTTTGCTCAGCATATTTCCGGATTTTTTGAAGTGTACAGTGAGGAATTATTCATCTATTAAACATTAGCCTGTGTGTCATCTTGTTTTTAAACTTATAATTAGGTTAAAAATCTTAATAAAATGTGATTAGTCCATCGCTTTCCTCTAAGCAGTACTTACTCAAGTGTGTGAGTTCCCTGAAGCACCGAGGGCTCCCTCAGTGACCTGCCATTGAGTAAAAACATTCCCTCTCCTCTTTTTTTTTAGTGCTTTAATATGTGCAGAGCAGGTTTGTGTCAGAGACATGCTGCATCTCCTGTGATCTTCTGGAGCCCTGTTTCACAGGGAGGAAGTTGACATGCAGGAGGCTGCTGTGTCTCACGGGACAGGAGTGGGAGGGTCTTCGCACTGACCCCAGCCCGCTCGGTCAGACGCGGCGCTGGCGGCATCTCTGCTGAAGAACTGATGCCACAGGAAACAGTGATTTCTTGTTTACTGGCCTTTCATAAGTAGTCTCCCCTCTTGGCGTGCTTGAAATGGGGAGAGGAGCAGGGTGACCTCTGAAGGCCCGCCCACCTTCCCACACTCGCCATCCCTGTTCTCACCGAGCATTTGTTTCTCCCTGCAGTACGTCGGGAGCCTGGACGTGCCTCGGCCCAACAGCAGAGTGGAGATCGTGGCTGCCATGCGCCGGATCCGGGTGAGCACTAGAGATGGGGCTGTGCAGAGGAGCCGCCTCCGTCCTGGCCCCTCTGCACACTGAACCCTTCCCCACACTGCAGGGAAGCTGTCCTGAGTGGGGTGGTTGACCTTGATTAGGCCAAGGTTGAAATGGATGGGGTGGCTGGAGGGTACCGTCCTCCCTGCCTCTCCTGGTCTGCTGCTTCTCAAGCTCAGGGATGTGTGGGGCCTGCTGAGGAAGAGAATGGTGGAGTGTCTTATTTACTCAAAGACTTTAGCAAAAGATTTGATAAGTACCTGTTACTTAGCTCCTAAAATTAGAACCATAAAGTCATTTATTGTGATATGTAAGATAAGATCTACTTGGAATTTTAAGAACAAATGTGGGATTTCAACATTTCCTTGGTCAGTCGCTTTAGGCTCCGCAGGTGTGTGTGCATCCTCTCCAGCAGCTCAGGGTCCTCCGGGGGTTTGGTGTACACTCCTTTCTGACTCTGGTACTGGCAGAGAGCAAACAAGAACTAAGCTGTCCTCCGACTGCTGTGAAGCATATCCGTGGGCTCTCGCCGAGGTAGAAGTGACATTAGATTTGTGCGTGTTGAAGGCCGTTTGGGATTGTTCACGTGAATCGTGGTGACTTTTTGGAGCGAGTGGGTGTTGGTGGCTGGAGTGGCCCCTGGATGCGGTGTGGCTTGGGCTCTTTGTCTTTGGGAGGAATCCACTGTTCCCTCCTCACCTGTCAGCTGTATGGCCACATGCCAGAAGCTCCCGTCCCTGGGACCTGCTTCCAGTGCTAATGAGCAGCTCATTAAATTAGAGGGAGGAATTAATTGGCAGTGGGCTGTTAGGTCTGCTGTCTGGCTGCTTGTGGAGACTGGCCACCACGAACAGCAGAGACCCCGGGGGATGTTACTCTCCAGCCCCCGATTCTCCACTGGTGCCGGCTGCTGGCTGCGGTGTCTCCTCTCCGTCCCTTCTGAAAGCTGTGGTTGTAGCTGCCAAGAACTAGGGCATGGCCTTCTCTGCAAAGGACTGTTCTTGACTCTGTCCTTTAATGTGGAATGGGGCGAGGCCCACACTGGACGGGACGTGGTGGGGTGTGAGCTGCTGTGTGCTCCTATGGACTCACCAGACACAGGCCTCCCAGCCTGGCCAGGGAGTGGCCAGTCCCTGGGCGCAGCAGTTAGGACGAGGGTCACAGCGTTTCCATCTGCACCACGCGCCGTGCCCTCCCTGCCGGTCAGAGGCCGTCTCCCTGCCCAGTCTCTGCTCTGCACAGGACCATGGGCAGGCAGTGCGGGGGTGGAGCAGCCAGACGCGCCTTCTGCTGGGGCTCCTGCAGCGCGTGACTCCTTGCCTCCCCTGCTCCACACTGCGGTGTCTGCTCGGAGCCAAGTATGCAGACTTGACGCACCATCCGTTTCCCCTTAGTCTGGGCATCCCTGTTTCTCACAGCGGGTTCTGTGGCTCTCCTGGAGCTTGTGATGTGTTCTCTGGGGTCTGAGAGAATCTTAAAAGTTTGTGTGTGCACTCAACCCTAATGACACCAAGGAGAGGCAGCCTGTTTGGCTCGTGGGCAGGGCCCTCTGTCTGGGTGCTGCCGGCCGACATCACTGTCCACGGTGGGCAGCAGCTTGTCCCTTTGTAGCTGGCACTCATGGAGAAAAGGAGGTCTTCACAGGGGGTCTGTGATGAGTTCCCACCAGGTGAAGGGCAGTGGCTGCACTGGGTTAGGGATTAGAGTTTGGAGCTGCACGTGGGACGTGGGCAAGGCTGCTGTGCTGCCTGCCCCTCCGGTGGCCCCGTGGGTTGTGTGTGGGATGTGTTTGTTTGGATTTTGGTCCCAGCGTCTCTTCTGACCTGTCGTCACTTGTGCTGTTCTGGTTGTCAGCATTCTGACTGTCACCCTGAGTGTGTGATGAGAGACTCAGTGACGTGGGTACGGTGGTCGCTGTATCCTGCTGTGAGCAGCCTTGTAAGTTGTGAAATAACAGAACCTTCGCTGACATGAATACCTTTGCTGTGAATCGATTGGTTATATGGTTTGTGCTTAATTTATGGATTTGTGTAAGACCTGTATGCATAAGTTGTTTCTGTCTAGTTTTATGTCTCATGGACTAAATAATACTATAATAGACCGTTTGCCACCACTTTTCTTGGGAACAGCCTTATTGAGACATGATCCACATACAATTCTCCCATTTGAATGTGCAATTCAGTGGTCTGTGCATATTCGTAGAATGTGCAGCCATCACTGTATCAAGTCTGGGACGTTTTCATCTTCCCCCAGAAGAAACTCTGCCCTTCTAGCCCTCACCTCCCAGCCTCCCCTGATCCCGGTTCAGGCAAACACTCATCTGCTCTCTCCCTCTACATTGGCCTGCTCTGGACATTTCAGATAAACAGCTTCATGCAACACTGACCTTTTGTGTCCGACTCCTTTCACTGGGCATAATTTTCAAGGTTCATCCATGTTGCAGCATCTATGTGCCTTATGGCTGTTTGTTACTGAATGATATTCCACGGTATGGACACACCACATATCATTTCCTTATTCAAATAATGTGCTGGCAAATTTATTTTCTTTAAAAGGGGCTCCAACTTTCAGTTTTAAAAGCCACTTGCTGGGGATGGAGCCACATGACGGGAGGGTCACAGCTGTCTTCTCAGCGGAACACTGAGTGTTCTTTGGGAACACTGTTGTTCACAGCAGAACCCGGTTTCTTCTCTACTTGGTTGAAAAGCATACTGACTTCCTGTTATGAGCAATACTGCTTTAGGCTCCGGAATACAGCAGTCTACCAAACCAAGTCCCGTCTGCGTGGAGCTTGTGTTCTGGTGGTTGGGGTGGAGGCTGGGGAGGAGACAGCATGTGTTGGATCACATGTAGATTCTCTGCAAGGTGAAGCAGGGCAGAGACAGACAGTAGGAGGCAGGGCTGGGTGCTGTATTATACGGATGGTTGGAAAAGGTCTCTGGGTTATGGTGACATTTGATTCTCTTGAGATGTGAATATGAGAAAGCGAGAGAGAGAGTGAGAGAGAGGGGATGTGAATATCTCGAGGAGACACCCAGGCAGAGAGAACAGTGATGCAAAGATCCTGGGGCAGGAATGGGCTTTGCAGGTTCCAGGAAGAGCAGAAAGGTCAGTGTGGTGGGATACTCAGGAGACCACGTGGGAATGGTGGGTCACTTCTAGGCGTTCACTCTCAGGAATCACAGCTCAGGCGAAACTGATTCACTTTGCAGCTACCAAATGCCTGAGCACATGTGAGGAGATGCTTTTATGTTCCCCCAAGTCTGCCCCAGGCGGGAGTCACTGCAGGAGGAACCTTTGTTCTGCTCACTTAGCTGAGCGATTCAGGACCGATTTTCAAACCGGGGCAGAGTTGCCGAGTGCGTCATCAACCAGCAGGGAGACTGAGTAAGAACCGGTTGTTACAGAAGCCAGACATGGGCTTGCCCCTCAAGAAGGTGCCTGCTGTCTTTCAACCACTCATGCTTGGGAGCGATAGCAGTGCAACTAAGCTTTGCCAGATGCTGGAGACTGCCTGGCGCTGTGCACAGCTCCTCGCACTGCCCACTGCAGCCTCGGGGCCTCGTGAGTGTTGACCCAACAACAGTCACCGCTGCAGCCCTGGCCCACCTCGGGGACCCATTTGTTCTTGCCCCGCCATTGGTAACAGGTTGCACTGAGCATCCACACATTGTTTTGATGATTTCTGTGGATTAAAAAAATATACACATGCATAACATAACATTTACCATTTTAAATGTTGGTAAGAACAACTCAGTGGCCTTAGATACATTCACAGTGCTCTGTACCCATCACCACTCTGTATACCCCAAACCTTTTCATCACCCCCGACATAAGCCCATTAAACAAAACTCTTTCTTCTCAGCCCTCTCTGCCCCGTCTGGGATTGTGCCTGTTTTAGACAACTCCTATCAGCGGAATCTCATACAGCATCCTGTCTGTCTGGCTTACTTCACTAAGCGTGATGTTTTTCAAAGACAGTTCATGTTGTAGCTACGTTGAGTTTCATTCATTCTTATGGCTGAACAGTCCTGTGAAGTTGGTGCTCAGCACATGTGTGGGCATTGGTGTGTTGTGGTTTCTTCCTGGGACAAAAGGAGCGCATTATATAGGACAGAGTCACACAGCTGAGGAACTGAGTGTCCCAGCACCACAAGCGGAGAGCTCAGCTGCCGGGAGGGAGCCTCTGATCCTGTAGATGATGGTCACTCAATGTGGGGCTTATGGCTAAGTCAATTTTCATGTCCACTGTCATCTAATTTTAGTCTCCATGAGCCCCATGGACAGCAGGTGTTGCCCCCGTTTCCAGGTCAGGCTTGCTAACATATCATTGTGGTCCTTCTCAGTAGCCGCCAGAGTGAGCAGGGGTGGTGCTGTGCGCAATGTTACAGTGTCAGGCTTGGTGCAGCGTGCTTCCCAAGCACCTTGTGACTCCATCTGTGTGGAGTGACTATCAGTGCACTTCACAGATGACAGGTTAAATAACTCATCCTAGGTCATGGAGCTGGTAAGTGGGAGTCTGGGACTCACCACAGAACTGGCACCTGGTACAGAATGAAGGCAAGACCACAGTCCGCTTGCCCCTGCTCAGGGGCCCTGTGTTACCGGTGCCCGCCTGGCCCAGCGTCTGTGTCCCTGATGGTGCCTCTCCAGTCTGGGAGCAATGCCAGCCAGTGCCCAGCGCTAGATGTCAATAAGGCCATTATTGGGTTTTTATAAACTTCTCTGTAGACTTTGAGGCTCATATATCCTGTGTGACACCCCATTTGGATGTCTCGAAGGCCCCTTAAATTCAACATGTCAAAATCTGAATTCATCACTTCTGCAGCCTCCTCTCTTTGTTCTGAACCCTCTCCCCTATGTGTTTTCTTTCTTATTTTTCTTGTCTCATTGAAAGGCATCTGATCTGTGCAGGATGTAAGCTGGACACCTCAGAGTCCCTTACTCTTCTCTGTCGGTAGCCCTCACATTGGTCACACTACTGCCTCCCACACAAACACATTCCTCAAACACATCTCCCTGCCCTGGCCAGTGTGCTCAGTGGTTAGAACATCAGCCCACGCTCAAAAGGGTCTCCGGTTCGATTCCCAGTCAAGGGCACGTCCCCGGCTTGCAGGTTTGATTCCCAGCCCTGTCAGTCAGGGCACGTGCGGGAGGCAGCCAGTCGATGTGTCTCTCACATGGGTGTTTCTCTCCCCCTCGTACTCCCTCCCTCCCTTCCACTCTCTCTAAAAATCAATGGGAAAAATGTCCTCGGTGAGGGTTAACAGCAACAACAAAAATCAAAAAACAACAAACGAACTTGTCTGCCTCTCCGTCCCCGGCTGGGAGGCCCGGTCAGCTTAGCGCAGACATCTGCAGCGCCCCTGCAGAGTGGCGCCCCGTGGACGTGCCCCGCCCTCCTCCACCGGCCTCCACTTGGCTCGTGTGTCTACAGGCAGGTCTGGAGGAGGGGTCTTCTCAAGACCGCAGGGTGATGGTTTGTCACCTGCATACTAGAGACTGAACTCTGAGCGAGGCCCGTGGGTTCCGCGGGTGATGGCCTGCTGCTCCGAGTGCCCTGCACGTGTCTGGGGCCACCTTTGCCTGGGAGCACCCCCTGTCACTGTGCCCGAGTCTGCTCAGTTATCCTCCACAAGTCTTTGGGCTTTCCTCCCTTCTAGAAGCTTCCCTCTGGAGACCTGTCTCTGCATTTACCTCATTGGTACATGTAAATAGATAGAAGAGAAGTTCTGAGCCACCCAAACTCTGCCTTCTCTGAAGGTGGGGAAAGCTGCTGTTTCTTATGGAACAAGAGGCTTCCGTGGCTGAGGCCATGAGGGGTTGGAGGCACATCTGGCTGGGTTCAGGCTGTGTGCCTAGACCAGGCCTGCTTGGGTCTGGTGGGCTCTGTCCACCTGGCGTGCAGCTAATCCCTAGAGATTCTCTCCCACTCGGGGAGTGGGCTGGGCAGTCTTCTTATCACAGACAAAGTGGGCTCTCCTGGCTGGGTTTCTGAAGGAGCAATGGATGTATCAGCCAAGCAGGGGGCAGGTGCCACCTCTAGATGAGGGTCCTGTGCCTGTCCCCTGCCCACTCCCCACCCCCACAGGCTCTGCCTTTCCTCCTCAGCCCCCACCCCCTCTGACAACCCCCACCCGCTGGTTCTCTCTTTTATCGTAATCTGTTCTTCAAACCTGATTCGATTTCTTGGTTGGATTGCACATCTGGTCTTCATTTAGCAGGATAACGCTTAATTTAAGTAAGAGTTTGTCTGCCTTTAAACCAAACAGCTGTACCCTGCTGGAGGTCAGGGAGTCAGTAGCCAGGTTGTTTATTGAGAGCTGTTGTTTATGATTTTCACTTAAATCCATTCCCAGACACCCCCGCGTTCAGTTGCATGGCTGAGCATTCACACTGCCGAGCTTCAGTGCCTTGGTCCCTGTGCACCCAGGACCATGTGTGCTGGTGGTGAGTGTCCCTCTGACCTCACAGAGCACACGGTGCTGCAGAACCAAAGGCTCCTCCCATGCACCCAGCAGAGGGCTCCCGGACCACCTGGCCAGTGTGGCTCGGGTTGAGCATCGACTCCTGAACCAGGAGGTCACGGTTTGATTCCCAGTCAGGACACATGCCTGGGTTGGGGGCTTGATCGCCAGTAGGGGGCATGCAGGAGGCAGCCGATCAATGACTCTCATCATTGATGTTTCTCTCTCTCTCCCCCTCTCCCTCTCTCTTTCTGAAATCAATAAAAACATATTTTAAAAAGAAACAAAACACCTTCTGTGGCTCCCCATTGCCTGAGAATGGAATATTGTCAGCGAGCTCTGAGGGGTTGTCGGGCCCCTGTCTGGTTTCTCTGTGCGTGTGGTTTTCCACCGTTGCTCAATTCTTTGGCAACTGAGTTTCTTCCTCCTTTTTTTCCTTCCTCCTCTTTTAAAAAGTAAACTTTTGTAAACCAGTCTTAGGTTTATGGAGTCATTGTGGAGGTAGTACAGATGGCACCTTATGCCCCACGCCCGTTTCCCCTCTTGCTGACACCTTACATTGGGGTGGGGTGTTTGCTATGACTGATGAGGCGATGCTGATGCGTTATTATTAACTAAATCCATACTTTATCTCCTTAGCTTTTCCTTCATGCCCCTTTTCTGTCCCAGGGTCCCACCTAAGACCCAATGACACTCATCACGCCCCCTCGGGCTTCCCTTGGTTGTGGCAGCTGGTCGGTCTTTCCTGTGCTCGGTGACCTCGACAGCTCTGAGGAGCGCCTGTCGCCCTGTCGGCTGCCCTCAGCTGGGATTTGCTGGAGTGGAGTGAGGTCATGTGTCCGGGGGAGAAAGAACAGGCCGGCAGGGTCCTGCTCGTCACGCCAGGGGTCCTGCCATCTGTGCGCCTCGCCCCGGCGATGCTGACCTTGGGCTCGCGGCCTGAGGTTGCATTTGTAAGCTGCTTTTGTTCCTTTTCCTTCTGCTGGCCTCTTTGGAAGGTCGCGCTCTGGGGCCCACGTATGGGCCATTTCTGTCGGGAGCTCATGCTGCTTTCCTTGAAGTAGTGTCAGAAGCCGGGATCTGGGTAATGGTGTGCACGTCACTATGGGGTGTCTGCTTGCAGGCCCCCCAGCTGACAGCTGTATATGCACATGGCTATCAATGTTTCTATATGTAACCCCCGTGCCCATGCAAAGTAAACAAATCCCTACCAACACCTCCAATTTGAATCCATCACAGGTGAGTCATTCTAGCTGCCTCCCCCTGCTATCTACAACTTCCTGTTCCAACAGTGAGAAGCCTGGCTCCCACCACCGCCGCTTACGTACTTGTTCAGTCGCAGTGCAGTGCTTGAAGCACGGGTACCCCTGCGTCCCCTGTGGGCAGCCCGCTTGCCAGCTGGAGCACAGAGCAGGTACAGGGCCTCTGCCTAAAAGGGTCTTACAGGCTCACTCATTTCCTGAGTTACATCATTAAATGGAATTGTTGCATTCAAGGGTCTGTAGAATTCTAAGGCTTTTGATACATATGTTGCCAAATTGCTTCCGCCCTTGAATGTTGTACCTTCTAAATGTCAAGTGTGTGGGGTTCTCGGCCCCCTCCCATGAGCAGAGGTGTATACAGACACGTGCAGGCAGTGGCTAGAGGATGCTGGCTCAGTCCAGGGAACCACAGGTGAGTGATGGTGAGGGCGTGTTCCTGCTGGGTGGGGTCTGGTCTGGCCTTGCAGTTGCAGCAGGTGCCCATGATCAGCTGCCTGTTGCCCTGATTTGAAACTTCCCAGGATCTGAGATACCATGTGACGTGCTGGACAGAAGCCGGGCTGTGAGCCCCAGCTGCTTCGGCCACACTCCTGCAGCCATGTAGGGACCAAAAATGAGAAAGTATTTGTTTGGAGGCATTCCCGGGGCCACAGAGCTGTGGTGGTGTGATAGCTTGTCAGTGTCCCTGCTTTGCCGCTCTTAATGTGGGGATTGGGACCAGTTTAATCGCCGCCGACTGCCCCCATCTGCCTCGGGGGGATGAGGCTGGCTGCCTCCACGATCACAGGCCCAGCAGACCCTCTGGTCTATAGTGAGCTGGACTTTCCAGATGAAGGGGCCATTTCGTGTCAGCAAACAATGCTCATGCAACCGTTTAATCATTTTGGGCTTGTCTTTGGCCTGCTGGGAAACGTGCTCAGCAGTCTGTCCCACAGGCTTGTTGTAATGAGAGAATTCTCCTCCATTTCTGTGGCTGGAGCCGGGCCTGTGCACGGTCTCTTTGGGCCATTTCATAAAGTTAGCTGAGCTGTTGTTCACATTCCTGGAAGCCCCGGGTACTTGCTTCCTCACAGCAGGATTTCGAGGGTGCCGGGCAGCACTCACATTTCACATGGCCTGAGATGTAGCTGGCAAACATGGAGAAGGGCTGATTTTTTTCAGCTTTGGCACAAGACAGCCATTTGGTTGACCACTGTTAAATCTTTGGGGAAAGCAGCAGAGGGGAGTGAACCTGGGTGCATGTGTGTGTCACATGCTGTCCTTGAAGTTCAGTGAGTGACAGAAACTCAGTTTTCTTCAAACATTGAGCAGTTGCTGATATTAAGATTATTTGAGTGTCTTCCACAATAATGAGAGTTTGTATTTTCAGCACATTGCATGTGCTGTGATATTTATATCATGTTGTTTTACCAAACAATGGAAGATCTAAGGCTGGTCTTCTGCACGTTCAGCACTCCAGCCATGAAGAGCTCCCAGAATTGATCACTCAGAGCTGCCACTATGGAAAGTGGAACTAGCAGCACTGTCTGGTCAGGCTTCGTCCGGTAGAAACACAGAAAGAGTTTAAGGCCTCCTTTAGTTCGGCTAATGGTTTATTGAGTATGGAAAAACTGGCATGTTTTTGTCAGTGGTTTGTTCATTCTTACTTGAAGCAAACCAGTGTTCTATAGTTCAGGTGCAAAAGAACATACCTGTGCACACAGAGCCAGCTTTCTCATGCTGAGGGAAGTGGCCTGTGCCAGTGTTTCAGCAAGTGCTCCTTCAAGCAACAAGAATTTGAGGGTCACTATCTGACTGCATTCCAGGCACTGGGAACGGGATGGGTGAGGCCTTTCCTTGTGGGACTTGTATTTGAGTGGGACTTACCAACTACAGTGGTAAGTCCTGTGAGGACATAGAGTGATGTGATGGAGAGATGCGAGGAGGCCCGCCTGCTTCCGCTGTCTGGGAAGGCCTCTGGAGGAGGTGCAGTTGGAGCTAGGCCTGGATGTGGGCACTGAGCCTGCCTTGCCAAGCTCTGCTCATAGCTGAGGGATCAGCAAGGACAAGATGGGGGGCAGGGCTGAGCTTTGCCCCTTCCAGCCACAGAAGGAATATCTGTGTGGGGTGTTGTTGCAGAGGGACCTAACGGAGTTGGAAGGTGGGCAGGCTCAGGTCCTGGGGGCCTTCACCGATTTATAACCCAGGCTGGGAAATTGGCACCTAATGGGATTTTGTGGAGCTTGACCTTTCGTGGTTGGTATGACAACAGTCACATGACTTTCACAGTCCCTGCATCACCTTTCCGCCCTCTGGCCAGTTCCATATTGAACATGCCTGTCTCTTTCCCACGGTAGCCCACCAGCTTCTCCCCCAGCTCCCAGGCAGCACTTCTGCTTTATGAGCCGCCCATTCCAGTGGTGGACTCTTCAGCCCCAGGTTCCCTCTTCTCTGACACCTTGTCATTGGTCTGAGAACCTCAGCAATGGGAACTTCTGGTGGTGGGAGGACAATGGAGGAGGTGGGATGCTGGGCTAAGCATAGTTGGGCTTTGAAAGGTGAGTCTGCCCAGCAGCCAGGGGTCCTCTTGTGCAGCTTTTCTGGGGTCCACAGTGCAGGGAGTCCTGCACTGGGCCCCCCATCTGACAGAATCTGAGTTGCCCCCCACCATGACTATCCACCCCAGAGCTGAACCTGCCCACGCCAGATGACTTAAAGCAGCTGTAGGGTGGCCTCAGTTTGAATTTCTTGCAGCGTTTCAGTGTTCCTGGACCACTGCACTGCTCCCACGACATTCAGATGGGAATGCCCCTGACTCCTCTCCCTGGGGGGCGGGCACTGCCCTGAAGCTCCTCCTGCCTGGCTTCTCTGCCTCAGTGGACCCCTTCTTCCTCAGGGGTGTTTCTTCCCTACTCCATTCTGAGCATTCTTTTCCTGGGAGTCATTCCTGCCTGAAAGAGCTTTCTGTGCATCGTGCTCCAGTGCCCAGGAGGGACAGCCACCCAGCTTGTTTCTTTGTGTATTTGCACCCTGCTCCAGACCCACTTGGGGGTGCAGGGGGAGAAGTTTCCTGCCATCCCCCAGGACTCCCGCTGCTATTCCTGGATTTACTGAGTTACTTGAGGATCTGTGTTTGGGCTGCAGGGGAAGATAAGGGATTCCAGAAATTCTTGCTGCTTTCCTCCAGATAGCCAGATAGCTGGCAAAATTCCCCCTCCCCCCCCCACTGAAGAGGCCCAGGACGAGGGGCTGAATGCAGATTGATCCTGTCACTGACCTCTGTGTCATGACTTTTGATCTTCTCATCAAGATGATTTATTGGCCCATTAATTTTAATAATGATAATAATTATTGACTTCACAGTTACACTGTTCCTTTATCCTGGCAGTGCCCTGTCCATTTAGAATGAGGTAACAGAGACCAAGTGCTTGTCTATGCACTGGCATATGGTTGGTGCTCAGCGAACGGTTTACTGCTACTCAGACGGAATTGGACATCCCCTGAAGTTGGGGATTGCTTGGGGTTTTTGGTCAAGGACAGTGTCTTTTTTTTTTTTTTTTTTTAATATATCTTTATTGATTTCAGAGAGAGGAAAGGAGAGGGAGAAAGAGAGATAGAAACATCAATGATGAGAGAGTCATTGATCGAGCCCACAACCCGGGCATGTGCCCTGACCGGGAATCGAACCCCGATCACCTGGATCCTAGGTCGACGCTCAACCGCTGAGCCAAGCCTGGCCGGGCGAGGACAGTGTCTTGGTCTCCTGACCGTTTCCTGGATGGCCTGAACGATCTGGGCCAGTGGTTCTCTGTGTGGTTCCCCAGCCAGCAGCATCAGGCTCTCCTGGGACCTTGTTAGGAATGCAGTCTCAGGCCTCACCCAAGAACTACTGACCCAGAAACTCTGGGGTTGGGGCCCAGCAGTGGGGTTTTAATAAGCCTTCAAGTTTGGGAACTGCTGGTCTGGATCATCAGCCTGGCTTCTGAGATTTTTCAGGATGTGCCTTAGGCTCCAGTATGGAAGTTACTGCTATTAAGATGATTCTTGAACTGGACGGGCCTCATGAGAGGTTCTCAAAGGCGTGTGGGAGGTCCTGTGATGATTAGTGGGTGGGAAGAGGGCCTCTGAGCAGAATACCCCATGGCACAGGCCTGGGTGGAAGGGGGTGGTTAGCAAAAGGGCCACTGGAGGCTGCAGACTCAGAGCACTTGCATTGGGGGAGGCTAAGAGGCTCGTGGCCACCTTCAAGCCCCAGAAAGGAGCCCCACTGTGTGCTCTGGCAGCGTGTCTGGGAGGCTTCTCTGGCCTGTGCCTCTACGGATGCTCAGCTCCTCTGTGCTCCCACCATGGCCAGCTCCCTTCTGACTTGGGAATGTGTCAGCATAGAGACATAGTGCACATGACTGAATCTGGTCATTGTCAGGTTTGCCAGCCTGGCACCTCTCTGTTTCCTGCAGGTGATTTTGCATCTCTGCATGGGTATGATCTGTGTTTGATTTTTAAGCTAAATGGTCAGCAGGAAGTCTGACATGCTCATGGCCACCTTTCTGCAGGGCAGGGCATGTTCTGCGTCCTTAATACAGACAGTAGGAGAGACCTGGGAAGGTGTCTAGCCCAGTTTCCTGACTGCACTCTCCACTCTGACCCTGGTGAGTGACTGGCATGCACCCTGCGCAAGGAGCCCACAGCCTCTACCCAGAAGTCCCTAAGCGGAGAGAACTCAGCTCCTCTGGAGGACACAGGCTGCTGCAGGAAACTTCTCATGGTTAAAGGGTTTCCTTAACTGTGAAGGACTGCCTCTCAGGCCCTCAGGAGACACCCAGTGCCATAAGAAGTGATGCTGATGTGGCTCAAAGCAGCCGAGGTGGGAGCCTGGCTTGTCTCAGAATAGGCAGCTCCACATCCTGTTTTAAATTCGGCTCAACAGGCTGTCTGATTTGAAATGGCTTGAGGCCGACTTCAAGGCTCCCAGCCTGAAGTGGAGGCGAGCAGGGTGAAGGAGATAAGATTCTGGGCCGTTTGTGCTGGCCCCACAGGAAGTGCTCAGGGCATCCCTAGAGGATGGGCATGTGGCTGCTGAAAGCCTCCAGGAGAGAGACAGCAGGCTCGGCCAGGACGAAGGAGTGAGGCAGGCTGAGCAGAGGGAGGTGCGCGAGAATGGGTGCTCCTGGATAATCGCGTGGGCTTCCTCTTTCTCTTTACCGTTTGCTAAATCTTGGTCTGCTTTGCTGAATAGCGGCCAGAAGACTTGAATTCTCTTGGCTTCAATCTGAATTCAGTGGGTTGTCTGTTCCCTTCCCTGACAGTTCCTTAAAATCCACCGATGGGAATGACTCATGGGAACATGGAGGCTGCTTACTTGGGTTTACCTGAGCCCGACTTTCCTGTCTAGTTCCTTCATTCAGGGTGTGTGTGTGTGTGTGACACCAGTGTTTCTGTTAAGCTATGATCAATTCATTCATTCATTTATTATATTTTGAGGGCAGAGTCTAGTGGCGTTGTCCATATGCTAAGGATTTCAGGAGGCGTGCAGCATGCAGTAAGTGCTTTGTGAATGTGTGGGGATGGACGGATGAAACGGAAAGCATGCAGCTGGTCTGGGCTGCAGCGAAGCAGCAGTGAGAGTGGGGACAACTGGTGTGTGACCGGGAGAGGGGACAGGACCAGGGAGGAGGGGCTGAGGAGCAACCCATCGCTACCCAGCCTAGAACAGCAGTCCTGCAACGTAGTATTCTGTTGTAATGATGCATAGTCAAGAATTGTCAGTTTTACAGAGGAGTAGGGGTTGGGAAGGTGCAGGCCTGCAGGGAGCAGCTGCTCAGGAAACAGGTGAGAGGGTGGATATTGGCAGAGGCTAGAGGCTCAGGACTTTGTCCCTGTTTCTTTTTCACATCCAGCCCTTCTGCCTTTTCATTTTCCAACTGTAACTTGATGAGAAATTGGGATGAGTGGTTCAGGTAGTTTATTGGTGGTCTTCCCCTCTTCTTCTGTCCTGAGCCACATAGTTCACATGCACTTACTGGCAAGTGCATACAACATGTTTTGAGGGCAGAGTCCATGGCTCTGAGTAATAATTAACTGCTCATGCATTGTCTTGGGTGCTGTATAGTAAATAGTGAAGAAACAGTCTCTGTCCAATGAGATTTTCAGGCCAATACAAAGACCACACACAGACGAACCTGAAAGGTGGTGTTTTGACTTAATACAAACGGAAACAAAGGAGGAAAAATCCTGCTGGTTTTGTCTTGGTGTTTAATTGCATGATAGTGTCACTTCCAGTGGATTTCTTCCTGCCCTCTGCAGGGTACAGTGGTGGAGGGTGTGCCGCCCAGGGAGGAGGAGAGAGTGGAGGCTCCGCAAGTGCCTGCCCTGCGCTGGGCTTCAACTGTAGCTGCTGTAGCTGTGTCTCCTTGGAAGTTTGCAGGTCTGAGCCTGTAAAATGGACATGGGTTGAGCCTGGTCTGTGCTTAGAAATATGTCTCTAAGAACTAAGTAGGAAGCCTGCGAAGAAAGAGCCTGGGAAGCAGACTTGAGAAGAAAGGTGATTTTGGGTTCCTCTCCAGCCCTGTGCAGGTGCAGGGAGAGGAAGTGAATTGTTGAGGCCACGCAGGGCTGGCCCTGGACACGGGATGTGCTGGCCTTCCCTCTCTGTGTATGGTCTTTCTGCTCTACCCCTGAGTGCTGGCTGCTCCTTACCTTCGCTTGTATCTGACCCAGAAACCTGTGTGGGGATCCGTACACAGCATGGTTACTGACAGAGCTGGCCGGAGCCTGTCCCTGCGTCGTCTACCAGGTCTCCTGGCCGCCCTGGGAGATGGACAACTGGATGAAATCAGGGGCTTTGAGTGGCTTTTGTGCTTTCTCTAAGCTGGAGCTATGGGGAGACTGGAACTCCTGGAGTTCCCTGGGTAACTCCTGCAGAACAGAGCAGGGTTGCCCTGGTGTGTGAGTCAATCCTCCCATGTTCTCCTTCCCCTGCAGTGAGTGCAGACAACCAGACCCCTGGAGAGCTGGCCCCCAGGTGCTGTGATGTGGAATACAATTGAATGGACTGCTCTTAACCTTTAAGGTTTTGTGGCTAAAACACGTAATTCTGTGTTTGAAGACAATTACAGTAGACTTGCCCAACTGCTTGATTTACCCACTGTGACTTCTGTGTGCAAATGCTGATTAAGTGGGAGGCAAATGACCCTCCAGTCCTGGAGCTGAGGGAGTAACTGGCAAAACTGGCTTAGGAGGCCCAGGTTGAGGTGGGAGCCTAGGGCAGGGAGTGGAAGCACTGGGGGCATCCCCATGTGAGATCTCAGGAAACCTGGGTCACTTCCTCGGCTTCAGTTCTACCATCCATGAACTAGGAAGAAAAGCCCCTGGCTTATGCAGTCCCCCTCCCAGTGCCTGATCCAGAAGTTAAGGTGCCTCTGGAGAAAGAGCCACAGGCTTGCAAACGGGGGAGCCTGCCCATGAGTGCCTGTGGGTGCATATAGCTGTTTGCTCATGGATCTTGTGGGTGGCTTTTCTAGATCCATCCCACCAGGCCCAGAACGCAGCTTTTAAAATCTCTCCCTGGACTTCATTCAAGACCTGTGTGATGGCACAGGAATAAACTGAATCAGCATGTCAGAGACAGAACCCATGTCCCCTGAAGGGCAGCACTGACTGACTGATTCACTGTGCCCTGGACCCTGCCTGGTCCTCACCTGTCAGTCAGGTATAAATCCTCGGGACTCGCTCGTCCTCTCTGCCATGCTGCAGGCTGCCCTGGCCTTGGTTTCTGATGAGCATCCTCTCCATCTGCCGGGCTCATTTTCTGGTGGCACCACATTTCCCAGAGGTGGAGAAGGAAAATCTGAGGCCCCTGTCCTCTGTGAGCATCAAACAGGTGCCTCCAACTCCCAGCTTTCGTTTGCTTTCCCACTGACTCTCGGGCCTGGAGCCCTTTGGGACGCGTGTGGTGAGGGGTGAGGTGGCCAACACCCTACTCAGATTCGCTTTGAAGAAGTGGGTACTGGAGTAGGCTTACGGGTCATCTTTCCCCTTTGGAATCTCATTTATGGTCTTAAAACTCCACGGGTCCTTCGTGTTTGCAACTTTGGCACAAGATGGTGCTTAATTAACTTAGGAATGGTTTCCAGAAGTATTTGCTGTGCCCCTCCAGGGTAGACACCAGTGTGGGGCCCAAGTGTCCCAGGGATTCAGTTTTGCCTGTGAGCTTGTACCTGGGTTGACCAAAGGGGTAAGCTTTACGTTGGCAGTAGTGCTGGACTGAAGAGTGGTGAGCATGCGTGCGAGCGTGTGTGCGAACATGTGAGGTGGTGAGCACAGAGCACAGGGTCCTGTTCCAGACGCTGGAAATGAGGGAGAGCTCAGTCCTGGTGTGGTGACCGCTCGGTGGTGTGAGGACCTGGGCAGGCAATTTCTCCTCCTGGACCTGGGTCTCACCTGTGAAGGAGGAGGGTGAGCGAAATGGTCTTTACCATCTTTTCCACCTCCGAATATTCTGAGACTTGAAACTGTCACCTGGAGCCCACTTCTCTTACCCTCCCGAGCAGGGCGTGGTGAATGTGGGGTTCCCAGTACTCCGCGCAGACAGGGTCAGCTTCCCGAAGGGCTGTTGTGGAGCCGAGCAGGAGTTACTTGTGCCCTGAGAGCGGCACCACATGACCGGAAGGCAGATTCTGTCTCAACAGAAGAATTTTCTAGCTCCCTGAGTTGTTGGAATGGGGAGTGAGCCTGAGAGGGAGGGAGCTTTCCTTGCTGGGTTTTCTAGCCTGGCCCACCCTGGTTCGGCCGAAATTGTGTGAATTTTAAAAATTATACACTTTGTTAATTTTCCTAGTATCTTGATCCCTGACAAGGGGAGTGGAAGAGGGACAGGCAGAGCTGCTTCCTGGAGACAAGTCTGTGGTAGGGATGGCGACCTGACAGGGACAGAACATCACCAGTCATGTTTCTTCAGACCCACTTCTGAGTGGGGGCAGCCTGCAGCAGAGGGGCTCGGAGATGCTTGTGTCGCTCTCTGAGCTGTGCGGGCGGTGGGGAGGCCCAGGGATGGCCCCAGGCGGCACCCACGGAGAGCCGTCGGCCTGACAGCAGCAGCGCCAGCCACGTCCCGCACCTGTCTGTCTCCTCACCGCACTGTGCTGGCCCGGCAGTCACAGCGCGGTGGAGACTGAGAACCAGACAATTCTCTTTCTCTGGAAATTACTTCCTCCCAGCCTGCGGCTGGCCAGGGCTGAGCTCCCTGAGGCCAGCGTCTTTCTGTGATGTCCTTGCCTTCCACAAGGACATTTTTGTAGGGCTCCATGGAGTCCCCGTTCCACTCTGTCATTGATTGGATGTATTTATGGTAATCTGCTCGGGCACCCTGCCCGGCATCGTCCCCACACTTCCTGCCGTAAGCGGAGGTCAGTTTATCTGGAGGGTAGGAAGAGGGTGATGTCCCCAAATTGTCCCATGACACTGGCCTTCCTCTTCCCACTGAGCGCCTTTATTTCTTCATCTCTGCTGTTGTGGACAACATGGCACAGTGGGTGACCAGCTGCTGGCCCTGAGCCGCTGGGTCCCTCCTGCAGGCTGTCTCTGAGCCTGAAGGCTGCGGATGTCCCCATTTGAAGGAAGCTGTCAGTGGGCTGCACTGGCCTTCCCTTGCTCACTGCTGTGTTCTTACTGCTGTCACCCTTTTCTTATCCCACCCAGATGAGGTGAGGAACCCTGATGGGCCCCTGGTTCTGGAGGTGAGGGTGAGTGGTGTTTGAGGTTGGAGATGCCCACAGGCTACGTGGATCTCTACTGTTTTCATCAGCTTGGCTGTCTTACAGAATCCTACAGACCGGGTGACATAAGCCATGACATTTATTTCTCACAGTCCTGGAGGCTGCAAGTCTAGGACCAGGCCTGGCAGGGCTGACGTGTGGCACAGCCACTCTGAAGATGCCACCTTCTCTGTGTCACGTGACCTTTCCCCATGCACTCTTTTCCTCCTCTTATAAGGCCATCAGTCTTATCAGGTTAGGACCCACTCTATGGCCTCATTTAATCCTAAGTACCTCCTAAATGCCCCATCTCCAAGTGCAATCACTTTGAGAGGTAGGTCCTCAGTATATGAATTTGAGGGGACTTGATTCAATCCATACACTTAATTATTGGTGATTGTTTTTGTTAAGTCCTCAACCAAGGAGATGATATATATATATATATACACACACACATATATATATATATATATATTTTTTTTTTTTTTAATTTTTAAATTTTATTTTTGTTTAAATATTACAGATGTCCCTTTTTCTCCCCAATGACCCGTTCCACCCCGTCCCTTCCCCCTCCCCAGTCCCTCTCCCCACCATTGTCCATGTCTTTGGGTTGTGCATATGTGCATATAAATTCTTCGGTTACTCTCTCCCCCTCCACCCACCCGCCCTCCTCCATCCCTCCTACATTCGTCAGTCTCATCTATGCTTCCATGTCATTGAATCTATTCTGTTCATCAGTTTATTAAGTTCTTTAGATTCCAGGTATAAGCGAGATCATGGGATGTTTGTCTTTCTCTGCCTGGCTTATTTCACTCAGCATATTCTCCAGGTCCATCCATACTGTCCCAAAGGGTACAAGATTCTTCTTTACAGCTGCGTAGTATTCCATGGTGTAAATGTCCCACAGCTTTTTGTCCACTCATCTACTGATGGGCACTTGGGCTGTTTCCAGATCTTAGCTGTTGTAAACTGTGCTGCTGTGAACATAAGGTAATTAGTGTTTCAGGTTCTTAGGATATATTCCTAGAAGTGGGATCACTGGGTCAAAAGGCAGGTACATTTTTAATTTTTTGAGGAACCTCCATACTGTTTTCCATAGTGGCTGCACCAGTCTGCATTCCCACCAGCAGTGTACTAGGGCTCCCCTTTCCCCACACCCTGGCCAGCACATGTCGTTTGTTGATTTGTTGATGGATCCATTCTCATTGTGGTTTTAATTTGCATCTTTCTGATGATTAGCGACGTCGAGCATTTTCTCATGTGTCTCTTGGCCATCCGTATGTCCTCTTTGGAGAAGTGTCTGTTCAGGTCCTTCACCCATTTCTTAATTGGGTTGTTTGTCTTCCTCTTGCTGAGTAGTCTGAGTTCTTTGTACACTTTGGAAATTAGCCCCTTATCAGATGCATCCTTGGCAAATATGTTTTCCCAGACTGTGGGGTTCCTTTGTATTTTGAGGCTGTTTTCTTTTGCTGTGCAGAAGCTTTTTAGTTTGATGCAGTCCCATTTGTTTATTTTTTCCTTTGTTTCTCTTGCCCTAGGAGATGTATCAGTGAAAAGTCCACTACATGGGATGTCTGTGACTTTACTGCCTATGTTTTCTTCCAGGATTTTTATGTTTCGTGACTTACATTTAAGTCTTTTATCCATTTTGAGTTTATTTTTGTGTATGGTGAAAGTTGGTGGTCTAGTTTCATTTTTTTGCATGTATCTGTCCAGTTTTCCCAGCACCAGTTATTGAAGAGACTGTCTTTACTCCATTGGATGCTCTTGCCTCCTTTGTCAAACATTAACTGACCATAATGGCGTGGGTCTATTTCTGGGGTCTCTGTTCTGTTCCATTGATCTGTATGTCTGTTGTTGTACCAATACCAGACTGTTTTGATTACAGTGGCTTTGAATACAGTTTGATACCCAGGAAAGTGATCCCTCCCACTCTGTTCTTTTTTCTCAAGATGGCTTCAGCTATTCAGGGTCTTTTTTTTGGTTCCATAAAAATTTTCGAAATGTTTGTTCTAGATCTGTGAGATATGGTGTTGGTATTTTAATAGGAATTGCACTGAATTTATAAATTGCTTTGGGTAGTATGGACATTTTAATGACTGACATTAATTCTTCCAATCCATGAGCGTGGTATATTCTTCCACTTTTTAAAATCTTCCTCTATTTCTTTTTTCAGTGTCACGTAGTTTTCCGAGCACAGGTCTTTTACATCGACCAAGGGTATTTTTTCCATTGCCTTTCAGAGTGGAAGTGAGAGAGAGAGAGAGAGAGACATCGATGTGAGAGAGACACATTGATTGGTTGCCTCCTGCACGTGCCCCACTGGGGCTTGAGCCTGCAACTGAGCCCTTGACCGGAAATTGAATCCAGGACCCTTTGGTCCATGAGCTGATGCTCTAAGCACTGAGCCAAACTGGCCAGGGCTTATTGGTGATTCTTCTGCAACCTGGGGAGACAAGACATCACTTGCCTTCCAGGTGTAAGTGGTGCAGCAAGGCCTTGGGCTCTTCTTCTTCCTGCTAGACACTTGCTTTTCTTCTTTCTTTGCATCTTTCTCATGACTGAGACCCCAGGGGAGCCACTCTCTCTCTTCTCCATGCCATTCTCTCACCCACAGACAGCTGACTGTTTCCTGGTTCAAGGACAGACAATGTCTGGGTTTCTAGATACCGTGCCATCAGTTAAGAGTGCTGCACCCAATTCAGACCAGGGCTAAAGGTGGCCTCTGTTTAGGTTGAGCACTGTGCCCTCCTCTGCCTATAGATCATTTTGTAGAAATAAAAAAAGACTGCTCAAGTTTTGATGGCTGTTACCTTCAGACAACTTAGTGCAGAACCAGGAGCATAGCCTGTTTATGGTTCCAGGTTGTTGTTGCAGCTGGTGGACTCCCTGGGAGACTGTGGTGGAGGTGCTTCGCCCATCTTGTTGAGTAGCCCTCCCTGGCTTTGCTCCCTTGGGGGTTCTCCGTTTCACACTTGAAGGGACAGGAGAAGGGGGAGATAGCTCATCGTGCGGCCATCTCCATGGACTGCGGAGGCGTCTGTGATGCATAGCTGGTGGTCTGAGCAGGTCTTCTGTAGACCCCACTCCTGTCCCACAGCCTTTCCTTTGGAACCAGCATGCTGGGTCCCCCCACTCTTCATGCAAGGGATGCTGTGCTGGGTACTGGGATTTATTTTTTTTTTAATTTTTAATTTATTTTTAAATATATCTTTATTGATTTCAGAGAGAGGAAAGGAGAGGGAGAGAGAGAGATAGAAGCATCAATGATGAGAGAGTCATTGATCGGCTGCAGCCCGCAACCTGGGCATGTGCCCTGACCAGGAATCGAACTTCGATCGCCTGGATCCTAGGTCGATGCTCAACCGCTGAGCCACGCCCGGCTGGGCTGGGTACTGGGATTTAATGGATGGTGTGATGAGCACCTGAAATCAACTTTCAGCAAATTTCCAGTATTCCATCCGGTACTAACTATAGTCATCCTGCTGTACATGAGATCGCTAGACAGCCATCTGCATAGCGCTGCGTAACTCCAACTTTGTGTACTTCGCTCACTGTCTCTTTACTCTGTCCCTCCCTGCCCTGGTAACCACACTGCTCTCTGCTTCTATACATGAGACTTTTTAGGTTCCCCACACAGGTGTGGTCATGCTCGGTTTTTTGCTTTCTGTGTCCGGCTGTTTCACCCAGCACAATGTCCTCCAGGTTCATCAATGTTGCTGCAAATGGCAGGATCTCCTTCTGTAAAGCTAGTGATATTCCACTGTGTGATATATATGCGCCCACACACATATATAATATATACACATGCTGTGGTTTCTTTATCTGTTCATTTCGTCAACAGACATGTAGGTTGTTTCCATATATTGTCTAGTGTGAGCAATGCTGCAGTGAATGTGGGAGCCCAGATATCTCTTCAAGGTGCTCATTTCATTTCCTCTGGATAAATACCCATAAGAGAGATTTATGAATCGATCATTTGATAGTTTTATTTTTACTTCTTTGAAGAACCTTCTTAGTGTTTTCCATAATAGCTGAATCAGTTTACATTCCCAGCAACATTGTACAAGGGCTCCCTTTCTCCACAGCCTTGCCAACACTTAACTTTTTTTTATTTTTTATAATAGCCATCCTGCCAGGTGTTAGGTGATTATCCCATTGTGGTTTTGGTTTGCATTTCCCTGATGACTAGTGTTGCTGAGCACCTTTCCATGTGCCTGTTGGCCATTCGTATGTCTTGTTTGGAGAAACATCTATTCAGGCTCTTCACCCGTTTTTTCATTGGGTGAGATGCTTTTTGCTATTGAGTTGTAGGAGTTTCTTAAATAGCCCCTTAGCAGATACATTGTTTGCAAATACCTTCTCCTAATTCATAGGTTGCTGTTTCATTTTTGTTGGCTTCCTTTGCTGTGCAGAAGCTTTTTAGTTTGATGTGGTCCCACTGGTTTATTTTTCGCTTTTGTTGCCTAATCTTTTAATGTCATCTAAAAAATCACCAAGGCCAATATCAAGGATTTTCCCCTTAATGTTTTCTTCTAGGAATTGTGTGGTTTTAGGTCGTTAAGCCTTTAATGTATTTTTAGTTGGTTTTAAGTATGGGGTGAGAGAAGGATCCACTTTCATTCTCTGCATGTGGCTTCCAGTTTTCCTAACACCATTTACTGAATAGACTGTCCTTTTTCCAGTGTATATTCTTGCCATTGTTGTTGAACGTAGTTGATTGTATGTGCTTGGGTTTATTTCTGAGCTCTTCATTCTGTTCCTTTCGTTTCAGTTTGTCTATGTCTGTTTTTATGCCATTACCATACTCTTTTGATTACTGTAACTTTGTAGTATAGTTTGAGATCAGGACGTATGATGCTTCCAGCTTTGTTTTCTTTCTCAAGATTGCTTTGACTATTTGGGGTCATTTGTGGCTCCAAATGAATTTTAGAATTGTTTTTGTTTGTTTTTAAAAATTTCTGTTAATGTCTTGTATCTGAACTCTCCAAGGAGCATTCCTGCAGCCCAGGGATGGTGTTGACAAGCTCAGCTGTGTGTGGCAATGGCAGTGACTAGATGAGCTTGGAAACTGCCTCCTGAAAGTCTGTTTCACGACTACTTTGAGTTCAAGTGACATTTCTGAGTCTCCTGAGTAGTGCTCGTGGAGCAGGGCACTGTGTCCAGGTAGAGCAGGTATTGAGGATACCCAAGAAGGATCAGGGAAGGCTAGCTGCCTACCTCCCCAGGCTTGAGGCATCTAGGTACAGGTAGAGAAGCTGGACTTACCTGTTTCCTTAGGAAGGACATGAATGTATGATCACGGCTCCTTTTGTTTTGTTCCAGGGATATTTAAATACCTGGCGCCACTCTTCCTGGCACACAGCACTGGCTGTAATAAGGAACTGCATTTCCTGTCCAAGAGCCAGTCCTTCTCTGATAATCAGCTCCTTTGTCCTGCCCTTTAATCTCCTGGCAGTTATACCAGGAGCTGCCTGCCTAGGAATTTCTGCACTAAAGGAGGAGACTCCCACTGGTCCTGTGCAGGAGTTTTTGCAGACAGGTTGCTATGGCTAGAGTTGCCAAATCCAGGAAGCTAACTCCTCCCCCTCACCTGGGGCATGTGCTCTGGGGAGAGAGGGATGTACCCAGTCCCCTTCCCAGCTCTGATTCCTGTCCTAATGGTTGATTTTGGTTGACATTCAACTGCCCAATCTGCAGTCACACCTGACTAATTGGATTGTTTTTAAATTCTCCTCTTATGAATTATGAGCTTTCTTGACTTTGGTTAGGCTGCCTGGAGTCAGTCCCAACCGGGCAGGTGTGGTGCCAACTTCCCTGGCATGTGGCTGTGCCAGTGTATTTTGCTATTGACCCCAGAGCTCCCTGGAAGTGCCAGATCCAGAGCCCAGGAGAGGCACTGCCGCTCCCTCTGAAAGGCTGCTTTGTGCTGAGGGAGCCGTGGCAGGGAGGCCGGTAGCCAGGCCACTCGCTTCTGTAGTCACTCCCCTCGTCTCTCCTCGTCCGTCTTTTCTCAGCGCCTTTAATGAATCTGTTTCAGACTTGAAGTCCAGCACTGTGCCAGACACTGGGAAGGGACCTGGGAGTTGGAGGTTGTGGTCCTGCCCCACAGGACCCAAGGCTCTCAGTGGACACAGACATGGGCACCTGACACCATTGGAGAAAGTGCAGCTGTGCTTCTGGGAGGTGCCAGGTGCGCAGCTCCGTCTCCGTCTCGTGCTGCCACATGGACCAGGGCCCCCCCTCCGTGCCTTCCAGACATGCTTTGATTTCAGCCCCTTTAGTGTGGCTTCGTCAGTTCATTTGTTCAATAAGCAGCAGCTTAATGCCTCGTCTTCCCCAGGCAGTGTGCTGGGTGCAGGAGACAGGAGGCAGACAGGAGGCCTGGCCCTCACCCACTCCGTCTTGTGGGAGAGGACAGGTGATGATGGCCTGGTGAATGCTGTGCTTGGTGGGGATAAGGTAACTCACCCTGGGAGGCAGAGCTCCTAGCTTCCAGGTTCATCTGTTCAGAAATGACACTCCGGTTTCTCTTGTCCTCCGCACTCACGTGTCCAATGGCTCCTTCCCACCAGCCGGCGCCACTCTAGCTTTTGAAACACCCTTTTCTTCATTAGTCACCATGTACACCTCTGCCTTTCTTCTTATATATTTGCTGTTTTTGTTGTGTTTCTGAAGCACCCATGGAGCCCCAGAGCTCTAATTTTTCCCTAACTTTCCATCAGAAGTCATCCCCCCCCTCCCCCCAAGGGGACGCTGGCACCACGCACTGTCTGCCTGCGCTCCGGCTTGTTCGTTAGTCATAGCTCCTCGCTCCCTCGCCTGCCGTCGCTGCCTGGAGTTACCCACTCACCATGGTTATCTCTGAATTCCTAAAAGTGTTTGAAAAATGTCACTATCTCCCTCCAGTGCATACAAGTGAGGGGCTGGGCCCTGCTTTCCTCTCCAGGCTTCTCCAGGTACCTGGAGCCCTGCTGGGAGGTGCCCAGCAGATGCTGGCCTCAGGGGCGCTAGCCTCCAGCAGACCTTTGAGTCCCTCACGCAGGGGGTCTTCTGGCAGGACAGCCCCGGTCCTCTGCTGGTGCCTGATATGCCTGACTCCTCAGCCTTAAGCAGGGACATTTGCAATAATTAAAAGATAAAATGATTCTAAGATTATAAAATAGTGTCCTCATAGAAAATTTGGGAAACAGGAAAAATAACTCGTGACCTCACTTAGCATCCTTGTTTGGTTAGTGTGGGGCGTTCTCGCCAAGTCCCTCTCTCATGTGTTCTTTACATGGTTGTCTCTTGTTCTGCGGCCCTCCGGTCTGTGTTGGCATTGGTGTGTCCACCCCTCTGTGGGGCTGCAGGTGGAGGCTGCAGCAGCCCCCAGAGCTCCTCCTTCTCCCATCCTCAGTCAGAACCCATCCACTTGCGTGCACCCTGTCCCTTTGCACCCCGGTGCTCGGCCCTCTGCTCTCCCAGGTTTCTTTCTTTCTTTTTTTTTTTTTTTAAATATATCTTTATTGATTTCAGAGAGAGGAAAGGGGAGAGAGAGAGATAGAAACATCAATGATGAGAGAGTCATTGATCGAGCCCGCAACCCGGGCATGTGCCCTGACCGGGAATCGAACCCCGATCGCCTGGATCCTAGGTCCACGCTCAACCGCTGAGCCAGGCCCGGCCGGGCTCTCCCAGGTTTCTTTCTCACTGTTGCCCACTATGAGCGACTGTGTCCCATGTCCGCTCTCCTCCTACTGGTGACCTCACTGGGCTAGTGTGTGGTGTGTGGCACCAGCAGCATGAACGAACCTCCTTCCCACAGTTGGGAATACGTAATTGCCCTGGCCAGAGCCAAGGGCACAACCTTCGTCCTAACCCTGTGCCTGTACTATAACCTGCCTGCGCACCTTCCTCTCCGTCCTTCCTGCTCTCTGTGTGTCTCTGATGTGGTCAGCGTCTGCCTGGTTTACGGCTGACTGCAGATGGCTTCATACTGGGTGCTGAGTTGTGACAGCCTCCTTCCGGCCCATAGGCACAGAGGTCATGTGATAGTAACGCCACCATGGGCAGGGCATCGGGAACTTTATGAAACCTCATTTATTTCTCATAAGTAACCATGAGGGAGGCAGTATTGTACCTCTTGTTAAAAAGAATCCTAGAAATTCTAGAACTAAAATTTCCCTGGGAGCTAGCAGCCTCTTAACTGAAGATAGGAGTTGGTGTGAGTTAGGAGTCTGGGGCCATGACCCTGACCGATGCGACAGAGCTCGGGACAGCCCCAGTACTATCCTTCGTGTGTGCTGTCTGTGGCCGGAGGAAGCAGAGGGCAGGTCTGAGGACAGGAACCAGGCTGTGCAGATACAAGACCTGGAGTTGCTGGTCGAGGGCAGAACTTTGGTGCCCGAGACCCTGGGTCATGTGCAGGGAGGGAGCAGACACCCTGAGCGAGGAAGGACCGTGACAGAAAGTCCTTTTGTTTTTTATGTATCTCCCTGTGGCAGGGTAGGGTACCCAGAGAGTCTAGCTGCTGTTATTGTTTTAAATTTTATATTGTTTTCTTTTATAAGATAGTGATTCGTATACCACCCTTTATTTTATTTGCTAGGCTGTTAGGTGCTTGACGCCAGAGTTTGTGTCACTTGTTCATTTCTTTATTTGCTTGTGACTGCCCCTCCGTGCACTCCCCCACCCGCACCCAGCGCATCGCCTTCACAGAGCAGGAGCTGAGTACATATTTGTTGAAGGAACAGAAGGCGTGGCTCCTGGCTGACTTGACTGACTTGTTAATTCGAGTGTGCCCTGGCTAATGACCCCAGCGCCATGTGTTGCACGGAAAGCGTGCATTTCTGCTCTGGGGACAGAGGACAGGGAAGAGGGGAGATGGCACCTGAGAGGGAGAGGGCACCGAAGGAAGGGACTCCTGACTCCTTCAGCAACATGGTTTCTCTCATTTCTAACTGGGCCCAGTTGGTCCAGCCAGGACATGGAAACCACACCAGTAATGAGAACAAGGAAAATTTATGTAACAGATTATTAGTGACTGAATGGAAATGAACTCCTCAGAGGGTGAGAGAATTGTAACGAACACAAGAGTAGCCTGTCTCTAGGGCTGAGGGACAGTGTCTAGGGAAAGAGGGTCCCCAAAGTTGAGGTGTGGCCCTCCAAGAGGGTGTGTTTCCGGGGCCCAGGGGATAGTAGAGAAGTACTGGGGCTCCAACAGGACTGGGGGGAGGGGGTGCCAGCATACCAGTGGCAGGAATTGCCTGCTGTGCCCAAGAAGCCAGAACCAAAGCACCTGACCAGGAACAGAAACCTGCCTCAGAGCCGTCGTAGCTCCCTCTGCTGGTAGCACCTAATGAGCCAGTGGCAGAGCACCTTGGATTCGCAGTAGCTCAGTCCACCGAGTGTAATGCAAGTCACACGGGTACTTTTAAGTTTCCTAGGAGCCACCTTGAAAAGTAAAAGGAACCGTTACATTCATTTTAATCATTTTGTTTAACCCAGTATATCCAAAATATGTTAAAGTGTAATCATTGTTCAATTGAGATTTTAAAAATGTTTTGTATCAAGTCTTTAAACTCTGACGTGTTTCACACGTATAGCACACCTCAGTTTACAGGGCCGACCGCGCGGGCGCCTGGCCACGTGCGCCTGGGGCCTGCGCCGGCTCCTGCCCGTCCCAGGCCTGGCCCGTGGCCACAGCGCCATCCCGGTTGGAGGGTGAGCTGGAGGCAGTCACCCACCTGTGCCTGGCGCACAGCTGTAACAACCATGACCACCAAATAGGATGTTACACGTCATTAAAAGTGATGTTCGACACAGTTACAGGAGTCTTGGGAGAAGTCTTAGGTCAAATGCATCTGGATTTGTGTACAAATAGACCATCAGTAACCACAACAAACGTACTAAAAATGAAGAGAGGAAATGCACCAAAATATTCACAGTGGCTACCATCCTGTGTTCCCTCAGAGGGTCCTTGACACGGGGAAGAGATGCTGTACAGAGAGGGACACTTTTCCCATTAAACATTTAAAACCTTTTTTAACTTGTCAGCTGTCGTGACTTTAGACCCTGGGGACTCGATGCTGAGAGCCTCCTCCATGGCAAGATTTGCTCTGCTAACCTGAATCTGAACTTCACCTCCGTCGTCTCCCCATGAGAGAACATTTTTTTTTCTGTGCAGGATTCGTTGCAAATGTAGCGACCAGCATGGCCCCTACTGGGCGTTGGTGAGGAGGGTCCCTGGTGCTGCTGCTGGCTCCTGGGCCTGGGCTGGGTCTCCTCCAGCCCCTCCCTGCCCCCTCCCACTCTCCACCATTCCCTCCTCCTCCCTGCTGCCCTGTCCCTGGCCTCTGCACCTTTGGGAGCTTTGTCAAGGCTGAACTGTCAGAGGAGTCCCTGGTTTATGCTTCAGGCTCCCGGGGCACGCAGGGGCCAGCAGCAGAAACGTGCCCCAGGGGGATCAAAGCTCTGGTGGCTGGACAGACCAGTCACTGCTCTGCTTGGCTAAAGTGATGAAAGGAAAAGAGACCATTGCTGGAAGGTGGTGGCAGTAAACTCCTGGCCCTCCATCTCCGGGTCACCGGGATGGGTGTGCAAGGAGAGTTCCTTGTCTCACCCTCGCTGACACGAGCATGTCCCCTGTGCTTCCACACTCACACGTGGTCAGTCAGGTGAATGAATGATAGAAGTGTGGGCTATGGGAGCTGGAAGGTTACAGGGAGGTCAGTTGGTGCATTCCACTCCTCTGTTTAAATGCAGGGGAGGAGAGACTTGGGGGCAGGAGTGGGGGCAGGGGAAGTCAGTGGGATGTTTTGTCTTTATGGGAAGCTATAGATGTCCTTGTCTAAAGGATTTGTGTCCAGAATATATAAAGGACCCAAAATTCAATAATAAGAAAACAAATAACAATTTAAGAGCTGGGCAAAATGGTTGAACAGACACTTTACCAAAGAAGGCATGCAGATGGCAGACAGGCACATGAAAGGATGCTTAGTAACATCAGTCATCAGGAAAATGCAATTAAAGCACAATGAGATGCCACTATGTAACCATAAGAAAGGCTAAAATGGAAAAGAATGGCCATGCCAAGTAGGGGCAAGGATATGGGGCTCGGTTCTCTCACTTTGGAAAAGTTTGACAGCTTATTAAAATGCTAAACATAACTCCTACCATAGGATCCAACCGTTCCATTTCCAGGTGTTTTTACCTAAGAGAAACGAGATGATGCATCCACACAGAGAGGCCTGTGCACAGACGTCACAGCAGCTCTCACTTGTAACAGCCCTGCCTGGAAACGGCCCAGATGTCCATTAGTGATTGATTTTTAGACATTGCTTTGTGAATGAGACACTTTCCAATCCTGCTTGCTAATGGGCTGGGTGGAGAGATGGGTCAGTGGAGAGCCTCTGTTTAGGCCCAAATATCAACTAACTACCTTTTGAGTGTGTCAGAGTCACAGGAGTGAGTGAGGGAGCGAGCAGTGACCCTTTTCTCTAAGTCCCAGGAGGGCTATTTCAATGATGATAGTGATGCTGGATTCTTTAAACCAGAATCCCAACACCAGTTCCATTAAAGCATTTTATTTATACCAACATTAAAACATTTGGGGGTAACGGTGTCACTGGTCACTGTGACCTCTCTTAAAGATGACAAAGAGCCAAGAGTGGGAGCCAAGGAGAGAAATGGCTTCGAGGGTACAGTGTTCCATTGCTGCCCCAGAAATAGCCAGGGTTTTGTGATATGTGTGGGTAGGTCGAGACTCACTTTGGAATTCATTTTTAATTTATAATCTCCTTTGAGCTACTGATAGATGTTAGGCCTTGGGATCTACATGGGAAAGAAGACATGGTCCAGTCCTGTATTTTAAGGTCTCACTGTCACGACATATAAATGTGCAAGGGCCGCGAGGAGAGTGCGTGGCATGGTAGAGACAGACACTGCTGCTGTGGCAGAGCGCAGGGCAGGTCCCATGAAGAGCAAGGCAACAGTCGGTTGGGAGGTGCTCCAGCCTTCTCTCTGGATGTCTTAGCCTGGGGCTGGGGTTATGGCATACACGCCCAAAGTTACCAGGAGGAGATACTGTCTCGCTGTGAAGGAGATCGTAGTCTAGGAGACGAAGTTAGCGGGCATGGGGTTAAGGTGCCACATACTGAGAGAGAAGAGGCTCCAGAGAAATCGTTCTGGCGGGGTCTCTCCCACTTGGTGCTTTACCTGGGCAACTCATTGACTGGGTGTCTGGTCCCTGTCTTCTTGACTCTGAAGTGAGAAGCCAGGGGCCAGTCTGTGGAGGTGCTGTGAGCGCGTTGAGGCGTGGCCTGCGTGGAGTAACTGTGGCCAGCCCCTTCTTGCTGGAGAGACCTGCCTCATGAAGCAGAGAAACAGCTGTGAGAAGGGGCACTGTTGCCAGGTTGGGCACGCTGTGGGGTCAGGGATTTCCGAGGTTCTGGAAGTCATCTTGTGGGAATAGTGTTTAAAGCTAAAGCAAATGTGAGTCTTTCCTTCTGGGACCCTATTTGATGGCGTGGTCTTGGCTTGGTGCTAAGTTTCTATGCTTGTGAAAGGGGCCCCCACACAGGAGCGGGGACACCTTGCATGAGTGGTCTAGTCCCTCGCCTTCTGGGTCAGCAGCACCTCTATCTGAAACAGGAAAGGCCTTGGGTGTCCTTGCCTCTCGCAGTCCCTCCTGTCTGATGCTTTCAGACCGATGCTCCTGACCTCGGGTCCCAGTGCTGCGTAGCACTGTTCTTTGCAAGAAAAGCACAAACGAGGAACTGGTGAACAACGGCCCTGTATTTTCTTTTCTCCCGTCTGTCTGTCAGTGCCCAGATGCCTCCTTTGTCTGACTGTGGGAGCCCAGGCCTGGGCCCCCTTCCTGGTGCGGTTGTGGAAGACTAGGTCCTGTGGGCAGCTCTGCAGGTGCACATTTTGTGAGATGGACGTCAGACTTTTTCTTTCTAAAGAGCGTGAATGACATAAGACTTTCTAGACTGGGGTTGCAGCAGCAGGTAGTTTCTCCTCTCGTATTTCTAGGCTCTGGATCTTTCCTGACTCCCATCGTCTACCTTAAACAGACGTTCCAGGTTTGACAACGTAGCTGCCAGGTTTGCTCCTTGCTTTCCCCAAACAGTGTGCCCTTTCCCTTGACTATCTGGAGAACTTCCCCAGCGACTTTGGCATCGCATGTCATTGAAACGTAACTCCTAGGACTGCTTTGGGGAGGACAAGTCCAATTTTCTCCTTTTGCCTGCACATGGCCTCAGGCCTAGGTGAGAAAATAACCAGAGGTCATGGGACGTCGTCCAGCTTGCCACCCAGAATTTTCATGCCATAGTAATTGGCTGGGTTCTAGCTATTTTCCAAACAGAAAGTTGGATGACAAAAGGCTTCATAGCAGTTCTGCCTGGGTAATCGCAGGTGAGGCCCTCTGCTAACATGGGTGTGGCATTTCAGGTGACCAACACCATGCGCTTGACACGGGGGAAGAATTCCTCGGTGAGACTTACACCATGTGAGGTAGACTAGCAGTTACTGTCCCCGTGGGATAGAAGAAGTCCCTGAGCTCAAGCCAGTAGAGCGCCCGGTCACGCACATGCTGAGTCATGAGGCAGCCTTCACATCTGACCGCCAGACTGTGTGTTTCTGTGTGATTGTTAGTCATGAACTTTTCTATTGACCTCCAAGCTGCTCTCACCAGAGTTAAGAAATGAGCACTGTGGATGGTGGGTATTATGAGGTAGCAGCAGAAAGTCACAGGGGCTCCTCATGTGGCCCTTACCAAAGAAGAGTTCTCAGCAGGGAAGAGGGAGGACAGGCAAGCTTGTGGTGGTTCCTGTGGTCCTGGAGCTTCACAGTCGCCTGAACCACGCTGGGACCCACACACCAAGTACTTCTCTGGAGAGCCTGGGACAAGCAGATAGGGGAAGTCTTTCTTTGTGCCACTCGACTCACCCCAATTCCTCCAGCACAAACAGCAGACAGTCAACACTCACACCCCTGGTTCCCTGGCTGTGGAGGTCAGAGGTCTCCTTATATACACCACACTAGCCTTTAGGGCACTTGCCTCAATGCATTCTTTCTGTCCTGACTTGAGTCCAACTCTTCTAGTTTCCGTCTCCATCAACCCACCCACCACCTCTCCTGCCTTTCATCAAGGGGTGATGGACAATGGATGGTAGCAACAGTTTCTATGGTAACGGACTCTGAGTGGTCTCCTTGGAGAGCCACATAAAGGCCCTCCATCTCCAGACCAGCTCTGTGCAGCTGGAAGGCCTTTGTTCCCTTGAATGCATCAGCATGGGGCAGGCTCTCCGTGCTTGGCCTCGGCAGTTTCCTTTGGCTCCTGGGGCCATGGCACTTTGGGTAGAGAGTTGGATTCCCCCAAATGTGGGAGTTGGTGAAAGCTGGGGTGGTTTTCTGAGCCCAGCCTGTGGCCAGATGCATTGTCTTGGTCGAGCAGCAGATACCCAGCAGATTCAGCCAAGGGGCCTCTTGCTTTTCACAGTGCCCAGCCAGTCCCACCCAGCTCCCGCAGAGACCAGTAGTGGGGCAGGGTGCAGCACACGGTGAGCTGGATGCTCTGCTCTGTCTGAGGAGAAGCCCATGACGGGACACCATGGGACAGCTGTCCCAGCTGTGCCTCTGGGTGTCCTGCAGATGCTCTGGCCTTGTTCCTTCAATGAGGGCAGGACAGCCCCCAGCAGCCGAGGGGAGGAACCCTCCACCTACCCCAGGAGCAGGCACAGCATGCCCATGCAGCTCCATATTCATAGACTGTCTTCACGCTCAGGAGCTCAGTCACTTACTCTTTCTCATTTTTCTAAAAGCAGCTTCTGATGAAATATTTGCATCCTTGTCTCTAAGTTTTTAAAGTCAGGACCTCATGGAGCTGGGATTTCTGGTGACCAGGAGCAGTTTAGCAGGTGCCGCTGGTTGGGAAGGTTGGGAATAACACGAGTCGTCCTGGTATGAATGGGTGAGCAGGGGCCCTCCACGTGGTAACAGCCCTGACACGCAGCATGCCGACCCTGTGAGTGTTGGCATTTCTCGCCTGGAAACAATCTGAATGTTCTCACTGATGGTCCAGAATCTTGGTAAGACTTCAGGCACTGCTTCCCAAGAATGCAGACAGCCCTCCCGGCTTCTCGCTCAGTGTCTTCCTTTGGACCCTGGAAGAGGAAGTATGTGGTCTGTTAGTGGGATTCACGGATGAAGATTGAAGCTGATGGCTGTCGGGCCCCAGCAGAGGCCGAAGGTTTTGAAGTGGGCTCCAGGGAAGTGAGTTTAGAGGAGCAGGGTGTGGGCCTGGTGGATGACAGAGTGCCAGAAATTGGACTTGGGGGTAGAGCTGGCGCCACCCCCCCTTGCTCACCAGGAAGGGGCAAGCATGCTGGTCATTTGCAGGCAGGAATATGAGGCCCAGAGTGTGTCCATGAATGTTTCCTGCAGAGGCCGATCCACAAGGAGAGGGCATGAGGGGCTGCTTCAGTCCTTTATGAAGCACCATGGCTCATTGTGCACGTAGGTCATGACTAGAGGCCCTGTGAAGAGGGACATTTCACCAGCAGTCTGCAGTGTGGTGAGGGTCTCCTCCTCCTGCAGTGGAGAAACAGGCTGGGCTAGTCCCGGGCTCTTGTAGCCGGTAGACCCCACCTGGGTTTGGATCCAGATCTTTCTTGCTTCCTCTCCAGAGAGGCGCTGTGTGGTCCATTTCAGTTGGGATGTTCTCCAGTGCTGTCAAAGTGCTCTTCCTCTAAAGCCTGTCAGAAGCGGTCAGCTCTGGGACAGACTGATGCTCTCATCAGATACACACTCACTCTCCTGTGGGCCCGTGGGAGCTGAAGGTGTATTCACTTCTGTGGGGCTGGCCTAAAGTAGCAGGGAGGGCTTGAGATGACCTTGAGGAACGTTTTGAGGCGGCTCCGTTTGTATTGTAGACTGGCCACTGTTTTCCTCTCGGGGAGCTTTTCATCACAGTGGCTCTTTCTCGGAAAGCTGGGATCTGGCTCTTTCCTGTTCTCGACTATTGCAGTAGCCCTGGTCTCACTGAAGTCAGCACCCCAGACCCTCCCCAAACACTGGTCTCCTCTCTTGGCCTCTACTGGTTCATGCAGGAGGTGGGGTAGGGGTCCCAGGATTGGGATTTCAGGTGGGGGTCATTAGCTGGTGAAGACTTATTTTTCAGGATAGGTCATTCATTGCTCTGGGCTACCCACCTTCTTGGATCTCCTCTTCTGTGACCTCTGCTGCTATGTGGCAGGTGCTGCTCTGGGCAGGAGTCCCTTCCCTGGTGAAAGCTGGGATCAGTGGCCTCAGGCAGTGAGCAAGGTCACATGGCCCTTGAGGAGGATGACCTTCATGGAGCCACATAGCTCATTGTGCACGCAGGTCAGGACTAGAGACCCCGTGAGCCAGGACATTTTACTGCAGCGTCAAGGTTGCCACCTCACAAACAGATACAAACTCTGCCACGCTTCCTTCCTGGGGGCCACTGGGCCACATCTGGGCGAGAGCAGGGTGCAGGAGCATTGAGTGGAACGAGGCAGAGGTGAACTGGGACAGCGGCATGCGCTGGGGCCGGGCTGGGCATCGGCGACGGCTGCTCTGCTGTCCTCTGAGGAGCTGGGAGCATGTGGCAGCTTTTCCTCACCTGGCTTCTGGCTGAACTTAGTCTTCTCATGGGTTGTGCTCTCCAAATGGTCTTTGTTACACTCCTGGGAGCCTTGGCTTGGTGGTCTTTGTTCGCACTCCTGGGAGCCTTGGCTTGGTGGTGGTTGGCCAGATGACCAGGCTGCGGTGGAGGTGGGCTTACTGAGTCCTCTCTGACGGGCACGTGAAGCGACCATCTCTCGGCACGCGGCTCAGCCCACGCTGCCACGTGCCCTCAACTCCTGTGCTGCCGTCCTCTCTCCCACGTGTACGCTCGTGTGGCTTTTATGTGGAGCGACAGTCTCTCGTCTCTGAAGAACAGAGCAGGTGAGGATGCAAAAGCCATTTCTCCTGGGGTCTTGGGTCCCTCGTGCTTTTTGCCCGAGGCCAGGACTTGACTGTTTCACCTGTTGCCTCGCGCCAGGCCCAGCTGCTTGTGACTGCTGCGGCGGGAGGCCGTCTCTCCATGCTGCTTCCCCAGTTAATTCTCTTCTTGCTCCAGAGCGTGTGAAGGTGAAACTGGCTCCTGTTCAGGTTTCCCAGCGACCGACTGGTCAGGAATCTTGGGTATTAGGGGTGAAAGGGGCCCCCACTGGGGGTAGGGGAGCATCCTAGGTGATAAAAACTCAGCTCATTACACAGCCCTCACATTCAGGCCTTGAGCCCATGAACAGTTTCGTACAGCCTCCAGATGGAGGATAGTTTAGAAAGGCCACTGTGGCGGGAACTTGCCCAAAGCCAGGGAGTGGACACGTGGTGGAGAGTGGGGCCTTGGCTTCTCTGTGTGACTTTTCTCATAAGAACCGCCAGAGGTGGCTCATGAGCAGGAAGCAGTCCAGGTTCCAGTCTGGTGCAGGTGTGACAGGTGATGTGGGGAGAGGCAGCCACCCACTCACTGCCTGTGTGGGTCCCAGAGCTAGATGGCCACCTTACTGCTGTGGTCTCCATAGCTGTTGCCCACGGCTGCAGGCCTGGGCAGAACATTCATCTCTTCACATTTTCTCTCCTGGTCATACCTGTTTCTCTTTTTTATCTGAATTTCAGAGGACAGGTCTCCATTCTGTACCAGATTTATTGCCTTATCTTGGCTGCTTCAAAAGCTGGTCATGCACTGTCTCTGGCTACAGCCACTCCCTACAGCCATTTCCTGCAGAGGACGCAGGCTGTTTATGTTCCTGAGCTCTAAAGACAGGAGCCTGGGGGCCACTGCACCCATGCTGGCCACCTGACCTCCCAATTTTCTGCTCCCCTTTCCTGGTCTCCCTGGCAACCTCTCGTCCCCTGTCCCCTTTATCACACAGTGTTTGTGACACTGAACCAGGTTTGTCGCACACCTGCCTTCCTCACTTGTCTGTGGGCCCTGTGAAGGCATGTTCTATGGTAAACAACTCTCCCCTACGCCGCTCTCATACCAGAACTGTGGCGGGATGTGGGTGCTCCTGGTAGGTGTGAAGAGTTGATTTCAGCACAGCCTAGACAGCCAGGAGGCCTCAGTGATGCTGGTGTGTGATCTTCCCCCTGGGTCCACCTCTGCTTCCCTCAAAGCTCCTTCCCTACCTTGGTTTGTTTCCTACCTCAGTGTCCACCTGTCTCATATCCATGGCTCAGCTCTCAGCTCAAGGTGTGTGCCCAAAGGCCAGGCCCGCAAGGTCTTCAGTGGAGATGGCACCTGATGGTGCAGCACTATGTGGTTCTGATGGGTGCTGGCACTCACTCTGCCATCTGTATTTCTTCACGATGCTTCCTGCATATGAGTTCTCTCAGGAGGTGCCCACACACAAGTCAGCCAGCACACTGAGGTCAGGTGCATGTAGAAGCCACTGGGTTTCACACAGGCCAGTGACAAAGGAATAGTCCCGGGTTGGCGGGTGGGGGATGTTTGGTGGCTTCCGTGGGGACCTTCCCTCAGCCTTTGAGCTCTGTGGTGTAGGTAGTTGCTGTTGCTCGGGGCAGGGTGGGAAGAGAGAGCCTGTGGGCTCTGCGGGTCTCACCATCTGGGACAGGACTCCCGGGTTCGTACCCACGTGGGCCTGGAACACACCTCCTGCACTCTCCTCTTTTTTGAGTTGGATTCCTTTTGGTTCCTTTTGGTTGACTGATTTGAGCAACGCTTTCAGTCTTTGAAAAGACTGTCCCACATCCAGAAAGGCATTCTTGGATGTTTCTGGAGAGTAAATCAGACAATGAATATAAACACTTGAAAGAGTGTGCAGGTCTCTCGTAAGCACAGTGGCCATTTTCGGCAAGACCGAGTCGTCTCTCAGGGTTAAACAGACAGAGGTGGCCCCCGAGTCATCTCTCAGGGTTCAAGTCTTCTCTCAGACAGAGGCAGCCCCAGTGTCCGAGTCCCTTCTGCAGGAGTTTTCATTTCCATGATTGCTTTTGAAAGTTTTGTCGAGATTTTATGTAATCGTTTGACTGCCATTCTTTGTGTCCAATTTCATAAAGACGGTCCCATCGTTCAGTACCCACAGCACTGTGGCTTGTTTTTACATTTTCTTGTGGAATTTGACTGCATCTGAGATTATTTTTCTTCTTAGTTGAACTGCCAAAAAAATCATTAAAATTTGCCTGCCATTATGTTGTTTACAGCATATAAATACACGAAGTCAAAAAGCCTTTGAGGAGTTTTAAATGTTTTAAAAGGTGTAAAACATTGATATGCATATGTAATGGGGTTGCAGGTCTTACTAGCGTTCTGGGGTTAGATCTGGCTCCCACAGAGCAGAGGGGGTTGTGTTTCAGAAAGAAATGCCTCACTTGTGTTTCCTAGTTGCTTCTATTCCCGTTTAGTTGTAATTTTTAAAATCTGCACTTGTACTTGTGTCTTTCTGTGAAGAAGCTAAGGCCCCTGAGACAGCTGGCGAGCTGCGGCGGGTGTTCCAGCCGCCCTGTGCCCGGGGGCAGTCTCCTCCAGTAACCTTGTAGCTTCCCTTTTCGAAAGTGTGGCGCTGATGTTTCTACGGAAACAGTGATTTCACGGGTGTGAATGGGCTCTGGCTTTAGCTGTGCAGTTGCTACTGGACTGTGTTGTCAGCACTGGCCAGGACTGAACCATTAGGACTGGGGGGTCCCCTGAGTTGGGGACAAGGAGCACTGGGGAGTTAGGAGATAGGCTGTGCCCAGCACTGTCCTCACTGTGTTGCCAGCTGAGTGTGCTCCTGGCTCCTGCTGAGTCTGAGGCCCCTCCCCTCATGGCCCCTTGGCCAGGGCTCTGCTCCAGACCAGGCACCTGGCCTGGGCTTTCTGGTCAGTGGTCAGTGTTCCAGGGCTTGTCTCGTTCTGTCCCTAAAGGCTTCATTTGTCCTTGCTGTGGGGCTTGGGCTCGCGGAGCAGACATATGGGGTCATTGGACTACGCTGGGGAAAGAGCCGGACCTGTTGGTACACACCTTCTGGCACAGGCTTTGGGGGGGACGCCTGAGCCGCAGATAGGGCCCCAGCCATCCTGTTTGTCCTTTAGACCTGGCCCACCCAAGCAGACAGGTTCCTTTCCTGCGGTGCAGGGTTTCCTCCCGAGTTCGACTGCCTCCTTGGAGCAGAAAGTCTGGGGAGAGGAAGGGCTGGTCCCCGCAAACCCCGTCCCCGCTCTCCTGGTCCCTCCAGTCTCCCATTCCCACACCCATTTCCTGTCCCCCCACCCCATGGGCACAAGGGCATGGTTTCCTAGTGAAGTATAATTGCTATATAAACAAACAGTTTATGAATAACACCCAAGCATTTCAGACACCGATTTCCTTTCATTTCCGTAGTTCGCAGCAGAACCACAATTTGAGCATGTATTCTGTAGAGAGGGTGGGGGATGTCTGCCTCCAGGCAGGTGGGGTAGATGCTGAGTCCCCTGAGACCCATCTCGGCAGCACTCGGTAGTCCTGGCGGTCGGTTGGCGCCTCTCGTGGCCCCTTCACTTGGAAGCTGGCAGAGCCCGCCAGCTGTGGTGAGGAGGACACCTGCACTGTTTCTGCCCTGGAGACTCCAGTGCCATCCTCCTGTCACACGTCTCCATGTGACCCCTGCCCTCCCACAGATCCCACGTGAGCCCCTGGGAGTACGTGCACAGTGGTCGCATTAGGGCTGTTTCCAGTTCTGGAGAGAAAGTTTAGTTGCATTTTGACTGTTAAGATGAGGGTATTAAGTGTATGACTAAGGTTTTCAAAACTTGAGCTATAGAAATAATTAAGGTTTTAGACATACAGGTGAGGAGCTGGCTGGGTGCTTCTAATTAGCTTCTGGTGGGGGATCTTGATTTACCAAGGGTCCCAGAGACAATGGAACTTGTAGGGAGGTGGCCAAACCAGCAAGAGAAAGCTGCTCACTACAGGATTCTTCTGGAATCGAGACAGGTAAGGGCCTGGTTTGCGGACACCCGCTCCCTAAGCCCGGGGCTGGAAGGGCCGCGTAGTGCCTGCAGTCGTTCACTTCCTGTCTGCTGCTTTACTTGGTTGCTAGGGAAAGGGGAGAAAGATGTGGGAGGAGCCGATGGAACAGCTGACGACTGGCCATTCAGCGGAGATCGGTGGATGCAGTAGACTGGAGACAGGGTGGGAAGCTCTAGGCTGAGTTCTTAAAACCACCGTACTAAGAGTCATGGCCCAGGCCCGGCTCTGTATTTCTGATGAGATTTTCTAAGTAGGTTATGTTTTCATCTCAGTCGGTGGATTAGGTCCATTCCTGTCACCACACTAATGAGAAATAATTAGGTCTTAGAGGCACAGACAGCATGCCGGAGGCCCCTTGCCAACAAGGGTGCTAGCTGGTGGGAGAGAGTCTGAGTATAAATGGTCTGGAGAGGAGAGTCTCTGGGCTGCAGTGCAGGTCTCAGCTCTGCGCCTCGTTTTATTATTTTTAATCTGTGGCCCAGATGTTTGATTAGGGAGTTTGGCAGATGAGTTTGTTAGGTGGTGACACCAAGACGGGGACCAGGTGAAAATGGGTGAGTGCTCGGAAGGAGGTGCAGTGAGCAGATGTAGAATATGCCACCGCCGTGAACGTCTGCATGAGCCTGAGGGGTGGGCCAGCACGGCGCACATCTGCAGTGGGGCCAGTGGGCTGGGGCGACACAGGCCACTGTCACCAGTCAGATGTCTGACTACTCTCCAGCCCCCAGGCCTGCCGGCTGACAGGGCTGTGCTAGACTTGGAGATCTACCTGCAGACCAAGGATTTGGGACTTGAACTGTAGAGAAAAGCAGAATTCACGGTGACCTTTAGTATGTCAAACCCCCACAGGAAGATGGTGCTCACTCCTCCTAACCTTCACTGAGGCTGAGTCGTGCGCCAGAGGCCTCTGGGCCGCACAGGAAGCCTGGCGGACAGTGGGAGTCTAAAGGCAGGAAGAGTCAGGAAGGGAACGCGCTGCGTTCCTGAGGAGTTTCCACATGGGCTCTGCTTTCACGTCCTTAGGACGATTAGGTCCATCCGTGGTCCCGCTGAGAGCTGAGTTATGAAACCGATGACCGTTCAGGGTCCCTGCGCCAACCTGTAGTGCCCAGCCCTGCCCTGTGACACTGCCGGTCTCCACAGCGTCCCGGGAGCCGTCTGCGGCCCTTCTGTCTGGTAGGAACAGCAGGGCCATCAGGTGCTCCGACTGACCGCGTCTCTGTTCCCCTCTCCCTGCAGTATGAGTTCAAAGCCAAGAACATCAAGAAGAAGAAAGTGAGCATTATGGTTTCTGTGGACGGCGTGAAGGTGATTCTGAAGAAGAGGAGAAAGGTAGGAGGCTGGGCTGGAGCCTGCGGGGGCGGGTGGGGCCCCTTCCCCAGGAGCCGGAGCCCTCCCCCTCCCTGCTCTGACCAGCATCCCTGTGGACAGGCTGCCGCTGGAGCCGTCAGGCAGGGCCGTGGCCCGGCCGGCTGCTGGCTTGGTCAGTCCTGGGGACTGGGGTCATCATCCTCGCACCCCCCACAACACCCACACTGTGATACCTTCGCCTTTGTGTCTCGATCTTGTCAAGTTTCAGTGATGACAGGTACCGGGGCTTAGCGAGAGAGTGGACGAGGGGAGGCTCCCTCGGCACCGGCCCCTCTGTTGGAGGTGGCAGCTGGTCCCCACGTCCTCACGTCCCTGTGTCCTCTTGTCACTTTGGCTGCTGCTTCAGCCCCCATTGAACTAGCCCCTCGAGACCCACTGTGCTCAGCGTGTGGGGGCCGGGCTGGGCGTAGCCAGGAGGCGTTGCCCGAGAACGTGTGCTCTGACTCTGGCTGTTTCCATGAAGGCCTCAGCCCTGGAAAGGTTGGAGGTGCACGGCGGGGGGGCGGGGAGGAGGTGTGTTTTTCCAGAAGGAAGCAGAAAAGGGCTTGGCCACCGAGGACGTGTGAGGGGTCTTGTTTCTCGGCTTTGCAAGGCCTGTTTTATATGTGCTGATGGAGGCCCCCACCCAGTCACCGTGGACTTTGGAGCTGCCATATGCCAAACCTTTGTTCCTCTACATTGAAACGGCTCAAGGTGGCCTTGACACAGATCCAATTGTGGGCAATGCAGACCTGAGGAGTCAGCTGTCCGGGGTGTGTTTGAGGGTGTGGTCGTCTTGTCAGTCCGAGAACCTGAGTCTTCTCTGCACCCTCCTTGCAAAAGACCTAATCCAGTGATGGGGACACCCTCCTCCCCAGGCAGCCTGGTTCACTTCTGGGCAGTGGGGCATTTACAGGGGTCTCCCATATAGGAAACCAAAGCCTGTTCTCTCATGCCCCCTACATATACTTAGGGGCGGTTCTAGGAAGAGTTTATGGCTACACGGCTGGGAGTGAATTGAAAATAAGAAGATGACACACTGTTTATAAAGAACTAAGTCCTTCATAGTCCACAGGCTGCAGGGGTTTGTGATAGCTCATCAAACTCTGTGTGAACCTCCACCATGGGACCGAGGTCCTTACTGGGTTGTTAGTGTGGGGACGTCTTTCCTGACCCAACACATGCACACAGCACCCCCGCCACGCCCATGGGCACACACTTCCCATCGATATCATCTGTGTTTGCTTTGTTAGGTTCCATCCTGAGGCCTCCTGACCTGGCCTGTTCTGCCCCGTTGGGTAACTTGGCACAGCTCTGGTCTGAACACTGTGGTGACTTCAGAGTTTTGCCCTGAGGGGCCAGTCTTCTTTCTCAGCCCCTCTGTGTTCCCATGTGTCAGGTACTGTGTACTGTGTGATCCCAACTCTGCAGGTGTAAAAACAGCTCAGAGAGTGTATTTTGCCCAAGATCACACAACACCTGGGGACATCTGTGTGCCGAGGTGTCACCTGGCAGAGGTGTGTCACCGTCACTGTGTAAATGAAAACTGAGCTGGGGAGGTGTGGTCTCCAGGGAGCCTTGGGATCGTGACTCACTGTGAAACTCCATCCCTATAACCTCCAGTGTGAGTTCAACCTCCACCAGCCCGAGCAGGTGATCTAACAGGCCTTCCCAGATCTGATTCCTCCAAGGCCAGATTGGGAAGGGGAGCCTCCGGTCCTGTCTGCTCCACCCACGCTGGAGTCCAGGCAGGGCCCTGCTGAGGTTCCTGTGTGCCTGTTGCCACGGTGCTCACTCTGCCTCTGACAGATGAGAGCTGATTGACAGCAGTGAGCCTCCGTGTCTGCTTGCTCCACATGGCAGCCTAGGATCTGAGCTTGCTGATGCCACCTCTATGTGTGTCTCTCTCTGTGTTTATAGAATTGAGGGTGAGAGTAGACATGCCACCCTTGTCTCCAGGAAAGGGACACTCGCAGGTTTCAGTGGCGGTTGCCTGGTCCGGGTGAGGACAGAGCTCTGACCAGGCCACTGTGGTGCAGAACCAACCATGCTATGCTCAGCCCTGCTGCTGCCCAGTGCAGCCTGGCCCTCTCTCCTGGTTGGCCCCTTCCTGCAGAGGCAGGCTGATTTCGTTGGGCCAGTGTGACATATGGGAAAGAGCCCTCAGCTGAGATGAGACTGCTCATCCCGCCTCTGCCCTTCCTAGCTGTGTGGTTCCTGGTCAGTGGCTCTGCCTCCCTGAGCTTCAACTGTACAGTACTAACAACATACAATAACAATCGTATAATAACAGCTGCGCAATAATCACACTATACAATGACAGCAACTACGCGTAATTATTGCCAGCAGATAGTGAGCCCCAGATTCCTACATAGCTTAGGTTTGTGGTGTGAACCAGTTACTGGGATCATTTGCTTTACTTTGATGTGCACTCAATCATGCATTTTCTTCAGTCCCAACTAGGCCCCAGTAGTTGTCCCTGCTTAATCTATTAGTGGTCATTTACTGTAAGACTGGGTCACACTGTGGCACTGCTGGCCACAGAGTGGAATTCTGAAAAAGAAGATTAGTCTTGACCTTCATCGAGGGGATTTTTCTATGAAAGGACCTAGTGGGCCTGTCCTATGTTGTTACTCTTATGGACCAGTAACTTTGTGGGTCCCTAAGGCAGCATTCTGGATCAGCTGTGTTGTTTCACTAACATATTCATTGTGTGTCTACCATAGTCATGGAGCTGGGCAGGACATGGGCATGAGATGTGGACCCTTTCCAGCAGAATGATCATGTTAATGGCAGTTACAGCTCCTATCACTGGCACTGTAGCTATTTACCTCTTCCCCCCTCTCCAGGCTGTGAGCCTTCAGGGGCAGGGCTGTGTTTTCTCTCCATTTCTCCTATGTGGGGAGGTAGACTAGAGGGAGCAAACTGCTGAGAGCAATTACACTCCAAGAGATAACAGCCCAGGGTCACAGCCCACCTGGCACTGAGCACCTGCCGCTGGCCAGGCCTGGTGATCCCTTGTACCCTCATCCGCTCTCAGCCATCCCAGGAGGCAGAGCAGCTTCGACAGGCCCGACGCCCGCTCCTAGTGGAGTTGAGGCTGAGCCCAGTCTGTCCTGCTCTCCCGCCTGTGTGTCGTTGGGTGTGTGCTGATCTATCCAGATGCTTTCAGAGAAAAGCTCCCCCACCAGAAATGCCTGGTGGTCCACTCAGGGCCTTGACTTCCGCCTGCTCTGTCACTGGACATCACATTGCGAGGACACTAGCTTCCTGCCCCAGGAGCTGTGTTAGTTACTGTGGAAACACAGAGCTCTGGTCTAACTGTGAGAAAAGGAGGCACTTAGAAGTATAGGACCAGAATAGGAGGAAGGACTTTTAAGGTGATTGAGTCTGATCCCACAATGATTAGATGTGGTGCCGGAGGACGAGAGGTGCGAGACTGTCCAAGGTCATCCAGACTGTTATCAGCAGCCAGGACTGAAGCTGCTCCCGGCTCCCACCGTGCCGTGCTTCTTGGCTTCTCTGTGGCCTGATTGTTTTAAAACAGGTGCAGTAGGCACTGTGCACATGTGTGAGGGCGGCTAGCACTTCGGTTTTGAAATGTTTTCCATGCCTAGGGGTTAGACCTGAAAGGAGTGGTATTTTTAGACTAATCTTGTTCCACCTGGAAGCATGGAGAACTCATTGAGCTGAGTCTTCCTCCCTCCCTCCCTCCCTCCCTCCCTCCCTCCCTCCCTCCCTCCCTCCCTCCCTCCCTCCTTCCCTCCCTTCCATTTGAAGAGTGGCTGTTGCTGCTGGTGCATGCACAATGGTATAGCTGGCAGACCCTGTGATGTGCGTGCTGACATTTCCCCGTAGGGTGTGGAAACAAATGTTGATACAAATCCTTCCTCCACTTTGGGGTCCCCAGGGAAAGGCTTCAAAGATACCACCTCCACTTCCAGATTCCAGAAGGAGGCAAGGTCCCTCTGGTCATTGTCCCTGATGAGGTTGTTGGCACTGGTTCAGGGAGCCTACCCCTGAGCCATTTCATACACGTGCTCCCTGCCCGAGACGGGGCAGTGACAGATGCTGCAGTGTTGTGTGGAGGAGGGGGTCGAGAGCACGCCGACTGTGAGTACAGTCTTTCCCATAAGTCACTGGATGTCCTGACCCCCAGATAACATCAGGGGTGCCTAATCAAGGCCAGGACCCTAGGTGGTCACTTGGCCCTCTAGGTTCCCCACACCATGTAACAATTGTGAGCCAACACAGGTGACTATGCTGTCAGCTTAGCTTTTATTACTTGCAGGTTTAATCCCAATTACAAACACATCAGAACACACACACACAAGGATTGGGGGTTAACGAACCAGAAGTCCAAGGGTCTCAAATGTCCTCCGGTCCAGGCTACTCACAGAGCAGTGGTTACTGGTCACTCAGAGTCAGAAGCCTTGGTGTCCAGGGGGTCCACATCTTGCAAGGAAGATTGCTAGACTAGCTCGAGACAGCAAGGCCCCAGAATAAGCAACGGCCACCAAGCGAGACACAAACTGTCAGCATGGCTCCCTCGCAGGAGGGCGAATAGCAAGTGTCACTGTCCTTAGTCTCACTTTTACCCTGCTTGTGGAGGTGTCTCCCTTCATCTGCACTTGTTAGATTAGCTCGTGGTCTCCTGAGATTAGCTTTCAACATTCAAATCAAAATGTCTGCGGTGGTGCTTGGTCATCACTCTCATGTTGAACCTGTGGGCCCCTCCCTTTAGCTGGGAGCCCAGGACTTGGCTGTTGGCCCAGACTTATATGTGTTCAGATGACAAGGTTCAAACTCAAGTTGGAGTTGGCTATCCTGACTTTGCTCCCCACAGTGGGGCAAGTGCACCTGCTGGAGGCTGGGGGGGAAGGGCCCTCTGTGGGGGGCATGCTGGCCCCACTTGGGTCCCGTGAGAGTCTGCTCTGCACGCCCTTGACCTGGCTCTGCAGGAGCCAAGAGCTTTGATTTCATCCCTTGGAGAAGCTAAGAGAAGGGCCGTCTATAGGTAGATGAGTGGAATTTCACCTGGCAAGGGGGCCTTGGGGGAGAGTAAGAGAAGTTCCCTGAAGGTCCACATTTATCTTTAAGGTGGACATCAGTTTGTTCTTAACCCTTACCTGAGGACATTTTTTCCACTGCTTTTCAGAGAGAGCAGAGCGGAGAGAGAGACATTGACGTGAGAGACACCGATTGGGTGCCTCCTGCCCACACCCAGAACCAGGGCCAGAACTGAGTCTGCAACCGAGGTCTGTGTCCTTGGCTGGAAATGAACCCGGGACCCTTTAGTCCAAGGACCGACACTCTGACCACTGAGTCAAACCAGCCAGGGCCCAGTGGAGATCAGTTTTGATAGTGTAAAGAAAGTGTCATGTTAACATTCTCAAATGGAAGAAGGGACTTTTCCCCTGCCAACTGGGAAATTTCTTGTCAGAATTTAAAAAAGCAGCTCAGAGAGGACTTGGCTATATCTTTCCTCTCTCATGTCTCTGTGTTGTCCTAGGTCCTCCGAAAAGCAAGTGCCAGGTCAGGATCAAATGCCTGTGGAAATGAGGAGCCTCTGGGAAAGGCTGGGACTGTCACGTTCAGTGTGTGTCTGATGAGGGAGGGAGTGTGGGTGCAAGTCAGACTCGGGGTGTGTGGTCCCTGGAAGTCCTGGCAGGCCTGGATGGCCTCAGTGCACTCAGGTGTTAGCTGGGAGCAGAGAGGAGAGGCCCCGCACACATGTGGCAATGGATTTCAGAGTGCAGAGCCCCCAGAGTCTGCGGGGCACACTCTGTACCACTTCTTTCTCACTCCAGGACAGGAAGCAGAGCCCTCCTTCAAGTTTACTGCCTGCATCTCATTGACTGTTTAAGTTACCTTGGAGTAAGGAATTCATACAGAAAAGAGGAGGGAGGGAGGAGGAGAGGAGGGAGACTGGTGTGAGTAGTCGCATTGAATGCACACGATGCAGAGCCTGACCACTGCCCAGGGGTCACCAGGTCACTGACCCACATATTGACATTATCAGTGGAGGCCCGGTGGGGAGCAGCAGTAAGGGGCTCCCCCGCAGCATCAGGGGAGCCAAGTGGGAGCTGGAACCCCCCCCACAGTAACCAGGCTTCTGCCTGAAGGTGACACCCCTCCTTGAGCAGTGCCACAGGGAGACAGATAGAAAGGTCCAAAAAGATCCAGTCTTGTAATAGTCAAAATGTCCGGGTTTCACCAGAAATCACCCATTATACCAGACATGGGGAAAATCTCAACCTCAACAACAAAGCCAGAAAGTCGATGCCAAGACCCAGATGGCAGATGCTGGGATTACTCATGAAGGTTTTAAGGCAGCCATCAGAAAATTACTCCCATGAGCAATCGCAGAAACAACTGAAGGAAGGAGAACCCAGGGGAGACATGAGAACCAAGTGCGTGGATGTCACCTTGATTGCGGGGCTCAGAGCAGACAGCAGGTGCCCGGTGAATGCTGCCAGCTGAACTGAATATAGCTGTGGCTTACTTTAACATTGTTTAATGTTTGTTATAGTTTGCCGCAAATCAAACGGTGTTTTAAACATGTTATATTTTTCTGTTTGAAGGCCTAATGTGTGCAACAGGTTACGTAAAAATACTGTTAGCCAATTCTGGCTGGGGTCAGAGGGTCAGGAGGCAGTAAAAATACTGTTAGCCAATTCTGGCTGGGGTCAGAGGGTCAGGAGGAAGCGGGGTCATTGGTGTGTCCCTGTGCCCTGCTACTGTTGCTGAGAACCAGGTCTGAGGGGATGCCGGCCAGTGCACTGTGTATAAAGCCGCCAGCCGGGGCAGCTCAGTGCACAGACCGTGTGCGGTGAGGACTGTGCATGGCCGGTGACTGGTATGGAGAGGAGGTTGGGTGGGCTTTTAGGAAACAGGTGCGTCTCCTCGTTGCCATTTTGACATGTCAAAACCTTACAGGGCAGCTTCTGAACAAATCATTTGTCTTAGTTGGAGCTGAGTTTTACTGTCTGTAAAAGAGCATTTGATATTGAATATTTGTAAATCAACCTCAGTGGGCTGGGTTAGTATGGAGTCAACATTCATGCATGTGTATATATGTGTGTGTGCATGTCTGTGTGTTTGTGTGCCTGTGTTCACGTGTCTCTGTGTGTGTGTGTGTGTCTGTGCCTATGTGTTGGTACATTCCAGGTGTATGCAGTGTTGTATTTGAGTAAACCTGCTGGGGAAATCCTTCTTCCTGGTGTCACCTACAGACCCAGACGTGGTCTCCCTGGTCCCCGGCAGGGCCTCAATATCCACATCCCCAGTGCCCTGACCGGAGCCCCATGCATGGTCTCTGAGCCCCAAAGAGCCTACTGTTCAGACTGAACAGCATCAGCCCAGCTTGCCCTGGCCTTGAGGCCTCTCCCTCTCCTCATTCTCACCATGGGAGATGAGTGTGCTCCTTCCCAGTTGTCCTGGATGGCACTGCCTCTGAGGTGGGACAGGGCTCTGTCCTTGCCTGGGAGCAGCACCCAGTGCTTCCACAACCTGTTGGTGCTACCCGCCTCATCAAGCACCGGCGTGTCCCCCCAGATCCCAATCCTATGTTCACAGTACCTGAGGTTCACAGTGGAATGAGCGTCTCTGTGGGCGGCTGCAGGTGAGCTGGTTCCCACGCCAGCGTGTTGAGCTCCCCGCCCCACCTTGGAGGGAGGGAGGCAGGGTCTGCGTTTCCTGCCACTCGACATTGTTGCTTGCCCCTCCTGCTCCATGACGTCCTGACTGAGTCACCTCTGTGCCTGGAGAGACTCTCTCCTGACATGCTCAACGGAAGCGGGTGAGAGCAGACACTTGACATTCGCACGTGTCCTTTGGAACAATCAGTTGCAGGCCTCTCGAGGGAAGTCAGGCCAGGAGCAAAGGCATGTTCTGTGAGCACCTGTAGCCCGAACTGTGCCCTGGTCCTGCAGCTGAGGACAAGCCTAGCTTATCCATTTACAGTTTCTTTTATTGCAGAAAAAGGAGTGGACGTGGGACGAGAGCAAGATGCTGGTGATGCAGGACCCCATCTACAGGTAGGAGCTGCCATGAGGCTGCTGAGCCCCCTGCCTCCTCTGGAGCCACCTGCCAGGTGGGGGTGCACAGCTTGCATGCATTTCCACGGTGTCTCCCTCTGCAGAAATACATTTGCCTCACTCTTGTCGTTGAGAGGGACTCTCCGCGTGCTTAGGTGCACTGAGGGCTTGGAGGACTCTGCCAGCTTAATCCAAACCTCAGGGCGTCATCCGAGACCTCACCATTGTGTGTTAGTTTTGTCTTACCTAGAATTCTGTATTGCATGTATGTGGATCGGAAGGAGAAAACTGGGTCTCCGCCCCTCGCTTGCAGCTCCCCGCAGTTGTCTGCTCCACCATCTGCCCTTCACGAGCCCAGCGCAGAGAAGGGCGTTGCATTCACAGGGGAAGCAGGTCACACGTAGACTCCCCAGAAATTGCTTTCACAGTGAGGCTGGTGGGATTCCTACAGGTTAGGTGACTGCCCCCCACGTGCAGAGGGGTGCCCAGGAGTGAATCACTCTGAGTGCCAGGCCCTTCAGGACCCAGGGCAGTGCCTCCCCTCATCAGTCCTGGATATTTGCTGACCAAGCCCCACCTACCCCATCTTGTTTTCTTCCTGGGAAGACTGGACATTAGCTATTCCTGCAGGATTTTCAGGACCTCGATTTAAGTTGTGATTTTGTTTCCTCTCACATCACTTGCCGTGGCTGACCAAGTGGGTTAGGGCTGGAACTTGACTGAGATGCTGGCAGCAGGGTGGCCCAGCCTTTGGTCAGAGAGGAGATGCCTGTGAAACGGTACTCCATTCATTCCAGTGAAATGCAGATGTGAAATACCCACTGGGTACTGCGTCAGGTGATCTCTACAGCTACCAAAAGGAGTGAGTCGCGGTCTTTGGGCTCAGAGAGCGCTAGTGCAGTGGGGAGATGGGGCCTGGCCCGCGCTACATGGGCCACTAACAGTGAACTTCCTGTGTCCTGTGGGACTTGCCGTGTTGCTGAAATCATTGTTAAGACGTTACTGTTACTTTTACCTCTTCAGGGGAAGAACTATGCCCAGTTCTTTTGTATTTCTAGCTCCCAGCCCATGTCTGGCCATATGACACATTTTATAAGTGTGTGCTGGCAGATGGGTAAACAGATCAAATTAATATCTGAAAATTAGCATAAGTGTTGTGGAGACTCACAGGAGGGGTGAGGAAAGGCATTCAAACTGGGCTTCAGGGATGTGAGTGGGCAAACCTGTCCTCTGCATTTTGTACAAGAAAGGGTTTCTTGGTGTGTTGTTTGTTTTGTTTTTTGTTTTTATGGTGGCGCCATATACATAAAAAAGTGAACTCTTTGTGGATGCTGACCATGAAACTGAATCTTGCCAGGCAGGCAGTCAAAGGAGAGACATGTAGTGAATTGGAAGTTAGCAGTGGGTCCAAAAAATAGCATTTTTAAAAAGAGACAGTGATACTGTTTTAAAGGGAGAGGGGACCCTTAGCACATAGTAGGTGCTTCATAAACTGCATGACATGCTCGGGTGGGTGTTAGCCTCTTGTTTGCTGCAGTGATGTGCTCATTGCAGAAAGGCCACTGAGCCTGTCCATCCTCTCGGGGGACAAAAGCACAGCCCCAGGAGGCACGAGCCGCTGGGCAGTGAATGGATGAGCTTGGCAGCAAAGTGGAGACAGTGGAACAGTCAGAGTTAAACCTCCACTCAGTCGCTCTGTAGCCTCAGAGGACATCATTGCACTAATAGTGGTGGGAAACTCAATTAGGCCAACTTTAGAAAACCTCACATAATTAACACTGTCTACTGGGGAGGGTCCACCCCGTGGAGGGGACCGGGGGATGGGAAACCAGGCCTGCGCCCTCCACTGTGGCAGTGCTTTCCGATGCCTTGCTCTGTGCTTCGTCTCCTTGACTGAACAAAGGGGGCCGATGTAGAATCTGGGCAGAGCCCTAGAGAGTCTCAGACAGGAACGTTGCAGAATCGAACCCTTGTCCTTCCCTGATCCCTCTCCCTTCCACCAGAGGGCACTGGCCTGGGTGTCCAGCCGGTGGTCCTGACCTGCCTTTGAGGCTCTGGAGGAACTGCATTCTCTCCCTAGCACAATTCATTGTTGTACTTCCAAGATTTTGGATGTTAAGACAATTCATGGGCCCATAGAGGCTCATCAAGTCCAAGGTAAGACCCCTGGGGCCATCTGAGGGTTTTGCATCTCCAGCTGGGAAGGTTTGTCACTGGCTGTACTACTACAGGAGGGAAACCAATCTGCCTCTCTTAATAATTTAACATTGGCATGAATAATGGTTTATGCTGGCATTTGTTAGAGGAGGTTCTTATTCAAGACAAACCCCTCTTGTATTGGTGGGTTTCAGATCACAGAGGGGAGAGAACATGTGCAGGAGGAGCCTTTATGGTCCCTGGGGTGCCCCTGGAATCACATGGATGTGGGATGTCGGCACAGTCTGGTCTCACACTGGTGTGTAAGGACCACGTGATATGTGACCAACGTGACCCCAAAGGCAGGTAAAAAGATTGCTCTGGGTCTGGAGCTGCAGCCCTTAGTGTTCGTAGGATTGTGGTGGGACCGTGTCCCAGAGTGTCCTGTGTGGCAGCTTGAGCATCTGGGACCCCGCCCCAGTGCAGGTGCTGTGTCACAGGCAAGAGTGGTGGCATCCCAGCTCAGAGAGTGCAGCCCAGTGGGGCCTGGGCTTCCTTTCTAGTCAGATGGACCTCAGCTGTGGAGACGAGGGTGGTGGGGAGGCCTGAGAGTCACGTGTAGAATTCAGGAAAAGGGGCAGGGGGAAGCAAGCCAAATTGAAGGTCCCCACACCCTTGACCAGAAGGCCCCGAGAAGCGGCTGTGGCGAACTTGTGGCCTTTCCCAGCACCTGGTGGACTCGTGATCAAACTGTGATGAATTGAGTGTAACATGTTAGGCTTCACATTTCTGCCCATCAGATTCTCGTTCGTCTTTCAAGGTTTATTTTAAACACCACGTCCACCAGCAATGCTTCTTTGTTTCCACCCCCCCACACTGGGATCTAATTTCTGCTTCTCCTTTGGAGCCCAAGGCTGTGAGTTCATCCTTGCAGTTATTTGTGCATCTGTCTTATTTTTTTTAGTGAGAGCTATCTTGCTCCTCTCTCTGTCTGATTGACCACTGTAGTGTACATAATTGTGCTCAATACATGGTAAATTGAATTCATTTCTTAGTTCTTGGCAAAATTCCCAGGAGGTGGTACATTTATTCTGTAGAGTTTTATCTAGAATCGAACGATGGATGATTCAACTGACGACTGTCCTACACACAAGCATGAGTTAAGTACTGAATGCGACCTGGATGTGAAGTTAGTTAGGGAAGGCGACACACAGTGTTGAGTGAGGAACATCAGTAGCATGTGTGATCACAGAAGATCGCAGACAGCACACAGGGGACTGTTACAAAGGCAACATGGCAGCTGGGGACACTTGGAGTGAGAAGTAAGGTGACCTTGTTCCACTCTGCTTGGAGGGAGCCTGGCATCTCCCGTGGGGCTACCGCAAGCAGGCTGCCTTAAAGAAGCACCTGGCCCCCTGCTGGCTGAGGCTGCAGCCCCCTCCTCATCTTGTTTTCAGTTGTGGCCCCAGTAAAAGCCTTTTCCGAGGTAAGAACAAGAAGAGCTGCAGATGGGGACCCCTGGTGGTCTGCATGTGAACTCACGTAGCTCACTGTCTCCCTTTGGCACCGAACTAACTATTGTGGATGGTGGTCCCTGCTGTGAGGGGTGGGTGCTGCTGCTGTTTCCTCCCTGAGGTGGGGCTGCTGTGCAGGACATGGCCGGTGGCCTGATGTGCCTGTCCTCCCAACCAGACTCGTTTAAACAAAAATTTGTGCGTGTCCACATACATGCACACCTGTCTTTGTGTAATAGGACCAACCCCTCCCATCGCCTTTGTCCCCTGCTGGGAAGGACAAGGCCCTTAGGACCAGTGAGCTGTCAGAGGCCTGAGCTGGCGAGGAGGGGTGAGGAGGAGCCAACTGGCTGACTGAAGAGGAGCCATGGGCTCCTGCACCAGGTCCCTGAGAGCCCTTCTTGTCCCTGCCGGGCTGTCTGCTCTCCTGTGACCATTGCTGCTGCCCAGCGGGACCTCAGCTCCTCCTGCCTAGATGTGGCCCCCCCATCAGGCTGCGAGCCTCTTCTCGTCCACTTTGCAGTTAAGAAACTGTCTCTGAGGGTTGTGGCTTTGAGAGAGTACAGGGCTGCAGCCTCAGAGGCTACTGCTCGTCCTATGAGCTCTGTGAGCACAGACCACGGGGCCCCAGGGGTTGGGGGCATGGGTGAGCACAGCTGTGAGCTTTCATGGTGATTTTGCACTGAAAGGATCTATGCCAGCCCTCTCCTCCACTTCAAGAAGGGAGGTGCCCACTGCTTTGAGAGCAAAGGGATAACTTGTCCCCGGTGGACAGGGGCGAGGGGGGAGCAGGGCCGCTTCCAGGCGAGGCCTCCCTGTAGGAGGAAGCCTGAGTCCTCACAGGGGGATGGTGGGCTGACCCCAGAGAACACAAACACAGGAGGTGGAAACCAGGTAGTGGAAGCCAGGACAAGGAGCTGGCAGCCTTGCAAACCTTGGGTTTGAAAGCCAGCAGCAGGTAACAGTTGCGCTGCAGAAATCATCTGTGTTGGAGGGAAGCTAAAGCCTCAACCTGTGTGACAGGGTTTTGTCGCAGTTTGTGAGGGATGCTGGCTGTCTGCTTGCCTGTCCACTGGACAAGAAGAAATGAACGTCTCCTGGCGTTCGGCACCTGGGAGCATCATGGGCTGGTTTGCAGTAGGGTCATGGAAGGCAGGAGACAGTGGGAGATGTTACTGGGACGTGATAAAGAACTTGTTACAGCTGAGAAATTAAAACGCATTAACCACTGAGACCGGCCGGCAGGGCTGTGACCAGGCTTCCAAGGATGAATGAGGATTTCTCCGGCTCTTGCTTGACTCTGAAAGTCAGCTGATGGTTTGCAGAGAGTCTGTGTAATAATAAATTAGATATCTGGGTGGCCTCTTCCATGAGGAGGCCTAGTGACCAGCTCCAATGTCTGCACTTCTCTGCCGGCAGCCTGCTCTTGGGGTCTCTCGGTCTCAGGGCCCAGGCTTCTTCCCAGATCACATTGGGGGGGGCAGTCCTGCAGAATGCGGCCCCGTTGCAGTGACCAGAGACCCCAACACTGTTCCACACTCAGGCTCTGCCGAGTGAGGATGGGGCCTGTGTCACGGGTTTGTCACCATTTCTTCATGCCACATAGCAGCCTGAGAAGGTGAAGTCGGGGGTTTAGGGTGGGAGGAGGCAGCAGAAGCTGCAGTAACTTCTCCTGAAGGAAACCAGCCAGGGGGTAAGAGCAGAGCAGACAGACAATCAGACCGAAGAAGCGATGAGAGACAGAAGTGGTTGAGACCAAGGACATGGTGGGGCCTGGGAAGGAGTGACGGCAGGCACAGGCCTGTGGAGCTGTGGTGCTGGGGACGCTGAGGTGAGCAGTCCTTGTCCCTTCCAGGGCCTGCGTATAAGGATCACAGTGGGGGCGGTGAGCTTAGGTACCAGGGGCCTGGGTCAGCAGCTCAGGCTTGGGGTGGGCAGGAGGCATCTCTGAGTGAAGGCTGCTGAAGTGTCGCAGCTGCCGCAGAGGCAGGGGGACGAATGTGACCAGTTCTGAAGGGTTGTGCAGGTCAGGACTCGGGGAGATGAAACCAGAAAGGACTTGATCCTGAGGGCAGTAGGCAGCTTTGATAGCTTTTAGAGGGAAATAATGTAGTTTGTGTTTTAAAGTACCCCTGCCCTGGCAGCACAGAAAGTGGCTTGGCAGTGGGTGAGCTGGGAGGCAGACACCATTCAGCTGCAAAAGTCCAGGTGAAAATTGAGCCGGGAACCCAGGCGGCAGCATGGAGTGAAGGAAGGGATGCACTCAGAGGAGCTCGGCCATGGGCGCCAGGCACTGCAGGACGGAGGAAGGGCCGGGATGTTGCCAGGACCTGGCTCCATCAGAACATAGTCAGGAGCAGGAGGAGACATTTGTCTGGCGCTTGATGAATTTGGGGAGCTCTAGAGGTGGTCAGAGGGCACATGGGGAGAATGGGCAGCGCCTGAAGCCCTAGCCATCCCTAACGGGGATAGGTGTCACCAGAGACCACGGGCTCCGGAAAGGAGAAACTGATGCTTCAGTGGAAAGGGCTAGTGTCCTGAAAGGAGAGTGCTGGTTCCAGCCCCTTAATGGAGAGGTGGCCGGTGGCTCCAGGCAGGCTTATGGCTCTGTTGGGGTACAGTGATTCTCCTCGAGCACACCAGTCAGCAGGACGGGGCGCTGCCTGGTGACAGTGTGGGGTCCCTGTCCCCTGCCCCCGAGGCTGAGGTCACTGCCTGGCATCAGTGTCCTCTAGGAAGGGAGTCAGTGAGCTCCGTACTTGGACACCTGGTGCAGAGCTTTCCTTGTTGACGTTGGCACCGACTGCCATTCTCAGTGAGTTTTTCGGTTGCTTTTCTTACAGGATCTTCTACGTCTCTCACGACTCCCAGGACCTAAAGATCTTCAGCTACATCGCAAGAGATGGTGCCAGCAATGTCTTCAGGTGCAATGTCTTTAAGTCCAAGAAGAAGGTAAAGGGACTGTTACCCGCCTCCTGTGATTTCCCTGTGCCCCCACATTGACCCATCTCCCTCATGACAGGCAGGACCTGGAGGTGGCTCCTCTCGGGAGACACGGGACCATCTCAGGATTGTGTGCTGTTGCCCCCTTGTGATGACTGCTCTTTAGTTTCATCTGCACTTTATACCTAGTGACGTACAGACGGCTAGACAGGTTCCCACTGGGTCAGTGCTCTGGAGAGCACAGGTAGGCTGAGCAGTCGTGACCTACTCACCAGGGGCCCTTCCTTACCACCGAGAGGCATGACACGTGGTGTGTGGCTTAGGAGGTGTGTGTGACATTGGTGGTCCTGGTGACTGCTTTTGTACCGTAACCTTGATCTCGAGAAATGAACTTGGGTAGCTATGGGGCCTGCTTCCTCTCTCCCTGTCCAGGAGCCCAACACAAACTGGGTGTGGCACTCTGTCTCGCTGAGCCCTCCTCGGCAGCCCTGAGCAGTGTCCTGTGGGTCACTGTCCCCACACCTCAGCTTTCTAAGCCAGGAGGAGTCAGAGTCAGCGTTTCCCAAAACGTGCCCTGTAAGGCATTGGCACCCAAATGCTCATGTTGGTGTGGCGCTGTCTAAACTTTCAGGCAACCCTGGAGTTGGGGAAAACCCTGTGATTTGGTTTAGCCCAGTGTTTCTCAAACTGATGTCCCGGGGAACCATGTTTTTCCCACATGATGCGTGTTAATGTCCTGGGAACTATTTTTCTGTAGAAGGGATGCTGGAGACACTGTAGCCTTGAAGGTCTGTAGGTCTGCCACTCTAGCCCGTCCACCAGGCCTGGCCATGTGAGGACCACCCAGGCCCTCTGTGTGTCCTTGATGCTGTGATATCTAGTGCGTCAGGCATCTGAATAGGTTGTAGGTACCTGGTTATGTGGGGACAGTAAGAATCACAGGCAGCAGGGTCAGGATCTAGAATCTGTGTGTGTCCCAGCTGGCTCCACAGAGAGAAGTACAGTTTGCTGACGAAGGCTGAGCTCCTGTCCCAGGCCTTGTAATCAGTCATGGGCCTGGACAGAAGGAGGAAGGGGGCAGTGTGGCGTCAGTGTCAGGTTGCAGTGCCATTGAGAGAGAGGGGCTGAGTCAGCTGCGCCCTGAAGAACTGATGGGGTGGGGGAGCTGGAGGGACTGGGCGAGCACAGGGTTCAGGGTGCAGGCCATGGTATGTGGTCGGGAGGGCAATGCCAATGTGGCATCGCTCGTGGTATCTCCCGACAGGTGCAAATTCAGAGCTCCTTTGAATTCGTTCTCAGTGCTAAACCCCATGTCTGACTCGAGTTTTGTCCAGAGACTGGGCCATGTGACCTTGGAATTTATCAGAGTGACAAATGGCAGGTTATAATTTATGAAGTGCTTTAATATTTAATTGTACTTGATCCTTATAACACCTATTGAAGAAGTTAAGATGGTAATTTTCACCCCCAGTTTGCAGGTGAGTAAATTGAGGCTCCGAGAGATTAAATGGCCTGTCCAGGGTCACGTGAATAGGCCAGGTTAGAGTCAGGGAGATGCTCAGAAATGGGGACTGAGCAGGAAACTGGTAAAGGGACCAAGATATTTGGTTTTTCTGGGTTTTAGTGTAGTGATGCGGACAGTGGGTTCGCTCAGTTTTGCCAAGACTGACGTAAGAACTATGCTCCCTGCGACTTTCACCTTGCAGGGACACACAGGATGAAGTCCTGCCACCACTGACAAAAAGGTGGTCATTGGTTCCCTGTCATCACTTTCCTGGGTCTCCCAGCTCTCAGCTAAATCTCACCTCTGGCTCTGTTTCCTGTCCCTTTGCCCTCACCTGCTGAGGCTGTGACGTTCTGGGAGCGGGTTCCAGGCCCTTGGCTGGCCGTCGTTTGCAGACATCCTGGGCTGGGAGCCCCTTGGCTGAACTGTAGCTGGAAGGGCTGGTGCCATGCCAGGAAACAGAAGTGAATTGTTCAGCAAAGGAAGCAGATGGGGAGGGGTGGGCATCTGCAGGGCTTGTGCGCTTATCCTGGTTTGCCCACAGACACCCTTCTGGTCGGGGAGATAACAGGTTGGGAAGGAATTGTAGTCAGCAAGTCACAGGAGTACATAAAAGGTGGGGGAGGGCCGCATTCCCTGAGGAGTATGTTGCAGACATGTCTCTGGGTTGTGGGAGGTCGGCAGGGAGATCTCTCAACTGGAGCCCTCATGTCAATCATAGCGTGGAAGGTCCTCACGTGACCTCCTTGCGTGAGCTCCTCGCTGCCTGGGCTTTGCTGTCCCCATCACAACATGCTTCCCGTGCAGGCACCTGTGGTGTGTCTCCCAGGGCCACTCCTCATGTGGGTGCTGCCCTCACCTCTTGGCTCACCATCGGGACAGAATTGGGTCTCTGGCTGGCTGAGAATGGGCCAGGTGTCAGCCTTCCTGGCAGAGGGCTGCCCTGTACCTGGAGGTCACAGCCACTTTAAAACTAAACTCCCCCGTAGTGAGCAACATTCTGGCTTTGCCTCATCAGATCACATGATCAGGTCATTAAATCACCTGCTGGCAGACCAGATCTCTCCCATTCCAGAACTCAGGACCCTGGCTCCTCCTTTGTGTCGAAGCCCACACACCTTTTATTGCTTCGGGCTTGTGAGGTCTATGTTTGCAGTTGTGTTAGACACAAGCTTCCGCCTTTTACTAAAGTTTTAAAGAAGTGCCTGAAAGAAGCATGACCACTTGTCCTGTCCCGTTGACCGTCTCTGTGATAGGGGAGTGGTCCCACAGCTGGCTCACTAGACTCCGGTGCCTGGAGCTCAGGAGCACGCAACAGACAGATCTCACGTGCTCAGGACAGAGCGCAGGGATGGTAAACCCCGTGGAGCTGAAAGCTGGTGGGCGAATGAAATACTCATGGTGAGATGGGTGCTCCCTCCGTCTGTCTCCACTCTCTCCTCACTGTCATCACTGTCATTATCTTCATCTTCACAGACACCTGCATTCCCAGCTCACTCTCCCTTCCTGACCTACCTGCTGACTCCTCTCATCTCCTGCCCCCCAGGAGTTCTGCACGTGGCTGCAGAGAGCTCTCCAGGGACAGTGGCGTTTGGAAGGCACCAGGTTGTGTGTGGAGTCAGCTGCAGAATGAGACTGATAGTCACCTGCCTTTATATGTACACAGCACCCAGAGTCCAGAGTTTGCAGGACCAACAGACAACATGGTCACTTGAGAACAGAAAACAAATTTACCATCAACTGTAACTGTCCTGGGGCCAGGAAATGCAGGAGTCAGCCTTGTGGGTTGCGTGTCTGCCTCTGAGTGGGTGCCTCTCGCTCCAAGAATAGCGCCATCCCCAAGTCGGCGACTGTGGTTGACTGGCAATGGCACCTGCCAGGTCCTGGTGGTGCCCACATGCGGGCACTGGGGGAGAGCTGACGCTGTGTCTTGCTGTCTGGGTGGGATAGAGGGGTGCCTGGGGCATTGTCAACATGAGTAAATAGGTGGTTTAAAGAAATACACTGTGTGTTGTGAGAGTAAGTGGTACAAAGCTCTGTTTTCACAGAGGTACCTGTCCTTATGCCCCTTGAGCTCTGGCATCACCATGTGCAGCAGGGAGCTGCTCTGCGGTCAGCGAACACCTCCCAGCTCTGAAGATGTCCATGCGACTGTGGTGGCCTGACCCTGACAACTGAAAGCTGCAGATGCTCTGGGGTAGCTGAGAGAAAATGGCCTTGGATGGAGGACTTGATCCATGAGGCCAAGTGCTTTCAGGGGCTTATGTAAAACCAACCTGAATTTGTACAGAAATGATGCTCACAGAGATGTCAGTGAATTCCAGAAAATGGGCCAGACCCTGGAGCTGGACAGGCTACCTTCCCAACATCCCAGTTTGCTCTGCATTGCACCTGGCTGCTTCGTGCCTATGAAACTCCACTTTGAGCTCCTGAGGCCTGTTTGTGGTCCCGAGACCTGAGAGCTGCTTCGTGTGACCAGGGGACCTCTTTATTGGAGTTCTCTCTGTCAGGTTTCTATGTGGCTTGTTAACTATCAAGGCCGGCACATGAGGTGCCTGCCTTCCAGGGTGGTGTGCAGGCGGCCGAAGGCACTACAGCGGGAGGGGCACCCCCCCCCCCCCGAGGCAGGTTGGCCCTCCTCGCCACCTTCAAGTATCCTTTCCCTCAAGAAGGTTCTTATGTAGAATCTCCTAAAAGTAGGCTTTTCACTGGTGAAGGATGAGAGGCTTCTGAGCTCACAGAGCCATTTTTGAGTCTCAAGGGCTGTGCTGCCTTTCTGACTCTCTCGTGCTGTGGCTGAGATAGAGAGGGCACAGTAGGGATGCCTGGCTCGGGAAAACAGCACGGGAGCCTTTGGGCCACACCAGCAGGGCATGGACTGGAGCATCGTTCCACATGTGGTGTCCAAGGGCCCAGAAGGCTGTGAAGTCAGCGCTGGGGAGATCCGAGCTGAATGCAGGTTGTGAGAGCATAACCATGTAGTCGCCCTTCATGGGGCCTCACGGGCTGACCACGGCCTGATGCCGCTTTGACTGTCACTCATCCACTGGTGATGCCATTCACCGGCTAGTGATGTCACTTATCCGCTAATGATGGGATGCCAGCTCTTGTGAGCACCACTCCCTAACTGCTGGTGTTGCTGTGGGGGTTGAATGTGGCGTCACCGGGTGGTTACAGCTGACCCGAAGGCAGATCACCCCAAGTGTGGCTTGTGGGAGATTCGGTTGTAGGGGGACAGCCACTACTGAGATCAATAAATGGCAGTTGGTGGTGGGATGTTGGGAGACGGGGGGTCAAAGGAGCAAGTGCTGAGCTTCCTGGCTTGAGCTCAGACTCAGTGGAGCTCACCCGGACTCATCTCAGTCTTTGAGAGACAGACAGGCTGACTGTCCAATTATAGCCCGTGAGCCACTGTGGAGCCCAAGCCCTGCATGAGCGGCTCCTCCTCACAGCCGGCGGGGGTCCCTCAGGCTCCTAACAGGCTCCTCTGGCCTGCGCCTCCCCTGGCTGAGCAGCGCAGTGCTGGGGGTCAGGCTCCATCTTGGGCTGTTCGGGGAAGGGTTAAATAGCAAAGCAAAGGGGAGGAGGCACCACGGGTGGCCCAGGTGAGGGCTCACCGTGGACTAAGACGCTCCTGGTGCTGGTCCTGGGGTCTTGGGGTCTTGGGGTCTTGGGTTCCAGGCTTCAGCTGCTTCTGCTGTTTAGACCACAGTGTCTCAGTCCCATGTCACCACGGCCCTTGGTGTGTGGGGTCCAGGGAACCCACTGTCTCTAGCAGAGAGTGTGGAGGTGGCAGAGTTGCACTTGGTAGAATGTGCCCATTGAGCACATGATGGTGGTCGGCAAAGGTTCTAAAGCCTGTGCACTGGCCACTTCTGCTACACTTGGAGGAGGGTCTGGGCTGGTCGGAATGGGGGTATTTGCTCTGTCCCTTACACTGACTGACTGTTTTGGGACTGTGGTGACAGTGTCTGCTGTCTGTAGTGTCTCAGGAAGGGGACAGGCCCGCACGCTTCTCTGTGAGTGTGTGCGTGTCTGAACATCTTAGGTTCCTGTCTCTCTTCTTGGCTGGTTCCTGCTCCTGGCAGCCTGCCCCTCCCACATCCTACCCCTACCCCCAACCCTCTGTGTCCTCACCAAGGATCCCTGTGTCCTTCACCCACGTCCTTCATCAACATCTCCTCTCCTCCCAGAGCCAAGCCATGCGGATTGTCCGGACTGTGGGTCAGGCCTTTGAGGTGTGCCACAAGCTGAGCCTGCAGCACACGCAGCAGAATGCGGATGGCCAGGAGGACAGGGACAGTGAGCGGCACAGCCACAGTTCAGAGGACCCAGGTAGGTGTCACTGCTGCAATGGGGACGGCCGGCAGGTAGACACAGCACCTGGCAGAGGGTCACTCCTCCAAGCCCAGGCTGAGGTAACTTAAAATGTTTATTTTCCCTATTTCTCTCTAGATTCCAGATTTTCTTTAAGGAGTGTATATTACATTTATAGCAGACAATTAACAATGTTTAAACTGTCAAACAAGGAAGCCTTTAAGCTAGACATCAGGAATCACATTTTAAAACAGAGCCACTGCTACCAAATCTGATGCCCAAGAAAGTTCAGAGGGACCTTCGTAAAACAAGTTAGAAAGAATATAAGCCCACAGTCACCTACATAGTTTCTTTTCCTATTCTGAATTCTATAGTTCGGTAAACTCTCCATGAGGACAGTATTGTAATAGCTTCAGTTTTTTATCTGCAAAGCCCAAGAAGATAAACTGAAACAATTAGAAATAATAACTCCTTTTTGGTGATAATGTTCTCAGAGCGCAGGAATGCACACATGAGACCTCAGCTACGTGGCATCTCCTGTGCTCCACTCCTCCTGAGAAAATTGTTGATATTCCACATGTAGAAACATCTGGATCCATCTTGGAAAACCCATCAGGCCCAGTGCACACTTACCTTCAAAGTGTATTATGGGAAGCAAAGCGCTGAGTGGGGCTCTCCCAGGAGGCCAGACCGGGGGTCAGGCTGGGGTTGGCTGTGCTCCCTGTATGCCACATCGGTTCCTGCAGAGGACAGGAGGTGCAGGAGCCCTCTAGTCCGAGTGCAAATGTAGGTGTGGCCTGTGGAGTTATGTCAGTTGCATCAGTCAGGGAGATATGTGTGCACGCGCGCGTGCACACACACACACAAACATTTTAAGGGATTGGCTCAGGTGATTGTGGAGGTGATTTTGGACTTCCCACACCTCCACAGGGAAGTGGCGGAGGTTGTCAGGCTGGAGACTCAGGGTGGAGTTGCAGTTTGAGTTCAAAGGTGGTGTGCTGGCGGAATTCCCTCCTCTTCTAGGGAGGTCAGTCTTTGCTCTACCTGATTGGGTGAGGCCCACCCACACTATGGGGGGTAATCTGCTTTACTCAAAGTCTGCTGATTTAAATATTAATCTCACCTGAAAAACACCTCAGCAACATCCAGAATAATGTTTGTTCAAATACCTGGACAGAATGCCCAGCCACGTTGGCCACATAATTAACCATCACAGAAATGACACGGCAGTGGTGTGGTGGGGAGTGCTGGACTAGCAGACCACAGAAGCAGCTGAGCCTGGGTTCTGGCACCCAAAGGTGCCAGAGTCCAGGGCTTGAATTTGGTCTTGGCCACTTCTCAGCTGCTGATCGCATTAAATATCAGAGTCTCTCTGGATCTTTTTTTTCTTATCTGCCAGGAGTTGTGAGATGATGCTTGTAAGTCAGCATCGTGCCAGCGTATAACCCTGTAAACATGCATCAGCTATTAGCAGGTTTTTCAGCTCTGAGTGTGACACTCAACCCCACTTCTACAGGAAGAGGAGTCCCATGGTTCTATGACAGGTCCACATTAAATGATTAATCAGGTGCCCTCTGATTTCAGGGTAGTGTCACACCATGAAGCTTAATCTACATTGAGTATTAGTGTTTGAAATACTGCATGTCTGTGATGGGGTGTTTTCTTACTGAGGAAGGCTGCTTACTGCCTCATGGTCCCTCCTTTTGTGTCCCCATTTGCTTTCTTACTGTCCACAGACTCCTAGGGACACATTTTCTCTTTCCGTAAGTGCCTCCCCAAAACGTTTTATCAACTCCACTAGGATTCTCTGCAGTGGGCACCTGAAGCTCCAGGGTTGACCTATTGGTTGACAGGTTTGTTTTTTATTACAAAGATCTCACATCCATCTTAGGGAGCTTTGATTCAGTGGTGCTCATCTTCTGGAAGGAGCTACCCCACGTGACTCGACACCAGCTCTTTGTGTGCAGAGGAAATGAGTTCGCTCTGGGAGCTGGACAGTATGGGGCTTTGCTGTCTGGCATGTGTTGGCTGGTCCCTTTGGGCTTCCAGTGCTTTTGGGATGTTGTCCTCTGTCACTGTGTGCCCTCTCCTTCCGTCCTTACTCCTGTCCCTACCTTGGGGGTCGATTATCTTTTGTTCATCTTGGCAGCAGCTGCCCTGTCCAGTCCCGGGGCTCAGAGCTAGGTCGGGCCACTTTGCCCTGTGTTTCCTTGACTCCTGAGACGGTTTCCTGGGAGAGGTCCACTTGGAGGCAGCCCTCTTCCCACATCCGCAGCTGGCCCACCACAGGGAAGAATAGATCTGAAAAGTAGCACTCTTGCCACCTGGACGGGCATTTATTGTATACCTGTTACCTCTGCTGGACCTGGCATCCTGCTCACCTGTGCCCTCCTGCCACCTGTGCCCCAGACCTGTTCCTCTCCTCACACACCTGCTCTTCCCCCACACCTGTTCCTCTCCTCACACATCTGTGCCCCACACCTGTTCCTCTCCTCACACACCTGCTCTTCCCCCGCACCTGTTCCTCTCCTCACACATCTGTGCCCCAGACCTGTTCCTCTCCTCACACACCTGCTCTTCCCCCACACCTGTTCCTCTCCTCACACATCTGTGCCCCACACCTGTTCCTCTCCTCACACACCTGCTCTTCCCCCGCACCTGTTCCTCTCCTCACACATCTGTGCCCCAGACCTGTTCCTCTCCTCACACACCTGCTCTTCCCCCACACCTGTTCCTCTCCTCACACACCTGTGCCCCAGACCTGTTCCTCTCCTCACACACCTGTGCCCCAGACCTGTTCCTCTCCTCACACACCTGTGCCCCAGACCTGTTCCTCTCCTCACACACCTGCTCTTCCCCCGCACCTGTTCCTCTCCTCACACATCTGTGCCCCACACCTGTTCCTCTCCTCACACATCTGTGCCCCACACCTGTTCCTCTCCTCACACACCTGCTCTTCCCCCACACCTGTTCCTCTCCTCACACATCTGTGCCCCACACCTGTTCCTCTCCTCACACACCTGTGCCCCAGACCTGTTCCTCTCCTCACACACCTGTGCCCCAGACCTGTTCCTCTCCTCACACACCTGTGCCCCAGACCTGTTCCTCTCCTCACACACCTGCGCTTCCCCCACACCTGTTCCTCTCCTCACACACCTGTGCCCCGCACCTGTTCCTCTCCTCACACACCTGTGCCCCCACACCTGTTCCTCTCCCCTACATCTATTCCTCCCTTACACTTGCTCCCCCTACACCTGTGCCCCCACCTCATCAGACTACCACCACCTGATCCTTGGTTTCTCCTTATTCCAGTTCCTTCTTTCCTTCGTTCGACAAATCCAGCCTCCCTGATGAGCCAGGCTTGATTCTGGGGATACTGTGAACAAGAACAGGCTCCTGCTGGCGAGGGGCTCACATTCTGAGCTGGGTAGGGGTGCAAACAAATGACTGATCAACCCAGTCATTTTAGAGAGTACCGACGGTGGGTAAGGTGGAGCAGGGTGGGGGGACTCTGGGTGGGAAGCAGATGGCACCCGGATTGAAGGCGCTGAGTGACTGGCGGCTTTGAGCCCCAGCCTTAGCAGCTGTGTGCATCAGTTTCTTTATCTGTCAGATGGAGGTAATAATAGTGCTTGCTTCTTAGGTTGGTTATGAGGATAAGTGAATTAATAAATGTAAAACCCCTAAATTAGTGCCTGGAACATAATAAGTGCTATTTAAGCAGTACTATTGCAATTTTGAAGTAAAAAGTGGCCATTTCAAGTGCTTTTGGACTGAGCTGACCACCTCTTCGTTGCAAAGTTTGAAAGAATGGGCATCTTTTGGTACTACTCACCTGCTTTCAATCCTTCACGATAAAATCCCGACCCTTTCTTAGTTGGGTCCCTCCCCACAGGGCCATTTGCAGGGTGTCCTTTGTGCCATGGCCCTGCCCATGGGCCTCACCTGCTGAGCTGGCTCTCCCCACAGGTGTGCTTGCCCTCTGCCCCTGGGCCACATGCTCCTCTTCTGTCTCACGGGCGACACAGCCTCCTGCTGCCTCTGGTTTGTGTCTGCTCTTCCGTCAGACGGGGGGCAGCTTGTGCTGAGGATTTCCGTCACCTCTAATAAGTACTGACCAAGTGAACGAGTGAACTCAGGTACCTCACCGTCTCTCCTGCCCCTTCCTGGCCTCTATCCTTGGGGCAAGGTTGGAGTCAGGCTCTGGGGTGGCAGGGCCTTGAATCTCTGTCCTATTCTGGTCCATCTCCTGGGTGCCTGACAGCCCCCCAGGCGAGGCTGGGGAGACTCCACACTCCCGGGCTGATTTCACTCCTGAGTTAGATGAGGTTGAGATGACTGTCACCCCTTCTTCCCAGTCCCCACACCCTGTCAACATAAATGTTATGTCCAGGCTCAAGGAAAAGCTGCCTTTGTTCCTGGACTTTCTTACTGGGTTAGAAAGTTGATGGACTTACCTGGAAATGTAAGTGAAGATGTTGGGAAGCCAGAGGCACTCCCTGGTGTGACACAGTGACACTGATGTGTCAGGAGGGAGATTGTCCTTGGTGTCCCGTCCTTTTCCCTGTCTTCTCTGTTGTCCCTGCAGGTCGCCAGCTCACTGGAGCCGAGAGGGCCTCTATGGCTGCCGCAGAGGAGACGGACATTGATGCAGTAGAGGTCCCTCTCCCCGGCAGTGAGAGCCTGGAATTCAGCCGAGGAGTGACCGACCTGGATGCCGTGGGGAATGACGGTGGCTCCCATGCAGACTCCAAGGTAGGCAGGAGGCGGCCCCTGGAGGCTGGGCACCACAAGGCCACCCCGGGTGTCAACCTCACAGCTCACAACGAGGTAACAGTGCCCCAGGGCTCCTGACCTAACCCAGACGAGAAATGATGAACTTGATACGAGAAATGATGAACTCGATACCAAATCTACCCTGAGACAAAACAAACACCCAGAAGGCAAATTCTGACAAAGGTTCCCCTGCCCCCCATCCCAGCCAGGCCAGGTGTCATGGCCCCTGGTCCACCTCAGTGCAGCGGCGGTCGGTGGGCCAGCTCAACAGAGGTGGAAGCCTCTCTAGTTTGGAGGGCCATTCCGTCCCCAGTTGTCTGCTTTCTTGGTGGTCTTTGTCCCTGCGAGTGGCCTCCATCTCGGTATCCTCCTCTTGCCTTTCTGAAGGACCAGAAGTCAGGAACCACACCTCCTGCAGCTGACATCTCAGGCTCAGAGACACGTCTTACTGGAAGTGCCTCTCTGCCAGGAGGGAGGTGGAGGGAAGGGACAAGAAGTGCTTTCCACAGACGGCACAGGGAGGATCTGCCCAGACCTCTGTCTTTGTCAGTGCCCAGGCTTCCTTCCCTGGTGCTGTTGCTGTGAGTGGTGGTGGCTGCAGCAGACTCGTGCACAGCTGCCTCCTCCAGAGGCCACCCGAGGATGCAGCAGAGGGAGGGGCGCTGCCTCTGTCCGCTCCCACACTGGGGTGGTGGGAGCTGTGTTGTGTAGAAGTGGGTCCCTCCGTGTCTGGAAGCTGAAGGAACTCAGCCATGTGACACAGTTGGAGGTGGGGGCAGGAGAGGGGACATGTCATCTGTCCGTGTCCCATCACTGCAGAGCTGGTACTGAGGTGTCCAAACAGGGTTTCCCGCTACGGCCCCAGCCTGGGCAAACACGCCAGCTGCTCCCCGGGCCCATCCACACTTCCACCCAGGACTCATGCCCGAGCCCTTGGTTATAGGTGAGGCGTTATACTCAGACCCCATAGGTGCCACCGTATATCAGTGAGCAAGGTCCCCACGTGGCCCTCCCCCGGGGTCATGCCTGGTGTTCTCTGCCCCTCCAGGTGCCGCCCCTGGAGTCCGTGCCCACAGCCTCACCCAGGATGCTGCTGCCCCCGTCCTGCGCCCAGGCCCCGGGCATGGGGACGCCGCTGTCCTCGCAGCACCAGCTGCAGCTCCTGCACCAGCTCCTCCAGCAGCAGCAGCAGCAGACGCAAGTGGCCGTGGCCCAGGTCCTGCTCAGCCTCCTCCCCACCTCCCGGCTCCGTGCTCAGGGCCTGGATGTGCCCCCCCGTGAGGGACCAGGACAGGTTTAAAGTCGGAGCCTAGGGATCACTCAGCTGGACCCCTGCTTGTTGGGCTGGGGGTGCAGGCAGGGGCGGTGGGGTGCGAGGGCAGTGGGTTTCCCACGTGTCTTGCTGAGCCGGGCTTGGCTGGCTTGGCTGGCTTGGCTGGATGCAGCTGGTTGTGACCTGAACTGATGGAGGGGGCAGGTGCACTGGTCCCTCCTCTCCTGCCTCACTCCTGCTGGAGGGAGGGAGGTGGCTTTGGAGTCAGGGGGCTGTGACTGCGAGACCTGCCTTCAGGGAGCTTAGTGTGAATTTGTGCCAAATGCCCTTGTGGAGAACTCCCCCTGCGCCAGTGCTCATCCATGTGATTCCCAGGCCCTCATTAGCGCTCCAGGTGTCCTGGGTGGGATCTGACACCTGACTTGTCCGGAGTTTACAATGGTGGGACTCGGCTCCCAGGAGCTCAACTGTAGTGTTTGAGCCACAGCGAGAAGAGTGGGCTGGGGTTTGAGAGCAGAGTTGTTTGAGCCCTAGAGGCTTGTTGGGGGCAGCTGGTTCGAGCAAGTCCCCTACTGCCCCCTGCTTCCTTCTGTTGAGGGAGGGCCTCGTGTCCACCTCATCCTGGGCAGTCAGGGAGTGGTGGGGACACGATCATTTGTGCTCTTTAAGGCCGACTCTGGAGATCTGAGTCCTACAGTGTCAGGAGGGTTAGCAGAGGCCGTAGGGAGAGTCCTGTGGGGCTGTGGCTGTGAGGACAGATCCTCTGTCTGACCAGACTGACCATAGGGCTTCCTGTGCTCTAAGGGACACGTACGATCCACGGCTTCTGCTTCCTCTTCTCCAGCCCTCATTGGACAAATATCCCAGACAGTGTGCAAGAAGCCTCAGCAGCCCAGCCAGAACTGGCTCGGCCTCAGCTTGGATCCTGAGGCCTTATGACACAGACCCTCACTGGGTGCCAGCCGTCTGAAATCCTGGCCAGAAAGGAGGAGGCTGTGCTGGGGCTTGGGTGACAGGTGCCCCAGATGGCTGCACAGAGGAGGGTGCCGCTCCTACATTTGGAGAACATGCAGCTCTCTGAGGTTACAGAATCCATGGCTGGTTCGAACGCGGCTGTGCTGAGAACTTGCCTCCCTGGTTTGGTGCTGACGCCAGCTCAGAGCCTGGGCTTGGCCAGCCCACCACTTACCCTTCCCAGAAGTTCCCATGGAACACAAATCATTCAGCATGTCAATTGTCAAGTAATTATTATCTATCGGAGAGTGGGCGTGATGTGCATTCACTGTGTGTGTTACCAGGGACGTGCCTGATGCCTCAGTCACTGCTGGTACTGACAAGGTGCCATTTCAGACGCATCCCCTGCACAGTGGTGGGTTGCTGTCCTCACACACAGCCAACCGTGACTTCCTATGGTTACCAACGTCAAGATGAAACCTCACTGCCCTGGCTGCCTCCTCAGAGATGGGATCGGGAAGGGGAGGGCATGGTGCTGGTGGCCCCTCATGGGCCTCTCAGTCCAGCTGTGTCCAGGCTGCACCCGTAGCCTGTGACTCGAGTCTGTTTTTGGTAGTTGGCACTGCCCTTGTGAACTCTTAGTCAGCAGTGACATGGTTGAAAGGTTACCACCACGTGGATGAGACGGCTTTGGGCAGGACCTCGAGGTCACCAGGCAGTGTCCTGGCACGCTCCTCCCTCCCTGTTCTCCCGCCAGTGGCATCTTCCTTAGCTGCATGGAAAGCAGCAGAGGTATCCTTGTCCCTGTCTCCTGCCCTCGGACAACTGGGTCCTGGGCCCACCTGCTACAGGTCTCTCCACACCCTCTCTTCCACTGGGAAGTACTGCATCCAGGTCTTTGTTAGGATCCATGGCTTTGGATAAAATCTATTACATAAGACACGTGGGTGGGTTAGTAGATGGGCCTCTTGGCATCCTCCACGCCTTTGAAGCAGATGGGATCCAGCTGCCCGGGTCTGCACCAGACAGCTTTTCTCTGCTCTGACACTCCCTGTTGCCACCAAACTGCAGAGTATCTCGTCATTGAACAGCAGTGGTGCCAGCACCACGGAGGGTGCACTGTGACCTCACTCCAGGTGGGGACATGCTGTCCTCTCTGGGATCATTGAGTCCTCCATGTGGCTCCTGGCGAGATCTAGGGATAAAGAAGTTTCTTGAAAACACGTTCATCCCTGGGGTACATTGTTGTGTTATTTACACACACGCCCCTTTTACCCTCAAGGCCAGTCAGGCTCTGCTCTTGTCCATGGCCGTAGACCTCCCGGGGGTCATGATCAGTCTCAGACCTCAGCCTATTCCCAACTCCCTAAATTGGTTCCAAGCTGGTTCAAAAGGGCTGCCCTGGCTGTAAAGGTACTCGGGCAAAGGCAGTGTTTGCCTGTCCACATTTCCAGGTTAGACCTCTGTGTGTCCGTAGTGGACACCAAGCCCCTTTGCCTGCCTTCCCCACCCAGCATGAGGCTCACCTGGCTGCTCTAACTCCTGCTTTTTGATGCACCCGATGGGCAAGGCTGTGAACGAGGGCGCATGGCCACGGGCTGGCCCACCAGCTCCAGGTCGCTCTGTGCCCTGGCTGGCTACCTGCAGTAGAGTTGGCTGCCTGCCTTCCCAGTTGCCGGTTCCTGGCGAGCTTGTGAGGAGACTGTTAGTGCCACTCAGTACTGCTGCCTAAAGAGTCCTCCCCACCTGAGGCCCTGCACTCGATCTGATTCAAGTGGTTGTTCTGGAGGCTTCAAGGTCGCCTATGCTGTAGCTAGAGAAATGGCGCTAAAATGGCTCCGCACTGCCCCCAGGCCCTACAGTCAGCCTCTGTCCCCCTGGCTGCTCCCAGTCCCAGGGCCTGTGCCAGACCCCCCACTTATGCATGCTGAGACGCCTGCCTCCACCCTGTGTCCAGGGTGGGGCTCAACACCATTCCCATGTGCCTGTGCTCCATGTCTTCAGCCTGGCCCTGCCCCCCCTTCCAGCGGAGGAGCTGGAGTCCAGGCAAGTAGGTGGAGTGAGCGGGCAGTGGTCTGGACGCTGGAGGGGCCGAGGGTGGGAGCCAGCATTTCTGGAGCAGCACAGAGCTGGGGCCGGACGCAGAGCTGGACCGCACTCCAGGTGCCCACCCGGCCGTCTGTGACCGGATTAGTTGTCATCAGAAACCACGCGGCTCCAGAAAGGAGAAGCTGACGCGTCTGTGAAGGGGTTTAATATTCTGAAAGGAAAGCGTGCTGGGTGCGAGTGAGTATCTGCGTGCAGGGAGGGTGGTGGTTGGGGACGGAGCTCCCAGAGCTGCAGCCCTGTCTGCATGGCTGGAAGTCCCGCTCCCTCGGTGCTTCAAGGCCCACTGGCCTGGCTGGGTGTCCCGTGGGCTGGCCGCTGCTGCAGCGGCTGGAGCCTGATCCTGTGCACCGGGCAGGGCAGAGGCTTATCACTGTGGTTCCACCACCTGAGCTCGGTCAGTTGCAAGGGAAGCCTCTCTCTCCTTGTCCGGGCACTGACCACCCACCTGCCAAGTGTGGAGTCAGACCATTGGAGTTGCCGGCCAGGCCCTCTGGGCTGGGGATGGAGAAAGTGAGATCCAGAGAGAAGTGAGCCGCATGCAGGTGCAGAGCGAGATGCGTGGCTCCCCTGCTGGCCGGCTCTCCAGTGGTTTGTTGTGCCGGGGTGTCCAGGTACAGGTGCAGGGGCCCCCAGGTATAAGAGGCAGTGTGCAGAATTCTCTCTGTTCACTGAAAGTTGAGTTCCACGTTTCTGCCCAATGTTTCTGTTTTGTTCCGACGAGACTAGAGGATTCTGTCTGCTCAATAGATCCCTTTCAGTGACGCCCCCATTGCAGTAAGTTACTTGCCAGTGAATGGTGCCGCCTTCCCTCCTGGAGCAGTTCTGGGGCTTCCTACAGCACGTGTCCTGTTCCTCAGAACCCCAGGCTTGGGTACTCTCAGGTGGAATGTCTCTGTGCCTCAGTTTCCAAGGGAGATAAAGCCTTAGCAGCTCCACCCTGCTGTCTGTCCTTGTCCTTGCCGTCTGGGTCTCCATCGGTTTACATGGCAGCAGCTGAGGCCTTGGGGCAGCAGGTTTCAGAGACCTTAGGCCTCCTCACCCAGGGACAGTTAGGCCCCTTGTGGGAGCCAGGAGTGGAAAGTGGCTGCTAATCTCCTTAGAGTCTCCACGTAGAATTAAGGTCACCTGCAAGTGAGGTTGAAATCTGGCAGGAGGGAGGTGGCTGCACCCCAGAGTCTGAGTGCTGCCCTGGGGATGGGTAGGTTGGCTGGTGGGCCCTCTCAGATTGGCCACACGGGAGTGGGGGAGGGTGGGGGCACCACCTTTTACTCCTGGTAAAATGTGTGTCTTCTTGGCACAAACTGCTCTTCAGAAATGCACAGCTTTGTGGTCTGAGCAGGAGTCAGGCAGCTCCTCTGACTCCCCATCCCCCCTTCCCCTCCCACTCCCATTCCTGTCCCCAGACACTGGTCTTTATGCATACCATCGTTTTGGTGCAAGAAGATCCCTTCCCTACAGGCTGCCTTGTCTAAGGCACCAAGTTTATGAGCTCCCGCTCTTCAGGGACCTTCTGGAACCCTCCACAGAGACCCCTTAATGCCCTTCTAGGCACAAGGTCACCTGTGTGAGCATCGTTCCTGCCTGAGGCTCTGTTTCTTAAAGTGGGTCCTCCCCTAGAGTGTGCCCCACACCCAAGCACTCCAGGAGCCAACCCGGGACACAGCAGGCAGGAGGCACAGTGCTGGGGCCATGGAAATAAAAAGGAACGGACAGTCAGAACAAAGCTGGCACTGCAGATATGAAGACAGGCTTGGTTGTGGCCACCTCACAGTTTAGAAAGGGCCAATGGGGCTTCGGATTTCTCAGTGTGTTTGGGTGTGAGGAAGGGCAAGGTGGAAGGGTGTGGCCGCTCTGAGCTGGAGTTGGTTCTTGGTGCCATCTGAATTATAAGCCCAGGTTCTGCTTTGTCCAGGATTGAACATAGGTAGAGGTCATGTCTGGTCCCTGCGCACACCCTAAACTCTCTGGCACTCACATCTCGCCCTCTCCTCTCTGCCTCCTCTCCTCTCCGCCTCCTCTCCTCTCTGCCTCCTCTCCTCTCTGCCTCCTGTCTGCAGGTTCACTTGCTGAAGGACCAGCTGGCGGCGGAGGCGGCGGCGCGGCTGGAGGCTCAGGCCCGAGTGCACCAGCTCCTGCTGCAGAACAGGGACGCCCTGCAGCACGTGTCCCTGCTGGTCAGGCAGGTGCAGGAGCTGGAGCTGAAGCTGTCAGGACAGAACGCCAGTAAGCCAGGCCCCGCCTACCCCACACCTCATAGCTGGGGAAGGGGTGCTCCAGACACCACATGTTCTTTCCTGAAAGTTCTTGGTGGTGCTGACCTGCTTGCTATTCCAGCAGAAACCCAAGGCAGCTTGCTCGTGCATCCACACACTGGTGGACCTTCAAGCAGTGGGGCCAGGTGGGAGCGAGCAGCCTCCTAGTTCAGTGCCCAGACTGACCTTGAAAGTCATCCTCACGGGTTCCCCCATCTCCCTGCCAGGGCTCGGCTTACCACCCCCGAGGTTTTTCTCATCACGCTCTGGTGGGCCCCTTGGACAGGCCTGGCTGGGTGTGGCCTACTCTGCCTGCCCTGTGCCTTCACCACTCGCGGACAGCAGCTCGTGCTGGGGCATCTCAGCACGCGTCCGGGAGAGGCACAGTTGGCCGGCGCTGTGCTGCTGAGTGGCAGCCGGTGCCTGATGCTGGCCTCTGCCCAGCTGGCCCTGGGCTAGACTGAGAGGTGTGTCTCCACGCTGCCCTCCTGAGCCTCCCGGGGCTGTCTGCCTGCTCCCTGTGTGTCCAGTTCAGAGCCGAGGAACTGGCTCAGACAGATTAAGGGTGAGAAGGTGTGGAGCCAGGATTCAAATCCAGGCCTAATGGCAAAATGACCGCTTTTCCGGTGACAGCAGTACTTCCCCCAAACTACCCCATAGCTGCTTTAAGACTGTTCCCAGGCCCAGCCCCCGGGATTGGACATCAGGAAGCCTGGCACGGCTGGGGCTGTTTTTACAGCCCAGAGCCCTGGATGGGGACCCACTGCATGTCACCCCCTAGAAGCCTCTCTGGTTTTTTAGTTTCATCCCTTAAGCCCTCCTTGTGGTGATTAATGCTGATCCCAAGGTCACACTGAAGGTCACTACATGACCTTGAGAGCCCTTGGCCTTTAGCTCCTCCTACCACACAGCCTGCTGGCCTGCCCCCGAGGTGGCCCTCTCGCCCTGCCTGAATGGCATTCCCAGAGCTCTTCCCTCCAACCTGGCGTTGGGCCCTCCAACCTGGCATTGGGCGCCTGGGTGGGAAGGACTGAGAGCTAAGAGGCCAGCTCAGCCGGTCAGGGGCAGCGCAGAGGGCGGCCTCCCCACTGCATGCTGACGCCCCTCTCCCTCTTGTGTCCCGCAGTGGGATCCCAGGACAGCTTGCTGGAGATTACCTTCCGATCCGGAGCCCTGCCTGTGCTCAGCGACCCTACGACCCCCAAGCCGGAGGACCTGCCCTCGCCGCCCCTGGGCGCTGGCCTGGCTGACCTGGCCCTGCCCACGGGCAGCCCCTTAGGTAGGCGCGACTGCTTGGTGAAGCTGGAGTGTTTCCGCTTCCCCGGGGCACGGGGCCAGCCGATGCTGGGTGGCCTGGAGCTCCTCAAGTTCCGGGAGTCGGGCATCGCCTCTGAGTACGAGTCCACCACGGACGAGAGCGAGGAGGAGCTGCCGCGCCTGCTGCATGTGCGGCAGCCCCAGGAGCTGGGCGACAGCCTGGACGACGAGATCGCCGTGTAGGGCCAGCAGTGGGGCCTTACGGGTCAGGGGCCTGGGCGGCTGTTGTGCTGTGCTGTGCGGCTGGGCATTTTTGGTTTCAGGGAAGGATTAGGATTTCGCTTCGGAGGGTGAAGGGGAGGACATTGGATTCCTCGAGGGGATCAGCTCCTCTCTCCCTCAGTAACCATGGGGAGGGGCAGACCTTGCAGAGCCCACGGCTTTGGGACAGGGTCCCGAGGACCAGCAGGCTCCTTGCTGTGTCTGTGATGCCTGCAGCCCCTTGTGCTCCCCCTCTGTGTGGTCCAGCTGGGAAGGGAATCATGTACCTTCTCAGGGGCCTTGTGTCTGGATACCCAGGACGCTGCCAGTTGCCTCACCCTCTGACCTCATGGGAACAGGTCCTCCCCCCACCCCTGCAGAGATGGTGGTGGCTGAACACTCTGGATCAAAATAGGCAGGACAGTCCTTCAGTTAAATGTGGATGTGGGTCAACTCTTGGTAACCTGCACCCAGACATCGCTCTGTGTCCAGCGTTGAGTGTGCTTCTCTGGGAAACTGCGTGTGACATCGGTCAGGCCTTGCTGTGGGGGGACAGCTTCTGTGCTGCTACATCACTTAGGTCCAGCTCTTCTGCCCACCTCCTTCCTGCAAGCTCAGCCATCCACATAGGTGGAGGCTGTCCCCGTCTTCTGTGTCCCCCTGTCCTCTGTCCTCCTGTCCTCTGTGTCCCCCTTGGCTGTCCCCACTGAGCCCCCAACCCCCCATCCACCACCTCTCAACCAATCTCCTCCACTAGGCAGTAGTGATTGGTTCTTACTTCAAAAAAACCAACACGGGCTGGTAGCTGACACTGCTCATGTCCACAGTTCAGAATCTCTGCCACTTGTCAGGGACCACAGCCATGTACCCCTGCCACATCTCTGTGGGCCATGCCTTGAGCACACCTGGGCAGTCCTCTTACCTGGCCGTCTTAGCCTTGCCCACTCAATACCACGGGTGACTGGGCAGCAAGGACAGGCTCTTTTGTGTGATGCTATTCAAGGGTCGGTTGGTGAGAATGGAGATTCTGAGCCCTCCCGTTTCTTAGCTGAACGGCCCAGGGGAGAGGAGCCGATGTAGCTCTGTCGGCCTACAGTGCCCTGGGCAGGGATAGGGCGGCGTGCCCTGTGTGCCTGCATGTGAGGGAACGGGCGGGTGTCGGCTTGTGGGTCACTGGGAGGTGTGTGTTCTTTTCCTCATGTGCACCCGGTCAGAGAGGGTGGCTCTGTCTGTTTTATTTTCTGATTACCCATTGGAGGTGTGTGCGGACACTCAAGGCAGGAAGAAGCAGGAATGTGAGGCCCAGGAACCTGAGGGACGGAGGTCAGGATTCAGGCTTGGCCAAGATGGCAGCCCCCCAAGGGCTCCTGGAGTGGGCCCCCTCAGGTCATCAGAGCTGAGAGTTTGGAAAGCAGAAGGTTGGGCTCTGAGGCCACTGGGTTGGGGGTGACATGGCGGATGTTGGATAGGATGTGGGAGGAGGGGGACAGTTTGAAAGAGGGTCCTGACAAACTTGTGAACGGATGGAGGAGGGGGTGGACGAGGGTGAGAGCATTGGGGACACTGTTCCCTGTGCTGCTGGCCTGACCCATCAGCACCTTGCCCTCAAGTACCCCTGGGCTCCTGACCCCTGCCTGGTCCTGGCCTTTCCCCAAGGTGACCAGACCAGCACCTACTGGGGTGGAGCTGGGACTCAGGACAGATCTAGGGCCTGTCACCTGCCCTCCTCCTGCCCTGCCTCTTCCTCCGAGCCCTGCCCTGCCCTCCATCTTCCTGCTCCGCCCGTGTGGAGGACAAGTGGATGCCAGGCACCAGCCTTGTTGGTGCCCAGCCCCCTGGGGCCCGCAGTACAGACAGATGGACAACTCCTCCCTGCAGGGCCCTCTGCACAGCTCCTTGCCTCCTGCTGCTCCCACTGCTCCTGTATGGGGTCTGTCCTCTCGCCCACGCTCTGCCCCCTGCCTCCTGCATTGTGTGGGTAGGGCGGTGGCACAGGCTCTCGGGGAAACGCTTCTGTTCCTGTAAGTGCACTTACTCCGGAGGCTGTCCTTGTCTGGCGGCTTTTGCTAATAAACCTTTATTTCTAAACGCTCTTCTGTCGTCTTCTCTTGCTTCCTCTGCTTCCGCTGCTGCTCCTCCTTCTCGCTGTCACCATTTCAGAGGCACCCTCAGCCCTGTGACGCGTTCCCGGGCCATGGTGTGAAGATGGATTCATGTCTGACTCCAAGGTCGTGTTTATATAACCGGCCTGGATCTCACCCAGGGACGGCTCTTCCCCAGGGGACACGTGTCCCTGCCGGGAATGTTTCTGCTGGGCACACTTTCTGTCATCACGGAGGATGGTGCTGAGAAAGTCACGGATCACAGTGAGGGAGGAGTGTTGGCAGGTAGTGGGTGGAGCCGGGGACACGGTGTCAGCCGTGCCCAGGGTGAGGCACCTGTCAGCATGGCTCCTCTGACTCCAGTCAGCCTGGGTTATGGCGGAAGCAGCCAGTTTGAGTGCTTGGAAATGCATGATGTCATTGCTATTTGGAGCTAAAACTAAGATCACCAAGTCACAGAAGCCCACTGAGTCCCTGACTGGATATCTCATGTGAGGTTGGTCAGGTTCTGAGTGAGTCCATCCTAGAAAGTCTGCTCCGAGGCCAAGCTGGCTGCTCCCACAGGTCAGAGGACTGGTGCCATGGCCGTGGGCTCAGTGTCAGGGGGGAGGCCTGTGGTGCCACGGCCTGGGCTCAGTGGAAGGAGGGGAATGAAGGGCAGGTGCCGGCGAGGGCAGCATGTTAGTGGGTAGGAGAAACTGAGTCTTTGGTCAGGACTTCTAGCCATTTGGAGGGCAGATAGCTGGTCGAGCCTGGGTCTTTGTGGGGCCCAGGCCTGCAGGTAGCCCAGCTCACATGCCCTTGTCTGGCTGAGCAGCCTGTGAAGTGCGGATAAAAGGTACCACGTGGAGTTGATACAAGGAGTGGATGAGATTTCATTCTGAAGCTCCCGCAGAGCGGACAGCCCAGGGCCAGCGGGGGTGGGGGGAGGTGCGCCGCTGGTCAGTCCAGTGCTGCGTGCTGGGCGCACTTTCTGCTGTCACTGAGGATGGTGCCGAGAAAGTCACAGGTCACAGTGACATTATTGTGACATGCAGGGAGCACCTTGTCCTTAGGGTGAAACACTGGACAGACAGCGGTTGGCAGGTGCGGTGGCCCTTGGGCTCGCACCCTAGGCGATAGCTTCCCTCTTCTCTCATGAGCTCTGTGTCTGTGACACGGACGCCCTGGAGGAGGGGTCGCAGGCTGGCAGAGGGTGCAAGAGCAGATATGAAGATGACTTTTCTCCTGGTTCCCACAGACCGTGGTGAGGCCATGAATACCTCCCTGCTCCCACCCTCACGGTATCCCCTCCAGAGCCCTGTCAAGGGGACATATGATAGTAACATGTATACAGAGGTGTCTGCAGGGTCTCAGGTGGCTTTTCCACCTGGAGAACCAGAGGGTGGAGTGAGCACAGAGTAACTCATCTGCTCCCTGAGGAGCAGGTCCATGGTGAGGTCAGGCTGTCTGGGGACCACCCGCCCCAGAGTGGACAGGCCAGGACTCTGCTGCAGTCTGCAGGTCAAGGGGATTCTGGGTGCTGGGTGGGTGGGTGGAGGGTGGGGAGAGGAGCAGGGATGGGTTGCGGGTCTGGGACAAGGAGGAATGTGGACTCAGCCTCTCAGGAGGGGACTGTGATGGTGACATCAGGAGAGGGATAGGCAGGAGCAGACGATGGGGCTTTGGGAAGCCTCCCTGTGACCTGGAAGGAAGGGTGGCCTCCTCCTCACGGTGTTGTCCGGGACATGAAATGAGAGGCAAGGAGGCCTGAAAGTGAGACAATTGAGCACTCCGCCCTTTGTCCCCCCGCTCCCCGAGCCCACCCATGCTTCTGGTCAGAGTGGGCAGGGAGTCTGCTCAGAGTGGAATAAGCGGTGGGCTCCGCAGGGCAGCACCTGGCAACAGGAAGCAGTGTTTTCATGTGTCCACCGCGTGTTGCCAGGACTCCACACAGCCGCGTAAGATGCCCGTCTGCTCTGTTTCTGTGTGGAGGACAGTGTTGGGCACATCACCCGTCCCGTCCCACCCCTCTGATCCATTGTCCCAGGAGCTTCCAGACTGTGCCAAGGTTCTGTCCTGTTGGTGGACAGAGCAGGGGAGGGCGTCCACCTGGTTTCCTCATTTGTGGGTGCTGAAGGGGGCAGTGAGGACTGGTTGCAGAGGGACCAGCAAGGGAGCCAGGCCTGAGGGCGGTGTTATCACACCCAAGTGGCATCACGGTCACTTGGGGGCCTAAGAATCTCATCTCTAAATAGTCCTCAGGGGCCGACAGTGCTGGTCCAGGCACCTTGCCCTGAGAACTACCATCTTAGTATTTCTCCCCAAACTTCAGGTGTGAGAGAGAGAGGCGAGGGAGTGGGAGGGCAGGCCTTCCGGGATGTGGGCCGAGGTTGCTAGGCAACTGGTAGCTGAATGGGCTGGGACAGGGACAGGGACTGGAAGGACACAGCAGGTGGTGCCAGGTGACTTCAGACTTGACAGAGCTGTGGTAACGGGTTTATTGGCCTCTCCCTGGAGACATGACCAGGCTCTGCCCCTGCTGGCCTGGCTACTTGCGGGCCTGGCCGCCGCCCAAGGACAGCCTGTCTGCAGGCCGGGCCCAGAGGGCCTTGAGCTTGCGGTAGAAGACCCGGCAGCTGAAGCCCTCCCTGAAACCGCACCTGATGTGGCTCTTGAGGGAGCACAGGGTGGGGTACATGCGGCAGCAGGCTGCGCACTTGAAGCCGTTCTGCTGCGCCGGGAGCCACCGGGAGGCCCTCAGGATGTCCTGGGACGTGATGTGGTCCGTGGCATCCCCGTGCCTGGGCTTCTTGGTGGCCTCTCGGGGGCTGGTGTTGTCGGGGGAGGAGGAGGACGAGCGCAAGCTGTCGGCCGCGTCCTCGGGGAGGCAGCTGTCCCCCCGGCCCTCGTCCCGGGGCAGCTCCGGGAAGCCGTGGGCCTCCAGGTAGCTTTCCTTGTCCACACACACGAAGTAGCTGTAAGGGGAGAACCACGGCCGGTAGATGGTGCAGCTGCGCCTCGGCTGCTCCCCGTTCTGGGGGTCCCCCAGCATGCAGTCTGCAAAGGAAAGGCCGGTCTGAGCCCGGGCGCCCGCAGGGCAGAGGCCGGAGTCTGTGGGCAGCAGTCAGGCGGTGGTCCAGGGCACCTTCTGCAGCCTCGCCTCCCCTTTCTCTTGCTACAAAGGGCAGTGTGATCCCTGGGTAGAGACTCCTCCCAGTCCCCACACCCTGGCATCTGCCAGGTGCAGCCAGCAGCCAGACCTCTGCCCCCGATGTCCCCATTCCGCCACCAGGAATGTGGCCATGGTTCCCACTCCACCATCCCTGCCACAGCCCCCCAGGCAGAAGCTGGTCCCCACCATCCTGGGAATTGGGAGAGGAGAAGCTGGAGGCCTGTACAGCTTGCGGGGCTCTGCAAGGGAGGACCAGAGAGGAGCCTGCAGGGAGAAGGCATAGCTGGGCACCTGTCCCAGAGGAGCATCCCAGTCCCAGAGGGCTCACCTGGCGAGAGCACCACCCCTTGCCGGAGGGCGCTTCTCGGGTGCTGGGGCGGCGGGGCCTGCGCTGGGTTGGAGGCCTCCGTGGGGAATGCGGTCTTGGCAATGTCTGGGGGGCAGAGGAAACCTTCTGGGGAGCTGGGCGAGTTTGGGAGTACTCTTCCTCGCCCCCACCCAAGACATACCTCCAGGCTTCCCCTCTGTGCTTTACACAAAGCTGGAGTAAAACAGTGGCTTCTCCTGCCCCCAAGAGGGTCTGGTCACAGCCCAGTGTGGTCCCTTGGAGGACAAGGAGCCGGTTTCTCTGATCTCCCACCCACAGCAGAGAGTGTACAGGGGACCCTAGCTGCCTGTCACACCCTGGATGGCTGCTGACACTTGGATAAGAAGCTGACCTGTCTCCAGTTCCAGGGCAGTGGCCCTGCTCAGTCTGCACTCAGTAGTGTCCCAGGTGTTGGGGAGAGTGTGTGCAGGGCCTGTAACATGATCTAACAAGTCCTCCATTAAAAGTTTCAAGCTGGAGGGTGGGGGGGCATCTGTAATACTTCCACTAGTAAAGATAAATTTTTAAAATAAAGAGGGGAAAAAAGCTTCAGACCCCCTCCCCCCCCGTTTCTGTGGCCCTTGGGCAGAGCTTACCTGGCAAGCTGGGGCCTCGTGAAGACATGAGGTCAGGAAACGTGCTCAGGGCCGAAGACGAGACTCGTGGTCCCGAAATGCTGAGGAGCGAGAAGCTCTCCATGTTTGGACAGATTTGGGCACGCGGGTCACACGCCTGCTCCCAGGAGGCCCTGGGTTGTCCTGACGATAAGCATTCTGAGCACAGGTGACATCACAAGCAGGCCCCCGGATTCCACCTGCCCACCCGCAGGGCCACCTTCAGAGTCTGTTGCAGGAAAGACTGACTTTTCTAGAGACGCTCCGACATGTCGCTTCTTGTGGCCGCCTTGAAGGAGGGTCCCCAGGGCGAGGGAGACAGAACCTTGGCGGGGGCTGTCTGTGGGCCACTCTGCTCTTTCCCGCCACGTGTGTGTTGTCACTGTCACCCAGCTCTGAGAACCTCTGTCCTCTGAAAAACCTCCCTGCTCTCCTCCTCCACCCGTCTGACCTCTGCCTGACCTGTGCCACCGGTGCTTCTGCTGTTTTAGTTTCTGGTGATGGGTTTTTGTTTGTTTGTTTTGGGGTATATTTTCCCCATGTTCTTTGGAAATAATTCTAAACTTATAAAAAGTTACAAAAATAAAATTACTACGAAGAACATGGGTCGGCCCTGGGTGCAGATTTCCCTCCTGCTCCCTTCCCCGTTTTCACGCCAGTTCCCTCCCTCTCGTCTGTGCGCAGGCTGTGTTTTCTCCTGAGCTGTCGGAGGCCAGTTGCCCACATAAAGTCCCTTTATGCCTACATCCCAGTGCCATCTCCTGGGAATGGGGACCAAGGGCGATTTAAGTGGTTGGTACTGTCGGTTTTTGGCAAACGCCTGGCTTGCTCCACGCTTTGCTCATTGTGAGCAACCTGTTGGGAGACATAACAGCCTGGCCCGCGAGGGGCGTGTGGAGGGGTGTGAGGGGATGGGGCCCCTTGAAGGTAAGCTGGACGTGCCCCATCCTAGGCACGTGTGACAGGTGTTGACTCAGTGGATACCACATTTTAGATCTTAAAGGGGACACGTTTGTGCCGTGGGTGCTTGCCCACTCAGGGAGTAGCCGTGGGGGTGGGGGTGGGTGAGCCTCTGGGTGAGCCAAGCTGTCCTGTCTGTGTTCGTGCTCAGGACCTGACCGCCTACAGGACAGTGAGCACCTGGGTCAGGGAGTCAGCGTGTCTGAACTATGATCCCCACTCCATCCTTAGTCCCCGGGTGGTGCTGGGCAAACCCCTCTGTCCCCTTGCTTTCCCTCAGCCGTGTTAATTCAGACAGTTGGTATGGACGACCATCTTCCTGGTCTGGAATCTAGTGATTTGTGTGTGGAAAAGAGATGGCCTGGTAATGAGTGATGCACACAGATCCTGAGGACGTGGTGGTTGATCCTGCCCAGCCCAGGGCATCTGCCACTGCGAGCTGGGAGCTCTGACGCTCGGTGTGAAGGAACCGTAGGAGCTCACCCAGTGCCTCTTGTAGGTTGTTCAATGCGTCTCTGCCTTATTTAGTTGAAGTTAATGGGGACCTGGCTACCCGGGGCCTGTGGTAGCTGCAGGGTCTCTGTTTCACTTACATGGTCCTCGTGGTGTCGCTGCTGGTGGTTTAGGTGGTCCGTCATGGCATAAACTGTGTCTCTCTCTTGTTTGCTCCCCACCTGCTTTCCGAGCCCCTTTCTTGGTCTCACAGGTAAGATACCATCTTTCTTATACCATCTTTCTTATAAATGACTTATGTCCCCATATCTGATGTGCATGTTGAAAGGGTGTTGGGAGGGCCATGGCGTCCCCCTCACTATTTTTTTCTGAACCACCAAGCCTCTGGTCCTGAGGATGGGGGGGGGGGGGGCAGAGTGTGGGGCCATTAGTGCCACCCACAGGAAAGGGGCACATTGCTCGTCCCTTGGAGGTGGGGGTGAGGGATCCCCAGGCAGAGCCCAGCCTGACCCCAGGAGCCCCTTCAGGCCAGTGGGGGGGGGCAGGGGGATGGCTGGGCGGCCTTCATAAATTGAAAAAGGCTCGGAAACAGTTTCTTTACAAGTTTCTCAGCCCAAAATGCAGCCAGTTTTTAAGTATCCATATAGAAATTTAACTCAGTTAAACAAATTTCCTAAATGCCTCCTGCCGTGCAAGGCCCTAATGCTGAGCGCTACAGAAAACACAGATCACACGAGGTGCTGCGTCCCCTTGAGGAGCTTGATGTTTTATTGTAGAGACACGTGGACTTGAGAAGAGGGCGTGCAGGGCTGCCTTTAAGTTCCTGGAGAATGCAGCATGTATGTTCTGGAGGGTAGCCAGTGCTGCCTGATCCAAGGTTACTTATGTTCATTAGAAATGTTTTTGAAACAGTTACTCAGGGGCTCACAATTTGACAGGTGCTTTTAGAAATGACTGACTGCTCTGAAAACTCAGTGAGGGAACAGCATGGAAACTTCTGAGCCAGGGGCGGGGGTTTGCCCCCTCCAGCACTGTGGTCCAAACACCTCCTGCTTTGGGGGGAAACAGTTAAATGCCTTGGTTTCCCAGGGCTTCTCTGCTAGTTTGCAGATTTCGTGGTTACAGAATATTTACAAGGATGTGGAATGTGATAGGCAAATTATGCAAAAGAGAATACAAGCGGCCCTCCTTGAGTAGGGTCGGGAGGTGATGACTCTGTTTAGGGTGAGCTGGTGGGCAGGTCTCCAGCCCAAACCCCACCAGCACCAGCTCTATGCTCATGCCCCAGGGACACCCTCATCAAGACCCCACATGTGCCCCCAGGGGTGCTTTCCCTGCACAGGGTCAGGGGCAGTTTCAGAGGTCGGGACTGTGGGCCCATCACAGGGGGAGGTCTCTAGGCCTCTTCCAACAGCCGCCTCCTCCTACCCAAAGACCCTTAGAATATGGCTCACCTAGGTCCTTGGCTCAGAAGGGATTTCTCTGCCCAGTGTGTTCCCTGGACCCAGGACTCAGCTGCACAGGGCAGAGAGCTACTTCATGCAAAGGTCGGCAAAGAGAGGGAGCTCCCTGCCCCCAGCCCCGCTTAGGAGGCCCCGAGAGGACAGGCACGGAGCGGGGGTGCTGATCAGGACAGGAGCCTGGGACAAACACAGCCTCTCCTTCCCCAGGTTGGCAAGCCTGGGGAAGCTGTCAGGACTGAAACCCATGCTCCTTCCAAGGCCCCAGGTGGGTCTGGCTGCCTGGAGGAGTGAGCTGGGTTTCCAGGGTCCAAAGATGCCCTATGCGAGTGTGGGCAGCATGGCATAGAGCCCTCGAGCTTGGCCTCCACACTTCTTCATCTGCAAAATGGGTTCAGAATTCAACTCAAGATATTTATTGAGCACCTACTGTGTGTGAGACCCAGGCCCACTGTTGAGAATACGGAGATGAATGAGGTGTACTCCCTGCCCTGCAGGTGTTTACACCCAGTGGGTCTGCACCCAGCCCTTTGAGTGGATCATTCCAGCTAAAGAGAGGCCCCTGAGGGAGGGACCGTCCACCAGGCAGGTTTAGGCAGCTGATGTGAGCCATGGCTGGCAAAGCTTTGAACGAGAAAACCGGAGTTTTGGTTCCACCTCAGTAGCAACAGGCCCTGCGGCCTCGGGCCTGGCAGCTTGTCACTCGGCCCAGCTTAGGGTTAGCTGAGCTGGTGCTTCACGGGCACCTCCGCGGGGCCAGCCCACTGTCCCACTGTCTTCCCTGGGAAACTGCTGCCTACCAGGCTCCAGTGGGAGGTGCCTAGCACAGGCCTCACCCCTGCTGCCCTGCCCCCAGAGGCCCAGGCCCGAGGTAGGCAGCTCTCTGAGCTGCAGCAACAAGCTCACCCATCTCGCTGGTTCACCCTCATTTTTATTTTCTCCAAGGCGCCTGTGGCCCACGGTACGGGGACAGTGTGAGCCCGGGGGCGGACTGGGGTGGGTCAGCCTCTGGCCGCAGCCTGTGACTGACTCACTCTAGCAGCAGACCAGGCTTTTGGGTCCCATGTTCCCTCCAGAAACCCAGATGGGAGGTTCAGGTGTCTTGCTGGCTCTTTTTTGTATGTTTCTGGATCTTCATGCAGTGACACGTCCTGGGCCTGGTGTAGGGAGGGACATGCAGACCCTGTGGTCCACAGCCCTCCCCACTCACTCAGTTCTGTCTCTGTTCATAGTGGACCACAGCATGTTTGAGAATATGAACGCATCCCTCACGCCAAAGCTGCAGTCCAGCCGCTCTGTGCCCCACTTGTCCCGGCCAGGAGCCCCCTCCGTGGCCATGGCCCCAGGGTCTGTGGAGCCTGGCGGGCCAGGCCTCTGGGTGGGCAGCAGCCAGCACCTCCGGAACCTGGGGAAAGCCATGGGGGCCAAGGTGCATGACTTCCTGCGGAGGAGGGAGCCCTGCAGCCTGGGTGGTGTGGGAGCCATGGAGGTCAACAGGACAGCGGAGGCCCAGCTGGCCGGTGTGGCCGACGGCAAGGATGACAGGTGAGTCACCTCCCTCCTGCCCCAGCATCCCTGTAGCATGTGTCGTAGCTCGCTGTGCCACTCTGACCTCCCAGTGAGCCAAAGCCACTGTGCTCGAGCCACTGAGACCCACGCTGCAGGGGGAGTGAGAGCTGGGCGAGGTTGGGGTGCAGCATGCAGCTGGGGGGAGAGCACACGGCAGGGATGGGTGGCCATCGTCAAGCCTGCATGTCAACTGTCACGCCTGCAGGTCAGCCCTGCCAGAAGCATTCCCTCGGCTGGACCCTCCACCACCCATAACCCGGAAGCGAACCCCCCGGGCCCTGAAGACCACACAGGACATGCTGATCTCGTCACAGCCGGTCCTAAGTAGTCTGGAGTACGGGGTGGAGCTGTCCCCCAGGCAGCCCCAGGACTCCCCTCCCCAGGCCCAGCCTGGCCCCGAGGACACTTCACAGCCAGAGGCCCCAATGCAGAGGGCCCTGCCCAACGGCGAGGTCTCCCTGTCTGTACCGGACCTGCTCCACCAGGATGGCCAAGATGAGGCCAGGCTGAAGGCGGCCGAGTGCAGGGGGGCCTCCCCAACCAGCCCCATCGAGAGGAGTGGCCTCCAGCTCAGCCTGAGCCCCATCCACCTGGCAGAGTCGCTGCAGGATAGCAGCCCCCAGCCTGGGGTGCGGACCTGCAGCCTGGACAGCGAGGGGCCACACCCTGACCTTCTGTCTTTTGAGTAGAGCCCCTTGCTCCTCCTGCCAAACATCCCTGTGCTCTCTTCCACCCTCATCCCCAACTCCACGCCCCCCACACCACGTCCCCCTTGTGCACAGGCCCCAACAGAGCCCCCCAGGCTGGGGCAGGGCCAGAGCCGCCGTCCTAGGAAAAGGGCAGAGAACTGGGCCATCCCTGACTTCACTTCCTGTGGGCCCCTCTGCCGCTGGCTGAAGCCCTGGACACAGAGCTCCCGGCCAAGGGTTGAAGGTTCAGGGGAATATTCCCTGTCTATCCCACACATGTCTGCTCTGGGCCCCCCACGTCCTGCTCTCCTGCTGCCTCAGGAACCAGGCTGGATCAGGAATGATGGGTTTGGCTGGATGATGGGCCCAGACCCAGAAGCCGGCACTCTGACTGCAGCCCAGCCTGGTCACTCTTGGTCCCAAGACAGTGCAGGCCCCTGGTGGTTATCTTGCCTCTGTCCCTGTGGATGTGCTTACCGGGCCTGAGACCCCGAGGCAGCGTGGGGCTGGGTTTTCCAAGTGTCTCCCGCCTGCTGCCTGCTGGGTGGAGAGCTCAGTGGGTGCTCAGCACAGAGCCATCCCAGGGAGCTGGGAGATGCTGTCACCAACTCCGCTCAGGCTTGCTGTGTGAGAAAGCACCCCACTCTGAGCTTGTTTGGTGAGCCCAGCAGCTTGGCATTGGGGGCACTGGTCCCCAGAGAGCTCAGAGCAGACCAGGCGCTGGTCCATGGCAGCTCTCCCACCCTCTGCTTGAAGTGGCGGGTTCTAGGGTCCGAGCTCGGGGTGTACGTGGCCCTGGTGCAGACTGAGAGGTTGGGACACTCCTTTGGGACACAGTGGGACAAATTACTCAATGGCAGCTGTTTGCTCTGGTGCTGAAATTGCCACTGGCTGGGCCCTTCCTTGGGGCCTCCACCTCCCTTCCTGGTCCTGGTGCCACAGGGTCCCTCACTCCTGCCTTTGGGAGCTTCATAAGGGGCTGACCTACCCCACCCTACCTGGGTCCTGGCCTCAGGTAACCACTCTGTCCCTGTTTCCCCAGGGGTCCTGTCCTGCTGTCTTCCTGTCGCCAGGCGGCCCTGTCTGGGGGCGATCCTCACCCAGGGGGCCTTTGCAGCAAGAAGAGAACATCCCTTCCCTTGAGCAGGGTGGCCGGTTCCTGGGAGAAGGCTGGGGCAGCCAGTCGGGTTCGGCGTCCTGTGACCCCTGCAGCCCCCTTTTCTGCTCACTGTTGGGCTTTGCACTCGGTCACTTCCTCTCTCTCTCATCACCAGCCTGTGATCCCCTCCCCATGCCAGCTCTGCCAAATCTTAACGTTTGCACCCACCCACCCGGGAGCCCTCCCAGCATTCTCACCTCCACAGCCCAGTGACTTGCCACCTCCTTCCATTTCCCCAGAAGAAAGGCTTAGGCCCCAGCTAGCAGGGAAACCTGCCTTCCTCTCCCCACAGTGGTCCCTGCCCCAGGCACCGCAGGCCTGGTGAGGTGAGTGGAACTGTGGCTTTAGGTCCTGCTTCCTCCAAGGGCATCACTAGGACATGACACCTCACGCTGACAGGCATTCGTCCTCAGGGCTCACTGGTCAGGCCTGTGTCTCCCAGGACAGCTAGGCTCGGGGTTCTGCACAGAACACAGCGGGGCCAGGGTAGGGGAGCGCGCCTGGCTTCTCTGGCTCCCTGCCAGGGCTGGGTTTGCTTCTCTGAGGGAGGACATCCTGCTCCCCAGAGACCAGGCTGGCTCTGGCCGGGTGCTGCTGTGGCCCTGGATGCAGAGGTCGTGGGCCCTGCTGCCCTGAGCACCCTGCCCCGCACCCAGGCTCATCCAGGTCCTGCCCTCAGACCGGCTTGTCCCAGATCACCACCAAGTGACCCAGAGTTTCTCAGACTCGCGCTCGATGCCTGGTAGGGGCTGTGGGTCTTGCTCCAGGCACTAGCTGGCCTCCCGGTGGCCACCCTGCCATCCTCCATCGGGCAGTACTGCTGCCTGGGTGGGGTGGCAGGGCAAGACAACCTGGCCCCAGATGTTGCACGTGGGCAGAGGCAGGATCAAGGGCTTGTGACCTTGCTGAGGACCGAGGCTGCGGCCCGCTGCACCCAAAGCCCCGCCCGCGTCCCATGTCCATCTTCAGCCTGACGGCCCTGTGGCTGCGGTGGGCCACCACCCCACACGGCAGCTTCAGTGGGAGCCTGGGCCTCGGTGGCCCTGTCCACGCAAGGACCGGGTTCTGTGTCCATGTGAGGAAGTTGGGGCCACCATCTCTCCCTGTCCCCCGCCCCCCTGTTCAACACAGGTTTACCCTGACGGACCCCGTGAGCTTCCAGAACCGACGGGGGGCCGGCACCTCCCCTGCCTGGTGGAAAGGGGCCCTGTCACGTGTGCAAGGTGCAGGAGACGCGCCTGTAACCCTCCGGCTGTGAAAGAACAATCGCCACCCCGTCGGGGGCGGGAGGAGATGCAGAGCTGTACTGGGAGTTTTCTAGAGATTTTATATTTATATTTTTAGCAGTTCTCTGGTGGAAGACAATGACAATTAAACAGTCTGTTTGTTTTTGCTGGTTTGGTCTTTCCTCCTGGTGGGCGGGGAGCGGTTGGCTTTCTGAATCTGACTTGTCACCGAGAGTGTGAGCTCCTAGAGCCTCTGGAGGGACTCGAGGAGAAAGTGGAGCAAGACCGCCAGCCTCGGGCCCTGGGCGGCGGTCCCCTAACTGGCCGCCGAGTGTCCCTCTCCCCACCCGACCCGGGCATGGGTGTGACATGTGGGTAAGACCCTCGGGAGGAGGCAGGGAGGAGAGCAGGTGACCGAGTCACCCCCCAGCCCAGGGACTCTAAGCTAACTGGGTGGCATTGGTTCATAAGCTTCAGGAACGAGGTTGCCGTGAGGCCTGTCTCCTGCGTGCCCCCACCCGCAGCCTGGGCTCTGTCACGTGCGCCTGTCCCCTTCCCCCCCCCCGTGGCCTCCGCTCCCCTCTTTGCGGAGCCTTTGTGCTTTCATAGTCTGTCGCTTCTGGGTTCACATCCCACCCGTGAGTGAGGCCATTCGGGTTTTTCTCTCCCATCTGGCTTCTTCGCTCAGCACAAGATCCGCGAGCTCGATTGCGCCACGAGTGGCGGCTCAGCGTTCCCTAGTGCGTGCCCTTGTCGTCTGTGTCCAGACTCCACCCCGTGGCGCCCGGGTTGTTTCCACGTCTCGGTGACCGCGAGTAACGCTGCAGTGAACGTGGGGCTGCGCGTATCTTCATGAGTGGTTTCGTATTTCGGGGCCCGGCAGCGGGATGGCTGGGTCGTAAGGCAGCTCTCCCCGCTCCTCTGCGGAGCCGCCGCACGGCTTCCCGCGGACCAGCCCGGCTCCCGCAGCGCAGAGGGCTCCCTCTCGCCGCAGCCTCGCCCCGGCCTTCAGACGGCGGCCGGCCGTGGGGACAGGTGGGGGGCTTGATCTGCATCTGCCTAACTCCCCGCCCTCTTCCACCCAGGAAGGGTGGCTGTGGCTCAACACTCTTCGGGGAGGGGCAGAGTTGCCACCAGACTTGGGCATAATCACCGCCATCAGCGTATGTCAGTGGAGTCCCAGCGAACGTGACTTGGAGCAGAGCCACCCTTGGGACCGGTGGCCCACCCGGCTGAGAATCCACCAGGCCTCTGCCCCCTTGACAGGCAGGGAAGGGGGGCAGGGAGGCGAGGAGGGCAGCCGGCGGCCAGGGCTGGGGCCTGCCTCCGAGCTCGCGGGTCCCCGCTCCACCCAGAACGGGCTCAGCACTGGGCTGAGGCTCTGGCGTCTTCCGCGTGGGACCCACCCCCACAGCCCGTCTCAGGAGGCGCGTGGGGGGGAGCTGCCGTGGGGCAGACGGCGCCGCCCTGGGAAGGCCGGGAGCTCCGCCGCCCGCCGCGCCTCCCGTGGCCGCGCCTGGCTTCCACGGCCTGCCTTCCCACTGCCGTGCAGGCCCCGACTGGGGCTCAGATCAAATGTGAGGAACTGCTGCATAAAAATAGGACTGGGGAAGATTTTAAGTGTAAAAACGAGTGTGTGTCGCATTTTAACGCTCTGCCCTGAGCCGAACCTCTGTCTAGAAACGGGGGTGCAGACGCTGGTGGGAAGGGTCCCGGCTCGGCCCCCAGGCTGCGTGGGTGGGGGGCTGTGACCCACCCCCGTGATGGGGTGTCAGCAGGATGTGAGACCGGAGTGTTCCTGCCACAGAGCTCGATCTCCAACCCTGAGAGGCCGTTGGAAACCTCCGTTCCCCAAACCGGCATATGCTGGGGGAGCCCCAGTTGGGGTTCAGAACGTACAGAATCCACATTTTAGAGCTGCAGCCCACAGACCCCGGGAGTTCTAGGGCTCCCTGTCCCCCCCCCCATCTTCTCCCTGCCCAGCCTGGTGAGGCTGGGGAACTCGGGGATGGCATCTCTGAGATTTTGGTCGTCGGGGTGCCCTGGGCGTCACTGGTCCCTGCTGGGTTTGGGGTACCCATCTGGAGGCACTTCCGTGGCTCCCCCATGACTGGGAACAAGAAAGTCCACGTGAAGAAATGAGCCCTCGTGTTGGAATCCACCCTCCGCTGGACAGAAACGCGTGCGGACTTTGTCTCCACCCCCAAATCCACGCTGGACACGGCGTGTGGCCGGTGAGTGTCGTCCTTCGCCCTCCTCCTCCTGCCCTCTCCCCGGGCACACGGTGAAGCCCAGGTCACCCACGATGAGTAAATTCCGCCACTTTCTGAATCCAGAGCCCGACCCTCCTGAGTGTCCAGCCGCTGCCTGAGACACAGGCCGGCTCAAGAGTCTGGAGAAGTCGGCCCACAACCGTCCCTCGGTCACCCGCCACCCAGCAGGACACGTGCTCCAGGAGACGTCACCGACCAGTTCGGACTCAGCAGCTACTTCCCTTGTGTGAGGTGCCTGAGGAATCTGTCGGTAACAGTAGGAAATACTGGGGTGGCTTCACCTTGGAAAAGACAAGAAAAACCCCACACAGAAAGCACCCTCCCAACAGACTGGGGCGTTTCTGTTTGGTTTTTCTGTTGAGCCGGCCCAGGTTTAAGCACAGCCGATGGTCCAGCCTGCTGCAGGGGCGGCTCCCGCAGCACCCCTCGTCCCTGTGGCCACCGTGGGAATGGCCCCCTGAGCCAGCGAAGCGGGACGTCAGCTCCACCGGCCTGGCCGCTCCCAGTGGAAGAGCTCCTACCGCGTCCCGAGCACAGGATGGATGGGCCCACTCGCGGGACAGAGCTCGAGTGAGTCCAGACTGACCAGCTTGGAGGGCCTTCCTGGCAGCCTCTGGGTTCTGGTGATTTCTGTCTTTGCCCACCTTTTGGGCTCAGTGTAAACCTGGGTGCACCGTGTCAGGAGAGGTCAGAGGACTTTTAAGTCCACCTGCTGAATTCTCTCGACCCGGCAGGTGTGACATTTCCAGGAGCTGGGTCTGGGAGGCAACCCCTCGCGTAATGGGGCTGAAGGCTGAGGCCGTGGTCGTGGTCAGCAGCCCTGCCCGGGCATCTCCCCATGTCCCCTCCCTGGTCCATCAGCAGTTACCAGTGTGTAGTGCGACTGGCTGGGGTCTTCTGGGACGTGTAGCTGGCTGGGTTCTCTGCCCTGCCCCTTGCCAGCTTCATCTGTGGCTGTGGCCTCTGGGCTCTAGTCCCTGGAGCCCCATGCTGCTTGAGCCACCTCTATGCCTTCATTCGTGTTTCCCACCTGCCCTATCACCTCTGCCTCTCCTTCCTCTGACTCTGCAAGGCTGTGGTCACTCATCTTTCAGACTTTAGCTCAGTGCCCCTTCCTCCAGGATCCTGTCCAGGACAACCCCACCGCCAGCCCATCTGCTCCCTGAAATGTCCTGTATGTTTTCCATGGGGGCACCTGCCCCGTGACGTGGGGAGGGGCTGCCTCCTGGTGTCTCTCCCATGAGTCTCTTAGCTTCTTGAGGGAGGGACCATGCGACCTTCATCTCTAACTGCTCAGTCCCCAGCACCTCACCTGGCACATCGCAGGAGCTCAATAATGACGTGCTTTGAACAGAACTAAGGAACCTGTGGTTTAACGTGGGCGATTTTGTGTGTATGTACACTGTCATGCGAGGACTACTGGTTGCCAACAACTACGCCAAGTGTAGTGACCACTCGGCCAGGGAGGTTCACTCTAGATGCGGACAATCTGAAGAGGACCGTGGAGCCGAGGGAGGGTGAGACATTTACTTTATTTGGCTCTTGTAGGCCAAACATACAAGAGAGACAAACCCCACTCTCTCCCGGTGGTGGCCAGCTGGGCATTCACGGGGGACATACTACACCCCAGGGGACAAACCCATCCAGGGGGAACGAACTGCTCCCCGGGGGAACAGTCCACACCTCTGAAAGTCCTGGGCCAGTCTTCTAGGAAGCAGGACAATAGTGGCTCTCAGCCAAGGATGGGTCAGACATGAGCCCGCTAACGCGGCATCTGTTACGACTCTGCTATATCATGTTTACATAATTGGGGCCTTTGCCTGGAGAAGGTGGCAAGAAAGCCTAAGAGTTTTCACTTTCCCTACAACACAGACACACACACAGACACACATACACACATGTGCTGAATGGTGTGGAAGAGGCTGGACTGGGCCCCTCCTGGGTCTCACGCAGACCAACCACCCTTCCTTGGTCCCTGCACCAGAGGGTCAAGCAGAGAAGGACTGAGGGAGGCCGTTTGCAAGGTGGGGAATGGTTCGTGGGCTGTGGACCCTCGTCTGTGTCCAGCTAGAGCCTTTGAAGCTCTGATCCCTGGGTGGGCACCTGGCTGCATGACTGGTAGAAAGGGGCACTGACATCTACCTAATGTGCAGAGGCCACACTTTGGTGCCAGGCACCTGCCCTCTGGTCACCACTCCTCTAGCTGCTCTGAGTCCCAGTTCATAATCTTGTGCTCCACCATCCGGGGTTTTGCTGTTAATTGGTGCTTTACTGTTATGTAATAATAATATAATAATAATAATGATATAGAGGAGTCAAAGGCCCCTCTGTGTCCTAGTGCTAACCGGTGTGCATCCGTCTTGTTTGCTTTCCTCTCTTAGTCGTATGAAGGCCTCCTTTCAGATGCAGATGCTGTTGTACATTGTTCAGAGACACAGGGTCTTGTTACACCCCCTACCTTGAAGGTAGGCATGCGGGGGCCACTTCATAGACGGGTAACCTGAGGGCGGGATCGTGACTAAGCAGACCGCCTTATAGCTGATCAAAGGCAGAAACCTGAAAGCCTGGGTTTCGACTTGGTGGGCAGTTGTTCCCCCATTGCACCAGCCAGAAAGTTCCAGGAGGTGTCTGTTCCTTTGGACTGTCTTCAGGGTGAGTGCAGTTTCTCCAAACATTGAATATTCAAGTAGGATGGTAATTAGAGGCCCGTCCCCAGCCCTCACCTGACAGCAGAGGGAGCAGGGAGGCGTGTTTTCCCTGTGTTCACCTGTGCTCGCCTGGGCTCACCTGGTCTGTGTTCCCAACAACAGCCCTTCGCAGTTAGAGTCACAGTTCTTGTTTTCTTAATGAGGCTGACCAGAGGCTTAGGGAGTTCAGCACCTTGTCCATGTGCTGCACCAGCAGGGACACATCCGACTCCAGGGCCCTGTGGAGACATTTGCTCGTAGGGTTTTGGTGTGAACCTGCTCTGTGAACTGCAGGGATGTAGCCCAAGAGCACCACAGGAGGATTTCTATGCACCTCAAACTGCGGACTCAGGGAGGGCTGATCTGGCTTCAGCCTAGAGGTGAGGCTGTCACACGGGGGTGAGCACTGTTTTGTGGACACCATGGTTCCTGGCTGTGCTAAAAACAAGCTCTGTACTTGCTTTCTTGGTGGCTGTCTGACCTCATGTGGCTGGCTTGAGGTATTGTAGTTTCTGGTAACTAATTTTTGCTTTTCATGGTTTACTGATGAGATAAATACTCTCCATTTTAGAGAGGCTGAGATTTTCCTAAGATCATTCCACAAATAGTACATGGAAGAGAGAAATCAAAGACACAGCACCTCTCAGCCAGGAATTGTGTGTATGGGGGGGGGGGTCTTCTAGAAAAGAAGGGAAATTCCCCAGAAGTACAGAAAGATTGAAACCTTAAGACTGAGATGGCATAGAGACCCTCAAACAGGATCGAGAAGGACACACTCACAGTTACAGTAAAATGTAGGATCCTAGAGACAGATGTCGTTAAAGCTTCCAGAAAAGAAAGCTCAGCCCTACAGGGGATCAGACTGACACTAGACAGCTCAACAGGAATCCAGATACAGAATGCGGATGGCCTGGTAGTTTTATATTGTTGAAAGAAAAGAACTTTAGACCTATATTTTATATTCAGTTCAACTATCATTTAAATGAGTGTAAAATAAAGATAGTATGAGGCATACAAGACAGCAAAAAACTATTCAAGACCATTTGATAATATGTGTTTGGAAATATATGTGTTTGGAGTTCAATTTTTCTTGATTTCCTAAGGACAAAGCGAAGAGATAATTTCAGTGATTATAGAATATTTTAAGGGTTTTTTCTCTCCATCATTGTTTTAATGCTTTTCGTGCCTTTCTTCCTGGTGTCTGAAGACTTTGTGGCAAGCTTCGCTGCGGCGGCCTGCGGGCGAGGCAGGGGACCCAGCGCCTGGGCAGGGGGCAGTGCTGATGACACTGCAGGAAAATCTCTGTTATGTTTTTGGTTTTAGTTGTTTCTTGGGACTTAATGGTAGTTTTTGACCCTCCTGAAAACACTGCCTTGTAAAGGGACTGAGGAGCACCTTCCGTCAGAGCCAGCAGCGATTTCTATATCTGCCAGATTTTAAAACAATGAGCCTTGAGATTAAAGATGGCAGCAGACGGAGTGGAAGCTACACTGACACTCTCCCAGGACCAAACTGGAATGACAACTAAAATATAGAAAAACCATCCTGAATAATCAACTGCAACTGAAGACGAGCTGGAGAGCACCCTCACAACCAAGGAGGAAAAGGGGAGACCACATAGAGACACGTAGGAAGCACGGAGGCAAGAGGGCTGGCTGGGCTCCCACAGGCAGCAGCTGAAGGTCGAGGGAGATCTCAGCTGTGGGGGTTTCCCACTGAGGACTCTGGGGTCTAAACCCCAGGCTGGGCTCCCCAGCCCTGAGCACCAGAACTGAGAAAGGTGCCCACATAACATCTGGCTGTGAAAAGCTGCAGGGTTTCTGTCTCCCAGGGAGAGACGGCTGGAAAGGCAAGCTCCCTCTTAAAGAGCCAACGCACTAAGTTTCGAGTGTAGCCACTCACCTTGGGCAGAGTGGACTGGAGCTGTGTGAGGAGAACCTAGGGCTGTGGGCCCTGGAGATAGAGATCAGAGGGCATCCCTCTGGATTCCTGTGCCAAGTCATTCCCCCATACTGCAGAGGAAATCTTTCTTAGGCAGACATTTACCTTCAGGCAGCTTCAAGCAGCTTTTGCCTGATCTGGAAGCAATTGCCACACTCTGCTAGAAAACCTCCTGCACTACCATGTGGAGTTTCTACAGCCTGAGTCTCATTAAGAGACTCAGATTAATCAGCCTGCAGGCAAATGCAGACCTCAGAGTGCTTTGAGTCTTTGCCTGATCTGCTTCTGGACCCCGGCCTTGGAAAAGTAGGCTTTGGTGTGCATCTTGGTCCTGTCCAAACCATCCAGCCCCAACAGAGGGAGCCTCAAGCCAAGGGTTATTGATAGCTTCAAACGGGGTACTCAGGGCCAGTCACAAACAGCTCCTGACATTGGCTTGCACCAGAGACCTTCCAAAAAGACTGAGAGTCCTAGCAGATCCACCTAATATGTAGAAACAAACCCAAATAGGCAGCTAACATGGGGAGACAAAAACAATCCCCAAATGAAAGAACAAGAGAAGTCTGCAGAAAAAGAGCTAAATGAAATGGAGATAAGCAATACAGTATATCAGGTATAGAGTTCAGAATACTGATTATAAGGATGCTCAACAGCATGAAAAAATATGGAAACTATGAAGAAAATGAAGAATGACAGCAGAAATAAAGAATACATTGGAAGGAATAAACAGATTAGTGGAAGCTGAGGATCGGATCAGAGAATTAGAAGACAGATAGAAAAAAAGTCACTCAATCAGAGATCCAAAAAGAAAAGACAATTAAAAAACAGAAGGCCAGTCTAAGGGAGCTGTGGGACAACATGAAACATAACAATATTCTCATCATAGGAGTGCCAGAGGTGATGGAAAAGTAAGCAAGGGTTAGAGAAACTATTTCATGAAATTATGGCAGAAAACTTCTCTAAGCTGGTCAAGGAAATAGTCACACAAGTTCAGGAGGCACAGAGAGTCCCAAGCACGAAAAACACAAAGAGGCCCATGTCCAGACACATCATAATTAAAATGCCAAAAATTCAAGACTAAAAGAGAATCTAAAGGCAGCAAGAGAAAAGCAATCTGTTACCTACACAGGAGCTCCCATAAGGCTGTAGGTTGACTTCTCATTAGAAACTCTACAGGCCAGTGGGAATGGCATGAAGTGTTCAAGGTAATGAAAACAAGGATCTGAAACCAATAATACTCTATCCAGCAGACTATCATTCAAAATAGATGGTGAAATAAAAAGCTTCCCAGACAAAAAAAGGCTAAAGGAGTTTTATCACCACCAAACCAGCATTGTAGGAAATGTTAAAGGAACTGCTGTAATAATAATAAGAATTAGTGAGAGAAACATAGGCATAAAGAATTAAAATGGAAATAAATAAGGACCTATCAATAATAACCTTAAGGACTTTAAGGGAGAGATCAACAGCAACACAGTCATAGTCGTGGACTTTAACACCCCACTAACTTCACTGGATAGATCCTCCAGACAAAAAGTCAACACAGAAACAGTGACTAAATGACACACTAGATGAGATGGATTAAATTGATATTTACAGAACATTTCACCCCAAAGCTGCAGAATATACATTCCTCTCAAGTGCATATGAATCATTCTCAAAGATAGACCACATGTTAGGACACAAAACAAGTCTCTACAAGAAGATTGAAATCATATCAAGCATTTCAGATCACAAGGGCATAAAATTAGAAATCAACTACAGTAAAAACACTCAAAAACATTCAAACACATGGAGGCTAAATACCATGTTATTAAACAATGAATGGGTTACCAGTAAGATCAAGAAAGAAATAAAAAATTTCCTGGAAACAAATGAAAATGAACACACAACAACCCCAAATCTATGGGACACAGTGAAAGCTGTCCTAAGAGGGAAATTCATAGCACTAAAGGCCACCTCAAAAAGCAAGAAAAGTTGTTAGTAAACTGTCTAACCCTACAACTTAGAGAGTTAGGAAGCTCCCCTGTGAAGCCATCTGGACCAGGGCTTTTGTTTGCTGGGAGTTTTTTTATTATTTCTGCTTCGGTTTCATCAGTTGTTATTGGCCTATTCAGGTTTTCTGATTCTTCCTGATTCAGTTTCACATGGTCTCACTCATATGTGGAATCTAATAAACAAAATAGACTGAGGAACAAAACAGATCCAGAGACATAGAAGCATGGAACAGACTGAGGGATCTCAGAGGGAAGGCGGGGTGGGGCAGCGGGTAGGGAGAGATTCACCAAAGAACTTATATGCATATAGCATAACCCATGCCACAGACAATAGTGTGGGGAAGGCCTGGGGGGAGGGGTGGATGTGGGATGGAGGGGGTCAATGGGGAAAAAAGGGGGGACATCTGTAATACTTTCAACAATAAAGAAAAATTAAATAAAAACTGAGCTTTTCCCAATTTATTGTTTTAAGAGCAAGAAATAGCTATTGTTGTGATTTGAATATTTGGGGCTGGGGGAGCTGGGATGGCAGAGCCTCGTTTACGCCGATGCAGGTGTGATCCTTTTCCGCTCTCCGTGAGGCAATTCAGCAAAGACCTTTTTTAAAAGACAGTGGCACTCCTCATGCAGACTTGTTTCAGGTGGTTTGGAGTTCAGCAAGCCCTCCTAATTCTGCAAGCTCTTAGCAGGCAAAGCATCTTTTTGAGAAAAACATGGCCCCTTCCAGGTCCATGAAAAAAACATTTACAGTGAAATGGAAAATGAACAGAGAGCAGGGGTGCAGTCAGATGTGTTCTTTTGTTGTGGGAGTTGTTGGTTTGTGTTTTATATTTTACTTCCAGTGTGTTTCATAGCTACGAACAGTTATTACAGTTGTAGCAATGTAAAAGCAAAGTTGCCGGCATCATTTTGCTGTTGTGCCTGTTCATATTTATACATCCTTGTGAAATATAAGTACACTGAGAACAGCAAATGGTGAAGAACCTTGAGAAGGGAAAGAAAGGAATGATATTCTGCACCTGGGCTCAGTCGCCATCACTGTAGCCCGACCGTCCTGGGTTTCAGACCTTGATTGCTGGACCCCTGATGTCTATCTAATAACTGTTTCTCTGTCCAATAACTTGTCTGGCTTTTTTGTTTCAGAAATAGTCACGTTTTGAAAAATACACAAAAGCAAAGGGAAGAATATTTAATCGCTAACCATAAGTAAGGACTGTATTTTGGTGTATAACCTTCCAGTGCTTTCTATACATAGTTGTAATTTTTATCAAAAGTGAAATCCTTCCCTCCATTGTTTTTGATCAGCTTGTTGTTCCCTCAGGTCATTAAATAATTACATTTAAAATATATATGTCTTTATTGATTTCAGAGAGAGAAAGGGAGAGGGAGAGAGAGAGAAACATCAATGATAAGAGAGTCATCATTGATCAGCTGCCTCCTGCACGCCCCCTCCTGGGGATCGAGCCCACAACCCTGGCATGTGCCGGGACCGGGAATCAAACCGGGGTCTCCTGGATCCTAGGTCGATGCTCAACTGCTGAGCCATGCCGACCAGGCTAATTACATTTTTTAAGAAAAGAAAATACATGTGTTTGGAAATAAATAGGAAAGTAAGGGTGAATAATTGAGTCAATGAAGTTTACTGTTATTTCAATAACAAAGGACACAAAGGGGTGGATAATAGTAATTTAGATTTGATGAATCTGAAAGTGAGGGGGATCAACAGCAACAGGGAGAGGCATGTACATGATTATAACAATTGAGACATTTTAAATATCTCAGAGAAAAATAAACAAACACAAGAAGCCTGAGGTCAAGGTCCTGGCAGATCTGATCTCTGGTGTCTGGTGGGGCCACTTCCTGGGGTGCAGGCAGCCCCCCCATATCACTCCCCCATCTTCACAGCCCTTCCTCAGAGCTCTGCTGTCCCTTCCTGTCCAAGGGCCCTAATCCCATCAGGGCCTCCACCCTGGTGGCTTCACAGGAAGCTGATCACCTCTGGAAGGCCTCACCTCCAAATACCATCCCATTGGGGGGCAGAGTGTAAACATATGGTTTAGGGGGGACACAGGTTCAGCCCTTTGCAGTGGCAGAAATAAATTTCAGTATAACAAATTATAATAAATGGAAGCCTACCGAACTTACCAGAGAAAATCTTAAATTGGAAAAAAATTAGTCCCTGAAATATTTGGTCTACAGAAGGCAGTTAACACAAAAGATTTAAAAAATGAAAACAGGTTGGAAAAGCTCATTAACCTGAGAAAGTGTGAATTAGAAGAAAGCCAGGATATGGTGTAAAATATAATCAAAGGCAAAAAAAATCTTCAGTGACAAAGAGAAACACTTCACAAACTAAAGGAAACAGAACTAGGTGATAAAATAATTATAAAAACACATCCACTCAGAAAACAGGAGCACTGAGAGGACATGTCGGTCACCAGTGGTTACTGTTGGCGAGCCAGACCCGCTACGTAGTGGGCTAAAGTGAAAGACTCATTTCTCTTTAACTCTGAGAGAGCAAATAGATCACAAATCAGAAAAGCTATAAAAATGCTTGTTTTACATGATCTATAAGTTTGACTACATTGAGGGGTAGTGAAGAGAATGAGCTTTAAAAAGAACAGAAAAATATCAATTATTTTCCAACAAATGAAGTAAATAGTACAGGATGTTCACACACTAGGCAGCAAGGAAGCCTCAGGTATCAAGTCAAACCATGTTATCTCACCCTAATGCCACGCAGTGTGGCATTTCATTTCCACCCTAAAACGAAAACTAAAACATACATTTAAAAACAATTACAGTTGCTAAGCAGCCCTTGGATTAAAGAGGGTATTTTATGGGCAGTAAAAGGGCTTTAGACCTAATAGCAATAAACAATATATATTTGTTAGAAAACAACAAATATGGAAAACAGGTCAGAGGACCTCAAAAGGCAAAAATAAATATCTATGAAATAGAGAAAAACAATCTAAAAACAATACCCAAAAAGGAAAGATTAACAAAACCAAGAGCTGGCTTTGAAAATACTGTTAAGATGGACGGAAGTGAAATAAAAGGTGAGATGCAAACAAGACACAGCTGAGGTCACAGCAGTTTCAGAACCGCAGGACAGCGTGAACTACGTGCCAATAACCGAGAAAGCAGACAAAACGGATACGTTCCTGGAAAGCAAGAAGGGCAACACTGGAAAATCATTGGCCGGACTCTTGGGAATTGAAGAGATTTAAATAGTTAGGAGACATCCCCGCCCCCCAGAGCCTCAGGCTCCATTGTACACGAGTGCTAATGAGTTTCAGGGGACAGACCCTCCTGACCTACAACGTGGCCGCAGAGAGGGGCGTGAGGACGAAGGCCGTGTGCCTCGCGTGCTGTGGGCAGTGCCTCGAGATTCTGGAATCATGGTTTCATTCACTTTATTTTTTTTATTTTTATTTTTATTTTTTAAAAACATATCTTTATTGATTTCAGAGAGAGGAAAGGAGGGGGAGAGATAGAAACATCAATGATGAGAGAGTCACTGATCGAGCCCGCAACCCGGGCCTGTGCCCTGACGGGAATCGAACCCCGACCGCCTGGGTCCCAGGCCGACGCTCAGCCGCGGCCCCGCGCCCAGCCGGGCTGCTTTACTTTATGAACTTGATACACATTGTCCATGAAACGTGAGCTGCCCGCCGCCACCAGGGTGTGAGGGCCACAGGCCAGCGAAGCATGTCGCACTGCGTGTCGCACCGCGTGTCACAGCGTGTCCCACAGCGTGTCGCACCGCGTGTCGCACCGCGTGTCACACAGCGTGTCACAGCGTGTCGCACCGCGTGTCGCACCGCGTGTCGCACCGCGTGTCACAGTGTGTCCCACCGCGTGTCGCACCGCGTGTCGCACCGCGTGTCCCACCGCGTGTCGCACCGCGTGTCCCGGCCGCGTGTCCTGGCCGCGTGTCGCACCGCGTGTCACACAGCGTGTCACAGCGTGTCGCACCGCGTGTCGCACCGCGTGTCGCACCGCGTGTCGCACCGCGTGTCACAGCATGTCCCACCGCGTGTCGCACCGCGTGTCCCACCGCGTGTCGCACCGCGTGTCCCACCGCGTGTCGCACCACGTGTTGCACCGCGTGTCCCGGCCGCGTGTCCCGGCCGCGTGTCGCACCGCGTGTCCCACCGCGTGTCACACCGCGTGTTGCACAGTGTGAGGCGGCCGCGGGCGCCAGCCGCTTTATTAGCGCAGGTGCCCCCTGACGGCCGGGCCCAGGCCAGCGCCGCGCGGGAAACGCCGTCGGAGTCCAGTCCCGCTCCTCAGGCCCGAGTGCCCGGACCCTGGCTGCCCGTCTCCCCCCAGCCTCGGGCGCCCAGCGTGGCACCAGCACCAGGCTGGGTGCTCAGGCGGCGGCCGCGGGTCTGAACTGCCTCGTTCTGCAGGATTTTGAAGTGTGCAGCTCAGAGCAGTCCCTGCCCTCCAGGGCGAGCACACAGGACACGGACTCAGCCATCCCTCTAGGAACCCCCACCAGGATGTCGTCCGCGCCAGGGATTGCCGGGGGTGCGGGAACGGGACACCCTCTTGTACCTCACAGACAGTCAAAGACCCGGGACCGCTCCCAGGGGCCGAGCTTGTTCCCCGCGTCCCCCACTGACCCAGCCAGAGGGCCGCTGCCCCTCTGAATGTGGCTGACCCCACGTCTTAGGTCTTCTCTACTTGGCGGGTACAGTCACTGTGACCCAAGACTCCGGATGGCTCATGCTCTGGGGTTCCATCCTCAGCGTCTGGGGATCTGGAGTTTCTCCCCTTAACACTGGGAGACAGGCTGGTGGGGTAGGAGTCACCCTGGCTGCCGATGAGAAAGAGCCTGGCACCGAACCGGCACGTCCCCCTCATCAGGGCTCAACTGACAGTTTGAACCGGCACAGAAATCCAACGGGCCTTAGGACTAGCTCAGCAAACCCTCAGGAACACGTTTCCACACATCGAGGCGGACACTGGGAACAGCCAGCTCTGGTGGCTCTTAAAACCTGGTTGGGACCAGGAACCACACGGGTTCCTAAAAAATCCCACACACGTCACTGCACCAAGCCCCCTCCATGCTGTCGGATGGTGGCATGCCAATGAAATGAGGCAAAATGGGGGAGCAAGTGTGTCCAGGGCCCTGCTGGGCAGGAAGGTCCAGACTAAGAAGGAGAAGCAGGAAGGTGGTCACCCTGGCTGGAGGGTGGGGCCCCATGACCAGGACAGTGCAGGCAGCTGCCCAGGACAAGTTGGCTGGGGAGGGGGAGGAGGGGCGGGTCCCTGAGCCCTGGCTGATGGGCAAGTCCGTCCCTCCAGGACCGCAAGCCCGCTCAACAGGACCAGGCTCAGCGGAGAAGCTGGGCCAGTGAGTGTCACCCATCCCAGACCTGGAAGGGAAGAGCTGCAGCCAAAGGCACGAGGCCATAGGGCTGGGCCCAGGGCCCGGGGCCCTCATCTGTGGAAGCTGCTGCTGCCTGCCTGGGGGAGGGAGGGGGTGAACCTGGGCGCCTCGGGCAAGTCAGGGAAGCTCGACCGGTGTCCCGTGCGAGGAAGAAGATGGAGGGGGCAGGGCTTCGAGGCTGCTGTGCTGTGTGCTTCTCGAAGGCTGGTGGACGGGACACCTGCAGTCACCAGACCAGGACAGTCTGAATTGTCCCCAGGTTCCAACTTCCAGATGTGCATGTGCCAGAGAAGGAGGGTCGCCAGTGAGAACTCACCCATGTCTTCTCTAACAGTGTTGACTCCCTGTCCTCAAGGCACCACCTCCACGTAGTCACTTGTAGAGTTCTCTGGGGATAAGCAGAGACGAGCCATGAAGCCAGCACCCAGGAGTCGCACTGACCAACCCCTCTCGAGAAAGGAGGCCTCTCCCAGGACACCAGATCAGCCTGAAGCCACATCAAAGTGACTCCTTGAGGGGTCATGTGGAGCTCTCCTGCCAAATTGGGGGTCTCCTATGAGTCGGGCAGCAGCAGAGACCCTGGGCATCCCCACAGTAAGGAGAGCCCTTGTTCTCAGGAGCTCAGGGAGAGCCTCTTTCTGACCGTTGTGGGAGGTTTTACCATAAGTATCTTCCAAGTCCACCTTCGACCGCCTCCAGCGCAGGCAGGGGCTGGTTCTCCTTATCGGGTATAGAAGGGGGAACACCAGTCCTTGGTTTGGTTTCTCGAATTTGGAGACCAATTCCTTTAGGTTGGGAAAGACTTGTTTGGGACAGCCCTTCGCAGTCTGCAAAACACAAGGAGATGGCTTGTCATCGCACAAGTGTGTATGACGTGGAACACTTCTCATGGCAGCGGTTTTCAGGTATTGGTAATTAACGATTCAAGTAACGATTCAATTTTTTTAGCCAGAGAAGTAAATTCAAAAGAAACAAAAAAAGTTTATCTGCTGAGCTCTGGGTGAGCAAGAGAAATGAAAGAAATGCCGCAGACGGCCAGCTGATGGCTCGAGCTCACCTGCGGAGCCCACCCGGCTTCCTAACCCTCACGCCTCCCACCGCCCTTCCCACCCAGGCCTGGTCACGGCTGAGTCTTCTCAGCAGCAGCGGTTGACCTGGAGTCCAGTGGTGCAGCTGACCACGAAGGGACCACTGCTGTGTGTCTAAATTTTGAGTAACAGCCCTGATTATTCCAAAATGGGCCCACACTGTGGTCCCTTCCCATTTCTGTCCCTTTGTAAAGTGCTGTCACCTGAAAGTCTCAGGTGAGATGCTCCCAGATGCCTCCCCCCGCTCAGCTGTGTTGGAGGCGTCCTACCTCTATGTGGTACAGCCCGTATTGCTCCTTGAAGATGCGGTATGTGTAGACGATGCTTTTAAACCTGTGGGAAGAGGGCTGTGTGAGTCAGAAGGTCCGCACGTGCGAACCCGGGAAACACCTACCATCACATCTTGTGTGCAGTCGTGGATCCCAAAAGCGACTGACGTTTCCAGACCTCCTCGTTTATGGGAACTGGAGAGACGGAGGTTTTGGAATGGGGACCCTCGTTTGGACATGGAAGCCTGGGCTGCGGCCAAGGGGCTAAGGGGAGAGAGTTCACAGCTTCAGGGGTGTTGGTGGGTCTCTCGTCTTCACTCAGCTCTAGGTAGATGTAACTTACAGAGCACCTTCCGGCCTTCCTCTGGTGTCCAGTAAACGATGCTGGTGACCCCATGAGAGACGGTGGTGTAACCAAAATAGACGGTGTTGGCATTTGTATTGTGTTCTGTTCCTCTTTGGAACAGGAGCCACTGGCTAAGCAATTCAACCAGAATTCAGGTAACAGACCTAACGGAGCCGCCTTTGTAACTAGAACCAGCATTCCACGGTTTCTCCAGCTTCTGGGTGTTGTCCATGGTAAGATACCGCACCCACTTAACAATGGCTCTCCAGGGGAAAAAGGCACTTGCGGGTGTCCATCAGCATCAAGCAGGTTCAGGCTCCACAGGAATGTGAAGCCGTGAAAGGGAGATTCAAGGGCGCGGGCCTGGGGTTCGAATTATCTGGCAGAGCCCCGTTCCTGCGTCTGCGCCCGCGAATCACAGGGCCAGGGTTCTGACAGAACTGGGAAGTCAGGCACCCCGTACAGCCGTAAGGTCAGGAGCCTGGTCGCTGACCGTCTGGGGACTTCAATCGGCTTCAGTCTCCAGTCCTGTTTGTGGGGTTTCCTGAGGCGAGAATAAGGCCTTGGGTGTCCCCCCGTCACAGAGCAGACGAAAGGTTTAATGAGTCTCCACATGTGGCAACTTAAAGTCCCCCAGAGCTTGAGAAGAGGTCTCAGTAACGTCTCCTCACACAAGTACTGTTCAGGCCCGCATGTGGCATTTGGCTGACTGCGTGGTTTTTTATAATCCAACCATCATATAGACTATGTTAAATTCTTCAATTAGTCACTTCATTTTTACCCCAGACACAAAAATAAAATCAGGATGTGACACCCAAAACTATAAAACTCAAGGAGAAAATGAGAAAACCTGTGTGAATTGAGTTGGGCAAAGATTTATCAGGTATAACACTAAAATTACCATCCTCAAAAGTGAAAATTGAACAGTTGGACTTTGTCAAAATTGAGAACCTCTGTTCTTTGAAATATGCTGTGTAAAGGATGAAAGGACAAGTCACAAAATGGGAGAAAGTATTTACAAATCACCTATCTCACAAAGAACGTAAGTCCAAATATGTAAAGAATCACCAAACTCAGTAGGAAAATAAACACAAAAATAATTAAAAATGGGCAAAATATTTGAATGGACACTTCATCACAGGAGATATGTGGGTGGCAAATAAGCATGTGAACAAATACTCAGACGTAAATTAAAACCACAGTGAAATATTGCCGCACACCCATTAAGGGCCTAAAGGAAGAAGCACTCATCGCGCCCGGGGGTGGCAGTTGCTGTGAACAGCTTGGGAGTTTCTTAAAAATATTAAACCTGCACTGAACACGTGACTCAGTTGCCCACACTTCTTTTTAAAATGATTTATTGATTGATTGATTTTTAGAGAGAAAGAAGAGGTTGGTGGAGAGAGAGAAACATCAATTTGTTGTTCCCTTTATCGATACAGTCATTGTTCGGCTCTTGTGTGTGCCCTGAGCGGGGCTAGAACCCGAAACCTTGGCGAATCGGGGTGGCGCTCTAAAAACTGAGCACCGGCCAGGGCTTGCCCACACTTCTTATTCTCGTGGGAGAAATGGAAACATGTCCACAGACACAGACAGACGTTTGTGGCAGCTTCCGTGGTGAAGGCTGAGTGAGAAAATAAACTGTGGGTCTGTGAAGTACCCACCTCTGTAACCACCAGGCAAACACCTGAAACGGGTGCAGAGGCACTGAATGAAAACTGGAATTGAAAATAAAAAAACATGTATATTAAGAAAGTGTGACTTGTCCCCAGAGTGGAATATTGCTCAGCAAAGAGGGCCTCTGATGCATTGACACATGGTGAGTGCAGAAAAACGTGCCAGGAAGCAGACGATGGGGGCCTGGGCTGGGTGGGGAGGGGAGGTCACAAAGAGGCCCAGGGAGGTTCTGCACCTCCAGCGTCTTGGCCATGGTGATGTTTTCATGGTGTATACCAATACCAACATTCATCGAATTGTGCGATTTTTATTTCATGTCACTGATACCTCAGTAGAGCTGTAAAGATCACTCATGAATGGAATTTGTGCTGTAACATGAAACCGAATTTAAGCTCATTTGGCTCTTGTGGTTTTGATGGCTGGTCTTTGGCATTAGATAGAAAGAATGTTCCCTGTATTTGCTGTTAGGTCCTTAGTCCACATGCTGAGGCTGGACCCCAGTGTGAGAGTGACCACAGTGGGGACAGCTCCGACGTGCAGGAAGGCCCAAGATCCTGGTAGTCACTCAGTCACATCTAAGGTTCGTGACACTTGGTGTGTTGAAATATCTGCATTTTCAGTCATCTGTGCAAATCTTCAACCCATTTAAAATGTGAAAAATGCACAGTCTCGAAGGGCTGTTTCTAAACCTCTGCATGATGTTTCCCGCTGCGATGGGAAAGGCTGGAGTGGAGGGCTTCTCAGTCTCTCCTTCCAATGGGCGTGGAGGTGGTTACAGGAGGTGCTGTGCCAGGTCTCTGAGCTCCGTTGCTGACAGCCCACACGTTGCTGTGGGTCTCATGCTGTGGCCAGCGCTGTGGGGAAACTTGTTCATGGTCAGGTTTATTTTTATTTAACCAAGCCTGAAAGATCAGTTGGAGGAAATGGAGCTGTCTGCTCAGTGACATGAGCAATGTGTCTGTTTCTGAGACGGTTGACTTCTGGCCTTGTCACTGATTTTGACAGCAGTGGTACAAGCTTTTGTTGTGCAAATTTGTCAGTGTGTGAGTATTAAATAGTCTGGGATTCTATCCTAAGGACAGAGTTGGGCGAACTTTCAAAGATGTAAATGCAAAATGCTAATAGTCTCCAATCACACTGGGTACATTGGACCAGACTGGAAATAACCTAAATGTACGATTATGTATAAGTTAGGATGTCTCCAGTCAATGAAATGCTGAGCAGTCACGGCGGGACTGCATGCTGGCCGTCTCTGCTGTGGAGAGGTTCCTGTGAGGCACTGAACGCAGCAGGTTGCAGGCCATCCTGTGTAACAGCCACTGGTGCACAGAAATCCGCTCACGGTGTCCGTGAGGTCTCACTACCAGAAACCCTGACTTCTAAGAATTTCTGCTTTCTTTTTTATACCTTTCTCTACATTGGGTTTTTCAAAAACAACAAAAAGATTGTTTTCTTTTTTCTGCCTGAACTTGAGTCTTCCCAAAGATCGCAGAATCTGAGAGTGGGAAGTGCCTCGCGGGGCCTGGCCTCCTCGGTGAGACCGCGCAGGAGGGTGGACTCGGCCCTCTCCCCTGCAGCCTCCCTGTGGCTGCAGGAAGCCCCTTCCTGTCACACACACGCAGAGCCCTTGCATCCCAGATACGGCCTCCACTGACTACAGGCAGACCAGCTCCCACGTCGGGCACTCAGGCAGTCACACATCAGTGCTGTGCACAGGGCATCTCCTGGAAGCTCTACCAGGCTGGCGATCAGGCAGCACCTCCTGTGCGTGGTCGCCACGGGCCAGCTCTCTGTGACTTCCTTCCTTCACTGCTGTCCTTCCCATGCTATTCTTACTTGGGTGGGTACCAGCACGGAAGCTGGCACATTGCTGTTCTGACACAGCAAAGAGGATGGGAACACAGACTGAAGGGTCCGCAATCAGGGCCCACTGCCACACCCCGGTCCCTGCTTGGGCACTTTGTGGCACGGCTGCAAGGTGACCACGTGACCGTGTTTCAGTGGAACGGGGGACGTGGGCAAGAGAGGAAACAATAGCATGCTGAGAGTTTGGGCTTCGACAGGTGATTTAATAAGAGGCTGGTTTCTTTCCCCACAGAACAGAGGTGTCACCTACTGTAAGTGGTTTTGCGAGGAGCACACGGGGTGACGATGGAAGATGTTAGCACAGAGTTTGGCTCATAGAAAGCAGCCCCGCGGTGGCGCCTACTGCACACATGTGGGAGGCCTGCTGTGGTGTGGACCGTATGACTTTGCTCGCATAGGGCTTGGGTGGCTTTGTGTGACCTCCTCAGAGGAACCTTTTCTGCACCCAACTGAAAGTTGCCTCTCTGTCCCTCCCCGTGGTGGCCCCCTGTTGTTTTGGTCATGCTGTCTCCTCTCCCTGTGATTTCAGGAGAGCAGGTCTAACTCTGTGGCACCCGTCACTCTCTCACCTAGGACCACGCCTGGAACTAGAGGGCCCTCGGCATAGGCTTGTCCAATAAACGGATGACAGTTCCGGTCATCCCCATAGCCCGGGCTCCTCCCTGCTCCCCTCCTCTGGGAATGCCTCGCCCCTCGCTCTCCTTCCGGCCGTGCCCGGGGGTCCCGTCCTCGCAGTCACCACATGCATCACGGTTCTATTCACTTTACTTTCCCAACCAAGTGCTGCGTTTTGCTGAAGGCACCAGTCACGTGTCGAGTGTGGAGCCTGACACACGGGAGAATTTAACTAACTAGAGTTGAAGGATCTGTGCTGATTGGCGAGACAATAAAATTCCACCTGTGTCACTGTGACCAGGATGTCTGATGGGGACACCTGACAGGAACTGGAGGCTGCGGCAGCTTCGTCTGCCTGTCAGGGACATGCCAAGAGGACACGAGGCGATTGTGGCGACGTCCATTTGACTTACCGTTCTTCCATTTCCAGTGGCTTTTGCTCTAGCAGATGTGCGAGCTCGGTCGGTACACACAGAGGAGTTTGGAATGTCGTCTGCTTCTTAGGAGAATCCGCGCCCTGACTGTGGGCCGGGATCTGTCCTGCCTTCAGCACCTCCCGCAGCGTTTCTTCGCCCGTCCCCTCCTTTCTGTTTGGTCTGCACGGAGAGCTCCTCACGCTACCACCCGACTCAGTTTCTCCCACAGTCACCCGTGGGAGGTTCTCCAAGTCAGATTTGAGTCCCAGAACCTCAGCACCGGTTTCGCCCCATCTCTGCTCAAAACCGTCCATGTTTCCCTAATGATGGAATCATTCCCGAGACCCCATCATTTTACTCCAGCCCTACTCTCCCAGGAGTCGGTTTCTAAGCTGCCTTCCAGAGCCCTGCACGAGTCATCTGCGCTTTCAAATATTCTGCTTGGCGACCTGCCCCTGCCTGGCTGCCCTGGAATGCTTCCTGCCATGTCCAGGGACCGACCCTCATCTGGCCTGGGCCCCAGTGGAAACCCTGCCTCCGCTCAGAGGCTTTCCCGCTCACCTCTGTTCTTGAACCTGAGGGAAACAGTCTTTTCTGGAATTTATACTTGGCTTGTTCTGTTTGTTTACATGTTGGGTCTTGTCCTGGGCTCTCCTCAGAACCTCCCCAGGCCTGGCACAGTATCTGAACAGGCAGGATTCACTGCAGTTTTATAAACATTTCTTAAGTTACAAAAGTCCTGCCTCCACAGAGGGCATTTAAATGGTGCCAAGAAGTTATCCAACGGAAGGAGCACACCCACCGCCTTTCCCTCCCAGGTTTCCTGGTTGAGCACTACGGTAAGTTCTGCACCTTCTAGAAACTTTGTACAAATACACACGGATAGAGCCATACATTTTTTTTTTTTACAGAAATGGGATCACACGACAACAGAGGTTACCTCAGAGCTCCGGTGGGCTTGCCCAGTTTTGCTCATGTCCGTGTGCACACACATAAGCGATTCTACTCTCATCTCCCGTGACAGAGGCCTGAGCCCGACCGACTTGGGAGGGCCTGTGGGAGGTGACCCCACAGGAAGCCTGTGTTCCTGACGGAGCTCTGGGGTTGTGACCCCTGGGCCTCTGCTCCCCTCTGGAAAGGGCGGTCCCTCTTCCCGGGGCAGACACCTCACCTCTGCACGTATGGACGGCAAACCTCCATAATCCCTTCTGGTGGTGGGATACGGGTTAGATTTGCTTTACTGGGACAGTGACTACAAGGTAGGTTTTCATTAGTGAAATTGGGGTGGCTATCCATGCATTTGTTCCCTCTGGGTGCTAGCAGTTTTCATTCTTGCCCACAACGGGAGGAAGGATGTCTCATTCTTTTATTTGTATTTCATTAGTTGCCAGTGAGGTCCAGCATGTCTGTGTCAGCTCCACATTTCGGCTTCAGATCACCCCTCTCCGTAGACTTCTCTTCATTTTCTACTGACTTTTAAAACTCTTATATGTTAACGAAGTTTTTCTTTTTCCTGTTGGTTTGTCAACTGTCTTCTAAGTTTTTTTGACATCAGTATTTTTTATAATGGTCATATTTATCCATCTTTCCTTTTTTTGGTTTTGCGGTTTTGTATCTTGTTTCAGAAGACAGATGTCCTTACTGAATGTTCTTTAAGTTTTTTCCCAGTTAAATCTCAGATCTCACAGGTATAAAATCATTTCAGCTGCAAACAATAATGTTGTGTCTTCCTTTTCAATATTTGTGTTTCCTTTGACTAATCTCACGTGCTGACACTCTTGGAAAACGGACATAGTAGTGTGGTAATGAGCGTCTTCGTCGCTCGCAGTTTTAGCGAGAATTCTAGAGCTCCACCTGGCGGAAGGTAATCTGTCTAGCTGGTGTGGGCAGGAGCGTGTAAGTGTGTGCGCGCGCGTGTGTGTAATTAAGGGGTGGATGTTGAATTTTACCTAATGCCTTTTAAGTAAATTTGAGTGAGTTATGCAGTTTATTACCTTGGGCCTGTTAATATGTAGTTACACTAATAATTTTCCTGACATGAAACCATCCTTGATGTCTTAGTTTGGACTGTACTTGAGCATAGCATATTTTTAAAACATATGTTTTTATTGATTTCAGAGAGAGGAAGGGAGAGGGAGAGAGAAACATCAATGATTCCCGTACTGGGGATCGAGCCCGCAGCCCAGCCATGTGCCCTGACTGGGCATCGAACCATGACCTCCTGGTTCATAGGCTGACGCTCAACCGCTGAGCCACACGGGCCGAGTTTGAGCACAGTGTATTTTATACACTACCAGCTTCTATTTGGTTAGTAGTTTACAGAAAACTGATACTAAATGAGGTTGGAATCGATCTATAATCATCTTTGTGCCTGTGCAGCTTTGTGTTTTTAATGTTGTGTCTTCATCACAGAGCAACTGGAAAAAAATCAATGAAAAGACAAACAACTAATGCGAAAAACAGGTGAAGGACATGACCATGCAGCTCTGAAAGAGGAATTATTCATGCCTAAAGGTGCATGAACACACCCTCAACATCATGGGGAGCTTGAAAACTTGAGCTGCTAACACGTGGAGGCGAACTTTCCCATCCCGTCCTCAGCACCACTTAAAGCAAGGGATCGGCCGGCCTGTTCTCTTAGCGATGATGGCCACTTCTGTCCCCACAGCTCCCTGATTCTAAGACGCGCTGGAGCAATTCCAGGGACAAGTGGGGTTTTAACCCTATAACAAGTAGGAGAAAACTCAGTGGCCTCTCCAAAGAGGAGAATCCCTAAAGACACCACCAGCTCCTGCTGATTTCTCTACCAGTTGCTTTCTCAGCAGCCTGAGTAAGGCCCTTCCAGGGACTCTGATGGCTCCGGCCTGGAGTTTCACAAGAAGCCCAGAGCCTTGGCCACGTAGTTTGGGAAGCCCAGGCCCTGCTTCATGTATAATGCCCGTCTCGAGCCTCCACAGCAGGCTGAGCGGGGAAGCTGTCTGCTGAAGCCCTTTACAGACCTAACAAGATCTGATGTATTATTAGTATCGAAGTTATCATAAGCGGAGCCAACAGGATACACGTAAAAACTTGGTCTCTTAGATTCAGATAGAACTTTCACAAGGACCCTGGCCTTTCCCACAGCAAGTGAAAAGCCTCTGCAGGACTGGACCTCCTTGTCTGCGGTCCCCTCGCCACCTTGCTGCCTGCAGCCCTGCCCGTGGGGCCTTCCCACCAGGACAGAGGCAGGCGGAAGCCGAGGACGCACATTCCTCCCACCTCCCTGCAGGATCCATTCTGCTCCCTCTGCTCACTTGCACCACACAGTCCGAGTGAAATACAAGTTCTTTTCTACTTGGCTGTCGCCTGGCATTCACTACATGGTTTCAAACATGGGGAAGGTGAGGCTACTCACGAGACACAGAGGCACAGGACACCTGGCACAGACTCGCTGTCGCGTAGTAGGAAGTTGCCGTCCACCCTCTCTGCGAGCAGCAGGCTCTCACAGTCTCTCTTGGACAGGGGGCCGTGGTAATAAGGCAGGTCCATGGCCGCACTCTCCTGTTCCTGGGATCAGCCCCAAGTTCAGGGCGGCGTTGACAGGTGGGAAAGGTACCTTCAGCCTCTGGCTGGGCTGAAGACAGTTCTGTGGACTTAATAAGTTTCACAAGAGTCAGGAAATGAGAAGGGTGGGGGTGATAGGTGACCAACGCCACAGCCAGTAGTCAGTCACCCGGATGTGGGGGAGAGCCTGTTTGGGAACCATGATGTTTACTTGGGGCTGTGATGCTTAAATCCAGCTCCCCAGAGTTGGGGTGCACCCTGGCATATCACCCCAAGCCACCAGGTTTCCCTGCTCTGCCTCCTGGTGTCCCTTGCAGGGAGAACAGCACTACTTTTTGCTGCAGTGAGTGCCCATTCTCTGCTGAAACTCTTGACTGTACATGCTCAGCTCAGAGCAGGTGCTCAGAAAGTGTTGAGGTGCTGGGTGAATCTAGATATGTCCAGAAAGAATGGGCCGGTTGAAAGGGTAGGACTTCCACAGGTCAAATGGCATGAAAAATGGAAAACACCAAAGAGAAGCAAAAGCTACTGGACTCCGTGGTGGGGCAGCCCATTCCCTGGACAAGGCTCCTGGACTCGGGGACAAAGCCACTTTTAACATCCGCAGCATCACACTTTAGCGGCGGCAGCAGGTGCACGGGGAGGGACACCTGGGGGTGAGAGTTAGTGCCGGGATGCTTTTCCATGTGCAAGGAAAGAGGAGGTTAGGTTTGGTGTGGAGACCTTCAGGTCCTTTGAAGTCCCCACCCTGAAGACAGCAGAGATGGGTCCCCATGAAGAAAGACCAAGCAGCATCTATCTGGCCGGAGACACCTAACCTATCAGACAACCTGGTGCTGGCAAGAGACCCCATTTTTTCGGCGGAGCCTTTTCTGCCTTGATCAGCGGGCATTCTTGGGAAAGGTGGTTTCCGTCTGAGGCCGAGTTAGCTCTGGGGTAATGCCTAAGGGCCCCCCAGCTTTACTGAGGTACAGCTGACATGCAGCATTGTGTCAACTTAAGGTGTACAGGTGATGATTTGATGCCCTACATATTGCAGAATGACAACACCCTAGCTGAGCTAATGCCTCCATCTAGCCACACAATTACTTTTCTTGTGTGTGGTGAGAACATTTAAGATCTACCCTTGCTGAATAATATAGATTAACTATAATCACCATGCTGCACATCAGATTCCCAGAACGCATCCATCTTCATTTTTAAAAAATTTATCTTTATTGTTGAAAGTATTACAGATGTCCCCCTTTTCCCTCCCATTAACCCCCTCCCTCTTGCTCCCCCAGGCCTTCACCTCATTATTGTCTGTGTCTGTGGGTTGTGCATATAAGCATATCTTCTAACTGGAAGTTTTTACCCTTTGACCAGCATCTCCCCATTTCCTCCAGGGCTTTCTGAGCAACCAAATCTTCCTCCATATTATTTATCAATCAATCATTTACTTCAACACATCAGCCATGTAAGCATGTCTATATTCCAGTGCCAGTTGGTATAACCTGTACGTGATTTCTCTCCCTGCTCAGCTGCCTCCCTCAACTATCTGTAGGAGTTGTTCCATATCTCAGGAGGAACTTACAAACACAGGACCGAGAGTTCTTAATACTTACTGCTTCCCTCAAGACCTTCTTGACCGAGACGATGACTTCAGCTGCTTGCTGGCCACCACCCGTCCCTGGGAGGTTGGCCTGACTGTGACCCTCCTTGCTGGCGCTTGGGTTCAGTGACACTAATTGAGAGCGATATGCTTTCAAATTCCACTGCTCGTGGGCAGTCGCTATTTGATTTCTTGGGAATCATGGCAGTTGAGGAGAGAATTTTTAATGGTGAAAGAGGAAACTGAGTACCAAGCTTGGTGTGAGGCTATTTTCTGAGTAAAGGAGATCACGGGGTCCCTCCTCATCTTTGTCATTCCAGAGGTTTTCCTACCTTTCTATCCTGTTTCAAACTCAGTCCCCTCATCCTCACTCATCACAAGACAATGCAAATTAAAATCCACACTGAGATGACATCTCTCCCCTACCACATTGGTGAAAATCGAGAGTTTGAAAACACCTTGGCTTGGCCACATGGGGTCACATGTAGGAACATCTCACACATCGCTGGTCGGAGGAGAGTCCGTCATTTCCAGCAAAGTGGCAGGTGCCTTTTCCTGCCCACAGAACCATCTCCAGTCCATCTTCTGAAACCTAATGAAATAAGTCATCCAGGGAAAAATAGTCAGTGGGTGAAAACTTTAGGCAAATGTGTGAGAATGACCTTTACAAGAGGGAGACCGGGCTGTCACCAGCTGAACCCACTGGCCAGACTCAGCGTGCCTCAGCCTGGGACCAGCAGACCCTGACCACCTGCGCCTTTGTGAACAGGAATTTCACAACAAGTTGAACTTGAAATGGATGAAGCCCTTATAACTCACTTCTATTTGTGGGACCGTCAGGAGGAGGCAGACAATTCCACTGGGGGCACAACGGGGGCAATTAATATGGTCTCTTCACAGGTCAGTGCTGTAGAAGCGGTCGGACGGTGGGGGCAGGACTGTTCAGGCTGTGAAGATGCTTGTGAGGCACAAAATCAGGGCAGCATGAGGGTGTTGTCTGGATCCTGGTTTGAAAAATCTTTCAAAGAATGTCCTGCCATTGGCGAAATTTAAGTATCGACTCCTCCTCACTCACGGTGACGCGGAGAGGTTCTTGCCGTAGAGCTCGCGTGGTGACGTGTGCTTACGTGAGCGCACCCACAGTGGGCGATGGCCTGTGGGGTTCCTCGTGTTACTCCGTTTCTGGATGTGCTTAAGGTTTCTCGTGATAAAAAAATCCTTCCACTCTCGTGTTATTTTGACTGCGCGTCACCTTCGAGTCGCTCCACAGGACACAGAAACGTCATTTGTTGCCCACGTGGACCTGGCTCTCTTCCGTGGAAATCCAAGCTGGTGCCATGCTGCTTGTGCGGTTGACTGGACACTGCAGGCCCCTCACCCAAGAGGGCGCATCAGAGACCCTTGCCGAGGAATCTGAAGAAAGTGAATAGAGAAGAGAGACTCGGGGATGAGGAAGGGAGGGAGGAAGTAAGAATGGAACAGGTGTCTCTAGGAATGGCTGACAGCAGGTGCATTTTTGTGCTGTGAACTGGTGGCCGTATCCCACCCAGCAGTCAGGAGCAGAGAGAAACTGTCCACAAAATGAGGAGGCTGACTCACGGAGAGGAGCGGGGTCGCGAGACGGTCCTACAGAATGGAAAAAAATACTTGCAAACCATGTATCCGGTAAGGGGTAAATTTCCAAATATACATACACTCATACAACTCAATAGCAAGAAAAAACAATCCGATTAAAAACTGGACCAGGGATCTGAGTAGACATTTTTCCGTAGAAGACATCTGTAGATGGCCGACAGGTACATGAAAAGATGCTCAGCATCACTGCTCACCAGGGAAACGCCAATCAGAGCCCCAGGGAGGCAGCACCTCACCCCCGTCAGGAAGGCTCTTGTCAAGAAGGCAAGAGCTGAGCACGGGAGGCTGTGGAGGAAGGGCCCCGGCCCCGCCGGCGGGAGAGTAGGCTGGTGCAGACTCTGTGGGGAACAGTATAGAGTTTTTCAAAAAAGTTAAAAGAACTAGCATGTGACCTAGAAATTTCACTTCTGGGTATTTATCAGAGGAAATCGAAAACACTTATTTGGAAAAGTATGTGCACTCCTATGTTCACTGCAGCTTTATTTACAGCAGCCAAGATACGGAAGCAGCCTAAGTGCCCATCACCAGACCAGGGGACAAGGGTGGGTGCATACGTATGGACAGTGGAATGTTATTTAGCTGTGAAAAAGAGCAAATCCTGCCATTTGTGACAACCTGGAACTTGAGGGCATTACGCTAAGTGAAATAAGTCAGATGGAGAAACGAATACCATATGCTCTCACTTATATGGAGATGTAAAAAGAAACAAAAACAACCGTACTCACAGCAGGGAGATCAGACCTATGGTTACCACAAGTGGGCTGGGGTGGGGGCATTGGAGGAAGGGAATCGAAAGCTGCAAACTTCGTTATAAAATAACGGCCAGAGATGTTTGCACAGTAGTGGCCGTAGCTAACCCTGCTGTGTGGTAGGGAAGTTGGGAGTAGATCCTAAACGTTCTCAGGGCAAGAAAAGAATTTTTTCTTCTTCTGTTTGTATTTCCAGGAGAGGACAGGTGTTAAAAACTTGTGGCCATCATTTCACAATAGGAGGTTGGAAGGTCCTGCTTAGGCATCTGAGGTCCAGCCCTTGGGCTACTTGTTTTAATATGTCTCTTTGCCACAAGCTACTTGGCATGTTTTTTACCTTCTACGAAAGGTGTTAAGTAATCCAGCCTTACAGGCAAAGCCCTGTTGTCAAGTTCAAGGGTGCATGAGGCCAAATATGAGTTACATGGTTCCAGGAGTGAGCCCCACAGACACTGGACAGTGTGGGTGAAAGCCAGAGCACCCAGGGTCCCCACCATGCAGCTGGGGACACTGTTGTGTTCAAAGCAGCAGCCTCATTGGGGCAGACAGTGTAGGGTCTCATTGCAGGAGATAGCCACGTCCACCTTCTCAAATAGCTAACCCACTCCAGCACCTCATTCACTGAGAAGACTCCAAGGTGATACACCCACACCCCTGGACTCTCCCTGACTTTAAGGGCAGAACTGGCCATGGGAGAGGCAGTGTGGGCAGTGATTCAGCACAATCAGATCATGACTTAGTCCCTGATGCAAGGTGCATATGAGGACCTGCTTTCACGGTGTAGAAAGATGCTTGTGTATTGTTCAGTTATAAAAGGCTGCAGATCAACAAACCAGATGACCCCATCTATGCATGTGTGTGTGGCTGTGTGTCTGTGTGCATATGTAAATGCACAGAGAGGAGTTTAGAAAGGACTTTGCCAAAATATTAAGAGGGGCATTTATGAATTGTAAGTTTAGAGGGTTTCTTCTGTCTGCCTTTGCATTTTAAATTTCTACAATGAACTTGTATAAAATATAAGTCTTCCAGAATATAGAGACTTTCCAGACCTCTTGAGAGCCTTTGTCATTGATTTCTTTCAATTGACACTCTCCTTCTTGGTGAGACCGCGCAGGAGGGTGGACTCGGCCCTCTCCCCTGCAGCCTCCCTGTGGCTGCAGGAAGCCCCTTCCCGTCACACACACGCAGAGCCCTTGCATCCCAGATACGGCCTCCACTGACTACAGGCAGACCAGCTCCCACGTCGGGCACTCAGGCAGTCACACATCAGTGCTGTGCACAGGGCATCTCCTGGAAGCTCTACCAGGCTGGCGATCAGGCAGCACCTCCTGTGCGTGGTCGCCACGGGCCAGCTCTCTGTGACTTCCTTCCTTCACTGCTGTCCTTCCCATGCTATTCTTACTTGGGTGGGTACCAGCACGGAAGCTGGCACATTGCTGTTCTGACACAGCAAAGAGGATGGGAACACAGACTGAAGGGTCCGCAATCAGGGCCCACTGCCACACCCCGGTCCCTGCTTGGGCACTTTGTGGCACGGCTGCAAGGTGACCACGTGACCGTGTTTCAGTGGAACGGGGGACGTGGGCAAGAGAGGAAACAATAGCATGCTGAGAGTTTGGGCTTCGACAGGTGATTTAATAAGAGGCTGGTTTCTTTCCCCACAGAACAGAGGTGTCACCTACTGTAAGTGGTTTTGCGAGGAGCACACGGGGTGACACATGAACTTACCTGGGTGTCTGAGGTACCACAGAAGCAGTACACCCCAAACAGAATCCACTGTCTTTCTGCTCCGTCCATCTGTGCTTCCTTGCACCACGACCATCCATCTCCTTCCCCAAAGCTCTGAAGTCATTGAAACTTCGTGTTCTGCTTCACCTCCCACAACTGACCTGTCACCAAGCCCAGTCCCTTCCGGCTTCTGTTCATGTCATCCCATCTTCCTCATCTTCATTCCCTCTTCCCTCATATCCTTGCCCCTTTCCTGGATGGTCCGAATCAGCTCCGCATATGGGGATTTCTCCATATGCCTTTCAAGCCATTCTCCACCGTCTATAGATGATTTAAACAATTTAATCAGGTTCTTTCCTGCACACAATCATGCAAGGCCCTTTATGAGTTGTATTTATTGTCCCTTTATATCGTCATCTCTTTCTGCCTCTATTTGTGCAGAATCTATTTCTCAGCCTTTCCCAGACACCGGAGACTCCTGAAATCTGGGATCTATGTGCATGTCATGCATGGAAGCTGCTGCTGTGCCCCTCCCTCCTTTGATGCCTCCTACTCTTCATCCAGGGACATTTGAGAGGTCAATCCTTCTGAGCCCTTTTTTCTGCTCCTAGGCAGTCCGTGCTACCTCCTCTTTGTTTCCATAATATTCAAACAGGACTACATAACAGCACTCACCCATCCATCATTCATCATCTGTCCACCTATCTATCCACTGAGCCATCCATTCATTTATCCATCCATCCACCCATTCCTCCATGCATCCATCACTCATCTGTCCATCCATTCATCCATCCATGCACCTATCATCCATCTGTCCACCCATCCACTGATCCATCCATTCATGCATCCACCCATTGTCCATGCATGCATCCATCTGTCTATCCATTCATCCATCACCCATTTGTCCATCCACCCACTGATCCATCCATCTACCCATGAAGTCATTCATGCAGGAGTAAGAGAACAATTTAACTTAAAAAAGCTAGCCAATCATATCAAAACTACTTTTTAAAACCTATTAGCTTCTCCAAAGTGGGTCTTCACATTTCTGAACTCTTTATGACAGAATATGAGGCAGGTCTCAGGGCCAATCACAAGGGAGTTAAGAGGGAAGTGACTTGCAATAGAAGCTGTCTGGGGAACGAGCAGAGGCACATCTTGCTGCAGAAGAGGACTTGCTGCTCTCTCTGCCCTCCCCTCACTTCCTTGGGACCTTCCAGCAAAGCAGGTCAGTCCTACCAGCATGTGACTTCCTGCTCAGCTTCCCCTCCTCCTGTTGCTGCTTCTATCTTCAAGTGAGGGAGTCAGAGGCTCCTCCCCTGCATGACCTTCCAAGGGCAGAGGGCCCACCTGGGCACTGCCCAGCAAGGCCCTTCCTGGAACTGAGGACCCTGTGTCAGAGATATTGGGGGAGCAGGCAGAAAGAAGAGGAGTGGCTCCAGGACGTGAGAGAGAGTGACAGATTAGAGAGTGAAGAGAATGGAGGAGGAAAGAGAAGAGTCTGGGGTACACAGACTGGGACATTGTGAATGTAAATATTGGAAGGAATCTGAAAGGCTTTTCATTACAGCCATTGTCTTATGAAAGAAGCGAAGAGGCCAGGAGAAACCACCTTCCTGGAGACCACATGTCTAACTAGAGGATCAGAACTGTCACCTGCAGGTCCATACCTCACACACCACTCAGACACCAGAACTACAATGCCGATGGCACTCAGCTCTGGAGTGCAGAGCATTTCATACTCAGCAGTCAAATTTAGGGCTAAGCAAAAAGGGCTGGACAGGGCAGGGCCTGTCTTCCCAGGGGTCTTCCGCTGGGCCTCCAGGGCCAATTGCCCTCAGTAGGAGCCCAGCTTGAGAACTGGAACAGGATCCCAGCAGGAAGGGGTGTGAGCACCGCTCACATCCAGCTCCAGCCACAGCACTCATTCTAACACCATTATGCCCAACATTCTGTGGGCCCCAACCTGGAGAGTAAGACTGACTGGGTGGCTGGGAGGCAAGGGAGATTATCCGAGTCAGTTTATATCGCTGTTTCTCCTGTTTACAGGGAACAGTTTTACAACAAAGGTCAAATCCATGGATGATGAATGGGACACCAGGGGAGCCGGGGACGCTTCCCCTGAAGTTTCCTGCAGAAGACTCTTGGCCTCAGGATGTAACAGCTCTCATGTTCAGACAGAAAGGGAGGTACAAATTTAGGGGCTGACCCAAAACAGAAAGATCTATGGAAAGTCACCCAGTCCTCCTCCTTGCAGGTCAACAATCTGACCATGGCAGACATGGGACTTTACTGAATCGAGATGACCACAGTGACCTATTTGATGATTTCCAATTAGGATCTGAGGACGTTCGATGAGTAAAGGCTTAGAGGACAGTTCCCTGCTGGTCAGTGTGAACAGAGCTCCTCCATACCTGGGGCGGGAGCTGAATGACCCATGGTAAAGCTTGTCCCTTAGTTTCACTCTTAAGTCCAGAGTCTCAGAGGTAGATATTTTTCTTTCTTCTTTTTATTTGTTGTCCTCAGTTACCAGTAGATTCTTGCCAATGGCCATGGTTGTGGCTGAAAGACAGTGCACAGTTTGCTCTTTCTTCCATCAGCCCCGCAGGTCCTGAAAATGGAAGTCAGGGACCTGTTCTCCCCTATATTCCATGAGTCCTCTTCTCCTAGATGGCCTAGTAAGGCCCCTTATTGCTGTTGGTATTAACACTATTGTTTTAAGCAGAGCAGCTGCCAAGGCCTCGAGTTAGACTGTATTCCATCGACCCTGAGAACGGGACCTGCAATGCCACCTTCTGGTGTTCTGTGGAGGAAGGAGGGACCATGACATATGGGTGGATACCAGTGGGACCAGTGGCTGTTGTGTCCCAGGAAGAATCCGTTCAAGCCAGGGCTTGGTCTCTAGACCTACAGGGTAAGTACCAGTTGAAGGGCCTGGCTCAGTCTAAAGCTGCTTCTGACATTAAAGGAGATGTGGGAATTGAAAAGAGAGGACATGTCATGACAGACCACCGACTGACTGGTCCACTTGAGGGTGTAGAAGAGAACTTAAACACAGTCTCTTTAAATAAATATTACAATGCCAGGAAGAAATGGATTCTATTATTGGACTATTATTATATCACATGAATAATAATACCAAGAATAATACAAAAGAAATATGCTGTTAACAAGACTGTAAGAGATGTGCAGCTTCTACCTTGCTATCTCTGGATCACTTGTTTTGGTGGAAGCTAGCTGCCTACAGAGAAGTCCACATGGTGAGGACTGAGGCTTCCTGCCAGCAGCCAGGTAAGACGCTATTCTGAAAGCCTTCAGACTGCAGCGCTGGCTGAAATCTTCAATGTGAACTCGTGAGAGACCCCTAAGCTAGAACCAACCACTTCTGTGTGACAAAAAACATTTCTGTGTTTTAAGTTGCTGACTTTTGGAGTAATTTGTTATACAGCAACAAAAAACTACAGACTAGAAAGGACTGATGTCTGTAAACCTTAATGTTATTATAAAATTGCTTTGTAGACCACTTGTATATATTTATGCTCTAATTACCAAAGAGCACATGACTTACCATATCCATAACAGTATAAGGCTCTCTAGAGATTAGAAGAGATTTCAGATAAAAGGGGAGATACTTGTTAGAAATAGCAGGAGAGTGCACAGCTCTCCCTACTCCAGACCCTGTAAGGGCCATGCAGACAAAAATAAGGCATATCTCAGTGGCAACCAGACAAGGTGAAGAGTGATGATACTAAGAAGCAGATGGCTCCTCGCCTCTGCACTTGGCACTGCATAAGCACTCCACCTGCCTGGACGTCCAGCCTATAGAAAAGTTTTATGAGAGTTTGAGCCAAAATTTTGTTGACATGCCTGTAAGCAAAATCTCAAGGGATTGAGGAAATGCCCTGGAAAATGGCAGCTTTGCAGCTTCTTTCACATGTGAGACCCAAAGGAGGTGGTGTAAGGAGGGTTAAGGAAAGCCACTGCTGGTAGATTAAGGGGAGGAGGAAGCGAAGTGGAGGAATTTCAAGGACTGGGTGGAAAGCAAACCGAGGACACACAGCGCCCCTGCGCGGGCGGGTAGGGCAGGGGACCCACGGCGCGGAGGCCCCGCAGCCGTGCCCCAGGGACGGAGAAGAGAAAGCGCCTGGCCCCCAAGGGGCGCGGTCCTAGGCACGGCCGGCGGACGCGGCTCACTTACGGAAAACGCTGCCCTTTTCCGAGGAAGCTACGGCCTGGGACGCGCGGTCCCACCGTGACGGGCCTAGTCAGAGACCGGCTCGTCCAGACCCTCCCGCCCTCCTCCCCGGAACCGGACTCGCCCCGGGCGCCGCCTCCCTTCCGGCGCGGGCCCGCTCGGCCTCCGCTTCCGGCTACCGGCTTCCGGCCGGGCGTGCGCGCTTCCGGCGTCATGGCGGCCTGAGCCGGGCGGCGCGCGGCGGCCCCTCCCTGCGGAGCGGCTGGCGGCGGCGATGTGACCCGCGGGTGGCCGGCTGCCGGGTGTCGCGTCAGCTCCGCGTCGCCCTTAGTCCGCGCGGATGGCGGGGTCCGGCTGCGCTTGGGGCGCCGAGCCGCCGCGGTTCCTGGAGGCCTTCGGGCGGCTGTGGCAGGTGCAGAGCCGCCTGGGCAGCGGGTCGTCGGCGTCGGTGTACCGGGTGCGCTGCTGCGGCACCCCCGGCTCGCCCCCCGGCGCGCTCAAGCAGTTCCTGCCGCCCGGCGCCTCCGGGGCCGCCGCCTCGGCCGCCGAGTACGGCTTCCGCAAGGAGCGCGCGGCGCTGGAGCAGCTGCAGGGCCACCGGAACATCGGTAATGGCCGCGCGGCGACAGGGGCCGCGCGGGGCGGCGGCGCGGGGGGCGCAGAGGCACCTTCCCCCGGGCCGCAGCCGCGCGTCTTTGCTGGACCGCCCTGTCTTGCGTGGGATATTTTCAGCCTTTGCGTAGCAGCAAAAGACGGGAAGTGCTTCTAGGACCTCGGACATCCGTGCTGGCAACTCCTGTAGATGCTCCTCGATCCGTATTTAGTCCGGACTGGGGAGAAATGACTCAGTATTTCACAGGAGTCCTGTGGAAGTGTGGCGGTTAACACTTTGTGCCTTTACCAAGTCTATGGTTCAGACGCTCAGAATGTAAGGTCTGAACTGATTACTGATGAGCGGTCTGTGAAAAGGGCCCTGGTTGTCTAGTCACACCCAGAGCTGTGATTAGCTTTTGGCTTTGCCTGATCCGTGCTTGCTTCCTGGTGAGCATCATTTGAAGACTGGCCTTTTTTATATTACCATTTTGGAGAATAATTTAACAGTCTTGGTTTTTGTGTTGTTGTTTTTTAAAGCTTGCTACATTTTGTACTTAACCATTGTATTTAAGAGGGAATTTTTTTGCAGTTTTGGCAAGCCTAAGGACTTGTTGAATCTGAAAGATTAGGTGAAAATGTCATCTTCAAAAGTCTTACTCTCTTCTTTTAATATTTAGATTATAGAGTGCTATTTTGGATCAGGAACCAATCTTCAAATTTTGTTTTTCCACATTGTGACGTTCATCCTAAGAGTAGGACTTCATATTTGGATTTTTACTTTAAAACAATTTTTTTACCGTTGATCACTTTTCCTCGGCACTTTGAGTGCCTGGTGAAACAGCTTGAATTATTGTGCCGTTTTTAATATCTTTGAGTAGTAATCAGCTGCTGCAGTTACTCCCATCTTATTTTATTAAAATAACCCAGTTGCCCAAAAATCTTATTCATGGGAAAAATAAGTGAGAGGGAAAGCTTCCTTGCTGATCAGAGTTGTCCTCACCTAGACTACCCCAACTTTACTGTGCCGACTTATCTACTTAGTAGTGACTTACTGTGAGTTTTGTTTTTAAAGTATAATTCGTTTCTTTTCCTAGTGACTTTGTACGGAGTCTTCACAATCCACTTCTCTCCAAATGTGCCGTCTCGCTGTCTGCTGCTTGAGCTCCTGGATGTCAGCGTTTCAGAATTGCTCTTATATTCCAGTCACCAGGGCTGTTCCATGTGGATGATACAGCACTGTGCCAGAGATGTGCTAGAGGCCCTTGCTTTCCTTCATCGTGAGGGTTATGTCCACGCAGACCTCAAACCACGTAATATACTGTGGAGTGCAGAGAATGAATGTTTTAAACTCATTGACTTTGGACTTAGCTTCAAAGAAGGCAATCAGGTAGGAAATATGTCTCCCACCACCCCCCATCATGATGGTCTAAGCCAAATACTTTTAAATATCAGAGGTGGTTTAGTAGAGGCTTAAGAGAGATTTCTAGCTATAATAATGACATTCCTGGGGGTGAAACAAATAAAAAGATTGTCATTGCCAGTGTGTTAGAAAGTCTACATGTTTGGGTCCAGTTGGGGGAACTAGTGGAATACAAGAGGGCTCTGGAACTGTTAGGAGTAATTCACATGTAGAATATCTTTTTGTTCTTTGAGCATTTGGTTACTTGCTGAATTGCTGGTGTCTGCAGTGTTGGGGGCTCATGGGAAAACGTGTCAGTTCTTGCAAACCCCCCCATTGTCTTGATTTGGCAGCTCTTTGCACACTGTCCTTATTTATCAGTAGTGCCTAGCAGGCAAGAGACTAGAGAAACGAGTAGTGCCTGGAAAGTGTACAGCTTACCTGTGAGATCTACCCACCTAATGAACAAAAGAATTAGGGTAGCAAAGGACTAAACATTTTGCATTCAGTTGGCAGCAAACACAGTGTACAGGTGGATAGATGGAAAGTGAGTAGTGTTTTACTGGTTGTGATATTGACTCGTCTTTAGGATGTGAAGTATATTCAGACAGATGGGTATCGGGCTCCAGAAGCAGAACTACAGAATTGCATGGCCCAGGCTGGCCTGCAGAGTGACACAGAGTGTACCTCCGCCATTGACCTGTGGAGCCTCGGCATCATTTTACTGGAAATGTTCTCAGGAATGAAACTGAAACACACCATCAGATCTCAGGAATGGAAGGTAACCAGCGCCAGTGCTTTGCTCGGGGTCCCTGTCCCAGTTTCGGATTCCGAGGCTTATAGTGATTCTTGATGTGAGCTTCCCTCCTGTCCTCCATCCCCCACTTCCTGCACTATGGTTCCTGACAGCTGCTCCCCCTCCCACAGCTGCAGACGCGCTGCTGAGCAGTGTGCTCACTGCCTGGCCTGGCCTGGAGTCAGTGCTGGAATGAATGTCTTTTCCCAAAGAAGCAAAAATGATTTGTTTAGTAATTTAGTTATACTACTTTCTAAAGTCGTAAATACAACAGTATATTATAAGTTAAATGCTATTCTTTACATTATGCTTACAGTTAATGCAGTTGAAGTATTTTCATGCAGAGTCTCATTGAATTCTCCTGACAATTCTGTGAGGATGGTCCGAGTGGATATTGGTTACTCTGTTAAAATGAACTAGAGGCTCAGATGTGGGAAACCACTGGCTCTCGATCATGCGACTGTCTACCCACTTCAGGTTCTATCCACACTTCTGCACGCTTCCTACTCATTTGTCCTCCATGTGTGCGCTTTCCTGGTAACATGACTGCTGCTTACAGCATTGTTTCTATGGGAACATGCTCTGAGTTCTAAACCTCTGACTCCAGAACGGACTTTCTTTATGTTCACAGGTTAGGAATTAACTGCCCTGTGTCTTCAAACACATTCTGGGGCTTTAATGTTGTGATGATGTTTGTATTCTCCAGGCTAAAGGTTCAGTGAGTACTACGATGTTTAGGAATTATGGGTTTGATAGTAAGTGTCTGATACATAGTGTGTGGCTGTTAGGCCATACAGAGCAGCAGTTCCTGGAAGGAATGCTTTAATAGCCTAGTGGGTGTACAGTATGCTTACTTTTGGCAAAAACAAAAAGCTGCCATGTGAGTAAAACCAGTATTCTTCTTTGTCGTTGCTACTGGCAACAGTCAGGAGGCTGAGTACCTTTTTCTAGTGTCACCCATACAGATCAGTTCCTTGCATTGGCTTTGACTGTCTGAGCCCTTTGGACTCTTCTTCTTGGGCCAGAGCCGATCAGAACTAGGTCATAGTCAGACATTTTTTGGTGAAATTTGGAGGCATGATATGTACTAATAGAATTCCCAGTATTCATTCCTAGATAAAAACATTCTGTATTTCATCACTTTCTCTGGAGGCAAAATTTCCGAGTGTAAATGTAGGCTCTGAAGTCAGGCTACGAGAGTTCATACCTTGCCTCCAGCTCTTACTAAGTTATTTATTTAGGTTCATGAAACCATGGTTTACTTTCTGTAAAATTAGATTGATGGCCTATGTCTCATAAGAGTGTCGAGGTTAAAAAAGAAATGCCTGGTTCTTAGCACGTGTGTGCCTGTGGTACATATTCAGGAATTTTAGTGGTAATGATGATACCGGGTCTTTTTACTCATGTACGTACTTCCACAGTGCTGAAGGAGACGGTTATGTCTGACGAGAACTTAGAGTATGAGACATGCAGTTTTTAAATTGTGTCGTATTCTTGACAGTGCATTTTATTTCTACCAGAAGACCAACTGCAGACTCGGCACTGAGCCACAGCACACCCAGCACACCTGCTCTTGCTCACTTGCACTGAGCTGCGTTCTCACGTGGCTGCTTTGGTGTTTGTTTATTCTTCCGTCCGATGAATGCTGCTAGAGGGCCAGGTGCTGAGGACAGGACACGTGAATGATTCTGTACATAATCTCCTCTACTGAAACCTTGAGCTGGCAGAAGAGGGGTTTTCTCTTATATTGGACTTACCAGTTAATGCCTGGTACTCAGGAAATACTGAGTTGAATAACCAGAGGAAGACTTTCCCCCTCTCTTTAGGCAAACAGTTCTGCTGTCATCGATCACATATTCGCCAGTAAAGCAGTGGTGAATGCCGCAATCCCAGCCTATCACCTAAGAGACCTTATCAAAAGGTACGTTATCTGTACTTCAGCTTTGTTCCTCACTGAATAAACTTATGCTCTTACTTCTGGTTTCTTGATCATGTAGAGGTTTTTCTCCCTGAGAAATAAAATCTCCTTGAAATCTGCACAGGTCAGCTTCCTATGAGAACACAAGTGATCAAGGCTTTTGCTAAATTTATTTCCAAAGGAATGTTCTTTTGCATGGGAGTCCCCGGTAGCGGGCTCTTCCTGGCAGCTGTTTATTCAGCGGAGATGGTGATGGGTTGTTGTATCTTTGGCCTCTGGTAACCCTGGCTGTTCTGTATGCTTGATGGAAAATAGGTTTTTAAAGAGAGTCTTTATAAACTAATGACTAAGTTTTCTTTGGACTACCAAAAAAGTTTCAAATGAGGTCCTGTGTATTATACTTCAAATAATTACCATTGAAAGCTGTGGAGACAGAATAGTGTTTCTGGTTCCAGAGTAGATCTAATCACAATACATATTTTAAAATAAGAAATGTATATTATCAAATAGTTATTTTTCTCAATTCTAGCATTTATGGTCCAGAAAGTAATAAAGTAATTAATATTCGTTTAAATGAAGGAGCTGCAAAAGGGTGGGTTCCCTGACCAGGCCAGGGTGGCGTTTCTCTGGAATATTGAGCCTATAAATCTTCCAGTTGGGTGTTGTCTTTTTCACTTTTTATTTTGAAATAATTATAGATACATACATAGCAACATGCAAAAATGTTGCAGAGATATCTGCCCTTCAGCTATTTCCCCAGTGGTAACATTTTACACAACTGTGTGTTGGACAGACCAGAAGTTGACATTGTAATGTATGGACTGGTTTCACTGCAAGACAAATTAGGTCTAAATGGCTGTTAGTATCTGATGTCAGGCATGACATGTTGCATTTTACCTTGGAAAAAGGCAGTGTAAAGTTATATAAGGGATTCTGTACAGTTGAAAGTAACTCAATGTTGTATGCCAACTATCATTTTAAAAAAATGGGGAAAAAATTATATAATGGATTATTTTATTATACAACCAATACTAAATTTGGAAGCTACAGAAAATTGTGATGAGGAAAATAAAGCTACACACCCCTTTCTAGTGTTGGCACTTGGTGTCCTGCATCTCACGTTCTCCTGTGCACTTGCTGTGTGTTCAGGCCCCTTATTCGAGCTGTTCACTGTAGAATTACACAGACGTGAGAACAAATGTGCAGCTCAGTGGGCCTCCAGGAATCGCCGTGCCCACTGTTAGGTTGAGAAACATAGCTTTTAGGTCGCCTGGAAGCCCTGTGTCTCCATCCCAACCTGAAGCCCCTTCCTCCCCTGCAAAGTAACCACTGCCCTGACTTCATGCTGATTACTTCCTTTTTTCATTATAGATTATTACCCAAGTGTGCATCCTTAAACACTATGGTTTAGAGTCATTCTTCTAAAAAACAGTCCCTTTAAAATCTTTTAATCTAAAAATCCATTTTCGTCTCCTACCCCCTCTCCTGTGTTTCTCTGTTGAACAGCCATGGCATTGGCTCCACGAAGTTGCCCACAGTCTGAATTTTGCAGGTTGTGTTGTGTGGTGTGTGTAGTTCAGCACAGTTCTCAGATTATTTCTTGTGAATTGCTGATTGTATCAAGAGGGTTGGAATTTTAAGTAATTTTTGCGGGACTGTGCCCTTTGACAAGGAGGCACTGTAGCCACCTCTGCCATATGCATGAACCTTATCAGTGCTCCTCATCTAGATACTCACTGGGGGATGCTCTAATTCTGCCATCGGTGCTTCACGTAGTTAACAAGTGTACGGGACATGCTTGATCCCTCTCTTCCCTGGTTTTGTGACTAGTTGATGCCCTGTCATCCTCCAAAGGGGGTCATACCCTCTTTGAAACTTGGAAGTATCATTATTAACTAATGGGTTTAATATATTTGATGTGTATTTGATGCAGTTTCCTCCTGATCGAAGCTGTGTGTCTGGTGGAGGGAGCCTCTACTGGTTCTGGAGGACCTTGTTACCATGTTTTCATTACTTCCTTGCTGTCTGCTGGGACAGGCTGTTCCCAGTTCACCTTTCACATGTCCTGCCCAAACCTGGAAGCAGATGTTTCTCCAAGAAGCATGGTTTCTTTTAGTAGGAAGTGGTATTTTAAAATCACAGTCTGGGTATTAGGCACACTCATTGGTACTGGGTGGTCATTGTGTTTAGGCTTTTTAAGGGAACAGAGGTCAATACTGATAGCTGCAGTTCAGACTCAGGACAACCAGTTGCGTCTTCTGTTTTATGTGTCTACTTTCTTCTGTGTCAATAGTTCTGGCTCTAAGCACAAAGGGGATGTGGAATTAGAGTACTTCTTAATCATTCATTTGCTTTTTGTACTGGTGGAATCACACTGCAGCAGCCTCAGCAATGAGAGCCGATATTCTCTGGTTAGATACTGAATGCAGTTCTGTGCTTGCCTTCTGGCCCTTCCCCCATTGGAACTGGAGATGTATCCGCACCAGGAGGTCACGTGCCCACTGCTCTGACAGTCATCTGACATCGGTTGTTCATCTGAGTGTGTATTGACTGTGGCACCTCTGCTCCTGTGTCTCGTCTCTCTGGTCATTGCAGATCAGCAGTGTCTGAGTGCCCACTCGTTACTGCATGTTCTCTTACACACTTCTCTTTTCCTGAGTGTCCTAACCATGTCATTGTGCAAAAGCCTGATCGGTGAACAGTCTTTATACTAAAAATCACTTTATCTAAATGCCTGAAGGATTTCATCTTTTTCTTAAAAGTCTAGTGATTTTATCAGAATGTATCTTGATTTTGGTTGTTTGGGGTTGATGTTCTCAGGAAGCGATGCTGTTTCAGATCTTGCTGTTTGTTGTATTTCAGTGACAGTGTCAGCGTGTTTCCTATCCTCAGTCTGCTCCTCTCCTTCAGGCTTCCCTACTGCAGGAGACTGGGCTTTCTGTATCTTCAGTACTCATTTTCTCTTCAATCTTTATCTCTTTATTTTTGATTTTTAAAATTTTTCTTCCTGCCTTTTATTTTTAAGACATTATCTCTTGTGTTTATTCATTTTTGTATCTCTTCTGTTAATTCATGAAATGACTTTTTTATTTCTCATTCTTAACTAGGTTCTGTTATCTAATTGGCTTTATTAAGTGATTCATGAATTGGACAGCATCCCATCTAGCTCCTAGAATGGTGCTCCTTGTGTGGCCCATTTTTATGTAAAATTCATTTTCTTACATTTACAGCAAAAGGTGTAGTTGAGTCAGCCTTCCTAATATACAGGGCTCCTCCTCCTGTTGTTTTGTGTACTGTTAAAGAAAATGTGGTGGGTTTTTCCTGAGATTTCCTGTTTCTTCCCCTCCCTTACTTTTTTCCTGCTTCCTCTGCCTCCCTTCAGCTAGTTGGTGCTGAGAGGTCCTGGAGCCTAGGTTAGTTACTCCAGCCCCTTTGGTCTCCCAGGACCCTCACTCTCACCTGGAGTTAGGATGTGAAGCCCTTGTACTTTCAGCTGCTTTTCTCAACTTGTGTTCCTTCGTTGGCTGTTTTGGGTTATTCTTTGCTCTGGTTCATTAGATCAGCTGTTGCTTTTCTATGCTTCCTTCCACAAAGATGCCCAGTGGGGCCAGTCTCACCACTGCATGGGGCTGTCCCTCGCCTCTTCTATTTTGGCATTTATCAAGGTTACCTAGTGTTGTAGATGATGTTGGTGGGTTTTTGATTTTGCTATCAAGTTGCTCTATTTTTGACAAGATTCAAAAATCACCTCACCACTATCTTTCTCAAATTGGATTTGTCAGTCTGTTTAGCTTTCCTTTCACTTAATATTATAAAGTGTAGATCACTTTGTCATATATGTGTTAATCAGAAGCATTTTAAATTAACATATTGTGTCCTAGGTTTGTGCCATGATTTATTGACCCATCTGTTTATAAATAGCATTTCTGTTTTTACAAATGAAGGGTTCAGCAGTCACACTAATGTAATTAGTGCTGCGATGAACTTAGCTTTGTCTTCCTCAGTGGTTGCTTTTCCAGGAGGATTGACGGTGGTCTGTGTTTCAGCATGCTGCACAATGACCCGGACCGGAGAACCCCTGCGGAGGTGGCTCTGGGCAGCCCCTTCTTCAGCATTCCTTTTGGTGAGTTGTGTACAGTTTAGTCCTCTCTTGGTCATTTGACAAGCAGATAAGACAGCAGAACTAATGTATGTCCCCAAGCTCCCCTGTCTGGTGGTCACTGATTTGTTTGGGGAGCTTACAACTGAGAATGTCATAATGGATCCCAACAGCCCCTCACATCGAGGACCTGGTGATGCTCCCAACCCCGGTGCTGAGGCTGCTCAATGTGCTGGACGGTGACTACCTCGAGAGCGAGGAGGGGTACGAAGGTCAGTGCTGCCTTGGCTGGGTCTTCATGTCTCTTAACAAGTCTGAAGTAGACGCATCTCTCCAAGATTCTCAGACCTTCCTAGTTATACAGTGAGGACATTGAACTCTGTGATCTCTCAAATGCTCTCACTTTTGATTCTTGCTGTAGATTATGCCCCCCCCCAGAGTTCATGTGGCAGAGCCCTGTTCCCCAATGTGATAGTATTTGGAGTTGGAGCAGATTTGGTAAATCTGAAGGTAGGGTATCATGCAGAAGGGCAGAGCATGAGCGATCTGTAGGGTGTCTTGGCAAAACTGCATCTGAGCCCCTCAGTAGTTGGCTGAGGCTGAGGGTGGGGAGAAAGCAGCCCAGAAACCTGCGGTGAGGGCAGCTGTGGCCGTTTAGAGAGCATCAGGTGGTTTGGTGCAGTTACATTGTAGGGGAGCAGTTTGCTGTGTTGAAGGACTTGGATCTTATCCCAGAGGTAGCAACCCTGGAACATGTACTGCACAGAGCTTTGCGTCAGGGACACAGTGGTCTGTGTTATTGAATGAAACAGAGGCATGACAGGTAAAGTAGGAGAGTGATGGAGTCAGACTTGTGCTTTCGTAAGAGTGTTCTGGAAGCACAGTGGTGAGCGGACTAACCAGGACCAGCCTGAAAAATGGCACCTGTTTAGTGTGAAGCCTTTTCTTTGTGGATAACCAAACCATTGGCTAAGTTAGGCAGGGCTAACTTACCACCCTGTTTCTTGTCAGTGTAAATCATTTGAGTCCCCAGGGTTTGCATAGTTATCTAACAGATGAAACAAATACCATTTCTTCGAACCTGTGACAGTTGTTAGTATCTGCAGCTTGACTTTCAGGACATCCTTGATCTGAAAGCATGCCATGCCCTCAATGCTGCTTTAGTTAGGCTCCTAACTAAAGGAGGCAGAGTTCCCCTCCTAATGGTTTCCATCCTTACAAACTCAGGTGCGGCCTACGTACACCGAGTGTTTTAATGTTGTTTGAATGTAGATATTGAGTCGTTGTGTTAAAGAGTCTGGCATGATCACCTTTGTTCTGATTAGAAGGTCATCGTCAGATTATATTACATTAGTTTTAGGTGAGTTTGCTTAGTTATCCTGTGTGGGAAGTCTTGTCATCTTTGTGGGATTGGGTAAGGAAGTGAGATTCAAATCTTCCCCTTTAGACCAAAATAAATTCTCAGTCAAGTGAAGACTGAAATATTAAAAAACGAACAAAAAAACAACAGAGAAATAAGGGAGGGAATAAAACAGATGGATGGAAAAGGAGGGAGGGAGAGAGGGAGGGAAGACAGGCGGGAATAAAGGAAAAACAAAAGTCATGGGAGATTTTTAAAAATAATATTCCTGGAGCAGGAAAGGCCTCTTACAAGTTTATCACAAAACTCAGAAGCAGTAAAGTGACAATTCAGCAACTACCTTGACAGAAGACAAAAACCATAGTCCAGGAAAAAATAGTCACAGCTCTTACCAGGGACAGAGCCCCTGTAAACCCACCCAGGAGATACACACAGACCATCTGGAGTATCTCACCTGTAGATTTCATTCTCACTTATTGAAATGCTCATCAAAACCATACTGTGATGCCTGTGACCCATCACACTGACAGTGGGGACCGTCTGTGGGGAAGTAGGGAGGACACATCGTCATAGGTCCCTGCAGAGAGCCGATGTTGGTGAACCTTGATGAAACGTGATGCTAACGGAATTAATATCAGTTCAGGCCTAGGAAGGTGGTGTAGAAATACACAAATTAAATGAGATCTGTACACATTTGTCTATTACAGATTGTTTATAAGGCAAAGGACTTGGAAGGAGGTTAATAATTCAGCAGGAGGCATATTAGAGACTCGATCAACCATTCATAGAGTGAAATATGACACAGCCGCAAAACAAATGAAATATTTCATATGATATTGAAAGATCTTAAAAGATTTCATGTTAATAAAGATTGGAATTTTTTCACTTAAAAACGTGATCATATTTGCGTGTATGAATTTATATTTATGGAAGGGTACAGAGGAAATGATAATGTTTGTTGACTTCAGGGAAGGGCTGGAATAGAAGTTGGAAAGTGGGAGGAGGACTGCTTTTTTTAGAATTTTTTATTTTGAGTCATTTGGCTGTATTAGCTATTCAGAGCATTAAAATATAAAAAGAAAACTATTAAGTGTATTGAATTTATATTATAATTAAGCTTAATTTTCAAAGCTCTAGAAAGTGATCTCATTATTTAAATATGGACTCCTGACTTTGTTGACGATGTACTGTTTTTAATGAATGGATCTTGTTAATTCCACTGAGTGGTGCTGTGTTTGAAAACGCAGATGCTGTAGAAGATGTGAGGGAAGAGTGTCAGAAGTATGGGCCGGTGGTATCTTTGCTGGTTCCAAAGGAGAGCCCTGGCCGAGGACAGGTGAGTGGGTGTTCTTGTAGCTCCATTATTCGTGACTGAAATTCGCTACAAGGGATTTTAGTTCTATAGAAAATGTAGACAAAAGTGTTGGTAGCGATTATGAAGTTTTCATTATGGAGGCTTTATTTTCTTGTACTTTGCACTTTTTTCCAGAAGTTCTATAATATGCATGTATTTATCAGTTAGTATTAGTTTTTAAAAAAGTATTAATCTACTTTTGAGCCATTGTAAACAGTAACACCAATGGAATCATATGCTAATTTAGGTCAGGTTCAGTACAGAAATATTTTGGCCCAATTTTGTTCTAATTAAATAGAGTTAGAAAGCCATTTCGGTTATATTCTGATCATAACAAAATTAACCAGCCATCCGACTTCTGTGACTAATTCAATGTGATTAGTTTTGTGGCATTCCTTAGTTTTTTCATCTATGAAATGTATGGGCTAAAACTAGAATCACAGAAATTTCTTTAGAAACTCTGTGATTCTAAATTAAATTATATGGCAAAGAAGATAGGAGAAATCTTCCTTTTGTCTGTAGTATTTTTATTTTCAGGAAACAGAACATTGTTTTACTGTGTCAGTTTCCCAGCTCGACACCTTTGACACGCTCTCTTGACACACGGGTACTTCCTGCTGGGGCTGTTGTGGGTGCTGTGGGCTGTCTCATTGGGTGGGGAAGGGGACAGACCAGGGAAGAGAATTCCAGGCAGAGGGCACAGGGGTTCCAGGGCGGAGTGTGCTGGCATGTGAGAGGGTCAGTGTGACCTCAGAATGGGAGTGGGGAGAGCAGGTGAGATCACAGAGATGTGGGCTGGCAGGCAGGCTGAGGCTGGAGGGGATGAAGATTTTGAATTGAGGATCAATGTGGTCAACCCCGTATTAACCTCTGGTCAGAAGGAAATGGAAGCCCAAATAGAGAAGCAGGAGGAGCATTTTCAGGGGGGTGTCGAGCTTCAAGGTGACAGGGACAAAGGAAGTCTCCTGCAAAAGGAAATTTGCTGCGTTGAGAAGCTTCCCTGAAGTTTTCACTGAAAGAAGACTGACTGCAATGTGGTAACTTGGAATCCCAGGTTTAACTCCTTCTGGTTTTTAAACTGTTATCTGAATATCAGGTTTAACTCCTTCCGGTTTTTAAACTGTTATCTGAATATCAGGTTTAACTCCTTCCGGTTTTTAAACTGTTACCTGAATCCCAGGTTTAACTCCTTTTAATTTTTAAACTGTCTGTTCCCGGATTACTCATCCCTGACCTGGTTTAGCACAGAGGAGCCTGTCCCCTCAGATCTGCAGATTCACAGGGTACTGCAGCCCCCCCAGACTGTGGACCCTGTACAAGGACACGGGTCCACAGGAGCCACCTCAAAAAACTTTCTGTGGTCGTATGGAGTCCTGTACTTGGGGATTTTCAGGTTGTAATCATGTAAGTTGTACATAAGTTTTAGTTCTGCCAGCAGTTCAACACCAGAGGGAGGTCTTTGCACCAGAATAGAGTCAAGGAACCAAAAGCAAGTTTCCAAAGTCAATGTTGAGTCCTCAGTCCTACACCCTCCTCAGGTCAAGCACCCTTTTTTTTGAACACCACAAGGTTCCCTAATCTGACACTGTTGTCAGCACGCAGTAGCCAGGCCACATCTCACTGCAGTCCCTGTGTTCCTTCACCTCCATCCTGATTTCTTAGTTCTACTGACCCTCAGGCCACTTTGTACTTCCTCCTGATAGTCACTATTAAGGTGATCTGCGCCTCACCCAGCCAGTCTCCCCCGGATATTACCGTCACTCCAGCCCACACCCCTGTTCATGGAGCAGCATGGACGGCTTCCATATTCTAGTTCTGGCCTTGTGGGAAGGAAGCGGGAGGCTGTGGGACAGTGTTTATAAATTCCACAGTAGTGTCCAGTGATGTCCTGGCCTCCACACTCACCCTGGACTCACCCAGAGCAACTTCCCTCCTGCAGGTTCCATTCATGGTCAGTACCCTGCACAGGTGCACCACTTTTATCTTCTCTGCAGTATTTGTGCTGCACCTGTTCTGTTTTGATGTGTTGAGGTGCACGAGTACTTACCACTGTTGGTCCCTTACCTGCAGCACAGTAACCGGCTGTGCAGGCTAGCCCAGGGTGGTAGGCTTGCCATTCAGGTGTGTGGAAGGGCCTGTGACTGCAGGAGGAAATTGCCTTATGACTCATTTCTCAGCAGGCAAAGCAGGATGGCATTTGGAAGTTATCTCCTCTTTTCATGCCCTGGAGGTTTTCACACCCTAGAGAAGTAACTGCTCTGTCCAGTGGGAGAAGGGCTCCTATGCAATGGAAAGGCTGCCTTAGGTAGATCTGATTTAGGAAGATCTGATTTAGGAAGAGATGTGGATGAAAGCAGGGAACCTAGAAGCCCATTTCCTAAACCGTTGTTCTTGCCTGCCTGTGGAAGTCTGTGCCTGCAGCCTGGTCCTGGTGACATAGGTGAGGACAGAGAGGCCGTCCTCCTGGCCACAGACTCCGGATGACTGAGGAGGCGTCATTTCAGGTCACCTCCCTCCTGTGACTTTAGCTTTAGATTAGCAGAGAACCTGTAAGTTGTTAGGCTGTGTCCTCTACCTGTTCAGGTAGGGATTCAGATGCTCTGGAAGAGGATGTTACCTTCCTTCCTGCAGTGATGGCTTCTACACATCTTTCCTACTCTTCCCTAAGTTGGGACTGTTCCCGAGGCGCCTGAAGGTGCTCCGGGCTGCTCCGCCCTGTCTTTGGCACTCCTGTGTAAACTGGGCAAGAGGCTGTATGTTGTCACTCAACTGGTCTGTGTTGGACATTTGGAATCAACAATTCTAAGGAAGTGTTCTAAATCTTGCTGCCCAAAAATGTGGTCCCTGGGAGTCTGCCTGGACATGGGAGTCGGGTAGAATTGTGGTTCCATGGCAGCTGGTGGAAATGAGGTCTCTGTTCTCTGTCTCCTCACAGGTCTTTGTTGAGTATGCAAATGCTGGGGATTCCAAAGCTGCACAGAAGTTGCTGACAGGAAGGATGTTTGATGGGAAGTTCGTTGTGGCCACGTTCTACCCACTGAGTGCCTACAAGAGGGGGTACCTGTATCAGACCTTGCTTTAATCAGCCACCATGGGAGACGTCCTGTTTCTCTTCTTCCACTTTCTGGGTTATTGTATTCTCACCCAAAGGCAGGAGCACCCCTTCCTGCTGTGAGGGGACCTTGTACATGTGTTTCACCTGCTCACGTGCGGCTGTTGCTCAAGCTGTGCCTGCATTGCAGACACGGGCCACCAAGCAGGACGGGGCCTCTCCTGCTGCGTGCAGCCTCAGACCCTCATTATTGCATGTGATCGTGAGGCAGGAGTGGCGGAGTGGTGATGTCACCTGCACAGCCCTCCTCTGTTGTCCATGTCCTTGGTGGGCGCTGGAAGCTCTGGTGTTGCCTACTTGTCCCACACTGAGTCACAGATCGTGGAGAAGTCCTGTAGTGCCGAGTAGTCCTCTAAAGAAACTGCAGTGAGCCGATCTACATGATTTAAAGTAAGGCTTTTAAGCTAGAAAGCTGATACTTGATGTTGCACAACCTTTTGTCTGGTGTGTTTGCTGGAGTGATTGCAGGCATGAGAGAGAAAACCTGAGTTGGGTTCTTTTCCTGTGAGTCCTGTGAGTGGATCCCACCCACACCCACCTCTTCCTTACCTGTGTCATACCTGTAACATTCAGAGTGTAAGTTTTTTGAGAGTTGGCCTGTGTGTTAGAAGGTAAATGAGAAATTATTTCATTTCTGAGGCTCAGAACAAAAGAGTCTGGGCTGGGTTCTGTTGAAACCTCTTAATTTAGTGGTTGGATCAGAAGAATAGTTCTGCCTTGTGTGGCTGCCCACTGTCTGCATCAGACCCTTGTGTGAGCTCATCTCTATTGAGTCTGTGATCACTGTTAAGCTTCCTCAAGGTGTAGTTCTCCCTGCTGTGATGGAAAACTGTAGTGGTCAAAAAAGGAGTTTGCTGTTCAGTGAAGGGAAAATAAAAAACAGTTGACAGAGGGTGGGTGACCAAGAGGTCTTCTGTTCCTGCTTCTCTCCCCTCCCCCATCTCTGCCCCCTCCTTCCTTCTCTGATGAGAAGCCAGAGGAACCTCGCCCTATGTGTTCTGGTTTAGAAGACAAGGGAGTTAAGAAAGGTGTAGCTGTTCAGGTGGAAGTCAGAAGGAAGGAAAACTGCTGAGTAGAGGGTGCTGGGCTGAGGTCGGGGACACGGGTGATCACAATTTCCTGTCACTTTATGGTAGATTGTCTTTAAGGGTTTAAAATGTAGGAAACCTTTATAAAGCACTGATTGTACAAAAAATAGTAGTGTACAGAGTATGCATTTTTTTGTTTCCTTACCTAAATGAGATTGCTATTTATTTATTTTTTCCTAAGGAAGTGGTCTTGTGCATCTTTCCCGCTGGAAGCCTCCTGTGTTTCCATGCAGGCCACTGAGAGCCAAATGCAACTTACATTCAGAGGGTGAATTCTGTTCCCTGTTTAACAGCGATGGACAGTTCAGTTACTGGCTTACCCAATTATCTAGGCTCTTTCTTAATATTATTGTGAAGCCAAATCTGGTATAATGGGCCGGTTTATGAATTGCCAAGGCCTGTGGCATGGTCCCCGGGGGAAGGTACACAGGGAGCTTTGCACGTGTGCCTGTAGAAGGAAGAACTACGAGTTTTCCTTTTGGCCCTTCCAGAGGTTGATCAGCTGACTTGTTTTCAAATACCAATTCAAGAGAGTATAACCAGTGTGGTGGAGACCTGAGCATTCCTAGAACAGTGTGTGTGGGTGGCAGCTTCCACTGTGATTACAAACACCAGGGTTCTTCCGTACATAAAGATGAACGCAGAATACAAGGGACTTCTTTTCAAGGGCAAGTATTCTAGGGAAGCACGTGTACCCCCCCATCAAAAACCAAATTCTTAGAATATTGCAGGTGGGCTTCCAGGCTTAGTGATGCAGGAGGCTGGCAACGTCAGTGCTGCATCTCAGCGTTCTTCAGTTATCGCCTTAGTGCTGTGTATTCAAACATGTATGTGGTGTTTAACACTAGGATTTTATTACAGAAGATGCTAACTAGGTTATGAGGGGCTGAGGGAATACTCGATGAGCCTAAGTAACCATTTATTGAATTAAGTATTTTATATTAAAGTCATAAAGTTGAAAAACGATGCCTCCTATGATTTAAATTATTTTATTTCCTAGCTCTTAGCCCATTACTACCAAAGATATTTGTAGGTTCTCCCTCTTCTCACATGATTAGAAGTTCAAACTTAGTATCTTTCTTAAACCTCAACCAAACACATCCACAGAGATTTAGATCCTTTGAAATTATTAAAAGCCTAGAAATTTTCTTTTTGAGAGTTCGGGGTGAGGGGTCATTACTTAGCCCTTACCCTTTTGGGAAAGTTTGATCTCAGGTAGTTCTTTCCTGAATTAGTATCTGTGCTTTTCCTTCCCTCTCCCTCCCCAGTTTCTTCTCCATTGTTCATGGTGTCCTGGTGGATTTCTGCCCAGACAAAGCCTGTGAATTGGTTTGTCTAGGGATTGTTTTGATGGTTTGCAGAGACATTTTGGAGGTTAGTAGGTAGCACCTCCTAGCGTGGAAGCCTCTGAGAAGACAAGCATGAGGCAGCACTGGCTGTGGATGGAGACGAAACCAGCTCCTGCAGTGGAGGGTGCATCTTGCCTGGTGTCCTCCCTGTGGGCAGCCCCACAGCGCTGAGAGCTCCCTCTGCTGGGCCTGGTGCAAAGCTGCGGCTGCTGCAGAGCAAGCCCCAGCCTGGAGGAGCGTCTTCTGGAGGCGGGTGCTGGGAATTCAAAGATTGTTGGAAAGGTCCATTATACTAGGTTTATATTTAACCTTTGAGCAAATTTATTTTAAGGAATGCTGCTAGAAACATTGCTGCCATGGGGAGGAGACTGCTCCGAGGTGATTCCCTTCTCAGTACCTCGGGCTTCCCCTGCTTGCCCACCAGGCCAACTCTGGAATGAGTCACAGCACTCACCTGGCTCGGCTTCAGCTTATCATCAAATGCGGGACTTGGACATTTTGGCCTCATTGTCGTCTTAGGTCTTATTTTTGACTTTATGAAGTTAAACCTGTCTTATGTAATTACTATCAGTTACACCTGGCAGTGTGACTTTCTTTGTACTTTAATGAAAACCAATACCGTAGTAGCTGGTAGTAATGTAACAGTTTCTGGGGGAGGTGCTCAGGAACCTAGGGTGTCATGCTGGGGTGTGTCTGGGTGGCTTTGTTCAGGGTAGGGCGCAGATGGGATCCCCTCAGACTTAGTTTGTGAGTGAGCGGGTGTCAGAGGTTTAAGCAAGTGCCTTGTTTCCTGGAAAACATTGAAACTCATTTGCATGAAAGCTTCCCAGATGGGGACAATTAACTGCACTCCCCTGGCTTTTCCTTGGAATAACTTTGGGTGGAGTCACAGAGTAAAAAGTCCAATATTTCCTTGGCTTACCTTTGTGTGTGTAACACTATTTATATGTAATTTCCCATAATATTATGCTTGGTAGAAAGCCAGAGCTACCTGGTAGAACCTGATTCTTCCTTGGATCTATTTCCATTTCTTATATTAGGCCCCTCCCAATCCTGTCCCGCTAGTTCTCTGATACAGTTCATGTCTCTCTTGTTAGGTGTGCTCACATCCAGACCAGCCCAGCTCACATTTCTTCTCAAGGTGCTCAGTGCATCACCTTCACATTGAGGGGGCAGTCTTTTCATGCTAGTCTGGCTCACTGTCTTTTTCAGTGAGGATGAAACGCTGCATCTGCAGGCCAGGGAGCCCTCTGAGCAGTGCGCCGGGATAGTTCCATTTTCTTAGCTGCAGGGAGCGTGGGCATTTTAGTTTCTGAAGCACTGGAATTTGGGAGATTTTGTTTTGCTTTGTTTAGGTTAGATTAGCTACTTACCTGGCACGGGGATGATCATATCTGTTGTCTCATGTTTTATGTTAGACTGTTGTTTAACTTGCAGGATGACCAGTGGATTCACACAGTGGTGCACCGTTGACAAGTACTGTGGGTATTTAAAAAGAAGGCAAAACAATTTTAACTATTTTTGCTGCAATTTTATAGGAGCAATGGTCTGTAAAATAAAATAAAAAAGTATCTGTAAACCAGAGGGCATTTAGGAAATTTTATATTTTATAGGTGGCCATCAAGGTGACAGTCAGGATTATAAGGTATATTGTTTACACAACCACTGTTTTTCAGATAAACTTTCATTTATCTTCCTGCAGCTCAGCACTTTGGTTGTTTCTTGCCGTGCTTTTATGAGGATTGACGTTTTAAATTTGATTTACTTGTGCTTTTTAGAGAGTTGTCATAATCATGGCATATATGTTTGTGGCTCCATAAATTGTGGAATTTAGGGAAACTTATCAAACTACTGCCCGAGTGTTATCTCCACTGAGTAGAGTGGCTGTCACAGCCTGGGGAGCCAGGTGTGCTTCCTGACCTATGTTTGTAGCAGTTTCAGTGCAAGGCAGAGAGAAGCATTTTGTCTTGTTTTCCTTAATGACCATTAATCCTTGTGCAGAGAAGAGCTTATTTTGTTAATGAAAATAAGTCATTCTGGATAAAAAGAAAAACCCAAACTGAATTGTTAATTCTTCTGTTCCTTTTTGGGAAACCTGTGTAAACATCAGAGTTGTAAACTCTGATTGTCAGCAAGAGAATTATTTGTAGGAACTTTCATATCCCGGGTTGGAATCGTCTTCTGCTGCTAGGTGATCCCCTGAAATAGTGTGATGTCAAGACAGAGTGTGTGCAGGGGCAGGGCGTAGCATTGGGCATGCGCACACAGGTCCCTGCTGTGGTGTGATTCTGTGCAGCTGCATTTGTACTGGTGTGGCTGTCAGAACTCTGCCGTTCAAGAGCAAGGAAGAGAAAGATGAGTAATAGCAACAGTGGTGAGGGGAGGAAATGGCTTCCTTGCTGGTATCACTGACCTTCCATAGAGTTTATGATCTAAAAATGAGACTTCATCTTTCAAGCCCAGGCTTGGGTCCTGTAGCATAGAAGCATTGCCTTTCCTACACATTCCTCGTTGTCGTTTACCCTAAAAGTTATTACAAGAGTGTGTGGAACCAGATTGAAAACCATACTCAGTTTGGTCTAATTTTTAAAAATAAGTATTTGAAGCCCAGCTTTTGTGCACTCGGTGCACGTCAGTGCTTATGTGAACCAGGTGAGGATGGACCCAGGACGGGCCTGTCTCGAGCTCCCCGTGTACTGCAGGTGGTGGCGCCTCGTGGCGGGAGCCATGCTGGTTTATTACGAGAGAGCTGAGCTGCCCATCTGTAGAACAGCTGCTTTGCAGAGCTGCCACACCTTTCTGCAGGGTTTACTCCATCATTTTTTCATTCTTTTCAAAAAACCTAGTAATTTGACATTCCTTTATGTGCTCTCAACAGCGTCCAGTCTCGGGTGGGAGGACTTTCCCCAGAGAGGCCTCTCTGTCCTCTTTGGTCACGCGAGAAGCCCAGTGTGATTGCAGGTTGTCACGGCATGTGGCTTCCTGCAGCAACACTGGAGTGCTTGGCTGTGAATGTCAGACCCGCTCCTGTGTTCCCTCAGTAACATGTACTTGCTGTGTTTTTGATAAGAATGTATGGCTGGGAAAAATGTGGAAGATCACAAAGCCTGTGGGGTTACCTTTGCCGGAGATCTACAGGACTGCTGCGTGTGATTGGTTGCCCGCAGGTTTCTGCTGAGGGGTTCCCTGGCGCCCTTGGCAGTTCCGGCACTTGGTCTCTGTTCTTGGTGACATCTTGTTTCTGCGTTGTTTTTCATGACTACGTGGGGCTGTGAGTGTCACTGTGATCAGTGCCCAGAAGTTCTTTTCTCAGATCCCCAGTTCCTATTAAGTCTTTGAAAACTGTTTTTCTTGCTGAGTAGCAAAGAGCCTTTATTTTCCACTTTCCTGCGTATGGAGAAAGTATGGGCTCTGTTTCAGTCAAGTGTATGGTGTGTAGTTTTTGCTGAAACCTGTGAACACAATTGCCTTGCTCAGTTTTGTTGTAAACTGACTCTCCACAAGGTGATGCACTGTTGACATGCTTCCCGATGTGTGTTTGATGAGGGTGATAAAATAAAGCTTCAAAATGAAGGAATGGCTTCCTTATTTCAACTCTGCATTTAGTGTAAGTATCACATTAGCTGACAGGTAAGTAGACTCACTTGGACCTTAACGACACGGCAGATTGTTTTTGTGAAACTTTATGTGTTTTTTAATTCCCCCTCCTGCATCCCATCATGCATTTGAACAGCCACAGCCCTGAGTCCCTTCTCAGCACAAGTGCACTGAACGCTGAGCAGACGGCCACTAAACACCTGGTGTTGACTGTGACATGCAGCTCCCTTCTGCAGTTTTCACAAGCAGGTGGGGATGGGCCGGGGCTGCACCGTGTGGCCACTAACCATTTCCACAGAGTATGTCAGGTCACATAGCTATGTGTGTATTTATAAATTACATGCAGTGTCTGATGTCTCTGTGTGCTTCAGGATCTTCATTTGCATGTGAAATAGCAATCTGCTCAGACAGTTCCCAGGAGCGAGAGACTGAAAGGGTGTGTATCTAAAGAGAGCTGAGTTGAATGTGGCTGGAGTTGGGAGGACCTGGAAAGTCACTGTGACAAGGTCCTATGCACCCACCTGTGTGGCTGAGATGGACTGTAAAGCGGGAGGCAGATCGTTATGTTCCTGTTGGGACACGCTCACCAGACCGGAAGCAGAGTATTGCTGTAGAATAAGCACCTTTCTATCTTAAGACCACACATCTTAAAGAGAGCTCAGTGATAGATGAAGGGAAATAAAGTTGACTGTTTGCAGGAACCTTTTGAAGGTGAAGCTCTTAAAAAAGGGTGCTACATTTTAGGTGGAAATGAGCCATTTACAAAGGCCTCAAACACATTTGGTCACCTGAGCAGCCCAGTTCTGTGCAGTTGGCAGTCTGTTGGGAGACAAATCTGCCATTGTACTTATTTTTGCTTAAAAAGGCAAACTGTATGTATAACTTTGTTAAAACTTTGTTAAATAAGATGTTCAAAGAGAAAGGATCAAGCGTGTAAAGGCTGATCTTTTAAGAACGAAAGCTCAAGTTTTGTTGAGCAGTGATCGCCCGAATTGGAATTGGAGAGTTTGCATTAGCACCCCCTCAGGGGTGTGTCGTGGAACACGGACCATCCTGTGGTGCTGGTGCCGAGAGAGGCTTTGGGGCAGGTGGGGTGGGAATTCTGGTGACAGCGGGGGTGGGGGAGTGGGAGGTGTGTGTGTGCTGCTGACTGGTCAGTTGGCAAGGTCCGAGCTAATAGCAGCATACCTGTCACCTGAATTCACCTGGTGTCAACACTGCCTCACATTCCCTTCACTCTTGTTCCCTCTGCCCTATGAATATAAATACATGTAAGTTTTTCCTGAACCATTTGAAAGTTGCACGCCCCTGTGCACATCAGTGTGACTCGCCTTGGAGCTGTGCCCTCTGTCACCACCTTTTCACAGCCTGGAATTGGGCTCTGCTGCAGAAATGTCCCAAATGCGGAACACAGGCAGCTTTTCTCAGTTGTCTCAACGTTGTCTATGACCTTCCCCTGCCCAGCACCCGTCAGGACTCTTGTATTTAAAGATCTATTGAGAATGTGTGGGATGTTGGTGTTTTACAAAACACAGTTTGGGGAAAACTAGACTATATTTTTATTTATTTATTTTAAATATATCTTTATTGATTTCAGAGAGAGAACAGGAGAGGGAGAGAGAGACAGAAACATCAATGATGAGAGAGTCATTGATCAAGCCCGCAACCCGGGCATGTGCCCTGACCGGGAATTGAACCCCGATTGCCTGGATCCTAGGTCGATGCTCAACCGCTGAGCCATGCCCAGCCTGGCTAGACTGTATATTTAAATGTGTCCCTTTTCTTGTCAATCATTGCTGACACTCCATTAAACATGGTTTTCCTTTACGGGAAGCAGTGTTGACTGGAGTGTGTCTTCCCTTTGCTCTGGGTGCTGAGACCCAGAGCTACCTGACTGACAGTGAGCACCATGGAGAAGTGCAGTTTCAAGAGTGAGCCTGGAAAATAGCCTGTGCCACCTGCTAACAATGTCAAACCCACTAGAGATTTTAAAAGTTCCTGTTTCTAATTCCATCTTATAAATTCCATGCTAAACAAAAATTTGGAAAAACTATGTTTCTTCCTCTCTTTATGTCGCGGGAGGGGGGACTGGCATGCTGAAGATGGACAGGCTCAGGGCCTGCACTGAAGAGGATGTTGTGATGGAGTGTCTTTCAGAGGAAGGAACAAGTAGGATCCAAAGGACCCTCACAATTGACAGGTGTCCCCGTGGGCATTCAATAAAAAATAAACTTAGTACCCAAAGTTCCATGACAAATAATGCTGAACACGAGTGTAGGAGTCATGCCAGAAGAATCCCAGGCTGCCGCTGACTCAGGCCTCACAGCCGTGTGTGAGGACGAACCAAGAAGTGCGTCCGGTGTCCCGAGCAAAGCCAAGGGCTGCATCCTGGATTCTGCGTTCTGAGCAGGTGTGTGGTCGCCTCAGGGCCACTTGCCGTTGGTCTTTCCTGAAAGCAGGAGTGCTGCTCATGAACACTGGAGGTCTCTCTCACAGTCCTGGATATCGTCATTACTTAATATTGTTAGGCTAGTATGATGTTTATAATCTTAATCATATGTTGTCATTTGGAGTTGGAAATTGTTTTAGCCAAACCAAAGGGTAATTTCTACCCTCAGAAGTAACAAGTCTAACTTCCCTCCAGAATTGTGTCTCGGTAGCTCATACTGTGTCCTTTCTGATGACCTAAGTGACAGCCATTCCAACCCATACACTAAACACAGTAACCTTGCAAACCTATTGGATGTCCCACTTCGGGGGACGCCTCCATCTCATGACCACACGCGGTCTGTGGTCTGCTGCCTGTCCTGTGTTGCGTGCAGCTGAAGTGCCAGCGGAATGGAACCGGCCAGGTCCAGTTGATGAGAAGGACACAGGTGGGTTCATGCAGTGTGAACAGTGCCACCAGGTCGTCCACGTGGGAGTCGTGCATGTCTCATCACTGTCATGTGCAGTCCGTTCAGTCCTCCCATCAACACATCAAGCATCTTAAATCTCAGATGTTACAGCCATTGTCGGCGACATATTTGGAGCATGTAAGTCTCTTGCTTAAATGGTCAGTAATCTCCCTGCCTTCAAGCTTCACTCTGCCAACAGAGTTGAAAATTCCTAGCACTTCTGGAAGCTTCAGTGGCTCCCCAAGTGTGGGCAGTGTTCCTCAAACTTTCCTAATCTAGAAATTACCTGGGATGCTGAATCAAGTAGATTCCAGCTCATTCCTCCCTTCGGTCAGTGCATTTGTGAGAGGACCTGGCCGCCTCTGTTTTTAAAGTATTCTGGTTGCTTCCAGTGTTTACCAGACTCCTCTCCCTGGGCCCTGCTCTGTCCTCACCAGCTCTGGCCTGGACATGGGACCCAGTGTTCCTCACCTTCCACTTCCTACCCCGCTGCCTGGCCGCCCACTACCACCGATCAGCCTGAGAATCTCATGCTCCGTCTGTCAGACTTTTTCACACTAAGCATTTCTCTGTCCCCGTGGCATGTGAGACCTCTGAGGTGGCTGTCTTACCTTACAGCTCAAAGGACATGTAATAGGGATGCTACGTTATTTCTACCTGAGGGTGAGGAAGCGGAACACATACCCCTCTCTGAGTCCTGTCCTGAACTTGTGAGAGAAAAGTCAGCAGGTGGAGCTCAGTTGGATACCGACCACGGACGGGGCAGCCGGAGAGCGCAGTTCAGTGCCCGGTGATGACACGCTTTGTAACTGCGGCACAGAAGAGGATACCCATGACAGCCTCCCTGTGAATGCAGGGCATTAGGCTCAAGCTCACTGATACCAGGTCCCAAACTCAGATTGACCAGTCAGTTCTGTTCCTCAGGAGATGACTGAGCAGGGGAAAGCGAGGGCAGGAGGGGCCTCTGTAGCAGCCTCTCCATGTGGGACACCAAGTAGAACTATGTCCCCTAACACTGAGGGCTCCCAGCTGTGTCAGCCACGCTCTGGTGACAGCAGTGTGGAGCTGGAGCTCTTACCCAAGTGCCTCACTTTGTGCTCAGGCAAAGGGAATTCTGCCGCTCGGAATGGCTTCCATGCACTGGTCTGTACCTGTTCACGCACATGACAGTCATTTCCTTCTTCCTGTCTAAGGAAAGGGCAGAGTCGGCTGGTTGGCTGACCCGGAGGCCATGAAAGGTCCTGCCAGGCCTTGTCTCTTGCAGCCTTGGTTGGTGTCCCGTGGACGTAGAGGGTCAGGGTGAGGGAACAAGGCTCCTTTCCTTCTCCTGCCTCTCCTTTTAAGTGCTGTATTTCACCCAGTGTCTTTCTGGACAGAGCATCCCAGCTTGCCAGCTTACAAAGGCCAAAGCACTGGGGTCAAAGACAGATGGCCAGATGCCACACGTGTGAGAGACAGAGAAGGACATTGGGGCAGAGGAGGTGGAAGTGACGTGGGCTGAGTGTGCCTAATAAAGGGCTGTGTGACTTCATATTGCTTATGTGACTTTCACAAGCTGCTCAACTCTGCATGCTTTGGTGTCCCCATTTGTAACTATTTGCACCATAAACTATGACTGAGGAGCCCTCGGGAAGAAATAGTTCTGTTTCTTTCCCTGGGTTCCTATTGGCTTCATTACTGCTCATGTCAGGCAGCGAGTTGGGCTTTTCACAACCTTTCCTTCAATTTTAGTTATGTCTCTGACTGTCTGGGTTTGGCGCCCAGCTCTTCCTGACCGTGCTCGATAGAAAGAACATCCCAAACAGCCGGATTTTTGGAAAATCCATAGTTTTTATTTCTAACGTATACATTTGGAAAACTCACTTCTACTTGGAAGGGCAGGACCATGCATCAACTAAATGTGTGGATCCAGAAACGTCTGTGAAGGGCTTTGCTTCTTCCTCTGTTATTTCTGTATTTTTCCCCAATTGCTTACGCCTGTCATGGAGTGATGAACTATAACCAGTATTTCCTTTACTGCGGCCACCAGTCTCGTGTTTCATAGGAAGTTATTCTGTATTTGAGTTACCCTCAGTGCAATTTCACTGTCATTCACGATGGAGATGGTGGGATTTTGTTTGGGATTTTAATACACTATTTCTTTCCGAAGGTAATGAGCCCTCATTTTTCAAGGTAATGAGCCTGTAGCTGTGTGACTAGATGAACGGAGATTATTACCCCAGCACAAAAACTTAGTGAGCTGATTGATGGCTAAGTTAGACTTCCACTGTTCACGTGGGTGTGGCCCAGTTTCCGAAGCTTTTTGTTTAACATGTCAGGAGTCAAGTTTTGTGACCCGATCCACACAGTCTGTCCCCAGTATAGCCAGAATTTCAAGCCTTAAGTCTCCTTCAATTGTGTTTTCACAATTGGTTTTACCAAAGTAGCCTTGTTCCGTAGACATGCCCACGTACACATGCACTGCACAGATAGCCCACAGTGCTCTGGTAAAGGCCAGTCTTCACCCAGCTAGTTCCAGCAGCACGACCCAGAGGTCCTGTTTCCTAGTTTTATCAAGAGGAAACAAAAGTACACACGGAAGTTAGAAAGACTGACCTCGGGGCATGAATGACCCCCCAGATGCCCCAATTCAAAGGCAAGTTCTCAAGTGAGGGTGAGTGCAGTGATTGTCCCCAAGCCCACCTGTGGAAGAGGGCAGCTGACCACATGGGGTTAGCAGCTGAGCCTGCTGGTAACAGCCTCTTTGTTCCAGTCCAGCAAGTTTGTATTCTATATGAAATTATACTTTTCTATCCAAAGACATTATTTGTAATAATGGGCAACCATGTTAAAAATCTAGATTGGGTCATTAGGATCCCTGATGGAAGCTCTGAACAAGAAACCAGGGGAACCCCAATCATTTAAGAGTTTTGGGGTCTCCAATTTTAAACCTGCTTTTTGTAGCTTCAGATAAAATTCATCTTTAGGGGGAAGCTTATGGGCCTTTGGGTAAAGTGAGTGCTCACAGATAATTTGATGAGGGGTTCTGGTGAATGGGAGAGAGTCGGTATGTTCTCAATCAAAAGGATTTATTCCAATCCTGGTGGTATTTTTCCACTTTCGTTATAACTGCTGGGAATGCAGTGCAACTAAATTTATTCTTTTTCTATCCAGAGAAGATTCCAGAATCTCTCCTACAAACACTCTTTATGGCCAAGATGAACCCAGCCAAGTCTGGGTGAAATTCCAGAAAGGCCATGGGCTCCTAAGCAAACCCCAGAACGACTTGTCTGAAGCTTGTGGGTGAGGAGTGACCTCAGCCAGGGCCGGGTGTGGCTTTGGTAAGTCAGGATCTCCAAGGAGAAGGTTCCTCCCACTCCCCTGAGTGTTTAAGAAGTGCTTAGAAAACATAATTGTTAATAGGAACAGTTTTACGAGGCAGCCCTTGGGGCGATGTCCTTTTCTCTGCCTCCTACCCACCTTTCTCCCACCCTTGCCTCCCCTTCCTTCCTTTCCTCTTTTGTACATTACAAATTTTAATGTTTATAATATTGTATAATAAAAAACACACACTAAGAACAAACTTTTTAAGAAACCCAAAAGTTTCTGGTTTGAATTTTAATCTTTCATCACAGACAGGAAGGTAAAAAAGGAGTTGAGGCAGCACCCACTGTGCATGGGGACTTTCTGTGCTTTTGGGGCAGCCAGGCCCCTCCAGTTTCACAGCGTAAGCCTGGTGCCCAGGGGTGTGCGAGGCCTTGGTACTGTCTCTGTCCCATGTAGGCAGACATGGTAGAGGAAAGGCGCTCCTCTGCTCTCTGGCCAAGTCTGAGGTCCAGTGTGGCTGGATCTGGCCGACCATGGCAGGATGTGGAGAACACAACGGGAGAAGTTATAGAAGGAATGTGTGTGTAGGGGGGAGGGAGGCAGTCCTATGAGACCATGTTTTTACTCAGATCAGAAGCCAGGGAAGTGTGAGCAGATGGCTGCTGGGACTGCAGAGGTCCTTGGAGCTGCCGCTGCCCTGAGAGTGGCTTGACGGGCCAGGCGGGTGCAGGGAGGTCTGTTGGGAGGCTGTCGTCATCTTTGTGAGAGATGACACTGGAAACTTGCTGGAGAAGGTAGGGTTTGGGTAGGTTTGGAAGACAGAGCCTGTGGGATTTACTGTAGATTGCATCTGGCAAGAGAGAAGGTGACTAGAGGTGTCTCTAGCCGGAATCCCACATGTGCCATTCACACTGAGTTGAGGAACACAGGACATAAATGCACAATGAACCCAAGTACATGGCCATTCCTGTAGAGCTAACAGCATGCTGTGGACAGTCATCTAGCTGAGGAGACGTGGTGGCTGGACACGGCCAGGTAGGCGAGAATGCAGGCTTCGCACAACATCCATCGCCATGCTGGTGTCAGTGTAGGTCTGATGCCATTCAGGCTCAGTTTCTGAGGGATTTCCCCTGCTGACAGCACCACTGGGCGTCAGGAAGGCTCAGCACTAAGAACTCTACAGCAACAGGCAGCTGACTTCTCTGGCCTCTATGTCTTAGATGCCTGTTCTATCCTTAGGCAGACACCTTCCCTTTGGGGAGGCTTTGTTGTCTTATCTGGGAACTAAGGGAGGTGGACCAGATGACCGCTAGTCCACAGCCCTGGAATAGAACTTAAAATCTACTCTCCCACACCATAAAGACATACTCAGTTTGGAGAATGGAGGCATTTTATCTCTTAACTATCACACACCAATGCTCTTATCTACTTTCCTCTGGTTCATTCCATTCTGTTCTTTATGTTCTTCCTAAATTCCAGTTGTCCTCCCTTATCCACAGGGAATACACTCCAAGACCCCAATGTGTGCCTGAACCTGCGGACTGAACTCTGTATATACTTGTTTTCTCCTACACATACCTTTTCACCGAGAGAAAGCATTGTGGCTTCTCAGCGGCCACATCTGAATGGCCATTGTCCCCACTCGTGCTCTGTGGGGCCTTTATTAAGTAAAATAAGGGTGACTTGAACATAAGCACTGAGATACCAAGACAGTTGGTCATATAACCAAGATGGTTACTAAGTGGCTAACGGGCAGGGAGCATATGCTGGGTGGACATGCTCGGCAGAGGGATGATTCACGTCCTGGGTGGGACCTCGCAGGAAGTCTTGAGATGCTATCATGCTATTCAGACAGCACGAGATGTAAAACTTATGAATTGTTCATTTCTGGAATTTCCATTTAATATTTTTGACTGTGGGTAACTGAAACCATGAAAATCAAAACTGCAGATAAGGAGGGACTACCAGATAGTTTTATGGGGCTGTACTTCAGTAAAAAAAAATCATTTCATAGGGTGTATTCGTTATTTCACAATATTTCAAAACACATCCTGAGCTACAGAAAGTGGGAGTGTGGGAGGAGTGGTAAGCTGTTACGTCAGGATCATCTCCTGGGAGGATACGCTGCCCATGTCCTCAGACAGTTGGAGCCAGTCCTTCCACCACCCATGTGTCTCCTGGAAACAGTGACCTCAGGCCTGGCCTTGAACCTGGCCCTGAGCTGGGCCAGACTCTGGTGTCAGCATGCACTTCTGGGAAAGGGCCTGGGTCCTTCCAGAAGTTCATTGGCCTGCCTGAGGTGTCTGGTTTATCCCCCCAGCCAAGCTGAAGTATGTATACTCTTCTCATTGCCCATCTTTCATTTGTGAAAACTTGCTCCCACTTTGCTCTCTTTCCTTTAACAATATTTCCCAAAAGTCACTCCATGTAAGTTCATTTCCGTCTTTTGGGGGCAGATATATCATATTCCATGCCTTCTAGTACTTGTATGATTCCATAGTTAACACTTAGATCTCTCCTGTATTTGAAGTTTATTCTTGTGAATGGTGTGAAGATGGGTCTGTTCTTATCTTGTTCCAAGTGGCTCCTCAGTTGCTTATTAAAAAGTCAAATTTTTGTTCCAGTGGTCTGAGATGCCTCCTTTATGAGAGAGTACTTGGGCCTGTTCTGGGCCATCTAGTCTGTTCCACTGGTCAGTCTATCCATGTGCAGGTCCCACACTGTTTTGATTATAGAGCCTTCTCAGCATATTTTGATGATCGGTAGGCTTCTTATTGTAGCTTCTCTTTTTCAGTGTTTTCCTAGCCATTCTTTCATGTTTCTTTTTCCATGACCACTTTAGTATCAACTTAGCTAATTTAGAAATTTATAATTTAACAAGGAGTGTAATTAATAAATGAACTAGGGGTATTTTTCCATTTGATAAAGTACCTTGTGGAGGAGCATTTTACAGTTTTCCTCACCCGGGTTTTGCACGTCTTGTGTTAGATTTATACCTAATTATGTAATATTCTTTGTTGCTATTGTAAGTGGGATTTTCTCTATCATTGTGTCCTCCAAGTAGGTATTGCTTGTGTATATGAACACTACTGACTTCTGTCTGGTCAGTGCGTCCCTGCTGCCCTGCTGCCATCTTTGATTGAATCTTATCACTGATCCTCATAGCCAGAGTTCATCTCACTGATTCTCCAGGGTTTCCCAGTGACACAGCACACTCATGTCATTTGAAAATCAGGGTAGTTCCACTTACTCTTTTCTGATTGCGTTACCTTCATGGCCAGAGGGAACATCAGGCAATGCTCCTTGCCATTAGCTCTTAAAAGGCCATGTAGATAAAAAAGGTTTTAAAGTGTAGAAATAACTCTTCTTTGTGAGAAGTGTCCAGGTATTTATCTAGCAAGATGAGATTAAGGAACTAGAAAAAAAATTCAGGAAAAGGTAAAAATAAAAATTTGATTTTGTAATAGTTCGTTGAAAACACTTGTGCTGGGCTCCAATTCTACCTTTTTTTTAAAAAAAGAGACTCTTTAATAGTGTTTTTGCTCTTTATTTGTGCATTTATCTAGGATTTATAGAATGCCTGTAGCACTCCACACCCTACCTCAGATTCCTCCTCATTAAACATTTACTACACCCATGTGAAGTAGGCATTGTCCTCTTTATACAGGAGGAAATTGGGGTTTAGCAAGGTCAAATGACACATACCTTATAAGGGCTGAGCTGTGATTTCGAATGTGTCTCCCAGTTCTAATTTTTCTAAGCCCTCTGTATTTCTTTCTCAAGGAGTAGGAATGTGGAAGAGTAACAATCAGTATATTTTTGGAAAGCAACTGTCTTAAACTCTTCCCTTCATGGAAGGTGACTTTGTGGGCAGGCTTCTAGGTCTATGTGGGACCTGGGCATCATTCACGGAGTGGTTTTTCTTTTCAGTTATCATGGGAGATTTAAGAGAAATGTTCCTCATGGCATCAGGCATCCAGGCAACAAAAGGCTTTCCAGATGAAGGTGAGGTATTGGAGTGTCCGGGGGCTGGAACAGTGCCTTGACACCAAGGAAGCACTCAGATATCAAAAGTTAAGTTTATTTAGTATTTACTCTGTTCTATATTCCTTACTTGTGTTTCCCAGTTTAATCCTCACAACAACCCTAAGGGTATTTGTTTGTTTGTTTGTATTTTATAGAGGAGAAAATTGGTGCCCAAGAGCTACTGAGCTTGCCAGAGATCACAGCAATAAGGAAGCTGGAAATCTGTCTGCAGATAATGGGCGACCTTCTGGGGTCGTGAGAGATGAAAGTGTTCAAATTCCCGAATGTAAACCGCCAGCCGATCACCCAGTGTGAATCTGTTTCTTGATGCAGAGGCGATTTAATTTTGCAACTGACAAAGGCCTGTTGCACTCAAGTTGGAAGAAAGGCACCTAACTGCCTGGAATTCCTTATGTGTCTTGTTAAATCTAAGGGTGGACTTCTTGCAAAACCGTGCGAAGTGCAACCAGACTTCAAACGTACCCGCGGTTTCTAAGGGCCGAGCCCCAGCACGCAGCTGCCCGCCCGTCTCCCGGCCCGCGCATGTCCCGGCCCGCCCGTCTCCCGGCCCGCGCGTCTCCCGGCCCGCGCGTCTCCCGGCCCGCCCGTCTCCCTGCACCCGAGGCTGGGGCAGGCCCATCGGTGCACGACAGTCAACGCGGCCCTGGACCGCGCGGGGCCGACGCGCTCAGGCCGTCACCTAGTCTCCGGGCCGCCCGCCGCGTCTCCAGCGACGCTCGTTCGTGCCGGGGCGAGCGGGCCGGGCCTCAGGCGCTTAGGGCCGAGAACCGCGAGACGGCCCTCGGGGCGCCGCGGCACCCGGGAGAGTGGAGCCCGCAGTCCCGGGGCGCCGGCGCGCCCGCAGAAACCCGCGCCAGGAAACCCGCGCCTGCCGCAGCCCCGGAGAAGCCCGCCGCCCAGCCGCAGCGCCGGCGCCGGGTCCCCAGCGGGGCTGGGCTGGGGCGCGGGGCGGGGCGGGGCCGGGCTGGGGCGCGGGGGCGGGGCCGCGAGCGGCGCACGCCCAGAGCCGCCCGCATTGGTCCGAGGGCCGAGTGACGCGCAGGCCCCGCCCCCCGCGCTGGCGGCGCTGACGTGTCCGCGGGCGCTTCCTGCTCCGCGCCGCGTCGGGCCTGAGGGCGGGCTGGCGGCGGCGCTCCCCGCCCGGCCCCGGCCCCGGCCCAGCCCCCGCCCGCCGCCCGCCCGCCCGCCGCGGCCGCGGTATAAATGCGAAGCGGCGCGGGCCGCCGAGCCAGCCGGGCGGACACCGTGGCGCGAGGTCGGTCGCTGGGGCCGCGCTGCCGGGAGGGCCGAGCGGGCGGGACGGGCCGAGGCGCGGGGCGGCGCCGGTGGTCCTCCGAGGACCGGGACGGGGCCGGCGACCGTTACGGGAATCGGGGCCAGGGGTGGCGGTGCCCACGAGCCGGGTCCTGAGCGGTGACAGCGGTTCCGAGGGCGCTGCCCCCGGACGTGACCGCGGCGCGGAGCCCACGCACCCCCCGGCCTGAGTGGACGGCGCTGGGGGCGCGGAGGGCGGCGGAGCGCAGGGACGCGAGGGCCCCGACACGTGGCGGGGATGTGGCGTCAGGTCGCGGTGGCTGCGGGACGCGTGCGGGCGGGACGTGCCGCGCCCGGTGGCGGGACGTTGGGGTGCGCTCGGCGGCCTCGGGCCGGCCCCCTGAGTGCCCGCGGGGCCAGAGGCGCGCCGGGCCCGGGCGTGCGGGGCTCCCTGCCGGCCGCGGGCCCTGCGTCGCTGAGGAAGCTGCGTCCCGGAGCCGGTGGTCCCGCAGCTGCCATCTTTTGACACAAGCTTCAGGCTCTGTCCGCACTTCGCGCATCTTCGTCTTTTGCAAACTGCGGTGGCCCGTGGAGACTCCGTCCGCTGCCGGGTCGGCACCGGCGGGGAGCGGCCCTGCCTGGCCCCGCACGTCCGCCTCGGACAGTCGCGGGCAGGCCGTCTGTCTGTTGGACGCGGGCCCGCGCGCGCCTCGGAGGTCCCCCTGGCCGTAGGCCCCGCGGCCGGGCCGGCCGGGGCTGGGGTCAGAGCTGTCTGATTGGCACGTGAAGCCGGGTGGGCATCTAGGGCTCCTTAGAAGTTGGACGTTACCCGAAGTGTGGTGACACTGTGCTTGCGGCGGCGCAGGCTGCGGGAGGTGCGGGGGGGGGGGCGCGAGGGCTTCCTCTTCTTCGCTCCTGGCTCCTGCCTCCTGCCTCGCCTCCCCGACCTCGGACAGCCGAGGAATTAAAAGGCCTTCCTATTCATGTGCATAGGTTTCAGGAGCTAGGATGCCGTTACTTAGCTTTGAAATTACCCCGTATAGAAAAGACCGCTAGAGACAGGTTCACATTAAACTTTTCCATCCAGGAGGACTTTCCTAAGGCTGCTCTGTTTCTGCCTGCCCTCCTTGGGCATCTTCTTGAGCTCGCAAGCAGCGTCCTGTATGACCATGACCTCTGAACTCCCATCTCCAGCTGACCGTGACCCAGCGTGGAGATCTACCCTCCCACTCTGCATGCATCCCAAAGTCGGTGCCTGTCCTGTGTGTCCCCACTCAGGATATGGGACACTGCCTAGAGTTGTCTTTGCTTGATGCCTGTGATTCTATTACTCCAGTCTTGAGCTGTGACCCAGTCCTCTAGGTCCACCCTAAGAACTGCCTTTACCACTGATCGCACAGAGCCACCGTCATCTCTCGTTCACAGATGATTGGGTAGTTCCCCGACTGCTGGCTCCATGTGGCCTTCATTATGGTCTTTTTTCCCACAGAGCAGCAGAATGACCCTTTAAAACCTGAGCCAGACCAAGATATTGCCCTGCTCCAAATTCCCCACTGGCTTCCCGGGCCCCAATGTCCTTGCCTTGACCACAGGGCATTAGTGAAGTAGCCTCTGCTCATTTTTCTAGCCTCGTTTCCTGTCACCCTTTGCTTTGATCACCTTGCTCCAGCTGCATCAACTTTCCTGCCTGCCTTGAACAGGCCAAGCACCTGCCTGTCCTGTGGCTGCTGCTGCTGAAGGTTCCTCAGCCTGGAGGCTCCTCCCCAAGATGCTGATCACTGAGGTCTCAGTGAGGCCCTGCCTCACCACACCGCTGTCTGGAGTACCTACCACCAGCCCCTGCTCTTTAGCCCCATCACGCTTTACTTTTCTTTCTCTCTTTTTAAAAAAACTGATTTTAGAGAGAGAGGAAAGGGAGAGTGATAGAGAGAAACATCGGTGAGAGAGAAACATCTAGTTCTACTAGATGAAAGATGATGGACCCACAGCCACCTTCTCACCGACACATATGAATAGGTTTCTCTAAACGTTTCCTTGAATATGCAAAGATGCATTGGGAGGCTTTTAGAAGGAAAACTTTGAAACTTCCTAGCTGCCTCCTGCATGCCCCCTACTGGGGATCGAGCCCACTATCCAGGCATGTGGCCTGGCCAGGAATCAAACCGGAACCTCCTGGTTCATGGGTCGATGTCCAACCACTGAGCGACACTGGCTGGGCCCGCTTTGCTTTTCTTCATAGCACTTGCCTTATCACACTCCTGACACTGTTACTATCTCTGGTGCTGGAGTGTGGGCATGCATATAGTTGCTTTACCCACTGCTGTGTTCCTATCACCTGGATGAGCACCTGGCTGACCAAAGTACTCATGAAATATTTGTTGAGTGAATTAATGGCAATGGAAGTTTCAAAGTTTTCCTTCTAAAAGCCTCTCGATGCATCTTTGCATATTCAAGGAAACGGTTAGAGGAAGCTGTTTATACGTGTTGTGAGGAGGTGGCTGTGGGCCTGCCATCTTTCGTCTAGCAAAACTACCATCCTGATGAAAATCCAGCCTTTTGAAGCACTGTTCCTGTTCTGGAACACATTGATTCAGTTATTGTTAGTTCTGTTCTCACTGACTGGACTTTTCTCTCAGTTCTTGTAGCCTGAGACAACCTTCATCCTCCAAAGCCCGACTCTGGTAATGGCTGTGCTTGTGTTCAGGAGGCTGTGGCTCAGCGGTCTGGAGCACACTGCATTTTAGACTAGAGGACGGAGACAGGGCTTCCTAGGTGCCAGGGATGGTTAAGTGCTTTGCATTGTATTAATACCTCAGTCCTCTTCACCTTACAAGACAGTACTGTCTTTGTCCTTTCTTTGCAGATGAGGAAAATCAAGGCACAGGAAGACTAAATAACTTGCTCAAGGTCGCAAAGTTAGGAGACAGGAGCTGGGACATCACCCCAGCCAGTCTGACCCCGAGCCCATGCTGGTTACTACCCCAATTGCATGTGAGACCTTGAGCTGAATGGTTAGTATTTCCTCTGCTTTTATGAGAGACATTGTCGTATTGTGGAAAGGTCTTAGGCATTAGGGCCAGGGTCAAAATTCTGGGTTGGAATTCCTGTTTTTCTGTCTTCTAGGGCAATTACTTAGTCTCTTTGAGCCTCATTTTCTCATTGGTTGTAAGGGTTATTTTGTTTATGCCTTTGAGCCTTGTGAGGGAAATTTTATTGAACGCATCTGCTCCTTGGCTCAAGCAATAGAATCAGGAGTAAAAGTTGGTTCTGTTTGGTTCCCCAACCCATAAAGACTCACTTTAGGCTGGATGCAGTGTGTGAGGGGCTTCTGAGGATGGCTGGGTTCCTAGAGATGGAAGAGACTGAAGGAAGGACATGGAGGGTGGGTTGGGGTCTGAGGTGACAGCACGGTAGAGCCGCGTCCCACTCATAATCAGCAGGCTCTCATTTTCACTTCATGTACAAGCCTCAGTGTGGGTATGAATCAGTGGTAACTAGGAAAGTGTGTTTTACAGGGGGTACCATTCCTTTCACATTCGAGTATTCTGTCCCCGAAGTAGATCTAAATAACAAACAAAATATAAGCTGTGAATAGAACACACTCAGTCTTACCTGCTCATGTAATGAGAAGTGGATTTTATAAGAGGAATCGTGGAGCCAGTCTGTTACTTCAGTTTTGGGGGTCATCTAGCTAAGAGAAAAATATCTAGAAGTTCTGTGTCTGTCTCTGTTGGATTATAATGTCTTTCCCAAGTTTATTTTTGAGTGAACACTGTTAAAGTCACTTCCGAGAAGTTTCTGGTTTTGCTCAACATTCCCAGTGTAGAATAAAGAGAAACAGTGCTTTTAAAAGGAAGTGTTTACCTGTCCTGTGAAGTTCCTCACTGTGTGTCCTGTGCCTCTTTTTCCTTTCTCCACTTCACTGACGTTTTTGCAAAGCAAGTCAGCTACAAGAACATCAGTTGTGTCTGTCTATTTCTGAATAAATGCCATATGAATGTGTCTTTCTTGCCACCTTTCTCTTTTATATGCACACACGCACAGGCACACGGATAGTCTTCTTCTCCTGACAGGCAGTGCAGCTTGATGGTTAAGAGCATGACTTTGAGAGTCATCTGTTGAGATTGGAATCCCAGCGCTCACTAGTGGGGAGCCCTGGGAAAGTGGTCTCTGTGGCTCCATTTCTTCCTGTAAAGTGATCCTAGTAGCAGTGTCTGCAGTCGTTCTGAGGATTAAAGACACAGTTTCTGCAGGGCAGTTAGGATGGTGCTGCCTCTGCGTTGTAGATGGTGTTTGATGTGCGGTGGTCCTGCCCAGGTAGATACTGTTTGAACTGCGTGGACACTGCCTCACCAGTCTCACTGTGGCATACAGTGGGCTGTTTCCTTGGTGCCTTCATGTCTTTTCCTCTATCCTTCAGGTCTGAGCTGAGCAGTCTCCGTCCAGTGATGATTCTTCACAGCGACCTCACCTCACAGTCCTCCCTCCCTCCCTCCCTCCCTCCCTCCCTCCCTCCCTCCCATCGCCTTTGGTTCATTGTACTGCATTGTCGTCCCTTGTTTTTCTGCTTCTGGTTGTCTTCTCTCTAGGCCTCTGTTCTCTCTGTTGTCTCTGAAGCAGGTGACGCTGCCGGTTTAGAAACATGCTGTTGGGTTCCTTTTCCTGTTATTCGCCTTCAGGTTTAAATCTCTCTACTTAATCTTCAGAACCCTTCTTGGTTCAGCCCTACCCATGTCCCTTCCCATCATTCCACATAAAATGCCCACATTTTACTGCCCTGCCTCCCACACATGCCTGCTTCTGGTGGCCACCAGCTGTGCCTGTTCCTAATCTTATCTTTGTCATCTGCCTAGCCCTCCAGGCACAGCTGTGTGTGCTTCCTTCCACTGTGAACTCTTTCATTTTCTCTGATAACCTAGCTGATTGCCTGTTTCCCCGTTCTCTTCTAGTGCTAGTCAGTTTAATGTTTTGTTGTATTATCACAGATGCTCTTAAAAAACATTGTCTTACCCATTGGCTCTGTGTGTATTGCTTGTCCCCTTAAGGGTTCAGTTTTTAGTAAAGATAATGCACATGTTTTTATCCCTTCTCTGCAGAAGTTGCTGTTGAAATAAAATATTTTTCATGAGTATAGGTGGTCCTGTTTTCTCAAGTCTTGTATTCTGAATACAGTGGAGTTATTGCCATCATTAGAGATAAAAGGAGAACACTCGAAATATTAGGCTGTCAGACATTCTTTTAGTGGCAGCTTATGGTCAGAGGAATTGTACAGAGGAGAGGTAACTACACATGGTAGCGGATGAGCCGGGATTCAGTCTGGGCTCCTGTCCTAGCTCCAACAACTGAATGAGACCATGTAGGTGAAGTGCTTAGTGCAGTGCCCGGGATATAATGGAAGTGTTGTCTTACAACTTGGGTGCCTTACAGACACTGGCGGGAAGGCAGAAGTTCATTTTAGGAAAAACTCATCAGGTTTTGAGGCTGGACTTTGACCTGCAGTTGATTTCTTTTCTCTTGTAGGTTTCTAGGTGCAGAAATCACACCTGTTTTCACAGAGCTTGGTGCCCAGAGCATCATGAATGTCAGTGACCTCAAACTCAGGTTGTCCAAAGCTGGACAGGAACACCTGCTACAGTTCTGGGATGAGCTGGACAAAGCCCAGCAGATAGAACTATATTCAGAGCTCCAGGCCATGAACTTTGAGGAGCTGAACATCTTTTTCCAAAAGGCCACTGAAGGATTTAACCAGTCCTCCCAGCAAGAGAAGGTGGATGCGCGGATGGAAGCTGTGCCCCGGGAGGTGCTGGGCAGTGCTACTAGGGATCAAGACCAGCTCCAGGCCTGGGAGAGTGAAGGTACTGGCAGTGAATGGTTTGTTCCGAGGTTTGGGTGAGATGCGCTGACTGTGCAGTGTCTCCCATTGTTGGTCCCTGCGTTCTCTGTTCATTCCTGGTGCCCGATTCGAACCACTCCTCTTTCAAGTCTTAAATTGCCTCTAGTCTCTTCCTTCCTCAGTTTTCGTACTTCTAGGTTTTCTTCCCGAAGCACAAGTTACATGTTTATGCTGCTTGAACTATAAACACTGTCCCCACCTGGCCTGAATGTGCCCTTCAACCCTGCCTCCGCTCTTTCTCTCCATGCTGCTGGCCGCACGTCGTTAGGCAGGCCAGACGGTTCTCCTCCGAACATTTGTTGTGCCTCCCTCCTCTTCTCATGCTTGCCCTGAGAGGGCCAGCCTTTGGGCCACCTGTGAGGCCCTTTCTTGAGCTCTGCCACGTGGGGAACTCATACCCCTTCTCTAAGCCCCACCATGCACTGTCTGACCTTGACTTCTGTGTCCTAAGTTGCAGTTATTTGTCCAGGCTTCTCTTTCATTCCACCTGTGGTAAGAACTGTTTACACCTGTCTTCACTGCACTGTGACCTGCAGAGCAGCCATGCCATGTCCTGCTCGGCTATGTGTCATGTAGCACTTAGAACAGGGTTTTGAGTTACTAGTTGGTAAATAATGTTTGTTGAATTGCCCGATGCTTTTCCTTCTAAAGCAGATCATGAACTGTCCCAATAACTAGTACTAGTTAATGCTTTTGAGAATGAGAAAATAGCTCAAATCTTGCTTTTTTGGTGGAGTTAAGAGCTGTGCTTTTTCTAGTCTACCCCTTTCTGAGTAAAAGGCTGACTAGCAGCGCAGCCTATACCCTTGAGTGTTGTGCTTGTTCCCCGTCAGATCGGGCCTCATCTTCTCAGTGAAAAGGCTGGACTGATTCTGTTCCTTCCTAAAAAACATTATTGCAAAAGTAATATCAAAATATCAGGAATACTATGGAGAAATTGCCTGTAACCTCATCAGATCCTTTTTTACTTGCTCCCACCACAGCCTAGTACTTGATTATATACGTTTACTGTCCTCGATGTGCAGTAGTATTACGGATACAATCTTGCGGGTCTGCATTTGCACTACACACGGCTCTTTTTTTGGTAATCCTCACCTGAGGATATTTTGTCCATTGCTTTTCAGAGACAGTGGAAGGGGGCGGAGAGAGAGAGAAAGAAACTTCAATGTGAGAGAGACACATCAATTGGTTGCCTCCTGCACGCATCCTGACTGGGGCGGGGGATCAAGCCTGCAACCGAGGTACATGCCCTTGGCCAGAATCAAACCCGAGACCCTTCAGTCTGTGCGCCGATGCTCTAACCAGTGAGCAAAACCAGCCAGGGCATGGCTGGTTTTTTTTTCCAATATGTTTTTATTGATTTCAGAGAGAGGAAGGCAGAGGGAAAGAGAGAAACATCAATGATGAGAGAGTGTCATTGATCGGCCTCTTGCACACGCCTTGCTGGGGATCGAGCCCACAACCTAGGCGTGTGCCCGGACTGTAAATTGAACCATGATCTCCTGGTTCATAGGCTTAACCACTGAGCCACACCAGCCGGGAGGGCATGGCTGTTCTTATTTTGTTGTTTGGCACTCCCTGCCCCTCACAAAAAAAGAAAGATAATTGCCATTATCAACCTTCTGTATAGCTCTCCGTATCTTTCTCTGGGCTTACAGATTTACTGGTTTTCAAAATGTGCTCCAAAGAGCCCTAGAGCTTCTACTCCTAGGAAACTGTCTTGTGTCTCATTTAGGGTGGGGGAGCAGAGTCTAAATAGGTGGGTCTCCAACCCCTTCACCTCCCACTACAGGAGCAATTCTACTTGACTCGTTTTATCTGTATCTGATCTTTGCATGAGTTTTATTTAAAAGAGGTTAGAGATGAAAAAACATTGAAATTAGTTGGACTATCTGCAAAGGCAACTCTAAAATGCTTGGCTGTGAGTAACCTAGCTTCTTACTGAGAGGAGGGCTCACCACTGAGCGGTGAGAGAGTGGCTTCCGAATGGGCCTTCTGGATGGAGATACTGTTAACTGTGGTGGTACCATGACCCCTGCTGACTGTGGATTTGCAATCCTTCCTCCTTCCCTGCGTTTCTAAAAGTCTGCTACTCCAATCAGAAGCCACACGGGCCTCTACTTACCCTGGAGTATCCCAGCTGCCAGTATTTCTCTTTGCAGTTTTACGAGGGTGAAGTGTTAGAATGAACTCTTATGGAAACCCAAGGCTTTGAGCTTGTAAAACGGGGACTATGAGCACCTATCAAGGCTTCCTGTAATTTGAGTCTTTTTTGTGACCTTTTTGTTGGAATCTGTAAAACTAGTCTACATTGATGACTTTTCCTTTAAACTAAAGACTGGAGCTATGACAGTCTAGCCTAGTATAAGAAGTACAAAGCAAACTTCCTTTTGGCGTAATGTCAGGGAACAGTGTTTATTTGTGATTTAAACAGTAGGCGTGGAGAGACGTTGTAACTGACTTCATATCCTCTTCACTTAGCCAGAAACTTCCGTGTACAGATTCGTGACAAAGTGAGGCTCCACAGGCAGTTGTCACAGGGAGGAGACTGCCATTGTGAAGACTGATGCTGTATTTCAGGAAATAGGAAGACCTGATAACCGTATGAGAGAGAGTTTTTTACTCCTCTAGGAATGGGGCAGATAGAAGCATTGGGCAGTGATCCCAGAGTGTCTGGTGGCTCTGACGTGATAGTGGACATGAGCCACCTGGGGTGGAGAATTACTTCTGAAGGATAAGTGTGTGCATGGCCACAGTGCTCCCTGTTGATGAGGGGGCTTGTGCTAAGCCTAGACATGCTCTGCAAGGTATGGAGCAGCCGAAGCTGTCTCACAGGCTGAGCTCTTGACAGAGAGGTAGAAGCTTCGACCAGGAGTCATTTAATAAAGACACTCACAATGGGAAAGTATATTTGCTTAATAACCACCCCTTTTCTTTTTAAATAAACACATGCTCAAACTAAGCACAAAAAAATCTTTTGATTTTATAATAGCAAATTAATATTCAGTATTAGCCTTTTTTACCTATGAGACATTTGAAAAATTGATCTTAAGGGTGGTTCTCTCCCATGCAGTGCTGAGGTAGAAAGTGAATGTGTTGTCTAGAAAAATGTGTTCAGAAGGTGGCCTCCTTGACATTTTCTGAGATTTAGTGCGGTGACTTTTTTTTTTTAATCTTCATCTGAGGATATGCTTATTGATTTTAGAGAGTGGGGAAGGGAGAGAGAGAGAGAAAGAAATACCGATGTGAGAGAGAACATTGATCAGAACCTTGTGGTATACGAGACAGCTCTCCAACTGAGCCACACTGGCCAGGGCTGCAGTGACATTTTTAACAGATTTATTTTATTTTAAAAGTAACACATGCCTATTTTGGAGAAGTTGGAAAATAACTAAAAATTACAGAGGCAAAAATAGAAATTTATGCCATCCCACAATCCAGAGACAAATACTCAGTGGTAATATTTTATGGTATTTTCACACACACACACACACGATTATGGTTTGTGTATAATTTTGTATCTTGCTTTAAGAATATGTTATTATGAAAAATTTCAAGCGTATTTTGAAACAGATATTTAGAGAGAAAAACAGTGTAATGAACTCCCACATATGCATCACCTTGATTAAATAATTATCAAAACTATGCTATTGCTGCTTCATCCCTCTTTTTCTGTGCTGTTGTATTTTAAGGCAAACCTCCAACATCATGTTATTTCACCCTCATAGAGTTCAGCAGCATGGACATTTTCTTACTGCTCACAATGTCATTTTTATACCTAATGAAATTCACAATAATCCCCTGGTAATTAAAACTGGCTCAAGTAGAGATTTCCTTGATTAGTCTGTTTAACTAACGTGCTCAAAAATGTGTTTAACATTTTGGGGGAAATAGCTAATCTGTAAAATCATAGCTTCAGCTGTGATTAAATATTAACGACTTAAAGTGCCCGCTCAGACTCGCCCTCTTTCTCTCTCCTCGTGGAGCAGCCTGTTTCCCCCATCCCTGGGTTTGACTGTTTAGGAGGAAAATCTGGCAGCCTCCACTTCAGTACCTGTGCGCCCTCCCAGGGTCAGGCAGGTGCCCAAGTCAAGGTGTGTGAAAGGAACTTGTCCAAGCCGGATATTGCCCAGGAAGCATTAGAGCTGACACGTCACTGCAGACTCTCCCTCCTCCTATGAATGCTGCTGGGAAAGGTGCTTGTGACTCCAGGGAGAGGGGCATGGACCCAACCTGGAAATGGCCCCTCTGCCTTGGTGTTTTGTTTGAAACCTGATTTGGTCTGTGTCGAGGTGCCTGCTGTAGGAGACTTTAACTCTTGTGTCCTGTAAGGGGAAGATAGGATGACATACTGATGTATTTTTCAGGTTTTTCCTATATCTGCAGATTTGAAATAGGAGTAGTTCATAATTTCCTAACTGGTGCGTGGATTAAGTACATTTATACTCAGATAACATTTTAGGTGGGTGCGGTCTCCCATGTGAAATTTATGTTATGACACCCAATTTGAAATCATTACTATTGCCATGTAACTAAAAGGCTGACTGAATTTTATTGGCCCCGACTTTGAAGCAGAATGTATCTGTCATTGTGAGACAGACACTAACTTGTGTGACACAGTGTTTGTTGTTGTTTTTTTAACCCTCACCCGAGGATATTTTTTCCACTGTTTTTCAGAGAAAGAGGGGGGAGAGAGAGAAACATCGATGTGAGAGAGACACATCAATTATTTGCCTCCTGCATGAGCCCAGACCAGGGCCAGGGATTGAGCCTGCAACCAAGGTATGTGCCTTTGGCTGGAATCAAACCCAGGATCCTTCAGCCCAAGGGCCGAGGCTCTAACCTCTGAGCCAAACCGGCCAGGGAGTGTGACACAGGTTTGGTAAACATTGCAGTTTTATTGTAGTAGCAACTTGATATTGTCAACAACAGCTGTAGCTGCAGTTATTTCCTGATTGCAGCTGGCCTTGACTTTCTGGGGATGGTTTCTTTCCTCTCGACTTTCTGTCCGCTTGAGAGTGAGACGCATGAGCAGAAGTTAGTGCAGGACCTTTTTATCGCAGGTAGGGTGGACTGTGCTGCTTGTCACTGCAGCAGGTGTGGCTGGATGGCAATGAGATGTATGTGTGATGTGCCTGGACTTGTGTCCCGGCAGGCATCCCCTCATGGCTACTCTGGAGACATGGTGATGGGTGGGCTGTCAGGCCCATGGACAGAGAGGAGAACTGAGGAAAGTCTGATAGACACGGGCTTCAGAAACAAACATGTACCATTTATTTGGATAAAGAATGAGGCCTCTGTGAGCTGCTGGGCAGCAAAGCTTCAAAATGGGAACATTTGGAAAGCTGGAACAAAGTAGTAGTTTAGGGCACTGACCCAAGGAGGAGGAATTTTATACAGTGATGTTGGATAACTGACTGGAACCTGTAAAAAACCTGATGGATGCTGAATATCCACCAGGCAAGGAGGAGGGAGACACCAGCTGCTAGGAGCCTGGCTCTTACCTTTCACAGGGAGGCAGCCAAGGGACTGAAGGTGACAGTAAGACACAGAAGGGATGGCTCGAGCCACATCAGCATGAAGCAACTCAAACACATGTCCTGTTGGAAGAAAACACAACAGCAAGACTGGCCTCTGGGGGCATGTTCAGACATGTCTTTCATTCTGACACCTGTGGAGGTTTGCGTGGGTTGGGACAGACCAAAGTGGTCTATCTGCAGTTCTAAATGGCACAGAACCTGACATGACCAGACACTCAGTATGGTTCAGTGCTCTCAGCTCTGCTGGGGGCAGAATGAACACGCTACGTGGCCGTATTCCTTTCCTAAGTTTTGAGAGGTTCTGCATTCTGAGACAAGTATCCCCCACGGTAGGTAAGGGATTGTGGACTTGTATTTTAAAACAATGCTTTTGGGTCAAAGACAGTAGAATTAAGTTTACTCCTTAGAAACCATGTTTCTTTGATAGCTCAGGGAATACACAAATGTAAAGCAGTTTCCACAACTGCCTTCCATGGCTCCCTACTCCCTTAAGTTGCTTCTTGTCAGTCAGTCTGTTTCACAGGGTGATGGGATGTAGGAGACTCAGGTCTGGAATGCTGTTGGAAAGTTCAGTGTGTGGCAAGTTTGGGAGAGCATGGGCTCTTCCCTGCCTGGCAGCCTCTCTTTCCTTTTAGGGTGGTGGGTAAGAGATTAAGGAAAAGGCAGCACAATGTCTGGTAAATTCAGTGGAAAGAGGAGAAAGGGCAGGAAAGAAACAGGAAAAGGGGAAGTTGTCCATCCTCATAGTGATGGAGCAGTATGTACCCGTTAACTGTCGGGGTGCGATGAGAGGTGCATGGAGTGGTGGGGAGTGAGCCCTGTCGGGTAGCTGAAGTCAGCTTCATATCAAAGGGGACATTACAGAAAAATCTAATGTGTTTTTAAATTTTTTGATTGAAAAAAAAAATAAATTTGCTGAATAATGTCCTTGGGCTATACTTATTTTCTAATGTAGACAGATTGTACAGCCAGGACTGGGGACAGTTCCCATTTTATAATGAACTTATTTAGGATATTACTTTATGTTCTCCATGTATTAGTATATCAAAAACATGTAAAGCACAAAGCTGGTAAGTTAGACAAACCCACATTACCTAAGGATATGAAAATAACAATAATTGATACTCACCACCACCCCACCTTTCAGCCCCGGCTTGGCCTACAGCTGTGGCCAGTGGCCGGCTTTGTTCACAGAGTTTCTGAGAACTTTAATGAAAGTATGAAATTCAAGAAACAAGAACAAAAGCCATCCGTTAGTGCTTTATCTCACCTGACACTTCCTAGCTCTTCCAGCTTCCAAGCATCCACACTGTCTCCTCCCCCCAGTCACCCTGCCTGGTGCTGAGACATCACCTTAGTGTGAGCACGAAGTGGCTCTTAGACATGGTAGGCAGAGAGATTGAGCTGATTTAAAAAAAAATCCAAACCGAAAGCCTCTGTGTTTGAATAACACTTTCATTTGTTTGCATTTGGATCTTAAATCCATCTTGAATTATTTTGATGTTAAGAATAAAATTTTTATTCAAGCACTGTGGTTGGTTATCACTTACTGCTGAACATTCAGCTGGTGAAAACTGACCGACCAGCTCCCAGTGCCCAAAATAAACCAGCAGCAGAAAGACTCGTTCTCACTTCCTGCTGCTGCTTTGGATGGCCCACTAAAAAGGCATGTTAAGCTATTTTATTGGAGTGTAATTATATACACTAATGTACTAGTCTTAGGAGTTTTAACAAATTTATACTCTGATGTAACCATCACCCTAGTCAAAAGATAGAACATGTCCATCCCCCAGCCGCCTCCTTTCATTTTGCAGGCACATCCCTTAGCACGTCGAGTCAAGTGAGTTTCACACCCAGGCATCCTGACTCCAGAGCCTAGCTTCTAGCCATTGTGGCTGATGTTCTTTATGTTTACTGCATGGCAGCTTGCCTAGGATATTTGCATGCTCATTGATTGATTACTTATTATTGATTGATTTATAGTCTGGAGGTAGTTCAAGAGCATCCTCTTTATCCTGTCTGTTTCTTGACTTACCTAGTAGTCAGTACTTGTAAGACATTCGTAACATCTCTTGGTCTTTGCCTTCCAACATTATCATAAAGAAAACTATTCATTAAAGTATATTATTTGTTGTTTGGTTGGGTTGTACAAATTAATTTTTAATAATAAAGATATTTTAAGGAGCATCACCCGTGATCATGTGTGGAGCCCTTGTTGGGTATGGGGGAGGGTGACCTTTGGGATTGATCTTAAAGTTCTGGGTTATAGAGCTTTTGTGATGCAGTGTTTTCTTTCCTAGGCCTTCTCCAGATTTCTCAGAGCAAAGTGGCAGTTCTTCTTCTAGCTGGTGGGCAGGGGACACGGCTCGGTGTTGCATACCCCAAGGGGATGTATGATGTTGGCTTGCCATCGCATAAGACCCTTTTCCAGATTCAAGCGGAGCGAATCCTGAAGCTTCAGCAGTTAGCTGAGAAATGCTATGGCAACAAATGCACCATTCCGTGGTAAGAGGCTCATTGGGGGTCCCCACACGTGTTGGTTTAAAATACTCAGAATGCATGCGAACCTTATTCCTAAGCAGATCTATTTCCCGGTACTACTGGTTTTCTTGGGAGTTGTAATTTATCATATATATTAAAAGTAACACGTATTATAGCTAGATAGGTGGTCACTGTAGCCTAAAGGAACAGTGAGCACCCATCTCCAACCTCTGCATCCTGACCTGAGTCCCTTTGGTTCCAGTGGGCTCTCTCAGTCTAGAAACTTCATACTGATTGGTAGTTTGTGTGTAGAATATCAATTGAACATTCAAATCCTTGAAATCTGGAAGCATTGCTCTGTGGTTTCCAGCATTGCTGTTGAGGGGTCCATTGCCATTCTGATTCCCAATCTCTTTTTCTCTCTCAGAAAGCATTTAGGGTCTCTCCTTATCTTCAGTATCTGAAATTTCATGACAACATGGTGTGGGGCTGTTTTCAGTGGGTTCTCTTAGTCTAGGAACTCATATTCTTAAGTACCAGGTTATCTAGCCTTCCTGAACCCCCTTCACCCCCTCAGCTGAAAGCTCCACTAATTTCTCTGTGGTGGGTCATACTTGGGGCTTGGGGTACGGGCACGTGTGTTCTCAGGGCCTGCCTGGCCCAGGGTTTCTCTCCTTTGGGAAATTCTGCTCGCTCTTTATAGAGTTTTTTTGTTTTTTGTTTCTTTTTAAAGAGAAGATCTTCATTTTTAAATATGTCTTTATTGATTTCAGAGAGAGGAAGGGAGAGGGGGAGAGAGAGAGAGAAACATCAATGATGAGAGAGTCATCAGTTGGCTGCCTCCTGGACATCCCTTACTGGGGATCGAGCTTGCAACCCAGGCATGTGCCCTGATGGGGAATCAAACCTTGATCTCCTGGATCATAGGTCATCTCCTGGATCATAGGTCAGTGCTCAACTGCTGAGCCATGCCAGCTGGGCATCTTTATAGAGTTTTTGATTTAGCTCTTTAATCTCTTTCCCCACAGCTTTGGAAGTTAGCATGTTTGGTGGGGGGGTGGACCAGCTGTGGGTGTGAGATTCCTCTAGTCCCTAATCTTGCAATATCGATCGATATTGCACTAATCATGGCAATCAGAGCCATGTGACCCACAAAGGCTCTGCTGGTTTCTCTGTTCTTCTGCCTGGACCCAGGCCAGCTGCCCAGGAAGAGGCAGCCATGTGTCCTCAGCTCCCCTCTGACAGATCCTCCTGTCTGGTTGGTGTTGCTTCTGAAACTGTGGTGCCTTCCAGTGGGCTCTTTGTGACTCTCCCAGATCTAGCTCCTCCCACACAGGCTGGCCTGCTGTGACTGTTTTCATTTTGATCCCTTTGGGAGATCAAGTGGCCAACATGCCTTCCAGCCCAGGCCTCCTGTGGTCATTTGGCTCCGTCTCTCCTCACAACTCAGGAGTTCTGTTTTTCTTGGGCATCATTTTGTCATCTTCTAAATCACCCCCGCCTTTGTGCCCAGAGTTCAAAATGCCCAGGACAGTTTGTTACAGAGACAGATACCTGTTGTGGTGCATATGTATGCCATTTTCTTCATTGATTCACCCAACAGATGTTACTTGAGTGTCTGTTTCTAGGTGTTGGTTTCAGACAGGACTTTTCCTCCCCTGCCGTCTGCATGGGCTGGATTTCTGTGGCCACACAACATATAATTGCACTTCTCTGACTTTAATGAAGGTGAACAGAGCCTAGATTCCATTTAAGAATTTTGACAAAAAACCCCCTAGAGATCATTAGATTGTATTGCAGTTACCCTTTTCTATTTATTTAGAATACAAGTTTTTAATTTAAAATACACTTTTCACAGAGCTCGCAGGTGGTTCCTTGAGCTGGCTGTTGGCTGCTGCTGGAGGCATGTGCGGTGTTGTCCCATCGACATGTCTTGTACTAGGATGGGTGAAGGGGGTGGAAGACACTCCCTGAGGGAAGTTGAGTCCCTCAGAGATGTCCTTCCGCTCGAGAAGTGGATGGACTTTCTGTGCCTGACCCAGATGGCATGGGCCTCAGGATGTACTTTCCCACAGGTATATCATGACCAGCGGCAGGACAGTGGCACCCACGGAGGAGTTCTTCACCAGGCACAGGTACTTCGGCCTGAAGAAGGAGAATGTCGTCTTCTTCCAACAGGGGATGCTGCCGGCCATGACTTTTGATGGGAAGATTGTTTTGGAAGAGAAGGGCAGGGTCTCTATGGCTCCAGGTCTGTAACCTGCTTATCTAATAGTGACTAGAAATGGTACTTGCACTTAGTTTAAGTGCTTCGAACATAAGTAATTACATTTTAGTTTTCTTTTTAATATGGTGATTTGGATGCTAAAAGTTAATATTTTTAATTTCTCTGCAATTTGGCCATGATTTTAAGAAATGAAAGTGCCCATAGGTGAAATGGATGCTTTTTATCCTTTTTGGGAATGTCTGCCTGGAGAGAGTCTGAGCGGCATTGGAGAGCTCGCTCCCTCTGCCTGTGCCCTGCCGTAGTGCTGCTCATGGCTGCTGTCTTTGTTGAAGTGGAAAAATGTCAGCCTTCTGTGATTTAAGAAGTAAGAGGCTGAGTTAGGGTTTATCTGTAGTATCACCTCTTAAATAGTATTCAAATGATTGATAGGAGACTAAATGACCAGGAGAAATAATCTCAGTAGGCTGAGGGAGAGAACAAGAAACAGAGCTGCACACACAGTGCCCTTGGGGCCTCTGCCTCAAACAGACCCAGGCAGTGCGAGCACAGGGCACTCAGTCCTGGAGCCGTGACCTGGGTGTGATCCCCACTGGAGCAGGAAGCATGTTGGCAGGTTCATGTCTGTGGGTCCATGCGTGGAGGACGGCTGATGAGCAGTGGTGCCAATAGGGTGCTTCCAACTCTCTCTTTTCTCTCCCACTTCTTTTCAGCTGACAGGAGAGTTGACTCTTCTTAGTGCCATCTGGGACGTGGTCTAATTTCTTGTTATTTAAGCGGTGGCTGAGGCTGTTGATGGAAGGAGGACATCAGGCAGCAGTAAAAGGAGGTGGAAGAAGAAGCTTTCACTTGCACTTAGTTTAAGTTCCCGTAGACCTCCATGTTACTCTGGTTTCTAAACAAATTATTTGGTATAAAATTCTCATGTAGTTTTATATTTGACATGGGTGAAATTGTCAGGGCTGTAAATGCAGAGCCAACTTGAATCAAACAAATGTTAATAAAGCTTGAAATGTTAGGGAACAATCATTGCCTGATATGTAATTTTGTATTTCACCATACATTACAGGCTAAAGTGTTAGAAGGGCAGGTTAAAAGGGAAAGTATGGTGTTTAGGGCTAACTTGTCCTACATTAATGATGTCATTCTCTGGATGCTTATGCAAAATTACCTTCAATTCATGCATTGTGATGACACTTGACTTTTTCCTGCGGACATTGAATTTTCTTGGCCCACACTAAGCAATTTTTGGGGGACCTTCATAGTGGGTTTTGGTGTGCTCTAAGGGGCTGTTTCATTTCCCAGATGGGAACGGTGGTCTTTATCGGGCTCTGGCCGCCCAGAACATTGTGGGGGACATGGAGCGAAGAGGCATTTGGAGCGTGCATGTCTACTGCGTCGACAACATCTTGGTGAGAGTGGCAGACCCGCGGTTCATTGGATTCTGCATTCAGAAGGGAGCAGACTGTGGTGCAAAGGTAAGGCCTTTCTCCACAGGAGGCTTATAGGTCTTTCTCTGTCAGCACCAACATGCAGGAGTCCAACTGGAGTCATTAGGTGATTGGACTATTTTAGAACCACTCGTCTCTCCAAAGTACTCAACCGTCCCACACCCACTCTTTTTCTTAAATTTGATTCTAGAAATAAGGTTGTACCTTGTCCATAAGTGAGAGTTTAAAGTAAGCACCTGGGCAAGGAGATGATCCTCACCAGGCCCAGGATGGACCCATTGAGTCAGCTTGCGTCTGTGCAGATGTTTGGAGTTGTAAGTACGAGAAATGTGCAAATAGTGGGTTTGGATGTCAGCGAGGCATCTGACAAGGCGCCTCTGCTACTCTTGTGATAAGATGGAAACACACTGGTTGGGGTGAGGGCAATTGAGATTAGTAATTGCTCGAATGACCTAGACATGCTGAGACTTAAGTTTGAGGGAGGTTTATCATGCCATAGAACAAGGCCCTGTCCTCCCCTGTCTTTTCTAGCATTTCTTTAGCTGCATAGGCAATGCTATGGGAGACATGCTTCATGGAGGCAAACAAGTCATCAACTCTGTCTAGGAGTCAGGTAGACAGGGAACGTGAGGGATCTCAACACTACGTGACAAGGTTTAAAAATACTAATATAAATATTACTTTCCTGGAAATGTGTAAAGGTACCACCAAATTAAAGTATAACACCATCCTGATTAAAGTCCCATTGAGACTATCCTGGGACATCTGGGGACAAAGCAATTGTAAAGTTTAGAATAAATTTGTAGCCCGGCCAGGCGTGGCTCAGCGGTTGAGCGTCAACCTAGGATCCAGGCAATCGGGGTTCAATTCCTGGTCAGGGCACATGCCCGGGTTGTGGGCTTGATCAATGACTCTCTCATCATTGATGTTTCTACCTCTCTCTCTCCCTCTCCTTTCCTCTCTCTGAAATCAATAAAGATATATTAAAAAAAAAAAATTTGTAAAGATGGCCAGGAAATGTGGATAAAGGATGACAATGAGGAGGGACGAGGTTTGGAGACAACCCATCCAACTTTCAGACGGGTTGTAAATAAAGATGCAGAGTGTGGTGCAGAAGCCAGCAGAGGACAGATTGACGGATAGAGATCAGTCAGACACAATCCAAGTGCATACAGGAATGTACTGTGTGAAAACACACATTTCTGATTGGTGGGGGAATGAGAGATGGCTGGCTGAAAATAAAGTAAGCTCTCTCCGTCAGAGCCCATACCAAAATCAACCTCAAATGGATTACAAGGTTAATATTAAAAACCCCAGAAAGATGTTAGAAGAAAATGTAGAATAATTTTATACTATTGACATGAAGGAAGGGAAGGCCTTTCTGACAAAGATTAAATATCGTAAAAATTTAAAAGGAAGGCCTGCCACAGAGACATACCATATCCTTGGTTAGAGATGTTCTATTATAACTTTGTCATTTCTCTCAAAATTTATCTGTAATGTTGAGCCTGGAAGAGGGGTATCAGAGAACCCTGGTCAGCCAGTTTGACCTCAGAAATGAGCACCTTGAGCTCCAGGCCTGCATTAGTCCCACGCCTCAATCCCCACTTCTAGTTTTAGTGTTATATTACATTGTAAAACCAAACTCTTTACAGTGCTTATCTTTTTGCCGGTAGCTTGGAAAACTAATTGACATGCAAACTTCTGTGAGCTAGCTAATCTCACAGTCCCTCTTCTCCACTACCCACTTCTGTGCCTGGAATCCAGATTCCACAGGACTGCTGTGTGTCAGACTTTCAGAAACGTTAGCAACCATTTATTTGCCTCTCCTCCCACCCTTTTTATTTTAGTAAAATTAGGATAATAAAAAGTATTTTTAAAAGCACCTGAGTTAGGGAGTGAGCCCCAGTGCAGCAGTAGAATTCTTTGCAGTACTTTCTTAATAGGCTTCTTCTCGTGAGTTAAGTTTTTTAAGGAGTGAGAGCCTTGAGAAAAGACTGAAGAGTGGAGTGGTTTGCACACAGCTGAAGGGGCAGGACCATTGCCAGTTAAAGATCATGTTCTAGCGCACACCTGTGCCTTTCCCTTCTCCATCCTCCCCCACAGGCGTGCATCTCCTAAATGTCCCTTAGAGTTTAGGAGCTGGGCAGGGGCAGCTTGTCCAGGGCTAACCCCCTGAACTTGTCCCTAAGGCCTCCTTTTCTCTGACTTCTCAGTGAGCCAAAGCAGTTCCTCCTAGGCTCTCCTGTTGTTGTTTCATTGTCTGCAGTTTTAATAAACATACTCTAAAAAAAAAAGGTCATTTTCTAAGGCAGTCACAGCGACTTTGAGGCTGACGGGTTATTTTGACTGTGGAAAGCAGAACAATCCTCTTGAGTTTATACTATGCATCTTTTCTGTATAAGTGGTTTCTAGCTTCATGCGATTTACAGATGCTTTCTTTGTGATCTAGGTTTTTATAACCCTTGCAGGTTAACAGTTGTCATAGAAGTGCACCCTTCACCCCGAGATGAACAGTTCAGAGGTGTACAAAGTACAATGCTTGTTGTTGTTTTCCGTGGCAGTTGGGAGTAGGGGTTTTGTGCAGTTTTTTTGTTTTTTTTCCTGGGGACGAGAGGAATCGATTCCAGACTCCCACGGAGTGAGACCCCACTGTGGGGGGTGAGAGGCATGGGCTGGTAGATGGGAATCCATCACTGAGAGGCTGCGACTGGTTCGCATTGTTTGCTGTGTGACAGCTCCCTCCAGTTTCATCCCCTTCCTTGGTAGAAGGTTCCTTTTTACTGAGTACTGTGGTCCTTTCAGCACAAACAGTGAAGTACACAGCTGGCCGAGCCCCCGGCACGAGGCCTCAAGGGCCAGCCTCTGGGCCTCACTGCTGTGCAAACCAGGTTCTCAGTCATAGCCTCAGCTCTCTGGAAGGCTGGCAGCTGGCTGTGTTGACTTAAAGAAATCGGTTGCTGGAGAAAAGTTTTGATTTCATCTGTATTTAGGGCAGACTTTTCAAATGCGGGACATACTTTTCAGAGTACTGGGAATATGCTAAACCGTTAATGAGCCCACAGGCAAAGCAGTCCCTTCAGGTACTTTTACTGTGACTCTCCCGTTGGGTAGTCGTGTTGTCTGAGTCTTGATCTCATAGTGTTCTGTCAGGTCCCTCCTAAACACTGAGTGACTTGTGGGGTTGGGGAGGGCTGTCAGAAGCACCTGGGTGGGCTTTAAATTAGATACTCTTCCATCTCCCTGATTGCCGTGCACACCCTTCTCTCACTCCCACCAGCCTAAAGCCATCGGCAGATGATCTAATCACTGATTTGCAAAGAGTTTTTAAATCATAGAACCTCTTCAGACAAAATCTAGCAGCACAGATACGTGTGGGGGGCCTTTCTATCTGAAGGTGGAGTGGGAGCCCAGCAACTTGCCTGCTTCCCTGACTCACAGAGACTTCCCCGAAAAACAACGAATGTGCTGTAGTCATGAATGAAGGTGAAAGAAATGTCATTTTCAAAGGAAAGAGTGATTTGGTAAAATAAAACGAGAGGCGAAATGCCTTACTTTTTTGTCTTGTGAGTCCCAGAGAAATTTCATTCCGTTTATTCTCAAAGTAGTTGAGTGTGGTTAGGGATAAATTAAATAATAAACATAAAAGGCATTTGGGGGTGTAGATTTCTCATTTAATTATTCCCAGGTCAGGTGACTCCTCTGGGCTGTGTCTGAGGGATTTTCTGCTCTCCAGTCATTCAGGTTTAAGCCTTATGTCCAAGCGGAAAGGAGTCTTTCAAAGACCATAAGGGGCAGGTGATCTCCCACAGTTAAAGATTCTTCCTGACCCGATACTGTAGAGACAGTGTAAGCAAAGTTGCACATGTGGCCTTGAAAATGGCTGGTGGCCAGTGCATGAGCGTCTGTCTCTTCTGTGCTGTCCCTGTCTGGGCAGGTGGTGGAGAAGACGAACCCGACGGAGCCTGTGGGCGTGGTGTGCCGTGTGGACGGGGCCTACCGGGTGGTGGAGTACAGCGAGGTCTCCCTGGCCACCGCACAGAGGCGCGGCCCTGACGGCCGTCTGCTGTTCAGCGCGGGGAACATTGCCAACCACTTCTTCACCGTGCCGTTCCTGAGAGATGTTGTTGAGTACGGGCCGGAGGGGCTGGGGCTCTGGTCACTGTCACGTGAGGAGCAGCCAGGTGCCCAAGTCCAGCCTGCAGACTCGGTCCTCTTCCTGAGGCCCCTGCCCAGTGGAGACACCCTCCCACGGTGGCTGTCAGCTGAGCCTCAGGGCCCCTCCCCATGCATGAGCTGGGCACACAGTGGAGCTTGCCCCTTTTCTTCCCTCCCCTCCCGCCAGGGTGCGGGGCCCTACAGCTACTGAGCCAGAGTCGGGGACATAGCTGTAGGGCGTCTATGTGTTTACATGACACAGTTTACATGAGCTGGTTCCCAGACGAGATTAGGAGCCTGTGTGTTAGAGAGCGAGGAGAACCGCCTGAGACCTAGGCAGGGACCAACATGGTCATCTGCCCAGAGGACCAAGTGGGAGCTGTGTCCCCAGGTTTTAGAGTGAGGGACGCTTGCTGTCTGACTCTCCACTAGACAGCTTTCAGGCCTCCAGGATGGCTGCTCAGTGGCTTAGCTTTCCTTAGGATACCAACTCCAATTTCAAGCCACTTCCCCATCCACTGTGCTGTCTGTAGCTGCGTTACTTTATCTGTAGTAACTGTTAGCATTCAACTGTCCATTCCAAACTTGGAAGGGTCTCGGGGAAAGTTGGGGCAAAGAGGAGAATGTTTATGAAACATGGGATTATGGGGGAGACATTGATGTGAGTGGTGGGTGTGTAGTTTTTAATGTCCGTCACTTTGAAAGTGCTGGGCCCTGAGCATTTTACATTTGTACAGTGATTATTTCTTTTTCCTGCTTAGTGTTTACGAGCCTCAGCTGCAGCACCACGTGGCTCAGAAGAAGATTCCGTACGTGGACTCCCAGGGGCAGATCATCAAGCCTGACAAGCCAAATGGAATAAAGATGGAAAAATTCGTCTTTGACATCTTCCAGTTTGCAAAGTAGGTTTAACATGGCCCGTGGGGTGAACTATATGTCCTGGAACCTGCCTGTACTCTCCCAGGCAGGACACTGTCTTGGGACATTGGACAGCACGTGTCAGGGATGCATTCTGATGGCGGGTGTTTGGTCTGGATGCATTTTCACCTCTCATGTAAACCACAGTCCACGAGTGTGTCCAGTTGCCCATGACTCTGCTTTATCTCGGTTCATTTGTTATCTGGGTCTCTGGCAAGATTGCTCAAGTCCCTCACTCTGCCTGAGGGACTGAAAGGTCAGATAGAGTTGGCCCCTGTGTTCAGGCTGTCTCACTGCCTGGAGCAAGCATCTCCTCTCAGCAAGCGTGTTCTTGGACTCTGCAGCTCTCTCTGAAAGATCGCACTCAACTCTAGTCGTGTCTCAGGTGTGTCTCAGAACCAACCAGGATGAAAATGCAAGAAACTAGCTAAGAGTCATCTCACCCAGCCCATTCCTGCATCACCCTTGTTTTCTAGAACAGACATGAAGGGGTTCTTGGTGCACCAAGGTTCCTGGTCTTTCTGACTAGTTTGGGTGGAAGTGATCTCATTGCCTTGGAGAAGTGTGTTCTCCTTTCAACGCTTGTCCGAGACTGGGTGGAGACCTGCTAGTGTGGGGTGGAGGCTGAGCTGTGGGAGCCACACTGCCAGCAGCCTTACTTGTAGTCAGGTGTCCTTGTTCGGTTCTCTGCAGGAAGTTTGTGGTGTATGAGGTGTTACGGGAAGATGAGTTCTCCCCTCTGAAGAACGCTGACAGTCAGAATGGCAAGGACAACCCGACCACGGCCCGGCACGCTCTCCTGTCCCTTCATCACTGTTGGGTGCTCAACGCTGGGGGCCACTTCATTGATGAGAACGGCTCCCGCCTGCCTGCCATTCCCCGGTAAGCCCCTGCCTCCCGACCTTCCTCCAGGCCGTCCTCCTCTCTCATGTTTCCTACGTCTTGAACCCCTGTGGGCACTTCCTGATGGGAACTCAGGGCAGCTCTGCCCGTGACAAGGGGAAGGCCAGCCTCTCCTCCTAAAGAGGAGCCTGCCTTTTCCCCATGTTTCAGACAGACCTCCACCACGTCGGGACAGGACTCCCACTGAACAGTGGCTGGAGGCAGCCCTTCTGGGGTGCCTGTGGGTCAGGCCTTCAGCAGCAGCTGTACCACAGGGCAAGAGGATTGGTCACCCCACACATGTGGGCTCAGGACAAGTGCTGTCTGGGGGACCCCAAAGTCCCACCACCTACACTACCTGTGAGACACAGGCCACTGTGCCGCAGGTCATGAAAGAGGTGCCAGGAAGGGGAGCGAATGCCACTAACAGTCCCTGATACTCAACCTTGAGAGGAGCTCTGGGATTTTAGAACTTAAAACAAGAAAGCACGTAGAGCTATTCAGACCAGAGACAAAGCCCTTTCAAGCTGAATCTCATATTTATGATAAAACCTTCACTGCCACCTAGAAGTCCCCTCTAATTGTTCTGTGTTTCTGTGCTTACATAAAGTGGTTCTGCCATATCGTTTGTACTCTCACGGGATGAAGTGTTTGGTGGGGCGCAGGAGCACGGAGCCCTGGGCCAGCGCTGGGCCCAGGACGGAGCCTGCTGGCCTGGGCTGTCACAGGAGGGGCGGTGTTGAGTGGGGTTAGGCCAGGGCCAGGGCCGGGCCTGCCTCATCATCCAGCCTGCTCTGACATGTCAGGATGTCCTCACACTTCATCTTGGGACTGAGTTTATTTTTCAGCCCCTCCATCTCCTTTGCTGAGTTTATTAATCAGTCCTACCTTCCAGTCAGGTACAGTTGGCAGTTCCACTTCATCGTTATGTGTGGTTTGCTCCTTCCCATTAATGCTTCTTTATTCCTACATAGCACTGCTGCGAGCGGACAGTCAGAGGCCGTCACAGCTGATGTCAATGACAAGTAAATATCCCAGCCTGCTGCCACGCATGGTGACGGGCTGTGCTTCCTCGCACTAACGGGCAGCCATGTAGTGTAGCGCTCTGCCTTCTGGGCTGGGGTGGAGCTTCGGTGGGGGTGCTGCTTCCTTGGTGGCAGGCGTTTGTCGGGATGACCTAACTCAGAGCCACAGTGCATGCTGGACATGGCCGCATGCCTTACTAAGAGCCCACCCACAGTGTCTGAGCGGGCAGTGATGCTTTGACAAGTGACAGGTAAGATCCAGAGCAGGCCCTACGCTGGGAGCGCATACCTGTCAGCAGGAGCCTAGTGAGAGAGGAGTAATTCTGTGGGGTGTCTCCCTGCACTGGGCATAGTGCCTGAGGCCCTGAGCGGGAGAAAACTGCTCTTTGATTTATTCTCAGATTAACACCTCCCCGTTTTGGTCTCTGTGTTAATTTTTGTCACTATCCTGCTGCTAAGAAAGAGCAGATAATTTATAGCTGGAAGTACTTCATGCTCTCTCTCCTCTGGGCTTGACAGAGTTTGAAAAACCATTATCTTTATAGCTAAAGAGACAGCATCATATGCCTGTTACATGTTCAGGGTGGTTAGGTTTAGTTTGAATTGTAAGTGTTTAAGACAACTTGGGACATGTGCATAGGGTCCGGTGCAGGGACAGGAGTTTTCTCTGCAACAGCGGAGCACTGATGTCGGTCTGTCTCATCTGTGTGCTTTTCTGGCCTGTGCCATTTATCTTGGCCTGCAGAGGCAGGTCCCATAACTGTCAGTATCTGGGATGTGGCCCTGAACACGGGAAGGGGACCCGCAAATCCGGCTGGTTTCTTCCAGGAGCCACCGGTGACCGTTGCCCTCATGCTTGGGGACTGGGTACAGGGCCCTCCATTCTCTGTCCATCCAGCATCTGAAAGCGAGCTGCCTTCATGATTTAAGAAAGAGATTTTTGACCCTAAATTTCCTTCTCATTGAACTACAGCTTTTAACCTGAAAAGTGAAAATATCTTAATTATACACCTGAAAGCAACCTCCAGCTTCTCAGTTAAGACGCAAAAAGTCTTAAAGTTAGTCCTTGTTCAGGTTCTTTTAGTGACTGCTTTTCTCCCTGTTTACTGTACTTTACTCACGTGGGATAATTGAACTGACACCTTTTTCCCCAGATGAGGTCATGGCCTTAGCTGTGGCTCTTGCTGAGGTCCTAAAAGATGCCCAAGGGTGGGGCAGCTGGGGATCTTGAGGATGGAGGGAAGGAAGGAAGGATGCTGGGTAGGCCTGACAGAGTGGCGTTATTTCCATTTTCACCTGAACAGGGTCAGCCACCGAAAGTAGGCTTGGCTGAAGAATTGGGGCAATAGTGTGACTGGGCTGGTTTGCCTGCCTCCTGAGGTTTTACATTTGGTGATGTGGCTCTGTCTGTTTCCTCCAGGGGTTTGCTTGTTAAAATCGACTTTCTTAGTTTTTCAGAGGATCTGTGTGGTTTGAGGGAGGTTCTGTTTAGGCCAGCTGTGTGTTCCTTGGGTTCAAGACCACCTCCTGATCCTGGCACCCCAAGTCCCTCACAGCTTTAGGTGGGGTGGGACCTCTTTCCCATTTGGTTTATGTGACTCCTAGCTTCCCCGGGGGGCTGAGCCAAGTTTCCGGGGCTCTTGTGATAGAGCCTGATGCAGGCCTGGAGAGCCGCCCACCCTACCTTTTAAAGCATATTTCTCCGCATCATCAGTGGGCTGCCTACCCCCAACAGACAGCAGGTGCTGTCCGCGTACAGGTGCTGAAGTAGGTCTCGCTGAGAACAATTCACTTCTCAGCCCATTGGGAGGCCATGATGCACACACATGATAGTACATGTTTATATCAAATGTGTGGCATAAATAACAATTACCCAGTAGGCAGTGACTTAGCAGAAGTCTAATAAACATTATTGTGTAAGAATAAATGAAACAGTGGTCAAGGGAAGGATGGGCTTGAGCTGAATGTTGGTGCTTGGGAGGATTAGGCTAGTCATAGGGACCTTGTGGAGGATGAGTTGCGATAACCCAGAGTGAGTGGCCTGGTCTGAGTGCAGTGTCAGGATGGTTGTTGGAGTAGGACATGGAGCACCTTGAATGCAGCTGATGGTTCTATTGGAGAAAGACTGGGTGTGGCCACACTTAGGAGCCTTGGTCCTGTGGACCCTCATGTAGCTCCAGGCTGCATATCAGCCAAGGAAGAGAGCCATGGAGCTCTCATGAAATTTCATTTTATCTCATTTTTTTAACCCTCACCCAAGGATATATTTTCCATTGCTTTTCAGAGAGAGTGGGAGGGAGAGAGAGGGAGAAACATCGATGTGAGAGACATCAATTAGTCGCCTCCCACATGCACCCCAGTTGGGGCCAGGGAGTGAACCTGCAATCGAGGCATGTGCCTTTGGCCAGAATCGAACCCAGGACCCTTCAGTCTGTGGGCCGACACTCTAACCACTGAGCCAAACCGGCTAGGGCGACTTTTTATTTTAAACACTGTTTACTGACTTTGTGTTAAGTAATTGAGAAACTCAGGATGGCAAGTGGCTGTCAGTGTTGAATGTGATCTAGAGGAGGTGTGTAGTGACCAGGCCTGGCCTTCGTGGGGTGTGTCCTGCTTCCCTGTTTAAGGGACTTTGGTGAGAGCAATGGAGGAGATGCTCTGTATCTGTGCTGTCCAGTCGTCAGCTGTTTGTGGCTACAGAGCACTTAAAATGTGGTCATCATGATAGTGGAACTGAATTTTAAACTTATAATTAATTTTTACAGTTTTAAGTTGCTTAACTTTGGGTAGCCCGAGTGGCTGCCAGAGGGGGTTCTGCGGTGTTAACATCTTTGTTGATGTTTGTGCCTAACTCACTAGGTTGTGGAAAGGATCAAAGTACCTAGTGACATACCTGGAACATAGTCTGTGTTCACTAAGTAGTCCCTTCTTCGTCAAATAAAACCTAGAAGTGATGACCATGAGATGTCAGTAGGGTGTGCGTGCACCAGTGGGGTGAGGTAGGTGCTTGACGAGCTAACTGTTGGCACATGTCCCAGATGGTGCATTCTGACCATGACACTTTCATGTGAACTTAACCCTCAAGGCTTTAGTGGTCACCAGGCTGTTCACTAGCAGAGCTTTGTGCTCGGCGAGCTTCTCAGAGGAAGGCCGTGTGCCATCCTTTTGTTCTGGTGAGTGACGTGGGGATCAGTCTGTAATGCACGTGGTCTCTCCTCAGCCTAAAGGACGCCAACGATGTCCCGATCCAGTGCGAAATCTCCCCCCTCGTCTCCTACGCTGGCGAAGTAAGTGTCTGCTCTCTTCCTACTTATAAAAGTGGAGCCTGGTTCTGTTTGACGATTAAGTGGAGTCCCCCTCAGAGAAGACAGAGCATTTTGGGGACCCCGCCCTGTGGAGCTCATCCTGGGCAGGAGCCACCAAGCTGCCTCTGCACTCAGTTCTTTTCCTCAGAGTCCTGTCCCTGCTCTGCCTCTGATCCCTGAGTGCGCTGGTTCCCACCCTGCTTAGAAAGGGACCTGCACTTGGGACGATTACAGGAAGAGTGAGCAGCATCTTACTAACTTTAGAAACTGCAGTATAATTAGAATAATCTTACTCTTCTGTTGTTTCATACTGTTATGAATGGTCATTAAGCTCAGTTTACAGTGTGTACCAAATAGATTTTTATTGACTTAAATTCTACATCTCAACCCAGCTTTGGTTGTTCATGCTTTAAATCATCATTACAGCCCTGGGCCCAGTATCGCGCATCACCAGTATCCACCCACTTTCTAACCATGTTTCCCCTCCACCCTCCTCCCAGGGACTGGAAAGTTATGTGGCCAACAGGGAATTCCACGCACCTTTGATCATCGATGAGCGTGGGGTCCACGAGCTGGTGAAAAACGGGGTGTGAGGCAGGCGTTGTCCTCACAGTAAGAGCAGCTTCTCTTGATGGGCGGACTGGGACCTGTAGGACCCACAGGTCTGCTTGGCGAACCCTTGGTAGCTGCTGCACATTCCCTGGGATCCAGAGGACTGGACTTCAGAGCAGTTATGTTCTCAGCTCACTGTCTTATTTATATTTTTCAATTGTATAATTTTTCCCAAGCCCTGGAGACCGTTGCCATCTGCAGCTCGTCTGGTTGGCATGTGGCACCCTCCTCGGGCCTGGGAGTGTCTCTCCTCACAGTTGTACATGGTAATAACATGCCTTGTTCATGCCGAGAGGTATCTGTGATACTGAGAGCTTGATTTATTTTATCAAAAAGTAAACTTTTTAAGAAAGTAATTTAAAAGGAAAATAAACTTTTCTTTTAGTCTCTGGAGTGTCATTTGTACCTTGAGGAATTCATTCTGTTGGGAAAACAGGAAACTTGGGAGAAACTTGAGATAATACAAAAAACAAATCACCATCGTGGGAAATTGCAGACTCAGAGTTTTCTAACAAGTGCCTGACTCTGGACTTGGTTCTCGCCCAGAGAGGCAGTGTCCTCCACGGGCGCATTGGGCTGTGTTGGGATGTGAGCACTGAGCACAGCTGAGGGGGTGGGATGAAGGGGCCAGCACCTGGGACGTGTCCTCAGCAGGATGTCTGGCTCACAGTCCCGTCAGGCTGGGGACCTCGTTTCATATCAGTGCTTCATTCTCTGCCCAAGTGTCTGTGGCATTGAGGGTTCAGAAGAATGTAGTTCCTGCATTTCCCTAGGCAAGTTACCACTGTCATTCCAGGTGTTTGGGGTTTTTTTTGTGGCAGGGGACGGGGGGAGTGTTGTTTGTTTCCAGGTAGAAGATTTTTAAGAAAGAGAAGAGTGTGGTTATAAAAATATGGGCCATAGATTACTTGTAAGGGTTCTCTGTGTCTAAAATAAGGTTTGTGTGAAAATATTGAGTTTATAAATACATTTTACATAGCATTTATTGACCAAACTCATAAAATTAGCATCTGGATAAATGAGAAATTCCAAAAATTATGTCTAGAGGAGAGCTTAACAGCCCGATTTCACTGTTTTCCATCCCATTTCTCAAAAAGATTTGTAAGGCTTGTGTTCTCCATCGGAATGAGCTCCTCGTGGGTGTGAGGGCAGGCCTGGCTGGTCTCGTTTCCTCCGCCGCTCCCTCCTGCCCTTAGGTAGCACCTGCCATGGCCAGATGCCGGGACTGGAGGCTGGGACTGGGGTTTGATTGGAAAGGACTGGGGTGGGATCCGGGTGTGAGGTGGTGGCAGTCTGTTCCTTCATGAGTCCCTGAAAAATAACTGCCTACTTAGAAAATACAGAATCGGGCCCGGCTGGGCGTGGCTCAGCAGTTGAGCGTCGACCTAGGATCCAGGTGATCGGGGTTTGATTCCTGGTCAGGGCACATGCCCGGGTTGCAGGCTCGATCAATGACTCTCTCATCATTGATGTTTCTGTCTCTCTCTCTCCCTCTCCTTTCCTTTCTCCGAAATCAATAAAGATACATTAAAAAGAAAAGAAAAGAAAAGAAAAAAGAAAAGAAAAGAAAATGTAGAATAGGGTACATGTTTATGAAAATGGGAGTTAGAGGCCTTGGCAGCAGAGTGGGATTAAAATCCAATGGCACCCGACTCTTGAACCCTGATTTCAGGAAGCTGTGAGGGCCACCCTGCCACGCCTTCTCACCCCACAATGTCTGGAAAATGCCACATGCATTGGCCTAGCCTTTGAATGGATGAAAGAGCCAGACAGTGTGTGGCCGCTCTGAAGCTGCCAGGGTCAGGAGGGTGGAGAAAACTCAGGGAGGGAGAGCAGTCCACGTGAAAGGCAACGAGGTCAGAGCTTGGATTGGCCCCCAAGAGACCAGATCAGGACCAGATGCTGCCTGCCGCCAGGGCCACACCCAGGGCAGTGAGAAGTAAGGGGAATTGCGACACGGTCGTGCAACAGCAGCTCGGCCAGTCACTGCTCTCAAGCTTCTGTCCCATTTCCTCTTAATTTATAGGAAGGAGTGTGTGTGTCTGTGTGTGCGTGCATATGTATCTGTATGTTTGCTCATGTGTGTTTATATGTGTGCATGCATGTGTATGTGTCTGTGTATGTGCTTGCATGTGTTTATGTGCCTGTGTCGGTATGTGTGCTTACATGTGTTTATATGTGTATCTGTATGCATGTGTGTGCACGTGTCTGTAGGTACATGTGTATGTCTGCCTGTTGTGTGTGTATCTGTGTGCGTATGTATCTGTGTGTGCCTGTATGTGTCTGCATGTTGTATGGGTCTGTGTGTGTGCACATGGGGGTGTGTGTGGTTGCAGGGACTAGCAGAGCAGTTCTGGGAATAACTAATCAGTGTTTAAACCAGAATGGGCTATATTTAGATGAGTGGCTGTTTCAGTGGGAAAGTTTTTCCTCACACTCTCCCCCTCCCTTTATTACACTCACTGCACATGTGTCCACTGCTTAGAAGAGACACTGAGGTCTGTGCACTTGGCAGCAGAGAAGAGGGCCTGAGGACATGAAATGTGTTGGATTCTGTTCATTACGCTTTGGGGCAGGAACTTCAATAACGTGCTTCTGGGTCATGAGAAGAAAAACCACACCATGTGATTTGTGCCTTGGGACACAGGTGGAAGTGGAAAACTCTACCCCCACAGACAACACCGTTGTCAGGCTGCTTGGCTCATTGACCTTGTCTCAGAGATGAGAATGTCCAGATGGTGATCAAACCAAAGGCCCAGAGCATCTTTCCAGCCACCTCTGTTGGGAAAGGGCTGTTTTGCCTCACCTCTCTGCCCTTGCCTCTGTACTTCATTGGCCTTCCTGCAGTGACACTGGGGCTTGTTTCTGGAGTTGCCTGGAGTCTCCTGGACGGTGGCACAGCCGTGGCCCCTGCGTGTCCTACCTCAATCAGCCTGCTGCCTGTCAGGGTTGCGGGGAGTGACCCCTGTGGATAAGATGAGGTCACACTGAAGCCCTGGCACAGATTTCATGGCTGATCTTTCACTGACTTCCTCAGGGCACACAGGCTGGTTCCTGAGTGAGCTGCTCCCGGGGCCTGTCCGCTGTCTCGGGTTTGGGAGGCCTGTGTGGCCTTCCGGTAGGTTGTTTCTGTGCAGCAGAGGGCAGCAGTCTCCAACGCTCAGGCACTAGGTTCTGGAACACTGGGATCTCTGTGTTTACCCCAGGGTGCTGGTACAGAGGCTCCAGGGGCCCACGTCCCACTCCAGGCCAACGTTCCGGGAGGGTCCCCCACAGCTGGACACACACAAACCGTCTCTGCTGTCACCACTCCCATTTGGAGAAGGACTAACATCACTTGGTCTGAGCCTTTTGTAGATGAGACAACCAAGGACCAAAGAGAAGCGACCCCCTTAAAGTCCCATGGCAAGTTAGTGATAACATTCAGGCTAGATTCTAGGGCAGCCAGACTTGGAGTGGAGGGTCACCAGTTCATTGAAGGTAATTAAAGGTCTAGGAGTGGATAAGACGGTAGGGACTGTAGAGGAAGAGGAGGAAGGGGAAGGTAGGCCCAGGACCGAGTCCCAGAAATAGTACCAACAGCATGGGTCACAGAAATTAGTAAAATTTCCTTATTTTTTATGTGTGCTCTCTCCAGACCTCCCTCCAACAAAAGTCCTTTGGGAAAAAGGGCCTGATAAGTTCATTTACACTAAGATGTTACTTGGCAGATTAAATTGTTACCTCTCTTGTGTTTAGAAAGTTAAATGATAGTAAAAAGATTATTGAAAAAAATGCCAGTTCTCTGCCCCACTCCTGTTCCACCTCCCCTTGCCCCAGTCCTGTTCCCTGGAAGTAACCACTAAGTTCTTGTAGCTTTTTCTTTGGTATTCATGTCCATATTTCCATATATATGTGCATCTGTATGTATATGGAATGATTTATAAATTTATCAGTCCTAGATGCTGTCTAATAACTTTCTGTTATGGTAGATGAGGGCTTAGCTTTCTAAATACCTTCTCTTATGTATCATCTTCCCTTCATCCTTCTGATACTGGGTCAAATCAATACCACCATTTTCAGTCTTATGATTATATAAATATGTTCCACAATTTCTCCGAGTAGTGTACAGTTATGTTTTCTTTTATGTACAACATTTTGTTTAATCTGGAGTTAATCATTTCCTCATTTTTTTTCATTTGCTTAGTTTGCTATTTTATCCAAATGCTACAAAAAGAACTCTCAAATGCAAAGCATAATACCAAAATTTCAATTTCAAAATAGTCAAACACGTCAGACCTCCCTTCCACTTCCCTGCATTCTCCCACCTGGATGGGCTTCCTCTAAGCCTAATTTGCAGCTGTTGCCCAGGTTCCTCCTTTCACACCTTTTCTATGTTGGAGCCCCTGTTTCCGTGTCTTTTCTGCAAGAAAAGTACATTTTTGAGTCCTTGTATACATACTTTAACATTCTGATGGATAATTCAGCTGGGTACAGTGTTCTGGGTTGGAGAGATTTTCTCAGATGTGGAAGGCATTGATTTATTGCCCTCCAGCTTCCAGGGTTGCCGTGGAGCAACCTGACACAATACTGATTCTCAGTATGGATCCCTGTGTGTGCTGCTTCCTCTCTCTAAGCTTGGAGGACCTTTGCTCTCTTGGTTCTGATTTCATGATAAAATTACTTAGTGTGGAACATTTTTCATTAACTGTGCTGGCTTAATGAGAATGCTTTCAATGTGAGGTTTGTGTCCTTTCGTCCTTGGAAAATGTTTATATTTGCCCCTATGGCTTCACTGGTAATTTCTAGCAAACATTTAAAGAATTTACATCCATTCTTTTCAAGTTATTCCAAAATGTGGAATAGAAGGGACCATTTCCTAACTCACTTGATGAGACCAGCACTACCCTGATATTAAAGCTAGAGAAAGATGTCATGGGAAGGAAACTACAGAACAATATCCCTTATGAATCTAGACACAAAAATCCTCAATAAAATACTAGTAAAATGAATAAGGCAGGATATGAAAATAATTTTACACATGAACAAGTGGCATTTTTACCAAGAATGAAAGAGATTCAACATGTAAAATTTATTCAAGTGACTACACCACATTAAAAACACACAAAATCATCTAAATTGATGAAGAAAAAGCATTTGACAAAATCCAACACACTTTCATGATGAAAACATTTAACAATCTAGGAATAGAAGGAAATTTCCTTAATCTGACTAAAGGCATTTATGAAAATTCACAACTAATATATCAATGGTGAAAGACTGAAAGCTTTTCCCTTCAGATCTGGAGCAAGATGAGGTTGTCTGCTCTTGCCCCCTTCTCATCACCCCAGTGGCCCAGAGCAAACAGAAAAGAGCTAAGAGCAGCCTAGCTTGGTATAAAAGAAGAAAAAAGTATTTATTTTTATATGACATGATCTCGTATATAGAAGATACTAAGCAAAATATATACATACACACACGTGTTTGTTTTGATCCTCACTGGAGGATTTTTCCATTGCTTTTCAGAGAGTGTGAGAAGGAGGGGGGAGGGAGAGGCATCGCCCGGCTGCCTCCTGCACACACCCAGCTGGGGCTGGGGATTGAGCCTGCAACCCAGGTATGTGCCCTTAGCTGGAATCGAACCCAGGCCCCTTCAGCCTGCAGGCTGACACTAACCACTGAGCCACACCTGCTGGGGTGTGCTTGCTTATTTGTTAACCCTCACCTGAGGATACTTTTTCCATTGATTTCTACAGAGAGTGGGGGGGGGGGGGGCGGAGAGAGGAGAGAAACATCGACATGAGAGACACATAAATTGGTTGCTTCTATCATGCAACCCGACTGGGGATGGGGAACCTGCAACCAAGGAACATGTCCTTGACAAGGAATTGAACCCACGACCCTTCAGACTACTGGCTGATGCTCTAACCACTGAACAGCCAAACCAACCAGGGCCACTTTTAAAAAAAAAAAAAAATCTTTATTGATTTCAGAGAGAGGAAGGGAGAGGGGGAGAGAGAGATAGAAACATCAATGAAGAGAGGGTCATTGATCAGCTGCCTCCTGCACGTCCCCAACTGGGGATTGAGCCTGCAACCCCAGGCATGTGCCCTGACCGGGAATCGAACCCCGATCTCCTGGATCCTAGGTTGATACTCAACCACTGAGCCATGCCTGGCTGGGCAACACACTTTTTAAAAAAAAATCCATTCTTCAAATCACAGCCTTTTGATTGGAAGTTTAATTCATTTATATTTAATGTAATTACTAATAATCTGGTATTTACATCTTTCATTTTGTTGTTTTCTTTTTAACTTATGTCATCCCCTCTCTGTTCCTACATTAATATCTTATTTTGTGTGTTAAATAGGTATTTTCTAGTGTACCAGTTCCCTTGCTTTTTCTTTTACTGTATATAGTTTTTAGTTTTTCTCCCTTGGAATTACAATTAACCTGTAACTTAAAACAATCTAGATCAAATGAATACCAACTTAATTTTAACAGTACATAAAAATAGTATTTAGTATAGTTCTGCTCCTTCCTTGCCCACTCCTTTCTGCTATTAGTACTTATATAAATATCTTTATACATGGTAAGCCTAACAACACATTTTTATAATTCTTGTTTTATTCAGTTGTTTTCTAAATCAGGAGAAGAAAAGTGTTAAAAACAAAAATACATCTATACAGTGTTTACATATACTTGTGTAGTTACTTTTACCAGTGCTTTTTATTTCTTCATATGAAGTCAAGTTTCTGTCTAGAGTCTTTTTTTTTTTTTTAATTTCATCTGAAGGACTCTCTTTAGTATTTCTTTCAAGAAATGTCTGCTAGTAATGAATGTTTTAAGTTTTAAAAAATATGGTAATAACTTAATTTCTCCTTCATTTTTGAAAGATAGCTTTGCAGGACATAAAATTGTTGGTTGGCATTGTTTTTGTTCCAGCACTTAAATATGTTATCTCACTGCCTTCTGACCTTTATGGTGTCTGCTGAGGAGTCAGCATGTAATCTTAATTTGGATCTCTTGTTATTTTGAGTCATTTTTTCTCTTGATGCTTTCAAGATTCTGTTTTAGTCTTGGGCATTCAGTAGTTTGACTATTATAGTGTAGGTACAGATCCTTGGAGTTTATTGATCTTGGATGTGTAGATTAATGTTTGTCATCAAATTTGGTATGTTCTTGGGCATTATTTGTTCATATATTTCTTTTTCCTCTTTCTCCCTTCTTTTCTTCCAGGACACTCATTATGCGTATACTGAATCCTTGATAGTATCCCACGTCTCTGAGGCTCAGTTCATTGTTCTTTACATTTCTCAGACTGAGTAATCACCATTGATCTATCTTCAAGTTCACTGATTCTTACTTCTGCCAGCTCAGATCTTCTGCAGAACCTCTCTAGTGAATTTTAAATTTTGGTTATTTTACTTTTTAGCTCCAAAATTTCTGCTTAGTTTTTAAAATAACTCCTGCCTCTTTATATTATCTCTTTGGTGAGACATTTTTCTTATACTTTTAATTCCTTGGGTATAGTTTACTTTAGTTGTTAGAAAATATTTATGATAGCCTATTTAAAATCTTTGACTAGTAAGTTCAACATCTGGTCTTCCTCAAGTAGCTTTTATTGACTGCTTTTTTTTTCCTGTGTGGGCCATACTTTCCTGGTTGTGTGCATGTGTCCTTTTTTAAACAACAACAACAACTGGACAATTAAATTATATAATGTGACAACCTAGAAATCATGTTCTCCTCTCTCTCTAGGCGCAGTTTTTTGTTTTTTTGCTGTTGCTGTTTGCTTAGTAACTTTTTTTAACTCATCCTTCAGCCGGTATTCTTTGTGTGTGTGGCCTCTGGAATCTCTGCTAGATAATTTAAAGGTCAGTTACTGATTGGACAGAGATTTCCTTAAATGCTTTGAACCAAATAGTCTCCTCCTCTTTGCTGAGGGGCTCAGTCTTGGGACACACCAATACATGGACCAGCAGTTCCTTAGTTTTCACTTCCTGTTTGCACAGAGCCTCAAGGTTGGCCAGAAGTGAGAGCTTAGGTCTTCCTCAGATCTTTCCTAGGCATTCTTACAGACTGGTACATGTGTGTGGTCTTCTAGGGACATGTTGAGGCTTTTCAGAGTCCCCTGTGGCTATAGCATACCCACATTTTCCTTTCAAGCTTTTTGGCCAGGCAGCCTGACTTGCTCCTTACATAGCTGCAATGTTAAACTTTTGCCACTATTGGTTTAATTGATTTAATTAATTGATTTGTCACAATTAATTGTTTTTGACAAATGTCCTAAGGATAGGTTATTTTGTTTGTTTTTTTCTGAGTGAGATCAAGCCCTGTAAATGGGGCTTTCCCAGAGGTACCAGGCAGGTAAAATAGTGACAGTTTTCTGGGATGTTGCTATTTGGGGAGGTCCACACCCCTCTGTCTGACTAGTGGCTACTAAGCTGCTGGGTTTCCCATATATCACGGTTTTGAGGCTGCTGATTTTAAAGGCTACTGCAGAGCTGGGCAGAAGGGGATGTGAAGACAGTGAGTTGAAACTTCACAAATCTCACTATTCTTACCTAATTTCAGCCATTTCCTTCAATCCTCAGGTTGTTGTAAGCCCTTGGTTAATTCCTAGTTTCAAAGAGTTGACTTTGACAGTGTTTCTAGTAGATTTTGGGGGTGCTTCTCCTTTTGCTGACATTCGGGTGCAAGCCCAGGGGGAGAGAGGGACACATACATGTACATATGTCACCTTGAAATGGCTAAATCAATGCTTTAAAAATTGAGCCTCCACATTACCATTCCTCCTGTAAGATACTGGCTACAAGGCATCTCACGCAGGCAAATCATTTTACGATTGTGTGTCAGGGTCTGTGAGCATAGCCTCACAGCCTAGGTTCAGTTTAAAGTAAATCACCTCCCATGACTGACCCGGGGACTGATTTTTGGGAAGAGCACACACAGGTGGATGGAGATACATCCATATGCCTTATTTTTAAAGGACACCATTTAGAAGATACGCCTTTCACCCCTTAAACACATACTGTCATTGTCCTCAAAGGTTTATTTTTACTGGTGGACAAACTGGAGCATTGAATTTCATTGAGACCAGAGTGACTGATAACCAGTGGTTAGCTAAGGGGCATGCTTTCTTGAGCCTTTGTTTGTCTTACTTGATTTAGGTTAATGAACCAAAAAGGAGTCAATGAGCAGTAAAGACTGACCCTGAGTGCTACTATGCCCTTGTGGGGATTTGAGGGAGGCCTGAGGCCCCGTCTGCCATCATTGAACCCCCGTGTGTTTTATTCTTTCAGAAGGTTCTGTGGAGAAAAAGCTGTTTAACTCACAGGTAGAGCCCTGCTTCGTGTTTGCAAACCAACCCTTGACTGAACGCATAATGAGAACACCAGTTTTCAGTTGGAGGCCAAATAAAAGTTCTATTTTAGACACATTTCCTTATTTGTTTCAAGTGTGCCACTGACAGGATGATGACAGTCTCCCATTTCGATAACCCACCTCTTTTTCATGTTGAGCTTGCTCAGGTCCCCAAACCCAGAAACCAACTGTATTTTCACTTCACTCTTCTTTTCTCTGAAACTGCAAATTAGGTTTCTTTATAATATTCCAAAAACTGGCTTCCTTTCTCTTCTCCATCTCTGGGTTCTCCAATGGTTGTTACTCTGTGGAGCTGAATAACTGCGGGTGGTGTGTGGTGGTTCAAGTCCTGCATTTACCCAGCTCGCTGTTTAATCAGAAACAGGGCCCGACCTCTTGGGGAGCCAGACCTTGCCGGGTGCACCTGCGACCGACGCACCTGCAACCGATGCACCTGCCTCTCGGACCAAGATGCTCTTGTCTGGCTTTCCACAGACAATGGAGATGCTTAGGACACACAGGACGTGTAAAATTCTATCAGGTGACAACATCTGAAAGTGAAGGATTAGAAGTTTAACTGATATTCTATTTTTATTACTCCACAGGAGGCTTTCATGGGGCTGCGTTTTCTGTGCTTTTCATTTCCTTCGAGACATTACTCTCAAATGTCCTTTCTGGGATATGATCATGATTATGTAATATTGTGTTTTAGACTTGAGACTCTGTGGGTTGTTTCTAGAGACTCCGTCTTTTCAACTAATTTCAAAATAGAAATAAAAATGCTGGAGGATTGAGAGCTGGGGGCCAGGTTGATGCAGTTGGCCCTCAGTAAACTTTGCCCTTTAATGCTCTCTGGGTGTCCTCAGTCTTTCATAAATCACTTCAGATTTTCATCAACTGTTGGGTCACCTTTCCAGCATTTTCCGTGAGATAGGTCAGGAATCGGGACACCTGGGCTCTCACCTGTCTTGTGATGAACCAGAGAGACTGGGGCCAGGTCACGATTCCTTCTGAGCCTTGGTCTCCTGGTCTGCAGAGTGCAGCGGGGTGTGTGTGTGTAGGATGTGGCTCAATGAGCTGCATGTGTGTTTTTCTGTGACTGTGAAATACCCTGGTTGTGCAATATGAGCCTCATTCATCCGTGCCTTTGGCTTCTCCTAATGTTCTTGCTAGTCACCCTCTTTCCATGTATTTTCATTGTATATCTATTTTCCCATCTTCTATGTTGTAGCTAGTTCACATGTATCCAGTGGTTTCTATGAGGCAGATGCTGTTGTAACTGCTTTATATTTATTAACTCATTTATTCTTCACAACAACCCTCTGAGCTACAAGCTACCTATTGGGGAGTGGGACACAGAGAGGTCAAATAGGCCACTGAAGGTCACTCTGAGAGCTCGGAGCTGAGCTAAGACTTAAACTCGAGGATCCAGGGACCAGAGCACGTTCTTAACAACTGCTCTCTGCCCGAGTTCCCCCCAGTACAGCGTCAAGCCGCGACCTGCTCCCTCTTCCCCGTTCGCTATATGCTATAAATACTTTCTCATCCATGGGCCTTCCTTCCCAGCACCTGGCAAACTGACTCTTCATTCCGCCTTTAAGGATTTTAGTGCCTCATTCAGTCTCTCTGCCACTGGCTTATCAGGCCCACAGCCTGCCTCCCTCTCCTGCAGATTCATGCAGGGGCCCAGCGGGGACCTTGCCACCCGCATCTTTTGCCTCTCGAATGTGGTCAGCACTTTCTGGCTGTGACATCTTTGACGGCTTGGTTCTATCTGCTGGGGACTCCAAATTGTATTTGTTCCCTAAAACCCTTAAAATGCTCTCTTCTCCATGAAGCCCGTGATCTGTCTAATAAGAATCTTACAACATGTGGCCTAGGCCTTGCTCACGGCATTTGTTTTCTGCCACGTTTTACAACTCTGCTCCCGTGGGTTGAAGTCCTAGAATGAGCTGGAGATATGGGGGAGCCAGAGATGAGTAAGACCAGAGCCTGGTGGAGGAGACATTCATTTGTCAAGGGCAGGTGGGAGGAGAGGGCAAGCCAAGGGGTTGCTGGTTAGGGGCCCTGATGCTGAAGTCCGTTCAGCTGTGCCTCTGGGGGAGGGTTTCCTGGAGAGACCAGAGGGTCCCTGTGCTCTTCACACTCTGTGACTACAGGGAACCTTCTGTCCTTTCTTTGGGAGAATTGGCAGCAGAGACACTCTAGGTTCATTATGAGGAACAAACCTGTGGGGCCCGGCTGGTGGGGCTCAGCAGTCAAGTGTTGACCTAGGATCCAGGAGATCATGGTTCGATTCCTGGTCAGGCCACATGCCCGGGTTTTGGCTTGGTCTCCAGTTAGGGACATGCAGGAGGCAGCCGATCAATGACCCTCTCATCATTGATGTTTCTATCTCTCTCTCCCTCTCCCTTCTTCTCTCTGAAATCAATAAAAACATATAAAAAAAAAATAGCTCCCAAGTAGGAGCACGTAACACCTGAGAGAATTAAGACACCCTGACGAGCTCAGATTCTGGAGGAAGGAAGGAAATGGTAGCCGGGAGCCTGGAGTGAGCAGAAAGGACATGCAGGGAACTGGTCAAGCTCTTTTTAGGAACAGTAATGATACAGCTCTATTATAATGGTACTATCGCGGGGGCGACAGGGCCGACGCTGACTGAGGGTTGCAGCACCATTGCACACTTCTGAAGTATAAGAACATTTATACCCAGGAACATTTCCACAGGGTGGATACTATTAACATTTCCTCTTAGAGATGAGAAACAGAGCCATAGGAAGTTAGGTCATAGCTGATCCTAGAGGAGGGGAAAGTGGGGGAGATTAAAAGTACACAGACTATAGGTGGTAGAAATAAATAAAAATACTTAAATAGTCTCCATAAATAGCTTGAATTTGCCACACAATGCAGAATATATGAAAATAACCAAACCCAAGCATATGTTATTCATGGGGATTAACCTAAACCAGAGAAAGTACCCTTCAAAGTATTAGAAGATCAAAGTAAGCCCAAAGTTAGCAGAAGGAGTGAGACAAAGATCGGAACAGAAATTAAGAAGAGAAAAGCGGTCCTGGCCGGCGTGCTCCGTGCCTAGAGCGCGGCCCTCGCACTCGGGGCCCGCAGGTTCGATTCTGGTCAAGGGCACGTACCTGGCTGCAGGCTCCATCCCCCGCCCCTGCTGGGGTGTGTGCGGGAGGCAGCCGACCGAGGTGTCTCTCACGTCCGCATCTCTCTCCGCCCCCCTCTCCCCCCCTTCTACTCTCTCTAAAAGTCAATGGAAAAAATGTCCTCGGGTGGAGATTAACTAAATGAAAGAACAGAAAAACAATAGGAAATTCAGCAAAATGAAGGGTTGGCTTCTCTAAAAGATAAGCAAAGTTGACAAACATTTAACCAACTTAGAAAAGACTCAAATAAAGTTGTAAGTGAGGGAGGAGACCATGTCACCGACAACCACAGAGAGACAAAGACAAAGAGCCTCTGAAGTCCCCGGCTGACCCTGCTCCGGTCCCACCTGGCCACACCCTGACCCTCACTGGCCCGTTTGCTTCACTGTTTTTTTTCTGTTTATTTTGTTGGCCTAAAATCTCTTAAGTGTTTAAAGTAAAAGCATTTTGTGCAATTGCACGGTGTTTTGGAAAAAGTGATGCAGTGGGGACTCGAGACTTGGGCTCCGCTCGGCACTTTGCCTCCTGTTCTGTGACACCTCGGACGGGTCACCTTGCCGGGGCTCAGTGGTCAGACAAGGGGCTAGGCTGGCTCTCTGGGGACTCCTCCCAGGTCCCACGCACCAGGTCCCAGAACAGAAACTTGCCCTGCTGGTTGTGAGAACACAGACAAAGGCCCCTGAGGAAGGTGCAGGAGCCCGGCTTGGGAGAAGGAAAGACAAACTCCATGTGTAAGACCAACGTGGAGCCTCCCAGGAGCACACGGCGTTGCGCAGAATCAGTCTGGTCTTTATACTGGACAGCGGTGGAGTGCCGCTGGCCACCTCACACTGGTGTGAGCGTGGGAAGTGACACTGGCGTGGACATGCCCCTCTGCTTTGGAACACGCCGTGTTAGAGATGGGGGCGCTGTTAGAGGTGCAGCGTGCTCGCCCGGCAGCCCCGGGTGCCGGGATGGAGTTCCACAGGGAGAGCCCAGTGATGGCCAGCGAGCCAGCCCAGGCTCTAAAGTGAGACGTGTCTCCCAGTTGCCACCACAGCGGCTGCCCTCCAGCAGCCCAAGTTCCCGTGGCCTCTTGCTGTGCAGCACAGACACGAATGGCCGGTTTCTGAGGAGCTTTAGGGACTTAACAGAGACAGCTCTGCTCTTCATGGTCCCCCGCTGGAGGTCTCCTAGACCTGGTTCCTCTTGTGAAGTGTCTCCTTCTCCAGACGCTCTGTGGGACCGCCCCCAGGGTCCCTGTCCACTGTCCTGTTTGCGCCCCCCGCCCATCTTGGGGGCTGAGCAGTCCCAGCTCGCCCGTCCAGGTACAAGTGGGGAAGAGATGGTAATGGCCTCAGGGCCGGGACTATCTCTAGAAGGCGGGTCAGGTCTCCTTGCCTCCTGTTGCCACCCGCCCCCCCGCGCCCCCCCGCCTGGAGCCTCCAAGAGTCCTGCACCCCGGGACTCCCAGGCAGCCTGGAGGCTCAGGACCAGTCCGGGCTCTGAAGGGTTGAGGCCACCAGCCTGGGAGGACGCAGAGGATGACAAGTCCTTTAGAAGCTGAGGAAGGGCCGCTGTGTCCCCCCGCCCCCCGCCCGCCCGCAAGGTCTCTGGCCCCACTGCGGAGATGAAAAAAAAAGAGGGAAAATAAAAGGTTCCAAAACAGTTTAGAAAGTCCTTGTAAACGCCTGTGTTTTCATTTAGCAGCCTGACCAGGGCAGCGACAGACCCTCTGCAGCAATGACCAAGTGGGAATTGAGTGGAAAAATAGGAGTCCTGGGGCCTCCAGCTGTGTTTTTGGTGGGGTAGCTGTGGGGGGACGGGATGGAGTCAGATCTTCTAGGGGAGGCCCCAGCTCTGCGCTTTCATGGATAAAACACAGACCAGCTCCGTGTGCCTGACCCCGCTGCCCTGCAAGCTCTGGCTGTGAGAATCCCAGCCTCACGCTGTGCCGACTCCAGCGAGGTGGGGTCCCGGGTGGGGACCAGCAGCAGATGGAGGGGCCCGGGACAGGGTGGAAGAGAGCTTGTCTTTAAGACTGTCCCGTGGTTATACATGTTTTTCTCCTATGAATGGGTTTTGCTGTAAATTACAGCTCTGCCCGTGGTCCCTTGGGTCAAAAGAACTAGTCTCCAAACAGAAAACAGCTCCGCCTGGTGCCTCCGCCGCTTCCCTCCCAGCCCCTTCCTAATTGAAACCACATGTGCCCCGTGCTGGATGCTGGGAGCCTGGCGTCTTCCCAGGAATCCTCAGAATGTGAAGTTTCTCGCAAAGGCGTCTTGCATCAGCCCGTGGATGCGCGCCTGCCGCTGGGCTCCCGCGGCCGAGCGAGCGGAGCCCCTCACGCCCAGCTCTCCCTCCGGGGCCCGGGGACACCGTGGATCGCAGCCCGCCCGCCTCGGCCCGCAGCTGCGAGCTCCTGGATGAGCGTGAGTGCCACGTGTTTTCTTTTTTCCTTTGTGTTCTTTCTTTTCCAAAAATCGAAAGCTCTGACTGTGCTTCTCCTGGTCTCTGGAGGAGTTTACAAAAGAGCCCGAGAGGGTTTCGAGTGAGGAGCGGAAGGGAAGCAGCTGGGGCGCCATCGGCCCCAGAGATCAAGGTCTCGCCTTTTCGGGGGGCTGGATTTACGTTCTGGAGGGAACAACAAAGAGACCAAGCGCCAGAGAAGACAGGCAGGACGAGGGGGCCCACGCGGCCTCCGGGCGCGGCAGCCGGGGAGCTGGGCGGAGGCGCCGGCCCTCGGCGCTGCGAGACGACATCTTTTGCGCTTCTGTCTTTTTGGAGGAGGTTGACTGGCCGTGAGGGGGGCGCCTCGGGCAGAGGGGTGGCCTCGCCCTGAGGTGCGGGTGCAGCGGGGCCTGCGCGGGCGGTGATGGGGACATCCCCCTGCCAGCTCCGTCCTCTCCGCCTCGCGGCCCAGGCTGCCATTCCCTTTGTTACCAAGACTCGGGGCTGTTTCCCGCTGGGACCTCTGAATCCTGGCTGAGGCTCAAGAGTCCCATCCAAGGGGAAGGAGCGTTTTTCCAAGTGGCGGAAACCGTCAGGCCAGCCATTTCAGGCGGTAGTCCACGCGGCTAGGCTGGCGGGGCCTCAGCACCATTTTCTTGTGCCGGGCTCCAGCACTCTCTCCGGATGACATGGCCTGCAAAGCGCTGGGGCCTCTCCTGGCCTCGCTTCACAGACGCCGGGAGAGAGACGGCCTGAGCAGGGGTCTCCACTTCCCGTGGCAGGTTCCCCTCACGGCGAGATCCTGGAGGAGCTTAATTAGCAGTCAGCGCAGGAAGAGGGTGCTGGGTGGGACGTTTGGCCCTGTGTGGAGATGAGACAGTGGACGCCACATGCTCACCCTGCCCCAGGCCCCATGCTCCACGCTCAGAGCTCCGCACTTCGCAGCGGCATCCCCACCGCTCTCAGGCATCATCCCACGTTGAGGACGTGAAGGCTCAGAGCGGTGGGACATCAAGCACGTCTGGCTCTGTGCCCTGTGCTTGTCCCTGTCGATGGCATTTCCTCTTCTTAGTTGAGGTGTGGTTGGCATATGACGTTATATGTTAGCCTCAGGTTTACAAACGATTCGGTGTTTGTGTCCATCCAGTGGAGACGGCCGACCACCATCCAGTCAGTGTATGAAAGCGTTTTCTTCTCGGTAGGACTCAAACCCGGCTCTGGGTCACTGAGTGGTGCCCCCGGCCCCTCAAGGGGGCTGCTGTCGGGGCGGAGGGCAGCCTGCGGCTCCCTCGCGGGCGGCTGCGCTTGGAGATGCTTTTCCCTGGGTCATCTCCTTGGGTCCGTTTCCGGCTGCTCCATGAACTCAGCTTTGTTATGCAGAGAGCCCTGGGGGTCAGAGAGCCGGGCTCAGGTCTGAGCGCACCTGTCGCCGCCTGGCAACCTGCTTTCCCTTCCTGCCCCGGCCCCTCTGCTGACAGAAACCGCAGCTGTGCCCCGGTGGCGCTGCTTTCAGAGACGTTGGATGTGGGCCCTTCCGAAGCTCTAAAGGGCCCGGGCAGCCCAGCTTGTGGGTGGTCACCGAGCGCTGGGCCCTCGGGCGAGCAGCCGCCCCGCGGGGAGTGCTGGCCCCAGGGGTTGCATTTGGGAGTGTGTGACATTGGCGTGGGCAGCCTGTCTCAGTGGCCACCTCCTTGAATGGAAGCTGTCCCTTCTCGCGGTCAATATTCCCGGTTTTCTCTCTGAAACTGGTGGCCAGCTTGGTCGCGGTCCCTGCCCAGGCGGTGGGACACCACGCTGTCCTCCGCTGGGTCTGCGCTGTCCTAGAGGAGGATTCAGGATCAGTGTCCGGTTTCTCCCTCTGGGTTTTTCCAGGTGAGAGGCTTGCGGTACTGTGTCACATAGAGGTGTCTGAGGCCCCAGCACCGTATTCTCTCCGAGAATTGCTGATATTCAGTGTTCCGAAAAAGCAACCAAACAGCCATAATGAGAAACGTGGAGCGTCAGTGACTGCCAGCTGCACCCCGCCACTGTTCAGCACTGCTGCTCATGGCCAAGCACTCCGAGCCCCAAGGGTCTTTGCAGGGACATCAGCTATTGTCACCTACACTGTCCCTGCGTTTCCTCAGCGTGAGTCAGCATGCGGCCTCGGGGGAGCAGTCACCCCCTCTGCTGTGGGTAAATGGGGCTTAGTGAGAGTGGTGACAATGTCCAGCCCACATCGTTTCCTTCGTCAGAGCTCAGCCAGTCCCAGCCCACCGCTACCCACACTCTGAAAGCCGGTGGCGTGGCTCTGGGTGGGAGGCAGAGGCCTCTCTGGACCTCTCCCAGGGACAGCCTGGCTGCGCTGACGTAGCGGGGTTCCCGGGAAGTGGGTGACCGCTGTGAAGTCTTACTGCCGTTACGCCAATGCCTGACCCCTCCAGGCACCCGTTTCCCAGGGAAATGTTTTCAGCTTGCGAGGGTGGTAGATTATTGGACATTATTAAAACACCTGCAAACACAAGCTAGGTCTGCACTTCCTTCAGGGTCCTGGCCCCACTTCCCACCCCAGCTCGAGGGCCCCTCTTCTGCTGCGAGTGGCAGGGCTGTGTGACAGCCACCTCCCATCTGCCTGTCTCTGCCACCGGGTCTCCACCCAGGTTCCATCAGAGGCCCCTGGTGAGCTTTGCAAAAAGGCAGGTCCCCAGCTCCATCCCAGACCAACAAATAAGCACATTTATGCTCAGTGACCAGGGCACCTGCACTTTGTAGCCACCTCCCTCTGTGACTCGGTGGTGGGTGTCCCCCTGACTGCATTTAGGGTGCCGTGAAGACCACACAGTGACTCATCCACCCGCCCTGCATCTCGGGGACTTGCTCCCTGAGCGTCTGCCGGGCTGCTGAGAGTGGATGAAGGGAGAAACAACTGTTGGTAGAGAATGGTCATGGGAAGGACACGCCTCTGGCCAGCCCCTTGGAAAATCCAGAGATGAAGGTCCAAACATCTCTTAACAGACCAGTCTAGATGCCCCATGAGGCCCGCCACGCAGAGGCATAGCTCTGTCTGTAAGAAAAAGAATGAACACTCGTGGGCCCCAGGACCGGGTAAAGTCAATCTTTCCTTTTCTAAGACTAAGATGAAAGAACTAGAGCGGTTTGAAGGCCTTCAGGCCCAGAAAGGGGCCTGGCAGATGTGACGTTTTCTGTTTCACTCTATTCTGAGGTGCATGTGGATCATTCCTGTTCAGCAAGAGAGTTCTGAGTGTTTACTAAGTGCCTGAATGTGACAGGCAGGGTCCCTTCCCAAGCTTATCACCAGGCGGAGAGCTCAGGACTCAGCACGGGAGCTGTGCAGGAAGTGGGCTCAGTGTCTAGGCCCAGAGGGTCGGTGCTGTAGCCGGAGCTCCAGGTGCAGGAAGGATCGGGTGAAACCGGACAGGCGGGAGGCCAAGGGTAGGGCGGGCGCTGCTGTGATGGATGGTGAGGGACCAAAGGCTCCGTCAGCAGTGAGGACGCGGCCTGGCGTGGCTTTGGCCGGGAGTGGAGCCATAGCCTGCACAGATGTGCTCTTTTCCATTCGGGGAGCTTCAGGCCTTGTGCAGTTTGAACATTTCCTTTACCCTAAAGCAGGGGAAGTGCTAAGATTCACTGGCTGGCGCAAAAGGAAAGTTACAGGTAGAAGCAGGTACGTTGGCCGACTCTCAGCCATCTGTCTGGATGCGAAGGGGTTGGGTCCTGACCCTGTTGGTGGACAAGCTCGATGGGCCGAGCGGGTGTGGAAGCAACTGGAACGAGCCTGCAAGGAGGTATTGCCGCTGATGGAGGGGCAGAAGCAGAGAAACCTCAAGCCAGCCATGGGCAGGACAAGAAGACCTAGAGCTGGAACTCACAAGACCAGCACCTGAGGTCCAGGTCAGCCAGGATTTCCCTAGTGGCTGCTCTGCCCTGGCTGCCCACAGGCCGGGCGCTGGGGAGGCTGGGCCTCTTCATTGTCTCTCTTCCTTCTTGGTCTCATCACTTCCACCCACTCCCACAGCGCGGACCTCTCAGTGTGGATGCTTCTACCTGGGACCCACAGGAAACATTGCTAACTAGACAAAAGTGGTGTTTCCCAAAGCGTGACCTTTGGGAACCTGTGAGTGTCTTACTAGATAATGGTCTCTGTGCCCGAGTTTGGGAACAGTCTTAGACTACAGGTTTCTCTTCAGGACTCCCGAGGTCCTTCGTGTGGCAGCGAGCGCTGGACTCTCCCAGAGGGCAGCTTGTGCTCCATGCGCGTTTCGGACTATGGAGCTCTCTTTGAAGGAAGTCTCCTGAGGGGCGAGGGCTCACAGCTCACAGGTAGAGAAATTCGAGACTGGGGAATTTGCCTTAAAACAAGTCTCTTGCAGGAAAGGCTGGTGGAGCAACGGAGCAATAGCAGGCTGGGGTGGGGCCTGGGCTTGCCCACAAGCTGGTGCTCTGGCCACAACGGCTCTGGGTTTGTTTCTGCAGAAGTGGCAGTAATGCCAGGTGAGCCACAAGTTGTCAACTGCAGACACCGCAACCCTACGCATGTGTGGGGGACACGGCACTGGGCGGGGCAGTGACCACACGCTGCCTCAGAGTGGCCCCCCGAGCTGACTGCACGCTGGGCAGCTGCAGTGCTGGCTGAGGGGGCAGGTGGGGAGTGTCTCCTTGGTTCCCAGGCCTCTCCGAAGCCGCGGTGTCAGATGGGGCACATGCAGCTCTCTCTGCTGCCAAGGCAGCACTGACTCCTGGCAGCCATATATTGATGCCCAAGGGCCATGCACTGACGCCCAGGGGTCGCTTAGTGCATCTGGCTACAAAGCCGCTATGAGGCGAAACCCTGGGCCTGGGTCTCCTTCCTCCGAAAGCAGGGCTGGGTCGGGGACTCTGATGATTTGGGACGTGAGGGACAGCCCCCAAGTGCCCGGTCTGACCCCAGTTCCCTCCCGAGAGCTCCCTGCTGCTGCCCAGGACGGCCCATCCTCCGTTCAATTCTTGGCTTCTCCCCAGACACGCGGGTCTCAGCCTGACTCTCCTTCCACCGCTTGCTCGATGTATTTACCTGTTTCCATCGTAGGAAACCGTGCTCTTTATGTTCAAAACCAAACTCACGATCTTCCCCCACAAGCCAGCTCCTCCTCCGTGGTCCCAGGGTCTGTTCTCGGTGACCTGCCCATGGTCACGTGCAGCTGTGGGGACATGGCTGTTTCCCCACGGCAGCCATCCTCAGCACGCTCAGCCCCTCTTCCCTTCCTGTGTCGTCACCCCAGGTCAGGCTCTCTGGGCCGCTTGGCCTGTCTGTCCTCTAAGGCCCTGCGTGCCGGGTGCAGCCTGACCGAGTGAGCAGCAGCTGCGTGAATCCCGAGGTCATCCAGGTACCGCCCAGTGAGGAGATGAGCCCGACGGTCCGCGCACATGCCGGCATCATGGTCGCGGTGCCCTTGGACCAACTTTGCTGTAAGAGTGATGGCTTCCTTCAGCCTCGGGGCAGGGAGGTCACCAGCCGCTAACCTTCACCGTCGGTGCTGGGAAAACAGCTGTCTGCATGCTGCCTGGGGACCCGGGGCTCTGGCCCTGCTCTGAGTTTCAGGAACAAAGTGAGGCAGTGTTTTTAGACATTGCTGTGAAAACCAGCACAGAGGTGGCTCACTGGGCCTCTCTGGAGCCGTGAGGTGTGACAGGGCAGCAGTCCAGCGGAGGCTGGGGTGTTCCCTCAAGTGCTGTGGGCCTCGCCGGGGACCTGGAAGCCAGGGTGAATCTGTGTGACGATACCTGATGGCCGTCTTGCCCGGCGTGGGCCCTTTATTCCTCTCGAATTCTGCATCCTTTACAGAAGCGGCTGGAGACTGGTGTAGCCAGTCTTTGAGGGGACCCCACGCCGAGGCACCGTGGACTCCACGTGGCCACAGACACTTAGTGGGACCCGGGAAAGCCCACGAAAGGGATGTGAAATGTAACTGTACCCAACACCGGTGATGGAAAGGGGAAACGAGGTGAAATGCACAGGTGCCGCTGTGTGTGAATGTACAAGGAGACACCGCGGGCAACAGCTGCACCTGCAGAAGGGACGACCAAACTGTGACGGGGACTTGCGTCACACGGAGCGGGGGACCAGTGTCATCCAGGTCCCTGGTGGCCTCGAGACCCTCTCAGGGAATCCACAGGGTCGACGCTGTGTTCGTAATAACACGAAGATGTTTTTGCTTTTTCTCGCTCACTCTCCCAGGTGTGGGAGGTGGGGAGCCCAGAGGTGACGCCATAGTCCGCCTCCGTCTCCACCCCCCCCCCCCCCCCCCCCCGGTGAATTGAACCCAGGAGCAGATGGGAGCACATGAGCTCGACTTAGCAGAGCAGAGATTCTGCCCAAGTGCAACACCGTCATGCTCCTTCCTAAATATTTTTTGAAAAGACTTTTCATAAAAAGTTATTATTTATGTTAGCATGTAATCATCATTTCACTGAATTAACAAATAATGAACTAATAACCCTCAGTTTTAATTTCTGAACTGATGGACATCAAGGAGTAGAACCCTCTGGCCTGGCTGTAGATCAAAGTGGGCAGGGAGGCGAGGGGAAGGCGGTGGGAATGAGGCCAAGCAGGAAATGAGCAGGGCTTCCCTCCATGAAGCGAGGCCGACACCAGTCTGGGTCCCATGTCTAGAGTTTTCCGAGGCCTGTGGCTCGAAGCAGAGAAGCTGTAATCATTGCAGGGCCAGTGTCCTTGGCAGTCTGGCCACAGAGAATGTTCTGTGCAAGTGGGGCCCGTAGCCGACACTGTCCCCAGGTGAGGTTGGGAGTGACAGCTGGAGGGGAACCAACTTCAATGTGGCCCTCAAGCCTCTCACTGGCCCTGGCTGGTGCCATAGGGAAAGTCAGGTCCCCAGGGTGCAGATGTGAAATTTGGGGATGATGCATCTGAGTGTAGAAACTCAAGGCTGAATGTCCACTTACTCACTGCACACCACTGGCCCCCGCCCTGATTAGAGGCCAATCCTGGGGGTCCCGGCTCAGGGTGTCTTCCTGGCCCCACATGACCTAGGATGCCTGGTCCTCCCGTGTCCCCTCAGGACCCACCGGGACCTCTGGTTCCTGGATCAATCTCTGTCTCTGCCAATATTGCAATTTTATTTCTTTATTTAAGTTGCCATCTCCCCGCAATAATTTCAGGTGGTTCAGGGGGAAGAATGCTAACGGAACTACCACCACCTGCACAATAGAGCCAGAGTCCTGTGATGGGCTCAGGGACTCGAATGTACAAAGAAGCCTGGCCCAGGGCTGCTCCCTGCAGATGGGACACACATGCACCTGTCTCCGTGTCTGCAGCAGGTGAGCCTGGGCCGCCAGCAGGTCCCACTTGCAGCCCCAGGACTGTGCTGATTCCCTGAGTCTGGGCCTTGTAGCCAGGAGCTTGCTGAAGGAGGACCCTATGTCCTTCGTGCTGGGAGAGGCCCAGGGAACCTGATGTTGCCCAGATGTGTCCTGCCCCTCGAAGCCTCTGCAGTTTTCAGAATGAAGAGTCGAGATATGGCCTCGAGGGGAAAGGATGAGTCCCCAGGGGTTCTTATTGTCAGGGTGCTCATTGGATTAGACTTGCCTTTCTGTCCCTTATCTAGGGACCCCCACCCACATCTAGTTAGCTACCTTGTGTGAGAAAACATCTTGGGTCCCCTTGTCCCCACAGACCCCTTGGCACTAATTCTTCCCCCCTCTCTGCTCCACCCCTTCCCCCCTCCTCTCTGCTCCCCACTGGCCCTCCTCCCTCCCTGCGCCTCTCCCCACTTCTCTCTCCCCCCCCCCCCCCATAGACTCCTGATAGATACTGGATGGCTAAGAGGTCTCATCCAAGCCTCCATGGCATGCATTCAGAACAAGAAATTCATAGCTACATTTAACCACTAACTAGAAGTTATTGCAGGTTTCTCTACTGCATGGGATTCCTCAAACATTAATTATCTGAGTCATTCCGCTCTACCTTTCAGAAACCATCATTGTGGTCTCTCCTTCCCTGGCTCCTCAGTCTTCAGTGATTATTTCTAGAAATTATTAGTGTGCCATCCAAGGCAAGTGTTGTGTAGAGCCGTGGCTGGGGAGCCTGGTCTGGGTGCCCCCGCCCCATGACCACAGCGTCGGACCTGGGACTGTCCCCAGGGAAGATCCTCTGGGTCTCTGGTCACCGATCCAGGCTTAGTCTTCCTCTGAGAACGAGGAGACTGGGTGCCAGTCTGTTTGGAGACTTCAGTTTCAGTTTCCCGCATGTCTCATTAAGAACCAGTGTTTAGCACCTAACCTTGAACACTTGTGAGGGAAGCGGGTTATTTAAAACTCCCCCATGTGCCGCCACCTACTTTTCGGGGCTCCCTCCCCTTTGTGGGTGTTCAGAGCCTTTGTGGTGAGGTCTGGGTTCTGCTCCATTGTCTGTTTTGGGCCTGGGGGCTCTGGTTTGGGTTTCTAATAAGCCACCAGAGCTGTCCCCTTGTGGATGTTAGAGCTCCCAGGGGACACTGTCGGGATGTGAGATGCAGGTGCACCTCCCGGCTGCGCCCCTTCTGAGCCTCCCTCCCCCTCCGCCGGCCTGTCCTGTGCTGCTTCTCTCTGTGTCTCCTTGTCTCTCCTCCACCTGCCACACTTTCTTCTCTGTCCCCCGAGTTGTTCTCTCAGCCTTGTTGGATGGCAGCTCAAAGGAGCAGGGCTGCCCTCACCGACTCCTTTGCCAGCTGTGACTGGTTTCCTTCAGGACCTGGGTGCTGCCTCCATCCCTTGGTTAGTTTCTCACTCGTCTGTGGTGGGATGTGTGGTCCAGGGTGTTGGCTGTTGGGGTGCACGGCGTGGGGCTGGGACAGGAACAGCTTGGGTGTGTCAGCTGTCACAGAATGGGTCACGCGCACTGGAGGTAAATGGGACAGTGTGGCAGCTGCTGCGCAGGCCTCAGCGCCTGGGAGTCTGGAGTTCGGCTGTGCCAGGTGACCACGAATGAGGCAAGGCCAGAGCTGCTGCTGTGAATGTGGCTGCAGGGCTGGGAGCCCACGGGGACAGGTGCGTGGGCCTCAGGTTGGCTTGGACATGGCTGGTGGCTGGGGCTCCAGAGCCGTGAACAGCATGAGCGGAGAGCAGACACCAGCGACATGAGAACATTGTGCTTGTATTCGCTCACGGGGTCCACAGACTCAGGGTGATGCTTCCAGTCACTAAAATAGCACCTGTGACTGGTAAGGGACTCCAGAGCTGACCTGAAGGGGCACAAATATAAACTAGGATGGTCCCAGCCCGAGTTACTCATGGCTAACAGGACCCCAACAAGGATGCCCACCGGAAGGTAAGGCTGTGGAGAGGTGAGCCCCGGAGGAGGGCAGAGCACTGTGGCTGGGGGGCAGCGGGCAGGGGCCTTCGCTGTGTGGGCTGGAGCTAGGGCTCCACCTTGGGGGGCAGGCAGGAGTGTCTCTGTCTCTAAAGAGGAAGATGTGTCTGTCATCATTGGTGAAGCTAGCCATTGAACCTGGGCCACAAGGGACACGTGGGTGAGGGAGGGAGGAAACAATGACCTACTGGGTCCAGGGTGAGGGTCAAGGTGGGAGGGAGGGAGAGAGAGAGAATGGGTGGGTGGCCAGCCGCTGGCACGAGAGTCAGGGATCCAGCCTCTGTGTGGAGCCTTCTGGGGAGGGAGGGTGAGCTCATGGAGCCGTGAATTCCCAGCACCCGTCCAGCTGGGAGAGGGTGTAGCTATGAACCGGATTTGAGGTCTCCTGACAATAAACCATCAGGGGAATATTTGGGCACCTAACACATGATGAGTTACTGCTAGCCAGTGTTTTCTAAGCTCTCAGTCTCTTGTTTTGGTTCGATGTTCACAGCTTATTGGAAAGGTCCAAGGCCCAGCCACAGCTGTGCTGCCCTCAGAGCTGCGAGACTTACCTTCATGTGTCAAAGTTCACCTCCTCGTGGGCCTTGTGCCACCTTAGTTGCTTGAGTCCCAGGCCATGGGCTGCAGGGCCGATACTGAGTGGCCTTGGTTGACAGTTCACCAGTTTCCTCCTGAGTGTGAAGCCACTCAGCATCCCTGGTCCCATGTTGCAGAGCCCTGGGCTCCTGCCTCGGGTGGAGGAGGCTGGGGCCTCCCTTCTAGGACTCACAGCACTTGCCAGGACCTGTTCTTGCTGTCTCACTGTCCTGTGAGAGACATTCATATAAACTCTTATATCAATTAATTAAAAGGATGGTGAGTTCCTCTTAGCTTAGGCCCCATCTGCGTGGTCGTTTTGCTCTTACATAACACTGATCACAGTGTCATATGCACTGTTCCGTCTGGGGACAGAGAAACTGGGTAGGCAGCCTGAGCTGCTGGAACCCACCTGCCCCACGTCCACCCAGCCCTGGCTTTTGTGTAGGACGATCTTTCCTAATCAAAGAGTCATCCACCCACAGCATCAGGGTCACCCAGCGCTTGTGACTAATGCAGACATTCGGGCCTCACACCTCAGAACCTGTCATTTAACCAGCATTGGTGACACATTAGTCCCCAGATGGGATGCTCACAGCTCACCTGGGGACAAGCTCAGTGCAGTTCCCAATAGTGTTCAGGGTCACATAGGTGATGGCGAGACAACTGGGCCTTAGGGTTTTCTTGGACCAAAGCAGCCACTTCCCTTCTAAGGGTGTTGCTGGACATGGTTCCTCCTTGAATGGACAGTTCTGCACAGAGCGGGGCTTCTTTCCGGGTGGGCCCAAGTTCAGCTGGCTGCCAGTTCTGTAAATAAAGGTTGAGGAGAACGCAGCTCTGCCCATTTATTACGTTGCCCATGGCTCCCTGGTGTGATGCCGGCCCAAGGGAAGGGTTACAACAGATCCTACAACCAGGAAAGCCTAAGGCATTGACTGTCTGGGCCTCACAGAAAAATGTGAGCTGATCGCTGTGACATGAACTCTAAATATTTCCTTACAGGACAGGAAAGTGCTCTGGTCTCCAGCCCCTTGACCATATCTGTGTACTGGTCCATCCAGGCCCCACACCGCCCTCCTGGAAAGATGGTGGGATTGCATGGTGCTGACTCCTTCTGCCAAGTGTTTAAATAAGCTCGACTTTCCTCAAGAGTGGGAGCCATGAGAAGTCTGAGTAGGATTCTGAGTGGGAGTTTTGAGACCAACGCCTAAAAACAGCCTGTATGGTCGAGTAGAGCCTACTCCTGAAATGGAGCCACAGTCTAGCCCACTGTGGGCTGGTCGCTGGGTAGCCAGACTCAGCCGTGGGCCTGAGTCCTTCCCCAGATCCCTAGGACAGCCCCACCCCCTGCTCTGATTTGGGATTTGCAATGGAGAGATGAATGCTCAAGGCCTCAGCTCAGGGACAGGTGGAAGGACATGTGAACAGGGAGTAGCCCTGTGGCCCTGAAGGCTGTGGGCGCCCTGTCTGGTCTTCAGGCCTCAGGGAGCCCGGCACTCCTCCCTCCGGAGCCAGATCCCAGGAGAGTCAGGTCCCTCTTCCTTTCTGCAGGGTTCCCTGGAGCCCAGGGGCCTCATGGGGGCTGTGGTAGAATTGGTGCTGTAGCTCTAGAAGCTTTAGCTTCCTTGGTCTCTTGACCTCTGTCTGCAAAACCCAGGACACAGACGGCTCTCTGAGGAGGCAGAGCAGACCCAAATGGGGTGCTCTGTTCTCAACTCTGGACTCTCACCTTCCACTGATTCCTAGAGGCCTCAGAAGTGACTTAGGGCCCCAAAGGTGGGGACCACCTGCCCTGATGCCTGGGATAGCTAACAGGACTTTGATGACACTATGAATGTCCCCACAGTCCTGTCTGTACCTATGTTGTCATGAGAACCTGGAATGTGAAACCCTTATATAGAAAATGCAAGTTTGGGAGGGAGAAGATGGTAAGTTCAGTCTGCAACATGGGGACAGTGAGGCTGGAGAGCTGGAGGGAGGCAGGAGCATGGACCTTGCATCTTAATGTCCACATAATGGGTAGGAACACTGACTGCGGGGTGCAGCAAAGAGTCAGGACCGCCGGCTGAACCCAGAGAGTCAGGCACAGTTGGAGTGATTGAGGTGGGGGCACTGGAACCAGACACACTCAGCCGAGCACCTGTGTGTTCGGCGCTCACCCACTCAGAGTGTGTGAGGAATACTTACCAATCTCTTGCAGACTTGGGCCTGGGCTCTGGGGCAGGTGACAGACACCTGCTGCAGAGACTTGAGCAGGCTGTGAATTTTGCTGCTATGTGTGGAAGATGGGAGGGGGAGGCAGGTGGGCTGCGTGGGGGTCAGGCTGTGCAGGAGGAAGGGGAGGGCCTCACCGTGCACCAGGCTGGTGACCCCAGAGAAGTCCCCTTGTATGGCTCTGGAATAAAAGGTGGTGGCTGTGTCCACGGGAGATCGTGAGAGACACGTGGGTTGTGGGATCAGGAAAGCGCTAGTCATCTTTTTGTTGCAAGACTTGACTTTTCAAAGCCTCTGCATGAGGATGGGCCTTCCTGCCTTGGAAAAGTGACAGGAACTGAGAGGCTGGGCCCGGACAGGGTGGGCAGGTGTTGAGGGACGGGAAGTACCCCTGTCAGAAGACAGGAGTGGGCAGGGAGAACACACGTTGAATTTCACATAAGCTGGTCTTTTCCCCACAGTCTGAGTTTATGGAGAATTTTCTTTTCTTCAAAGAGGAAATATTTTTAATTAACAAAAAGCTATTAAAACAGAGAAGCTACTTGCATTCATTCTATGTAAACAGTAAACCCTCCAGAACTGTAAATCAGTACAAGACAAGTGAGCTTAAACAAGGCCCATGCAGTTTGGTGGAGAATTTCACTTTTGTGGCTCTACTCTGAGGAAATGCCAAACAGGCCAACACTATGCACAAAGACAGAGCATTCGGTGCAGAACAGAGACCGTCCGAATGGCCGGCACCGAGGGTGGGTTAAAGATACAGTTTATTGCCCTTTAACATGACAGTTTTGAGAATTTTAGGTAATACAGGATGGTAGTTATGGTTTTATATAAACTAAGTTACCAGTCACGAAGTTGTATAAAGGTATTAAACCCATTATGTAAAAATGCACAGAAAAGAACTGGAATGAAAACGGGCCAGATGTTAACCACGTTTGATTTTTGGAGAACACTTTTGGTTCTTCCCCTGGTTGACAGTTCATACTAAGCCAGCACTCCTTTTATATCAGAAGGAAAGAAAAGCAGTTATGTAATTTTTTTAAAAGGGGCCATGCTAGGAAGAAATTTTTGTTGTTATCATAGAGGCAAGTGGACAGCCTTGGCCGCCTCCATCCTGCCCTGGGACTCGGGGCAGTTAGTCCGGGTCCCAGTTGAGTCATCTCCACACGTCAGCCGGCTCCTGGGGACAGAAGCTGCTCTTCATGCTCTGCTCCAGCTCGAGGCTCTGCCGCCTGCTGGGAGCGGAGATCCAAACCCCTGGCTGGTCAGCGTCTTTCAGAATCAAACCCAACTGCTCTTCCTGCCTTCTCGTCCCCACGTGTACTTTCTGCTAAATCAGAGCCCCTCTCAGACTCGCGGGGCTTCATGTGGGTCCGTGGCTCATGCTGGGGACAGCACATGTTAACCGGTCCAGCGACCAGATGCCTCTTTCCATAGGACAGGTTTGTGGCACTGGGTAGTCACCTCTCTGGATCTCGGATGGCACACCTGTGACATGAGGGAGGGTGACGGTTGCCAAGGCTCCTTGCAGCTCTGAAGCTGGTGACCTTGTTTCGCCACTGTCCCAGGTGCGCCATTCACCTGTCTGCACCTGCCTTGGGTGGTGACTGCTGCCTGTCAGGTTCCACACCTCCTAGCTCATGTTCCTTTTCTGCCGTGACTGTCCCCAGTGGTTCCAATCCACAGTGACTGTGTGCGGTCCTTTGGCCACTCACACATACTGCCTCTTATCAAAACCACAGCATGTGCCAAGGACATAGAGATGCTATTTGAATAAAAATTCAACGCCATGGGGAACAAACCAAACTAAGTGATCATCTGAGATGAAGGTGTGTCCTTCTCTGGAGCCTTTGTTTACGGTCCAGTGGAGCTGCTTGTGACCCCCCCGGGGCAGGGGGGATAGAGACTATGTATAGCTTGTCATGGTGGTTGAAGGGCTGGCTCCCGGCGACCATGTGTGGTCTCTCCGGGAAAGCGGCTGTGGCCGGGCTTCCCCACACTGAACATCCACGTCCCACCACACGTGAACGTGGTGTGGGCCAGGACTGCTGCTGGGAGAGTGTCTCCACCCCACCCATTCCTTCATCAGCCAGGACAAGCAGCGGGCCTGGCGTCAGGGTTGAGTGGTGAGCGCACCGTCCGGCAATGTCAGCGACAATGACAGTGATTAATACCTGCTTTGCAGTCGTGTCCTTCCCCGACCCTCATTTCCTCTCGGCAGTGTCCTCTCCCTGGGCTGCCTCAGGCCACCCGGGCTCTGTGTCTTTCCCTCAAAGATGGCTCTCCGCTCAGCCAGCCACCTCCCTGCAAGACGCTGTGTCTTATCCCAGGGTGGGGCGGGCCCGAGGGTCAGAGCAGGGCCAGCGCTCGGAGCGCCGGCACCGTAGCCTCGTGTCCGCGGCCCCCGCCCGCGGGCCCGGGTGCAGCAGCCGTGTCAGCCTCTCTGCCTGGACTTGGTGCTCCCAAGATCCTGCTCTGCTTGTCCCTGAGCCTGGTTTGCAGTCATCCACAGACGACTGGCTGGCCCCATATGCACCGGGTGGCACACAACATATTGTCTTTCTTCACACTCCCTCAAGCTGTGTGCATACATGTTATGTGCATGCATGTTATATGTATACGTGTCATATGTACACATGATAACACAGATTCCCATACACTCTCTTTGTTTCTTTCTTAGTTGACTTCATGTTTTGATGATGTGTCTTAGTGAAAAAGACTGAAGTAGGCAGGTCCCTACCCATCACATGATGGCAAAGATTAACTTCCCGAACTCTGTAGGGAGCAGCCTGACCACACTGGCCATGAGATGTCACTTTTCCATGTCCTGGCCCTTTGGACAGGAGTGGGCTGCGTGGACTGCTCTCAGGGAGTGCGATGGGAGGGAGGGGTTCTCAGGGGCTCTGTTCCTCTGCCACAGGCCCACTCAGAGACCGGATACTGGTTTTGAGATGCGCTCATCCAGCCAGAGACTGTGTGCCGGGGGTTCCCAGGGGCAGCGCCTGATCAGAGTCCCGACTCGCTCGCGCTGTGGTTTCACTCTTACCTATGTCCTTCAATTATGGGCTCTCGCGGCCCATCCTGGTTCTGCCTTTAGATACGAGGACGTTAATTTTGTAGATGTGACAATGAACTCAAGTGGACTTTCAAATTCTTCCCCCTGCCCTACGTCTCAAAGAAAAGTGCTGCATCATTGAAAAGTCTGTGGGAGGAAGGAGCCTCTCGGGTGGTTTTGGGAGCCCGTGGGCGTTGTCACTGGAGGGGCCCTGGCTCAGGATAGAGACCGTGCGGCTCACGTCACAGCGATGTGCCAGCCTCAGGCAGCAAGCTCCTCTTATTTGTACATACCCAGCGGCTGCTGCCTGGAGAAGCGGTGACGTCCACGCTCAGGGCACACGGAGAGAAGGAGCTAACGTCAGGGCAGCTCCAGTTTCCTGTTTCCCTGGTAGCTGTGGAAAGGCTGAGAAGACGAGGTGACTTCAGATTTGTGGGGTTTGTTTTATATTTGTGTACAGCCAGCTAACTGTCTGCCATCTACCCATCATCTGTATGTCAATCAATTGATCAATATCATCTATCTATCTATCTATCTATCTATCTATCTATCTATCTATCTATCTATCTATCTATCTATCATCTATCTATCATCTATCTATCTATCATCATCTATCTATATCTATCTATCTATCATCTATCTATCATCTATCATCTATCTATCTATCTATCTATCTATCTATCTATCATCATCTGTCTATATCTATCTATCTATCACCTATCTATCATCTATCTATCTATCTATCTATCTATCTATCTATCTATCTATCTATCTATCTATCTATCATCTCTATCATCTATCTATCTATCTATCTATCATCTATCTATCTATCTATATCTATCTATCTATCTATCTATCTATCATCATCTATCTATCATCTATCTATCTATCTATCTATCTATCATCATCTATCTATCATCTATCTATCTATCTATCTATCTATCTATCTATCTATCTATCTATCATCTATCTATCTATCTATCTATCTATCTATCTATCATCTATCATCTATCTATCTATCTATATCTATCTATCTATCTATCATCATCTATCTATCATCTATCTATCTATCTATCTATCTATCTATCTATCTATCATCTATCTATCTATCATCTATCTATCATCATCTATCTATCATCTATCTATCTATCTATCTATCTATCTATCTATCTATCTATCTATCTATCATCTATCTATCTATCTATCTATCTATCTATCTATCATCATCTATCTATCATCTATCTATCTATCTATCTATCTATCTATCTATCTATCTATCTATCTATCATCATTTATCTATGTATCAATCTATCACCTGTCAATGCTGATCCTTTTCAGTTACATACCTGATCCCATAATGAATGTATTTAGGGTGCACATACCAAGCACTAGTGGGGTGATGAGGGCTGCTTTTGTGGGTGCATCAGAAGCTGTGTACACAGTGGAGGCAAGCCTCTGGGGTCTACATGTGCAGCATTGAAATGACAGCCCAGCCCACTAAAAGTTCCCGCCGACTCGGCCAAGGTGGCTGTTTTGGAAAATCTGAACAGTGTCGTGGGAGTGGAAGGATGGGCTGTGGAATTGACCTTGGCTTTGGGCGTGTTCTAAATGGCTTTGACCTTTGGGAACACTTGAGCTGGAGTCAGTGATATGCATGGGACTAACGTTTCTCTGGTGAGCACTAGCACGTGGCCGTGGCTGTGGCTCTGTGTCTGTGTAGGGCAAGGCTCCTCTGGGTGCTTCCCCTTCATGCGCTCGGTACCTTCACTGCCCAGTGTGAGGGGAGTGCTGAAGCTTGGCAGGCCCCCTGAGCTGTAACTGTGTGCTTTACCGAGGAGGCACCTTGGAGGGGTGATGTCTCATGCGAGGCAGACAGGTGGTTCAGCCAAGGTTTGAACTTGGGCAGCGCTACCTCTAGAGTGGGAACGCTTAACCACAGGCCACATTGGCTCTATAAAACCTGCAAGTTCCTTGATTTTAAGTTCTGTTTGTGGAAAAGCTTTTATACCCAATTTCTATTAAAAATCCGAGCTATGTGTGGGGTATGAATCCGTCCGTCAGGAAGGCTCCACCCTGACTCACAGAGGAGGGCCATCCGGGGTGTGTCAGTGGCCACTGTCATCCAAAAGCTGTCCCGGGTTGAACTGAGCCATTGCAGCCGCCAAGGCCCTGGCTGGAGAAGACCAAGGAAAGCTGGGGGCGGGGAGGTAACCCGAGCCTGTCCAGGGCACCCGCCTGTCCCCTGCACGTGGTGGCCAGCTGGTGTCGGCTGTGGTGCTGGCCTCCTGGCACTTGTCAGTGGGTTGGCACCTGGTGCCTTTGCCACTGGCGATGGAGGCCCAGCCCCTGGGTCTCCTCACAATGTCCTGCCGAGGCTTGCCCTCACCCTGCTGTGACTCCGTCTGGGTGACTGGACTTGGCCCTGGGAGGCAGTGTTGGCCTGTGAATTATTCTGTGGTCTCCAGGCTGGTGTCAGGCTGTATCATGGTTTGGGACTGTGGCTCTGGTGCCAGGGCAACGTGGGCATGGCTGCAGAGACAGCTAGTGACAAGTCAGCCATGCACATGCATTTAGCTGAATCCATGACGACACATGTGAATCCACATGGATGGAGTCTGCATGTGTTGACGGCTGATCCTATGGTGCCACCAAAGAGCCAATCACCCTTGGTCTTTTATACCCTGTGTGGTGGGTGCACTTAGCAAACACTTCACCATTGAAGAGGCACTTCCCTGGGTCACACAGTGTGATCCCACCTCACCTCCGCAAGGCTCCATGGGGGATTCATGTCCCCTCAAAGGCTGTCTTGATGGTTTCATTTATTTAGGTTTTTGATACTTTTGGGTATAATGTAAGGTGATGAACTTCTGGAAAAAATGTAAGATGTCATCTACACTTAATGCTTCAAGGTCTTGTCTCAGGTTGGTTTTCCGAAGGGCTGACCGGGATCACAGAGTGGTGTTGAGCCCTTAGGGGCTGGGGATGTGGAGGACCGGCTCACCATCACTAGCTGTCTCTGCAGCCATGCCCACGTTGCCCTGCATGTTGAGCCCACCTGTGAAACGGGCACCCCCTACACCCTGACATCTGTGTCTTCACTTTCGCTCACAGCTGCTCTTGGGAGTGGGTGGGGAGGAAACAGGCTGGGGTGTTATACAGTCTGCCTACAGCCACACAGCTGTAGGTGGTAGGCTGGAGGGGGACCCACGCAGTCAGCGCATAAGGTGATGGGTTTGGGGTCAGGACCCCCACTTGGACTCTGCCATGGTGCCAGCATGGTGATGCAGCTGAGCCTCGTCTTCTCTCTGGTTGTCACCCATCCGTCCCACATCTCTTCACTGCACACCTACTGTGTGCAGACCTTGTCAGTGCAGGCACAGGCTGGGGAGATGGGCCGGGAGACTGGCCACGCCCTTCAGTTTGAAGGGGAATGAGCACATGGGAAAAGCGTGCCTCACCCTTTCTATAAACATAACTCCTTTCACTCCCCTGATGTTCTTTGAACTTCCAAGTACGTGAGTGACCATGACTGAAACTAAATGAAAGCAACAGTCCTGGGTAACTTCCTTTGAACCTCATTCCCGCGCCGGAGAGGTTCTGACGGTTGCCCCACCCTGGCACCTCCTGTGTGTCTGACGCAGCTGCCCAGGGTGGCCTGGGAGGTCGAGGAGCTCTAGGAAATGTCCAGGCCGCGTTTGCTCTGAGCTTTGCGTGGGAAGGTGCTCTCAGGCCCCCTTTGTGTGGGACACCTGCTGGGCGGGGCTCCGGCAGGCTCTGGGGACTGGCTTGTCTAACTCGCTGTGCCCTTGATTCTGAGCTACCCCCCCTTCTCTAATCACTTCGGGGCTCACTTGTAAACTCTCAGGGAGGGGCTGTCATGCGCAGGAAACAGCAGGAACGGAGAGGAGTCCAGCAATTTCACTTTTTGAGAAGAGCACTTACCATGAGGGAGACCTGCCTCTCGGCAGATTCCTTATGCACCGTCCTGGGGGCCGTGGGCAGTGCTGCAGGGCAGGTCTCTGGAATCATCCTCTCATTCACTCAGACTTTGTACCTATTCATTAGTAACTACCCCCAACACCTGGTAACCAGCACCCCAGTCCTTGACTCTGCACTGACAGTTTTAGGTCCCTCATATAAATAGACTCAGGCAGAACTTGTCTTTCAGTGTCTGGATTACCCCCCTCAGCACCCTATCCGACTGTAACTAGAAGAATTACTTACTTGGGTTCTAGAAGGAGTGGTAGGTATTGTGGAAAATGCGACTTAATTCAGATGTGGGTTTGGGCGCTGTGCTCAGTGAGACCAGTGTCCAGCGGTGTGCAGGCCGTAAGAATTGACTCAGAGCGTCCACCAATGTCCAAGGCTAGAAGCTCCCTCACCAGGGCTGGTTTCGAGCTGTCAGCAGCTTGGGGGATGTCTGGAAATGTAATAGTCCACTCTCGTGCGCTCACAGGAGCTGGTCCTGCAGGTCACCGCCAGAGTCGCTCCCAAATAGTGGTCAGTTCAGACTGGGGCATAGACACATGGTGCGAAGTGCGGTAATAACAGAAAGAACTGGTGTCACGGGAGATAGTGGATGGTTTGTGCCGGGTACACCTACTGGGGGAGCTGGGGACAGGAAAAACCTGGAGGGAAGGCAGCTGGAGACAGGCCACCCATTGTGGCCAGCACTGGCTCAAGGTAGGGAGATGTGATACCAAACTCCACACTGATGTGAGCATTAGATCTACAGAGACATTGAAATTTCTCGCCAAGTAGAAATGGCTTTGCCAAGCGAGGGCTCATGAAAGGCCTCTGAAGCGTGAGTGGGGTGGGCGAATCTGCTCTGAGTAGACACTCTCCTTTCTGGGGATATTGGGATCCTGGAGAGACAGGAGGGAGCAGCTGCCCATCTTCTGAAGCCCCTCTCTGGCCCCTGGCTCAGCCTGGCTCTGGCTGAGGGTGTGTTTGTTTGGCTACGACTCCTTCCCTCTGGTTTACTTCCCCGGGGTGTCCTGTTTCAGGAGCTCAGGGCCAAGCAGAGCCCCTGGCCTTCATCCTGGCCTCCTTGGCCACAGCAGGGTGGGGTTTGAAAAGAGATACTGATTGGGGCACATTTGGTGGGTGATTGCTGGACCCTGGGCGAGCACCACCCCTGTCCCAGCCAGAAAAGCAGCTATCGGCTGACAGCCACACCCTCCGGGTTGGGGCCAATCACTGCTTTGCAAGAGGCCTCTCTGCCCTCCCACCCACACCCTGCAGCTGCTGGCCCTTTCTGTGCACCCTAATTTCTGGACCCGACTTAGCTGACTTAGCTGCGCAGTCTCCACTTCCTGCTGAGATCACCCCCCACCCCACCCCTCCACGCCCTGTCTCCTCCTCTTGCTGAGCCCACCCCCTCTGGTGGGCAGATGGGGGGACACCCAGCCCCTAGAGTCTGATCTTCATGTCAGGGGAGGGGGAGCATTTCGAAGTGACTCCTCTGCCCATTTGTTTGTTGAACTTTGTAGAATTTGTGCGTGAACTGGGATTACGGTTAGTCTCTTAGAAGACTAGGAGTTAGAGATGGTTACTAGGGAGACCAGCAACTGCCTCCCAGGAGTGCCCGGGGCAGCTCAGCCACCACGCCACAGTGGTCCCTGGGGAGGGATGGGCGCCCTGGCTAGGACCGCTGGGCCCTGCAGAGCCTCCCACTGACCCCAGTCAGTTAGCAAGGAAGGCAGGCAGCTCGGAACAAACTTGAGAAGCACTTTCCAGGAGGGGATGGAGTCAGGCTCACCTGCATGGCCTCTGTGGGAGCCAAGGAGGTGGGACTTGTTTTGCTGCAAAGTGTTGTGATGTCAGGATTATTTAATAGGTATGAGCCTGGCCACGTCTTGGGCAAAACAGGCAAGGCCCAGCTGTTTGTAATAATAATAGCTCCTCGTGAGGCCAGCGCTCCTTAAGTACTAACGCATTTGTTCCTCAGGATGGTCCCATGGCCCTGCTGCTGTTAGAGTCCCATTTTTAGGTGAGAAAACTGAGGTCGGGTATCATGATTTGAGAGCTGAGACTTAGAGCGAGGCAGTCACAGAATGAGGAGTTTTTAATCTGCAATTCTTTTGGGGTTTTCTGTGCTGTAAGCATGTTCTCTGGGGCTGTCCATGTCCTTGTTTAACCAGGGTTCTCTGCCAGGACGGCCCCGGCAGGCAGGGCAGGCAGAGGCAGCTCAGTGCTCAGGTTCGAGAGTGCGCCAGGATGCCTGGGAACGTGGGCAGGGGAAGGCGGTTTCAGAACCCACCAGAGGCGTTCGGGTCTTTCAAGGCCTTCCCAGAAGCTGTGCTATCTGTCCTTGTCAATGCTGCCTTGCCAGGCCGAGTGATGTCACAACGGTCTCCAGGAGGCCACATCGGTCCCACGTGCATCGGATCACAGCCCACCATCCGGTTCTGCATTGAGTCTGAACATGCTGCCTCATCCCCATAGCAGCGGTCCTGCTCTGAGACCCGGGCTTCTGTGGAAGACCGAGCGCAGGGGTTGGTCTAACTTGGTGTTGCTCACTTGCACTACCGTCGGCTTTGAGACTGTGGACTGTGGCTGGAGGATGGCTGGCAGCCACATGTGGGGGCGTGGCCCGTTCCTGAGACGTGTCCGGGGGATGGACTGTTTCTCCATTCTCTGTGTCTGTTTGGTTCACTCAGAGCAGGAGAAAACAAAAGCAGAACTAACTTCCTGTAAGTTCATTTATTTCCTTTCTATACGAATCATTTATTGTTTCCATAAAGCCACCAGTTTTGTCCATGTGAAAACCCAGGTTCAGTTTATAGCTCGGCGAGTGGAGGACAAGAGCCAAAGTTCTGTAATGAAGTTCTCATACATCGAGGCTGAGATTTTTGCATTTGCAAATAAGTAGCTAACACTCAGCAAGGTCTCTTCCTCCTAATTAGCTTCTAGCCTCACCTGTCCTGTTATCAGTTAGGACTATGGTCCCAGCTACAATCGTAACCATTTTCAAACAAGCATTGTTACTCAGGAGATACCTCCCTAAAGCACCCGGGCCCCGCGGAGGCGGGCGCCCAGCACACCGGCAGTGGCCTGACTTTGCTCTGAGCCTTTCACCGCGGCTCTGGATGCCGGTCGTGCAGGATTCTAACCTGTGGGCTTGGCTTCTGTCGGTCGTGCAGGATTCTAACCTGTGGGCTTGGCTTCTGTCTGCAGCCTCAGCTCGCCCCTCCCTGGGTGCTCAGCTGTGGTGTCCTGGCTCCCGCAGCAACACAACCTGCTGCCACTGTGGGTGAATGTGTCCCTTCTCGTCAGCCCCGACCTGAGACCCGGCTCAGGATGCTGGGAGTGCTGTGCCTCTCAGGCTGCCGTGCCCCTCGGCCTTGACCAACCTGAACACTCACTTCTGTGTGTCACATCCCTTCCCAAGGACCCAGGTCGAGGATGTCATGGGCCCACGTCAGTGCCGTCCTGGAGAGTCACACCGAGGGGACATTTGGTCCCCGGGACCCTGGGAGGATATGGAGAGTACTGAGCTCTCAGGATTGTTATCACATGATTTCTGGCCTGGGACCCTGGTAGACAGGCAAAGCTCCCACAGAGGGATATTTGTACAGAAGGCTCAGCAGGTGGGGTCACCCTTCTATTGAAGGTACATTAGATATGCACATTGTGTGGCTTAAAATGTACACTCTCTCCTAAATTGTAGAAGCACTGGAACCCCAGGACTCTCATATTAGGATCAGGGGACATGACAACCCACTGAGGGATGTTCCTGAGAAAACGCAGCTCTGAGGGGTTACCTGGAGTCTGTGGTGACCTGTTTGGGGCACTGTTTGGGGCAGGATAGCCTCCACACCTTGAACTACATATAGCTTCAGGGTGGAGACAGAAAAGGCAACTGGATGCTGGGTCCTTAAGCCAATGGTTTCTTTCCATGTTCTGTCTCCAACGCATTTGCTGGGAAATGAAACGGGACGAGTGGTTTTGAGGGTGTCAGGATGCTGATAAATAATTCAGGATTTGGGGGGATCAGGACATGAGAGGAGCAACTGAAAACAAAGGCAACCTCACTGCATGGAGATTAAGACACTTGAGTCGCTAGGATTTCATGACCGACTGCGGGAGATCTAATTATTCTTTATGGCTACAAATAGGTTGCCTGCGTTTTCCTGGAAAAGTGGTCAGTTTTGCCTCCAGCTCTGACTTCCAACTGGAGTTGAGAGCTGCTCTGAACAGTTTCACTGCTGCAGAGAGTGCCATCCTCGTCTGCCCCCTGGGCACCGAGTATGCCACGGAATGCAGGGTGACGTGACCTGCTCTGTGTCAGCACGTGCCTGGCTGCCAGCACGTGAGTGTCCATGTGTCCACACACCCTACGACTCTTGGGCCTGAGGTTGTCATCCTGTGAGGCTTCAAGCCTGTCAGGCGGCAGGCAGGTCGCCCTCCCCACTGGGGTCCTGGTCACAAAGTCCACGACAGCCCGTCTGAGGAAAGTCTGCTCTTCTCGTGGGCCGCAGGTGGGCCGTGTCGAGCTCTCTGGTCTCCTGCCCCTGCCAGCCCCCGCCCGTGGGCCTCGCTGTGTGGGACGCTCTGGTAGCATTGCTTATCTCGGCTTGTTTGGGTGTCGCCCTCCCTCCCTTCCTTCTGGGGGGTTAGTCCTTCCCTTTTCCTTTTGAAATGTCTGCCTCGCCCACCAACTGGAACAAAACCAGACTCTTCAGGCCCTTTTCTTCCTCCCCAGCTATAGAGCAGATTCTATCCACAGCCTCACGGAACCCATGAGGTCCACAGACCAACAACATACAGAGCCTTATAGTCACTCTCGTGTGGCTATTGGCCACCCAACTGGATTCACACGTGTGACCCCGAGTACAGCTCCCTGTCGACGTCTGTTGCTGCTGTTCTCTGAGAGTGCAGTTTATGGGGCTACGAAGTAGCTGCTTCTACACCCAGTTTAAATGTTGCCTCCTGTCAGCCTCACGAATCTCATTCTCTCACTGGCGACAGCAGGTCTGTTCTCTGCTGTGGATTTTAATCAGAGGACGCTGCTGCTGCTGCTTCTGGCCTGGGAAGGACAGGACCTGACAGGTGCAGGTTCTCCGTGTGCTCTGCAGAGGAGGGCGTCTCAGGGAGGGGGTTAGGATGTTCAAGGTCACACCATCAGACAAGCACCGGGGAGATGCTGTTTCCGCTGAACCACTCCACGGGTAGAGAAAGAGACTTAGGGTGGCGTTTCTGACCTATAGTGTGTTCATGCGTGGGCATGTGTGCTCATGTATGTGCACGTGTGAATGCACATGCACATGTGAGTGTGCTGTGTGTGCACGCGTCTTTTCCTCGTCGCCACCAGCACGTCGTCTGGTGCGTGATGAGTGGTTGGTGACTGCCGGTTAGCGCGTGTGTGAAGCCTTTGCTCCTTTTGAAAGCTGGCCGTGTGTTTCAGTGGAAGACGGCAGCGTGAGTCATGAAGGATAAAGCAGGGAAGTCACAGCTTCTGGAGCCTGTGAAGATTGTTCCAACATACAGAGCAGTGCCCTGGGTGCCACGGTCCCTGCAAAGGGCGTGAAACTCAGCCTGTGATCTCAGTGCATCTGTAATCTGATGAATACAGTTGGCACCAGGCAAATGGGTAAAAATGGGCACAAGACTGAGTTGCATGAAAACAATTAGCTTCCGGTTCATGGTAGAAGGTGATCAATACCGGCGATGAGCTCAGTGAGAGGCCACGGGCTTGTTGCATGTGGTCCCTGTGGAGGGTGGTGGGTGTGAGGGCGGAAGGGGCCTGGTGGAAAACAGGCAGTTCTGCCATCCAGGACCAGCCACGTGTGGGAGACAAGACAAACCCACAATACACTTGAGTTCCTGAGACAGAGGCAGTGGACAGAAGGGAACAGTCTCCTGGGCATGCGCACCTGCTGTGCGCCACCAAGCACGGGCGGTGGGCGCGATGCTAGGCGCTCGCACTGTGAGACCCGAGCAGGCTGCCAGGGGCTGGGAACCAGGCATCCTGGGCCCAATGTCCACGCCCAGTGGGTGCACTGGAGCTTCTCATCTCCTCCCAGCCTGACCTTGCCCATGTTTCCACCCTTCCCAAGCCTCCTCCTGTCCCCTTGGAGGGGCTGGAACCCCCTGGGATTGTGACACCATCTGCCACGGGTCTGCCTGCCGGATGCATGTTCCCAGTTACTGCTGAACAGGGTCCTGGTGGGAGCTTAGCCCTTCATTGATTTCAGACCTTCCTGTCCTTTGTCCTTTCAGTGTCTGACAGACACGGTGATCGAGGAGGAACGTAAAGCTTGGGGAAGGGTTGCCCTGTGTTGCCATTAAACCCACAGTATTGCCGTCTCTGCCACCTCCTTTCCTGGTGGAAGCACCAGGGAGGACATTTCCCAATCAGTGGGGCCAAGGTGCTGAGGCCAGAAGCCAGCTTTGTGGGGGGACAGCCTGTTTCTCATCTGTGGGGGACCCCTTTACCCTGAGTCCACACTGTCCAATGACTGCTGAGGCCTCTGAGCAGTCAGGCTGGTTCTCAGAGATGAGGGGCTGGGGACTCTGCAGGGTGAGCTGAGCAACATGGATATGGCTTCAAGTTCACCTTCTGGAGCCAGCAGATGCCCTGAAGACTTGCCCGTGGCCGAGGGAAGGTCCCGTGGCCTCCACACTGCCCACAACTCCATCCTGTCTGAGTGATGCTTGTGGTTCTGCCCTGCAGACGCCTCCCAGGCCTGGGGGCCTGGCCTCCTTTCCATGAGATCTCTGGCTGGACCCCCCCGCCTGTCCCGGGGGTGAGGACGTGGTGCCTGCAGCCTTGGCTTGGCACCCACCCCACTCTGCCGGTCCAGTCGCTACGTGTGGCCCTCTGTCCCAGCGTGACCCCGGCTCTCCTTTGGATGGGCTCCCAACAGCATGGTCATGGGTGACTTTCATTCCAGATGGGAGCCAGCAGATTCCTAAAAGAAACGAGGTGGCTTCTCTCTCCTCTGTGGTCTGGGGTGGGGGGAGTGCTGAGGAGCCCGGGCGGCCGCTGTTTTTGTTTTGTGATATTTGAAGCCACCCAGCTCTCATTACTGTAATATAGCACAGGCCTGGGCCGTGGGAGGAGGTGTCCCCTGGGATGGGCCAGTGCCACGTGCACTGAGCCCACAGTGTGGAAGCAGGGCAGGTAGGAGGAGAGTGCCAGGGTGGAGGGCTGCCGGAGCTGCTCCCCCCCCCCCCCCCCGAACCAGCAGAGGCTCCGGTGGCAGCCTGGCGAGGGACAGAGTGGGGGCCAGTACTCAGGTCTGAGGTGGAGCCATTCCTATTGGTGAAATGTCGGCCTCGCCTTCCTACTTGCTCAAGACCCCCTGCGCCCGGACCTTAACTTTGTATTTGTGATTGTATATTTCCCACCAAAGTCGGGCCCCAGATTGTCTAAGCTCCACACCGCAGAGCCCTCTGCCTGCCCAGGCCTCTGGCTGCCCCCAGCTGCCCGAGCCCGCGTGCCACCCCAGCTGTGCGCTGGGCACCCGGGTGGCTCCTATGCGCAGAAGCCCACCCTTCTGTCCCACTGTCCCTGCGGGGCCGCTGCCAATGGCTAGATGTCGGCCTGCGCCCGCCGTCGCCCAGCTGTGCTGTGGCCTTTCCTCCGCGCCCCACATTTAGTCTTACCCACGACACCATTTCCTAATTCACCCACACCGCACGCCTTCTACAGAAGAGTGCCCTTTGGCTCAGACATGGCGCAGCACTGGCTGCTTTGGGGGCATTGGCCTGTGTGGCTGCCAGGTTCTCGCGTCCACTATAGCTGAGGCCTCCAGTGAGGTGGGGGATCTGCGTCAGTGGCACCGGCACCAGATGAGCCCTTGTACTTGGGAGGCCCTGAGGTCTCCATGGATCTCCTGCCGGGACAGAAAGCGGGGCCGACTCTCTGTTGAGGCTCGGGGGCCTTTCCTATGTCTGTGTGAGAGAGACTTTGTCAGGTGCCCAAGGGCTCTGAACCCATGCCACTGGCCTGCGCAGAGCAGCCAGCAGCCTGAGAGAGCCAGGTGCTCTTGGAGGCCAGCACGGCCAAGCACCCTGCGTCTGAGGTCCAGGCTGTGTGCTGGGACCTCAGCTGCGTTCCCAGCTGCTGTCCTGAGAGACACTAGCCAGGTGGCTGCACTGCCTCCTGAGACCTGGCTCTGAAGTCTGGAGCCGGCACCTTCTCTGCTCACATCCCGGAGGCGGGCCATGCAGCCGAGCCTGCGTTCAAGAAGAGGGCAATTCAATAAGGTCTTCATGGGCAGCGCCACAGAGAATGGGCACATTTGAACGCCACATAGCGGTTTCCAGGTAACTTCACTCTGATTTAAAGAAACCAGTTACCTGAGACAGGCCTAAGGAAGGGGATGTGCCGAGTTTCAGGGGCAAAAGTAGAGTGGGGGCAGGAGAGGCAGGATGACAGGCCAGGTGGGAGGCTGAGGACAGGCCTGCCCTGCCTCTGACCAGCTGCTGCCCGCGGGGACCCCACGCTGCTTTCGGCCATCTGACTTTCCTCACCCTGAAAGGGACAGCACTGAGAAAGGTGGGCCCATGGTGGTGGGTCTGGGACTTTGAGGACTATCTTTCCTTCATAATCCCCAAACCCTCTGACCGCAGCCCCTTGAGCTGGCTCCGCTATGGGCAGGCAGCACTGGTCTGTGAAGCCTGGGATGACAGTGGTGGACGCTGGTGTGAAGAGGCTCAGGTGCAGGATAGCAGAGGTCAGGGGATGGAGTGAAGTGTCCAGTGAGGAGCCAGGAGGCTGGGCTCAGGCAGGTTAGGTGACTTTCCAGGGTCTGAGAGCCAGGTCACCTGGGCTCAGCGACGTTAGGTGACCAGGAGGCTGGGCTCAGTAAAGTAGGTAACCTGCCCAATATCTTGGCCCAGGGAGGCTGGACTGCAGAGCTTCCGACAGATCACTCCCCTTCGCCCACTCGTCACGCGGGGACATCAGATGTGATGCCCTCCTGCTTCCACGGGACAGGATAATGCAGACCACGTCCTGCAGTCGGTGTTCTGTGTCCCGTCTGCCCGAGGGACCTGTGCTCTGTGATGGTGACTTCATTCAGGGCCCTCTCCTCTCCCGGGCAGGACAAGAGACTAAGGGGAGCTCTTGGCTTCCCCTCCACCCTGGACAAGTTCTAGTTGTCTGCATTTTACAGACAAAAAGAGCAAGACTGCCCTGTCTGAGACTGCCCTGCCTCAGTGGTTAGTGTCAGCCCGCACACTGAAGGGTCCTGCGTTTGATTCCCCGTCAAAGGCGTGTACCTGGGTTACAGGTTCCATCCCTGGCCTTGGTTGGGGGGCATGTGGGAGACAGCCAGTCAATGTGTCTCTTTCATATCAGTGTTTCTGTCTCCCTTTCCCCCTCCCTTCCTCCCTCCCTCCCATTCTCTCTAAAAATCAATGGAAAAAACATCCTTGGGTGAGAATTAACAAAAACGAAAAGAAAAAAAAGTGACAGAGGGAGGCACAGTGCTCTTCTGACCAAGGCAGGCGCGGGGCTGGCTGCTCCGTCCCCTCCAGTTGTCAGCAGCCCAGCGTGAACACACTCACTGGGCCTCTTGGGGGAGCTGGGAGTGAGGAGACCTCAGCACAAGCTTGAAAATCAAGAGAAAACAGGAGGATGTTGGGGAGGACCGTGGATGCGCATGTGCGTGCGTGCATATGTGTGGACATGCACATGGGTGCATGCGTGTGCATGCGTGTGCATGCGTGTGGGGCGTGCACATGGGTGCGCGCGTGTGTGCATGCATGTGTGCACATGTGTGTGCATGTGTGTGGGCGCAGAACCAAGCCCAAGTCTGCACACTTGTTTGCTGGACACTAAGTCTTCCCGATTGCTCTCCCCTTTGTTGAATCTGGAATGGAAATGACTCAGCAGAAAGGAAAGCCACGCCTTGAATGTCCAGAGTGAGAATATGTGGCGCTAAAGCTCGTGAGTCTCCCCACCCCTGCCAACCCCTCACTGTCCCCCACACAGGTGCCCACACAGCCGTGCACACGGCACACCAGGCTCTGCCGTAGCACGACCTGTCTTGTCATCACGTGGCCTCTTCCCAGGCCCACCCTTCCTGTAGGGAGGCCTGTCTGGGCGTCGGTGGCGGTCCAGGCATTGGTGGTGGTCCGGGCTGCAGGCCACGCTGACTTTCCAGGGGGGCATGTGCTTCCTCTCTGGTCCCATCACAGGCTTGGGGAGAAGGTCCCTGTGGGGAATCGGTGACTTTTGTTCCCCCCCAATCCGCTAGAGCAGATTGTCTCTAGCTTTCGGATCTGGGAAGGTGGACTGTCTGGGGAGATGAGCACCCGCCACACCAGATGCGCCCTGCTTTGTGCACAGCTGCGCTCCTGGGGAGCCGAGAGTCAACGGGATTTAGGTGGATGCCTCTGTCCCGAATGTACTGGGAGGACTTGCTATTTGCAGCAGCCAGCCCTGGGTCTTCTGTAAAGCGGGAATTTTCAGTCCCGTGGAGACTCGGTGATCGAGGAGTCTGGTGAGTAGATGGGACATGGTTGCATACTGAATGCTATTTTAAATGTGCCGTGTGGAAACCTGTTGCGGAAGGACCCAGAAACTCTCCGCGACTGATGAGTGTGGTGCTCGGCTGTTTCCCAGGACTTGCCCCAGTTCCTCTCCAGAGGAAAAGGCTGCTGTTGCTAATGCTCATATTTAGAGGGGAGAGAGTGCTGTAGGCTCACTCCAGAGGCCCTGGGAGGGACAGAGGCCGAGCTCCCATGACATCAGGACAAAGGTCCTGAGGATCCGATCGCCTGCCACCCACTCCCCATGTTGTCGGGGTGGATGTGGTGCTGCTTTTGCAAATAAGTGCAGTTAACTCTCATAGCTACATCTATAAAGCATCTATCAATCAATCTGTCATCTATCTATCAATCTACCTTCATCTATCTGTCATCTGTCCATCTGCAACCTATCTGTCATTTCTATCTGTCAATTATCCATCAGTCAAACAATCAACCATCGGTCATCTGTCTCTCCATCTCCCGTGCACTCGCTCCCACAGTGAAGCACACACACCTCAGGCTTGTGTTTGGAGCATAGACAGGCTGAGGCCCACCAGTGCCCAGGGCTCTGTCCCCTCGGTCATGGGTGGGGGAGCTCACTCAGAGAAATCTTTTCAAGTTTTGTTATTTTAAAAAATACTGCACCAACAGCGTGCAAGTTTCCCTTTCTCCACATCCTTGCCAATACTTGTCTTTGATCTACGTGTTTTTAAATAATAGCCTCCTGACAGGTGTGAGGTCCCGTCTTGTTGGGTTTCGCTGCACACTCCTGATGCTGGGCCGTGCTGAGCATTTTTAATGCATCTGTTTGCCGTTCCTGTGTCTGCTTTGGAGAAACGTCTGTTTAAGTCCTTACCCTATTTTTTATTTTTTGCTATTGAGTTATAGGAGCTTGTTATATATTTTGGATATTATCAGATATTTGGTTTCCAAATATTTTCTCCCATCTTCTCAGTCTGTTAATAGTTTCCTTTGCTGAGCGGGAGCTTTTTAGTTTGGTGCAGTCCCTCCCACTGGTTTGCTTTTGTTTTTGTTGCCTGTGCTGTTTTTTTTAACCCTCAGCTGAGGATATTCTTTACATTGCTTTTTAGAGAGAGTGGAGGGGAGAGAGAGAGAGAAACATCGATTGGTTGCCCCCCGCACATGCCCTGTCCAGGGCTGGGATGGAAACCAAGGTGTGCGCCTTTGACTGGAAGTCGAACCCGTGGCCCTGCGGTGTGTGGGCTGAGGCTCTAACCACTGAGAACACTGGCCAGGGCTGTTCCCTGTGCTTTTGACGTGAGACCGGTGACGTCATCGCCAAGACACTGCCGTGAAGCTTTTCCCTATGTTTTCTTCTAGGAGTTTCATAGTTTCAGGTCTTACTTTTAAGTCTTTAACCCATTCTGAGCTGACTTTTGTATGCGGTGTAAGGTAAGGGTCTGGTTTCACTCCTTTGCATGTGGACGTCCCGCTTTCTCGGCAGCATTTATTGAAGAGACTGTTTTCTCCTCAGTGTATATCCCTGGCTGCTTTCTCGAAGATCACTTGGCCAAAGCCTCTATGGAAACAGTAGGAAGATACCTCCAAAAAATAAAAATAAAACTACCGTGTCACCCAGCAATCCTTCTTTCTGATATTTACCCACATTAATTAGGGTCAGACCTTGGAGGTGTTGGCCCACCCGTGTTCCCGGCAGTGCTCTCCACAGTGGCCACAATGTGGAAGCAACCTCTCTGTGGACAGGTGAACGGGTAAAGAAAGTGTGTACCTACAATGGAACATTGTTTAGCTCCAGGAAAGAAGGGTGTTCTCAATAGGGGACGCCATGTGGGTCTCGAGGACATTATGAAATTGGCCAGTCACACAAAGACAAATACTGCATGATTCCAATTGCATTGGTGTCTGAAATCGTCAAATTCATGGCATGAAAGGCCGCAGTGGGGTGTCGGGCTGAGGAGCCGGGCATGAAGTTCCCCTCAGGATGAGCAGGTTCAGGGACCTGCTGGACGGCACCGACCCAGGCTCAGCCGCTGCTCTGCACGCTGGGAAGACTGTAGAGAAGCAGATCTCCTGAAAGTGTCTTACCACAGTAAAATAAAAATTTTAAAAATATTGCAAAGCACATCTTTGTGCTACATAATTGTGCACATGCATAAGTATTTCTCTGGGGTAAATAATAGTAAGTGAGTATATGGAACAGAGGATACATGCAATTTTTAATTTAAGTTATCTTCTAATTGACATACCCAGTAGCAGAGCATGGAGTATCTATTTCTACCCATTGTTTCCAAATTTCATACTTTCACACTTAAAGATTTTGCCAACCCAGCGGATGACACTGGTAAATTGCTGTTCAGCTCCTGCTCTGATGCCTGTCTCTGATTACTAGTGAGGCTGAACACTTTTACCTGTTTCCTGGAATTATATTGGCACCTCTGTCAAATGCTTTTTATTTTCTTGGCCCATTTTTCTAGTACCTTTTAAAATTGATTTATAGAGATTTTTTATTTATACCAGAATGATATGATATATGCATTATTTTGTTTTGAAATTTCAAGTCTTTATTGTTGCCTGTTGCTTGTCCACTAAGTTTATGATGTCTTTTATCTAAAGACATCTAAACTTTGACGGAAAAATTTATCATTCTTCTCATTTATGAGTTTTGCTTTATATATCTTATTTGTGAAGGTCTTTCTTCTGCTCACAGCAAATTCCCAAAGAGTTTCTAGAAATAGTTTTATAGTTCTAGTTATATTTTGGGTATTTATTTTCAGGCGAGGTAGGGGAAGTGAGGTGTGTGGAGGGGAGGAGCGGGAGGCGAGCAAGTCCCCGCCTATCGAGGAGGGTCCTGTTGTGTGTGCGAGGGTTGCCTGCTCTCTTCCGTTCTGTGTGTCTAGTGCTGTGCCAGCCCCGTACGCAGGGAGCCGCTCCGGACCACGTGCCTCCTCACTCCGTCCCCGTACCACATCTCACTATCTGCTCAGATTCCTGGTTCACATGTTTGCTTATGGAATACAAGCTCCATGATCAGAGGGGCTCTTTTGCCCTTTTTAGGACCTAGAGCAGGGCCAAGAAGACCCTAGAAAATAGTTGGTGAGTGAATTAATGAAGGCTGATGACTTGACTGGGGCATTTGCATTTTGAGTTTTATTTTTCAGGTTGAAATTAATTATTTGTCAAAGAAATTTGTACTATTAACTGAAGAAGTGGTAGTGTGGCCTTCCCAGGCTCTTGACATCCTTCCAGTGTGTTTATGGCTCTGCTCACAGGCCAGTTTTAAATATTGAGCTCTTGAAAAGACCCCTTCCAGGGCATAAGAAAGGTGCTGTCTGCATGCAGTGAGTGCTGGGGACACTTCCTGTTAGGTGTGGCATTTAAAGGCTGGATGCAGGCACGAGCACATGGTCCCGGGCAATCCTGAGGTCATTCTGCAGATACCGGCCAGCACTCTGCTAGGGCGTGAGAGCGGTGCGGACGTCCCTGGCAGTCCTGGCTGGGATGTGCTGTGTGTCAGGAACTAGGACCACTCTGTGTAGAAAAGTGCACAGGCTTCCAGGGCACGGAGCCATCAGGAGGGTCTAAGAGCACCCGTGAGGACGTGGCCGCTGCACGGAGGTTTACACTGGAACGAGGAGTCGAACTTCTGGCAGAGGGGGAGGCGGGAGGAAATGGAAGAAAGAACCGGGAGAAGCCCGTGGTGACTGAAGGAGGGAAGCTGAGCAGGATGTGGCTCTGGGGAGGAGGCGGAGGCCAGAGAAACCCATGTGGATTTTGGAATACAAACCATGTTTCACAGATGAGTTTGGTGCCTATGAACTGTGTGACCAGATCAGTTCTCACCTGTCCCTGCTCAGTTGCCTCGTTGATGAACACGGGCCTCACTGAGTTGCTCTGAATAGTACCCGAGTGTCCTCAGCGCATGTTCGACACGCCTGGTGTAGTTATAGTACTTCCAGATTTGCTACTAATGTTCTCCTGGGTCTGTTAGCGGCCCATCACCCCAATTTTAAGAAAGCAAAACTCATTGCTTTTGGGGTGACATTGCTTCTCGACCCTCTCAGCTGACAAGGCAAGGAGACGTGTCTGCATGCTACCTGCATATGTGTGCCTATCTATAAACATTTCCATAGGAAACCACCTGCGTCTCCATTAGGGGAATGTGCACTCGCGCTGACATCTCAGCTCCAATCCGTCAAAACAGGGGTCACTCCGGGGAAACTTAAAAGTCTCAGGCGCCCCTTCAGAGCCAATAAATCAGGACACTGTTGACCTTGCATCTTTTGAAAGGCAAACACGTTAACATCACTGAATGTTTTTCTTGGTTTAATGTGGACATCCGTATCAGAATTATGAAAATGTTATAAATATAAATTTTACTGTTTCATCGTTCACACTTTGAGTATCAATCTTAGTTAAACTCTGTTTCCTGCCTATAGTCTTGCTAATTTCAATTCCATGAGTGCCTGATCTAACAGAGTTTGAAAATTCTCATATTATATGACTATTGAGTGAATGCCTCATTCAGCTCCCAGAGTCTATAATTTGAAGTCCTCAATACAGAAATCGACACTGAGAATACGAGAACTGGGTGCATCGTGTTCCTTGTGCGGGCGGTGCCGCCTCACTCACGCCCTCTCCTCCTTCTTGTTTTCCGGTTTCTGCGGGGCTGCAGGCTCCAGGCCCGTCGCTGCCTCTGAGATGACCCTGCTCCCCAGGATGCCCTCGGCGCTGCTCCTGCTGCTGCCCATCTTCAGCTCGGCCAGAGCCCAGGTCAACCCAGGTAACGTGGCCATCGCTCGGCTGCAGGCTGCGGGCCCAGCCCGGGGGCGAGCCTGCCGGTGCTCGCCCTGCGGGGGTCCGAGCAGGAGCAGAACGGAGCCATCCCTCCGTAACTGGTGACAGCGGGGACGGGCGCCCGGTCTCGAGGCGGGTGGGGTGTGAGGAAACCTGTTGAAAATGGGGGCCGGGGAAGCAGCCACGAGCTCCTGCACCCCCTGAGCACAGGAGGGGCTCGGGCACTCCTGCAGGCTGCCTTTCTGGTGTCGTGGCGGCTCACGCCTGTATTTATTTGTGCTTCATGTGAGCCTTTCGGCACCTGGTCCCGTGGGCTCTCAGGCAGGCTCTCTTTCCTACAGGACGCTGCTGTGCTAAAAAACAAACATGTTAGGAGGCCTCTTTTAGCCCCCCCACATGTTTATTCTATATATTTGTAAACTTAAATTGACGTAGACAACAGTGTCACGTGCCTATCACTCCAGTAATGCCGCTCAACAAGCCATGCAAAAGTGGTGACCGTCTGAGGCTTGGGTGGACCGTCCTCGGGGTTCCGGTTGGCCCACCCACAGATGTGGGTGTCAGTGGCACTCGCCCGTCTAGGATGGATGGCCTTGGCCCTGGTGGCCACGGTGCTGGGCTCTGCTCCCTCCAGCAGCTAGTGTGGGGATGTTTTAGTGGAAGTTGCTCCCGGGCCAGAGCGGAAGCAGAGATGTGCAACCTCATTCAAGGCAGGGCTTGGGTCATGATGGCTGACATCTCCTTGCCCATGCCGGTCACGCGGCCCAGCTCAGAGTCCGAGCGGGAAGGCACAGAACGTCACACAGGAGAGCGTGGAGGATTGGGGCTGTGTCTCCATTTTGCCACAAATGTAAACTTAGGAAAGTAAACGTAGCATACATGTTCCATCTGTGGATTCGACACAGCACATCCGTCCGTGCAACACCAGATCGGGGAACAGCTTCCCAGCCCGTCCTCCCCCCCCCGCGGCAGCGAGACCCCCTCCTGGAAGCATGGGTGAGTTTTGTAGGTTTGTGCCTCTGTCCGTGGAGCCCATGACATGGAAATACTGCCGTGCGCCTGACTTCTCTGGTTTGATGTTGTGTTTGTGGGCGACTGTTCTCACTGCTGTGCGATGTTGAGGAGTTTGTTTACCCAGCCTGCCGTGCGTGGACGCGAGTTAAATACCACTTGCATGGTGAATAAAGCTCCTACCCTTGCGCTAGGGCAGGTCTTCGGGTGGCACGCGCACTCGGTTCTCTTGGGCGCACACCTGGAAGTGGAATTTCTGGGTGTGCGAGTCTTACCCGGGGCGCTTTTTCTGCACGCTGCTACGGAGTTTTCCCGGTGCCTTTGCCCACTCGCCCGCCCAGGCAGCGTGAGGGTCAGTGCTCCGTCCTCAGGTTCCCAAGGGCATTTCCAGTTTTTCCTTTTTGTTGAATTTATTGGGAGACACTGCTTAATAAAATTACACAGGTTTCAGGCGCACAGTTCCACAGCACATCATCTGTACACTGCCCTGTGTGTTCACCACCCCAAGTCAAGTGTCCTTCGGTCGCCACTTATCCCCCGTCCCCTCCTCCACCTCCCGCATCCAAGGGCTTTTCATGTTCTCGCCACACAGCGAGGGAGTCATTTGTGAAAATGCTCAGCCCTTTCCCCTTGCAGAAATTCCGTTTCCATGAGACAGGCTTTGCACCCAACAGGAAGTACCATCGACACACCTTAAAATCCGAGACGTATTGACTTCACAAAGCAGGGCCCTGGCGCTTCCTGCGATGAGCTGGTGACCTCGGGCCTGAGCGCTGACGCCGGGCTCTCACTGCTCTGCCCCCTCGCTGAGGGCTGAGGCCTCTCCCCGCGAACAGGCCTGCTGTTGCCTCGTCGCTCTCCCTCCCTGTCCCCGGGAGAGCCTCTGTGGGTGCAGAGGCACGGTGGCTGCTGGCGCTCGTGGACACGGTGCGGCGGGAGGGCTTCAGCTGACGGGACGAGGAGCGGCCTCCCGTGTCAGGGCCGTGGCTGTGGCCTGGGGCAGGAGCGGCTGCAACAGCAGCATGGCCGTCGAGCGTGTCCCCATCCTGACGGCTGCTGTCGGAGGAAGAAGCACGAGTCTCGGCTTGGACGGTACTTATAGGAACACGAAACCCCTGTGTGTGCGTGCGTGTGCGCGCCGTATGAGTGCATGTATGTGGGCATTGAGTGTGCATTTGGGTGTAAGAGTGTGAGTGCATGCATGTGTGTGGTGTGTATTTGTGGGTGCACGTGTGTTCACATGTGCATGTGTGCATTTTGCGTGTAGACTTGATATGGCCTGCACAGGGCCCTGGGAGGGAGAGACCTTCCTGGTGGAATTGCCCTTAAGTGAGCAATGCTAGATGCCTCCCAGGTTGGCTCTTTTTTGCCTGTGTGTTTGTTGACTGCTTCCAGCCTGAGGGTGGCCTCTGTTATCCTTCCTGCCAGTAAAGGGATCTCTCTTGGGACAATGGAAACTCATCTGCCCCTTCAGCACCTTGGCCATGCCAAGTAGAGAAAAAGAGGCTGCAGAATTCGAGAAGAGAGCCCACTAACTTCAATGACCCCTTAATACAGATGGGGAACCTTTTTCTGCCAAGGGCCATTTGGATATTTATAACATCATTTGCAGGACATACAAAATTATCAACTTAACAATTAGCCTGCTATATTTGTTCAAAGATTGAATTAATTTACCCCTAATGTGATGGCCGGAACTGCTTCTCTTTGGTGAGGCCTTGGCAGGGCCAGACCCAAAAATTTCAGCCCAAGCGCTGGACATTCCCCACCCCTGATTTAAAGGGATGATATTCTGGCCCTAGCAGGTTTAACCCAGTGGTTAGAGCATCGGCCCGTAGACTGTAGGGTCCTGGGTTCGATTCCAGCCAAGGGCACGTACCTCAGTTGCAGGCTCGATCCTCAGCTCTGGTCAGGGTGCATGCAGGAGGCAACCAATTGATGTGTCTCTCACATCAATGTCTCTCTCTCTCTCTCTTTCACTGTCTCTGAAGAGCAATGGAAAAACATCCTGGGGTGAAGATTTAAAAAAAATAAAATAAAATAAAAATAAAGGGGTGATATTCTACCCTGGCTGGTGTGACTCAGTGGTTAGAGCGTCAGCCTGCGCACTGAAGGGTCATGGGGTCGATTCCCGGTCAAGGACACGCACTTCCTTTGTACGTTCACTCCTCGCCCCTAGTTGGGGTGCGTGCAGGAGGCAACCGGTCGATGTGTCTCTCTCACATTGTTGTTTCTCCCCCCAACCCCGCCACTCTCTCTGAAAAAGCAATGGAAAAAATATCCTCAGGTGAGAATTAACAAAAAATAAAAAATAAAAACAAAGGTTTGATATTCTTACGAGCTCCTCAGCTTCCTCACATGTTTGTGAGCTCACATGCCATGTGGCCTAATGTAGATCCTTTTGTGCAGAACACAGAGAATCCTGGGGCTCCTTCACTTCCTTTCTCCCCACCTTCTCCGTGCCCCTTGCTTGCCAATAGAAGCAAGCACCCGGATAGGTGTCAGTCATGAGTACACAGCAGTTGTCACCACAGCATACGAGACAATGGCCAAGGTCATAAACATCTGGGAAGCAGGGGAAAAGTCACAGGCTGTTCAACAACTCGTTACCTCCTACTTACGGTTCCCTACCCACAAAACCTCACTGTTTTGAATGTTTGAATTTTCACTTCACTTTACTATGTGTGTGTCCAAACCACCAAAAAATTCTGGGAGGCTGCCCTGGCCCGTGTGGCTCAGTGGGTTGGGTGTCGTCCCATGCACCAAAAGGTCACCAGTTCTATTCCCGGTCAGGGCACACACCCAGGTTTTGGGTTCAATCCCTGGTCGGGGTATGTGGGGAGGCAGTTGATCAATGTTTTTCTCTCTCCCTCTCCCTTCCTCGCTCTCTAAAATCAATTAAAAACAAAACATTTAAAAAAAATTCTAGGCTGCCAATCTTGACACGTCCATGCTCCTCCAGAGGCCTGCTGCTCAGACCAAGCGCCGAGTCAACAATCAGACTCTTCTCCCAGAAAAAGCCATGGTCAGGGACACCTCAGCCTGGGCTCCGGGCCTGCACCTCCTTGCAGTGGACATGGCCAGCGTTCGGGCTGGTGGAAACCCCTGCCCTCCAAAGGTAGCTCGCGTCTGTCTTGGCCACCACAAGGGACCATAAGGGTCACTAACAAATCCTTTTTCTCTTTCCTCCATCAGCTGCTTGATAAAGGCCACTGACTCACGGCGCTTGGGTTATTTTAACTTCCTTCTCTTCCAAAGGCAACAACCCCCCCGTGCTGTCGGCTGTGACTTCCCAAGCCCGCTGACCCGGCCGTCTCGGGTTCCCTGTGGAGCGCAGAGCAGTGTATTCTGCCCATTTCATAGGTGAGCAGATGCGGCCCAGAGATTCCCCTGAACTTACAAAGCTGGACAGTGGTGGAGCTGGAACTAAACTGAGACCTCTTGACGTCTGTTGCCCTGGTGTGGCCCCCGCGCCTGCGCCTCCACGTTGCCATCGCCACACGCCCTCCACACTGTGGAGGGTGAGCCTCAGGGACAAGGAGAACCAAGTTGGCAACAATGTGGACAGAGGGCAGGGGGAGGGCTATTGCCCGTGGAAGTCTTAGAACATCCTGGTCCCAGATTTGCTGACTTGTGATAGCAAAAGAAACCTGTGCCCTGTCCCGGGATGCAAGATCGGCACGCACTGCTCCATTTCCACACCCTGACAAACACTGCTGGAAAGAGAATTAAAGAAAGCCGTCCTATTCACAACTGTATCAAAGAGGTAAAATACCTACAGGCCAACTTGACAAAGGAGGTAAAAGACTTGTATATTGAAAACTACAAAACACTGATGAAAGAAATCAAAGAAGATACAAATAAATGGAAAGCTCTCCTATGCTCCTGGAGTGGAAGAATCAATATTGTTTAAATGTTTGTACTACCCAAAGCAATCTACAGATTCAACGCAGTGTTATTTACAGTCGCCAAGATATGGAAACAATCCAAGTGCCCATCAGTAGCCAGTTGGATTAAAAAGCTGTGGTGCATGCACACACCGGAATGCTGTGTGGCCACAAAAAGAATAAGACCTAACAATCTGCGATAACCTGGATGGACCCGGAGGGTGTTATGCTAACTTACACAAGTCGGGGAAAGACAAATACCATGTGATTTCTTTTATATGTGGAATCTAAAACCAAAACAAAACACTAAGCTCATAGACACAGAGAACAGACTGATGGTTAGTTGCCAGATGTGGGGAGTGGAGGGTGGGAGAACTGGCTGAAGGGGCATACATCTACTGAAAAATTTATAAATAAAATAATGTAATTTTAAAAATAACATGTCCTAGAGGCAGGACATGGTGCAGCATCATCTTGTCACCACAGGCGAAGACAAAGCTATTAACCAGAAAGCTCTTGTCACCTGCCGAGGATCCCCAAATTAAGTGGCTCCTCTTTCAGGTGCCCCCCTAAGTTCACCTTTGCCTTAACCCTCACTGATAACCACCCCACACTTTCATTTTCTGTTTGTACCTCGGTAACTTTTTTTTCTAGCTCAGATGCTCTCCTTTCCTCTTTTCACCTCACCTGGCAAGTTCTTTGTCTCTCACAACAAGCAAGACAGCGGAGCCCTGGCCTGGCTGGCGACATGTGAGTGTTCAGGCCGGCACTGCAGGAGGCAACCTCGAGTGAGCGCCCCGATGTTCTGGGGCCTCGATTCCTCCTCTGTGGGCTTAGAATAGCATATGACCTACCTCATGAGGTTGTGTGAAGATTACATTTGCTGACAGCTCTTCGAATGGTTCCAGGAACGTATTAGGGCAGGGGTGGGGAAGGTCTGGCCCGGGGGCCATATGTGGCCAGCAAAATCATTGGGTCTGGCCCTCCCAAGGCAACTGCAGGTGGGACTTGAAATTCAATAAATCTAGGAACTTTTCTCATAGCAACATAAATTTGTATTAAGTGAATCATAATAATGTAAATTTTGAGGGACAAGCAAGGAACGTCCATTATGGGATGGACAGGATACATACGAGCCGTGACGGGACAGACAGGTGTGCTTCTCAGCGGCTGTCCGCTGCCATCCGCCGGTACTGTGGTGACTCAGAGGACAGTCAGGGCCAGGCAGGCTGGGAGTGCGCACCCTGCGAAAGGGTTAACACTGTGGGGAAACTACAGCGACCCCTGATGATGAGACGAGATGCGGTGAGATGGTTCCTCGAGACGCTGCCGACCTTGCCTCCAATGGCTGAGGATGATGTCAACCCCTTTGTCCACACAGACAATGACTGCAATCCAGCCTGTACCCACACATCCACGACCAACAACGCTCGCAACAACTGAATCTCAGAGGAAGATTAAGGAAGTTACGTGCACAGAAGAGACCTCGGGAGTCAACGATATGGACGCTGGATATGTTCCAAGTCCAGACGCAGGATTAGAACAGCGATCGAAGCAAAATAACCACGTCGCTGGCGACACACACACTGGACGGTTATTGAACTGAAGTGGTGTGACGTCCTACAAATGGTGACGTCCTACAAATGGTGACTACAAAGAAAAGAAAAGTTGATCTTTCCAAGAGAAATGGACAAATGATTTTTTCTGTTGTTGAAGTCAAAGGCAAACCTGGTCCCTGGTTTGTGGCGATGCGTTAGCAGTAATGAAAAAAGGCAACTTGGAGCCTCATTACAGCTCAAAACATGCTCAACTCAATGAATTGGGAGGCCAAATGCGTCTGGATAAAATCAATGCTCTTCAGCGGAGTTTGGAATCACAAGCCACTTTCGCTAGGCCTTGTGACAGAGACAAAGTTATGCAGACGAGATATGTGGTATGTAGTGAGCGAGCTAATCGCAAAGAAGCCGAGGCCTCATATGGAGGGGTTTGTGAGAGCACACGGCGCTGCTGCGGAGCTGTCAGCACCGACAGAGGAGAAGTGTCTCCTTGTGTCAGTTTGTCTTGGAGAACTGTCTCAGATCAGATTACTGACTTAGCACAAGATATTGAAAAAACACTGAAGGATTCTGCAGATTTCCAGTTTTTCTCTCTGGCTTGTGACTAGACAACAGACATAGCAAATACTGCCCAACTGGCTGTTTTCATTGGCAGAGTTTGACACGCGAGAGGACCTGCTGTCACTGGAAGCCATGCATGGCACTATGAGAGGTGAGCACTTGTTCAAGAGACTTGTTTTATCAATGAAAGGACTGGAGCTAACATTTGAAAAGTTAAGTGGCCTTACTAGAGATGGAGCTCCAGCCATGGTCAGCTCACAAAAAGGGTTAATTGTATTTGTCAAGAAAGAACTGAATCGTCTCAGTCTTGATCTAAGTGATTTACAGTGGAACCTGGGTTCTCCAACTTAATTCATTCTGAAGGCTGTTCGAGAAGCGATTTGTTCGAAAACCAAATCATTTTTCCCCCATTAGAAATAATGCAAATTAACTTAATTTTTTGCAGACCCCCAAATGAGTCCCTGTTTTAACCTTTCTTATATACAGTACGTCTAATGTACTGTTTAATCTGTAAAAAAATACTTTTCATATATCACCAGCCAACTGCTTTTCATTTATCCTGATCAATTGTCAAGTCTTTCTACCTCCTCAGTTGCCTGTGGTCGTTGTTTTGTGAGCACTCTCACACCCTCAGCAACATCAGCACCTTGATGGCCTCTTTATGTTTTAAAATTGTGCTAATCATGGATTTCTCCAGCAATAAAAGCATTCTGTCCTTTGTTGCCTGAGAGACACTTTTTGTCATGCTGAGGTATCAGTGTGAAAGGGTTGTCTGGTCAAGAACTGAAGTTTTAGTTGACAGTCGAGACATTTTTTTCTGTGAACAACTTGGTCAAGAACCAAATCGTGTGCCATGGGAGAGGCTTGAGAACCGAGGTTTGACTGTAATTACCTGCCACTGCCTCATACACCAAGAAAGTCTCTGTGCATAGTCGTTTTGGCTCAACGATGTGATGTCAACAGGAGTGTCGTGCATAAATGTTCTCAAAAGCAGAGGGTTTAACAGCCTCCAGTTTAAGGAGTTACTGAACGATCTTGCCTCAGAACGGTGACCTTGTTTATCACCGTGAAGGGTGGTGGCTGCGTTGCAGGAACGTGCTCGTGAGGTTTCATGAGCTGCGGGACGAAGCCAAGCAGCTCGTGGAGATGAAGGGAAGCCTGCGGGGAACTCAGTGGTGCTAAGTGGCTGTGGGATCCAGCGTCGTGGTGGACGTCACCAAGTACCTCTCAGAGCTGAACGTCAAGCTGCCGCGCCCCAACCAGCCTCTCAGCTCCCCGCTTCCAACCGTGAAATCATCTGAAGCTAAATTAAGGCTGCGGAAAGTGCAACCCGGAAGCAATACCACGGGGCAGTTCCCGCTCTGGAAGGACAAAAGCCCCCTTGACACTTGAACATGCCGGTGAATGTGGGGAACTAATTGAGGCATTTAACAGAAGACTCAGGGACGTGAAAAGGAAACAAGTGGAACTGAACACCTTTGCCACCGGATCAGTGTGGGCCCAGCCAATGGGCCTGACAACCTGCAACACGAAATCATTCCGGGCAGAGTGGTGGCGAGCTGAAAGCTGGGGCACTGGCGCCGCTGCTTGGGCTCCACAAGCGTTACATAAGCAGAGATGAGTGTCCCACTTGGAGGAGACACGCACTGCAAGACGCATCTGTGTTCAGAACAGCTTACTGCTGCGAGCAGATCTTTTCAAAACCCACCATCGCAAAGAGTTGACCGCTCCAGGTTGACCGACACAGAACTGGAAAAGCAGCTATGAGCAGCAACATCATCAACACCAGCTAACATCACAGGCCTCACCAAAGAGAAGCAGTTCCCGCCATCACATTAGGGGTGAGTTAATTAAATGTTTGACCAAATAGAGCAGGCTAATTTTTTAGAATTTATCTTTATTGTTGAAAGTATTACATATCTTTAACACAATTGCCCAGTCGGTAGCTTCCTTCTCATGGCTCCTTTCCTGCCTGCACAGTGGCAGTTTTTGGCCTTCACTCACATTCTGTCACTCCCAGATTTCTGGAATGAATGAGCCACATCAGTTCAAGACTCCTCAACTATAAATCTTTCACCCTTAAAAATAAAATAGGGCATAACTCTTAGTTCCTCATCATAAACCCAAAACTTCATTATTTCTGGCAGCCACAGACATCAGTGTTAATTGCTATGCTAGGAGCAAAAGTTTCCAGTAATATGGATGAACCTAGCTAAATTTTGCTGCTCCTCTTAGAGGAGGTTAAGCTTTAAGTTGATAATTTCATATGGCCCACAAATGATGTTATAAATATCCAAATGGCCCTTGGCAGAAAGAAGGTTCCCCACGCCTGCTATAGACCATAGACGGTCTTGGGTAAACCCCCCCGCCCCAGTCACTTTGTCCTCCCTGTGCCCAGAGAAGCCGGGTGTCGCCCCCAGGCATCACACGTGCCTTGTGTTTTCCTGGAAGCTCATATAGGAGCCGTGGCCTGGAGCTCCCAGCCAGATGGTAAACAGCACGAACAAGCAGCCCTTTGAGGCTCTCCACCTTGGCAGCGTCAGAGACCATGGTTCTCAGGCAGCTGCTCCCAGGCCCGCCTGCTGGACCCACTGGATACGGCGAGGGGTGGATGGTGCTCCCGGGGGCCTGGTCGGCCTCGCTGGTAGTTTTCCACTCTGGGAAACTGGAAGAGGGAGTTGGCTTCTCTGTTCGGGAGATGGGGCACCGGAAGCGTTGGGCAACCACCAACGCAGCCCAGCAGCAAAACCAGAAGCTGCCACTCAGCAGCAGGCCCCGCGTCCTCCCTGTCTCACCTGTCACACTCTGGCTGGGCCCTGATGGGCTGCCAGACAGACTGGTGGGCATGGGGGGGCTGGCATTTAGGATCTGGGCCCACTTGGCAGCTCTGAGTCTTTCCTCTTGGCTGGGATGCCTTCTACAGAGGAGTTTACCAAAAATAGGCATGTTAGGCACAAAAACTGCATGGTGCTGCTGACAAGTGCCATGCTGGTGCCCTGGGCCAAGGCTTGTCCTGGTTCTAGCGACCAGCTGGGACAAAAGACCATCCAGCATCAGCTTGCCACTTTCCTGCGACCTTTCCCTCCAGCCCGAGGGAACCCCGACTCATTGCGTGCGGCCCCTCTAGAGTCTGTACTTTTGATGACTTAGAATCTGGGTCCTTTGTCCCTCTGTGACCTGCTTCTTCATGGTTGTTCGGCTCTTCTGGGATCTTCGCACTGCCCTGTGAATTTTTGAATCATTTGGTTTGTTTATGTAAAAACGCGCAGCTGGGAGAGAGTGACTGGGTAGAAAGGACGCGCTCCCACACTGCGCTCTCAAGGCTCCGCCCGCGGCTCCTCCATTTGTGTCCCTCTGAGTTGCTCTCGCCCTTTGTCACCTTCGTCCCTCTGTCTGTCTTCATCTCACATCACTCAGGGGACCATGGCTTCTGTTTGCTCGTTGGGCCTCTTTGCTGTTGTTGTGCATTTTACTTTTGTGTATGTTGTAAACCTCACAAATTTATTATTTTTGTTTAAGTAGCCAGTTGCCACTTAAGGAGGTGTAAGTGCCGTGAAAAACCGTCTTCTGTGTTTACCATGTGATGACCACTTTGGACGGGAGTTTGCTGCCATCTTTGTCTTTGGTCCTGTTGACCACGTGTCCCTTTTCTCTGGCTGCTTTACAGTTTTCTCTGTCACCTGTTTTTAAGCCATTGGAACGTGACATGCTGTCGTGCGGTTTTCTTCGTTTCTTGTGCTTTGGGCCACAGAGCTGCTTGGGTTTAGAGCTTGCATCACACTTGCAAACCCCTTCGCCGTATTCCGGTCGGCTGGCCCCTGGCCCCCTCCTCGAGGTCCACCGGCGTGGATACCGGGAGGCCTGGCATTTTCCACATCTTGCTGATGTTCTATTTTTTTTGATCGATTGATCGATTGGCTGACTGATTTTCTGCTTGCTTCACTTGGGATCGTTTCTACTGATTTTTTTTTAAATCCTCACCTGAGGATATTTTTCCCGTTGCTTTTCAGAGAGAGTGGGAGAGGCACTGATGTGAGGGACACACCGATGGGCCGCCTCCCGCATGCGCACCTGGGCCGAGGTGCACGCCCCCGGCCGGAGTCGAACCCCAGACCCTTCAGTCCACAGACCGACGTTCTAACCGCTGAGCCAAACCGGCCAGGGCCCTACGGATGCATTTTAAGTTCATAAGTCTTCTCTTTAATGTGTAGCCTGCCTTTAATCCCACCCGGTGTATTTTATCTCACACATCCAAGTTTTTTTCCTAGAAATTTCACTTGTTACCCATCTCGCCCACGGTCTCCTGCGGTTGGAGCGCGGGCCCTGCCCTTGTCACGGTTTCACCGGTTTTCTTCTCCAGCCCTCACTCCGAGATTAGCTCTGAATCAGTTTCCATTGGTTGATTTTTTTTCTCATTAAAGGTTCTATTTCCCTGCTTCTTTACATGACTTTTTTAAACCGCATGGGACATTTCTCTACTAAAACGGCATTTACTGTTTATCTGAAATGCAAGGGTAGCTGTGTTGTATCCGGCCAGCGACTCCTCAGAGCTCTAGTGCCCGTGTCCTCGGCAGGCCCGTCTCGCGGTCCCCTCGGCTCAGGAAGTTCCCCAGCCCCCGCCCGAGTCCCCATCCTGAGCGCCGGGCAGGGCCAGGCAGGAAGCGGGAGCCAGGGCGGGGCTCATCGCCTTCGTTCCCTGTCCCCCAGGGGTCGCCGCCCTCAGTTGCCTGACAGTCATTATGCTGAAACCCAGTTTTTCGCCTACTTTGTCCATTCCTTTCTTGTTTGTTTCGCCCGGGAGAGTAAACCTGGGCCCGTTTCTCAACCTCAGGGGAAGGGGAGGCCCACCCCTGAGGTTCCTGATTTAGCTGGGGGCCCAAGCCTGGTGCGGGTGCGGCCAAAGCTGTGTGCTCAGCACCTTCATGGGGGAGTCTGGATCCGCTCCATAGTTTCATGAAATCAGCTCCTGGGAAACCCCAGGCCAGCTGACGAGGGGGTGGGCCCTGGGGTTTTTACCAAAGGAAAGGGAAAGTCGAGGCGCTGGCCGCCGCAGTCCTCAGCATTCGGGCCAGAGGGCAGTGAGGCTGAGGGTCGATGCTCGGACGGCTGCACTGCGGTCAGTTTCGGGGCAGAGCCCAGAAGGAAAGGCTGAGTCATGGTGATCGAACGGGGTCGTAGCGGGACTTTGGGGGATTCAAGTCCGCTTTTTCCACATCCAATAACCAACTACCTTCTTCCCCGGGGTCTCTGGAAATAGAATAAAGATTTCCTGTCTTCGGTTTCTCTCGGTCCAGCTGTGTGCCGCTATCCCCTGGGCATGTCGGGAGGCCACATTCCAGACGAGGACATCACGGCCTCCAGCCAGTGGTCAGAGTCCACAGCGGCCAGATACGGAAGGTGAGCGCGGGTCCCCGGGGCGGAGGCTGTGGGTGGGACAGTTTTCCTGGACAGGGCTGGTGCTTGGCAGGAGCTCATTGGCATGGGGAGGACATCACAGGGCCGGCCCTGCTCCCTGCGATGCAGGGAGACAGTTCAGGGCCCAGCATGGGTGCCAGTCTGGTGGCATCCTGACCACGGAGGCCCAGGGCCACGCCATAGCAGAGGCCCCCTGAGCTGCAGGCGACTTGCCTTCCAGTCTCGCTGTGGGGAGTGGGCTGGGTGGCAGATGTGGGGAGGTGCAGGTTAGGTAGGTCACTGGGCTGAGAGGCCTGGTCCTCTCCTGGTTCCCTTCCCTGGGAAACATTGCTCACAGTGCAGAGCGTCAGCACTCAGACTGCCAGCGAGGCCCCCTGGTAGTTCATCATCTCTTAAGGACACGCCCAGGAGCCGTCCTGTCCACGGGAGTGTGGCGTGTTCCTTGTGCCCTGATACCAGGGGACCTCTGAGAAATAAACTCCTTTGTCTAAAGCCTCTGCTGGTCGGGGCCAAACGCTCCTCCTGTGAGCTGCGTATTTTGGTGTAAAGTGTGGATTTTGGTTATACTGGCATCACCCACGAGGGCAGGGGTGGGGATGGAAAGGGACAACAAGGGGTAGGTGACATCTGTGAGCAGGGCCACATGCCAGGGAGGGGGAGCGAGGTCAGAGGGTCCCCAGACGAGCCTGACACCGACTCCACAGTTCCGCTCCCTGGCAGCTTGGCCTGGGCGCAATCACCCCCTGACACTCTCTCACTCTCACACCCGCCTTGGGGACACCTTGCTGGGCTGCCATGCCTGTCCTGCCGGCTACACAGCCCACACCAGAGATCTTATGCTCCGTCCCTCCCCACACCTGTGGCGTGACAGCCAGGCAAGCCGTGGTTGGCATTGTTGCGCGGAGACCATCAGGGGAGGGTTTCATGGCATGGCACCTCCACAGAGGTCTCCAAATCAGGATGGAAATAAGGCTCCCTGTGATCTGAGGCCTCTAGCTCCCTGGTGGTGACTGTCCTCCGGTTCCTGGCGCCCAGGAAGAGGGGCCTGACCACTTGCGGTTATGGCAGTGGCAGGCAGACCGCTGGGGAGAACCTGGGGACTGGACTCCCTGCTGCCCTCTTCCAGGATGGGGCAGCTGAGGATTGGGAGGTAAGTCCATGGTTTCATGGACCCCGTCTCCCCAACCCTCCTGTCTCAGGCTGGACTCAGAAGAAGGGGATGGAGCCTGGTGTCCCGAGATTCCGGTGGAGCCCGACGACCTGAAGGAGTTTCTGCAGATTGACTTGCACACCCTGCACTTCATCACTTTGGTGGGGACCCAGGGCCGCCACGCCGGGGGCCACGGCATCGAGTTTGCCCCCATGTACAAGATCAACTACAGTCGGGACGGAACTCGCTGGATCTCCTGGCGGAACCGGCACGGGAAACAGGTGGGAGGAGGATGGCCAGCCCCTGGGTGTCCAGGACCCATGGTGTTTCTACTCGGGCTGAAGTGGAAGTACACAGGTGGTCTGTGCGGGTGTCTGTCCACAGACCTGTCCTGTCCTGTGGATGCTGGCCCGTCGTGGGGAGGGTGGGGGCAGACAAGGAGCATCCAGGCTGCCGAGAGAGCCCTATGATCTTTCTGCTCCTTGAATTACAAAGAGGGTCTGTCGGGTGAGGGCTGGGGCGAGGAAGGTCACCACAGAGTCATGCCATGCTCCACTCCCCTCTGCTCTCCCCTCAGGTGCTGGATGGAAGCAGTAACCCCTATGACATTTTCCTGAAGGATTTGGAACCACCCATCGTGGCCAGATTCGTCCGCTTCATCCCTGTCACCGACCACTCCATGAACGTGTGCATGAGGGTGGAGCTCTACGGCTGTGTCTGGCTAGGTGGGTCTCAGAGAGCAGGCTTATCACAAAGCCCGCCCCGGGAAATGCAGGCGGACAGGTGAGTGATGCCTGGATGCAGAGATTCCCTCCTGGTCAGAGGAGAGACGGGAGCTCTGTTCCCCCGGCCGGGGAGTTGTCCCCATCCCTGGAGGGATGTTCTTGGCACCTCGCTGGCTGCTGTGCCCGGATTGGGTCCTAGTGGACCCACACCCAAGTGGCAGCCTTGGAGCCTCAGGTGGCTCCCTAGCTGAGTCGGTCTTCCTCCCATCAGCACTGACCCTCTGTGTGTCCCTCGGCAGACGGCTTGGTGTCATACAGTGCTCCGGCCGGCCAGCAGTTTGTGCTTCCCGGAGGCTCCGTCATTTACCTGAACGATTCTGTCTACGATGGAGCCGTTGGGTACAGGTAAATTCGGCGGGGGGGGGATCTTGGTTATCAGAATGGGAAAATGGCCACTAGAAGAGAATCCTATTTTATTGTGGCTTGGGATCAATAATCAATCAATCAATCAATCAGTGGACCAAGCAGTGTTCATTTAGACCCTGTGCTAGGCGTTGTGAGATAATTAGATGAAGTGAAATGTGTAGTGTACTCGCCAGGAATGTAGAGCCTGGCTTGAGGGGCAAAGCAATGGCAGGGAACCACGAACTGCACGAGACAACTGTGGTGAGGCTCTCGGGACGGCAGCCGTGCTTTCTGACCCTTAAAACGGGACCTATGGTCTGACACAAATAATGGCCGACTTATGGAGGCAAAGGGCTGTGGGAATTGAAGTTATCAGTATAATAAATTGGACAGGTCAAGAAGTTCAGGAGGAATGGTCCCGTAGCTATAAATGCTTTAGAAGTTGTGACAAGGCAAGACCTGTAGGAAAGGTTTACTGTAGACGTGGATGTTTGCGGGACGAGCTGGTCACTGGAGCAGAGAGGGAGGTGGAGGGGCCAAGGACGAGACAGCCTGAGCCACCGCAGCGGCTGGAGCAGCAGATGGGCCTGAAGTGCACCCAGGACACCATGTGCAGTCCGTTCAGGCCCAGCAGGAATTAGGGTTGGATAAGACCTGTTCCCACCTATCTCACCTGGTGCCAAACCCAGCCCTTCCTCCACCCCCTTCAACACCCCGATCTCGCTTAGCTGTCTTGATCAGCAGAAGTGGAGCCAGGTAGGGAGGTGAGACCACAGTGAGGCCCGGACTGGAGCACGGAGGTCAGGGGCTCAGGAGCGTGGGGGTCCAGTGCCACACGGCCCAGGAGGGAAGAGCCGATGGCTGTCCCTGCTGCCCTGGCACAGGCCTGCCTCCTGCCTCCTGCCCTCAGCCCCTTCCTCCCACCTGCCTGGTCACTGCTCTCCGGCTGCTCTGGTGCCATGGCATCATCCCCGTGGCCACACCTGGACCCGCACACTCCCCAGGCCCAGAGGAAATCAGAGGGGATTGAGTCCGGTCCAGTTTAATAAATCTTTGCTAATCAACCATGACTGTGATGTGCAAGGAACTTGCTAGACGTGGCAGGCATTCGAGTATAATGCGGTCATGGATCCCAAAGCTCACGTTAGGAAAGGGGCTAAAATAGGGATCAGTGACTGTGTGCGGGTGGGAATGAGGGGTGTCCTGAGTGCTGCCGGGGAGCACAGCTCAGGTGAAGACCCTGGTCCACACAACGAAAGTTCCTTCTCTTTGCTCTGACGCTTCTGTGACAAAAATGGATAGAAAAGCTCCCCATGAAGGGAAAGAGCTACACTTGCACAGGGGACCGGTGAAGACCTGGTGGGATGGGGGGATTTCACAGGCAGGGGATGCTGACATGGCATTTTAGGCAGAGGGCACAGCGTGAGGGCAGAGATTCACACCTCTCAAGTTTAAGAGGAAGAGCAGCATTCAGTTCACTGAAGTAGCGGGTGGGAAGCGTGGCGAGGCGGAGTAGGTCATAATTTGGAGGAACTTGGATGCCAGGGGCCGGGGGGGTGGCGCGGAGAATTAAGTGCCCGGCCACATGGTGACTGTGGGGGTGGGAAGGAGGAGGGACATTCACTAGGGATATTGGCCATGAGAGGCCAAGGCTGACGACACATGAGAGTGCAGGCCACAGATACAGCGGAGATGCTGTTTTTTGTTCAGCAAATGCATCTCGAGCGCTTACTATGCACCAGGTACTTTCGGGGACTATGAAAGAGACATGCAGTCGACAGGGGGGGAGGCCCAGGTGGAAGAGTCAGGTTGGAAAGGGACGGTGACGGACTTAGTCTGGATGTGAGTTTAAGGGACCTACAGGACGTTTGAATGGAGAGATAAGGCAGGTGGCTGGAAACTAGAGGGAAGGTCAGGAATGATCAGAGACTTAGAAACACTCAGCGGCCACCAGTAATTGAGGTGATGGGCAACCTCAGGTGTGGCTGAGCAAGGAGACACAGCTCCCCAATGCAGAGTCTCGGGAAACAGAGCAGCAAAAGTTACTGTTTTTAATGAAAAACTTTCCAAAAGTAACCCGTGGTTGTAGTAATTCTGGCCATTCTCAAGTAGAGGGAGGGAGAGTTTTCCCGTATTTCTTCCCCACATGATTTAGTCTCGATTAAGGAGAAGCTGAGTGAGCATTCCCTTCAATTCATGTTGCTTTTCATACAACTTTCATGGGGCTTTATTTCTCTGGAGACAATGGGCACTCAATGTACTGTGAGGAAACATATGTCCTCCTGGCCCCCTGATCCGTAGAGAAGAAAGGAATGCTGGAAAAGGCCAGTCAGATTCTGTAAACTGCCAGATGTTTTCCTTCCTTTTTAAATTTTTATTTATGTTATTTTTCCATCACCATTTATGCCCTCTTCCACCTCCGCCCCTCCTACCCCTGCAAACGTTTTTCAATGAACCACTATATTTAAAAGCATGTCTTTAAGGCCGGCGTGATCACAGGCAGCCGTGTTCTGTAACCCACGCGTCTCCACAGCCTTGGTCCTGCTGTGACTTGAGGGTCACAGGTGTCCCTGCTGGAGGTGAGCACCCCATGTCGTCACTTGGGAAACTCCAGACTTTCCTACCAGAGCCTGAGGTGCGGGTCAGGAGGACAGAGAAGTGACATGTGGTGGGTTCCAGCTCTATCCCTCCTTACAAGAAGGGAGGAGGCCTGTGTTCCTCCAGTGGTGACACTAACATAAATCCGCCCCCCGCTCCCCTACAGCAGTGGCTTCTGGCCAGCTCAGCCCTTTGGAGAGCCTTATGCTCGGAAGTTGAAAGGCTTCCGGGCCAGAGAACAAACCTGAGCCCAGTGCCCAAGACCCTGGTGTAACCCATGCATCTTACTCCCTGGATCTCATTGTCTAGGAATTTGATTAAAATTAAATATAAATGAGTATTTAAATTTGGCAGTTCTTTAAAAAATTCTTCAATTACAGTAATTAAATTTACTTCCAATATTATTTTGTATTGGTTTCAGGTGTACAGCCTAGTAATTAGATATTATATAATTTATGAAGTGATCCCCTCAAGAAGTCCATTCGTGGTTACTACAGCATCATTGACCCTGTTCCCTGGGCTGGACTTTACATCCCGTGACTGCCAATTTGCACTTCTTAATCTCTTCATCTCTTTCACAGAACTGGGTAAAAGGGTTACTTGTCTCTTGCCCTGTAGTTTGCTGTTGGATCGGGTTGTTGGAACTGACTCACTGAGCAAGAACAGTTTCCAACAGCTCAGGGACCCAGAACATGGTGATGGGCAGGGCCGCTGTCCACTCCATGTGCACTCACTCATTCATGGATTCATTAATCAAATGTATTTGATAATATTGAGTCATTTTAAAAGGACTTGTTACATTCAGTATATAAGAATAGGTAAGGATACAATAGAGTATAGCAAGCTTTTTATTGAAAATGATAGAAAGTTTCAAAATTTTGCTACTAAAGGAAGGGGTAATCAAAATCAAATACTTTGTAAAATTCTTCTATGTGAAACTTAATTCTGCACTTATGAAGGACAAATGAGTCAATACTGTGGAATATTCTGGACTTTTCATAATCCTTCAACCTCCATGATAACCAGCTTTTTCAAAACCCAGTGCAGACTCGGGTGAGGGCTCCTCTGTGAGTGTGCCCGTAACTCCAGCGCCTCTGTCCCTTTTCCTTCTGCCCTGGCTGAGCAGCATGACTGAAGGGCTGGGCCAGCTGACAGACGGGGTGTCTGGCCTAGACGACTTCACCCAGACCCACGAATACCACGTGTGGCCCGGCTACGACTACGTGGGCTGGAGGAACGAGAGTGCTGCCAACGGCTACATCGAGATCGTGTTTGAATTTGACCGCATCAGGAATTTCACCACCATGAAGGTCAGTGGGGCCAGCGGCGAGGGGGTGGAGGGTGCTGGGCAGGCCTGGGGCGGGCCTGCAGAACACTCCTGACTGTCCATGTGCAGTCCCCAGTCACCTCACCTGTCCAGCCATTTCCTCATTGTTAACAAGGTGGTCGGACGAGGCCACTGTCCCCCAGTGTTCTGTGGTCCCAGCCCCGGAGCCGGCATGTCCGCTAGGCACAGTGAACGGTCTCCAGGGCCAACCATGCTTTTAGGCCCATGAAAATGGTTTACCTCCTTTAAAGATTGGAAGAAAAAAATTAACTTTAGGGCCAAAAGTTATTCTCTCCTTTTAACAACACAGTTGTAAAATATAATTTTAATATATTTTTAAGGAGAGAGGGGCCCACCGAGGCACAATTGTCAAGGGCTGTGGAAGTGAGTACATGGCCCTGTCCATCCCCACGGGGGCAACTGACTATCCCAACCAGTGAGGGTGGATCTCCATGAGAAAGACAGGACTTTGTAGTTTGGACCACTTCCCACCCCCAGGTGCTTCATCCACCCACAGCACCAAGGAGCCATGCCAGAAGATTCCATACTTTTCTGTCCCCACATTTCTTTTCTGTACATGTCCATTCTCTTAGAAGACCTCCAGCTCCTCCATGGTGGGGAGTCCACCGTCTGACTCTGTCTCTGGCAATTAGTATATGCCAGCTGGATAAACATTTGTGAACAACCAAATTATGACACCCTTGTGGCCCGCACTAGCTTTTTATAGGTATAAACATATCTGCCACCTCAGGTGCAAGGAGGAGGAGGTTTGATGGGCAGGAATAGGACCCTGGCAACTAGCATAGTCTTCACTGTCACAGAAACTTGCAGAAGAGAGCGCCAGGCAGGGGCATCGAGTGCCTCTCGCTGTGCAAGAGTCAGGTCCTCGACCTTCCACCTTTGAGGGCAGCCTTCAGTCTCTCTGGGTGGGGGCTCAGCGACCCCCCCCAGTCAGAGCGGTCGGCTACCCAGCGGGTGGGGGCTAACCTGCGTGAGTCCCTCGTGGATTATTCCGCCCCTCTCTGCGTGGCGGGCATGGGGCAGGGACTCACGCCCGGCCCTCCGCTCTGCCAGGTGCACTGCAACAACATGTTCGAGAAGGGCGTGAAGATCTTCAAGGAGGTGCAGTGCTACTTCCGCTCGGAGGCCAGCGAGTGGGAGCCCAGCGCCCTGTCCTTCCCCCTGGTGCTGGACGACGCCAACCCCAGCGCGCGGTTCGTCACGGTGCCCCTGCAGCACCGCATGGCCAGCGCCCTCAAGTGCCAGTACCACTTTGCTGACACCTGGATGATGTTCAGCGAGATCACCTTCCAGTCAGGTGGGCTCGCCGGCCCGGCGGGCGGGCCCCAGGAGGTGGCTGCTCCCGCGGGGCTGCGCTCCTGGCCGCCTGCTGGAGGCGGGACGGGACTGCAGAGGGCGGGACGCTTGCTGGGCTCTCACCCGTGTGTCTAAAAGATTTGTGCAGTGAAGGGCTGGGAAATGACAGTGCGGCGTGTTAGAGACTTTCTGTATGGTGAGCCAGTTAAGGGAAGTCCAACTCGCCACTGTTAAAATATGTAAATAAAAATTTCCAAAAATACACGAAGGAAGGAGCGCAGGGAGCCCGGGCCTCTCGGCTGCGCTGGCCGCCAGCCTGTTCGGCCTAGTCTCCCTTCTGCTGTAGTATTTTAAGGCAAATCTAAGACATTGTTTGATTTCATTACTAAAAATGTTAGAATACTGCTGAGAAAATAACATCATCTTCATACGCGAATGCCGTGGTCACATCTAACAGCATTCACTAGTAAACGTGGCACTTCCCGCCTGCCACGGGCGGCCTGTCCACACTCTGTCCCTGGCTGTCTAGTGATGGCCGATGGGAGAGGGCCCTCGGGGGTAGTTCCTTCGTTATATTCCTAAGTCTCCTTTAATCTAAAACAGTTCTTTTTAAAAAATTGTGCTCTGGTCTGGCTGACCGCTCCCCCCAAAGATGGGGGCTGTACCTACAGGCTAATTTCATCCCAGTTCCACATTCATCTTTGTCAACATTTCCCTAGATGGTGCTCTGTGGAGTTTTGGGGGAGGTATCATTTTATTAGGGAACATTTTGCTGGAGTAACCTGCCAGAGTTCCGCCTGGTCCCCTGAAGGAATACTTTGTTAAAGGGAAAAGGGCAGACTTACTTAGCTTTTCAGGGCCCTTTGCTACTATCTTTACGAAAGCCTATCGGTGAGTAGCCCTGGGCTGTGTAAAACTTGCTTATGGGTCGGGCAGCAATGGGTTTAACGTCAGGGGGCGTGTTTAGTGCTTTAGGTTAAGCCTTGTCCTGAGCGGGGTTGTCAGGCGCGTTCGCTGGTCGGCCTGAGGGGTCTCAGCTCAGGTGATGCCCACGAACTTGTACCTCCTTAAAGCCCCCGACTTGAATCACGTATCCCCTCAGGGGAAGCTCAGTGTGGTCCTCTAATTATGTTACCCCCGTACTTAAGAGGCGCCCCATGCCTTCTAACGAGAAGGACGCCTCCTCCTGCACCGCGGCGCTCCTGGAGGGCAGGACACAGGACTGATTTTCCCCTTGGTCGGTTTTCGGAGTGAGGAGCCGAAGCCCTAGCCACCTTCCGTGATGCCTAAGGAGCTGTGTTGCTTCCCGACCTTGTGTCTTTGGGAGTCACTGCACACTCATTGCTTTTATAGGTTCACTGTGTCCAGTCAAATACAGCGCCTCATCCTCAGAGCCCAGCCGTCCTGCGTGTGAGCAGAGCACACCCCTCACGCAGCTCTATGTTCTTTGGGTCCAATCCTATAAGCCTTTGAACTGTGTTGCTTTTAGAAGGAACGGGATCCCCCAAGCCCATTTTGAACATTTACTTCTCCAGAGGTGGGATCAACAATTTCCCCAAGGAATCTCGAGTTCTTCTAGTGGGAGTGGTGTCCAGAGGCCACAAACTGAGTAGCAGGGGCCGTGCCAGGTCTGGAGAAGCTTAAAGGCTTTGAGGACATTGTGCCATCCCAATGCGGGTGGGGACACAAAACCTGTGCAGGCATTTCCCAAAGATTGTCAACGTGGCACCAACAACAAGTGGTCAAAGGAGAGAAGAGGCCACAGGCCGTGGGGCTGCAGTGGACAGCACCCAAGGACTGAGACTTGGGGCCTGGAGAAATAACATGAGAGGAGGAGAGACTCATTTCAGGGTCAGCAGAGGACCCCCTACTCCCTGAACTGATTTTTTTTTTTTTTTTAATATATCTTTATTGATTTCAGAGAGAGGAAGGGAGAGGGAGAGATAAAAACAGAAACATCAATGATGAGAGAGTCATGGATCGGCTGCCTCCTGCATGCTCCTGGCTGGGGATGGAGCCTGCAACCTGGGCATGTGCCCTCATCGGGAATGAAACTGCAATCTCCTGGATCCCGGGTCAATGTCAACCGCTGAGCAACTCCCGGCCTGGCCCTGAGCTGATTTTTAAAAGAAGAAACGTCAAGATGCTTTGCTCATTGGGATATACTAGAAGGAGGTCGAGCGCAGGTTTAGAGAAACAGGTTCTTGCCTCAATGCCTTCTGTTGTGAGGGTTTCATCTGAAAGAAATGGACTGGTTATTTCATGTGAGTGCTTATTAAAAGCAGATATCTGGCTGTTCCTTAGCAGTTGCATGTGTTACCAGGGTACCCCAGATTTCTGTCCGCGTCCAGGGATTGGGCCTGTAGAGCAACTGGTACATATTATACATCTAATGACAGCCTTGGACTGTTTTGAGTCCTGGGGTCCCCTGAGCTTGCAATTCTATGTCATGATAATGTTAGTTGTCACCGGACCCCAAGGCCCCGATTCAGAGACGTCCATGTAGATGCCAGATACGTCCCTACACGATACAATAATGCTGAGAAGAGGAAGCGTGAGGGTTTGGAGAGAGAAATGTCTTGTGGGTTGGCAGAGCGTGTTCCAATCGACCTCCTCGACCAGATGTACCAGAGGAAAACAGTAGCTGCCCACGCCAGTCTGGCAGAATCTTGGAGTCTAGTCTTAGAAGCTGCAGCCACACAGAAAGGACACTCTGGTGTCATCGTCTGTCTGTAAGGATGAGGCTCAGTTTACACACACCAGGGCCATGGGGCGTAGTGAAAGCCCGTTTGTCAAACAACTGAGTTTCCCGGAGGGAAGAGCCTCCTAGGGGGTCTGCCCCAGGCCCACTCACCCCCGTGCTCGCTCTGCCCTGCGCTGCCTTTGGGTCCTAATTCCTGTGCCAGCTTCACGGTAACACGTGGCCACAGCGTTCCACATCACTCCTCCTTAAACTTTCTCATACTGTGGCACCTGGTATATAGTAATTTAGACAAAAATTTTACAAAAGAAAAGTTGTCCTTACTAAGTAGATATTTTCGTTTAACACATGACATGGTTTTGTGTCTGAGAAAGGCAAGTGGCAGCGGGTGAAGCTGATTTCAGTGTGCTGGTCACCAGCTGCCCCGGGGAGCTGCTGTCTTGCCCTCTGTGCGTGCCCTGACTGAGCCTGTCTCCCGCAGACGCTGCGATGTACAACACCTCCGGGGCCTTGCCGACCTCGCCCGTGGCACCCACCACCTACGGTACGTGAGCCTGCCTCCTGAAAATGAGGTGGAAGGGAGCACCTGGAGGGGAAGGGGGGGCGGCTTGTGCACCTGGCTGGCTGTGTCGGAGGCTGTGCCAGGCGGCTTGGCATGAGCCCTGGGAAGGCAGACGGCCGCCTCCACAGTGAGCGCCCAGACCCTCCGGCTTTCCCGCTGGCTCATGTGATTCTGCAGCAGAGGCCGCGTCCAGAGTTGCTGCAATTGCTTCCTGAGAGTTTGGGAAGCGAGGAGCAGAAGCAGGGGAAGGGGCATTTCTATCTGAGACCCACAGTGGGGCCCTCCATGGATGGGGGGACTCTGAGAAACAGAATGCCAGTCTCCCTCAGAAATAAATACGCAAAATGTGTCCGTTGCTTCGACACTCATTGGCCACAGGAGCCAGCCTTGTGGGAAATGTGTGATCCCGTCTGTCACGCCTCAGAGTGCAGAGTGAGACTCTGAACCGGGTTCTCGTGAGGTGTGACTCGTAGACCCCAGCCCTGGTGACAAAGGAACAACGTTTTGGGATGAATGGGAAACCTGTCCATGATCCAGTCTGATTCAGGGGGAGGAGGAGGCCCCTGTCCCCGGAGGGAGGTCTGCAGGACACAGGAGCTGAGTACCAAGGCCAAGAATGAGCAGAAGTGTGAGGGTGGCACCTGGATGAATTATCCTGAAGGACCGGGTCCCGCCTCCCCGTGCCTGGTCGAGCCCCTGCTCTCCCTGTGCCATGAGATGACAGCACCCTCCGTCTCTCTTCCGGTCCCAGATCCAATGCTGAAGGTAGACGACAGCAACACCCGGATCCTGATCGGCTGCCTGGTGGCCATCATCTTCATCCTCCTGGCTGTCATTGTCACCATCCTCTGGAGGCAGTTCTGGCAGAAAATGCTGGAGAAGGTGAGGATGTGCCCAGGCCGCTGCTACCCCAGGAGCCAAGGGCAAACTGTGAGAGTTTGTGACCAGCTAGGCGCTGGCCGGGGCCACCAGGAAGCCTAGCATGGACAGGCTTGCAGCCAAAGGGGTCAGGAAAGAGTAGGCCAAGCCCACTTCTCATTTTCAGAATGGCGACTTTGGACCCTCCCCCAAAACTCCTTCAGTAGTTGAATCTCAACTCAGGCACCACCCTGGAAATGCTGATTCCCTGGGTGGGGAGAGGGTTGTAGACATGTGCATTGTTAAAATCCTCACCTGAGGATATGTTTTATTGACTTGAGAGAGAGAGGAAGGTGAAGAGAGGGAGATGTGAGAGAGAAACATTGATCAATTGCCTCCTGAACATGCCCTGACCAAGGATCAGACCTAGGTTTGTGCCCTGACCGGGAATCGAACCTGCCACCTTTTGGTGCACGGGGCGATGCTCCAGCCAATGGAGCGTACAACTCGTGCTGGGTGGATGCTCTCGGAGAACCGGTGCCCACGTGGAGGAGACCAGAAGAGGGAACAGGGCACTGTGGGGATGGACTGGAATCTCCCGAGCTCCAGCTGTCAGAGGGAAGTGCTCAGTTCCTTCTGATCTGCTCCACAGTCAGTTTCTGAGATGATTTTAAGGTTTTTCAGGCAGCAGTATTTCACAGAAGAGCGGATATACTTGCTTTCCTCTAGGACCTCTATCATCAGCCTACAAACACTTTACCTAAATTAAAGCTTTCCATTCACACAGTGACTGGAGATTAAAGGGAAGTGCCTTCAGCGAGCTCACCCGTCAGTGTGATGCTGGGACACGGGGCATCTGAAGTCCAGGGAAAGGGCAGCAAAGGGAGGTGGTGGCATTGGTGTGGGTGGACTGAGGTTCACTGGGCAGCTCGAAGCTGATTAGTCTGCTGGACTGAGGGGGAAGGGTCTGTGTTCCCTACTCCAGAGCCATTCTCTCTTTATTTGAACCACACTTGACCACACTTCCATGGCTCTTTCTTCTGAAACCACTGGGGTGTATTCCTGGGCAGGGAGGGGAATGCTGAATTGGAGACTCCCCAGGTACAAAGGAGAGAAAATTTTGCCCTTGACTATTTAACTTGGTCCTTCAAAAAATTCTTTCTACCCTGTATATCTGAGCAAGATAACTCAAGAGGCTCTAGGGTGACACATGGTTTCTCCCTGTGGAAGGAATTCTTTGTGGAGACATTTAAGCGTATACCTCTATTCCCCGAAACGCCACCTAATATAGCTGCAGACTGTAGATGTTTGTAGGCTACTTTTTTTTTACTTTGAAAAATATTTTAAATTTACAGAAAAGTTAGACTACTATAATGAACTTTCACCGAGGTTTACTAACAAAATATTAATATTTTTGCCACATTTGCTTTATCTCTTTGTCTTCCATATAAACAAATGTTTCTGAGCCATTTGAGTTGCAGATATGACATGTTTTACCCTTAATATTTCATGTGTGTCCACCCTTTAAGAGCAGGGTCATATTTGTTATGTGATGATAAGACCAAAACTCAATATCTGACATAAAAATATGTTAAATTCATTGTTTACCATAGAAGAGTTTTTTTTTAAAAAATAGTTTAACAGTTTCTTTTTTTGTTTAATTTATTTTATTGTTGAGAATATTACAGATGTCCCCCATTTCCCCCCCTTTGCCCCTCCCCCCATCTCCCCATCCTAGGCCTTCCCCTGTCTATTGTCTGTGTCCAGGGGCCATGACTAATCTGTACTCCTCAGTCCCTTCACCTTTTTTTTTTTTTTAAAAAAAATATATCTTTATTGATTTTAGAGAGAGGAAAGGAGAGGGAGAGAGAGAGACAGAAACATCAATGATGAGTCATTGATCGGCTGCAGCCTGCAACCCGGGCATGTGCCCTGACCGGGAATTGAACCTTGATTGCCTGGATCCTAGGTCGACGCTCAGCCGCTGAGCCATGCCCGGCCGGGCATCCCTTCATCTTTTTCACCCATCGCCCCAACCCTCTCCCATCTGGCAACTGTTAAAATGTCCTGTGCATCAATGAGTCTGTTTCTGTTCTGCTTGTTTGTTTGTTTTGATTTTTAAATTCATTGTTGATAGATGTGTATTTACTGCCATGTTATTGTTCCTATTCTTGATATTTTTTATCTTTTTTCTTCTTCTTCTCAAAGGAGACCCTTCAACATTTCCTGTAGTACTGGTCTGGGGGTGGTGAACTCCTTTAGCTTTTTCTTATCTGTGAAGCTGTTTATCTGACCTTCAGCTCTAAATGACAGCTTTGCTGGGTAGAGTAATCTTGGTTGTGGGTCTTTGCCTTTCATCACTTTGAATATTTCTTGCCACTCCCTCTGGCCTGCAAAGTTTCTGTGGAGAAATCAGCTGACAGCCTTATGGGAGCTCCCTTGTAGATAACTAACTGCTTTTCTCTTGCTGCTTTTAAGATTCTCTCTTTGTCTTTAACCTTTGGCATTTTAATTATGATGTGTCTTGCCATGGGCCTCTCTGGGTTCCTCTTGTTTGGGTCTCTCTGTGCTTCCTGGGCTTGTAAGTCTATTTCTTTCACCAGGTAGGGAAGTTTTTGGTCATTATTTTTTCAAATAGTTTTTAAATTTCTGGCTCCCTCTCTTCTGGTACCCCTATGATGTGAATATTGGGATGCTTGAAGTTGTCCCAGAGGCTCCTTACACTATCTTCATATTTCTGGATTCTTTTTCTTTTTGCTGTTCTTATTGGGTCTTCTTTGCTTCCTTATATTCCAAATTCTTGATTTGATTCTTGGCATCCTCTACCTCTCCTTTTGATTCCCTGTAAATTATTCTTTTTTAATTTTTATTTTTAACTGATTTCAGAGAAAGGAAGGGAGAAGGAGAGGGAGAGAGATAGAAACATCAATGATGAGAGAGTCATTGATCGGCTGCCCCCTGCATGCTCCCTACTGGAGATCGAGCCCTCAGCCCAGGCATGTGCCCTGACAGGGAATTAAACTGTGATCTCCTGGTTCATGGGTTGATGCTCAAACACTGAGCCATGCTGGCCAGGCTGTAAATTATTCTTTATTTCAGTTGGTGTATCCTTCATTTCTGACTGGTCCTTTTGTGTTGTTGATGTTCTCATTAAGTTTCTTGAAGTTCTCTCCCAATTCCTTGGTTCTCAGTAAGCTTTTTATAACCGTTGTTGTGAGCTCTGTATGTGGTATTTTTCTTCTGTTTCATTTAGTTCTTTTCCTGGAGATTTCTCCTGTTCTTTCCTTTGGGACCTGTTTCTTTGTCTCTGCATTTTGGCTGTTTCCCTGTGTTTGTTTCTATGTATTAGGTATATCTGCTGTGTCTCCTGGTCTTGGTAGAGTGGCTTTGTGTAGTAGGTGTCCTGTAGGGCCCAGCGCTCAGCCTCCCTAGTCACCTGAGCTGGGTGCTCCAGATGTGCCCCTGTGTGAGCTGTGTGTAGGTTACTTTTGATGATGTGCTCAGCATTCTTTCTCTGAGAGATTCAACCATACTTACTGAGTCCCTATAGTGTGCTGGGCTCCAGCTTAGATTTTTGGAATTCTGCCTCAGCAGTGGACCTTCCAGTTCCAGTGACAAAGCAGGCATCTAAGTTTCTCATTGACACCCACAGTGTGAGGTGACTAACCAAATAGTTATATATTCAGATTCTGGCATATTTTTGAAGGAGCAGGCAAGTCACATGAGGTATGATGACAAACAATTATTTGTTTTATTCCAGTATGAGCTGTAATACACCTGGCTATCCCCAGACACCAGGGCTTTCCTTTACCATTCTGTAACCATTTCAATTTTGGTTAATAAAATTGTGGGGGCCTTGCCCTGGCTGCTGTAGCTCAGTAGGTTGGGCATTGTTCTGTGCACCAAAAGGTTGCCAGTTCGATTCTGGGTCAGGGCACATACCAGTGTTGTGGGCTCGATCCCCAGTAGGGGACATGCAGGAGGCAGCCAATTGATGTTTCTCTCTCTCTCCTTTCTTCTCTCTATAAAATCAATAAAAATGTATCTTTAAAAATCATGGGGCCAGAGGGACAAGGTGATTCAGCATGTTGAGTTAGTGAGCATTTAAATTTATGTTTACACCAAATCAAAATAGCACAAGTGGTAGTCAACAGAGGCTACCGTTTAATAGAATGCCGAAAACACTAAGATTGAGCTCTGTGATTGAGACTGATAGGTTCTTAGAGTGTCAGGTAAACATTGTGTATTAGTGCTTCAGGGAATGTTGGTGGCACAGGAATTAGGTCGAATTCTGACTTGAAGAAGTGAGGGACCAGTGTAAGTTTCTACAATGCAGGTACTTGTGGAACCAGACAGCATCCCTACCTGTGTGGTGTGTGTGGTGTTTGAGAGCCTTGAAGAGCCATGCCATCTGGGTAGAGAGTGGGAAAGAGAAGGTTTACGGTCCCCTTCATGCATCAAGCCTCCTCCCTGTCCCTCCCCTCCAGGCTTCCCGGAGGATGCTGGACGATGAAATGACCGTCAGCCTGTCCCTGCCCAGCGAGTCCAGCATGTTCAACAACAACCACTCCCCATCGCCCAGTGAGCAGGAGTCCAACTCCACCTACGACCGCATCTTTCCTCTACGCCCTGACTACCAGGAGCCCTCAAGACTGATCCGCAAACTCCCAGAGTTCCCTCCCGGGGAGGAGGAGCCAGGTGAGGACAGGACAGGGGAGGAGCTGAGGGAGGACCCTGAAGGTGTGTGTGACTGTGCTCCAGGGGAGGAGGAGACAGGTGAGCATGAAACAGTGAGCAGAGAGCTGAGGGAGGAGCCTTGGCCAGAGAGTGAAGGTGTCTCACCCCCCCCCCCCCCCCCCCCCCCCCCCCCCCCCCCCCGGTGTTAGCTGGAGAAGCCCACGCCCTCCCTCTTCCCCTGGCGTCTGCTCTCCTCGCCTGATCTGGGCACCTCTCCTTTGCTCCTGCACAGAGCAGATGTTTACAGGGACCCCATCTCAGAAGTGGAAGCAAAGGAACAAAAGGGGTCACTAAGGTGTTTGCTTCAGGAGAACCTAAACAATCCACCTCATCCAACCTCCTCATTTTACAAAGGAGGAAAGTGCCCAGATAAGGGACTTACCCAACACCAAACATCTTTAGGGGTAAGTCCAGGACTAGAATTTCCCCTGGAGGAGAAAATAAATGATGCTAACCATGCCCTGAATTCCCAGGTTTTCACCACCCCGATGGCCTTTACCTCATTTTCGTTGATTTCTCTTCGGTGGTGATTTGTTGGAATCACACAAGATTTTATTATGAGAATAATGAATTTCTTGGCTTTTCTCAATAAAAGCATTGCTTGGTAAAGCAGTGCTAGTTGACTCACACCCCACTGTTTTTTAAAGAATTGTTGCAGAGTGACATCAGAAGGGCTTCTGGGGTCATCGCTGAGGCTCAGAGCAGCCTTCCTGTGAGGTCAGCAACCCACATCAGCAGACAGGGACACAATGCTCAGGAGAGAGGTATGGACAGGCAGACAGACGACCTAGAGGAGTGGAAGCTTTCCAGGGGCCGTTTGAGGGAAGAAAGGAAACTCACATGTGTTTATACTCAGGAGATGCTGACATTGAAGGGGCACACTGGCCTTGGGATTTTACAGACAGCAGGAATAAAGGGTAAAAACAAAATTATTTCCTAGACTGGGGTAATTTACCTAGTTTCTGAAGTCTAAAACTTTCCCCCTCATATTTTAATGATTTTTTAAAGTTAGGAAGTATCTTAAACTAGACCATATAAACTTAATCAGAAAGCTTTCCAATACCTAAATAGGTTATTAAGTCAGTGGTGGTGTCTCACAATGAAAGAAATATGCTATCAGATCTTTAGCCTTTCATACTCCTACCTGACATGTCACAAACCTCCCTGTAATGGCTCCACCCAAGGCCATCCAAGGACATGCTCATGGTCCTGTGGTCTGAGAAGGAAGGAGAGGCAGAATGATGGCCTGTACTCTGAAGGCCATGAGGAAGTCTCAGGAAGAGTCAAGCAGAAATGTGTGGGGTAGGTGACTTGGGGACGTGCTCCAGCCCTCTGTCTCTCAGGCGTCTGACCCTGAAGAGATGCTAAAGCCCCCTCGAATGAGACCACTGCCTTGTCTTCCAGGCTGCAGCGGCCTTGTGAAGCCAGTCCAGCCCAGTGGGCCGGAGGGTGTGCCCCACTACGCAGAGGCTGACATTGTGAACCTCCAGGGGGTGACCGGAGGCAACACCTACTCTGTGCCTGCCCTCACTATGGACCTGCTCTCAGGAAAGGACGTGGCCGTGGAAGAGTTCCCCAGGAGACTCCTAACTTTCCAGGAGAAGCTGGGAGAAGGCCAGTTTGGGGAGGTGAGTGGACTCTGAGGGGGGCATCCAGTCCTTGGTGGCTGAATAAAAGTGACCAGGAGAACAGAGTGTCCCTTCACAGTGGACTTGCCTGCGGATGTCTCCTCCATGTGCCTCTCCCCATGTTCCCTTGGGAAGACTAGTGTTGTGTCCAGCACATCTTTGCCAGGTTCCAGTGGAGTTCCTGGGTTTCCTTGGGATTTTAAAGCAGGCAAGTGACTATGCTTTGCAGAAATCCTGAAAACATTCAATATTTTCCCATTTTTTACAATGGATTATACAAAGAGTGGGGACCCATAAAATGTGATCATCTTTTATAAACTGCCCAAGACCCTGCTGCTTCAGAGCCACTGTTTTCCCCTTTTCGTGGAAGCTATGTGTGAAAGGGTCAAACAGAATCCCCCCAGCCTTGGTCCCTGAATCCGCTACTAGAGCCTGAATCATTGACTTAGATGAGGGGGAACAGTCCCCTCAGTGGACTCAGAGTCAGGCCTGTGATACTGGCCCATCCCTCCTACAGCAGTCATGAGCCTCCTGAGAACTCAGAGCAGTGGCTGAATTTGCACTGGGAGTTTTTGTTCTGCCATCCACACTCCAGTGTAACACGTGGTTTAATGGGAAAGTGTGGTTGGTTTTCAGGTGAACCCCATGCTCATGCCTTGGGTAGGTTTGGTGTTGCAGAAGGTGCAGGAGGTCGTGGCATCTGTCCCTGGTGTCATATGATCTCTTCCTGTCCTCTGAGTGAAAGATGCAGGCTCATTACACTGTCTGTAAGAATAAGCCGCACGTGTGATGCTAACCCCATGTAAGGGATTCAGAGGAAAAGTGCAAGCATCTCACAGTGATCCCTGCTGCAGTGAAAAACCATGCTGCAGCTCCATGCTGTAATGAAACACTGCTGCAGCTCCATGCTGTAATGAAACACTGTGCTGCAGCTCCATGCTGAAGGAAACACTGTGCTGCAGCTCCATGCTGAAGGAAACACTGTGCTGCAGCTCCATGCTGAAGGAAACACTGTGCTGCAGCTCCATGCTGAAGGAAACACTGTGCTGCAGCTCCATGCTGTAATGAAACACTGTGCTGCAGCTCCATGCTGAAGGAAACACTGTGCTGCAGCTCCATGCTGTAATGAAACACTGTGCTGCAGCTCCATGCTGAAGGAAACACTGTGCTGCAGCTCCATGCTGAAGGAAACACTGTGCTGCAGCTCCATGCTGTAATGAAACACTGTGCCGCAGCTCCATGCTGTAATGAAACACTGTGCTGCAGCTCCATGCTGAAGGAAACACTGTGCTGCAGCTCCATGCTGAAGGAAACACTGTGCTGCAGCTCCATGCTGAAGGAAACACTGTGCTGCAGCTCCATGCTGTAATGAAACACTGTGCTGCAGCTCCATGCTGTAATGAAACACTGTGCTGCAGCTCCATGCTGACGGAAACACTGTGCTGCAGCTCCATGCTGACGGAAACACTGTGCTGCAGCTCCATGCTGAAGGAAACACTGTGCTGCAGCTCCATGCTGTAATGAAACACTGTGCCGCAGCTCCATGCTGTAATGAAACACTGTGCTGCAGCTCCATGCTGTAATGAAACACTGTGCTGCAGCTCCATGCTGTAATGAAACACTGTGCTGCAGCTCCATGCTGTAATGAAACACTGTGCTGCAGCTCCATGCTGACGGAAACACTGTGCTGCAGCTCCATGCTGACGGAAACACTGTGCCGCAGCTCCATGCTGAAGGAAACACTGTGCCGCAGCTCCATGCTGTAATGAAACACTGTGCCGCAGCTCCATGCTGTAATGAAACACTGTGCCGCAGCTCCATGCTGTAATGAAACACTGTGCCGCAGCTCCATGCTGTAATGAAACACTGTGCTGCAGCTCCATGCTGACGGAAACACTGTGCTGCAGCTCCATGCTGTAATGAAACACTGTGCCGCAGCTCCATGCTGTAATGAAACACTGTGCTGCAGCTCCATGCTGAAGGAAACACTGTGCTGCAGCTCCATGCTGAAGGAAACACTGTGCTGCAGCTCCATGCTGAAGGAAACACTGTGCTGCAGCTCCATGCTGAAGGAAACACTGTGCTGCAGCTCCATGCTGAAGGAAACACTGTGCTGCAGCTCCATGCTGAAGGAAACACTGTGCTGCAGCTCCATGCTGAAGGAAACACTGTGCTGCATGATCTATTAATTCATGCAGGTAATGTTCTGATCAATGGGTACTTCCTTCATAAAGCAGTCACATGTCTTATTTTTTTTTTATCAGTTATTTGAATCACAGATGTGTCACACTTACCTTCCATGTGTCTCTGGTTGCTTGATGTCATTGGTAAGGGGTAATTCATCCCTAGGTGGGGCTCCTTGGAGGCTGAGAACTTTTGGAGAAGCGGTAATGCTGAGACACGTGCCTTTTATCTAGGTCCATCTCTGTGAAGTGGAGGGAATGGAAAAGTTGAAAGACAAAGGTTTTGCCCTCGATGTCAATGCCAGCCAGCCTGTCCTGGTGGCCGTGAAAATGCTCCGGGCAGATGCCAACAAGAATGCCAGGTCTGTGGTCTGCATTTTGAGTTTTCCTTTGTGTGCTGCGTCCTCCGATCGGGATGCTACCGGAAGCTTCTGAGCAGCCTTTTGTCTGGAGAGGGGCAGGTCTGTGGGCCGCCTCTGTTTCCGTGATTACACTGTATCTTCTGCGGGGCCAGCATCCTCACTTTGTTCTTCATCTCCCTCAAACACAAACACACATTTCCCACTGGACTTGCTACCTGTTCACTGCCTGACCATCGGCAAGGCCCAAATATCCCGCCCCACCCAAGCCGTCGCCCGCAGAGTGCTCCTGAGGCCCTCCCTCTCGGCCCTTCCAACTCCACTTACTCCCCGACCCTGGCTTCTCTTTCATGCTCCTTTTCTTCTGTGTCCAGCAGCCCCGCAATGAGCAGCTACCTCCACTTGGCAAAGCACCCATGGCCCTCAAAGCGAAAGGCTCCACAGCCCTTTGGCTGTTTCCCCGTGGGACCCTCCCCTCCATAGATGGCAGCCCCAGACGCGTCCCTGGCCCGCAGCCTTTCCATCCCGGGACGGTGAGCTCCCCTCACCGGGAGGCGCAGCCAGAAGCTGTTGTTCGTCCCTGACAAGGCTCCATCTGGGGGCCGTGTGCTTCCCCACTTGTGTTGGCTGCTTCCTCTCGCTGAGACTCGGAGTGGGAAAGGCTCCTGTCCCTCCTCCAGATCTCCTGAACTGCAAACGCCGCATGGGCTGCGTGGAAAGTCTGCAAGCGCAGGATGTGGGATGGGAGGAAAAGCCAGGGGGCGGGACCGAGAAGGTCTGGAGTCTGACTGAGAGCTCCTGTTAGGATGTTAGCAGGAGAGACGGGACATCCTGGGGCCTCACGGCGGGGGGGGATGCCCAGTGTTACTCTGGGCAAGTGACCACTGTTTTGCTTGGTGTGTTGGCATCCCTCCTCCTGTGTCCTTTCCTGCTGAGCAGTGGTGGACGGCCTGGGCTCTGGCCCCTCTCGAGCCATGGGGACCCCTGTTGGGGTGGATGTACCTGATGTGGTTTGGGGGTTCCACTGATAGAGCTTTCCTAGAAAACTCCCAGGAGACTTAACCGATCTACTCCAGCAATTTGGGGAATGTGGGCTGGTGGTCTCACCCACCCAAATATTGTTACTGGAAAGGTTGTAGCCATTTTGTGACTCAAGGGGTGGCTGTCACCAAATACACAACAATTACTAGTTTTGGCCAAGTGAGTGCTTTTTTAAAATGACCCCCTGTTGCCACTATAACCGTTAGCAGCTCTGTGTTGAATGTGGGGACTGACAGCTGCTGGTTCCCTCATTAAGAAAAGCCAGTAGAAAATTATCAGATAAATTTGAGGGTTTCTTTGCTTTGTTAATAGAGTGTTTCAGGGCTTTTTAAACGGGTGGCCTTCCAGTGAAGATTTCCACTTTGCAGGGCAGCTCTGGGCAGTGGATATGACTCAGCCCATGCTGTTCACTCTCCGGGTGGCAGGCCTTTGGTTGGGTGCAGGAATGCCAAAGCACCTAGGTCACGGCTCTTGTTCTCGGAAAGGTGACAGTGTGAGAGGAGGCCTGGTACTGCAAGGTGTGCAGAGTGAGACAGCCTGGGGGCCAGTCCTCAGCCCTCTCCAGGGTCTCCCAGGGATGGGTCCTGGTGTGATGGGAGGGTGAGGCTGGGCTGGGCCCCTTTTTCTTGTGATCCTGACTCTGGCCACCTCTGGGTTAATCTGTGTGTGTTCCTCCAAAGGACTGATTTTCTTAAGGAGATAAAGATCATGTCCCGGCTCAAGGACGCCAACATCATCCGTCTCTTAGCCGTGTGCATCGCCGAGGACCCTCTGTGCATGATCACCGAATACATGGAGAACGGAGACCTCAACCAGTTCCTGTCCCGCCACGAGCCCCCCAGCTCCGCCCCCAGCGAGGCGCCCACTGTCAGGTAAATGGCCGGTGCCCCTCCTCTGCATGCGTTTCTGACATTAACCTGCGTCTGCAGATGGGGAGCAATGGACCCTACAGCTCGCTGTGCTCCTCACAGAGGGGCTGCAGAGGTCCCCGAAGAGCAGAGCGCGCTGTGGGGGCTCGGCACTCGGTGGAGCCCGCTGTGGAGCGTGCACCTGCTGTGGCCCCCTGTGTCCACAGGAGACTTTCTCTCCTTGTGTTTCCTCAGTTATGCCAACCTGAAGTTCATGGCCACTCAGATCGCCTCTGGCATGAAGTACCTGTCCTCCCTTAATTTTGTGCACCGAGACCTGGCCACGCGGAACTGCCTGGTGGGCAAGAACTACACCATCAAGATCGCCGACTTTGGGATGAGCCGGAATCTGTACAGCGGGGACTATTACCGCATCCAGGGCCGGGCCGTGCTGCCCATCCGCTGGATGTCCTGGGAGAGCATCCTGCTGGTGAGCGCGGGTGCAGGCTCCTAGGTGCCGCGGGTGCGCTGGGGGGAGTGGCGGGTCGGGACGGCCCGAGACAGCGGAGACAAACGGGCTTGGGTGTCTGCTCTGACCGGTGGTCCTCTCTGAGTGCTAACTGTTACTTTCTAGCACTGGCCTCTTTCTGCTGGTACACCCATCATGATAAGGCATTCACTATTTTTTTTCCTCTCCCCTTTCCACATACTAATGGTGTTAATTAGTTTAGGGTACTAAAACATCATTTAAAAAAATGTTATCCACATGAAATAGTTTTTTTCTGTATTAATTTCATAACCATATTTCTAATTAATTATTTACACTGATCTCTATATTTTTATTTTAATGATTATCATTTACTTTTTATTTTATGTTCACCACTCTTTGCTTTATAACTTTTATAACTTTTATTCGGCTCTTGGTCTTCTGGACCACGGGTGGATAAGAGACATTTTTTTCCAAATGTCATTTCTTCTTACCACGGGATGGCTGACAGCCCTGCCCCTTTCACCCGTGTCCAAGGGGAGCAGCCCTGAGCTGAGACCTGAGGATGGTGTCAGAACAATGTCCTGGTGTCCTTTCAGCTCTCCCATGCGGTGTGACAGTTTCAGTGCTCCTGGCCCTCAGTGGGGGGAGGGTGTAGCTCCAGGTTATGAAACCCTAACCTGTTCCTGTGCACACAGGTGATTCTGATTTTCTCTCCTTGTTCTGATTGAAACAGGGCAAGTTCACTACAGCCAGCGATGTGTGGGCCTTTGGGGTGACCCTGTGGGAGATGTTTACCTTTTGCCAGGAGCAGCCCTATTCCCAGCTGTCTGATGAACAGGTCATCGAGAATACCGGGGAGTTCTTCCGAGACCAAGGGAGGCAGGTGAGGGCTGTGGGGATGGTGCTCTTGAAGGAGAGAGGCTGGCCCTGTCTTGGCAGGACAGGGTGGGCTGGAAGACGGGCCACCTGCGTGAAGACCTTTGTCACTGAATATACAGATAACATGAAAGACCAGGCTCCTCCCCAGGCACCCACTCTGCTTCTGTGTCAACCTGGGGTTACTGGGGGCAGGAGGTGGTCACATCAGGCTCTTCTCCAGCTTAGACATCCCAGCAAATAAAATCCTCTCGCTCACGGTTGACCCATTTCCTGATCTAGACTGTGAGGTTTGTCTCCCTGGGTGAAAAAGTGAAAGTGAAAAAGCGATTTATTAGCATTCATTAAAAGCTTGGTTTGGACCGTCTAGCAATGTTTCTAGACTTACATGTCCAGAAACAATCAGGTGTACCCTGGACTTCCCACTCCTGGCATGTACCGCTGGACCCAGCTCTTGTGGACACGCTGAGTTTCCAAGCTCACAGGGTCCCAGTTCCTGGCCAAGATGCTCTAGCATTTGTTTGGCTGACTCAGTTAATTTCCTGTGAGATGTGGGATTAAAGCTTGCTGGTGGCAGAAGCCCTGAGCCTCCCCAACATGGCCTGGCTGCAGCGCACCCTTGGAGTGTGGCACATAAAACCAGAAAATGACAAAAGCTGGGGAGAGGGAAAAGTCTCTTGCAGAAAATGAAAAATGGAGCCCAAATAGACAAGCCACCGAAGGACAAGGGGGGCAGGGGAGAGAATGCAGCATGAAGGGTGGAAACAAGGGGGGCCTGGGATTTGAGTTTATCTTGAGACTGTGGCCATGTGGCAGCAGGGGATCTAGATCATCTTCTTTGGTTAGGAGGTAATGGATTTCTTCCCATGGCAAAGGGCAGAGCTACCCATGGGCAGGGGAAAGAGATGGGCCAGGAGGAATGTTGTCACCTGGTCTGAAGCAGTGCAGCCACCAGGCTGACATCTTGAGAATCTGTGGCCAACTGAGAGCGACGTGTTCAGTTGGAAAATGCAATCTTATTTATCATACCAGTGGTTCTAATTTGAGTATATCCTGGACTTACAGACGAAGGGAGGGAGGTGGTAAACCTTTTGTTCTTTCTCAGCGTATTCTTCTGGGACTGAAATCCCACAGGGGAAAATATGTCCTTGAGGCAGAATTGGGGCTCTAACCCTCAGTGGAAGCCAGGCTGCAGCCCCACAGGCCCAGTCTACTTGCGAGTCAAATGCTCCGGCTAGGCCATAGCTTTGATTTGGGACTAAATGTTCCAAATTAATTATGCAAATTTTATGCTATTCAGCTTCACAATAAAAGTTTTCTCACTTAATAGAGTTTTAATTTCTAATAATCTCTGGGATTTAGTTTTTTACTCATTTTTAAATATTCTGTGCAAAAGGATCCACCATTTTCACCTTCATTAAATACAGTCAGTGAACCTAGCGTACTCTGACCAAGTACCAAACGGTCAAGCAGTGAAGTCAAATATTGGACCGAAGCCTAGGCCATGGTCACATATCACCGTTGTGCAGAGTAAGCTCCTCACCTCTAAGCACAAATTTAAATTTTCAATAAAAATTTATTAAATTTGCCCTGGCACTGTGGCTCAGTTGTTTGGGTGTTGCCCTGTGTACTGAAGGGTTGCTGGTTCGATTCCCGGTCAGGGCACATGCCCCAGTTGTGGGCTCCATCCCCAGTACCGGGCGTGCAGGAGGCAGCTGATGGTTGTTTCTCTCTCATCAATGTTTCTATCTCTCTATCCCTCTCCCTTCCTCTCGCTCTAAAGTCAATAAAAAATATATTAAATAAACATTTAACACCTGAACTTATTAAACACAATTTATTAAATTTATATTTTATTTTATTACATTTTATTATATAAATATTATGTATCTTTCCAATTTATATTTTATTGCTATAAATTTTATTATTAGAATTTCAGTATTCAAATTTTAAAAGCCTGGTCTTAGAGTGTGGTGCAGCTGTCTCCACTTCAGCTGCTAGGTGGGCGCTGTGGCCACTAGACTGCACCCATGATCTAGTTCTATTCCCAGTGGCACAGTTGATTGAACAAAGTGGATATAATTCAGAAGAAAACCCCAGTGGCATGAATTCTAGAAGGAAATACGTAGGGTCCATAGCTTAGGCAAACCTGAAATCCTTTGTATTCAGTTGAAAGTGCTTGAAAGTCTATAGCAATAATTTCAGTACTTAAAAGAAATTCATTTACATTTTAATTTTCAATTTATCATGACAAATTGTGAAGAATTTCCAGAGAGCACTTTTCTTGGAAGCTCATGGTCTAAGCAAATGGACTAGGGGTTCTAACCACTTGATCTCCAGTCTGAGGTGTCTTTTTGCTTCTGGGTCACCTTTGGCTTGATGGTAAGGACCCCAGAATGGCCCCTCCAGGAACCCTGCTGCAGAGACGAAGAACAGACAGGGGGAGGAACGGGGCTGACGTGCTTTCGACTCCTGACTCAGTGATCATGTTCAAGATGCTGGGACCGAGCAAATCAATAGATGGTGCAGCAACTCTTCCTTACCTCCCTTTCTGTAATATTCTCTTCTTTTGTTTATTTTTGTTTCCAAGGTTTACCTCCCCCAGCCCGCCATCTGCCCTGACTCCGTGTACAAGCTGATGCTGAGCTGCTGGAGGAGGGACACCAAGCATAGGCCCTCTTTCCAGGAAATCCACATTCTGCTCCTCCAGCAGGCGGATGAGTGATGTGTCCACGCCTGTGACACTGCAAAGGCCCAGGTCCTCATCACAGGAGCCACCACTCACCACGCCCAAGCCACCCCCTGGATGCTGAGGGCACGCGAGACAGGCTCGTTTGCTTTTCTCCTTCTGTCTCTCATCTCCCATCACTCCACCCCACTCTCCATCCCTGACCCATATATACTTTTTTTTTTTACATTAAAGAACTAGAAAAGAAAAAAAAAAGCCTAGGGCAGATAAGATCCAGTAAAGAAATCTTCATTGATATACCAAAGTGTTGGATAACAAAGGCTAGATAATTTATAAAGGTTAAATATGCTTGTGTTTATAAATGTGCAGATTCTACAGTGTTTTTCCATGTTGCCTTAAAAAAATAGTTTCAGAAAAACCCCCCTAAACCTGAAGAATATTAATGTCTTAGGAAACCTGAAATTAGCCTTAGGGAAAACGCTTGGCCAGCATGGAGACTTGGATGAAATGGTTTCAGTAATTAACCACAGATGGTTATGTTTCCTAATTTGGACTCTGGACTTGTCCCACGCTCTGAGTTTCTCTCCCTGTCAAAGTAGCTGACACCTGCTTGACCCCCCCCTTCCTGGAATAGGTGTTTTGTTCATTCGTGGGCAGGGGCCAGGGTTGAGGCCTACGTACCTAAGAATACAGATTGTGTAGGAGAGAATGTCTGCTGCATGGCAGTGTGAAGGGGAATCGTCATTTGCAAAAACAAATGTACCTCAGGCGTGGAAGGATTCTTCAGCAGGGAGAGGACACAGAAAAGAGGCCTGTGGGGGACACGTAGCAGGTGTGCTACTCATTTCTGCAGAGGGGCCTCCTCTTTATCTTGTTCAGACATTTCCAAGTGTGTGTCTTCATAAGGGCCTGATTTCGAATCTGTAAAAACTGGTGCTTCGACAGTTATGTCTCGGGCCCGCTGGTTCATCGTCACAGCTGCCCTCTGTGGCGCTTCTGGGCTGGGGTTGAATTTCTCAAGCGTGGGCAACAGGGCACAGTGTCTGAATGTTTCAAAGCGTTGACCTAGGGCCAGCGAGGGGACGCTACAAGGAGACGGATGCCCACCCTTTACTGGGGACATACAGGGCGAATGTCCTGCCTCCGGAGGTGGGGTCCTCTGTCAGGCAGGCTGAAGAACCAGGGGAGACAGGCATAGGCTGGGACTCGAAGTGGTGTGTGAGATGGTGTTGGGTGGCCTCCTGGACAGGTTGAGCGTGAGGGAGCTGTCATCCACTGGGATGGCTTAGTAGACACGGGTGCCCTGGAGACCCTGTGAGCAGCAGAGAAGGAAGAGGGAGGCAGGCTTCAGAATTCGTGGGGACAGATACCTGGTCAATCAGAGCTTCCAGGCTCCCCCATTCCATGAACCCTCAGATTCAGTGGGGAGCAGGGAAAGGAATCCCCAATTCCTGCTGAGGAGACACAAGAAAAGATGGCAGAGGAAACAGCCCAGGCTTAGGGGGAGCAGCTTGACCCTGGGGTCCCCTCTGTCGCCCTCCCTTGGTCCCTCCACAGCCTCTGAGGAGCTCGAATGTCCCCTGTTAGCCCTCAGCACTGCCCCAGGCCACACAGAAGCACGACCCCCACCCGGAACTCTCCGCAGGCCCTCTTCCTCCCTCTCCTCTCGAGTCCTGGGACTTGGTCTCAGTCTCTCCCAGGACGAACTGGAGGCTCAGGGGCTGGGAGTCAGGACGGCATCGCCTTGGGAGCTCAACCCATTTCTGCTTTGAACCAAGAGTGTCAAACCCTGGACAGTCTCTTTGCCATCTGGTCTTGGCTTTCCTGCTCGGTCAGACGAGGACAGTGCACTAGGTGGCTGTGAAGTCTCTTCCAGGTGTGATACGTCCAGAGCTTGCTGGAAACCTGGATCCCCAGCTGACGCAGACGCGGTCACCTGCTCATCTCCTGCCAGGGAATCGTGGCCAGGAAAGGAGGCCGTGCAGGGAAGCCACTCCAGTAGGACTAGTAACGCCCGCCCCGTGTGGGCCATTTGGAGGTTCGCCACGTGCTCCCAAGCCCATGATCTCCTTTGATGTCATGCTCCCCTGCACCTTGAGACCTGCCACTATGCTCTCAAGGTCAGTGTTAACATCATGTACTATTGAGAGTTCTCCAGAGAAACAGAGCTAACAGAAGATACACACACATATACTTCTGATTTATTATAGGGAGTAGGCTCACGTAATCAATTAGGGGCTGAGCCCGAGACCAGGAGAGCTGGCTGTGTGCCTCTAAGGGCCGACCGGCAGGGAGGCAAGTCCAGTCGAGGGAGGAGACCCAGGTGTCAGCTCAGTTGCAGGCAGGAGCAAACTCCTGTCCTATTTTTCTTCTATGTGGGCCCTCATTGAAGCGGGTGAGGCCCCCCACCCTGGTCAAGGCCCTCTGCCTATTCAGTGCAACAATTCACATCTAATCTCATCAGGAAACAGCTCACAGACAAACCGGAATAGCATTTAATCTGGCACAACATGAAGTCAATCATCACTTTCTCTAGAAGTTCGGGGACTGGACTGCGTGTCCTTGGCAGGGCCGCAGCCGGCCAGGCCCTGTAGGTGCAAGAGAGGGTCTATGTCCCTCCTTCGTGCAGCGTTTCTCCACGTGCTTCGATGCACTGCATTTCACTATCCCACAGAAAACAGTCATATTTAAGACAAACTTAGTGTGTCCGGATTCTCCCGGGCTTGAGGCAGAGAGGCCATCAGTTCCCAGTCGCTGGCCAGCCCTGTTGTCGCCTACTGCTGACCTTGCTGGGCTGAGGAAGGCAGGGCCCTGTCCGCTTTGCAGTAAGTCACCCGCCCCATGCTGTACGTGGAATGTTTTACCTCCAGGTGTGGCTCTGGGGCCAGACTGAAACGTATGTGCAGGCTGGTCACTGTGCTGTGCGCTGGGCCCTGCTCTGGATGCGCCGCTCGGACGCATGCCCAGGCTCCTGGGCTCGGAAACCAGGGGACTGGAGGAGCCCAGCGGGGATGCGGCTTTACCCTGGGCAGGATCACACGCAGGTGCCCGAGACTGTGACAGCTGAGCACGGAAGGGGGTGCCGGCGATGAAGGGCCGTGCATGTGGCTGAACTGGAGGCGGGCGCGCAGGAAGAGGCTGCGGGAGGGGGCCAGGCCGCGCGCCGGACAGCATGGGCACGGTCGAGATTCTGTTCTAGAGACTGGGCAGGAAAGGTACGTGTCGTGAGGATGAAAGGTGGGTATGTGTGGAGAGAGAAGGGATTCTGGATGATGGAGAGTAAAAATATTGATGAGAAAATGAGACACGGGGGGCAGTGCAGGAAACAGACGGGAGCTTTGCAGGGTTTCAGAAGGAGCAAGTTCCTCAGGGACACGTGGCACGCGGGCCCAGCAGGGAGCGCCTTTCATTTCAGAGGAAGCAGGTGACGGACAAGAGGTCTGAGTACCTCGTGTCCCCAAGCTGAGAAGCAATCAGCCCCTCCTGCCCTGGACCTGGTTTTCCAAGAGCTGCCTTAGATGCAGACCTGGACATGGGGAGTTTGCAGAGCTTCACCAGGCTTTGTGTCCTGTCTCCCGCCTCTGTTAATGGGATCACTGCTGGGCCCAGAAATGCCACAGAAACAGGGATTGAGTTAGGTCGACTCAATCTTGTTTGACACCTTCACAGAGGTGGGTGCCATCGGGAGCCCTCTATGGTTCTCACCCCATCGCGGCTCCCCGCAGGGAAGTGGAGCTCAGCCACGTGTTCTGGGGAAAAGTAGAACAGAAGGGGAGTGTCCGAAGAGGAAAGAGGAAGAGGTTCCAAAGAAATATTCTAAAACAGAATAGCATCTGTTTTGCCCAAAACTACAAAAAAAAAAAAAAAAAAAAAAGAAGAAGAGGAAGAAAATTATAGGTAAGGCTTAGATCATTCCCCAGATAGGGCTAGTCAGTCTTTGATCCTAAGTTGAATTTATAGGTCTTTTCAGTAAGACCTCTGACCTCTGGCCATGCATGTGGCAGGTCCCTGAATGTTTCTAGGAGTTTTGGATCCTGGTGTATCTGGGAAACCCTTCTGAATTGAAATTTAACATCTTTATAGAAACAGATGTTTTTTCCACTTGGTAAATGTATTAGAATGCTGAACCGACATGGAAAGAGGCGGAAATGGTTCATGGTGATTTGGTTGATGGCATTTTGAATTCTCTGCGACAATGAGCTGCATTGCTTGGTGCGCAATTGTTTGTTTCTAAAACTTACTATTTTGAAATAATTTAAGCAGTTGCAAAACTAGTACAGAGGGGCCTTACCCTAACCCCAAGCTTTCCCACTGATGATGTCTTATGTAACCATCATGCGTTTCCAAAGCCGGAAAACTGACATTGGTATAATACTATTGACTAAACCACAGACCGGATTCAGATTTCACCCGTTTTTCACATGTACTTATTTAGTTTCTGGATAGGTTTAACCGTTGCCAGTTTGTAACCTGGCCTTGCTTGGAAGCAGTGAGAAAGACACCATCTGGATACAATTGTACAAAATTCTAAAGAGAATGTAACAAATTAACCTGTTCCTTTATCAATGAGCATCCTGCCTACACTGTGCCCATGTTTGCTGACCTGGTTTGTCTGTTTAGCATCCGGAACAATCCAGAACAACTTGAAAGGATCTGGCAACACAGAGGACAGTTACGATCCGACACGGCTCTCTGGCTAGAGAATTAAATCTAGAGGGAACTCTAGGCTGTTCCTGCTATTCCTACAGTGAGGAAAATTTGTAATTGTTGCAAAGACAGGAGTTGAGAGTGAACCAGTGTTTTGGTCAAGAAGTAGGTGGCACTGAGGTATGGCCCCAGGGCAGCTTGTGGAAGGAATAGAGTACAGTGGTATAGACCCCTGAAGTGTAATAAGAAACTCTTTTTGGAATAGTAGAGGTTTTGAAACCGGACACAATGGGTCCGGACTGACTGGCATTACTTCGGCCAATTAAGCAGAGACAAAGTTGAATCACATATGAGCATTTATTCCATTTTTGCTGACAAATGGGAGAGCAGTGGGATTTGTCCACATAAAATCTGCCCTTCCCTTATTACACGGCTGGTAATATAGGGCTGCATTCAAGGAGGAAAGGGTGTGTGTGTAAGGATGGCTGCAGGGTCTATGGTTCCTGTGTCTTCCAGAATCCTGAAGTCCGATAACTAGGTAGTTAATTTTCAGTGGTGTTAACACCCAGCTCTGCCAGTTCCTGGGACCTGAGAATGGTCACCATTCCTGAGGCAAACTCCCAGAGCTGGTCAGGGTCCTGGCACAGCAACCAAATCAAAGCACATCCTGTCCTTGGCCTGTTCTCAAAATGCATTTTCTTTTCTGAGCAAGGGACCCATCCAGCCCCAAGGTGTCTTTTATCTTTCTGCAGCTGTTTTTCCTCTCGGAGCACGTCCTCCAGTTTCCCAGGGCCTGTAGGACAACCTCGCGTCTGTCGTTAGCGAGGTGAATCATCACCAGACAACCGCGGTCCTTTCCTGTTAGGTGCCCTCCCGCCTCCCACCATCACCGTCCACAGAGCGTGATCCACAGCTCTGCCCCCAACAGTTTCATTGCGTGAATATCTATTCTGAAATGGAGTACCAACCACACTGGACCAAATTAAACGCAAGGACAGTAGCGATCTAGGAGGGGGTGTTGAGACTCTAGCTGTGTGGCTCCCACCATGAGCTTTGTGGCGGTGTCGCGAGTGCCCTGTTTAGGGGTCACAAGATTGTAACTTGTTCACCACTGCACACCATGTCTTGTCCTGCACGCAGTGGGCACTCCACATGTTTGCTGAGTGTTGTTTTTGAGTGAATCAAATAGAGAAACAGAAGCTTGTCACACTGCATAACTGGGGTGAGTTAGGGAGAACTGCTGTGCTGTGACTTAGAGGGTTTGTTTTCAAGTGAGGAAACAGAAGAAAGAGCCCAGAGCTTAGCTGGTGGAGAACAGCCCCCTTTTTATATTATTTGATGGGGAAATCGACCTATGGAATACCTGATTCTTTGAGGTCTTTAGACAGCATTTCAAGGTTGTTCTGTACAAGGCACTGCACCCAGAGCAGGCACCAGACTCTGGCCCCAAATTCAGCCCTTTTGAAACAAGCTTTGCAGAGACCTTGTCAGGAACTCCCCAGGCCTCAACAGGAGCAGGAGGAGTCCCGACCTCCCCTTCGCTTACCTGCATTCACAACCACAGGGAAAGGGAGGGTTTGCAAAGATTGGAGGGAAAGCCCAGTGGGATAAGGTAATCACTTTGAGTGGAAACCTGTTTTCTTTAAAAGAGGTTTGGAACTAACTGAAAGTGGGAGGGTTCCTGCAAACACGCTGAGTTTGCAGTCCAGCTGCTCACTTTCCGCCTTCACTGCCCGTGACACCCGTTCCTCCCGTTCCTCCCGTTCCTCCCTCTCCCGTCTTCCCGCGACTGCGAAAGCAACACGCAGGAGCAGGCTTCCCGTGAGGAGGGGCCGCCTGGGCCTGCTCTGCAGACTCGGGAGGACCGTGTGTCCTGTCAAGGGGTGAAGAGCAAACTGACTTAATTTCTGCTTAAAACTATCATAGTCATTCCAAAATAGAACACATAAGAATTCTCGTATTAGAAAAGGAATGATACCAACTGTAAATTTCCTTTTCTTTATTTATTCTCTGTAAGTCTGATCATGATGAATTGTAAATAACAACGATTAAAGAAATATGCTACTGACGGGCGGTGCTTCTGGGCAGTGGGAGCGGTTCTGAGCCCTGCCTCCCTCCGCTGTGCCTGCGTGCTTTCTGCAGAGGGGATGGGGTACAGGGCGTGGGAGCGGGCGGGTGGCCGGGGAGAAAAGGGGGGTGGGGGTGTGCGGGGTGGCGGGTGGGGGTCGGCAGCGGGCTGCTGGCCCGGGGCCTCCGTGTCGGCGCACTTTTTGGAAGAAAAGCATCTTGGTCCCCGGCACACGCAGACCACTGGAGACCGGGATGCCCTGCGCCACGCGGCCCGGGCCGTGGAGATCCGGAGCCAGGACTCACTGGGTCCCTTACTGTCACGAAGCTGCTGGCTTGACGCCTGAAGTCCCTTCTGGCCCGCGCAGCACGCAGGGGGCAGGGGGCAGGGGGCAGGGGGCAGGGGCCGCGACCCCCGCCCCGGGCGGCCACCTCCTGGTTTCTGAGGGAGGGGACACGCCTGGTCAGCGACGGCCGCAGGTGCGGGGGCGCAGTGCAGAGGGCAGCGGGGAGGCTGCGGCCACACCCTCGGTCCCAGTTTGGAAAGCTGGCGGCTCCTGCGTGGTTCCGCGCCGTTCTTCATAAAAGCGATGTTCCAAAGATGACATTTTAGAGGAGGTCTGGGAGCAGGAGTGGCACGGTGCCGGATGCTCAGGTAGAGAGGAGGGACAACCAGGGGACAGTCCCCAAACTTCAACTCGCAGGCCCGAGCCTTCCCTGTGACATACGGGCTCCGCTGCAAATGCCGCAGTCCCAGCGGCCGGAGCCCAGACCCGCGATGGCCGAGACCCCGCCCGGACCGCAGCGCCGCCCGCCGGCCCGCGGGCCGCGGAGGAAGGCAGGGGCCGGAGCCCCTCGGCCCCGCCCCCGGGCCGCCCTCGCCCCGCCCCGCCCCGCCCCGCCCCTCGTCCTATCTCACCCCACCAGATCCGGGAGGCGGCGGGCTGCGATTGGAGGGCCCCGCGCGGCGTCGGCGACGCCAGGGGAGGTGGGGCAGCGCCGCGCCCGATTGGCGGGCGCGGCTGGGGGCGGGGCATCACGGGTAACCAGGCCCCGATTGGGCGGCGGGCGTGGGGGCGGGCCGGGCGTGAGGGCGGGCCGGGCGTGAGGGCGGGCCGGGCGTGAGGGCGGGCCGGGCGTGAGGGCGGGCCCGGCATTTCCTCGGAGCGCCGCGCGGGCCGCGGGCAGTGGGGCGTCGGCGCGCCGAGATGAGGAGGGTGGTGCTGGTCACCGGGGCGAGCAGGTGAGGCCGCGGGGCGCGAGGCGGGCAGCGCGGGCGGGCGGGCGCGCGGGGCGGGCGGGGCTCCGGCCGGACGCCGCGCCGGGCCGCCGCCTTCTTGCCCGCGCGCCGGGCCCTGGGGCCGCGTGGCCGCGCTGACCCTCGCCTTGCGCAGCGGCGTCGGGCGGGCGCTGTGCGAGCGGCTGCTGCAGGAGGACGGCGCGCTGCACCTGTGCCTGGCCTGCCGGAGCCGCGCGCGAGCCGAGGCCGCCCGCGCCGCGCTGCTGGCCGCCCGGCCCTCGGCGCAGGTGAGCACCGTGCAGGTGGACGTCGCCGACCTGCGCTCCGTGCTGCGCGCCGCCGGGGAGCTCCGGCGCAGGTGAGCCTCCGGGACGCGGGCTTCCCCGCCGTGGCCGCGCCCCCCGCCCACGGGAGGGCGCCCCGCACCCCCGCGTCCCGCGCCCCGCCCACGGGAGGGCGCCCCGCGCCCCACGCCCCGCACCCCCGCGCCCCACGCCCCGCACCCCCGCGCCCCACGCCCCGCACCCCCGCGCCCCGCGCGTTTCCTGGGGCGGGCGCGCGCCCGGCCGCCCTGGCCCCCGCGAGCCTTCCCTCGCCTGTCCCTCGGGCGCCGCCGGACTCGGCGTGGCAGGGGCGCGGTGCCCGTCCCCCGGGCCCCTCGGGGAGGACGTGTTGCCACAGGTGGCAGTGCGGCGTCTGGTAGGCACTGGGTGACAGCCCGACCTGAGGCGGGGAGGCGGGGAGGAGGCAGCCGGGGCGAGGCGTCCAGCCGCCCGCAGCGCCCGGAGGCGGGCGCGCTCTCCGGGTTTAGGAAGCGAGGCCCGCGTGCGAGCTCGGAACGGGCGGCCGGGCAGGCAGACCTCTGGCTCAGGTCAGGGACCTCCCGCACCCGATGCCCAAAGGGGCGTCGCTTGCGGACGGCGGAGAGCCTGAAGGACCCCGCCCATCTGGCTGAACAGCGCCAGCCCGGGCCGCCGGGGCTCCCGCCCTGCCAGGTGCGGGCCTGAGCGCCGACGAGGACCGCGGGCCTCTTGGTCAGAGTAGACGCTCAGGCCCCTGCTCTTGGAGAGGTAAGACGCCCTTTTCCTGAGGCCAGGCCTTGCTCTGGTGTCCGGTGCGGTGTCCGCTCCGCTGAGCACCCTGCGCGTTCCCAGCAACAGTGGTTAATAGACTTCGATGAAAGTTTGCAAATTAGATGGTGGGACACCCTACGGTTCATGGACCCACACTGTCTTTGTGACACTTGGTGATCTGATGGAATCAATATTTAGGCATTTTAAACAGTTTTGCAGTTAGAGGCACTTGGCTGTCAGTGACTTACAGGCTGACCAGGAGTGTGTGTGTGTGATCTGCATTGTCCTGGGCTCACCGGACAGTGTGTGCACAGAATCCAGGAGGCATTATGAATGCTCACAGCGCCTGTATCATGAGTGCAGGCGACACTTATCTTGAACCTGGTTGAAAAAAAGTACACTCAGATTCAGCCTTATGAGGTTTAAAAATGAAAAAGTTTTCTCAACTTGGCATGTCCCAGTTCCTCCATGACAAGCGTCCCGGAGGGAACCGCTGAGAGTTCGTTCAGCCTCTGTGACCTGGTCTCATTCCTGCGAGCGTCCATCATCCTGCCGTTCAGAGCACCAGGCGCGAAAGGGTCAGGGTTTTCAGCTTTAGTGAATATCTTGGCAGTCAGACTCCAGCATTGATGGGTCAGATTAGGTGAATGTCAGTGTTGTATAAATCTTGTCAACTAGGGAAGACATGAATCTAAAGTAAATAAATAAGTAAATAAGCCCCAAACTGCCTAAGACCAGAGGAGAGGGGGTTTAGTAGACTGAGGGTGGCTGCAGGGCCTACTTGGGGGTATGCAGTTGAGGGAGGATTGATCAGAGAGGGTCTGACTGGACAGCCTATTGTAGCTCCCCAAACCCTGCGTGAAGCCACCGTGAGAAGAGGAGTCCTGCCCGCGGGTTTGATTCCTGGTCAGGGTTCATGCCCCAGGTTTCAGGCTTGATCCTCAGTAGGAGGCGTGCTGGAGGCAGCCGATCAGTGACTCATCACTGATATTTCAACACTCTCTCCCTTTCCCTTCCTCTCTCTGAAATATTTAAAAAAGACAAGGGGGAGGGGGGAGGGGGGAGGAGTTGTTCCCACATGACCGGCCTCCTTGCCTTGCATTTTGCTTGCAGGTTTCAGAGGTTTGACTATGTGTACCTGAACGCTGGCATCATGCCCAACCCACACCTAAACCTCAGAGCGCTCTTCTCCAGCCTGTTTTCAAGGTAATTACCATTTTCCAGATACATGGGGCATTAGGAAGGTGTTTACTTCTCAGTCTAGTTTTGCCCTGGGATGTAAAGTTGCGGGGCAGAGGGGGTGTCAAGAAGAACGAAGACAGGAGGGAAGAAAAGCATTTGTCTCTCATGGGCAAAGTCACCGTCACCGTTCCTTGTTGCTCTGGGTCCACAATGTCTGTGACAGGAGTCCTTTAGAATTAGGCAGGTTGGCAGCGGGACTCCAGTCCCCAGGAAGGCTCCTTCGTGTCAGGTGCTCTGACCAGCAGGCTGGGGAGCCCCCACAACTCACTGTCTCCCTGGAGATACTTAATACAGTGTGGTGGCTTCCGAAAATGTCTGACCCCAGCCCACAGGAAGAAAGCTGCCTGACCTTGTGACCTCGTGTACTCATTCCTAGAAGTTGTCACTCTATATTTGTTTTACTCTTTTCCATTAAACTCACATACACACTCACGCCCACACTGGCCTTGACCTACTCTTACGATCTCACAGCAAACACCATAGTAGTATGTTTGATGCTCCACAAATGCCCAGTAAGAACCAGCTGCCAGACTGTGCTGGGCAGTTGCCCTCAGTTAGTGTGGGGGACGTCTCCTCCGCATAGCTGTTGTCCCCCAGAAACCTTGACTTGTAACCAATTTGGAAAGAGGTGAGGAGAATTTTAGCAGGCGTTTAGAGGCTCAGGTACCTGTTGGCAGCATGGGCTGTAGTGTGTGAGTACTTCGGGGGGAAGGAGGCATCTCCACATCATATCAGCACAGTCCCCCAGTCTGAGAAATAGGTCTTTTCGTTCCTGTTGTTACAGAATCAAAGACATGGGGTTGGGGGCGGGGAGGGCAGCAGGGAGCATCTCAGTGTCTCCAGTTGCAGGATTTTTGAAGGTCATGCAGTTGTCTTCTGCTGTTTCAGAAAAATGATTCGTGTGTTCTCCACAGCTGAAGGACTGCTGACCCAGGACGATAGGGTCACTGCTGACGGGCTCCAGGAGGTCTTTGCAACCAATGTCTTTGGCCACTTTGTCCTGGTAAAGTGTCAACAAGCCAACACTCGGTGCTGGGATCCTAAAGGCTGTCCGGGCACACCACAGCGCTGTTTTGTGAAGCTCAGTAGTGTGTTGCTGGTGTTTGATCTTTGAGTATTTAAATAGGATGGTCACTCTATTCTGAAAACATCGGTCCCTACAGCAGCCAATCGAGATATTACTTTTCTTTTGTCGTCACCTCTGGAGAGTGGAGAGAAAGTAGGAAGAAACACATAGGCCTTCAGAGCCGGGCTTGGCTTCAGATGGGAGGTAGCAGGCAGGCATTGAACGCCGATTCATAGCTAATCTCTTATCACCCTGATTCTCAATTTCTCAAGCACCTGTGCTGTGTGCTGCAATTCCAGGCACAGGTGTCAGGTGAAGCAGAGATCTGTACCTTGTCTGCCTTGTTCCGTGCTCCCGCCTCAGGTTAATATCATGGCGTAACGTTAGTGTCTAGCCTGAGTCACGCGGACCTTGTCCAGCGGCCGGCCACTCCAGGTGCTGGGACTCCTGATGCCGGCTTCACTGCTCACAGCCTGCTTCTCTGACACTCAGATTCACGCTCACTTTTCTGTACCTTGAGCCTGTTTTCCTGAAAATTAGACCACCTCCTTGAGGACTAGCCTATATTTATAATAAATTAAGATATATGCAAACATTGGGATATTATGAAACCATGAAAGGAAATGAGATAAATATTTTGCGCTGGTGTGGGACAGCCTCCAGGGTTTTATTCGTATGGAGAAGCAGCCTTCTGTATAGTGTGACCGCATTTGTGTAAACAAACAGATATATCATTACATACTCCATCTACGTGGGTATCATATTTCTAGAATGATACAAATGGAACACTGGCTGCCTTTGAACGGGGTGCCAGGGCCTCAGGTGTAAGTGGAGGTTCATGTTTTATTCTATATACTTTAGTACTATTTTTTATATGATACTAGTTTTTCAATCAGAAGTTAATTAAAATATAAAGTCAGGATGGGTTGAATTCTACCTGGCCATTTTAAAAATAAATTACAGAGATCATTATCTAATGTTTCCTTTATTTTTTCATAACCTTGTCTTTCTCTGCCCTCTGTTTGAATTGTTAAGTGATTGGTAAAGACAGATATCCATGTGGACTTATGGGTATGTAGTTTCTGCTTTGAGTTATAAATATGACTTTAGTTTCTTGTTCAGATGTTTCCATTGGGTCCTGTACATCTTGGCCACACCCTCATTGTGATGGTTTTGTGTTTGTTTTAGGCACGTCCTTCCTGACACTTTAAGGTGCTTCAAACTCACTGTGCCTATTCCCTGCCCCAGGCCTAGAACCAGCCATTTCTTTAAGGAGATCTCTTCTTTTATTGGAGGGGATGTTAGATAGTAAGTCCTAGGTGCTTGTTGTTGAGGCAGCAGATGCTTCTGGGCCCTCTCAGCTGACACCAAGGGGGTGTGTATGTGTGTACCAGCCCATGTGTGTGCACATATCTGTACATATTTCCACATGTAACCATCGAAATCTTAATCACGGTGAACCCGAGTCCAGGCTGAGGTGTCAACTCCAATCCATTCCCCTGTGGGGCTTTCTGGCCCCGCCCCGGGCTTGCCTGCAACGCCCACTCCCAGCGACAAATCTGCTCCATTCCAGTAGACATTGTAGTGGTTTCAGAACTGTTACCAGTACCACCCAGTAGACCTTGATACAGTTTTTGTTTCTTTTCCCCTCAGATTCGGGAGCTGGAACCTCTCCTCTGTCCCAGTGACAGCCCCTCTCGGCTCATCTGGACGTCCTCCCGCAGTGCCAGGAGGTCCAACTTCAGCCTGGAGGACTTCCAGCACAGCAGAGGCCGGGAGCCCTACAGCTCCTCCAAGTACGCCCTGGACCTTCTGAGCGTGGCCTTGAACCGAAACTTCAACCAGCGGGTGAGCCCCGCTCCGGTGCGGGTACCGGGAACCCTCTGACGGGGCTCGCTGTTCGCCCTGTGGTTTAGAAGATGCAACATTGTTTCTTGAGCAGGATCGTTGTGAGGAAGGATGAGACCTGAATGGGACTGATGGCTGGTGCATAGGAACGTTTCAGGGCAGAGACAGTGAGCTCCTGACCTCTTAGGTATACAGGGATGGTCACCGTCCTGCACTTCTCTCTAGCACAGCCACAGTAACAACGCCAGGCGCTGCTGCTGAACACTTGCTGTGTTTTAGGTGCTCACTCTTCACCTGTGTATTTAATACCTTTCTTATACCTTTCCTGTCATGGTGAGGTAGGTCTGTGTTTTCCCATCTTCCTATGAGGACACAGGTATGGGGAGGGCAAGTGAAGAACTAGTGGAGGGTGCAGCTCAGGGTGGGGCCCAGGCTGCTGACTTTGTGGCCTGGATTCCCCACCAAACCATCTGCCTCCTGGTGTTCATATGCACGTCATAGCCCAGTCTGGAGAGGTGGCCATCAGTGAGTCGTCTGAGCTGTGTGTGTCAGGACCCTAGGTATGGAGGGCGTTTCTGTAGGAGGCACCCTTGTCAGTCACGCTGGCTCTTGCGGCTCGGGGATCTGGAATGTACTGCGACCTTGTATGTCTCAAATCGTAACATCTCCTGTCCTTCCCACGGCATCTTCCTGATTGTGTTGACTGTTGTTGGAGTGTTTAGTTCCACTAATATTTATAGAAGGCTCACCATGTTTAAGGCACTGGGCCAGGCTCGGGGTTGAGGAGGAGGGAGGAATCACGAGATGACGGTGGAGCTGCCTGCTGTTGAGGGAGCAGCTTAGGTTGTGCGTTACACATAGCAGTCAGCCTCCATGGGTAGGACCTGCTCTGTGCTGCAGTGGAGGCCTGTCAGCTGGGGTCTCGCTTCTGCGTCGGGGCTCGCAGTCCTGCCCCTTAGAGGAGAGGTTGCCTAAGAGTAGAAGCTGAGAGCTCACTGCTGGGCAGGACTAATCCTGGCTCTGTCACTGCCTCTGTGACCTCGGCTAAAATGTTTAATCTGGGGCCTCTGTTTCCTCATTTGACCAGTAGGGGCAGTAGTGGTTCCTGCCTCTGGGGAAGGGCGGAGGGGGGGTCTGAAGTTGTGGGGAAGAGAAGCTTCTTGGGTCTGCTGCTCAGGGGCTTCCTGTCCACACGACTGTCTGTCACACTGGGACTTCCTGCTTTATGTTTGAAAAACAAGATTGAAAGTAATAAAAATATAAGTTGAAATTGTTAGTATCAAAATAAGGTAAAATGTGGTAAAAATTAAACTGAATTCAGTGGTATAAAACAAGCCCCAGTTCTGCAGGGAGGCCCAGCTGCACAGGGTCCCCTTCTAGTCCCATGAGCTGTGTTACTGGGCTGTCTGTACAGGACAGAGCTTTCTAACATGACAAGTCCTGGGCTGCAGGCCTGTGGCAGGGACCTGATGGAGGTGATCTCTGCGGGACCACACGGCCCTCTCTGCTCTGACCTCAGGACCCCACCTGCAGCCAGAGGTCTGGGTCTGTACCTGCAGGGAGGCAGACACACAGGGCAGGTTTGTGTCCATATTTCCTGGAGCAAAACTTGGAGGCAGAGGCTGTGCTGTGTGTGTCTTTATCTCAAGTGGTTTTTAGGATCGATAAACTGATCTGCAGTTGGCCCAACAATGTGGAAAACTCGGGTAACCAGGCCCACTTTCTCCTTCAGCTGCAGGCCTGGCTGCTCTTGTCTGAGAGGGTTCTTGAGATCAGAGACTTTGTCTCCCTAGTTTTTGCATCCTGACTGCTCCTTACAGTGAGTTCTCAGTCCCTGATCCTTCCACTGAAATGGCCTCTCCAGCGTCCAGGATGTGCAGAGCAGAAACCCTTCCGGCCTGTGTCCTGGCTCCTTGGTGGTGTCCCTGATTCACCAGCCTGGAGCTGGACTGGGTCAGCACGCCCCAGCTCAGCCCTGCCTGCCCTTCTGCCCCCAGGGCCTGTTCTCTAGTGTGGTGTGCCCGGGGACCATGCTGACCAACCTGACCTACGGAATCGTGCCCTCCTTTGTGTGGACCCTGATGATGCCAATCATATGGCTGGTGAGTGAGCGCCTGCCCAACACCTCCTTTCTCTGTTTATGGAAGCTGTTCGGGTCAAGACCAGAAAGGTGTGTTTGATTGGTTTGTGAACTGATTTAAGAAATTGAACCTGGAGGTGGCAGAATCCCAGGTCACTTGAGGTTTGAAGTCTCATAGCTCCTAGCCACTGCTTCCCACCAGCCGAGCCTCAACAGCAGGTGTCCGCGGTCCCTGTCTCCGAGAGGGGTGTGTCCCTGAGCATGCTCCGTAGGTCCTGGGGCCGAATGTAGTGAACAGAGTCTTCTGAGTGCCGTGGTCACGTGCATTTAGAGCTCCAGGAAGGGTGAGGGTGCCTCTGACCTATGAGTCGCGTGCTGGCTTTTCTGTTGTGTGTGTGGAGTATCTTCGGGGAGCACTGTGCCTTCAGTGCACCAGAAGATGCTGCTTTTAGGAACTGTCCTTCCATGGTGGCACTCAGGAAACCTGTCCCTCCGTCCCAGCGGCGCAGAGAAGACAGGAGGAAATAAGCCTTGGTGTCCAGTGGTTGGCTTGGAGTGATGGACACTAGGGATATTTCTGTTTTAGACCCTTTATTTGTTGACACTTAAAAATGTTCAGTGATGAGAAATGCATGTGCCTTTTTAAATGTCTGAGTAAGTAACTCTTCTGCAACCTTGTTCTAAACCGCCAGAGAATGACAACTAATTTCTCTTCCTCAGCTTCGCTTCTTTACAAACTCGTTCACCTTGAAGCCGTACAACGGAGCCGAGGCCCTGGTATGTTACTGGTTGCGTGGCTTGTACGATCACTAGCAGATGTGAGCCGCAGGTTCCCTGGTGGCAGAAACCGTCTGGGCGGGAAAGACGGGAACGTGCCTGTGGAGACCCGCGGTCCTGCTGAGACCCAATGAGGTTGCTGGTGCTGTTTGCCCTGGGACTGCCCGTCGTTGCAGGGACAGCTCTGCGGAGGCTGAGCAGTGGGTCCCGAGGGGCAGGCAGAGCAGATGGTGGCCGGGCAGTCAGTGGGCTTCCTGGGGAGGTGCTCCCGTGGGTCGGGGCAGAGGCAGTGAAGACTCCCCTTCCTCCGCTCACAGCCGGGTCGAGCTGCTGCTCTGTCGGGAAACCAGTGTGTTTCCTTCGCTGGGCCGCCAGGGGCTGCTGTGTTTCGCCGTCAGGCAGCGGTCGCCAGTGGGTCATCGTCACGTCCGTCAGACACGTGACACCCCCATGTCTCTGCTGCTGGGTTAGGGTCACCAGGTGACCTCACCGTCCTCTGAGCACTGTCTGGGTGAAGTTCCCGTTTAAAGTCACTCTGTGTTTGTCCCTCCCTCCACGGGCTCCTTCAGGACTTTCCTGTTCATCGGGAGACGTGAGGCCCTAGCGCTGTCCTGCGCATGCTCAGTAGATTCTTAAATCCGGCTGAATGAGAGTGAGCTGGGAAAGCATCTACCAGGGATCAGCTAACACACCAGCTGACACTCTTGTTCTGGAAAGTGCTGCAGAGATAAGTGCATCTGTGATAGGGACACAAGCGGATTGCAGAATCAGGTGCTTTCAAACTATTTTTTTCCCATTGCTTTTCAGAGAGAGTAGAAGGGGGGAGAGGGGGAGAGAGAGAGAGACATCCTTGGTTGCCTCCCACACGCGCGCCGACCGGGTCTGGGAGCAAACCCGAAACCCAGGGCTTTCAGTCATTCCCGTGACTAGGAATCGAACCTGTGATCCTTGGTGCTCAGGCGGATGCTCTAACCGCTGAGCAACACCGGCCAGGGCATTCAGACTAACTCTCATTAGTCCTTAATGTATTTGCCAAACCTGTAGACATTTCAGTGAACATCCCTTTAGGGATTGGCCACTCCACACAGCAAGTGGAAAACCAAAGGCCAGAGGTCAGGTTTGCGCCGAGCGGCCCGTGGGGACTGGAAGAGGAAACTGTTATGAGGAGCTCAGTCCGGTTTAGGGAAAGAATGAGGGTGGGAAATAGGCAGCAAGCAAGACTCTGCCTTCGGCGGCGAGTGCTGGGGACGCTCGGAGTGGGGGGAGCGGGGCGGACAGGCAGCTTGACCCCAGGGCCATGGTTTTTAAAATAGTGTGTGACTGCTGGAATTTCCTGACCAGCGGCGGGTGGGCGACCACCCCACAGGCTGTGACGCTGCGGGTGCGGGGCGGGGGGGAAGCGCTCTGTCGTCAGGTGAGCTTCCTCTCCCTAGACAGGCTCAGCATGAGGCACCGGTTGGATTCTATTCAAATCCCACTTCTCCAGCTCCCTGCCGGGAACCCCTGGGTGCACTTTTTCACTCAGTCTTTTATTGTCTGTAGAAAAAATTATAGGAATAAATGAGAGATGGCGTATTGTAAGGGTTCAGTATATTTCAGCAGGTAATTTTTTTTTTAAAATTTATCTTTAATGTTGAAAGTATTACAGGTGTCCCTCTTTTCCCCCCATGGACCCCCTCTACCCCATCAGCAGGTAAAATTTTAAAGAAAATTTTTCATGCAAGCAGCATGCCCTGGCACGTGAACTGACAGATGTGTGGGACAGATAGGAGGTTACAGCAGGCCCACGGCACACAGGCACTTGGGTGACACTGTTATTTCCAAATAGTGGGGAAGAGAGGCTGTTCAGCAGATGTTGCCAGAAAAGCAGGGCCTTTTCTTCAGGCCTGACACCAAATAAAATTCTAGATAAATGAAAAGATTTATACATAAAAGTTAAAATATGTCATTACTGGAAGAGCACAGGGACATTAGCTACTCCCAGGACCTATAAAAGACAAGACAGAATTTTTTTTAAAATCCTCACTGGAGGACATTTTCTCCATTGTTTTTTTCAGAGAGAGTGGAATGGAAGGGGAGAGACAGAGAAAAACATCCATGTGAGAGGGACACATTGATTGGTTGCCTCTGGCCACCCCCCGACGGATGGGCATCGAGCCTGCAACCAACGTGCGTGCCCTTGACCAGAATTGAACCCAAGACCCGTCAGTTCATGGGCCAAACTGTCCAGCAGGCTGCCCTATCCCTATTCTTTCTCCAAGTCCTAGCGTGGCTCATGACGTGACCACTAGGTGGTCGAGAGGATTTCTGGTTTGTCTGGAGCAAGGCGCTCGCTCTCACGTCCCACCAGCCATGCTGGCCTTGGTCAGGACAGAAACAATCGCCCCCTCTTCCCTTCCAGGTGTGGCTCTTCCACCAGAAGCCTGAGTCTCTTAACTCTCTGACCAAGTATCTGAGCGCCACCACAGGCTTCGGGAGCAACTATGTGACGACCGAGAAGGTACACTGCACTGTTCCTGGGTTTCCTCCTGGCCCTGTCCTTCAATCCTACACGCTGAGCGCCTTCCTACCCCACAGTAGTGTCCATGTCATTTCCGCTCCGGTCACCCTTCTCTCCCCTTCCTTTCCAGATGGACCTCGACGAAGACACTGCTGAAAAATTTTACCGAAAACTACTGGCCCTGGAAAAGCACCTTAGGGTCACCATCCTGAGTGCAGATTAGCACAGCTGACTGTGACCGTGAACCCCTCTGCCCTCTGTGGCTCGTGGGCTCCTGGTGGGTGGGTTGGCGCTGTTTGCAGTGAACTGAACTCTCACTGTCTTTCTCCCTCCGTCCAGTGTTCTCTCGAAGGCTGTGCGTGCTTGTGGAAAAGGTTCATAAAGTAAAACATCACTTAGCTATTCTCTGGAGTGGTGTCCCCCATCAAGCTCTGCTAGCATAACCCAGCGGTCACCTCTGTCCATGGGTTTACATTCTGCCAACTGGAGCCCAAGCCACGCTCTGGGACGAGGCATGGCCTCGAGTAGCCGAGATGCGGGCACACTGGTCCTCCTGTTGGCCTGTCGTGGCAGGACACACAGCCACTCTGAGTGACAGTCTCAGCTGTGCCCCTTTCCTGTGAGCATTGCCTTAGGTCTTCCACCTTAATTCTTCCACCCCTCCTAACAGTCCTGAGATTCAGTCCTGACCACCCCATCCAGGTGCCTTGTAGTTTCTCAGGAACCACTGAATGTGTGCTTGGCTGCCTCTCTTATTTCTCCCTTATTTTAAAAGCGTCTTGCTGACATTGAGGTTAGTCCATGTGACCGTGGGCCTGGCTCTAACTCCATCTGAAAGTGTGTTCACTGCTGACACCTGCTTCCACACTCACATTTTAATGCATGTAAATGGGCAGGAAATGTTTTACATTGTTTCAATGAAATTTTCCAGCTGAGCTATTGGGCAGGGTAGAGCTATTTGACACGAAGACAAAAATGCTAAAATGCTTAGATGTTTTTACCCTAAATGTCACCATACCTGGGATACAGTGAAGTGAGTGAAGTTTCGGGTTAGTAAAAGTGAAAAATTATATATCAATGTAATCGTTACACACTTTGAAGTATGAATATTTTGTTATAATTTCTCTCCTTTTGTTGCTAAAGGTATTTTCAATTAAGTTGAACATTCTGTACATGAACATGAGGGTGGCACTTGCTGTGAGAGCGTGAGCGCAAGGGTGAAGCCAGGGCCCGAGGGCAGCGGTCTTGCCTCGCCTTGTGCCCGGCGGAAGCCCATTTGGTCTGCAGGCACAATGACTGCTTCCTCTGCTTGAGGGAGGGTGAGCACTGAGTGCAGGAACTGTGAAGGAAGGAAACGTTTTCTGAGGTGGATGACTGCGAAGCTGTTATCCGAGTAGTAAGTTGAATGTGGCTCAGATGCTACAGTTAAGGCACTGAGTGAACCCTCAATTCTGTGGCCATGTGTGAAGTGTGGACACAAAATGGATGAGGTATTGTTGGACGTACAGACAGACCTGGGTCTGCCAGGCATGTGGAGATAGGAGCATGATGCAGGAGGAGCCTGCAGAGCGTGTGTGTCTCGGGTCTACAGATGAAGGGGACGTGGATGGGTTTCATCGTCTGAGGCTGGGGCTGTGCCATGCTCATGCAGCCTTGGTGGCTGGTGCCCTGGCCTTCAGCTGTGGCTGCAGGAGAAAGACCCGCACAGAACGGAGAACCCACCCTGGGGTGATGGTGATAGGGACTGAGGAGGAGACTAGAAGGCACAGATGGGTGGCGCTGGGTGGTTTGCACAGCGGGCTGTGTCCCGCTGGCCCAGCCTTGGCACTGCCAGTAAATGAATGTTCCTGACCCGGGTGTTGCCCCGGCCTGCCTCCCCAGTCCTTTTGCTTCTTGGAAGGAAATGTTGGAGGGAGCACATTTCTTGCAAATTGTTCATGATTAGATTCAAGTCTGATGTGAGCCGTTGGAGGTGGGAATGAGAAAACCAAAGTGAGGCCACCTAGAAATGCAGGCAGTCGGCAAGGCCGCGCCGAGGGCAGGGTTGGCTGAGTCCAGTTCTCAGACGGGCCTGGGCACAAGGGCCTGCCGTGTGGCCAGCAGGTGGCGCCACAGGATCAGAACTCGGTGGAACTACACCGGTGGTCAATGCAGATTTGTATTTTGACAACTTTAGCAACAAGTGCGTCACTTAACCTGTCCTCAGAAGACTCATCTCCCCTCATTTTTCATACACTGGCATTGTGGATTCAGGGAAAGGGGAAAAACGGGTCTAAAGTAAAATTGAGTGTTACGGTGAGGGGTGCTGGATGGTCAGAGAGGAGGTGACTTAGATGCTACCCTGCTCTGGGTTGATGGGTCCCCATGCCCGAATATCTCCCCAATGCTGAGCATCCTCTCAGACTCGGGGGGCACCCTGTGTCGTAGGTAATGGGCATTGGCGGCCTTGGCAAACAACTCGAGGAAGGAGGGCACCGAGGACTCCCTGTTGAGGTTTCCCACACACTCCGTGGGCCCCAGGGACACGTGTCCCCCACCACGGAGGTCCAGCTGCAGGCTGGTGTCTTCTGACCTGACCTCCTCACAGTGGGCCACTCCATGGCTACCTGCTGGGCTGGCGCCGGGGCCTAGGTCTGCGGGGCCAGTGGGCATGGCTTCGTCTGGTGGCTTCTCTTCTGTGAGGTGGGAGGTGGCACAGCTTTGAGACAGCAACTGCTCTTTGCTTCTCACAGGGTCCTGGAGGCCAGTGTGGTCGGAAGGAGGCACCTGGAACCCGGTTTTGTGTACTTTTTGGGTTGTGTTGGTGGTCAGTGCTCTGGGAAAGAGAGTAGGAAAAATAGAGTTCTCTGAAAACCGATGAAGATGCCCATATTTAGAATTTTCAAGTTATCAGACCATGGCCCCCACCATGTAGTGTTAGCCGGGGTAACAGAGTGGGTGAGGGGCTGGAAGGTGAGATGAGCAGGGACATCTCTGTGCTGAAAACAGGGACAGTGTTTCCTCAGGGAGGGGACAGTGGGAGGAGGCATTGGTGCCACAGTGTGTGCTGAGTGAGCATCTCACCTGACTCGAGTGGCCGGTGGGACTCCATGCTTCCCTCCCTGCGATGGGCACTCAGAAATGTGTCCTGGTCTCTTCTGAATTCCATTCCCAAAATAGGAGGGGTGCTTTTTCTTGATATCTGCTTTGAGTTAATTAATACGTATTATGGGTTGAGTTTTCCCCCAGATGTCATCTATAGGAGTCCTAACCCCAGGAGTTCAGAATGTGGCCCTTGGAGGTGGGGCCTGACAGAGGCGATCGAGTTGAGCTGAGGTCACTAGGGGGTTCCTAGTCTGCCATGACTGGTGTCCATAAGGAAAGGGGAAATGTGGACACACATACTTGCAGAGGGAAGTGAGGAGTCAGGAGAAGACACGTGGATGGGGCCTGGACAGAGCCTCCCCTCTCGTCCTCAGGGGGCAGCCCTGCCCACACATTGAGCTTGGACTTGCTGCCTCCAGAACAGAGGCCCTGAATTCTGTTGTTTATGCCCCAGTCTGTGGCACTTGGTTAGAGTGCCCTGAAACCTGGCGGAAAGAAGAAGGGAGAGAAGCTGGAAGCTGGTTCTCTGTGCTGGAGCTGTGATCTTGCGGCACCAGGCAGAGCTGACGGTGGATGTCAGCAAAACAGCCATCCAGCGTTTTCCTGAAACGTGTTGAGGAGGCTCTAGAAACCCAGGATCAGAGGGTTAAGCTGCTGGCCCTGGAGGTTTTGTTTGAATGTTTTATTTGTCAAGCAGGGTGTTTGCAACACAGAATAACCACTGGGTGTGAGTGACAGTCACGGGGCTTCCTACCCGCCTGGGCAGGGCCCGCACGTCCACCTCGGTGTGTGGGCTCTTCACTCTGAGTCAGCAATTCAGCATCAGTTCCTCAGGGCAACTACAGAGCACCCGTGGGTCTCCAGACACCTCCCCAGGTGGCCATGGGCCGGAAGTCTTGCACCTGTTGCTCTAAGTCTCTGAGTTCCCTGATTCAACGCGGGGTTGTAGGCATCAGGCAGGGGAAACATGACCAGACTGGAGCCTAGAATTCACACGAAACTCCTAAAACCCTGTCTTCTGATCACTGCTTTGTGGGTAGTCAAGACAAGATAGTCCTTTGTGGGCCCCTTCCTCTGTTGCCTGTGTCTCTGTGTGTGTGTGTATGTGTGCAATGCATGTGTGCATGTGTGTATATGTATCTGCCTGTGTATGCCTGTATGTGTGTATGTGCGTGAACTTCACTTATTCCCTACACACTAAGAGATTTTGAGCTTCTCCCAGCCAGGTCACTATTCTGCAGTTTTAGACCCGAGAAGCCAACAGGTTGAGCAGCGAGCATATCTTTTCCCCAAAACGTGATCTTTCTGCAGAGTTCGCTCCGGGGAGGCATGGCATGGCGCCCGTCTTCATCCAGTTGTCCGATTAACAAGTGTTTGTCTGCCTGTTTTGTGCCAGGAAATGTACTCTTGACTGGCAATCCCGCCTTCTCAGTATCTCAAGGTCCTCATTCTCTTCAGCTGGCCAATGCCCAGGCCTGAACCTTGGGGTTCTGCTACGAGGTCTTTCCTCATCACTGTAGCCAGAGGGGTCCTCTGACTATGGAACGTGCCGTCTCCCCACTCCCAACCCTGCAGGCTGAGGTCTCAACACTTCTGCAAGACCTGTGGAGCTGCCTGCCCCTTCCTGCCCCTCAGAATCCTGCAGACCAAGCTCTTGGTGGCAAATCCTGCTCATGTGCATGCACTGTCTTGTCCCTGTGACAGTGCCCACTGTTCCCCGCCTGTCCACTTGCCGCCGCCTCCAGCATTCAGCTTGCGCATCACCTCTTTGGGGGAGTTCACCTGAGGCCTTTGATGGACACAGGACCCTGACCCTCCTGCCCTACCCTGGAAATACCTCCACCTTAGCAGTTAGTGTTTCTATCATAACCTTCTGCAGGCACAGTGACCTCCTGACTTTGAGGTGAGCACCTGGAGGGCATAGTTTCCCTTATTTGCATTTTTGCATCTATCCCAGTAACTGTGAGGGTGCTTTGTGATGTCTGGTCCCCAAAACCCCTGTCCCAGAATAATCTGTGAATTCCTAACCTAATGTTCCAGACTCTATAGGGAGAGCTGGGATGCACTTTGAACAGTCTCCCAACTGGCCTACCATGGAATCTCAACAGCAATTTTGTTAAATGAAACTTTGAGAAACGCTGCCCAGTGCAGGGCCTGGTAGACACAGAGACTTACTACGTCTTCCCTTTTACCCTCACTGTCAAGAAGTCTGAGGCTCGCCCGGCTGGGCGTGGCTCAGCGGTTGAGCGTCGACCTAGGATCCAGGCGATCAGGGTTCGATTCCCGGTCAGGGCACATGCCCGGGTTGCGGGCTGTGGCTGATCAATGACTTTCTCATCATTGATGTTTCTAGCTCCCTCCTCCTTTCCTCTCTCTGAAATCAATAAAGATATATTAAAAAAAAAAAAAAAAAAGTCCGAGGCTCAGAGAGGATATGACTTTCCAAAGGACAGGGTCAGAGGCCCCTGCACCAACATGTCTGCCTCTTTCCACATCACCTGTCACTGAGGCGACTGGCCAGGACCTCCCCTGCCTCACCCATCCTGGACCCCTGAAGCAGGTCTCTGCTCTTCAGTGTCCTTCTGGAGGGTCTCGTCTGGTTTATCTTATTTGGTGCAAATGGGAATTGGGAGCAGAGAGGTTTGGTTTCATGTTCACAGTCACCTGTCAGACTGGGTTAGATGTGACCACCAGGCGAGAGGTGCAGACACTACTCTAGGCTCTGTGTCCCTGAATCAGCTGTCAGACCTAAACGACTGACATGGGATTGTGATACCTGGCGCCCCGGACCTGCTGTGTGGTCGAAGGGCTGAGTCCTGGCACCTGCATGGCAGGAGCTGCAGCTATGCAAAGTTGAGATAGACCCATCCTGTGCTGAATTACGAAATCATCTTAAAACCCAGCTGTTCATAGCTGCAGTCCCATAACAACCCATGAGTGGTTGACTGGGAAGAGCAAACACAAAGGCCTTACTTTGTGTTCAGGTGCTGTGCCAAGCGCCTGCTGCACCCCAGACAACTTCCCAGGTAGGTGCATCATTCCCATTTTACATTTGAGGAAACTGAGGCACTAGCAGGTGCAGTAAGAGGCTGGAGGACTCAGCTAGTAAGGGATGGAGTGAGGGTTTCAACACTGAGAAGTGAACCCAGGGCCTGTGGTCGTGGATAAAGGTGGGACCTTGGGCAGGGAGCTTCATTCCCTCCTCGCTGAGCAGTGTAGGTGGCTCTGGAGGTCTGAGACACCGGACACCACTGTGTAGATGGATGATCAGTAACTACTAACTAGAAACTAGTTTTTAAACTTAGGTTATTCTAATTATAACTACTTATCTCTGCAGTCTGTGGACCACACAGGGTTCTCAGTGGTGTGTGCGTCGGGAAGAGCAATTCTTTGGACACAGGAGGATTAGGGGAGGGATTACTGTACAGAATATGAGAGCAGGCTTCTAGGTAAAGAGACCTCTTCAGGGAAATGACAGAAACATTGGCCGTTTGATTAAGAACAAGAAAGCCCAGTCCAGACGGACACAGTGCAGCAGTCTGAGCTGTTCTAGTCTCAGAGGAATGTGTGGGCTCTGAGCTCTGGGTGCAGGCCGGGCGGAGCTGAGAATTCCCGCTTCCTGGCTCAGCCTGTCGGAGGCCACCTGTCTCCTCTGCACTCAGGTCACTAACCCCAGGAGCTTTGATTTTAATTCCTTTCATAAGGTGACTTCATGCAACAATTGCTCAGTGAGTGGTTGTGGACCAGGCATAAAAAAGAGGTGAAACCCACTCAACCCAGAGGTGGCAAATGGAAAGCAGAATGAAAACTAAGGCCCTGGCTGGTGTGCTCAGTGGCTAGAGCGTCAGCTGGCCTGCAGACTGAAGGGTCCCAGGTCTGATTCTGGCCGAGGGCATGTACCTGTGTTGCAGGCTCGACCCCCTGCCCCCATCAGGGCACGTGTGGGAGGCGACCCATCGATGTGTCTCTCTCACATCCATGTTTCTCTCTCTCTCTCTTTGAAAAGCAAAGGAAAGAACATCCTCGGGTGAGAGTAGAAAACGACGGTTCAAGGAGAGAGCCCAGGGTCCGGCCAGCGTGTTGGCTCGAGGAGGTCGGGTGGCCTCTGGGCTGTGTGGCGGGGAGGGCGGGGGCCGGGCCCTGAGCTAGGGGCAGGCCTGCTGCCCGGCCCTCCCGCCCCCGCCCCCGATGCCTACCTTGCTGCAGCCTCTGCAGGTCCCTGTGCAGCTGTCTCTGTTCCCAGGCCAGCAGCCTCAGGCGGTACAGGTGGGTTTGCTCCAGTCTCTGCAGGTGTCGCCCCAGCCTGGCTTCGGCCTGCTTGGCATGCTTCCTCTCCAGATCCAGCTGCTTATACAGTGGTCCCCTGACTGCGCGCCCCTCCATGCCCTTCATGGTCTGCAGACAATGAAACCAGGTTCTCCCAGGCGCCACGGAGACCCCGCCACAGCAAGACTGGGCACCGACCCCTGGCTTCTCTCAGACGTCAGTGTGGGTGAGCTTCTGACCCACAGCCCCTCGTGAGAGGCAGTCATGCTGGCAGGAAGTTTGCTTTGTAGGGAAATGAGTTTCCAGGGGACCCAGAAGAATGGAGGGGAAGTCGCCCCTCTGAGCCTCGGTCTCTTTGCCCATCAGTCAGTGAAAGATGACAGGCTTCCCCACAGCCCTGGTCACACTGCCATGAGGATCAAGGGGGAGGTATACAAGCAACTCTTTGGGGAAAGAAAAGAAGAAATGCTATCTGTATAGAAGCCATCACCTCCCGGCTCCTCAGGTGTCCTGCTCAGGGGTCTCAGAGGACTGGGGGCCTTGGGGCCCCTCTGTGCATTCACTCACACCTGCAGGTCTGCACAGCTGCTCCGCTAGGGATGAGGGTCCCAGCGGTGGGATGCTGCTCAAGCTCTCAAGGAGGTTGCAGTCTGGCGACTGGGGAGCCAAATCAGAACAACCAGTCTCTCAGAAGTGCAAAGAGTGGGACCCGCTGGCTGAAGGCAGCACAGACACGCAGAGCAGGGTGTCTGGCAGCCCCGAGGCCCCTCTGCGACCCGACACAGCTCCTTGCCCTGCCTTCAGCCGTGTTCCCAGAACTGCCATCCTCTCCACCCTTCTGGACACTGAGGACCAAGCCCGGGTGACCCCTCCCTCCTGGAGCTGTGTGGCACCGGGGGCGGCGATGTGTCTCTCTGCCAGGTCCCCATGGCACTCAGAGCGGAGAGTGCGCCAGGAGCCCCGGGGGTGGGTGGGTCCCTATCAGTCGTAGGGCAGCGGGTCAGGAGAGCGAGGAGGAGGCCGGAGCAGTGCGGCCTGAGCCCCTGCTGGCCGGGCAGCACCTACCTGCAAGCCTGGCGCTCGGGCGGGAATGCTGCTGGGCCTTTCTCTGGCTGGTGGATGAACTTGCTTCGGTACGCCCAGGAGTCGGTGTTGGGGTGCGGAGGGGGCCGGTGGGGAGTGCTGAAAGCTCGCCCGCCACCTCCCCGGTCAGGAATGCTGGTTCCCTGGGCCGGGCACCATCCCAGGCTCTAAGTGGCTCTGCGAGGACACGTGCCAGCCTCCCGCCCTCCCTGGAGGGCCCCGCCCCTTGCTGTCCTGGGCCGTGTCCATGGGAGCCCAGAGTGAAAGCCAGGGGAGTCTGTGCTCTCACCCCCCTTTCTCTCCGCTTTGCCACTCCCCTCCCCTCCCCACTGTGGTTTTTCTCAGACTGTGCACTGGTGTGGGGCAGGAGGAAGCTGCTTTACTCGGCGTTGCTGCTCACCACGCTGACTTCCCCAGGCCTCTACCCATGTTCCCTGCGTTTTAGTGCCAATTATTAAGATTTCCCGAGCTGTGACCCCAGAACCAGGCAAAGTGAAACTTCAGTCAGCTTTGGGACCATCTTTGGGGCAAGCTGCAGTGGCCAAGGCGACCCCTTGGCTATGGAAAAGGTGTTAGTGGTATTTTGGTCGTTGCCTTGTGCTTCATCCAGAACAAGAGGCACTAATGTTCCACAGGGTTTGTTAATCTTCCCAGAGCCTCCTGGGAGGCAGCCAGGCGGGTTACCCATGGTCACCCAGCACGGGGCTTTCTAAGGAGATCCTGCGAGGGGGGTGCCCTGTTCTCTCACCAGACAGTGTTCCCTCCCCTCCCCTCCCCCTCCCCTCCCCCTCCCCTCCCCTCCCCTTCCCCCTCCCCTCCCCTCCCCTCCCCTCCCCTTCCCCCTCCCCTCCCCTCCCCCTCCCCTCCCCTCCCCTCCCCTTCCCCCTCCCCTCCCCTCCCCTCCCCTCCCCTCCCCCTTCCCCTCCCCCTCCCCTCCCCTCCCCTCCCCTCCCCTCCCCTCCCCTCCCCCTTCCCCTCCCCCTCCCCTCCCCTCCCCTCCCCTCCCCCTTCCCCTCCCCTTCCTCTTCCCCTCCCCTTCCAATCCCTTTCCATGACGTCATTATCTCTCCCCCAGAATACCCATGACTGGGCCAGGTGGGTTCAAGGAGAATCACCAGCCAGAGGGGCGCCTCGTCCCCATCTGGCCACCTGTGAGGACCACAGAGCAGCCCCACTCCTACCTTGGCCTCCACCGGAGCGACCGCAGTGAGGGAGGGCTCAGGAGAGTTGTCACTCCATGCCGTCCTGCGAGGAAGCAGGCGTGCAGGTTTGCAGAAATGACCCGAGTCTGCGGGGCAAGAAGGAGCCTGAGTGTGGTGACCGCGGGCAGGAAATGGCAGCCAAGCCTTCAGAGTGCCAGAGGGGACCTCAGGGTTCCTGGGTCATGTGAAGGAGCACAGGGGTTCCAGGAGGGAGCAGGACCATGGGCAGGGCCACAGGGTGCTGACTGCAGGGGACATCCCCACGACAGCCACACGTCTTCAGAGCAGAAGACAGCGGGACACATGGATTAGGACTGTTCAGGGAAGGGCCAGGAATGCTGTTCATTAGGAACGACCCTGCCTCGTCCATTCCCTCCTGTCCCCAACCTCAGAGGCCACAGCGTTGGGGAGACAGAGAGAGGAGGACATGGAACCAAGCGCCCCCCACACACCCTCTTTCGCTCCCTGTCCCTTGGAATCCAGTGAGGAAGGGATTAAATGACGGGAGAGGGGATCTTCGATACAGACTGGACTTGTTCATAATCACAGTGGCCAGAGGTGTAGAGTCTCCCAACATCATCAAGGGGCAGAATGTGGAAGGAATGGCAGAGGAGGAAAGCCGTCACTCTCACTCTCTAAGGAAGTCACAGGTCCAGGCAGCCATCCTCAACCCGGGGCCGGGGTGGGGGACTCATCGTGGCGGTCTCAGTGGCACCACTCACAACCACCGGTCAGCCTCAGAGTCACTGGGCATAAAACCAGACATCCCAGCATCATGAATACACGGGGAACAGGGATACCTGCCTGGAATATGTTTTACCTGAGTAATTAAACCTTGAGGTCTTGGTACCGGACACAATGGGTCCGAGGCCACTGGTCACCACTTAAGCCAATTAAGCAGAGACGGGGCTGAATCATACGAGCATTTATTCCAACACTGCCGGCAGTATGGGGGGAGCAGTCGGTCACCCTGGAAATCCTGCTCTGACCCCCCTCGCCAGTCGGCTGTTATATACCAGTGAGGAGAAGGGAACTGCGTGCAGCTGGAGCTGCTAGTGCCACAGGGGGAGTGGGGGAGGGTCTGCAGTCCGGCCTTCAGGGGCCAAAGTTCGATAACCAGGTGGCTAATCTGTGACGTTACAAACAGCTCAGCAGGTTTCTGGGACCAAAGAGTGGTCAGCGTTCCTGAGGCCAACTCCCGAGGGGGTCAGGGTCCCGGCACAGCGACCAAGGCAAAGCGCATCCTGCCCTTGGCCTGCTTTGAAGTGTATTTTTTACAGCCTTGTTTCATCCCTGTTTCCCAAGGTCAGGAGGAAAACTCCTACCTGTAGTTAGTGGCTTATTCTTATTACGTGCCCTTCCCCACGATGGTCTGACGGCCAGCTCACAGGCTTCTGAAAGAATTAGTGGACAGCTTGAGAAAGCCAATGAGAACATGGGTCTTTCTAGTAAATTATCTGGTTTCTCGGGCAAATCTATAGTGGGCGGGGGGGGGGGGGGGGGATGAAGACAGGGCCCTTGCCGTATAATAGTCTTAAGAGAAACAACCGCCATAGCGGGTGGGGGGCTTGATTAGACCCAATTCCCACACACCTGTAGCAGAAGGCACCTTTGGGACAGGTGGGACATTTGAACCGAGAATGGGTGTGAGAAGAGTTAAGGTGTCCTTGTTAATTTTGCCGGTTGGGGTAATGGCCCGGTGCTCCTGTTAACAAAGCCCTCATCAGTCAGTCTCTGCACCCCACACTTCTCCCCTCGCCCAGCTCTACACGGTTATTACACAGGACGCGCGCACCTCTGCCCCCCCACACTAGACATCCACCCTCCCCGCTCTGAGTGTCCCTGGGCCACCATAACACAGGGCCTGCCTTGTACACAGAGGAAAGGACGGATCTGCTCTAAAATACTCCAGCTGGACAAGGCAAACGACTAATGTGCATAGCATCTGCAAAAGTGGCAAAATGCTAATGATTGAAGCTGGGATCTGGGCACAAAGGTGTTTACTAGATGATTCTTTCTAACTTGGGAAATGTTTTAAATTTTCTACAATATGTACTTAAAATATTTCTGCGGCAGCCAGACTGAGGGGAAACCTATGATATTCACAGGAGTGACCGTCATGCATTTAGCTAACTTTTACACAGAAATAATGAGAACCACAAAACAGTGGTCTGTCTGTAATATCCTGAAAGAGAATGCATGTCACCCGAAAATTTGATACATGGTAAAATGAGGGCATTTTCAGACAGATAATCAAAAGGCATAGTTTGGCCCAGCCGGTGTGGCTCAGCGGTTGAACATCGACCTAGGATCCAGGATATTGAGGTTTGATTCCTGGTCAGGGCACAGGCCCGGGTTGTGGGCTCGATCCCCAATGGGGGGCGTGCAGGAGGCAGCCGATCAGTGACTGTCTCATCATTGATGTTTCTCTCTCTCTCTCTCCCTTCCTCTCTGAAATCAATAAAGACATATTTTTAACAAAAGGCAGAGTTTGTTCTGCAATAAATAAAATTTGACAGGATATACTTAAGGCAGAAATAAATGTTCCCAGAGGCAGAGCTGAGATGCAGGACAGAAAGAAGGGGAAGAAATAGTGAATTGTGGGTGCGTCTAAAGGATGCCGCCAACCGCCTGCACTTGGGAAAGAAGATGTTTAATTCTCAGCCTCGAAGCTCGGTTCCCAAAGGAGCAGAGCAGCTGGTGTTCCGAGGTTCTGCTATTGCCCAAGAGGAGGGGGGACATTAATTGACATTCTACTTCTGTAAAGTAAGATTCATGCTTTCATTTCCTGGGTATCAGTAGGATTAAGTAAGAGGGTCTGATTTACAAACTCATAGAGAGTAAGAATGGAAATGAAACAACAATGACTGAAAGAGAGACAGACGGGATAATAAAGTACAAAATAAGATGGAAATCTCAATCCAGATGTCCCAGTAATTACATAGCAAGTGACTGAGTGGTCACATTAAAATCAGGAGTCAGACTGTAAAAAACAAGAGTGCTACTTGACCCCAAATGATTATAAATATACAGGCAAATGGAAACAGTGAAATCATGTGAAATTTCTCAACTCAATGATGGTTCCTGAGGTGACCCAAATATTTTAATATTGCTCCCCCCAAATGGACTAGAGATAAGCAAGGTGAAAACTGGAACAACTATAAGAAAAAACAGATACCTAGAATCACAGTGGAAAACGTGAATTTGCCCTGGTCAGTAATGAACAGACTCAGCTAAGAAGCAGGCAGGACGTGGGGTATTTGGACAGCACAGCGGCAAACTCAGCCTTGGGAATGGGGCCTCAGCCTCCATCACTCAGTGCTCAGGTGCCAGCTGCGGCCACCCTTACGGGGGAAAGTGCCCCGTCTCTGCACACCACAGCTCTCACTCCCCTGGGGTCTGACGGTTACTACACAAGACGCGGGCTCCGTGGTGACACGGCCCACCTCTGCCCCACCTGCACACTAGGCATCCACCGCCCCTTCTCTGAGTGTCCCTGGCCCACCCTAACAGTCCCATAAACTGGGTGGTTTAAAACAGAAATTTATTCTCTCATGGTTTTGGCGGCTATGAAGTCAAGGTGCTGACAGGGCCACGTTGGCTCCTGAGCCTCCATGTGGGACCCTTCCTTGCCTCTCACAGCTTCCAGCGGCCCAGATGCTCCTTGGCTGTGTCCGCATTAGTCCAGTCTCTGCTCCTCTTCTCATCTTAAAAGGACATCGGTCATGCTGGCTTAGAGCCCACACTAATTCATTGTGACCTCATCTTAAACCAATTACATCTGCCAACACCGTATTTCTAAATAAAGTCACATCCATAGATACCAGGGGTTAGAACTGATATTGTCTGGGGGCCGCAATTCAACCGTAACGGGGACTTTTGAAGAATCCTGTGGACGGGGAAGGGGTTGAAGACAAGGTTAAGGGCAGTGACGTTGTCAGTGACTGAGAGGCTCTCACTCTGAAACATCCAAATCCCCAGGCCACTTGTGTGGTTCAGGGAGGACATGCTGTCACCTGAGTCATATGATGGTGGTGACGGTGTGATGGCCAGTCCCTTGGCTCTATTTTGCTTTTAGACAATATTGTTTTGTAATCATCACCCAAGGACATGCTTATTGGTTTTAGAGAGAGAGGAAGGGAGATAGGAGTGAGAACCAATGGGAGAGAAAAGCACTGATAGCTGCTTCCCATGTGTGCCCTGACCGGGGAACCAACCCGAAGCCTAGGTATGTGCCCTGACTGAGAGCCGAACCTGCCAGTGTCCTGTGCATGGGACCAGCTGAGCCACCTGGCCAGGGCCATACAATTTTTGAAATTACCCATGTATTGGAAAAGCCTTTGTTGGAACTAAATGTCATGGGCTGCAGAAGTAACCACAGGCCTAAGCAGGTTGTGTTGGCGTTTCAGTTGGAGTTGTCCTGTTAGAGCTCTTTGAGCGACAGCTTGTAGCTTCTCAGTGTGACGCAGGTGGGCTCCGGAACCACACCCTGGGCTGCAGCCTTGGCAGACGGAGCTGGGAAGGCTGGGGGCTCAGGCAGCCCCCTTCCCCTGACTTTCACATTAGCACTGGCTGGGCCTAACGGCCCCCAATCCTGTTTTGTTGACTTGGGTTTTCTCTTTCTTTCTTTTTTCCTGTCACTTAAGCTGAAGCTATTTTTCTCATGGTCAAAGTTAGGAAACATTTTTAAAGGGTAGAGCTATGCCGCGTGACCTTACCCTCTCTTCTTTCGGGTTCCAGTGAAACAAAGACACTGTGGCTGTCAATTGAAAAGAAAGTCTACAAGTTCCTGCCCAAAGCCTCGCCTCAATGGTTTATTCTGAACCCCCGAAGCCATTTTGCAATGAAATCCATAAAATCAGGTAATAGAGTGAAAGGGCTTTGTCGGTGTCACATCACCCGTCTGGGTGGCCAGCTCCCTCCTGTCAGCTTTGCTTCCACTTCCTAGTTGTCCTTCAGGGACACGCGGGAACCAGCTGCCGAGGGGTCCTGCCTCCCTATGCCGTCTGTCAAGGCGACATCCCTTTGTCCCTTCATGAGCCGCTGCACTGTCCTCCTGTCCGTCTGAACATGGGATGTCGCCTCGTCCCCAAGAAAAGCGCCCTTGGCATTCTGGCGCTTTCCTCCAGCCTCGGAGACCTGCCCAGCACCGGCCGCACCGGCCAGCTTCCGTTTTGGCGCTATTTTTATATAGATGTAGATATGGACATGGTCATAAAAGTCGAGCGGCCCATGGGCCTCATTTCCTGTCACTTTGGGGACCTCCTCACTTTTGTAGACATATGTCTGGGTTACATGCTCTCTTCTCTGAACCTAGCTCTTCCCTCCCAAAGCCTCCCTTGGCCTTAGAATCGCCGGCTTTGTGTGTTGGCTTCCAGGGTGACTCGCGTCGGTCGTGTGTGCCAAGGACCCGCTTGCCTTCGCCTCTCCAGTGACTTCTCCTCTGAGTTAAGTCCTTTTTGCTCAGGAAGCCAAACTTCCAAGATATGAAGCAGAGAACATATGAACATGTGAGATGAAATGTAAAGAAACTACTTAATACAAATAAACTTCTTAGCACACGCCTAGAACAGTTACCACCCATTAAGGTATGATTATTAGTGTCCCATCTAAGTTAATTCAACACACCTTTCTCAGAGGCCTGCCCAATGCCAGGCGCTTGGTGCTGGAGATGGGACAGTTGGTAAGTCAGCATCCCTTTTTTGAGAAATTCAAGGGCCAGAGCCACACGGTCAGCGAGGAGCAGGTGTGACAATGAATAACTGAAAAGTGACATGATCCCCCCAATTGGGAGTTGTCAGGAAGAGTGGTCAGCGGAGAGAGGAACCAGGCATGCTCGAGAGCAACGACTCGCACCCGCTCTGTGCTTAGTGTGGACCAGGTGCCGTTTAATCTTTTACAGATATTGGCTGTTTCGTTCTTAAGGCAGCTGTATGGACAGTGCTGTCCCATCGTCCTCCCTACGTTATAGGACCGAAGTGCGGTGCGTAAGCTGGGGAGCACCTGTAAGGAGTCCTGACCCTCAGAGATGGTGTCCTGGGAGGTGGGGGACAGCAGCAGGGCTGCCCAGGAGGGGACAGGCTTACTAGTCACAGAAGCAAGACAACACGTGGGTCTTCACCGAGCCCCGTTAGCTTGGGGGACACAGTGGTCATGAGAGGGGCCATGACACGCAGGACTTCTCAGGATGTTTGTTGTCTTTATCCTGTTTTGACACCAGGCTGACTTGCGTCGAGGGGGCCCCTAGCCCACCGGGGAAGGGAGGTCACTTGGGCACCAGCCGCTGGAGCAGAGCAGAGAGGCCCTTCTGCGCCCCCCGCCCTCCCCGCTCCACCCGCACACCCACCTTCGCAGGCTCGTGCGGACTGAGGGCCGTGCAGGTGAGAACCGTGTTTCCCTGTGTCCCCAGCCCGGCCTCCTCCCGTCTCCACCTCAGGCTGGGCCATCGGCAGAGGTGACCGCACCAGTGCAGGCGGCTGTCTGCGTGACATCCTGGACACCCTATGTCCCCATCTGCCTCTGCCTTCGCCAAGCCTTGTTTCCAGCCGTGCTCTGGAGAGAGTGGCTGTGTGGACGTGTGGTGGACAGGGCAGGGGGGGACATGAGAGCCGGGGGCAGGGAGTGGGGGTGGAGACGACTCTGCTCCTGGCCGGGGCCTGTGTCCTGCCAGCTGCCTGTGCCCGTGTCCACGTCCCTACATTCCCCTCCCTGTGTCCCCAAGGGAGGGGTGTTGGGTCCCAACAGATGCTTGCTAAGTGTGTGACTTCAAGCCTGAACCGCGGCTGCCTGGTACGGCTCTAATGGGCCTTCAGGGCCAGACGGCCGCCTGTCCATCCCCTTGCCTCCGCTGGGTGCCGGGAAGCACGTAGCCGGGGTGGCCAGGCCCTCGGGGAGGCGAGGGGGGCGAGAGGAACTGTTTATGTCACTGTCTCCATGTGTCTAGGACACTTTTCTGCACTGCCTGGTCCCCACCCCACCTCTGACCTCAGGGCACAGAGACTAGAGTTGACACTGAACATCCCCTCTGTCTTCTTCGCCCTGTGGTCCCACAAACAACCGAAAAGATCAGAGCTGCTTCCCACCGACTGCACTGTGGGCCCTGGAGGAAGCCTGGGCAACCAGCAGCCGGGAAGCCGGCTGCCATCGGGCATGCGCTCGTTTTTGATGTGACTTTGCGGGAACATGCAGGTCCGGGCCCACACCAGCGTTGGAACTGAGAGGTAGTCGAGACGGCCCAGTCCCGCCCCCCGCTGCCTGTTTCCAGGAGAGGGCTGGGTGCAGATGGTGACGGAAGCTGCCAGAGCCGCACGCGGGTGAGGAGCAGGGCCCAGGCCTGACTGTCCGCCCTCAGCCTGGCGTCTCCACTCAGCTCCTGCTCTGTGCTCAGCTGCTGGGGCAGACGCATTTCTAGCAGAGGATGAGGGCGGGTGGCTGCAGACCACGGGCCACTGTACAGAAAATGCAGCCAGACCGGGGATAACGTAAACACCTGCCGGCCTTCACGCCAGCCTGCTCCGGGCAGTGCCCGTGGCCCGGTCCCCGGGCTCTGTGCTTTGCTCTGTGGCCACCTGTCCTGGTGGAACAGGTATGGGGACATTTTGTGGCCAGCACCTATGTCTTGTTACCGTGTCTCCAGGTTCTTGACTCCCATCACTCCGTGTCCCTGTTGTTACATTTTCTGACGTCCCCGGAACCTTGGCCTCAGTGGCCCGTGTCCTGGACGGCTGCCGCCTCGTTCACCGCCCTCCTGACGCTGCTTCCTGTCCCTGCAGTGTCTTTCCTGCCACGTGGCTGACCAGGAGCGTGGTCCCACGCTCCCTTTGGCCGTGACGATGTGCACCCCTCGCCCCTGTCCTCCCCGGGCATTGCCCCACCCCCAGGCCCTGCGTGTCCCAAGATGTCCCATCTCCTGCCACCCAGGCTAAGCAGTGTGTCCCTTCCTTGAGGACCAGAACCCAGAGGCTGGGTCCCCTGGCAGACACAGAGCAGGGGGCTTAGGAGTCAGCCAGCGAGAGCCAGTTCAGGCTGCGCTGCTGGCAAGTTCAAGTGAAATTACTGAGAAGTTTTTGATTTTAAAACAGAATGTAAGACGAGCTGATGGGTGACGGGTTAAATATTAGTGAGGAAGTTACAGCTCGTCTGTTGCTCCAAGCTATCGCTTTTTAAAGTAATGGCTATTTAATACTCGTTGACGTTTACATGTTTCGATGAATCTGTTTTTTAAAGAAGTGGCGCACGGATGGTAAGTGCCTGCTGTGTCTGCGCACAGGGCTCCCTTGGACTCAGTATGTGGCCACAGTGCAGCCCTCACCTGTTACCCGTCCCCTCGGGGGGCGTACCCTCTACCAAATTTTTAAAAAATAAATTTGTAATTGATGTTTTTAGAGAGAGAGGAAGAGGGAGACTTGCTGTTCCGCTCATTTATGGCATCATTGGTTGATTCTTGTATGCGCCCCGACCAGGGATCGAACCCACAGCCTTGGTGTATGGGGCGATGCTCTAACCTGCTGAGCAACCCGACCAGGGCACCTACCAAGTTTCTGTATTAACTTCTTAAAAGGCAAGTAACCCCTTGAGAGTTTACTCTTTAAAATGGAAGTGGCTGCACGTCCAGGCACAGGGATCATCGAGACCTGCGTGGGCCTCAGCCAGGCAGTTCCGGGAGGTCTAATGTCCTACTCGAGTGCCAGAGCCGTGAGGTCAGAATGTCCTGGGGGTGAGCACCTGCCGCCTCATTCTGCTTCTTTTAATTTATCTTTATTGTTGAAGATATTTATTATTCTTTTAATACTTTGGCATCTGAAGCACCTAGAGGGCCTGTGAGAACACAGCTTGGCTTGAGGCCTTAGAGTCTGTTTCTGCCAGGTCCGGGTGCTGTGGGTGGTCTGGGGGCTGTGCCTGGAGGACCACTGGGCATCTATGTCCAAAGCAGTAGCCTTATTGTTTGTACCATTCTTATCAGAAGCTGATGAGTGAGCCCTGGCTTGAACTGACATTTATCTGTATACTCCTTCTGTGCTGGATGGTTTTGCAAGAAAAAGGATTGGTCGTACCTCCTACCTGTCTAGTTATCCTTGAGGCAGGTACAGATACACAAGCCACCCCCCCCCCCAAAGAAAAAACATCACATTCAAAGCCTTGGATCTGGATCGAGTGCCCGTCTCACCTACATTTTCCCCCAGAGGCAAGTTAGCCCTCAAAGGAGGCTAGGAGAAGGTGTTCCCAACACCCAGTTTATTGGCCCTTAGGTAATGATGATACATTGGTCCTGAGAAAATGCTTGTTTTCTTAAAATAAAATGTCTTGTTGGGGCTCCAGGCACCCTGAGAGCTCTTTTTTCCGGAGGGTTTGTGGCGGTGGTCCCTGGGTGGGGCCTGGGGAGGGAGGCCTCCATTCTCCCAGGAGACGTTTCCAGGGCTCTAGTCCAGCACCTGCAGCAGGTGGGGAAGGGTTCCAGCCACTGACCTTGCTCCTCTCCAGCTTCTATTTTGATCTTTCTTGTAAACAGACTAGACCAGATTGATGGTCATCCCCCAGCCACGGCCTGTTGGGGTTAGAATAATGCAGCAGTTTATGGGGCAGGCCTGTCACCTCTGCAGAGTCATCTGGCCCCTGATTTATCCCATAGGTTCCTCCTGTCTGGTCAGATGTCCTTGCTGTCACCCAGGCTGGAGGAAGGCGGGGGTCTCCAAGCTCAGCAGTGTGGGGGATTGATGGAGTCCCGACACAGCAGACCAAGGCTCTGGCGTCCAAATTTCACCCTGCACAGACCCACAGGCTCTAGGAGCTGGTTCTACTCCTGCACCCAAAGCATGGATGAGCGGTCAAGTCCATTAATGCCAGGGAGTGGCTGTGACCTGGCCTGACCCCGTGCAGTCACTGGAGGTGACACATTTCACTCCACAAGTAATGAAACAATGGCATGTCTGACACCGTGCTCCACGGTGACACTGCAAACGCTGGCGCCTAAGCTTGGGAGGCTCCAGCCGTCAGTGATGACCTTGCTCATCTCTGAGCTCGAAGCACATTTGAAGAATTCTTTATAGCTGGCATGACAGCTGCTGTGGTCATTTTTTCTCCCACCAGCACTCACTCTGCACCTGGGACAACTCAGCACGTGCAGTGTCCTGGGGACAAGAGGAGAAGATGCGTTTCCCACATTAAGGGCGCACGGTTCCATCCACAGTGAAACTTACAGGTGCAGCTCCTCAGATGGTTAGCACTTAAACTGCTTTGTGAGTGGAACTTGGGAACTTTTTGGAGTGGGGCCCGTCCAACAGGGAGAAAAGCGTTTTGGGTCTATGTGACTAATGTCCCTGTTCCTCCCAGCCACTTGAGCATCCCCAGGACTTGGTGCCTGGGCCACATGCTGGTCCACCAGGGACACAAGGGGACCAAAGCTACAGGAAATGGATAGGCGACTTGATGTCACCCCGACCTCAGTGCCGTTACGTGAAAGTAGCAATGTGTGAGCATGGGGATAGTCCCTTAAAGGCCCTTCAAAGCATCCTGGGGGTTCTGTGCCTCTTGGGGGCAGTGGGGACAGCGAAATGGGACAGTCTACTTTGTCACAATTCTTCCAGGAAAGCACAGGGTTCCCGAGACCCTCTTCATCTGCCCAACCAGGGGGTCGCTGTCTTGGTTCAGGGCATTTTTGGGTGCTGTACTATGTGGGGGTCAGGACAGGAGGGATACGGCTGAAGGAACTCTGGGGAGTCCCACGAGGGGCGTGTGGTCTGGGCGGCCAAGGTGTGGGGACACTATCTGGGCCCATGTGGGGGGAGCATCGCTTGACAGGGAACAGGGAACCACTGACCACGACCCCTGTCCGAGTTTAGGGACCAGAGCCAACGCACTCTGCTTGCTCCAGGTCCCAAGTTCAGGCAGGTCCTCCTGCTTTGTGCTTAATTAGTGTTTTTAGTCAGATGAGTCCTGTTAGTGGCTACTTAAGTTTTGATTGAGAGGTCCCAGGTGGACACTGGCTGTCCACCGCAGCCCAGCTCTGCAGAGTGACCGGCCTGGGCTCCCATCTGCCTCTCCTTGTTTTGCCTGAGAAGGCACCGTAATGCTCCCCTAATTGTCTGCTTTGGGAGAGAAGTGAGTGCCCCACCCCTGGCAGCCTGGCAGGGAGGAGGCTGGGCTGGGGAGGTGGGCTGGGTGCTGCCAGACCTGAAGGGAGCCCTGGGGACAGCCTCCCAGGAAGGTGTGGGGTGCTGTGATTGAGAGCTGGCAGGGAGTCAGGCGATGGCTCTGTCGTGACGAGGGCTGGTCTGGGTTTCTCAGCGCAACACCTGGAGGCGGCTGGCTGGTGTGAGCACCATGAAGGCCAGCCAGGAGGCCCGGGTGGCACCTGCTGTCTTGTTCTGGAATTGCTGTAATTGGAGGGAAACACTGGGATTCTCCAAGGTCAGTGTGAGCTTACTAAGTGGTGGATTCTCTGATAAACACCCTGAATTATCTAATGCCCACAGCGTTGCAGAGTGGCCATGTCACAGAGGAAGACAAGGAGGATGGGAGTGAAGCCCTTAGACATGGCTGTGACCCAGCACAAGCATATCCCCAAACCAGCTCCGCATGGCGTGGGGCCGCGGGCTTGCTGGTGGTGGTTACCTCTTACCTCACCTCTTATCTCCAGCCTGCATTCTTGAGCCAGGTCTGCCACCTTTCATCAGAGGAAGGAGATGCCTGCTTTTCTCCCTTTTTCTGTTTCTTAGACACGGGGACTGATTTAACAATCATATCACTATCAGCATAAAGAACAAAGCCCAGCTTCCTCTCCCTCCCGCGGCCTCGCCTCGCCTCCACTCCTGGAACACCTGTAGCTGAGGGAGTTTAAATACCCAGGAGCCCTCTGCTGAACATGTGCCCTCATTTTAAACACCTGATGCTAGACTTCTTGGGAAGGGGATTTGATGGGCAGAGGAGGAGCACTGAAGGGAAGCAGCCCAAGAGCAAAGGCCGGCTCACCAGCCCGGCTTTCTCCCTTCACCGCAGGTCACAGGTGGGTCCCACTCTGGCTTGGATCAGACACACATGGCTCTCAACTGAGCAGTGACCATGGATGGAAATGCGAGCATATTTAGGCAGTTAATTAAATGCATGATACTTTAAAAATAGGATCTCATTATCCTCTGTGTGCAGAGCACGCTGGCAGCCTGGCTGTGGACAGGTTATTGTCGGAACAAATCCATGCGGAGTCACAGACCCTCTCGAGGTTTGACGGCAAACGCCCGAGATGGAGAGAATGGAAGCTGTAGCTGCCTGTGCCGGGCGCCGGCCGCCCTGCCTCTGGGGCCGCGCTCGGCCTCTCGGTTCTTCCGCAGGCTCGCGGGCGGCCAGGCCGGCGGCCAAGCGCTGCGCTCACGGTGGATCGGGCGCTGGGGTCGGAGCCTGGGCGTGGGGACCAGCGTCTGCACTTCAGCCCCAGCTCTGCCCTTTATTTAGTGGCTGTGGAGCCTGCTTGCTGTCCGAATGTCTGAGCCTCCGTTTTCATCTGGTCGGTGAGGATACAGAGTCTCCCGGGGCTGCTGTGAGGCCCAGTGAGATAACGTGGGATGTGCACACGCAGAATGAGTGCTGCTCCACCACCGCCTCCGGAGGGCCGAGACCAGGCGCCGCTCCCAGCCGCTCGGCAGGCGCCCCCCACAGGAGGGCCTCCCGCCCATCCTGCTCCGTCTCAGATCCACTGTGCTCCCCAAGGTGAAGACGGCCGCTCCCAAAACGAGACGCCACCTTCAGATGTCAGTTGGTGTCAGCCACCCCGTGTCCTCAAATACATCGGGACAAATGAAAGTCGGAGGTGACCCAACACACACGTGCTCTCTGTTCCTTCCTCTCCTGACCTGCAGACCTTGCGCTTGTCTAGATCTAGCCTCAACCCAGGAACAGGACAGAGTGGTGCCTTTGTCCCAGCTGAGGATCCAGTCCTCCAGGAAAGAAGGCAGTCGTGTCCTGCTCTGGAGCCTGGGTTCGCAAGTGTGGATGGGAATTTGGGGGGACAGTTTTAGTTTTCCCTGAATTGGGACAGTTGGGGACTTGAGGGCTTCAGGATCCTTTGTTAATTAGTCCTGGGGCTTCCTCCTGGGCACAGAGCCTTCTGAGGTGCGGATGGAAAAGGCCCCAACAAGAAATCATGTGTCTCCTTCCAAACTGGCAGAAATTAGGAAATATTCAGTTTCAGGTGTGTGCACTTAAACACAGTGGCAGAGTAGAAATTGGTTTTACTCATCAGAAGAGTTGTTTGAAAATACTTTTATCATGTGTACATTGTTGATTCATTAATTTAACTTTCTTTGATCCACTTCCAAATTGTTGGAAAAATTGTCCCTATGTTACACCTATTTAATATAATATTATATAGACCTTTAAGATTATGTTTTTGAAGACTATATATATATATATATATATATATATATATATGTATATATCTGCAATGATATAGAGCTAAAATCCAATGGCTCAATATTAAATAAAAAAATCAGGAATCAAATCTATTGTAATGTATAATCCCAGCTTTGTAAAAACTATAGTTGTACTGGAAATAAACCGCAGTACTAACAGGGATTGTCTCTGACTGTTGGGCTCCTATTGGTTTTGTCTGTTTATTTTGTTCCTTATGCTTTTCTGTGCTTTCCAAATTTTCTACCATAAATGATATATTTGTTCTTTAATTAGAGAACGTTATGCTAAAAGGGAGATGTAGAAAGGATATCCGGAACTTTCTGAGTTAATGAAATGCAAGCTATTTCAGGACTCTTTCTCATGAATTTCCCTCTTCTTCCTGTGGGAGGTGACAATGGCATTGCAGATGTTTGAAAGATCTGAACATAAAATAGCTGAACATATCTCCACAAGAAAGTGCTGGCTGATGAACTGATAGTTATGGGATGAAGAAAGCCTTTAGGCCAAAAGCCCCGTAGAAAATGTTTGATGTGTTTCACTAAAAAGAGCTTTTAAAAAAATCTGTTTGGCAAGAAGAAATGCCTTAAATGATGTTAAAAGTCAAACCCCAAACGGAGAAGAAAACACTTTTGTAGTCGACGTGATGGCTAATGATTCCATTTACAAAGAGACCATCTGAACCATTAAGAAGGAAAGAGATGGCGTCAGAAAAAGTGGGCGGGGGGCTTCTGCTTTCATTAACAGCAGACCAGGTCCTTGATAGAAAGTCCATCACAGGTAACGGAGAAGCTCCCAAAGCGTCGGGTAACCGAGGCCAGGACCTGGGAAGGCCCGGAGTTGCAGGGGGTGAGCCCTGGGCAATGGCCGGCCTGGACAGGGCAGCCGCGCGGCTGAGGGGCATGCCCTGGGCACAGCCAGTGTCAGAGAGGCTTGGGGGAAGTGGGCACTATAAACACTGTGGAAGCAGGTGACTCCACTGGTGTTTCACCTGACTGGAGGGAGGTAATGACAGGCTGAGGGTGACCAATCACAAACTTAAATTAGAAAGACAGAGCATCTTCTTTGTTACATTTTCGCACAGAGAATCAGCCAGGACTTAATTGTGGGGTAGCAGAGGTCCAGAGGAAGCTGACTTCCCAGCTGGGCCCTGACCGGGCACCGTGTCTTCAGGGGACCAGTCCATCCTCGATGGCAAGTGGCTCCCAAGGGACTCCACCCTCGCACCTCTGCTCCTGTCGTGCTCACTGCCCAGGCCGCCTCTTGTCCTCCCCAGTTGAGGATCTGGCCCCTGTACCTTGCAACCTTTCTCCAGTTTTGATGTTCACCATCTACCATCCCAGGCTGGCGTAGCAGAAAAATATGGAGCTTCTGAAGCCAGGCTCCGCCCGGATGATTGGTGTGACTGTGGACAGTGAAGATAATTTGTCTAAGGCCAGGTATCAACCAGACACCGACCACACCTCTCTCACGATTCTTCCTTTGAAATCAGGAAACAGGGTTGGAGGAGGCTACAGGAGTCGGCAAAGTTGCTGAGCTAGAAGGGGCAGGAGTTGGGGTTCCAGCCCAGATCCACCTGTATCCCAAACCCACACCTGGGAGTGACACTCACCAGGCCACACCACCTGCCAGCCCGTGCTAAGAGCGACATCACCGTATGGCATCCTATGAAGGGGGACTGTTTACACCACCTTACAGTTGAGGGAATGGAGGCACCCAGAGGTCGAGCAACGTTCTTGTGGCTTTATGAGTCCAGCGGCAGGCCCAGGCTCTGTCCTCAGGCAGCAGGGTCCTGAAGCAGAGCCGAGCCCCGGCCATTGCCGCCTCACAGCCACCATCAGGTATCGCTCCTTAGGCATTAAATTGTGGGCTTCTGTTTGTTTCTAGGGCTGTGGGGACAAAGGACCACAAACCAAGCGACTTAGGCAACAGGCGTTTGCTGTCTCTCAGTCCTGGAATTACAAGTCCAAGGTCAAGGTGCCGCCAGCACCGGTCCCATTGGAGGGAGAAGGTGCTCCTGGACTCTCCCCAGCTGTGGGTGGTATGCGGACAGTCTTTGGGGTTCCTTGGCTTTAGAAGCATCACCCCAATCCCTGCCTTCATCATCCCATACTGTTGTTGAATCGGGTTAGGGACCTGTGTAGCGCCAGTTGGACCCCATCCTGATTAATTATATCAGCAATAATGCTGCTCCCAAATGGGGCATGTGCTGAAGTGCAGTGGGGGGAGAGGGGCCAGGGCCAGGACGTCAGTATGAAATTTTGGGGCCCACATTCAGTCCATAAAGGGCCCATCAGCAGAAAACTTCCAGGATAGTCTCTTCTTTTGTTGGGGGGACTTGGAGGACAGTGCCTCCTCTTGGCACCTTCAGGGTCGCAGGGGCTGGGGGCTTCCCCACGGCAGTTTCCCGACACCAGGTGGCCAGGCGAAGGGCTGGAAGCCAGGGCAGCACTGCCAATCAGAGGCTGTGTACACAGTACACACTCTGGGGACAAATGCGATTAGATGTTTTTAATCCCTTCTGCTTTATTGCTGTTTGCTCTGGTCAGCACCAAGGTCTCGATTACGTATCCTCTTTATATAACGTCTCATCCTGTTAGTCAAGGAAAGGTTTGCCTCGTAGCAGGGCCCAGCGAAAGTCTGGGGACTGTGGGCTCAAGCCAGGTCCCCCCCCTCTTGCTCAGTTTCCTCCTCTGGGAACCTTTGTCTTCCTAACCCAGCCTGTTCCCTGCCATGGCCCACAGGTCACAGTTCCCTGCTCCCAGTCCCCCCACCCATCTTCTATCTGACCTAGTCAAGTCTTATAAATTATTGCCCCCAACCTTGGACCTCACATGCACCTTGATTAATGGCAAACTCACACTGGTCTGGTCTGTGCAGGGGCCCTCACAGGAAGGGTCCCTGTGCATCTGGCTTGTCAGGGGCAGGGGGACGAGGGACCGGAAAGCAGACTCTCTCTCCATGAGGGGTGAGGGGCTCAGGGAACCCCAGGAGCGTCTGCCTCTCCCACTCCCTGCACACGGAAGGTGGGGGAGTCTTACTGCCACCAGCCCCTCCCACAGGAAGGATTTGCCCTAATCAACAAGCCTAGTTTTGGCAGAGCTGGACTGAGAGCAGGGGACTCGGGTGCACTCACCCCCAGGCAGTTCCACCCTCACCCGTGAAGAGGCAAGTTTGAAACTGTCTCGCTGGTCCACTGTAGACAGCAGGCGTCTGAGAGGCCCCGGCGACGTGGCTCTCAGGTCCTCCTCAGCTCAAGATTGCTTCCGTCCCATTCCCCAGGACCACTCGAGGCCGAGACGTGGGGTCACGCGCCACAGGCACAGAGCTCGGCAAGTGCAGGGCGCAGGGCTCCCGTCTCTGTGTCTGGCTGTGAGGTCCGGTTCTTTCTGAGACCTCAGCACTTCCCCGGAAAGGTGCGCAGGCAGAAATGAGCAACCAAGCCCACGGCGCCGTCCCAGGGGGTATGGGCCAGTCGCCAAATTCTCTTGAAATAACCGTGATTTTCACTCAAGAAGGAAGGCCCTGCTTAAGAAGAACCCTGTGTCCTCCAGCAGGAGGTGGCAGGAGCCTGGCCTCCCTGGTCAGACCCCTGATGCCTCCAGAGCTCACAGGATGACACAGACACGGGGCGTCTGAAGGACCCGCTGCTCTCGGGCAGCACATTGGTGGAGACAGGGTTCTCTGTGTGTCTGCCCCGAGTGGCACAGCACCGGGGGCCAGGCACGAGGGCCCCATTCCAGGTACGACAGTGACTGTGACACAATGACTGTTGAAGCCGAAGGGTTCACGCTGGCTTGTGTCCTTGCGTGGGCTGTCGGAGCCGGGGGAAGGTGGGGTGGTGCTGCTAGCTCTTGCGGCGCTCATTCCGCAGCTCGAGGGCCATGGATGGATGGGCACCCTTCACTTTGGAAGGCACTGCTAATGGGCTCTTGGGTGGCAGTGGGTGAGCCAGGCCATCTCAGCAGTGAGTGGGAGGAATAAAGAGAAGAAAATCGTATTTTTCAGATGCACCTGCTCCAAGCCCCGTTCCCCAAGGTCGGAGTTGTGCACATACGATTTGAAGGAAAATCATGTCAGAACGATATGGACGTCTCTGCGTAGACCCTCTCAGCACTTAGACTTACTTCGGGTTCACTGTGTGGTTCTCTGTGGTTCAAATCATGGCCTGGGGCACCTCTGCCCCTATTTAACCCTTTCCCTCCGAGTCTAGGACATGCTGGGCACCCCCCAGCCTGTGACTGACACCTTTCACAGCGCTGCGTCTTCTCGTTGCCGGGAGCGCGGCTCCCACACCAAACTGACCCGTGAGAGGCCTCTGTCACAACAGTGTGACGCTGCCTCTGAATCTAAGTGCAGTCCCCACAGAGGGCTCCCGGTGGACCATGACCGTCTTCCTGACCCCACGTGGCCCCTGGCTCAGTGCCGCCCTTTTCATTGGAATTCTCTGATCACTGCCTCTGAATCTGCCCTCACAAGACCTCCCTGCACACGATCTTCACCCTCTGGGAGGACGTCTCAGAATTTTTATAGTTCCTTTGAGAAAATAAAGCTCCCCTAGGCCATTGTTTTTATGTCTGAAGCAGGTGGAGTTTGATAACAGCCATCAAGATTTGGGTTCTGGGTGGGTGGACCAGACACAGTGCCTTACAGAACAAGGCGAGACCAAGACTCCGTCTACCTCCAGGTGACCCAGTCACAGGAGCACTGCGTGGTCTCGGAGGGCCTCCCTGCCAGGCATCAGGGCTCAGCCCCGGACAGCCGCCAGCTGCCCTCTCCCTCTGCCATTCCCTCCTGACAAGCTCCAAGAACTAAGCGTGGCAATGTCAGATTCAACCACTTCTGGTCAGCAACATGCGTGGCTCTTATCCAGCACATCTGCCACGGAGCCTGCCGTTCACTAGATAGTCTCAGGAGTGAGGCCTGGCTTACCCGCTGTGATTTGTACTAAGGAATAGTAGTTGTCTGGCACAGCTCCTGAAACCCTCAGAATTTCCCCTGAGAACAATAAAGTGTCTCCTGTTGAGTTATGAGGTGACTATGGAAGGCCCTTGTTACCTAAGGATGGGGGAATGGGGAGGCCAGAGGTTGGACACTCTAGTCTATAGCCTGTTGGTCAGGTAACAGCCTGGACTTGGGGCTGGCATCTGAGGGGCTGGGGTTGTGGGGGGCAGTCTTGTGGGACTTAGCCTTAACCTGTGGAATCTGATGCTGTCTCCAGTTACATAGGGTCAGGACTGAGCTGAATTGATTGTCTTGTAGGACACCTGCCTGGTATCCAGAGAATTGTTTGTTGATTGTATGGGACCCCCCCCCACACACACACATTGGAAATTGGGTCTTGGGGCACAAAAGACTTACTGTGTAATCTTGTACCTCTCACAACGAATGCAGTCTTCTGATTAAATCTGAGCTCCATGCACGTTCTAGTGTAGAATCTCCAACCTCTCACTTATATAGACAAATTAGGTGTTTTCTCAAATCAGGGCTAGTCATTTCCTTGTCACCTGTGTCTTCTGCTTGCCTGTTCCGGGACCCCGGGGCCTGTCCGCACTGAGGCATCGCCAAGTTCAGTGTCCACAAAGGTATGTTCTCCTGATGCAGCCACTGGCTGGCTGCAGGCTCAGCATCTGAAGCTTTGACCAGCCTCCCATGTTGATTTGCCTCTTTCTGCATCAGCCATGGGGATTTTCACTCTCAAACCTGCACACAGGGGTCCACAGATTTCCCGCCTCCTCCTCACCTGGCTCGTGCCTCCCCTGGGACTCCCGGGTTGGTATATCTGGCATTATTGTCACCTTTTCTCCCTGTTGGAGTGTGTGTCCCCTTGAGGACAGAAGCCACGCCTTTCCCTTGTGTCCCTGTGAGCCTCGCAAGGGCCCTCCGACAGTGTGTTAATGATTTTGCTTCCTTGTTGTTCTGTCTCCAGAAACCTGGATGACGGCTGGCACAAATAGTCGTGGAAGGAGGACATTGCTGGTGTCTGCAACTGGGTCTTTAGGAAAGAAATTTTAATGAACAAAAGGTTTGTGCGCAAGGCTGGACAGCTGCGCATTCTGAATCAGAATCCACGGGCCGCACGGAATGCCACGGGCTACTCAGGAAGCGCACGAACTCGTGTTCAGTTCAGGTTGCAGGCCTGGCATGTTTCCTGCCCATTTCCATTGTGGGAGCCTGTCTGTCTGAATGTTTCTAAGTGACGATGGTGAGAGGAGTGTGAGACCTTTGTGTAATTGTGTCCCCCCCACTCAGCCCCCACACAGAAAGTTGTTCCAGGAGCTGAGGGTACAAGGAACAAAGGGGAGGGGAGCTGTGAGGCACTCTCAGAATCTCCAGTAGTTTCAGCTCCATGGGGACCATCCACATAATCAGTGGAGTTCAGTGCAAAATGAAAATGCAGGACCCCATTAGAAAATCACCAAGAACTTCAAAATGGCATTGGCAGGCTTGGGCCCTCGACCTGTGGGCATAGACGCACGCAGGCCCCCAACGCCAGCCGGGCTCCGCGTGAGTCTGCCACTGGAGACCTGGCGGGCCAAGAGCGTCTGTGGAGGAAGCCACTGCTCTTGGTATCCTGGGAGGTTCCAACACTGGGAGTAGCCATGGGGCTCTTTACATTGGAGCTGGTACCAGCTGGGTGGGGCACTGGCCGCTGGGAAGAAATATGGAATTGTTGGCATATTAGAGGGTCAGCAGGAAGGCCCCTGAGGCCCTTTACAATCACCAGGTATCTAGAAAAGACTGGATCCATGTTACCCTTCGTCTGTAGGGAGGACAGGGATCCCGTCTGGGAGCTGGGTAGCAACCTTGCCAACATCAGGTTCTCTTAGAATGGGAGGCCCAGGTATATGCACACAGGACCGAATTCAGTGTCATTCTTATTTGAACATGGGTCCCTGGTTTAATAGAAAAGCTGTGGCCTGGCCGGGAGTGGCTCAGGGGTTGAGCGTCGACCTAGGATCCAGGCGATCAGGGTTCAATTCCCGGTCAGGGCACATGCCCGGGTTGGGGCTCAATCCACAGTTGGGGGCGTGCAGGAGGCAGCCGATCAATGACTCTCTCATCATTGATGTTTCTATCTCTCTCTCTCCCTCTCCTTTCCTCTCCCTGAAATCAATAAAGATATATTAAAAAAAAAATAGAAAAGCTGTGACCTGGAGAAGATGAGCTATGTGCAGGTAGCACCCAGAGGTGCTGTGCATCTTGGAAGCTGAGCGGAGGTCTGGAGTGCAGCCCTGGGTTGGCCATGGGCAACAGAGACCCTTGGTGCAAATTTCCTTGGTATAGATTGGAAACAAGCCACCCGCTGCCTCCAGCCAGTTTTTTCTCCCCCGGTCCAGCCCATTCACGCTGCAGGGCAGCTCTGTCTCAGGTTCCCCTGTAGGTCTGTTCCAGGAGAGAACACACAGGTCTCAGTGATTCAGGCTGTGCCCCACCAGCAATTTACAGTCACCCCATCTGTCTAAACAAGTCGGATATCAAACATCTAAACAGAGAGCAGAGTTGCTTTTCTTTTCTTGCTGCCGGCAGATAAGTACATAAAGGGGGGGAAAACAGCAAGAGAAAAAAACTCCACGAAGAAAAAAACTGCCCTTTGCTTAAAGTAAACTGGCTTTTATTAGTGCCCTGAGATAAGAAAGCTTTCTGAAGGTTGCTCTGGTGATGATGCACCCAGGAGATTAGAGTTTAGCACAGAGATATGGCTCAGGGCTCTTTCCCCGACAGGGAAGAGATTTCATTTCCAGCCTGGGGAGGCTGCATGTAGCTCCTTCAGCAAATGTCATCCAACAAATTCAAACCAACAAACCGTTTTGAGTACACAGAACGCTCCAAGCCTGTGCCAGGGGTTAGGGTATGGGAATGACAGTGTTTCCTGTCTTTGGGGCTCACAGCCTAATGGGGAAGACAGAGCTGTGCAAGTTATAATGCAGAGGAAGAGCATGTCCTCAGCAGTGGAGATCTGGGAAGGCTTCCTGGAGGAGGTGATGCCTGTATGATGTGGGGATGGAAGGAGGAAGGAAGGTGTTCCAGACAGAGGCACAGCATGTGCAAAGGCATGGGGGCACGGAGGCCTCTGCTCATCCTGCCTACGCAGCCAGAAATACTTCATGTGTTTCCCATCTATTTTTTTGTTTGTGCGATCAAAGCGATTCCGCACTTCTCTTCCAATCCCATAGATTTTAAAGGCCTCTGTGGGATGTATTAGAAGACCGCACAGTTAACAACACTGAGTCATGGAAAAACACAGGCCAGGAGCAGCGAGGTTTGGTTGCAGGGCCTGACTTCAGCGCTCGCTGTGGACCTGGTTCCGGGCGCGCTCATCCCTGAGATGTAGGGTCCGCGTGCGGTCAGCGGGGCGCCGGCGCCGCGCACGGCACAGGCCTCCCCGGGGGGGGGGGGGGGGAAACCCTCCAGGCGCTGACTGCGCATGCGCCCCGCCCAGAGACCGCGCACGCGCACTCGGTCCCGGGCGGGCGGCCCGCGGCCTCGGCCTCGTCTCCTCCGGGCGGCGAGCGGACGGCCCGCTCCACAGGGAGCCGCTCGCGGTCTCGGCGAGGCCGGCGGTCAGCGGGGCAGCCGGGCCCGGGCCGCGCGTGGGGCGGGGCGGCCGGGAGGGGGCGCTGCCGGGGTGTGGCCGCGGCCGGCGTCGGGGTCGCGCGGAGAGGGGCGGGGCGGGGGCGGGGGCTGTTGCTAAGGGGGCGGGGCCGGGGCTGTTGCTAAGGGGCGGGGCCGGGGCGGGGCCGGGGCGGTTGCTAAGGGGCGGGGGCGGAAGGAGGGGAGGCGTGAGTTCTGAATTCTGGATTTCAGGCTCGAGCAGCCGAAGTGCATAACGTATCACTTCGTGAAAAAAGCGGCACATTTTTGAAGTTTGTCCAGAGTGGGTTGGGTTTAGGGAGGAACGTGGCGTTTTGTTTCGGCCACGTCGTGTTTCTCGAGGCCTGTTGGATGGACGGGTGGCGCGCTTCAGCTCAAAGGGACTGAAAAGATCAGTGGGGCCGCCCTGGTGGCAGGTTTGCAAATACCTTCTTTAAGGCTTTTCTGGGTCTCTCTTCTCAGTGGGAAACTTAAACTTCCAGGAGCCTGAACCAAGGCTGCCTGGTTGAACCTGCGTGCTAAATGACCTCCTGAAGCCTAAGCTAGAAGCCCATCAACTCTTTATTTTTTTTCAAATGAAAAACCGTATTCTACACTTCAAACAGTACAGCTAGCTGGCCTTGGGAGCAGAGCCCACTGGTGAGTCAGAGCCCGGGCTTCCTCCCCCGGCTTCTCCGCCAGCGTGCAGTGCGGAGGAAGGGGGGAGCGGACACTGAGAGGGCTCAGCTGTGTATCTGGGCCAGATTTAATTGGCATGTGAATCACTTTTGGGCAGCACAATGAACGGGATAGAACCGGGTTCTCAGGAACAGGGGCAACACCTGTGCTGGAGATCTGCGAGGGGAGAGGCCTTGGCTCCAGCACGCACAACCGCACAGGCCCGCACTGCGTTCTCCGTGAAAACCGCACCTGCTGGAGCCCACGGACATGCCCCAGGTGCTGTTACACAAACGGGACATCTGGGAACACAAGATTCAGACACGTCTAGATCCCAGCCACAGTTTGCTACCCACCAGTCATACGGCCTTAACCTGTATAAAAAAGTCACAAGCTATGTGCATTTCAGTTTCCTTACCTATAAAATGAAGGTGATGAGACTCATCTCATTAGATTTTTGCTGTTGTTGATACATTCATTCAACAAATGTTTCTTGAGCATCTACCATGCACCAGGCTTTTGGAGGAATGCTGGGCATCCGCAGAGGTGAATATGGAGCAGAAAGGGCCAGTGTGGGAGGGTCTTGATGGGAATCACTGGGGTCTATAGACGCAGGGGCATTAGCAAGACTCCTGGGCCACCGAGACTTTATACTGGAGGAGCAATTAATTAGAAGAGCGTAATTGGACCTCTGCTTCGGGGGCTCAGTGCACAGGGGCTTCTCCTGAGAAGGCAAATCCTATGTGATTAGGACTCAGGCTTGGCTTACATAGCAGTGCCAGCTGGTTTGTCTTCCTAATTAGAAATGCTTAAGAGTGAATTATGATGTCACAGAATTCCAGGCCGCCTCTGACACCTAGTAGGGGAGGGATAAAAGTGAGTCAAAGGAATACAGTAAGATGTTGAGAGAGAGAAAAACCCCTCCCTCTCTCCCTCTCCCCTAAGGGACAGCCGCGCCCCTGGCCCTCCAGCGCTGGAAGGACAAGCTGTGATGATGGTGGCCTGAAGAGAAGCCCCATTTCTAGGAGGGCTCAGAGGTCACGGAGCAAAGTTTAGAGAGAACTGATCATAGGAAGGAGGCTGGAGGTGCCCACTAGCTGAAGGCCGGAGGGCCAGCGGCAGAGGGCAGTGTGTGAGCGAGCAGGCTGCCGTCCGGCCCAGCCACACAGAACTGCACCTGAGTCTGAGTGAACGGCCTGTAGCCGAAGAATGGAGAAAGAGCTTGATGAAGTGTTACTCTCACCAGCCCCGTTTCACCGACAAAGTGAGGCTCGGGGCGGCTGACTCCCTGGTCAGGGCTGGAACTCAGGCCCAGAGGGTATGCCTCCTCATTCTGACAGTTCCTGGGCAGGGGGGCACAGCCCCCAGGGTTCTCCTGGGCACAGCTTCCTGCACAGGCCAGCCGGGGACACTCGGGAGGAAGCACCAGAGTGACCGCTAGCATTTCTCCCGTCCAGGCGTCTGACTGTCCTGGACATATGAGCTCCAGCTCAGGTGTTAATTCTCCCCCCAGGCTCAGGCTTCTTGGCAGCAGGTGTTTCAGGCCAAGTAAGATTTAAACCAGCTGTTCCGAGTTCAGTGGATGGAGACCCTTTGATGTGGCTTCCTCTCTGAGAGACTTCAGCAGGGTGCTAATTGTACAGCATACCCACGGCTTTCCTCTCATAAATATCCTTTTTCCCTCAAGAAATAGACTCATCCCTAAGAGCCAAATATTGCTTCATAACAGCAGAGGCTTTAAAATAGATCAAAGAGCAAATCTCAAACTTTTCCACTCTCCCACCTGCAGGGAAGGGGGTGGAGGCCCAGGGGTTGAGGGAACGTAGGTCAACACCAAGGCATTTCTTTGAAGTTCCATGTTTCATCTCAAAAATTTGTATAAAGTTTCCATTTCCACAAAATACATCTGTGTTTTAATTTTAAAATGTTTTTAAAACTAGAGAGCGTACTCTCTCTTAATTCCAAAGTTTGCAAAACCCCCTGAGACACCAGACATAACACTTTTCAACTAGACTTCTGTGTGGGGGAGCTGACCTCCAGCAGCCGACTTTCCCTGGGGGCAGAGAGAGCCGGGAGTCATGACCCACAGCAGTGTCATGCCAGGACGCCTGCTCAGACCACGCAGCCTGTCGGTCAGGGTAATGCAGTGGTTGAGGACAGGACTTGGAGCTTCTAGGCCTAGGGGTTCAAATCCCAGCCTTGACGGTAACACCTGTAGCACCTTGAGTTAGTTATTCAGCCGTTCTAAATCTCAGACTCGGGAAGCTTAAATACATAATATATATTATAGTGTTAGAACAATGCCTGGCATATAGTAAATGCTCAATAAACTAGTTTTAAACATGATTAATAATTTTGAGATTGCTAGATTTATTTTTGAATGTAAAATTTAAAACAATATAGTTAAGCTATTACAAACAATTATCTCTTAAAAGGAAAATAACCATTAATAGTAGAAGATATTCAAATGTCATCTATTAGGTCTGGGAACCTGAAGCAAAATTCTAGATTAAGTTTTCAAAAATACAAAGCTACATGGTCCCTGCCCGCCAGGGTACTGGAAGAAGCATCGCGACACAGAAGAACAATTGTAAACACACACAGTAAATTTATGAGAAGGCAATCTTATACACAAGCATAAAATTGAAGAAGAGCATAAAATTGAGGGAAAATATGAATATACCCGCACCTAAGAACAGAAAATAGCAGAGGCGAGATTTGAAAACCGAATGACCAAGGAATACGTGGCGTATGTGTGCATTTCAGCACCCAGAGACCTGCTCTTAAAGAAACTGTAATCACGGGGGTGTAAAGTGCAGCACAGGGAATACCGGCAATATTATTGTACAACCACGTACGGTGCCAGGTGGGTGAAGCCCAGCGACGGGGGCACACACTAGCGCGCCCGCCCCCGAGCGCTGTCCCCTCCGTCAGCACACCTTGGAGCCCCCCCCCCCGGCCACTACCATTCTGTTGCCTGTACCCAGGGGCCTGCTCTGTTCTTTTGGTTTTCATTTGCTTTATACCCACGTGAGTGAAACCGCATGGGTTGTCCTTTCCATCTCACCGGTTTCTCATAGCATAAGACTCACTTGCAAAATACTGCCATTTGTGACAACACCCGTGCTGGCAGGGTTTCGTCTTTCCCGTGGCTGAGTGGCGGCCCGTGGCCCATGTGCTCCGGCGCCTCTCGACCCCCCATCTGCCGATGGACCCCTAGGCTCCTCCTGGTCGCGCACCGTCAAGGACGCTGCGGTGAGCTCCGGCGTGCAGATGCCTTTTTGAATCAGTGTTCTGGTTTTCTTTGGATAAATACCCAGCAGTGGAATTGCTGAGTCATATGGTAGCTCTTTTTATTTTCTTTGAGGGGCCTTCATACTCTTCCACGGTGGCTGCACCAGCCTGCCTTCCCACCGGCGACGCGCGGCCCCCTTTCCTTCGCGTCCTCGCCAGCACGTGCTTGCTGATGGACAGCTGTCATTCCGACGGGCTGACGTGGTATCTCACAGGCCGATGGAGAACTCGCAAAACTGGTGCTCACACTGGCCAGTTTGGGCAACCTGGGCCAGCACTATGCACAGATCTGAGGTTGGAAGGGCCAGTGCCTGGGATGGCGTGAAACTGGGGACGAGGCCACCTCTAACATCCTGCCCAACCGCAGCTTCTGAGAAGCCATGTGGAGGACCAGCAGGAGTCTCACCCCGAAGACGCTGGGATTTCATTCAGCCTCCATGACTGATCCTCAGCCGGGCCTTAGACAAGTCCCTTCTCCTCTCAGGACTGAGTCATCTTATCTGTAAAATTAAGAAGGTGGCAGGACCCTGCTTCTCAAACTCTGATGTGCAAACATTCCCTGGGGACCCTGCTAGAGTGCAGGTGCTGACTCAATCAGCTGGGGCCCGAGATGCCACATTTTAGCCACCTCTGGCCACAAACAGCTCAGGGCCAGCTGAACCCGGGCCAGGTGTCAGGTTTGCACTTCTGACACCCATGGTTCTTTGAGCCCTGGATCCATGAGCCCCGTGACCCCACCACCTCCTGTAAAACACACATTTCCTCTGGTGAAGGTGCGCATGGAGTTTGGGTGTTTGTCATTGTTTGTCCATCACAGACCAGCTGCACTCTGACTGCGTGACATGCAGATTCTGCCCAGCCTGGACCCGGAGGTGTGTGCCTGGTGAGGGGCACCAGTTGGGACCCTCTCCCAGGCAGCATGTCCTACTGCAGAGGGAACAGAATTCAAGCCCAGGAGCAGGGGTGGGAAAGCTGTCCTTTAGCAAGTTGGTCAGCAGAGTGACACACAATGCTAAGTCGCCCTCTGAGCAGGGGCAGGCGGGTGCTGGTAACACCCACTTGCTAACCCCACTTCTTGCAGATACACAAGGCTTCCCAGCAGAAGTGCCATTTTGGGTGTCAGCAATGCTCCTTCCACTTCCAGGAACTCCTTCCTCTGTTCCCATAGCAACTCCATCAGACCAGCTGCCCCCACTGAGCAGGGGGAGCAGGGGGAGACCGGCCCCAAGCTGAACCCAAGCTGGCCAGACAGTCTTGCACTTCTCCCCAACTTTCCGACCAACCTTGTGCAGAATTTATTAGAATTTGGGGGTCGAATGCCATTTTCCAGGTCAGGCCATATATGTTCTGGTTTTGTAAAAATGTATATCTCTTATTCCACAGGCAGTTGGCTAGGAGCCTGTAGGTTCCTGACTCAAGGGTGGGCCCATCTTCCTTTATGCCTGTCAGGTGCTGAAAGCGAGGTCATACGGAACAGAGAGTAACTGGTGAGCATGCCACCAAGCCACAGCCCCCACAGCCCCCACACTGAGGAGGTCCCCCCCCCACAGCCCCCACAGCACCCACACTGAGGAGGTCCCCCCCCCACAGCCCCCGCAGCACCCACACTGAGGAGGTCCCCCCCCCACAGCCCCCGCAGCACCCACACTGAGGAGGTCCCCCACCCACAGCCCCGCAGCACCCACACTGAGGAGGTCCCCCACCCACAGCCCCGCAGCACCCACACTGAGGAGGTCCCCCACCCACAGCCCCGCAGCACCCATGCCGCGGTGGCCCAGTGGAGGGCAGAGTGGAAGCCATCTGCCCAGGGTCTTGGCTGCTGTGTCAGCAGCACTTCCGGAAGCTACCGCGTTGCATTCGTGTAGCCAGAACACACATACCTTCCTGTCCTGTCACCTCTGAACTCCCAAACGTCGCACTTCATTCCTTTGCAGCTAGAAGGGTGTCCTGGCTGCAGAGTCCCTTTTCCAGGTGGGAATGTACCTGGCAGGCAGGTGTTGCCTGAGTGGCAGCTCCGAGCTGGGTCTGAGGGCTCCGCAAACGCAGGTTTGTGACCCATGTGGTGACTCCTTCCTTCTAACTCGCCTGCACCTGGGGAGATTAGGACAGACCTTGCCAGGCGCCTCCTCACAGGAGTAAGTTCCCTGGACTAGGACGCTGACCGGTGAAGTGTGGGCAGAGACCCCACTATCTGGCCTCCTTGATGGCTCATCAAGGGGCACATCCCGTCGGTTGTGTTCAGGCCACAGTGGCACGTATCCACCAGGGGCCAGGTGACCTTTCCTCCCTATCTTCAGTGGAAACAATTTCACTGTCACCCTCTACTTGGGGTCCCCTGCGAGCTGGCAGGTGGGTGAGAAGCCTCCTAACAAGGATCAGGGTGGATAATGCAGAGCAGAGATGACCTCTGTACAGCGGAGCCAGAACCATGCCAGGTGTCCAGGTTCCTCTTCCCGGGTCTGTATAGTTAGACCCCTGGGCACACTGCACAGACACTGCCCGCCTGTGTCCTGGTCGCCTGCGGGAGCCCGGGGCCGTGGACATAGCCTCCCCACTGCCGCCTCTCAAGGCTGCACGCTCCTTTCTCAGCCTCAAGGGAGTTCAGTCGACTCAGAAACCAGGTCACAGATTTCTTCCATCTATTGGGGGAGAGGAGGTGACACCGCTGTTCTCTGTGCTCCTCTTACCTGGATGTAACGGTGGCTGTGCCATCTTCAAAGGGTCCTTATGAGTGTGGAAATCTCTGATTCAGGACTGGGGCACATTGGTCAAAAGCCCTTTGCAGAACTGAAGTTTGTGACCTGCCTGCAGCGAGGCCTCCAGAGCTGGAAACTGGATGGTGATGAAAGGTGACCATGGCCATCCTGAGCCCCAGGTGCCTGTGCTTGCCTCCCTGGCCCAGCGGGAGCAGGGTCCCCTTCAAGCCAAAGCCTCGTCCTTCCCAAGGGTTAGTCCCTGGACCAGCAGCAGCAGCCCGGGACCTCTGAGAAAGGCGGATTTTCATTCCCACCAGACTTGCTGAGCCAGAAGCCCTGGGGTTGGCTCCTCACAGGTGACCCCCAAACGAATGCACTGGAGTTTGAGAACTCAGGCCTCTCTGCATTGGCTCAGCTCCAGATGGATTGTAGAATCCTGCCTCTGGTGCTTTAAAAATCAGGCACGAGGGTTTCATGGAGGAAAAGTAATTTGAATGATGGGTGCCGTTTAGATAGACAAAGAAGCAGAATATTTAGTAGATAAACCCACAGGCCGATAGATAAATAAATGTTCAACAAATCAATAAATGAACACTTTTAACAAAATGTGACCGTGCCCCCACTGTGAGCAGGTCTTTTTCTCCGGTGCAAGAACAGAGAATAAAACATACTGCACGTGGGTGGCTGCTCAGTGGCAGCTGTTAAGAAAATCATTATTTAATAGAAATGGAAATCGATTTCCTTAAGGGACTCAACATCAAGACAAAAGCAATCTAAATCTCATTAAAACACATCTGATCAATTCCCCACTCTGCACTCTGATCCTGGGGAGCATGGCGGTCTCAGTGCCTCGCTGCACCCGCCCTGGGACGGCCACGTCCGCACCTCTCTGTTAGGGGAGCTAACCCTGGTGATGTCCAGGGTTGCCACGCGGCCATTCGGTGATGTCGGTGAGAGTAGGAGTGCGCCTGGTGAGGGGACACACTCCGCAGGTGAAACCGCACAGCCACAGAACAGAAAGCTGTCCTGGAGGCAGGACATGGCTCTTTCTCCTCCCACTAGCTTCAAGGAGTCCTCTGCAACAGCTAACCTCGTATCACAAATCCCTCTCTTCTTGGGCAAAGCCGGTTCGAGGTAGTGCAGCACTTCCTATGTCCCAGACATTGTCCAGGAGCTATGGGGAATGTAAAGTCTAAACAAGTAAGACAGGACCTTGCCCTAAAAGATCACCATGTGATAGTGAGGGAGCTGATAAGTGTGCTAACCACAACCTGAGGCCAAATGCAGTAAGTGCTAAACATAGGTACTGGGTAAAATTTAAGGAATACTTCCTGGAAGAGGTGGCATTTGACTGGGGAAATACCAACGGAGTATGAGAAGAGGGCAGAGGGGCATTTTGATCGGAGGAAACAGCACAAAAAAGTCACAAACTCATGGAAGCCTGCAACATGGTAGCTTAGTGGGTGGGAAGACACAAAAGGAAAGAGGGCTCGGAGGTGCCCGTGGACTCTGACGAGGAGACCTTGAAGGCTGTGGGTTTGTACTAAACTCTTACAATTTACTCAGGAGAATAAAACGACATTTTGCTTTTTTTTGCACTGAAACCCAGAGGCTTGCCTAGAATGGCACTTTTTGGTTTTGCAAAATTCCATTTAGTCCATTCACCCTATTTCAGCTCAAACATCTCATTTATCTCTTTAATAAAACGATCTGTTCTGTCCTCAAAGAGCTTGAGGAAGAAGCTGAGGAGGAGGCTTCTGCTTGCTCTTTTCCTTTGGCTATGGGAGAGCATCCTCTCTGCTCGCTAATTCCCTTCAGAGAAACAAATTGGTCCCCAGCTGTTGCAAAACAAGAGTGTGCTTCCTAGAAATGGGGCCACTATACCGAATTACATTATGCAGAATTGAGTGCTAGCTGAGTGGGCTGTCACTGGTCTCCACGTTTCTGTGAGCTGGCCTGGCGCCTCTGGGAGTCAGTCCCCACGTGCCTCTCCGGTCACGTGTGCACGACCTAGTTGCTAAGCCACAGAGCACAACCTAACGCTGTTTTCAGATGATCTTTTACTGTTTATCTGTGCTGGTCTGTGCCCTTCTAGAAGGCAGCACAAACACAGTCTCCTCCACCAGGCTCTGCATCTGGGCCGGGCGGCCTCTGCTGACAAGCCCAGGGTGGCAGAGAGCAGCCTTAAATGCAGACTGAGGGGTCATTGGAACTTGTTGGAGAATTTACACTGTGTGTGGACCTAATTCCATGTGGTTTGACAGGACGCCCAGGAGACGGTGGGTGGACCTGAACATGAAGGGAGGTGTTGTCCTTTCCTGTAGACCCTTGCGATTAGGAAATACATGGCGTCATACTGCTAATAAACATGTTATTACTTGGTGGTAGTGGTGACGGTGATGGTGTGTGTGTGACATGTCACAAAGTGGCTGTGTGTTAACCAGCCTTGGAAATCCCAAGAGTCGATGAGAGGGTTTCAGGGATTCCGTGAGAAACAGTGCAGAGTAGAGGCCCCTGGTCAACGTGCCCGGGCTCCCAGGGAGCTCCGAGCACAGAGGCTGTCACACGGGCCGCCCTTCAGCGATGAGTGCAGGAGTGGGGCAGGTCAAACCTGGAGACCACCAGCGCCAGCGTGAGGAGCTCAGCAGATACGATGGTCCCTCTCAGCACAGGGTTCGAGGAAGGTCTACACATTGTATGACTCAACTTCAATACAGGCACACCTGGCGTTGGAGTCAGGGTGGCAGCTGTCCTGGCAGGGTAGGAACTGGAGGGAGAACAGGAGGGCTTCTGGGATGCTGGTGACACAGTTTCTTGGTTTGGGAGCCGGCTGCACAGGTGTGTTCATTTGGTGACAATTCATCAAGCTGCGTACTTATGATCTTTTCACTTTTAAAAAAAGATTTTTAATAGATTTTTAGAGAGAGAGGAAGGGAGAGGGAGAGAGAGGGAGATGTGAGAGCAAAACATCAATCGACTGCCTCCTGCACACCTTCTACCGGGGATTGAGACCCCAACCTGGGCTTGTGCCCTGTTGGGGAATTGAACAGGCAACCTTTATAGTGCATGAGACAATGTCCAACCAACTGAGCCACAGCGGTCAGGGCCATTTGTTCACTTTTAGTGCACGATGGAGTGTGAAAGCCTGGAAACAGACCTACACGTATCAGGTTGACCGATCTTCCACAAGTGAACAAAGGCAATTCAAAGGAGGAAGGATGATCTTTCTAATAAATTGAAAGAAATGAAAATTCCTGGCAAAAAAAAAGGAAAAGAATCTAGACACAGACCTCACACCATGCACAAAAATTAACTCAAAATAAATCATAGACCTAATTGTGAAAAGCAAAACCATACAATTTCTGGAAGATAGGACAGGAGAAAAATCTAGGTGACACTGGACATGGTTATGATATATTAGATTCAACACCAAAAGCATGACCCATGACAGAAAGAAATGAATAGGTTGAACTTTATTAAAATATTTTGCTTAGTGAAAGACACTGTTAAGAGAATGAAAAGACAAGCAATGGACTAGCTAAAATCTAAAAACCTGACAATATGGGATAGTGACAAGGAAACTGAGGCCCAGGAACCCTCCCTTGCTGCCGGTGGGAATGCAGCCGCTTTGGAAGACATCCGGCAGTTTCTTGTAAAGCTAAGCACAACGTTACCACACACCTGAGCAACTGGGCCCCTAAATGCTCACCAACTGAGTTGAAAGATAAAACACAGCTTCATCATAATCACTTAAAACTGGCAGCAACCGGCTGTCCTTTAACATGTGGATGGATAAACTGGTCCAACCGTATGATTGAATATTATTCAGCAACAAAAAGAAATGAGCTATGAAGCCACAAAGAGACATGGAGGAAACTTGAATGCAGATTGCTAAGAAAAAACCTAGTCTGTCATGGACAAAAGAAACAGTAGAGAGTAAAAAGCCCAGCGGTTGCCAGGGGCTCAGCGGGGTGGGGTGGCTGGCCAGGTGCGGCCCAGGGGACTTCGGGGGGCGAGACCACTCTACCTGATATTGTCACTGCGAAGCTACAACACTGTGCATTTGTCAAAATCCTTAAAACTGTGCAGGGCAAACAGTGAAGCTTCAAGTGCACAAAATAAAACTATTTTCGGAGGCCATGCGATCCAAGGGTGGACGCAGGCTGGGACAGGTGGTCTAGCTGTGTGCACGTCTGACACAGCCTCCGTGGGGCGGGAGCGGACAGGGCTGCCCTGGGCCGCCGCCGAAACAGGCGGAGATGGGAGGCCTGCCCGCTCCTCGAGCTCGTCAGGTGGACCCTGCTGACCACGTACGCTGGACACGAACAGTTCCGTGGCTGCACGGCAGGTGACCGAGCCGGGACTCCCCGAGGGCGGACGCTGGGGTGGACCAGAGTCGGAGAGGTTACAACTTACGTTTCACTTAATATGTGCATGGGCGTCGGGTCCTTCGTTGTAACCAATGTACCACATCTATACCGATACCTGTATTTGTATCTGTTTCTGTACCTGTGCCCGAATCTGTATTTACATCCACACCTATGTCATGTCTCTATCAGACTTCGGTTCCGGTTCCCTGGAGAACTCTGACTGATGAGCCCATGAGAGGAAGCGTCAGGCAGCAGGCACAGGTGGGCAGGGGCTGGGGGCGGGGGCGGGCGCGGGTGTGGGATGCCGGGGACCGCAGCCGTGGCCTCCGAGGATTTAGGTTCACTCCCGCGGTAGGGAAAGCTCAACGCTGCGAGGACAGCCTCGCGTTTTACACTCGCTCCCTCATGAAGGGCGTGACGTCCTGCAAGAAGCTGCCGCAACAGCCCAGGCAGCAGGGCAATCGTTTTTAGACGGAGATGGTGGCAGTGGAGAAGGGTGTGGATGTAATAATATATGTGTTGTAGATAAAGTTGGCAGAACTTGGTACTCCCCATGGAGATGCATTTACCGGAAGGAAAAACACTGGGAGATGCGCAAGTTTGGAGAAGATCAATAATCGCACCTTACTATACTTACTGATAATTCCGCGAGGGGCAGGCTCCATTTTAATCAAGAATGCCTGGCGTTCATTGCCCGGCTGGTGGCCCCGTTGGCCGGAGCGCGGTCCCACACACCAGGAGGTGGGTTAGATCCCTGGTCAGGGCACACGCCCAGGTTGGGGGGTGACCCTTGGTTGGGGTGCGCATGGGAGGCAACTGATCAATGTTTCTCTCTCCCCCCCTCCTCTCTCTCTAAAAATCAATGAAAACACAGCCTCGGGAGACAATAATACAACAAGAACGCCATCTCTTTATAAGCATGAAGCGAACAGGAGGGGCCTGCACACCACAGGCTTCCATGACTATGAAACTCATTCTAGAAAATCACCTTTTCATATGTAATTTGAGACCAGTCACTGTAAATGAGCCTGGACTTGTTTAGTAATTTCTTGAGTATGAATAGTGAGCTAGATCTGTGCTATATAACTGTTTCTGCCGAATGACCCCATTTAAAGGCTTTTTGTAAAAGGTGGCAGCGTAACTGGCAGATCCCGGGGAGGTTCCAGGGCAATGGGCTTCGACACAGTCATTAACCTGAATTGTTCTAGGCTGTTTCCCGACAGCCGAGGAAACGCCCACAGAAGTCGCTGGAAGGAGGGGTGTGTCAGAGCTCGCGGCCCGTGTGAAACAGGCTGCAGAGAAGCAGGGATGCCAGCAGTCTAAAGGACAAGACACAGCGTCGCCGCGGTTCCCGACCATCTCCCACTGCACCCTGTGCTTTCCTTGGAAATAAACGACCCCCAGGCTGCATGACCTCTCTCCTCCTCCTCGGGAGCTTTAAGAGATGTTACCTATTCAATAGAAAGTCTTTCTAGTTTAAATCCTGCTAGTTATACATGTTTCGCTCTGACGTACTTTCATAAATATCACCTTTGAAACTCCTCAAGTCAATTCATTCATTTCCATTTTTCAGACGCGAACACCCAAGAGAAGTTCCATGCCTAAGAATAAGTGAAGGGCTCTCTAAATGGGTGGATGTCGGTGCTGAGGGCAGGGAAGCTCTGCCTGCCACCGAGTGGCGGGCAGCCGGCTCTTCAAGCTCTACTTTAAGGAGGCTGAAAGTCGTAATCTAAAGCAACAGATACGTTCACACTTAGCAAAGAGCAGCTTTATAATTTGCAGCTTTCAGAGTGTGTTCTTCTGAGATTTTGGAAACTCACAGTATTTCCATCAGCACAGCGGAAAAACCTGCAACATGAAGACTCGCCTTCGGATAAAGAGGCTGCTGCCTGGCTCCTCTCGTCGCCAGCACCTGGGCGGTCGTGGTGGGGCGCCCCTCAGATCTCTCCTCAAGACAGAACCTGCCACATGGAGGGCGGGCAGGTGACAGCCTGCGGCTGCGTTACCTACGCCGTGGGCCCCAGGTGGATACATCGCGGCAGCTACTGCGGCAAACCGCCGACTGCATACCCTATACCAGTTCCCTCCTTCGACCTTATTTGCAGGATTTCATTTTTATCTAGAGCAACACTGTGCCCAAAAGCTTTGTTGGGCACACCTCAACCTCCTTCAAAGGTAGTTTTATTGTTGGTGGAGCTTCAGGAACATCCTTCGAAGGCAATATTCTTCTGGCCTGGCCTTTCCTCTTTCCCTCCACCTTCTTTCATTCTTTCTGGAATTTAGATACGGTGGCTGGAGCCAAAGCCACCCTCACGGACTGCGAGGCAGCCTTGAGCAGGAGGGCACTGTGCTGGAAACACAGAGCGAGTTGTGTCTGGGGTCCAGCTCTGGACCACCACCTGCAAGCTCTCCCACGTGAGAAAGAGCTGCACGCGGCCGCATTGAGGCCGCTCTCACGTGCAGCTGGAACGGATTCGAGCGCACATGGGCTGCCACAGGTGTTGGTGTCCTTCCAGATTTGAGACAATGTTAAAGGGAGAACTTTAGCATTTTCGCTATCGCCCATCCTTCAGTTCTCACAGAGATGGGGTCACTGTGTTCCTTTTACAGATGAGGGAGTCTCAGCTCAGGACCAGGTATCATGAACAAGGACAGTGGACGAGCAGGTGGAAGCCAGAGGGGCCCGGTCCCAAGTCCATCCTGGTCTCCGTGAGAGCAGGGCAGTGCCACGTGCTCACCTGCAACCTGGGCCCCTTCGCCTTCTATCAAGGCCAACCCATGAGTGCCTGCTGCCCTGGCCTCCCCCCAAATGGCCCACACCTGGCCCCAGGGCCTCTGTGGTCTCTTTCGAGTGTCGCCCTCTGAGCATGGACCTTGCTGTGGGTACTCGTACCCCTGGGCCCGAAGGGTGGCCAAGGGCGTGTGGCCTCAGGACCCCTTTACGTTCTTAAAAATTATCAGAGGCCTCAAAGGGTTTTTGTTTTATGGGGATAATATTTAGTCATATTTAACACTTTAGAAATTAAAACAAAAGAACTTTAAAAATGTTAAAAAATAACCATTAAAACCCATTACTGTTAATAAAAATAACACTTTTAATAAAAAATACTATGTCCTTCAAAACAGAAATGTGAGGGAGAGGGGTGCTGTTCTTTGTACATTGTTTTCATCCTGAATAGACCCCTGTGTTGTTGATTGAAAAGGAGCAGCTGGGTCCCCTATTTGCTTCAGTACATAGGTCACCAGCTCTGGAGACAGAGGGTGAGTCTAAATCTGGGTACTTACCCCAGGGCCAGTCACCTGGACAAGATCATTCTAATTTGTAGGGGCTGTTTACAGACATGGCAGGGGGATAGCAGCTTCCCTGGCCTCTACCCACTATAAGCCAACAGCATCCCCCACCCCCAGTAGTGACACATCCGTGGAGAGCAAAACCACCCTGATGGAGAGTCACTGATCCACATGGATAGATACAGTGGTGACAGAGCCAACGGGAGACGGAAGTGGGGCAGGGCCAAGCTGTGGCCCTCCCCCGAGTCTGCGGGCCCTTCCCCCTATCTGTGGGCCCTTCCCCCTGCCTGTGGGCCTCCCCCCAGAGTCTGTGGGCCCCCTGCCCCTGAGTTTGTGGGCCTCCTGCCCCTGAGTCTGTGAGCCCTTCCCCCTGTCTGTGGGCCTCCCCCCCTGAGTCTGTGGCCCTCCCCTCTGAGCCTGTGGGCCTCCTCCCCAGAGTCTGTGGCCCTCCCCTCTGAGCCTGTGGGCCTCCTCCCCAGAGTCTGTGGCCCTCCCCTCTGAGCCTGTGGGCCCTTCGCCCTGCCTGTGGGCCTCCCCTCTGAGCCTGTGGGCCCTTCTCCCTGCCTGTGGGCCTCCCCTCTGAGCCTGTGGGCCCTCTTGACCTAGGCAGCCTTGTGGATGGAGAGAACGTGGACTGGGCTCCTGCAGCTCAGGTCCAAAGTGGCTCTGCTACTTACTAGTGAGCCTGGAATATGTTTTAACCCCTTGCATTTCCATTTCTGATTTGGGTTACTGAGAGGATGGACCACTGAGAAAACATCCAAAGTGCTCGATGAAAGGCCTGGCGTGTGGGCAGCTCTCAGTAAAATTCAGTTCCTTTCACTTTTTCGGTCATTGGGAGGGCATGCAGTGGAAGGAAAGCTGGCCATGGGGTCCTTCCTCGGCCACTGTCTCCTGGATGAACAAGAGATTCAAAAACAGGGTGGGTGGGGGGAGGCCAGGCTTTAGAAACAGAAGGAAAAGACCATTTGGGAGTCTTGGGAAGTGACAACCTGAGTCAGAGGATGAACAGGCAGCTCTGAGATACATTTCATTTCATTGAAAGGGGAAAGCAAGACGTATGGGAACATGGCTTCGTAGCGTGTGCTAACAGCTCTGACAGCCTGGCTGGAGGCTGAGTACCGCGCAGTCCCACTACTTCACTTGGCACATCGCACTTGGGGGGAGCCTGCCTCATGGTGCCACTTGCTAATGGAGTTTTGGGGGCAGGTGTTAGTCAAAGAGACTGCCTCCATTGCACCCCCCCGCCACATACTCATGTACACACATGCACACACACATGCACATAAACACAAACACACCACACACACACACAAAGACATGTACATTGCACACATACATTGCACACATGCACATATATACACACCACACACACATGCACACAGATGCACTCATATATACATGCATACATGCACACACAAATTACACCCCCCCCAACACCACACACACATACATGCATATACACACACACTAATGCACACACACACAAGCACCACATACGTACATGCATAAATATTCACGCTTTCACTCAAGGGAGAATTGCTGTTAGGCAGGCCTGTGAGCCTGAGACACGGCAAAATGGTAATCATTGGAAAATGACCGCCTGAAACCACGCAGACTCGCTGCTCTACTTACCCAATTACTCTGCCCTTGAGATATTTTTGTCTAAAGCCACTAGGATAAGAGCAGCATTGCCATAGCAACCTGCTGCGGGATGTTGGTTGGTATCTCTGAGTGGATTAAATCACCCATCATCTCATCCACGGTGCTCTAGTGGCACAATTCCCACCAGCTGAGTGCGTTTTCCCACTTGCTTTCTGTGAAGTGGAACAAACTGATGGCCACAGCCATAGGGTCACTGCCATTCTGTATGGGTCTCCAACCTGGGTCCAAAGAGGCCACGTGTCAGGGAGCAGCTGTGAGTTATTAGGACTAGAATTGGAGTCAGAAGATCTGAACTCTGGTGTTACCAGTAATTACTTATTAGTAATGACTTACGAAGCTGCCTGGGAACAGACAGTGGGAGCCAGAGTGCTGGGCAGCTCAGGACACGGGGGGCCTGTTCTGAGCCATGCCCCAGGCAGGCCCACGCATGACTCTGGATCCTGTGGGGATCTGGCCTTGAGCTTTTGTAGAAGCAACTCATTCTTGTTCTGCTTAGTGAGCAGAGGGAATTCCGATCTGGAAAGTCAAATTTCATGTAGAATGGGGTCCCCAGGTGGCTCTCTTGGATGAATAATCAAAGTAATGAACTTCCTTTTCAGAGATTTCCAGAAGCAAGCCCCTCTCTCTTCTCCAAAGGGAAAAATAAGATACATTTATTTCCTTGATCGAAATGTGAAATTGCTCTGGAAACCGAAAAACACTGTTCGTGTGTAAGTGGCTGCTGTCGCTGGTCTCCTGATGCAGCCGTGTCTGTCTCCACAGGTCCGAAGGGCGGGGTACAGGAACGTCCCGTGAGTGCCTGCTGGGGGGCGGGGGGCGGTGACAGGGCAGAGGTAGGGAGACGGGTCCAGGTGAGCCGAGGAAGGGAGGACGCCAGTAAAAGCGGGAGCTGGGAAATTTCTCCCCGGCCCACAGTCTCTCCTTAAACCCCACCTTTCACTCAGCACGACAGGCCAGAGAGACTAGGAGCAAAAGTGACAGAACAGCACACATAAAGCTGAGTGGACAACCTCCGCGCCGCGAGCGAGCCTCCTGGCGGCCCTGCGGGTGCTCGGGGCACGGCGGAGTGAAGCTCACGCTCTCTGCCCCTCCTCTGGCCCCACCGATTTGTGTCCATTTGGAGACGAGAGCCCTACCTTGTCTTTATGTTGGACACGACACTTCACGCTGCACCGCAAATGTAGTTCATCATGATCATGGCCTCGTTTCCCAGTTACCTGAAACTGAGAAGGAAAAACATCTGAGCTGCAAGGCTTATTACCAAAAATCTTTCTAAAATGCATTAGCCCCTTTCTGCCTCGAGGGGAAGCTGTGAAGGGTGCTTATCTTATGCTGGCTCGGTGGGGACACGGTGTGAATATTAATTCTCATTTGTGGGTGCAGCGGGGTCCTTGGGGGTGGGGGAAGGGTCTGAAGACGGGGCTCAGGTCTTCCACCCTCCTCTGGAAGCTTTTAGGAAGAGACCTCTGATGTCAATGTTCCCATAGAACTTGACGCTTCCTCCTAGACGTTGAATCCGGCTTCACCGGAGCAACAGAAAATTAGGGTGTGCAGACTCAGCCCCCTGGTGTCCCCGCCCGCTTCGCCCTCCGACTCAGGAAGCACATCCCTCCGGTACCCGAGTAACGCCCCTCTTTCACCGCACACTGTCGCACCTGCCAAGAGCCTGAGGGGTGAAGTCACACAGCAGGTCCCCAGACACTGTCGGGCTCCTCTGTTCGGCCTCTGCCCACGCAGGTGCCCTCTGTCTCTCCTGGAGCACAGGCCCCTGAGATGCCCACTCTGGTTTCCCGGGACAAGGACAATGCTTTCAAATGGGTGAGCGCCCAGCCTCCTGCCCCGACCCCAACCCTTTGAGAAGAGGTCGGGAAGCAGCTCTCAGGCCTCCAGGCCCAAACCAGACACTGAGTGCTTCAGTCCAAGGTCGGGGAGAGGGCCGCGGGGACTCGGGGAACGGTGCTGGGGGACCCGGGCCCGACTGTTGAAGACACAGCCAGGAGCACAGGAGAGGGGCTTGTAGGTGCAGCTGTCGGTTACCACTTGGGAGTGTCTGCGATTAGAACCAATTTCATCATTTTGCTTGATTTTCTGTGGATATTTAAATGCAGTACCAAGGGGGACCCTGGAATTACCTGGAGTCATGTGGTATTTCCTGAAACCCTTGCCACCCCTGCAGGCTCCCCACCCGGCACATCTTCCGTGAGGTCCTCCTGGTTTTCCTAGGGGCATGGTCTCAGTCCCTCCTCCTTGCACCTCCCCCTCAACACTCATCTGTCCTGTCTGGCATTACGTCCAGCTCCGCTTTTCATTTCTCCCTGTGGTAAGGTCCCTGGAGGATGAGGCTGTTTCTCATCTGCGTGTCCCAGGGCAGTACTTTCCCTAACAAGGGCCAGTCTTCGCCTTAACTGATCCTGTCTGAGGACTTGTTGCATCTGAGACAACACACCTGATTAACGTGCCTTTGCAAAAACAAATTTCCCTTTTCCCAGACTTCTCAGGGCACAGGCACCACTCTGCAGAGACCACGGATCCCCTCATTGTCATTGTTATCAGGGTAATTGTTGACTTAACTATCCTGCACCCACCTGTGGAAAAGCTCTTTATCGGTCCCAGGGGTGTCCCGACTGCTTCCTCCCGCCTCGCTCCTCTGCCACCAATGGACGTCACGTAACCCACTCACGCCTCCTCTTCTGATTGTCATCTATAAAGCAAGGTGCAAAACTGCCGTTTTCCGGAACATCTTCTCAACCTGTTGACATTTTGCTTCCCGGCAATTGCCATCAGTTTGGCTCAAATAAACCCATCAGCCGGCGAGTGACAGAGCAGGCACCAAGCACCAACGTAAGGAACGTTCAAACCCGTAGAGAATTTCTGTGGGTTTATTTGAGCCAAATTGATGACAATTACTGATGTTGTTCTTGTTTGGGAATATCTGCCGCCCCTCCTGGGGAAACAGTCACACACTCACCTGCCCCTGGCCTTCAAGCTGGGACACATGACTTGCTTTGGCCAAAAAAATCTACAGAATGAGGGTGTCACTTCTCAGCGGAAGCTATCAAGGATGCCTCTGTTTTCTCCTCTCCACTGAACACGGCAGCGTTGGCACAGAGGTCCTTCCCGGTCAGGGCCCAGGGCCCACAGCCACCTGTGACGTAAGGGGACACGTGGACGAGCGAGAATGCGTCTTTGTTCTTTTCAGTGCATTTGGATTTGGGGGGCTGGGGCATAACCCAGCTCGCCCTGGCAGACACACATCTTGTTTCTTGTTGACTCACTTGTGAAACGTGTGTCGCAGGATGCTCACCCCACAGGACCCCAGTTTCTTGTTCAGCAGCTCTTCAGCTGACACTCGTTCAGTGCAAGACACGCCCGAAGCCGGGAGGTCGTGCAGGAACGAACCATGGCCCGCCTCTTGCCATTGGTGACTTCCCAGGATAGCAACAGGAAGCCAGCAAATGGAATAAAGGTGTGTAAATATGAGGTAAACGTTAGGATTTGTGATAAACTGCTCAGGACCGAGATGAAGGGCCTCGGGGAACTGAAGCAAGGAGCTCAGACGCTGTCGGGAAGGCCCCTGGGTCTGAGGGTCGGCTGTGAGCCGGGAGGCTGTTCCTGGATTAAAGTGACTCGGGTGCAGGGGCCACTAGCCAGGGGCGTGAGCACTTCTGCGTGCCTGGGGAAAGGTTGGAAACCAGTGTGGGAAAGGCACTTGGACGTCAGATTTTGGTGGCCTTGGCTAAGGTATTTGAACTTTATTTCATAGACAGTTCATAGCACAAACTGGAGGCAGCAGGCGACGAGTCTGTTAGAAAACGTAGAGAAAGCAGAGCTGTGGAGAAGTCCGCGAGCACCGCGCCGCTGTGCTGCAGGCCCGGGCCACGGATCCTTTTCCTGTAAACGCGGACAGTAGGTGTTTCAGCCTCGTGAGCCATGTGGCCTGCGTTGCAACTGTTCAGCTCTGCCCGCGCGAGCACGGAGAGCGGGAGGGCGCGTGAGCCGGCGTGGCCCCCCAGCTGCCGCAGCTCTGCTCTGAGTCCCACGTCCAGGCCCACGGGAGGCAGAGGTCACTGGTGGAGGCGTGAAGACGTGTGCTCCAGGGGACAGGCGGGTGGCCACACGGGGCAGCCAGGTGGGGAGAAGAGCAAAGTGGACTGTCGGGAACAGAGCGCCGGGCAGGCAGAGTCGCTTTGAGAGGGAAAATTACTGCAATTCGGGGCACGTTGAGTTTGATGTGCAGGCAGACGAGCCGATGCAGGGGTGCTTCACGCCGCGGTGCGGGAGGGGGCGGGTGTCAAGGGGAAAAGGCGGGACATTCATGACTCACTGCGAGCTGTCGACGCTCCTGCCGAAACCATCTGGGGGGCAGGCAGCTCGTGGAGGGGCAACCCCGGCTCCTGCCACTGTCAGCCACTGTCACGCCCTTTGAAATGGGGGCAGGTGTCCCCATAGGTTGGTCAGGGCGAGTCGTGTGCTGTATGCACACAAGCCTCTGTTACAGTTCCCATGACAGTCTCCCAGCCGTGTCCCCGAGGCCCTCCCTGGTGACCCAGGTCAGAGCAGGGCAGAGCCAGACAGGGGCTCCCAGGTCTGGGTGTTTCGTTCAACTTGACCTTCTTAGAAACTGCTACAGTGACTTCTTCATGCCTAAGTCAAATGTTTAATTATAAACTTAAAAACACGCAGCTTTGAAAGTGAGGTTCATTGTCAGAGAAATTCGTCCTGGCAGGACGGCCACGTGAACTGACGAGACTTCTACAGTCGTCCACTCCTCCTTACCTGAGACTCACTTTAGTTACATCGTGCGGGTCGAAGAGTGAAGACTAAAGTCGTGACGTTCAAAGCCGACCTGGGCAGGTGCATTCACGCTGAGGTAGAGGCCGGCTCCACGTCCAGGTTCCCCGGAGGAGGGAGGGACCCACACAGGCTCCCTCCTGTGGGAGCCAGCCCCGAGACGAGGGACGTGCCTGCTCGGCCCGGACACGCCGCGTGAGAGGTGACGCTGCCCGGGAGAGGGTGCCAGTCTTGCTGTTGTTTCCTAGGTGTGACTCCATGGAGCAGCTTCCTTAACTCCTGGCGGCTCAGGTTCATCGTCTGCAAGATGGGACAACGACACCCGTCTTTTGAGGGAGTCCAGAGGAAGCATCTTAATACCTGAGCTGCTCTTATGAGTCGCTAAGAGCAACAGGGCCGTGGATAGCCTTTGTGGGTCTGGCGTTTTACATGTGAGCGGCACCTCTGTGTGTGTCACCACATTTGACCCCCACTACGTCTTGGCCAGCATTCTTTTTTACCACACTCATCTTTTACATGGACTATTGCAGTAGCCTCCAAACTGCATTTCTCTCGTCCCGTCTCTTCCTTACCGTGCCTCCCAAGTTCTTCACCTTGGCTGGCCCCCAGCAACCTTAGGGTAAAATGTGGACTTCAGTGTGACAAGCAGCAGCCTCTGGGTCGCAGCGCCCTCCCCCACATGCACAGCCACACTCAGTGTCTCCACGGGCTCCAAACAGGCACTTTGATCCTTTACTGTCCTGCAGCTGGGATGCTCAGAGTGGAGCCCCGACTGTCGGAGCTGGCCTCCTGTCCACTGTGTAGTAGACTTGTAACCTCAGGTAACTTCCTTAAACCCTGTATGTCTCATCTGTAAAATGGGGATCATTTAGGACCTTCTTTCAGGATGAGTTGTGAGGAACAAGCGAGTCATTAATACAAAGTGCTTAAGCCAGTGGCTTGTGTGATTAGTGCCGGGGACGTGGACGGTTCCTGTTGGGCCCCTCTTGTAATGCTCTTCTCTTCTGTGTACACCTGTGAAGTCTCCCTCCATTGTTAACAGTCTCCTTTGTGAAGACACAGCTCCCAGTTTCCAAGGCTGTGCTATTCCCTGTCCTCTGTACGCCCCTCGAATTTCGTATAAACAAGTTTATGGTGACGGCACTCGACTTAATGTTTTCCAGTTATTTCAAGGTCTTCTCCATGTGAGCGTGAGCTCCTGAAAGGCACAGGCCATTTCCGATTCATGTTTAGGTCACCAGAGCGTAGTATCTATTACCTATTTGTAAAATAAACACCCATTTTGTCACATAGAAAGTCATGGGCCAGCGGCTGATTCTGCTTCCCGGTCCGCCTGCTTCCACGCTCCCCTCAGCCATCCTCCCGCTGCAGCCAGATGGCCAGCTCGTGCCCGCACCTGCTCCGGTCTCCTCCCTGGATTTCCATCCCACCGATGAGGTCGAGCCCCCGGACCATGGCCTTCAGGTCGCTGCAGGACGGCCGCTGCCTTGGCATGTCTGTGTGGTCTCCCGTGCTGTGCTCCAGCCGCGCCCACCCCCTTCTGCCCGACAGATACAGAGAGAAAGAGCACGTTCGCTCGACTCAGCTTCGATCTGGAACAGTATTCCCCGGCCCCTCCCACTGCTCCTCACTCCGCCACTTCCTCCCCTCCTGCCCTTTGCCATCCAGTTACCCTCTGTCCCATCACTTGTCGATTTTCTTGAGGGCATGGGTCCAAGCCTGGAATTCTTTCTTTGCTCTCTGACCAGTTCCAGGGGGGGTGGGCTCTGCCTGCATGTTCCCCACACTAATGGCACCTGCCACAGAGCTGGAGCTCAGGAGACATGTCTGAAATGAAGGAATAAATAAAAATGAGACCTTTGGAGAACCAAGCCCTCCCATGTCGCCGGAATCATCCAGGAATGACACATCGTAGATAATAGCGCCTAATGCCTTGTTATGTCAGAGAGGGTGGGAATGATCGCGGTGTCACGCTGGACGAACCCTGGCCCCCTCACACGCAGTCGGGTCCCAGAGTGAAAACTGTGCCAACTATGGAAAGCTTTCCCAAATGTTCTTGAAAGTATTAAAATGCCTAAGAAAGCAAGAAATCATAATTAAAGAAGTAAATAAATGTGAAATGCTTCGACGGATTAGTTAGAAGGACCTGGTACTCGTGAACCTGGCAGTGAATCCGGCTGTGGCTTCGGCTCCCAAGGAGAAAGAGTGAGTCCCCTGTGAATGAAATGCACTAAATTAATATTGTGTTTTGTGTCCTACCGTGTTTAATCTCACAATCAAAAAAACCTGCCGAGCATTTTACAGTTTGGAAAAGCCTCTGCTGATACAGCGTATCTGACTTGTTGAGACAGCCGAGCGACAGGCGGCATGGCAGGAAATCCGTGTGACCTCCTGGCAGAAACCGGCTGTCGGTCAGAAGCTGTGACCTTGGGGATGCACCTCCCATCTGTTTCCTTTCTGCTAAAATGAAGATGTTCCTCTAGATCACCTTAAATCCCGTCGGGCCGTCTGCTGGAGCTGTTTTCATCTAACGCAGGACAAATCAGGCTTCTCTTTGATCTCAGTCCAAGACAGCAAGTTCTTGCTGGGTCTTCACGCACGTGCCTCAGGTCTAACGGTTTGAACGACCACTCTCTCGGCGGCCTCCTTTCTCTCCCTTTCAACGTATTTCATCCTCACACAGGGTGTGTTTTTTATTTTAGAGAGAGAGGGAGAAAGGAGAGAGAAACATGGATCAGCCACCTCCGCATGGGCCCTGCCCAGGGACTGAATCCACGATCTAGGCATCTGCAGCCTTCAGGTGCAAGGCCTGTGCTCCACCCAGCCGCGCCCCGGCCGGGCCCCTCTCTCCCTTTTCGTCGTCTCTCCTCTCTGATGCCACTTCTGACGGCTCGTCTCCCAGCTCTCCCCTCCTTGGCTTGCTGGCCTGCCGTCCGCCTGGCGCTGCCGTCCTCTGGAATGCCACCGGAGGAACCCGTGTGTTCTCGGCTGCCCCTCAAGGAAAAGCTGCCCTTAACTAATCTAGTAAATGTTAGTTCGTCTTCACAGGAGACTTTTCCTATCATTTAAGCGCATCTTCTGGAGATTATGCCCCCACCCTCTTATATATCTCGGCCATCTCCTTGCTCTGCTCGCTGTGGCCGGGTGAGCCGGGGTCCCTGTGGGGTGTTCGGGTCTTGGATGTGGTGGGGACGAGTCCTAGTGCTCTGCCTTCTGTGTTCTTGGGCCCCTTCAGGTGCACAGGCACCCATCCATCCTGCGCGATGTCTGCTTCTTACACATGACGTGTAGCTCACGTGTCCTATGCGGGCCTGTCTACGTTCAGGAGAGAGCTGCTGGGCTCCGACATAGAAACTAGCGTCCGCTCTGCTGCACGGAGCTGCCCCTGGACTCACCGTGGGCTGGGAGCGACACTGTTGAAACACCTGCTCGATTCTTTGAAGTAATCAGTTCATCCTATTGTGTACAAAAGACACCACCTTGCAGGTGCTTCTTGAATACCTCATGCTCATTCTGAAGATGGCGATACGCAAGGCAAACTACATACTTCCCTCCCCCCTTCTCTCAATATTTTGAAATCTGGTTTGTAGACTTAGAATTCATAAGACACGTAAGGAAGGGACCCTATATTTGCTCATGTCCTCCCTCCTCTGGTCCCTGTTGCTGTGTTGCAGCTTTTTGCAGGAGGCAGAGAGGTCGTCACTGCTGGGCTGAATTCTGTTCTGAGAAAAAGTTCTAGAAGAGTATCCCACAGTCGGGCGGAGCACAGATGCGGCTGGTCTGTTCTTCTGGGCCAGCGCTCCAGCGGCCCCTCCCAGCCCTGTGTCACCGTGACCACCGTAAGGCCACTTCTGCAGACCCCAGCCTGGAAACAGGGAGGGTGAGAGGGGGACCCGCTATTTCTAATCCAAATAAAAGGAAGGAAGCGTGGCGAGGGTCTACCCCAGCTAAGCCCGGGAGCTCCTGCTGGGACCGCTCCCTCCTGATGGCAACTTCCCTTGACATTGTTTTTATAGAAAATGAGTAAACCCCATGGTTTGTGGCATTTAAGCCCCTTTTCCCCCTTTTCTAGAAATCCGAAGCCTCAGACATGGGTAGAGACACGGGGGGAACTGCTCTCTATGTCTCTGCTCTGCAACACGCTTTCCTGCGGCTCACGGCGCTGTGGCCGCCCAGTCCCGCCTCCTGATCTCCGCAGAGGCTGCGAGGCCCGGAGGGGGGCACAGCGCTGCTGATTGGCTGCCCGGCGGTGGCTGGGCTTTAAATAAGACAAAACCTGCAGGCTGCGGGAAGCCGGGATCCAGACCGCATCCTCTGCACAGAAAAGGTGAGAGCGCCCCGCACAGCCACCCAGCCCCGCGAGCTCCTTCCTCCCTGCGAACTCGAGTCCGCTGCAAAGATGTGCAAAGGTCTAGCTGGGCTGCCTGCTTCCTGCTTGCGGAGGTAAGATGACCTTCAGCCCGACCCTGTTACACACGGTTGTTACCCGGTTCTGTGGGATGCGGACCCCTGTGGCCAGTGGAGCCCCAGGGCCCCAGCGCCCCAGCTTCCCTCCAAGGAGAGCTAGAAACTGTGGAGGAGGGTGTGCTCCCCGCTTCGGGCAGCCCCTGTGTTGCTGGAACGGACCCTGGTTGTGAGGACTGTTGGGAGCCTCAGTGAGACGCGAGGTGAGGGTCTGGACGACCTGGCGTGGTCTGTGGTGTCTCAGCCGGGATGGATGTTGTGTGCAGACTCACGCCCTGGGCTCTCCGACGGCAGAGGGCAGACACCCTAGGACTTGTTTAAGGGAAGAACCCCAGTGCGAGGTCTGACCCCCCCCAGGCTGTATGCTTCTGTGTGGGGCGAAGCATCTGCCACAGTCTGTGCTCTTTTTGTTTTTTTATTGTTCATAGTCCATGTTCTTATGATCAAATGTGATAAACTGAGCTCCTCACGTCTCTGCCCCTCCCTCCAGTTCCCCGAGGGTCCCGTGTGGGTTGTGGTTGCGAAGGATTGGTCATCGCAGGCTGGCTAAGAGCTCTGTGGAAGGTCTCGCCTTAAATACCTTGTTTTGTCATGTACTGTGTCTTGATTCTTAAAAAATACCAGCAACCATAAAGATAGGCAGTTACTCTTGTGTCTTTGGCTTTTTAAAAAAGATGTAAATAAGTGCTTCCAGAGAATGCTCCTGTACCAGCTAGCTGAAGTAAAATAAAAACCTGTGCGTATTACATGCGCTCATCTCATCTCACTGTGGAAAGCAGGAAGCCAGTCTGTAGGCGAAGCACCCTCTTCGCATTTCCCTGCAAGTAGAAATCACCGTAAATTTTGAGTTGGAAATCTCCCAGGAAGCGCAGTGATCCGTGCGTTCCCAGGTGCTCGCCTTTCAGGCGCTTGGTCACTCGGTCACTCGGGAGTCGGAGGCTGTTCACGTTCTTCCTGGTGCTTTGACATGAAGCAGGAGGGTCTGGCAGAAAGTGAGATAAGTGCCTCTGAACCCAGTGGACCAAGGGCTCCAAGCTGCAGTTAACTCTCACGGAAAATTAATCATGCAAAACCCAGAGGTGGGAGGAAGTTAGGCTCTGCTGATTACTGTGGGAGGCAGACGAAAGACTGCACTGCAGCTCTGCCCAAGGAGCCAGCCTGGGGGTAAACCCCATGGTGCAGGGCGGGCTGCTGGTCTCCATCCTCCCGGGAACCACAGACCACCGAGTCCAGCACCTTCATCCCGGCTTCCGTGCCTGAGACTCAGGGTCACAGGGGGTTTGCAGTGTATTGTAAGGATGGGCCTCCTGCCACCTCTGTGTGAGATGACTGCGTGTACCTGCCAGAGCTCAGCGGGCTGCTCTGACTAACACAGTCCACTTACCAGCACCTTAGACTCAGTCACCGCAGCCCTCATGGTGACATCTGCCATTAACGAGGAGCTGGCGCCCCCGCTAGGTGGGGAGGCAGAGGAGGGAACAGTCTTGTAAGGAAGAGGAAGCACTGTTTTAAGGGCAGCCCAGACATCATGAAATTCAAGCTTTCTGGGGAAACACAGCCAACAGCACAGCCTTCCCAAAACAATGTCTTTTTATGCCCGTGGCTTTGTTTTTGCCCTCTGAGTAGGAACATCTAGCCATTTACTTCTTCCCAAATGATATTTCCCTTATGAAGCTATTTCTGGGCTTTTATAATAAAGGAAATGCAGCAAAGGGATAACTATCAGAGTGAGGAGGCTGAGCTGAAAGGACCTTGTTTCCAAGTTCCCATCCAGCGACTCCAGCTGCCCACTGAGCACTCGCAGCTGGAGTGATGGCTGGCTTCTCTGGGTTGTTTTGAAGCCTCCAGTGTGTCCTTTCAGGTGTAAATGTCCCTGCACTGCAGCCACTGCCTGAGGCACTGGGGCTGCAGAGCCAATGCCTCACTGTCCAGCCCCTCTGTGGTGGCCACCTACCTGGTGCAGGTCAGCGGCCCACCTCCCACCAGGCTGGAATCACAGGCCACCTTCCCCAGGTGCCTGAGCAGGGAGCCGGCCCCTAGGCCAGCAGCCGGTGGCGGCAATAGCAACTGTTGTCCAGGAGGTGGCGCTGCAGGAAGGTGCCCCTCCTCAGTCCCTGCAGCTTCCCAGTTCCTGCAACGGTTCCAGTGTCAGCCAGTTTTCAGTACACTTCTTTGAGGTCCCACTGTGTGCTATTGGTGAAAACAAAAATGACAGGTTTGCAGGGGAGGCTGCTGGGTGGCCAGAAGGGTCAGCCTCCCAGTGGCTGGGAAAGGGCCCGGCTGTCTGTGGGCTCTGTCTGAGTCCCAGGCAGAGGCACAGGTGGGGGCGCCTTGTCTGGAGTTTGTGTGCTTCCACTCTCGCTTCCTAAGGGAACAACCTGTGGCCCTTTCCCGGTGACTGCTCTTGCAGTCAGGGTGACTTTTAAAGGGAGCCGATGACCATTATTCTGTTTTTCCTCTTTGCTGTGCAGCGCAAAAGATATGAAGCACCGGCTGGGGGTGCTCCTGCAGAAGCCGGGCTCCTGCGAGCACAGCGCCCCCCACAGCAGGAGAGACAAGCTGGCCCTTGGTCAGAGGTGAGAGGCTGGGGGGAGTCGCAGGGAAGCAGCTCCCGGACAGGGACATAGTGGAGCAGAAGGAAGCGATGCCCCAGTTAAGCTAGATTTGAATAAGAGGGTGCGTCTTCGTGGAGAAAACACTGCATCTGAAATGTCCGCACGATGGGGGGGCGGGAGCCCTAATCAACGGCAGGCCTCATCTTATGTCAGAAAATAAAATCTCTGCATTTTATTCAGGATCTTAAATTCCTTCCCTCGTTTTGGATTGTGGTATTCAACTTGTTCTTTTTCTCTAGGGTGAGCCAAGAGGAAGTCAAAAAGTGGGCCGAATCACTGGAAAACCTGATTAATCATGAATGTAAGTCTGACCTCCCCCGGAGGTGGGGTGAAGGTGCCCTGGATCCACACATTATCTCACAGGACAGATGGCAGACAGGCTTCCAACTTGGAGAGTCAGCCTGTTTGACGTTGAGCCCGAGCTTTGAAACCGTGAGGGAAAGGGCAGAGGAAAAATTCCAAATCCTGAGATTTCTTGCAGAATCCACCTCTTTCTCTTTCCCAAACCCACTGGAGCACAGGGTGCAGCTGGGATCCAATAGATACAAACATAGATCACCTGACCCCAAGGGACCCCACTAAAGGGGGTGCAGGGATGGTTCGAACCCTGCCTTATCCCCTCTGGCTCCTGGGCCTTGCTGCCCAGCGTGGTGACAGCTGCGGTTCTTTCTCCCTGCCCCAGGCGGGCTGGCGGCGTTCAGAGCGTTCCTCAAGTCGGAATACAGCGAGGAGAACATTGATTTCTGGATCAGCTGTGAGGAGTACAAGAAAATCAAGTCTCCCTCTAAACTGAGTCCCAAGGCCAAAAAGATCTACGATGAGTTCATCTCGGTCCAGGCAACCAAGGAGGTGGGTCTCCGTGGCACAGAGTCTGGGTCCTGGCACAGTTTCCTGGGGGTGGCCCACTCTGCAGGCCACTGAATCAAAGGAAAAGCTGAGTTTCCTGACGAATCTCCCATTTGTGAGAAAGAACAGAAGATACGGCCCCATGTAGTGGCTCACACGTCCCAGGGTGGAGCCCAAAGTCCTTTCCCACCCCTGGGGCACAGGGGGCGCCACACTCTCAGGGTCTGGTACAGAGCCTCCCGCCCGCCCCCGGGTGTGGTGTCTAAGGTGTCTAACCGAGCAGCCTCTACCCCTCAGGTCAACCTGGACTCTGGCACCAGGGCGGAGACCAGCCGGAACATGCTGGAGCCCACGGCGACCTGCTTCGACACAGCCCAGAGGAAGATCTTCCACCTAATGGAGAAGGACCCCTACCGCCGCTTCCTCAAGTCCCACTTCTACCTCGAGCTGGCCAGCCCTTCCGGCTGGTGGCCCGAGAAGCAGAAAGGGGCCAAGCATCCCGCAGACTGTCCTTCCCTGGCCCCCCAGTGTGCCTGACTCTCATGCTGCGGTGAGGGCCAAAGGCCAAGACTGTGCTGGAACTGAGGCCACTCACTGGTCTGTGAGCAGCAGGGGCATGTCCACCATAGCCTAGTTCCCACGTGTTACTGCCTAGATTTAGTGTCTGTGTTTCTGTGTTCATCAGGACAGGCCCTCTTTCCAGTCCAGTTTCCCCACATTTTTTAGGGTGCCATGTGGGCAAGGTTCCAAACAGCAGCCCGAGAGGCCCGGAGTGTTAGAGACTGTTGGCAGTCCTCTCCACCCAGCAGTGTGACCTCAGGTGGGTGGGCCCATGTCCTGTGACATCCACAGGCTCATGGATTCTGTTAGCTAGCACCTCCTGCCGACTCTAGGTGTCCGGGTGAGGTTGACCTATGGTGTGTACACGTGTGTGTGTGTGCGTGTGTGCGCGCATGCACACACATTCTTGTGACAGTGATGGAAGGGACCCAGGCGCTCATCACTAGTGCTCACACACTCACATGGACGGAACAAAGGGAACCAGCTCCCTGCCAGCTAACCTGGGGAAAGTGGCTGTCACACTCCGGGGTCTCGCTGGAGAAGCATCCGGGTTTAACCGAGACAGCCTGCCCGCTGAGCAGTATTCTAAGGAGCGAATGTCACACAGAGTCTAATCCTTGCCTCCCAGGGCTGTCCTGGGCTGCGGGCACTCACACACTTATGAGTCCCTGAGCTGCGGGCCTCCCCACTTTGCCTGGGGGTTGGCACCTGGTTATCTGCGGCTGGGCGGGCTGGGGCTGGGAGGTGGCCGTGGGTAGTGGGACTGTGGGGAAACGCAGGCTCCATGTGCTGGGAGGCTCGGCTGCGGAAGGCACAGGACTCCGAGGTTGCTCTCCACTCCCTTTCCCGACCAAGGTGCTCCTCTCATCTTGTGTTTTCCTGAGAATGCAGCCCTCACCTGAGGCTGCTTAGTTCATGGTGACATTGTTTGTGTTCCATTGGCTCTAGGCTATATGCCTCCACTCTGAGCCAGCCCCCAGGAAAGGTGACATTTTATAAGGGAACTGTTTCCACAAGCCCCAACTCCCTGGGTGTTGCTGTGGCCCACGAGGCGGGCCCCCGGGGCTCTGGGACGGAGTGGGAGGGAAGGGGGAAAATGGGCACTCGTTGGAACTGCTGTTAGGAACTTTCCAAAGGCACGTGAAATACTTGAAGATTTCTCATGGTGTTATTTATGATGTTGTTTTGTACGATGCTTTAATTATTGTATTGCTTTATAAATGGAGGTGCAGGATGTCTCCTGAGCGGTTCATGAGTGGCCGGGAAGTCACATGCTTCTTACTCTACCGAAACCACTGCTGTGAACACCCACGTGCCCAGTCCCTCCGCATCTGTCACCCCGTGAGCGCCACGTGCACTGAAGCCGAGAGCCTGGGCTCAAAGTGCGGCTCCCACAGCGCTGCCCACGGACCCATCGTATTAAAGATGCAGGTCTCATCGTACCCTCCTGGTCTCTGGCAGTTTCTTGCCTGTCTCTGGGTCCCCATCAGCGTCTCTTGTGTTACATACAAGCCCACAGCCTCCTCTCTAGGTGACTCCAGGGCCCAAGTGTGTGACTCTGTTATAACCGTCGGACCTCCGGGTTGTCCCGGACCCACGGACAGCTGCCTCACGGGTGTGCAGGGTTGTTCCGAATGAGGAGTAAATTATTTTATGTAATGTTTTCCAGTGTGCTTTTCAGTTGAGTACTGCTGTTACTTCATCAGCATTGACGTACAGAGCGCCTGTCCCGGCCCACGGGCTGGGCACCCCTCCTGTGCCTGCCCATGGTGGGCGCTGACTGGGAAACTCGAGTCTCAATCGCTGACCGACTATTTTGAACCAGGACTCGCTCTGTAATGGTGCAGCTGGCTACTTTCCTGCACTTGAATATTAAATGAAAGCATCTGAATAAACCTAAATGTACTTTATTTTGTCATATCTTATATTTATAGGGGTGGCCGAAATAGGTGCCCAGCAGTGAAGTGGCTCATATCTTGCACTTCTTATAATCTGAGCCTAAACAAAGATAACTAAGGAAACAGTCTAGAGCACTCCTTTAAAGCTCTACATGCTTTCAGACCTTAAAATTACTTAATACTTAATATAAGCGCACACACGGGTGTACTCGTGACCGGCCAGCAAGGTGCTTCCTAAGGAGGGTGAGGACGCTCTTCATACACTCTGCACAAGCAGGCTGGGCAGCGATGGCCACACACCATGAGAAGCCACTGTGGTGGCTGCAGAAAAGGGCCCACTGCCTCTCTTTTCTCCCTGCACCAAGCCTGGGAAAGAGCAGAAAGTGAATACTGTGTGTTCTCAGTTCCCGTCTCCGCTCTGGGACCTCTGGTCCCAGAACCAGGCTGCCTTGGCTCGGAGACCCGCTGGTTCCCTGGCAGGTGCTCAGCGGGTCTGCATGGGTGGAGTTGGCCTCAGGTCACCTGCCTGGGGGAGGGCAGGTGGGAGCAGCAGTGGTGGAGGAGGTGGAGGGGCTGTGGGTGCCCGAGGGGCGGATCCCTGACTGCTCAGCCTGCTTTCCTCCCTTTTCCAGATCCTCTTCCCTGGAAAACGGCACTCAACCCTCGCCTTCAGTCATGGGCCCCGTGTCCCTTACGCCCCGAGCCCCTACTTCCTGAATTCTTCCTTTCCCACCGTGAGCGTCCCTGTGCCAGGGTCAGGCACCCAGCGTCTGAAACTGTTTAGAGTAACAGATCCTTTGACGGATCTGATGAAAGCTCTGGACCATCTCCAGAGAAAAAGACACAAAGGAACCCAAATCTCCTACATGTTGAGAGGAAATGTTTACAGTCCTGGCTCAACACATGGAGGCTCTGGTCCCTCCCTCGGGACAAGTGTGCCCGGCTCTCAGAGGGCACACTGGCCGCTCCGTGGACATCACACCATCTCCCACCTTCAGTGCCTAGCGGAGTTCTCTTCTCCAGGCTCTGCCTTGCCCACCGAAGGGCATGAAAAATAACAGGTGCTGACACTTCTCCTGGAGGCAACCAAGGACCACATTTTGAAAACAGTGTTGCCCGCTATATGCTAGGCAGTGTCGCAAGCACTTTACAGAAACAGTACATTTAGTTCTCACACCAACCCTAAGATGTAGGTGCCAATCGCGTGCAATGCTTCCGCAAAACCTCTGCTGATGTTCACAGAGGAGGAAACGGAGGCACAGAGGAGTTAGGGGCTTGTCAAAGTCACACTGCCACCACCGAGCAAAGCTGGGGTGTGGATGGAGATGTGTGCACCCACCAGAAATCCACAGGCTGATGGACGAGGGCCCGTCTCTGCAGACCTGTGTGGTCAGGATGGAGCCTGGACGCCTTTGCCAGCTTTCGCATCTCCTGGGGCAGCCTTGGAGATTCGGGGTTCCAGGCTGTGCAGCCACGAAGGACCTCTGCGCCCTCCTGGGCACTGAGATCCGGGACCACCACACCTCTCAGGCTCCGTGAGGCAGGTAAAATGACTGGAGAGAGAACTGGGTTTCCAAGGAAACCAGAACACAGCACCTGACATTTTCCTCATGCTCATTAATTGCCACGTCTACACTGGGAGCTTTATGTTATTTTATTTAACTCTTAGGACAAAATTCTGAACTGGATGCTCTTAGTACCTGTCCATGATGGGCAGGGGAAGGTGACCTAGGAAAGCTCGGAAGTGGACCCAAGATCAAAGGAAAGAAGCGGCCAAGCTGGGGTCAAACCAGAGAGGCGGCTCCCAAGCCCACACGCGTGTTGCTGGCCTCACCAAGGGGAGTGAGTGGGCAAGAAGGGAGCGGACCAGGCGGCAAGGGAACAGGGAGAGATCGAGGGGAGAAAATAGACAGAAAGCGCGGAGAGAGGCGGGGGGAGGGGGGGGAGGGGAGCGGAGGGGAGGGGAAGGAAGGGGAGGGGAGGGGAAAAGACAGACCACTGAAAGACAGAGGGGAAGGAAATGAGGATGCTGTCCTGCGGAAGGAGGAAAGCGAGGCTCTGGGAGTGGCTGGTGCCCTCCCTGGGCACCCTGCTGTCTGGTTCTCTCTGTCTCACCTGAGTTGGGGCAGGTACGGTCCCTGGTCCCTTGGGGGCCGGTGAAAAGGGAGCCTGGCAGCAGGGGCTACAATCGGGGTCAGGCTCCTCTCTAAGAATCACTTTTACGTTTTCTTTTCTCTCTAAGTTTGCCAGACCCTGAACCATTCTCCAGAGCAAGTCTTTTTTTGAAGTTATTTTTAATGTCTGAAGAAGAAAACTGTGGTGGGGACAGTGCCCCGGGTCTCGGGGTGATCCGGCCACTGCAGGAGTCATGCAGGGCAGGACGCTGGATGGGGACAGGGTCTGGTCACATTGCTCTGGCCTTTCCTCCAGGAGGGACGCTGGTGATGACCGCAGGCCTGGGAGAAGGGGGACTGCCCCACACAAGTCTGGTCAAGGCAAGAGCTTGTGCAAAAAAGCAGAGAGCTCAACAGTGGGAAGGGTGAGCAGTGACTGTCCAGGGTTGACTTGGGGACACTGCTTCTGAGGAAAGTAAAACGAGAGCCTGTTGATTTCTTTCATGAGTATTATCTACCAAGTCCCCAGCTTATTGCACCAGCCACCTGGCCCTCTGTGCCTCTCTGCATCCCAGAGATGTGGCCTCAGGGGCAGCAGTGCATTACCAGAAGTGGGTCTGGTCTTGTCACAGCAGATACAAGGCCCCCAACTCTGCCCCCTCCGTGCTAGAGGCACCGCGTCCCCTGCTGTAGGACTCGGTGTGCTTGCTGCCCTGGCCCTGACGCTAATCATCGCACCTTTGCAGGGTCAGAAAGAGCACTGTCAGGCCAGCTTGCAAACTCCAGGTCAGCGTCTCTTCTGAGTCCGTCTTGGAGATGGTCCTCCAGCGGGAAACTCCAGACCCTCGCCCGATTCTTTCTCAGTCACTCCACACTCCCAAGGGGCCCTGGCTCTGCAGGACTCTTCTGGGAGCCGCCGCCTCACCCCACCCCTGCCTTTCCCTGGCCTGGACACAACAGGTCCTCATATGTGGTCTGGCTCACTGGGCCCAGACTGAGCCCCTCTAATTCACTCCCAAGACCGGCCTCCTGCTCTAAGGTACACATCTGATCTCTCCCTCCGCTGTGGAAAACGTGCAGCGCCGGCCTCAGAGGCTGGTGTTCCAGAGCGGCGCCGGGCCGAAGAGCATCTGGCCTCGCCCTTGCGCGCAGCCGTGGGGATCCGGAGCCGGAGGTGGTGTGGGTGTGGCTGCCCCTATGTCCGCCCCTCAGTCTTCCTCGCTCATTTACCCGCTGCCTCCACACTTACTTTAAACTCCACCGAGACCTACCCACGTGGGAAGCTCCCGATTCTGGCCCAACCGGGCTGCTGTGCGGGGCCCCATGCCCGCCCTGGTAAGCTCACTGTCCCGACGGGCGGCGCTCTCTGTCCCCCAAACTACACCGCGAGTCTCAAGACTTCCGCCGGGTCTCACCTCGTACAACCCGCGTCGGAGATGAGCCTCACGTAGGAGGGGGGCCATCTGCTGAGAGGTGGCCGATGGGCGGCACCTCCTCCTGATGCAGCCAGGAGGGACCGCCCAGCGCCTCCGTTTCCTGAGCGTTGTTCTGCGTGAGTGTAGCTTGGCCCAGTGCTCAGAGTCCACGGTTGTCTTGCCATCCTCTCCCGGTGGAGAACAGAAGGATATTTTGTCCAGCCTTGTGGGGGCAAAATAACCAAGGCGAGGAAGGGCTATTTGGGGCCCCGCTGCAGAGAAAAGAGGAGTTTACCAAGGAAGCCACGAGATTGCAAACGGCGAGCTCCTCTGCTTTATACAATGAAAACTCACAACGATGGGCAGGGAAAACCAGGCGCCCCTGTGTGCTCAGCCTTCTTGTTTATACCCACAGCATGAAACAGCCCCATCTCTCGTCACTCTCCGCTGGGCCTCTCTATGAGCACTGACTTGTTTAATGAAGGCGCTGGCGTTTCTCAGCTCCCCTGTAACGGATGCAGAGAGGAAGCACGGCCCGCCACTGCGCAGCCCGGCGCATGGCAGAGCAGCCCCCGGGGGTGGCCCCAGGGCAGCCTGGCCCCCGAGCCCGTGCCCTCGGCTGCCCTGCCTCTCACGCAAGCCTGAGGTACTGCCTGCCTGGTGACCACAGAGAAGTAGACAAACTGACATTCCGCTCCACAGATGTCCCCCTGGCAGTGTCTTCGCTGACCCTTACGGTGCTCTCGTCTCAGTGCGCTCCTGTGTCCACCTGTCTCCTCTATTTCTTGAAAATTTCAAGCAGCTTGCTTCTGATTGTTCCTTCTAACCATCCACATTTCCTTCAAACCCTCCTCCCCTGACCCACAGGACCTAGTCCTGTCCTCGGAGTGACAGTCAGGACTTCCAAACCCAGCTGCGCCCAGACCAGTGTGTCCTGCCGTTCTGCACGGCCGGCTCCCAGCCAGGCACAAAAGCGCAGGACACAACAAGTGGCCTCTTCATTTAATTCAGACATGAATTCAAAACATGAGTCTTCTTAGGCCATGCAACTGCCTGATGACCAACAGAATCTTGTCCATCCTGATCGGCTTCTTTGTAAAGTTTTTATTTATTTATTTATTTTGGAGAGGGAGAGAGGAAGGGAGGGAGAGACATTGATTTGTTGCTCCACTTATTCATGAATTCATTGGTCGACTCTTGTATGTGCCCTGGCTGGGGTTCGAACCTGCAACCTTGGTGTATCTGGACAACCCTCCAACGACTGAGCCACCCGGCCGGGGCCCAACCGGCTTCTTAATTTCCACACCTTCACTGACGTCCGGGAACAGATACAGGTGGGGCAGTGCCCACACCTGAGCGCAGTCCTGCTCCTTGACTTACGGCCCCTGAGCACCCAGATACTCCAGGAAGGGGCGGGCGTTCTGTGACCTCGGCACTGAAAATAGGCCCCCGTGATATTTATTTCTCAGGATGAGGTATTATAGGACCATCTGATGAGTAATTGTCAGTGTAGGAGAAAGACCAGTGCAAAGCAAATTAAACCATTTGCAAATGTTAAAGGTAGATGTTTGCATCCATATTTACAAAACAACAGCAGCAACCCTTCTCGCTCGCGGCTGACGTTGCGCTGGGACCCCTGCTTCACACATTCATGCCGTTCCGTTCTCCCCGTAGGCTCCGCTCTGCAGATCAGCGAAGGTCTTCAGAGGAGTGAGGCTGAGCTGTGTGCCCCAAATCGCAAGATTTGGGACTTAATTGACGTCAGTTCAAATCCCGAGCTCTGTGGGCCTCAATGACTCTTATTGTCTGTTCCTCCGATTCATGCTGCTTTCAATCGTCACTGCAGAGCGGCCCCCTCATAAAGGGGCACCAGCTTTTGGGGGTGATTTTATGTAAACTTATATTCAGTCCTAGATAACGGACCCGGAATAAAATAATACTGTTGTCCGAAACAAAAATTGGGGGAGCTTTATATAAATAACAGATTCCCAGGCCCCAACTCCAGAGATTTGGTGTTTTGGGGATGGGTGCTGTTAAAAAAAAAAAGGGGGTACATTTAACACTCTAAGTAATCAGATTGGAAACCACTGATCTAGGGGACCCAGCCCAGAACCGGGAGTCTGAGGTTGGTGTCTCCATTCAGGGGTATGTCTCCCACTCTCTGTATCTATTTCCTGGTGACAAATCAAACTTAACAACAACCACACCCTGTGACATGGACATAGGAGCTGTGCAGGCGAGTAGCCTGCTCCCAGTACTTGGGGACCAGGAGAGGGCATTCGACACAGTAATTTTCATAAACATCTGGAGCATAACATTAAACATAACCCCCGTGGGCTTATTAGCAGATTAATAAAACTATTCAGAGCTAATCCCACTGAAGCCTCGCCCTTCTGGAAAAATATTCATGACCTCCCCTGTTCTCAGTCATTCACTTCTTTGTCTCCAACATGCTCAGCTTTAGTAAAACTCAATTCTAGCCCTGGGCAGTGTGGCTCGGTTGGTTGGAACATTGTCCAGTACACCGAGAGGTTGCAGGTTCGATCCCCAGTCAGGGCACATGCCCAGGTTGTGGGTTGGTCTCTGGTTGGGGAGCTTAGGAGAGGCAACCAATTGACGTCTCTCTCTCTTCCTGTCTCTAAAATCAATAAACATATCCTTGGGTGAGGTTAAAATAAAGTCAGTTCTATACTGCCTGTGTCAGTCTTTGATGTTTTTCATTTCTTGTTTACTTTCTCTAAAAAAAGAGTCAGGCTTTCGAGGTAGATCCCACATGGAAGGTTTCTTCTGTGTACCCCATAGTGTTAGATAAGACAAGGCGCTTGGGTTCTTACTAAATGCTGTTCTTGCTAGAAGTTAAAAGGTAGCTCAGTGTTTTGCAGACACAGCTGCAATGAATGAACTTAACCAGGTAAATGTAGCCACCTGCAAAGAAGAAATCAAAGTGTGTACATAAGCGCTGGCTAAGCCTCCCTTGGGGAGACAGAAGTTCGGATGTGAATTCCCATCTCCTTTACTCCCTGCAAGTAAATAAAACTACCTTGAGACAACCAGGACTCCTGCCTGAATTGAGCACCCCTAAATGGTGAACCCCTTGAATTCTGAGAGGGTGGTAAGCACAGAGACTAGAGCTTAACAAGTGTTTTTTATTTATTTTTATTTTTTAAAAATATATCTTTATTGATTTCAGAGAGAGGAAGGGAGAGGGAGAGAGAGAGAGAAACATCAATGATGAGAGTCATTGATCCGCTGCCTCCTGCAGGCCCCCTCCTGGGAATCGAGCCCACAACCCGGGCATGTGCCCTGACTGGGAATTGAGTAGTGATCTCCTGGATCCTAGGTCGATGCTCAACTGCTGAGACACACCAGCCGGGCTCAGCAAGTGCTTTTTAAAATTTTTATTATTTATTGGCTTTAGAGAGAAAGAGAGAGAGAAATATTGATTTATTGTTCCACTTATTTACTCATTTATTGGTTGATTCTTGTCAATGTGCCCTGGGATTGAACCCACAGCCTGGGCATGTTGGGGCGATGCTCCAACCAATTGAGCAAATGGCCAAGTGCTTTATATGGGACATTTGTTCACAAGTAGATAACTTTACGAGTGAGGATAATTAAGATGCTCCTTCTGTAAGCACCTCTTCCCGCAGGCCAGACTCCCTAAGCTCTGCGGCGCCCTGATAGTTTTCTGGAAAACCTAATGCAGGGCCAGAGCGGGTGGTCAACAAATGGTTGCTTTCTGAATCAAGGGAAAATGAATGCAAAACATTAAAAAGAAAGGAAATAACAAAGGTGAGGGAGGGAGAGAGAAAGGAGAAAAGGAAGGAAGGAAGGGGAGAGGGAGGAAAGTCAATTAGTTTAATCCCCGGTCAGTTTGTGAAATAGAATTTCAGAGAAAAGAGCGGCCAGTCGGGGAATAAAAGCCAGTGCAGCCGCCTTCTGCACCCGCGGACGCCCAGCTGGGGACTGAAGCAGGGCAGGTACCGGGCGATCTCTGCGTAAGGTATGGAAACGTCTGGTCACTGTGTTGCACACCTGAAACTACTATAATACTGTATGCCAACTGCAAATGGAAAATACATTTAAAAAAGGAAAAAATAGAAAATGGTTTAGGTGTTTATTGGAAAGTAAAATCCGTGTGTAAGTGGACCTGCGAGTTCAAGCCGAGCTGTTCAAGGCTCAGCCTCAGCAATGAGGACTGTGCAGAGCGCACATTGAAATCAGAAAGGGGTGCGGGGGGCAACCACTTGGCTCCAATGGACACACTCGTTGCCGGTCAGTGAAATTACATCGAGCAGCTCAAGTCCAAGGTGAGTCCCTCGGCTGACTCCCCTTTGGGGATCCCTGGGAGAAGCGGCCCCAGGGTTCCAGGAGGCACCTCGTACGAGAGCCTCTCTTGCATATGGCCATTCTTCACTTGGATTAGCTTCTGCCCCAAACTGGGCCATTCCAAATAATTTCAAGCACATGGCCAGTTGCATCCATTGTTCTCAGGTGACAGGCTTTCCCTTAACCAGCTCTTTTTCTCTGTGAAGCATGCTGACTCGGAAGTGGGGGGAACCTCTCAGGAACATTGTCCTCATCAGCAAAAAATGGCTGGTTTTTCAACCTCCCATCAGCAGGTGACAGTGACAAAGCCAGTATTCTTACCACAAAGACCTAGATGTACTGATCACCAGGATGGTTCTATTTAAGACCTTGAGGCTTAAAATTCACCTTCCTCCCGTCATCAGCAACAAGATGAACTGAGAGAGAAGCAAAGTGGGGGCCTGGGGGCGGGAGCTTATTTCCCTACAAACTGAAGTTGGAACTAAGCTCTGAGAAGTCTCTCTTATTGCATCTGGTTCATCGGTTCTGAGTCGGAACGGGGTGGGGCAGAGGTGGAATGAAGATGAGCAGAGTCTGTTTAATCACCAGCGAGTTTAGGAAAAATGCTGGCTGCCCGGTCACTTAGCCACGAGCAAATTATCATCCTTCCGTTTCTCAAACAGGGACAGAAAGTTCTGCACATTTATACCCACAAAATAATTAGAGTGGAGACAATGTTCTAGATGCCCAAGATGGGTGTTTATATCCTCGCTCCCAAAACATAAAGAACCCCTTGCCTGCAGCCTAAGAACACAATCACACACAAAATAAAAACAAGAAAAAAAATTATAGATAACACAATTCATATTTTTCAGAGACTGGTCACAATTCATTAAGAAAAATATCCAGAGATGGGCAGGGAATAGAGTTGTAAAGAATTTTTCAAAAATAGCTGTTCATACTGGAATTAAAGAAAGCAAGTGAGAACCGAGAGGCGTGCCCGAGAATCAGTCCATGGGCTGTGGAACCCCAGGAGAGCATCGGTGACATACTTGTGTGGGGCTCTGAACAGGCCCGTAAGTGATGGTGCGGTGCTGGGGACCTCAAGAAAAGACCCTCTGGAGCCTAAGTGCAAACCCCGAGGTGCCATTTCTAGAGCGGACGCTAATAATTAATGCCTGATAAATTTCCATCATCACGGGTTATCATTCACTGCAATGACAAAATAGTTCTTTTAGGAAAACCTGGCTGTTTTGATCTGAATAGAACTCGATGTCATGTTTTATGCTGAGGTCCTTGGGTCACTTGCCAATGGAAAATGCTGAGGATAAGAGAGTAAGAATTTATCTAGGCCACTGGGATGTGAGCAGACTGTTAACAAGCCGTTACCCTCCCTTGGAGCCCTGTCTTCCCAGAGGGACTGTTCCCGTAGCGTGGCCCCTCCCCTGCAAGCAGTTAGACACACAGCCCCAGCCAGACTCAGATCACCTGAACCCTGAGGACAAGCATGCCGATGACGTCCTGCTGCCCAGGCCTCTGAATCGTCCATGGTCTTGAACTCCTCCGAGGCTGATTATTCCGGGTTTATGGTGCACATAACCCGAGATGTTCGCCCATGGAGACGTTCGGAAACCGAGGGACCCCTGTAGCACTTCTGAGGCCTTCTCTTTGAGCCTCATTGACTTTGTCAAAGTTGATTTGTATTGTTTAAAACCGGAGGCTACGAATGGAGATCACATGGTCACTGGCAGGTGGAAATATTGTAGCATTTTTTCAAACTCTCTTTAAACTTCAAATACGTACCTCAAGCAACTTTCTGATTGCTGAGTGTCCTGTTTCCTGACCCAGGGAGCTCTCCAGGAATGACTTCCCATTTCTACATCCCTTAGCTCTGGCTGCAGGAAAAACACTCCAGAACTTGCATTGCACGTGCCCAGGTCTCCACATCCCCCCCTCCTGCCCTCCCTGGCCAGGGGCAGCTCATGCACGATCTTCCCAGGGAGAGGGCAGAGCGCAAGGCGGCAAGGCTGACTGCACCAGCGCAGCCGCAAGCTTCCTGCAGACTCGCCTCGGGCCTTTCCTCACGAGCCATCCACCAGCCTCCCACAGCCAAAGCCGCGCTGCGAGGTGTGCTTGGCCTACAGTGAAATGGAGAAAGAAGCAAGCAGCGGCTGTCAAATGATCTAAATGATCACATTGTACCTTTCACTCATATTTTCCGTCCCTTCCACGCACAGAATACACGCTCCCATCCTAGGACACTCCGTCTGACTCCCGCCTGGCCTTGAGCCCGAGGTGGGGACTCCCACGGTGCCCCCACGGTCAGGCGAGGCTCATCTGCCTCCACAGACATCAGCTACAGGGCCGCCTGCCCCGCACGCCCTCGATGCACAGCGGATGCGGAGAGACGATAAAGGCCAGCGTGACTGGAGGGAGGAGCGACGGGGGAGGCACGAGGCCAAAGCAGGGACGGGGACCAGGTCTCGGTTCCCAGGCCATGGAAGGGCCTTTATGTTTGTTGAGACTGGAAATCAGATAGAACCTGTTCGTCCCGGGCCTGGCTCTCTTTTCTTCCATCCGCAGAGTGAGTTAATCTCCACGATGGGAGGCGAGTGTCAGGGGCTCCCAGGCGTGGAGGCCTCTTCTGTGTCCTTCCTCTGGGGTCTTCTCTCCCAGGAAGCCGCAAAAACATCCCTCAGCTGCACAGATACCATTGTCCTTAGAACAGGCCGATATCTAACCACGGGATAGGAGGTTGTCCAAAGAGAAAGAAAAGCAGAGGAAAATGGAAGAAGCTGATGCCATCCTTTGGGCTGACAGCAGGTGGCCGACACGTCACAGAATAGCTTTGATAAATACAGGCTGTCCCCCAAAATGTATACACACTGTAACAGCTGATAGCTCAGTTTTGAAAAGGAAATGTATTTTAATAAACTCTGCCTTATAATTATTCAAAGTGAGCGTATACATTTTTTTGGACACCCTATATTTGTGGCACGAGAGAAGAGTGACCCCATGGGCCACTCTGCTGAAGGTGACGGGCTTCTCTGGATAGTGTATGACCTGGAGCAGCCGCTGTCCCCCTGCTTCCTGCCTGGTCAGACTTGGTGTGAAGCCACACTCATGCCCAGCTGCTCCCCTGCCTGCCTGGCAACTTTCTAAAATGTCACTTTTTAAATAATTAAGAGGCACCTTCTCTGGGAATCATCTTCAGATCCCCCAGGACGGAGGTGGTCGTTTATCTCTGTGTTTCCCTGGCACTTCCTGAGCCTCTTTTTGTTGTTGGTAACCCTCACTGGAGGGCATTTTCCCATTGATTTTTAGAGGGTGGAAGGGAGGGAGAGAGAAACATCAATGTGAGAGGGCACATCCATGGCTGCCTCGGGCACAAAGGTGTTACCGACAGGGGAAGGGAGGCCTTTACGTTCTGCAGGACCTGGAAGGCAGGAGGGGAGCGGGGGGAGGGAAAGTGCCTCCCATCCCTGCCGCACGCCTCTCACACATTTTTTAAAAAGGCAGGAAATATGAAACGTTTAAGAAAACATAAAACCCCTTAGAAAACTATAAACACAAGTGGACGTTTTGGTGCTCACATCAAGCAGAATTCTCGGCCACTTAGAGACGTCTAGACAGGAGCCCCATTTCCAGTGAGAAGTAATATTTGTCCTGGAAATCTTACCCCCGTTCACTCGCCTGGGCGCAGATTCCCTAAGATGGACGGAGCCACGAGCTGCCTGTTTTCTTTATGACAAGTGGAATTTTTTCCTTATCCTTCTTAAAATAAAACATCTATCTGATTTGCCTATTGAGACACCAAGTCCTGGTTTATCTCATCGCTTCTGGCAGATGTAGTAGAAACAATTTCCGTGACAGCAGAGTTTTCTTTTTCCCAAGTTGTTTTGTCTGCTCTGAGCTGCACTGCGAGTAAACTGAACCCAGGGTCTGAGGGCCGGGACACTGCTGATAACACAGCTCACACTTCACAGGCGCCTGTCGCCGACCTTCCGGGTCAGGATCCCAGACCAGGTCCTCCTGCCCGGTGCCGCTGGCGCCAACAGGACAAGCCTGAGCTGAGGAAGGCAGAGTGGAAACTCGAGTCTCGGATCAGGACTGGGGCAGGGGAGCTCGTGCTCTCAGGCACCTTCTCCCCGGCTGGGAGGAGCCCCTGCATTTACAGGCGGTGGCGAAGGTGATTAAGTTCTGTCAGATGCTTTGTCGTTCGTCACGCTCACAGCCCTTTTGCGCCCAATGCCCGACGCCAGCTGGGCCTTTGCACTCGGCACCTTGGCCTTGGCAGCCAACCCTCCTCATTTTGCGGTCGGGGAACCTTTTCAGTTCCTGGAAGTGGCTCGTGACATGGTTTAGGGTGGGGAAACCCTAGGGTCTTCCAGATGATAGCCCGGTGATGGCACTTCAGGTGATAGCACTTCTTTCTGGAAGGCTGATAGATCAGATAGCATTATGGTTCCTTTTTCATTTCTCTAACTTATGTAGCACAATCCTTCATCATTTACACCTAGAGTTTTTACTGACCTGTAATAGCTTTATAGTAGCACACGCTTCATGTGGAAGTGACTCAGGAGAGATAGGATGTTCTGACAATGAGGCTAATGGTGCAGAAGTTTGATGACACATGACTCAGTTTTCCAGGAGAGAGGGACTGCATTCCAGAAGGTTCCCATGGTGGCGTTCCTTGTGAAAAATTCGACAGAATTTAAGTCTAGGAGCCCTAGGGGATCTTTGGGATCGAGAAGCTGCTGCTAAAGAACTGAGGGCGCTCCTCTCGTGCGCTCGATGTGGCTCCCGGTCTTAGCAGACAGTCTGGCCGGGGCCACGGAGTTAACGTGACAGCCGAGCTGCCAGTCAGGAGCTGGGCGTTACTCCTCCAGCCACGATGTCAGGTGTGCGCGGCATCAAAGGGAAGTGAGGACCAGGCCCTGCGCCAGGGGACCTGCAGGCACATGTCCCCCCACTGCGTGCCAAGCCCTCGGAGAGTGGGCTGGGTTTGTCCGTTTGCATCCTCTCCAGCAGGGGCCTGGCCCACAGGACTTGGTAAATGTGTGTACACTGACCCACGGTTCAGAGTTCAGAGCACAGCGTTTTGATTACAGAAGCAGGTGCCACAGAGAGGTCGGTCACAAGCGTTGAGACCCATGAGGATCAGGCCAGGGTCCTTGTGTTTATCTGCCCGGCCACCCTTTTCTCAGGACAATGTCCTCGGGGACAAGTCTGTGACCTTGTGCTTAAAGAGAGACTGAACGTGCGAGTGACTGCAACCACACGTGGAAAGGATCTGGAAGTTTAAAGGAAGCAGGCACAGGGGAGAAGTTGGTCAACACTGAGTGTCGCCACGAGCAGGGCGAGCCATGGAAGGGCAGCCTCGAGGCAGATGAGGTCCAGACCCCAGGAAGCCTGACGGGCCCTGCTGGCTGCAGTCCGACAGCACACATCTTTTTTAAAAATTGAATTTATTGGGATGACACTGGTTAATAAAATCAGGGGTACAATTCTATGACGCACCGCTGTGCATTGTGTCGCGAGCTCACCACCCAAGTCAAGTCTCCTCCCATCCCCCCTGTACCCTCCGCCACCTCCCCCGCCCCGTCCCCTGCGGTTGTCACATACTGTGGTCTGTGTCTATGAGTTTTTTGTTTTTTATTTTTGCTTAATGCCTTCACCTTTTCACCCAGCCCCCAGCCACCTCCCTTCTGCCAGCTGCCAGCCTGTTCTCTGCACCCATGAGTGTTTCTATTTTGTGAAACATCTTTTCAAACAAAAGAACCAGATGGAGGCTTTGGGAATAGGTCTGACCATGGGCTGAAGGAAAATCATGGCCACAGCCTGCATCATCCTCTCACCGCCTAGGTGAACTGGTTCCACCAGTGTGAACTCCATGAGAAGGATTTAAAAAGAAAACCTGTATTTTCCTATACGCATCGCACACACACGTACCCCGGGCGTCGTGAGGAGCACACGTGCTCTTCAAGACCATCCACGTCCTACCAGCCCTGGAGAGCTGCTGCCGCTGAGCGCGGCCCCGTCTCGCTGGCCTTGGCTGCGTCACTCGCCGCGTCCTCGGGACCCCGTGAGCCTCTCGTGTCCTGGGGAACACGGGACCTACTCTAAGCGGAAGGCAGTCACGATGGTGACGCGGTGGATCTGGAGGCGGGAGCTCCGCAGACGGTCGTCGCTCTGAGGCCGTGGAGCATGAGGTCACTGGTATCTGGTGGGCCAGTTAGCTGGTCAGGATCCTGTGTCAGTTGGCTAAACTCTATTCTACACTCGGGACACAAAGACCCTGAGGAAGAAGACACGGTGTTTGTTCGGGCCACAGTGAGGAACTGGCTGGTGGAGGGGACAGCGGGATGGAAATAAACCTGTGACTGCTCGCTCTCCTGGTGCCACCGAAGGAAATGCTCACCTTCTCTGGTCATGTCCTGCCCAGCAAGACAGGAGGAAGCAAGTGGACCAGATGAGGCTGAGAAAAAAAGCCTTATTTTGTAGGTTATGAAGCCCATTCACTCCTCATCACTGCTCGTCACAGGACCTCTGCGTAGCCCCGTTTTTGCAGACAGGCAAACAGGCTCAGGCGAGCCACAGGCGCGGGGGCTGTGAGTAGAAAAGCCATTCCTCCGCCCCAAAGCCCAGCATTACCCACACATGTCTTCTGAAGTCTGCACTTACTCTTCAGAGAGACGCTGATTTGGTTTTTATCACAACGTGCCCTCCGTATCTTTGAGATCTTGCGCGTCTCGTGTGTCTGAGGAGCTGAATAAATGCTTTCATCTGGATTCAAAAGCCTGTATCTTCATGGTGCAGATGCCTGTGGACAGCTGACGAATGAAACAGAAGGTCTCTCACATGCGCTAAAAATATACGCGCTGGCTCCTTCTGCCGACTCTTAGTCTTTCTAGAAGGACAGGGCTGGGGAGATTTGTTGAGATAAGAAACACGCAATCCCCAGACGCCAAGCCTTTTTAGAGGAATGCAGTGCAGTTTCAAAGGGGTAGGATTAGCTCCCCCCAGGCCCTGCTGGCCCCCTAGTGTGAGAGGCAGATGGTATTAACATGAAGTCACAGCAGCCACTGCCATAAAATAACCAAGAACAATTCATTCTTTTCATCAGTTAGCAAATTGTCTGGGATGTGCAGGGATGAAGAACCTGAGAGTGTCTGAACGACTTTCACAGGAAAGGAGCAAAGACAAGGGTGTTGGATGCAGAGCTACCTCAGGGAACACGGACAGGGGTGTGTGCCTGGGGGTGGCCGGGGACCCCCCAGCTCACTGGTGTCTCAGCTGGAGAATCGGCAGGTGCAGGGAGGAGGGTGGACCTTCGTCCTGGGTGCATGGGAGCGTTTGTACTGTGTGAGCTTCAGCTGCTTTTCCTCACCATCTCCTCTCCTCATCAGTAGAATTGTCAGAGAAACTCAAGTAAACATGGAAGCTGTGGTTTTGGCTGCTATTTAGAAAGCAGTCAAAATAAATGCTCGCTTACAAGAAATAAGGGAACACCAACCTAGTCAGCCTTACTCATTAAGGGCTCTGCGCACCGATTCCTCTTTGGATGACTGTTATGTTTTCCAAGAATTCTGCCTGGAAGCCCGGAGGTCCAGGGCATCTGAGGCAAGTGGCACGTGTCACAGACAGTGTCATAGACAGCTCCTTCCCGCAGCAGTCACGAGGCGCCACCGACTGGCCTGCCTACCTCCCGCCTGCACTCTCAGGTAGGGGCCCGATTTGGAAGCGTGGCTCATCAGCAAGGCCCAGCAGCTGGCCCGGAGGCCCGGGGAGCACAGACTGCCTCCTCACAGGTGTTGCCGCCGCATGAAAATCCCTCCCTGTGTTTCTCTTGCTTTAATAAGTGCAGGCACTGAGAAGGTAGGATTTGGTGGAAGAGTGGAAAAGCCTGGGACATGGGCCAGCGATGTGGCGATGGGACTGATTCGGGTGCAGAATGCACTCGAGGCTTTGGAAGCCAACCAAAGGGTTAAGGTATTTGGAAAGAGATTTGTGGGCAAAATAATTCCCCAGACAGTGCTGATTTAGAACATGCAGCCTGAGGAAGGTGTGCTCCGGGGACGCTCGGCTCGGAGACTCGGCTCGGGTCCCTGGTGCTCGGGTGGGTGTGGTAGCCTGTTTGACTCAAGTCTGAGCCAGGAATCCCCATGTTTCGACGGGTGCTCAGGGTTCCCTTGGTCTAGTGGACCAAGCAGCTTGAGAGGTGTCAGTCTGACCTCTAAACCCTGACAGTGACTCGCACAGTGACCTCGAGGCCTCACTTCTCCGCGGGCGAGACAGAGCGGCCGTGGTCTTCGCTCTAACAGCACTTCTTGATGGAAACTCCCTGAGGAAGTTCATCCAGGTGATGAAAGTAAAGAGGAGAGAAAGTAGTGAAACGATTCAGGGACCCTGCAGGGTGAGAAACACGTACGCACCAGACCGTCTCTCCATCGGCCCCTCTGTCTCCACAGGGACCCTCACTGTCCTGTCTCCCTCAGCCTGCTCCTGGTCCAGCTTCTTTCTGCACAAACCTCCTCCCCCACTACCTGTATGACCTCAGCCTTCACCTAATCGATCGGGGCACCAAAACCAAGGTCACAGAACTGAACTGGTCACAGCGGCACCGACTTCAGACCTCTCCCCTCCTCCCGGGGCAGAGGAGAGAGGACTGGCTGAGCTCGGTGGCCAGCCAAGCAGGAGCCGTGGGACACCCGGTGCTCAGTCCGTCCTAATAGGAACAGCCAGTCCCCCTGAATCCAAGGGAAAGCGGTCCGCAGCGTAGCTCCCTCTTCGAACCTGCGTGCAGGGCTGCAGACAGTGATGATTGTCAAGATGGGAACGGTCCCTGCTGGCCTAGGCCTCACCTGCTGTCAGGGCCACAGCGAAGGGATATGCCCATCTGAAGGAAGAGCTTCGCACAAATAGTGTTCAGGAGTCAGGAAGGACTCACATGAGGCTGCAACATGGATATATATTTAATTTAACATGTGATTGTGGTTACAGACAAGCATGTGGTGCTCTATTTACCACGAAGGAGGAGTCTCATGGTACACAATGTATTAGACACAAAATCAGAAGATAAACACAGTTCTTCCAAATGAAACCCTATGGGATAAGCGCTGACAAGTGGGTCCCCCAAACCCTTGTTTCCACCCCATCCCTGGGGGCCGGGTTTCCTGATGATAAGCTGTGAGTTGCAGCTTTGTAAAAACATTTAGTTCCCCCAAACCCTGATACTGTGACTTGAAAAGAACTTTTGGCAGAAATTATCCAGATTACTTCTGTCCAGTGACCAATTTCTCAGCGCTCCCCATGGGTTCGCATACCCGCAGCTTTACACTGTCCTGGCAGGAGGTTAGTGCTCGCAGTGTATTTGTTCTCACGTAACTGTGCTTAGACCCAACCATGTCAGATGTCTCCTCTCGGAGGGGAGGGGGAGGCGGCCCAGGTGGAGCGGGGCCCTCAGGTGAGAAAGGAGGTAATGGGCGCGAGGTTTATTAAGCTGATACGAGTGTTAAGAGTTTGATTTGTAGTTTCTCTGCTGGAAAAGTAAGTTAGTATTAAACTGTGAGGTCAGGATAATATTACAGAGGTTGGGGTTTTGCCTTCACTCTCTGCCCCGAGTTTCCATTCAAAGCTACAGCTGTGCCCTCAGCTGGAAGAGCTGCTCTTTCTGGTTCCAGGATGGACAGCTGAGCCTGGGAAAGCCTCTCCTTGGGTGTCTGTCACTCTGCTCGGCCGCAGGACCTCCCTGGGTGAAAGTACGTGTCACACCAGCAGCAGTTACTAACCTGTTAACCACGAGCCTTGTGGCAAGCAGATGTCCAATACACACCAATGTGACAGGATGGAGGCCCGGCGACCAGGGACAACTGAGTCAGGACACGGGGAGACACATCGGGGCCTCACTCCCGGGACCTGTAGGGTGCCTGGGCCTTGGTTTGGGCACCTGGGTGTTAGAACCTGAGTTCTCCACCCTCTGCTGTCTGGCACATACAAGCCAAATGGGAACAGTGGACCCTCCAGAATGTTCTTTTCTCTAATCAAGACTCCCCAGGATTTCAAATGAAGCTTCTCATCTGGCTGTGTTGAGTCAAGAAATGCCTTCCTGCCACCTTGCCGACGGGAGCAGGCTGCTTCTCAGCCCCGGAGCGTCTCCTACAGGTTCCCTAGCGAAGCACTGCCTCCCTCCTCGCCTGCCCCCCTCCAGTCTCTCCATTCGCCCTGGGCCTCGCCTCGGTGGAGGGGAAACGGAAAGGAGGGCAGAGAGGGGAGGGCGGGCGGAGGGAGGGAAAGGCGAGAGGAAGGACCAGAGAGAGCACGTTTCCTTCCCCCCAGACCTGCTCCGTTCCCAGGAAGCAGGGTCAGTGGCCTGCTGGAGGGAATGATTTCAGGGGTTGAAATTATTTCCCTGAAAAATAATTAGCCTTTCAAGTGATTCTCAAGTGATCAAATTTGTGGTGGGACAGGCCGCCTGACGAAGCCCAGCCGGGTGCTTGCTAGTTTCTCGACGGACTGGTCAGGTTTTTATTGAAACCCCTGGACAACTGTTATTCTTTCACTCCATCCTGTTGAAAGGGAGTGAACACCAGCCAAGCCGGGCCAAGGCTTTGCAGGAGATAAAAATAAAAGCAACGTCCTTACCGAGTTCTTTCTTTACGCACTAAAACCTGAAGCCTACTTAAGCACAACTGCCGTGTGGAGAACAGGGCACACGGGAGGGGCAGAGACTGTTTCCAGACATTCGATTCTATTGGTTTGAAGGCAAAGTTATAGGACTGCCTCCGTGAGTCTGGATCTCAGAAGGTGTCTGTCTGGGAGAGAGAATGTGTGTGAGTGTGCGCGCATGTGTGTGCATGTGCGTGTGTATACACATTTGTTTCTGTGTGCATGTATGTGTGCGTGTGTGCCTGTGTACGCATGCACATGCATGTGTACGTGTGAGTGTATGTGTGCGTGCATGTGTGTAGGGGTGCTTGTGTGCTTTGGCAGACACACATGGAACAGTCCGACTCTGCTCTGGAGTCCATAGTCTGCCTCTTTCTTCTGGTCCAGGTTAGGTCCTAGTCTGACCCCAACCTCAACCTACGTCAAACCCAGGCAGAAAGACGCAGTTAAGGCCGTTCCTGGCCTAACCCTAGGCTTCCCCAAGAAGAAGACACAGATACCCCTGCTCCCATTGACCACCCGTCTACATCCCAGGTCCACCGCGGCTGTGGCTGCGCCGGCCTGTGCTGGGGGACAGCGCCCCCTCCCTCCCAGGCAGTGTCCGCGGGCGGGGCAGGGGGAGCCACAGACACGCAGAGGTTACAGACTTTCTTTCCCAGAAAGGTCATTGAAGTTTTTCTAATTTCCCAGAATTGAAAGAATGTATCTTCTTTTGTGTTACCATGGAGACCTCTAGTAACACAGTTTTCCTTTTTTTTTCTAAGTTTAAAAACACTTCCAAAAGGTTTCAAAGAGGTTTCCCAGGGCAATTTTGACGGGTTTGCTGTTTTCACTGGGGGCTGTATTTCTGTTCCTTCTCCCTGTGTTGCTGAAGTACAGTGAGAGTTTCGCGTGTGTCTACTGCTTTACATTTAAAACCACGTACACAGGACATGCTGTTTCCTATGTCGCCGTTGCCCGGAAGGCGCTCGCTGTTCTGCGGCCTCACAGCTGCCCTCGCGAGCTTTTCCTGCCCCTGCCTCCAGGGTTCAGCTTATGAAAGGCTGAACCGACAGGTCCACCCACCACGCAGGGCGCCGTCCACCTGTGAGTAGTCACCCCGAGTCTTTGTTAGATGGCCCCTCTGGGTGAACTCTGGAATATCTGCTAATTCTCCGGGCATTTTTCGAACATGTAGCTCTTTCAAATAATGTGTATAAAATATCTGAATTTTTAGTTAAATTAAAAATTTTCTTTAAAATGTATTGGCATCCAAAGGAAAAGAAGTGGCCTGGAGTCTTGGTTCCTAGCACTCCCAGCAGCACCAGAGAGTAAAGGTCTGTGATTTTAAACTGCTTGGGGAGGGAGGGCATGGATGCTGGGGAAGGAGGGGCCGGCGATTTTCCCCGAGGGGCTTGCCAGTGCTACGCCTCCCTGGTGACAACCTCTTCATGATCACGGTGGGACCTGGCCTAGCTGACCATGGCTGGGTGACAGAGTTTCCTTGGAGTGGGCTTTATTGACAAGTGTGACCAGACTCACCCACAGTGACACGTGCTGTCTGTGGGCCCCACAGTCCCGCCTATGTGCAGAACTCGGTGTGGCCGCAAAGGCTCAGGACCAGCCTGCCAGCCTTTGGAGGAACAAGAGCAGAAAACCCAAGGACAGCCTGGTGCCTGCAGGTGGAAAACAGGACACAGCCCTTCACTTCCCGTTCTCAGGAAACGGCCCAGCGGGGCGCTGCACGCTCGGGAAGCCGGGGAGTGCGAGCGACAGCGAACCCGGAGGAGGACACGCAGGACTAAGCAACATGATCTGCGGAACAGCTCAGGATTTTATTTGCCTTTTCCAGCACTTTCTCTTTCATTCACCCGGCTGCCTCCTCTTGGCCAACCTCTCACGAGGTTGACGTGATTTTCCTTATTACTAAATCATGTCAATAGTGACTCGATCTAATAAAATCTACTAAAGATAAGATAATCCTAGCAAGACGTATAATAGCGAAATACTGAATTAAAAGTGTGAGCTGCTAGCGATGCGTGGCTGTCAGGGCTCCGCGTGCCCCGTGGCGACAACTTACTGACACGGGGAGAGGGACAGGGAGGGAACCAGGGTTGCTGAACAATTGTACCGTTTTGTAAAACGCAGGGTACTTTGAAGCTCTCTCTCACTCAGAAACCCCTACATGTGGTCAAATCAGTTTTCCCAAAGATAATTTGGTGCCTCTGAGACAACTGCCATTTATGGAACGGCAGCTCCTCGGGTCGGCAACCATTTCAGGCTGACGCACTGCCCCATCTTGGCATTCAGCCGCTAGATTTTGAGGAGAGAAATAGCAATTGCTTTATTTTACATTCTGGAGTTAAAAATTTTAGCATTTTACACTTGTTTTGGTTTAAAATAATGTGAAAATGGAATCTTTGGGCCCACATGCTGGGGGCAGAGATGTGTTTATAAAGTAGTCATTTTTGAGCTCAGGTCATTGATTTAAGACGGGGCTCAGTGACTTTGTGGGGGCGTCTGAGGGGGTACAAGGAAGAGTGGACACTGATTGTGCTCACAGGCGATGCACAGAAACACAGCGTGTTCCTGGCCGTGTCTGCTGTTTCTAGTCTCCAGCTACACGGAGGTTCTCTAAGGGGAGGACCAACATTTAAAATAATTTGCTTAAGAAATCTGATAGTGGCCGCCTCATAGAATTCTTACCACCGTTTACTAACCAAGGTTAGAAATCATTAGGCCAGTGGTGGCCCCGATCAGAGTGCAGACCACACACGAGGCCAATTACCTCGCTCGACAGAGCCCCCCCCCCGCCCCCCGCCTCCTTCGTCAGAGCCACGCAGGTGGCTCTGCTCCCCTTCGGGCAGCGGCCCAGGGCCAGTGCGTTCACCACGGCCTATCCTTGTGCCACAGGGATGTGGTTCCGATCGGGTTTGACCACAGCACACTGAGCAGATTAGTTAAGAACTGGGGCAGGAAGAAGAAACCGGGAGAGGAAGCTGTCTGGACAATAACCGCCCAGCATCGCGTGGGCCACATGATGAGGCAACCCCGGGGTTCCCCGGGCGGGTGTCTTGGAGCGAAGCGGTGAAGGGAAGGTCGCCGTCTGCCCGCCACGGCGGCTGCGGCGGGTCACTCACGGGAAGGCGCTCAGGCTACTTCATGAGCTCCTGGTAGAACTCGGAGCGCACGTAGCGGGGCAGCGAATCTTTCTCCATCAGGGCGTGGATTCTTTTCTGGGCCACGTCAAAGCTGCTCAGCGAGGGCTCCACCAGGTTCTTCACGGTGATGTCCTTCGTGAAGTGGTCGATGTTCACCTGTGGGCAGCAGACAGCGTCACCATCCGGGTGGGGGAGTGGGACTTCCCATAAAGAGTGAGAACCATCATTTCTGCTTCCAGGTTGTGGGGAAGGCCACCGATACTCCGAGGAGTGCGTGACTTAGATCAGGACACGCACCGGGGGTCAGACCCTCCCCCAGCTGCTGACACTGCATGCCCCACTGGATCCTCTGGACCCCAAGACTCAGCCCTTCCTTTTACGGGGCAGGGGAACGTATACGTGTGTGTAAAGGTGAAGGGTTCCTCAAAGCCACAGAGCAAATGAGCGCATGTGAATCCAGGTGCACATCCGTCTCATCCGGAGGCAGGCCATTTAATGAGCACCCACAGGTCCTTAGAATGGGGGCCACCATTTGTTTGTTCTAGTAACTCAGCCAGGGTGCTATCTATTTTGAAATTCCATTTTTAATGTCTCCTATTTTCATGCTAACACCAATTTTTGAGTAAGGAGCCTTGAGAACGTGCTTTCCTGTAGCTCAGAGAACTGCGTGGGTGGCCACTGGTCGCAGATATTACAACAAATCCTATAATTCCATGAAGAGGAACAGAGTTGGTAGGAAGGCAGGCTAGAATCGGGGAATCCAGTGAAGTTGGGAAACATGTGTCAGATGTATCATGAAATTAGTGTCCTTGATCACATCATAAGTAGAGACTCGTGTTGGCCGAGATAGGATGTCCTGGCACCAAAGGCCTCGGAAACGGGGGGTGCTAACCTATGCACACATGTAGGAGGCTGAGGAGCCGAGGGGAAGATCTGGAGAGGACCCCAAATTAATTTCTATAGCAAGATGGAACCAGTTCTCTGCAGGACTCTTGTCTTCTCCACCATGACCCAAGGCTCCCTACACAGCATGCTCCTGACCTCCACCCCTGAGTCATGGGGAAGCTCACCTGCGGTATTAGGTAAACCACTTGTCCATCCACTCAAACATATATACCTTCAAAAAGGATTAGTGATGACTAATTCATAACCAAAGAGTCTAGAGCACCTATAAGAGAAAAGGGATGCTGGGGGGACTACACCAGGCACAGTTCCTGCTGAGGGCGTCCTGGATTCCACAGAGCTTTACAGCTCCATTTTCATAAATAACAAAGAGCAGACAAACTGTCCCAAATCTTCTTTGAAATCAACACACATCTTGTCTTCAATAGCCAATTAATGGTGTCTTGTCTTCTAACATCTCCAGCACTGTTATCCGGTAATAATCTGATTTTCATGAGCAGGGACCCTGCTGTCCCAACGGGAGCATAAATGGCAGAGGCCCGGGGAAGACAAGGGAGGGAGGAGGGCGGAAGGGAAAGGAGTTTTCAGGAAAAAGAAAGGGGAGGGAAGGGGAAGAGAGAGCGGTAAGAGGTGGGAATATTCATTAGGCCTTACTCAGCTGAGACATGAGATGTGTGTTTTCACATCCCCTGTTTAATTCCACCCTCACAACCCTACAAATCGTCTCTTCATCCCATGTTCAGGGAGGAAGGCGCTAAGATCAGAGACGCTGACTCATCCAAGATCACACAGCCGGCACCATCCCCACCTGCTGCTGACGTGGGACCGCACTGCTCGACCGTGGTCTCACCAGGGTTCAGGTTCACATCTGCTGGCCACATGGCTCCATCTCTTCACCCAGCAGGTGCTCAAGAAAGGTGACCCACTCCCGGCCGGGGCATCCCAGACGGGACTCCTTCCTCAGGACCACGCCCACCCACGACCCCGCAGGACCAACCTCTTTGGGAGCCTCAGTCTGGATGAATTCTTCATAAATCTTCTTTGCCTTCTCAGCCATCTTGGCAGGGGACTTGGTCTTCTTGAAGTCCTCACAGGCGATCCAGAACTCCAGGTTCTCCTCGCTGAATTCGGACTTCAGGAAACTTTTGAAGCTGGCGAGTCCATCTAGCAAGGAAAGGGTCATTGAGGAAATAAAATTATCATCCTTCATCTATCTATCTGTCTGTCTATCTCTCATCTCTCTGTTATCTTTCACCTATCATGTAGCTATCACCTATTTATTCATCTATCTGTCTGTCTATCTATCATCTATCACTGTATCCTGTTGTGTAGCCGAGGCTTCCTCACTACAGATTTCTGTCACAGGTTTCTGTGAACTCATTTTCTTCCCATTATGAACCTCAGAGGCAGGTGTTATTAATACCCCATTTTACAGGCGAGGTCAGAGAGGTCCAGCTGGCAAGTGGCAGAGCTGGGATGTGAATCCGGTGTCTGCATACCTGTGCATGGCATCCAGGAGTGCTGTGACCCTGAGAGCCACTCTGGATTCCTACTAATTTTGGATTCCAATTAGAAAACAGTGCCTCTGAAATTGGCTTGGCAGTGTAAGTAATATGAATGTTGGTTATTATGTACAAGCCCTTACAATCCTTTAATTTCTTTCTATAGATGATTTTTGAGCAGTCCAGGCACTGTGATGAGTCATAAGGTAAGTAAAGTAGCCAGGGTTCTGCCAAATGGAGCTGACAGGTTCTGGGGGAAGTGGGAAGAAAATGAAGAAACACAGAAAAACAAGTACACAGTGAAGGAAAACCATGGAAAGGTCCAAACAGAGGAGGCAACCGGGTCTCAGGCCTGAGGGATGGGCGGGAGGGGCCAAGGAAGTCACCACGCAGAGAACATCGGTATTAAAATGTAATAGATTTAACCTGCTTGTGGCTGTTGTGATTCCGTTCACAGTGTGCTGCTCCTGCAGACTCAGCATGTAGCTGAAAATACCTGAGGTGCACACCTACTGCAAACATGCCCTGGGCATTCTCGGCCTGGCGCTTTCATTTGTTTGCTGATTAGTGTGTTTCCTACCCCTCCAGCCGTAACTCCAGATGTCCGAGTAGCAGGCTGGGAGGGTGCAGAGGGCACTGGAGAAATAAAGGAGGAACCACTGTCTATCTTCATTTTTTCCTTCCTTTTTGAGGCTGACTGAATATGTATCTATGTATATAAATATATATTTAAAACAAAGATTCTCATAAATCTGAATGTAGAGAGAGTCCACGCCCATTTATCATGGAAGGAAGGAAGGTTTGTAAAGGAGACAGAAAATTGTAGTGCTGTTGGACTGTCCACAGTTGCAGACTCTGTGACGTGCCTGGCGTCCCTGCACCTCCCTGGGCAGAGGCGGGACTGTCACTAGGACATGGGGGCCAGTTTTCCTCTCACTTGTCCCCCTCAGCAGACCCTTCTTCAGGCTATTAGTTCTACTGAATTCATTTCCTTCGACCTAATTTCACCTATTTCCCTTTCCCTCGAATCTGCCTCCCACTCCTTTTTAAGACTCTAACTGTCCATGCATTAGTCACTCTGAGCACACGGATTTTACACAACATGCTCCGAAAACATGTGGTGGTTAAACCAGGGTGCAGGGTGTCCTTTTGTCCATTTATCCTCTATGTGTCTTCATGGTCTCTGTGTCTTGCAAAGTACCTGCAACTACATTCAACTCTAAGGAGACAGATGGCTCTGTGCTGATGGACGTGGGCCAGGGCCACCAGCTACATCTGGATTTAAACAAGACACTTTGCATTTCAGTCCCCTCCCTGTACTTACCCTAAAAACAGTTCTCATTGAGCACCTAACAACCAGGTATGATGAGCAATTTTCTCTAGAAGCCTAGTTAGAAACATTACTTTGAAACCATCTGAAACTGCGCCCGGGGAATGAGCTGCGTCTGCCCTCTCCCAGCCGGCATCTCCTGCCCTATTGCTACAGCTCAGGGCTCTCGGAGCAGGTGCTGAAAGAAGAAACACGCTGCTTCTCTCTGCGTGGCTCGTTTTCACTGTTGTTTTCTTTTTAATTTTTTTGCTTTGTTGTCTATATCTCTTGGATCCTGTTTATCTTTATTTTATTTTTAAAATATATGTTTATTGATTTCAGAGAGAGGACGGCAGAGGGGGAGAGAGAGAGAAACATCAGTGACGGAGTCATCACTGATCTGCTGTGTCCTGCACACCCCTGACCAGGAATTGAACCGTGACCTCCTGGATCCTAGGTCGACACTCAACCTCTGAGCCACGCCTGGCCTGGCTTCACTGTTTCTTAAACAAAGGTGTCAGGTAGTCTGTAGAAGTGGAAAACTTCCCAGGCACTTTCTAACTGCCAGGACTTGAGAGCGGGAGCACAGTCTGGTGAGTTCCCACACCCCTGGCTCGAGACCAAGACCGGAGGAAACCCTCACAGAATGAGCCTGTGGCCAGTTTACGGCCCCTAGCTCCACATCTCCATCAGGCACTCCCAGCTTTTCTGCCTCTGTAAAAGGGAGGGAGGAAATCCCAGTCCCCCAAACATTATTTATGCCCCAAGGACAGCACCAGGATTCCCTGAGAGTGCTCACAAAGCCTGCATACTCACCTCACCCTTTCACTGAATTCCAGTTATTTCAACGTTTCCTGTTGACAGACATGCTCTAAACACAGACTCATGAAATGGCTTTATGCTCAGTTGGGCTGGGAGATGTTTAAAGCTGTTCTTTCCTCATCTGGCTTCTGAGGTTTCTCTGGAGGCCCCTTAGGCGGGCCCTCTGACACCACTCCTGTACCTTTTTAACCTCTGGCTTCCTACAGGCCCATTCCTCAGACACGCTCTCTGTTACTCCTGGGAAGTCCTCGTGGGTCTGAGTCAAACAGACTCCAGGCCAAGTGTCTCTAATTTGCAAAGGACACACCTCTCTTCTTTGCCCAACCTAGCCCCCGGCCCACTCCACACCCCGGTGGAGTCCCCGACCCACATTCCCGACAATCCCCAGGCAAGACACCTCTCAACACACCTGCTCAGGCATCACTGCCTGGAAGCAGATGAACCCATCTAGTCCTCCCCGGGGGAACACTCTGGGCTGTGGCCCCCATGACAACCCCAGGGCAGCCCTATGAGTGAGGTCACTTTTGATATTCATGTAAATAGGGTAGCAGCATATGTATTTTCCCCTCTGAGAAGTAGAAAATATTACTGTAGAATCTCTGGCCTCAAGCTCACATCTGTTTGCAAACTGAAAGACTTCAGTCACTCAGAAATGCTATGGTGTTGACACTAACTGCCTACCTTCTGCCACCTTTCTCATCCCAATACTCTGTCCCCTAAGAGCCTGACACATGCACGTATAGCCCTGAGCATTTGCCTGGCTGGAAAGGATTGCGTATGGACACATGAATAAATATCCTCTCTTCTTTTAGAAAACATGGAAATAGTTCTGCTAATTCTCAGGTTTCTTGACAATAGCAATAAATACCTGGCCCCAGGGTACTTAGCATTCATATGTATCACTATGTCACCTGTCAGGTTGCTACTGGCTCCAAAACCACTGTGTAAGACAATGAATATATCAGTTGCTAAACATAAATATGTTTATGTTTAGTTGACTTCATAGAATTTTGAGTTCAAGAAGCAAAATGAATTCATTTATCACCCATTACATCAGTAAACATTTATTGGACAATTCATAGGTGTCAGGGGAGGGTACTCTGTTTAACACAAAAAATAAAAAGAGAATAAAAAATGGGTAAGATTAAGAAAATTCCAAATCAGAAGAGCTGGTGTTCTGCCTCCAAATATAAGATACTGAGCCTACTGCAAACTCTTACCTGCCAAAACCAAGACATAAAAATGTTCATATTTATAGTTGAACAGACATTATTTGCTATCTATTGTGCCTATTAGTCATGAAGATCCTGTGAGAAATGTTTTTTAAATCCTTATTTTTACAAAGCATTGAACAAAATTTTCTATTCTGTTATTGTGGGGAAGATAGAGAAATACGGGTTCAATATCTTAAGTAGAATCATTTTTAGAGTGAACTACTCAACAAATATTTATTTTCCCCATACTGTGCTCTTTCTGCTGTGAAATTTTCCAGGTCAAAAGCCCAAGCAAGTCCTGGCTGTCAATGGGTTTGTAATCTATAGGAGGAGAGAACGCTACCAAGAGCACGCAAAGTAGCAAACACTGACTAGAGACTCAGAAGTAGTAAGTGGCATAGAAGATGTATACACAATGTCTCTGGAAACTCAGAGGGAGGAAAATTATTCTGGATGGTCAGGAAGACCAGGCAGTTAGTATTTATTAGTATTTACATTTGCTTTGATAGGAGAGGGAGGATTTCAACAAAAAATATACGAATGCAAAGCATTCCAGACAAAGGGCTCAAGTGTGGAAAATGGAGGGACAGGAGGACACTTCCGTGTGATGGCAGACCAGCCCCACAGTGACCATGGGGAGTCTTAAACATTGGAAGTTGGCACTTGATACCATCGGCCTTGGGAATGCTAAGGATCATGGATTAGGGGAGGTGCACTGAGGCGTATTGGGATTAGCCTGGAGAGGAGTTTTCGCTGACACCTTTGTCACACCTGGAATGAGGCTATAAAAGGCAAGCTGCCAGAAGAGGAAACTGGGGCTGGGGACATCATGACCCATCACAAGGCTCAGTTAAAAAAGGGCAATGAAAGTATCAATGGGCCAGGACACATGCACACAAGAGAACAGGACAGTGGACATGACCTGTAAACTGGGTTCTCAGGACCTTCACATTCTCCACTGCACCCCCTTGGCACCTTCCCTGGTGGAGATCACTTTGGAAAGTTTAAGACATGTCAAAATTAGGGGAAAGGACACAGGCCACACAAAGGTGTCTTCCCTCTCCCTCCTCGACCTTATAAAACGCAGTCCAGACTTACAGTTGTTCTGCAGGAGCTTGTCCAGGGAGTCACGCCACTGCAGGGCCTCCTCCAGAGAAGGCCTAGACCAGGAATCAAGACAGAAAAGGCCACAGCATTATAAGGGAGTTAAACACAGCCCCCAGCGGCGACTTGGACCCCGTTTTCTTAGACATGGCACAGCCGAGGCCCCTCCTCAGCACAAGGGAGTCAGAGTTATTCTCCTCACAGCTGGGTGTGACCAGCTGGGTTTGCTTCCAGATGTTTACTTTATACATTTCACCCCTTCCTGGACAACGTGGTTAGGCCTGCCCCTTTTTAGAAGTGGAGTCGATTGGTCAGGGAGCTGTGTATTGACATTCTTGTCTTTGTCGTGACATTGTTTTCCCTAAATGTAACTGAATGACATCCGGGGTCCACACGTGGATGGAGCCCACGTTCGCGGTCTCACCAGTGCTCGTCAACACCTGGTTACTCAGGGAAGGGCACTGACTCCACCTTCTCTCCCCACCGCCGCCTCCAGGCTGCTGGAAGGCAGGTGGGTAATGGAAACGTGACCACGGTGAGTCTACATTTTAAAAATCTGGGTGCATCTTTCCTGCCCAAAGGGCAGGCTAGTGATTTATAAATCATCTCTCTTTCTGAGAAGCAATGGGGTTCTATGTGGATGGAGAACAGGAACATTGTACAAATGCTCTAGGCTCCAGACACTGACTCCAAGGAGGCGGTGAAAGCCAGCACATAACCTCCCCTGTGGCTATTTTTATTGGAACACTTACATTTGCAGAACCCTGCAGCCATTTCTTTTTAACCTCTGCTTTTCTCGTCGCCAAGGGACAGGGTCAAGTTGGGCTGGGCTAACTGGGAGGTAGGCTGACTGTGCTCCCCAGGACTCACCTGATCTAATGCTCAGGTTACGATGTGACTTTCTCAGGTCACATCAACACAGCCTAGCAAGGCCTGTATTAGAATATTAAAGTCAGTTAAAGGTGTTTTCCTAAGTCGGACTTCCCTTAGCTCTATTTACCTCCTGTTTGGATAATCCAGGAAAATTCCTGTTCCTGCTTTTTATATCTTAGGGCTTTAGTTACTCAGATGAGAGTGGAGGTTGATGAGACAGTTGCTAATTCTACCCTACACTTTGCTGCTCGGGCTCAGCTCTGGCCTCTGTTTCTGTAGGGAGTGGGGGGGGGGCGTGGAATTTTCAGCTAAAGTACTATGAATAATTCGTTCACACCTCTCTGCCTCAAGTCTTAATTCTATGACTTTTCATAAAGTTTTAAGTTTTTACTATTTGAAGGTTGAACGTGCCAAATATAAGAGTAACAATCCAGGTGAAATACTGTTAGGGGTTTCTTCTTTTTTCCTGGCCAGAAGCTTAGGTGTCACAGATAAAAAATGCAATGCTCATTTCTTGGAAATTTAATTTTACTGAGCGAACTCCCTCCCCTGCCCGTGAGAAGGAACACAGGAGGGAGAAAGCACAGGAAGTGGGGTTACAAGGTGTTGCTTAATTTTTCTGTCTCATTTAATTTCTAACCAGAAGAGGACCTGATTCCTAACGGCTCTCCTGAGACCCTGTCCTGCTCTGTCTGATGCTATGCCTGGCGCCTGACACGGCCTCCACACCTGCACTTCCTGCGGCGGGTCGATGCTTTGCATGTAGCAGGTGCCCACCGAGTCTCCGCTGGCTGTCGGCAGACACAGCGGGGCGTTAAATCACTGGATGAAAGGAACAGGCCGGCTTCATGCCCCGAATCTGCTTGATTTTTTATTTTTTAATTCTCACCCTAGGATATTTTTCCCAGGTTGGTCCAGACGGGCACAGGAGCAACAAACAACAAGCAGCTGCAACCGACTCAAACACGCCCCAGCCCAACCTGTCCCGGAGGGTTTGCGAGAACCCGGCTGATCGTCACTGTCGGCCGCACATCACAGCCAAGATTAAATTCTTCAAAAGGACATGTGCACAGCCCGCTCGAGGGCTCAATTAGTGCAAATTGATCCAAGGACACAGACAAGCAGGCACAGCCCACAGCACGAAGCCCACGGCTGTGATGAGCAACTGGGAATGAACACAGGTTTGTCCCGTCCCGATTCTCAGAACCTTGCGCCCTCATTAAGTCTGACTTCTTTGGAAACAAGACAGTTGCAGCTCTAAATGACCACTAAATACCCTGGTTTGCAAGGTCATGGCTGACCACAGAGCTGGATATGGAGTCTGCATGCGGTGTGGGGCGGGAAGGAAGCCGGCTCCAACGAAAGGCAAAATCAGCCTTACAGACAGTCAGCTGGGTGTTGCGTGACACCTGGTATAGATGCCACCTGGTCCAGGAGGTGACTGTCTCTCCCTTCACTGTGCTCACTGAACCTACGGGCAAGAGGCACCTGCGGGCAGCCCATCACGAGAGCCCCTGCCACCCCACCCTGTGGCCTGTCCCTGCAGCTTAACCTGCCCTGGCCACTTAGTGCATAAATTAACGATGGCTCCGTTTGCCCACAGTGAGTCTGGGTGAAGAAAGCCACACATAACCCCAAACTTAGATATGAAAGATTTTAGCCCAGGAACTATCCCCACAGCTCTGACACTTACTAGCTGTGAACTTGGGAAAGTATTTCAACCTCTCTGAGCACTAGGGCTTTTCTTTCCTTTAAGAAATCTGCAGTCTCTGCCTTATTTAAGTACTTCTGCTGATGTCCTCACATGCTCTTGCTCTCAGGAGGAAAAACAATTCATGTCTCTCTCTGTCACCCATCAGTGCTGCTCTGTCCTCCCCTGCTTCCCCGCAGAGCCGTCTGCTCAGGACTAGTCTCAGGTTTGGACAGGGACTGAGCCCCACCCCAGGGCCCACAGCGCCCACCGGGGATGGGGCTCAGGTAAAGGCACCTGCTGCTTTCTGATGCCAACTGTGGGCCAGACACTGTCCACACAGCTCCGTCCTTCCGCAGTGCTCGCTGTGCTGCTGACCAGGCTGCGGACAGGTGCTCCCGCTGACCAGTCAGTCTGGGGACAGGCGCTCCCGCTGACCAGTCAGTCTGGGGACAGGTGCTCCCACTGACCAGTCAGTCTGGGGACAGGCACCCCCACTGACCAGGCTGCGGACAGGTGCTCCCGCTGACCAGTCAGTCTGGGGACAGGCGCTCCCGCTGACCAGTCAGTCTGGGGACAGGTGCTCCCACTGACCAGTCAGTCTGGGGACAGGCACCCCCGCTGACCAGTCAGTCTGGGGACAGGCGCTCCCGCTGACCAGTCAGTCTGGGGACAGGAGCTCCGGCTGACCAGTAAGTCAGTCTGCGAACAGGCACCCCCGCTGACCAGTCAGTCTGGGGACAGGCGCTCCCGCTGACCAGTCAGTCTCGGGACAGACTTTCCCGCTGACGAGTCAGTCAGTCTGCGGACAGGCGCTCCCGCTGACCAGTGAGTCTGGGGGCAGGTGCTCCCGCTGACCAGCCGGTCAGTCTGCGGACAGGCGCCCCCGCTGACCAGTCTGCGGACAGGCACATTCCGTCACTGCTCACAGGCCAGCTGCTGCTATGCATGGGGTCATTTAGAGTAACTAAGTGGTAAAACAACAACCACAAATGAAGTTAAAATCAGTGGCATGGCAGGGAGGAAGGAGCATGGGGAATATAGACCCAGCGGTGAGGATGTGCATGTTGTCACGGTGGACAATACAGGCCATGACAACAGGGACTGCAGGCTCGGTTTACCCGCTTTCCTAGCCTGGGTGTTGTTCAAGGTGAGGGCCTGTGGCCGTCTGACCGATGCTCCCAGGAGACGGTGAGGAAGAGCGGCCTGGAGAAAGGGAGGTGGGGGGTCCCAGGCGAGCTGGCCAGGAAGAGGGTGCTCAGGAGGCCGGGGGGCCGAGGGGAATGCTGGGGGAGGGCGAACAGAGGGCAAGGCCTTGGAGTTGCCAGTTTTGGTGGGTGAGTTTGAACCTGAGGAGGAGTTAAAGAAGATGCTAGAACAGTGACCTTCCAAGTCCAGAGTTACCCAACAGAATAGAGAAAGGCCCGGCCGGGCGTGGCTCAGTGGTTGAGCGTCGACCTAGCATCCAGGCGATCGGGGTTCGATTCCCGGTCAGGGCACAGGCCCGGGTTGTGGGCTCGATCAATGACTCTCTCATCATTGATGTTTCTCTCTCTCTCTCTCCTTCCCGCTCTCTGAAATCAATAAAGATATATTTAAAAAAAAAAAAAAAGAATAGAGAAAGGATGGGCGTGAGGGGCTGGCAGAGCATTTTTCAGAGTGTGGGGGGGCGCCGGCCGGTTGGGTGGGAGGGGCCCAGGGGGTGGAGCAGGGAGCATTCTGAACTGGCAGGGAGCCGGCCTGGAGGTAGGGACTGAGGCAACTTTGTTCTATTTTTTTTCATGGCGCAATATTTTTTTCCTAATGAGAAGAATACAAATAAATTCAAAAATGGAAAATGCTTGTTTAAAAAGGTATTGCTTTTTTTAAAAGATGAAAGGGCTTAAAAATGCCTTTAGGTTTACTTTACCCTCCAAAGTTTATTTTCTCTGGGAGATGAACATGAGTAACAACAATACAGAGAAGTTTTAAAGTGGGGAGAGGAGGCCATGAGCTGACACAGACAGCACATCCTGGGGGCCCCAGGGCTGGGAAACGGGCCCACTAGGGGCAGCCAGCGGCCAGGGCTGAGAGCAGTGTCCAGGGACAGGACGATTTTTCCAAAACAGTTCCAATCTCTGCAAGAAGGGTCAGAAGACAAGAAAACAATCCGATAATAGCCCCAGGTTTTCTGCCTGGATCCCTGTTCCCCATAGTTCCTGTGTTTGTGGGATATTCAGCAGAGAGCTAAAGTGGGAACTATGGTCCTGTGTTTACTTTTTAATTTTTTAAAAAAATATGTCTTTATTGATTTCAGAGAGAGGAAAGGAGAGGGAGAGAGAAATAGACCCATCAATGATGAGAGTCATTGATGGGCTGCCTCCTGCAAGTCCCTGACTGGGGATCCAGCTCACAGTCCAGGCATGTGCCCTGACCAGGAATGGAACTGAGACCCCCTGGGTCCTAGGTCGATGCTCAACCACTGAACCATGCCTAGCTGGGGTGTGTTTACTTTTAAAACGAATTCCTGGAGATCAGTAAGCTGCATGTCTCTTACTTGAAAACAGATTCTGACCAGCTGCCACTATGAAATGTTTGTCGTTTTCTCCATGGGAGCCTGGTGCCCCTACCCTGCAGGGGATTAGCATCCCCATTCTAAAAGCAGAAAACTCAATTACAATCCCTCTGGCTGGGGGTCACATTGAAGTAATGAAAGCAGGAGACTGGAAATATCCACCTGGGCAGATGGAAAAAAATAACAGAGGTAGACCCATCTCTCTGCCAACCAGGCCAAAGAAAAAGATGGGCCACTTTATACAAATGCTAAATTTAAAAGGAAACGGCGGTTAGAAGGGGTTACTGTATTTTTCACACTCCTGTAATTGCCTCAAAGCGCCCTGGTGGTGGGTGATGGACTTTGAGTACATTTGGCTTATCTCTTTCATACTTTCCTTACTGGGTGTTCAGTGGGAAGACTGGGTGGCAGTGTCCCAGCAAGGACGGGCTATGCAGCAGGGAGCAAAGGTCAACGGTGTGGATGCCGTGTTGTTAAGTTACCGTAGCACCAGTGGGAAGGCGAGCTGCAAGCCTTTCCCTCCTGCACGGACGGCCACGCGTGGGGGGAGGGAGGCAGGTCTGTAGGATTCCAGTCGGGAATATTGGGTTAGGACTGGGAAAAATTGCTCATTAAGTTGAAATATCTGGTCAAGCATTCCTGCCTCCAGCAAGGAAGTCCTCTCTACCTCTGACGGACCTGGAGGCACAATACCTTGGAGAAGAGACTAAGAGGCTTACATTGTCTGCCCTGATCTGAGCATCTCCCTGGCATCTCCCTTCTGGGGGAGCAGCAGCCTTGGAGAGCCCTGGGCAGGTGAGCACCTGTGAGCAGCATTAACTGGGTCAGAAATGGTCACCTGTCCCTGGTGCCATGTTACAAGGCTTGGTTGTCTCTCCACAAGGTGTGAAAGTGGGCCTCTCTATTTTTAAGGATCCTGCCCATACCCAGAATTACACTCCAGACTCAGGAGAGTCCAGACAAGGCTGATCCGCAGCAGCTCTGTGAGGCTCCGTGCTTAGTGAGTCAGCAGAGGGGGTCTGCAAATCAGGCAGGGCTGAGCCCGGAGCCTGGCTGCTGTGGGGACAGGGGTGCGGCCCACACTCGAGACTCACTTCTGGGTCTTGGCTGGCTTCTCCGGCTTCTCCGGCTTCTCCGGCTTCTCATTATATGGGATGACAAGGTCGATAGCCGAGTCTGGCTTCTGGAGGAGAGTTCCCAACTTGATCTTAATCTCCTTGGCCCTGAAAGAAGAGACAGGACGAGGACACGGCATGAGCACACAGACCTGGATAGACGTTTCTTTCTGGGTCAGAAACAATGAACAGGACACTGATGTTTATCGAGCTCTTGTGACGTCCCTGGTTAATATGCATTATCTCATCCTGATCCTGTTTTCATTTTACACATGGCAGGTACTATAGTATTATCCCATTTTACAGATGAAGAAACTGAATGATGGAGGCTTTAAATAACTCACCTGGAGAACCCGGTCAGTGAAGGATGAGGTCACCTCGGGCTGTCTGGCTCTGGAGTCACCGAGGGAGCTAGCCCTACACTGCCTCCCAGGCTTCCGAGGGGGCTGGCCCCAGCTTTGCCAGTATTAGATGCATAACATTTGAAAAAATAATCGAATTTTAGTGCCTGACCTCAGCTCCTTCACCTGTCACATGGCAGTCAGTGTAGACGTGCTCTCCAGCCACTGCCAGCTGCAGCCTAGATTTTCCTGCCTGACAGTGACCCTGTCTGGAGCGTGGTGCCCATCTGCGTGGGTTTGATTCTCCCCAGCCCCTGGCCTGTTGTTCCCAAATGGCCCTGGAGCATCTCTCATGCCATGAGCCTTCCAGGGACAAGCCTCAGCTGCTGGTGGGAGGACTCTGGCACTTTCTGCTTCTTCCATCTTCCACGTGCCAGTGAGTCCCTGTGGTCGGAGTTCTGGGCGCAGCTCCAGCAGAGGGTGCGGCTGTTTTCATGCCCAGTTTCAAAACTAACCTGCGAAGTTGTCCATGATTTCATCACGAGTCTGAATTCAGGATGCACCCAGCAAATCTTAGACATCGATTCAAGAGACAAGTGTGTATATTGGCAGAGCCACAAAGCCTCCGTCGCCGTCGCTGTCACTCATGGACGCCTTTGAGTGCCTTTAACACGGAGCTTATCGTATTATGGTCATTGATTTATGTGTCTGTTTGAGAAGCTGAAGGGGAAACTGAGTCTTAAATACCTTTTAACTCCTCTGTGTAGTGCAGTGCTTGGCAACATTGTCAACATTAAAAATATTTGCCAAAGTGAACTAAAAATATCTTGGTTCCGTTGCTCACAAATGTGCTAACATTCATCTCCCGGTCAAAGCCAAGTATAACCAAAGTCTTAAAGAGCTGGGACAGGACTCCCGTCGTGGCCAGAGAGGGTTTTGCTCCTATAAACACTTTCCGCATCTGTCCATGTGGAGACGGTTTAAGCAAATAAAATGCGTAAGATTAGCAATTATGGATATTAGGGAAAGATAAGAAAACTGACTGTGTAATGTATACGAGTCATAATGTTGAATCATACCATCGTTTCCTTTGGTGTTATAAATAGGGTTTTAAGCTATGGCTTGGAATTAGTCACCCGCAAGGCACGCTGTCTCCCTTTTTAGTTCCTTCTGCGTCTGTTTTTCCCCAGGACCCTCTCCGGGGCTGAGCGTTAGGGCTGAAGCTTGGACTGACTTACGGGAAACACGAGATGAGATTGCAGGCTCTGCACGTTGCTTAAATTATCCATTTGGTTTTTCCCTCTGCCTAGAAATTGGGGCTGAAGACATAGTTCACCCTCAGAGAAGTCGTGAGGACAACGTGGCCTCCTTGCCCATCCCTCCCTGGGGCCAGCCACAGGGTCTGCCCCGGGGAAGAAGTCCTTGCACGCCCGCTCCCCTGGCTCCACCCGCCACCCGGGTGTGCACCTGTCTTCACGTTCAGCCGCGACCCGGGCGTTTACTGGCCGATGTTTAAAGAAAGATAAGCTACGGAACATGTCCCACAGGCTTGGCCTTGGTCTGGTGGTCCTCCGGGTTTTCATTTTGCTCCCCCCATTCTGTTTCTTTTCCCTTTTTCTCTCCAGCTCCCTTTGGACCACCGTTTTTGTACAAGGCAGAGAGAATCGGTGTGACTTGCTGCTGGAAAGGTGGGTTGGAGATGAAGGGCACTGAGGACGAGGGAGGGCATCCTTAAGCTTCACCGGTCAACCCGCGATCACCGCGCGGTAAGCGGCGGGCACGCGCAGGGTGTGGTCCTTGCCTTCAAGGAGCTCGGAGTCCACTGAGGTCGGCAACTTACAAACAGTCTCCCCAAGCTTCCCAAGGGGGGATGTCTGGGAGGCAGGGAGCACCGGTGGGGACAAGGGCAAGTCAGGGGGCTTCTAAGAGGAGGCAAGGCTGGAGCAGCCAGTAGCTGGGGGACACGGAAGGACAGGCCTTTGGGGCAGGAGAGGGGCCGTGCCCGTGGTTGAGAGGGATGCACACATGATTCTGTGTTGTCCCCTTGTGCTGAAGGGGCGGGTGATGGGGACCCCTGTGGGGTGCCAGCCTACAGCAATTCTGGTGGGAAACAAAAAAGAGGAAAACCTAGGATGACTGCCTTCAAAGTCTGCTTCCATGCAGAGTGCATCCTCTTACCAGCTCCACCTGCTCCAGAGTTTTCTGTGGCTCACTTTCAGGACGCTGTGTCCTGTAACAACAGTGTCTGCACATGGAGGTTACATAACAAGTCATCCCACAGAAACATTTCAAACCCAGAATGAGTCAGACCCTAGAGCAATTTCACCTGTGTCACTGCTTAAATGGGTTTTGGGGTGATCTAGACACCCACTGGCATTCGGAGCATCACTACAGGAAGGCAGGGCCCACTTCCTTGGGGCGCAGACACTCAGAGCACTGGGGGGCCATGTGCCCATGTTTGCGGGAACATAGGGACAGAAGAATGCAGCCCTTGGAAAACACTTCTCTCCCTGGCTTCAACTCCGGGCTTAGGATAGGCTCAAACTCCAGGCGTTGAAAAGGTAGAGCACGTCCATTGGGAGTCCATCAGGATTTGCAAGAATACAGAGGACAGGTATTATTATTGCATCGCACAAGACAGGAAGGTTTAAAGCCTGAAGAGGTAACAAAAGCTGAAGTCGAAAGCACTTGAAATATTTTCCCCTCCTCTGCAAGGGCCCGGTGTTCCTGCATTTGTTTTGCTGCTCCCGGGTTCCAGAGTTCCCGAGACCTGCCCTCCTTCCCTTCTTTCCCCTCCACAGCCACACTGACAAGCACGGGAGAGAGACACGCTGATGGAAGATCAAACCAACTGGAGCTCAGGCCGGCTACTGTATCTTCCCCTTAAAAACGAATGTGAGTGCGTCCGACGGGAATTTTATGTTAAAGCAATGCCATCCAGAGAAGAAAACTGTCTAAGGTGCTAATGACTTGGCTGGGTCTCCGGCAGGTGTCACCCGCCTGGCGTGTTCCTGGCCACGCGACACTGATGCTTCCCAACAAGAAACTGTTTCTATCTCCTCTCCTCTTACCAACACCTTCTTACCCTTTTGTTGACAAAGAAAAGCTTGTTTTGAAATAAAATCAATTGGAAGCACCTGGGTGAAATTTTAATAACAGGTTCAGAGGAAGATAGTGCTTTCCCTCCACCCACGTGACTGATTTCAAATTGAACAGGGTTTGGGTAACTGTAGGATTGTGCAGGTTTAAATCCATGCCCTGCGAGGGCACGCTGACCGGGAATCACATTTTGGAAGGTCCTGGGCTGCCTCGCTCCTCCTTGCTAACAGGAACGGGAGGAAGTCATTACCTCACAGCGCACATGGGAAAACAGCCCAGATCACTCAAAACAGAAACAGCTGAATTGTTAGAAATACAATTATATTCAAGCAAAATTGATCAACAACCAACAATTTATAAAGTCCTGTGCTCGGTGTTTTGAAGGTTACAAAGATGTCCCTTGCCTTGGAGATACTTGCAACAGCCGAACATTGGACACACATGTGCAAGGTGTATGCTGGATATTTCCTGGTTATCCATACAAGCGGATGGGATACGCTGATGGTGACAGGGCCTGACTTCTGGGGGTTTGGGCCTACTCGTGGGATAACACGGAGACCGTGCAGGGGGACGGCCAGAGCACCTGCATTTCCCTCACGGCCCTCCTGTCTCCGGCACTCACTGGAGTCCTAGAGCCCTCTCCCCGGAGAATGTCCCAGCCCCAAGAGCACAGTCAGTATGGGTTCTGTTCACAATTCCAGCCTCAGCCCAGGGCCTGGCATTGAATTGACACCCCCTAAAGATTGGTTCTATAAAATTGATGAATCCATAAAATGAATGAACTGAATTGCTAGGTTATAGAAAAACTACATTCTGGGGCGGGGCGTGTGAAATACTGGGGTGTGCCATCAAGAGCTCAGTGTCTCTAATTGGGTTGGCTGGGGACAGGCAAAATCATTAAATGACCACAAGGACTTGATGCGGCTGAATTCAATTTTTGTCCGTTACAGTTTCAAAGTAGACCAGTGGGGCTCAAACTGAGCATGCTCCCGCGGTGCCTCCCACCAGGCAGGACGGGCTCTGACGGGAAGAGGCACCGAGTCAGATCAGATCAGAATCCACCTTGGGACCAGGGTTCATCAGGACTCAAACAGAAGCAGCTCTAAGGCACAGATCAGCACTGTGGTTGGGAGGCTTGACTATCGCCATGGCAGGTCTCGTCCGACTCCAGACGTGTGTTGAGAATAGTCAAGAAGGAAGACAAGGTAGAGGGAAGGTGGGAAGCTTAGGGCAGGGACTAGACAACCTATTCCCAAAAGAGGGGTCCGCAGGCATCCCTTGCCAAGGACCATCACTCCAGTCCAACGGAAGTCTGCGTTGCAGGTGCCCCGTGCTGGCTGGGGGCGGGGGGGGGGCGGTGTGCAGGCGAGGGAGTGGCGGCAGGGCAGACGCGCCAGGTGGCTGCCTGCCTTCTGCAGAAAACCACAAAACCAGTTGCCACAGGAGTAAAAAGGACCTTTTTAGGCTCCTACAAATGTAACAAATGCCCAGGAAAGATAAATGAAATGTGAAGAAAATGTGAAATACTGATATGGTTTTATTATTCATGTATTATGATACAACTCTAGAAATGACAGCTTTGTGTCCAAACACAATTAAATCATTACCTGGAAGCGCTTTAGGCCTTTGCTCATATTGGTGATTATTTACCTAATGATCCAGGTCAAACTATAATACACTGAGAAATGACATCGGCAATGGCAGGTGCATCCAACGTGCCTGGAAGTGCCGGCACATGGGCCTATCAGAACCTTTCACCTCCACCTACCTCCTGACCTCTGCTTTCAGCCTTAGTAGCGTCTCCTTTTGCTCACTTATTTATCAACACATTAAAAATATGTTTATGAAATGCTTGCCAAGTGCTGGACACTATTATAGGTTTTGAAATTCCCTGTGAAACAAAAGGACAAGGTCGTCTAGTGGAGTTTATATTTTAGTTGAGCAGGACAAACACGAAACAAGGAAGGGAGGAAGGGATGGAGGGGGGAGAAGGAGGGAGGCAGACATAGGAGCCCGCACACGGGTTATATTCCAGCTCTCCCTGACTAGCTGACTGACTTCAGTGAGTTGCTTCTATTCTAAATCTCTATTTTTCTGTGGGAAATGGTGATGATATAATTTCTACCTCACTTATGTGTATGGATGTTATGAGGCTAAATAAGTGAATGCATTAAAGAGTTTAGAATAGCACTTGGTACAGTCAATAGTCTGTAAATGTTACCTATTCCATTACTGCTCAGTTATTTTTGTCCTACTATCAGTCTGTAAATGTTACCTATTCCATTACTGCTCAGTTATTTTTGTCCTACCATCACAGCGTCTTGCATGTGGGTGTTGGTTAATAAGTGTTTACTGAACGGATAAATAAACAGACTAGAACAACGCAGATCTGTCTGACACGAAAGATAAGTTCCTTTCAGGGGCCTGGGAACAGTGTCCATCATGGATCCTGAAGCACAGAGAAGACTAGTCACCGAGAGCCCAGCACAGCCCAGAGTCCTCTGTCCCATCCCTGCCTTGTGCTGCTATTTAAAAATAGAAAAAAAAGTAAAGAGTATTGTTTTTTCCAAGCACAGCCACTCTCTACACAAGTATTCCCATGGAAATGGCAGTTTCCCATGGTTTTATGAACTGTCCCTGACATCTCGTCAGTCAGGGTAGGTTACTGGGGTGACAAAGGAAAGAGCGAGGGGACAAGACAGACAGGACAGAGGCATTTTGTCCCTTTGACCTTTGATTCCCTGTCTTATTCCAGATGTCGTTGGCAGCGTTTCTGGATTTTGGTAATTCAATTTGGAAGCCGGATAATGAATAGTGGGAAGATGGTCCTCATGCTGAGGAAGACAGAAATTTATGGTTTATTTTGAGTTCCAGCGGCGGAGGGGTCAGGAGTTCCCACGGGAGCTTGTCCGAGGCCTGGGAGGACCGCCCCTGAGCAGACCCTGGTCACCCTGCTCTAAATCACAAAGAGGGACTCTAGAGTCAGTTTCCAGTTGTGTGGCCCTACTTTATGTAACTTGTTTTCTATATAATACAAAAGAAGGGGGGAAAGGGAAATAAAGGGTGTTGGAGAAGGAGAGGGAAAGGGGAATGAAACTCCCTGAGACCTTAATTAACGTTGACATGGGTGACATCTCTGAGTGAAGCCAAGTCCCAGAGTGTCAGTGTCCTCTCACGTGGACTCCTGCGATAGACATGCTGCCCCCAACCAGTAGGACACTTGGTAAACATTTACCTCTGCCAAATTTTTAAGAGGGTTTGTTGACCCTAATGATGACCCGAGACGACTGCTTCTTGTCTGAAGGACAGAATTACATTTCAAACCATCTCTCCTCTCCCGCCCACACGTCCTGCACAGCATCTCCTTGGTCTCAAGATCTGTTTTGAAGACCTGTCTACTTACTGCGTCATGCATTTGTCTCTATAGTCCTTCCCTTATCAGACGCTGATAAAGCCACCACTGTGTGTCCGCCCTGAGAGAGTGGAGGATGTTTTACAAAGTTAACAAGACGCCTCTCCTGACCTCCAGCCTTCCTTCTTAGAAAGAAGACTCTATGCTTCGCTCACTGGGATGGGGCCCAGCAGCGGTCGGGGAGAGCCCTGGATCGGCAGGCAGCGCCCCGGGGCGCAGGGCGTGGAGTGGACCGTCCAGCCTCGGGCCAGACGTGACATTTAACTTCTCTGCGCTTCACTGGTAACACAGCGATGCCGACAACGCCTCCCTTCGGGGTTAGGATAAGATCATATCGAACCCACCCCAAGTTGAAAGTGAAGACTGTCGGGCAAGAAGGGAGATGAGATACGAGGAGGATGGAAAAGTTCTGCGAGAGGTTAAAGCACAGAGGGTCAGCGCCCCTGAGGGTGGACACGGGGTGTGATTTGGCCGGCACGGAGTGAAGGGGACAAGCGGGCGTTGGCTTGGGTCCCACAGCAAGTGCTCCCTCCCAGCTCCCGCCGGTCCTTCCCAAACCTAACACAGAAGCCCACGTCTTCCTAACACATTTTCTAAAGACTCCAAAGACGCTTTCAGGGTCCCTGCCTCTGTGACAGGTCACACCCCCTGCGCCTTCTCACCCGTGTTCTTGCCGAGTTCCCTCCCTCCCTCGGGTGAGCAGCGCAGCCTCACCTCCGGAGCGGGGTGGGGACGCGGGCTCCCCTCGTGGCGTGTCTGGGCGTGGCGTGGGAACAGGTCCAGGGACCCAGCACACGGTCACCCCGGGGCATCAAGAGGGTGAACAGGGCTCTGTGGGCTGAGCAGCCCCCAGGGCTGAAGACACAATGATCTCAGACGAACGCGAGTTAGTTTTACATGTTATAGACGCAAGTCACAGCTGATAGGAGACGAGCAGACATAAGACGCAACCAGGGAAAAGGGACCTGAGGACTTGGGGAGCAGGACCAGAGAGGGGGCCAGGGACACCCCACAGAAAAGGGAGAGTAGTGTCTCCTAAAGGGAAAAGTATCCAGTTGAACCCTTGGGACGACCTGCGACCTGGGAAGACAGAGGACAGTCTGCAAGGCACAGAAACAGGCACAGGAGGAGGAGCGGGTCCCAAGGCAGAAACTACTTTCCCCCTGCCCCCTTGGGGCAGGCCGGCTGTGAGCCCACGTCCTCCCTCCCGGCGCTGCTGGCTGATGGGGGGTTTGAAGATGGGGGTGGGGCATGAGCCAAGGAAGGCGGCGGCCTCAGGTGGTAGAAGGTGCAAGGACAGGGCTTCTCCCCAGAGCCTCGGGAAGGGATGGGGACCCACCCTTCTACCCTGGCCCCGGGCGTAGGGGTCAGTTTGGGCTGATTGAGAGCCACAGGCCCGGGGCAACTGTTGCAGCAGCAACAGGAAACCACCCGCCCCCCAGCTTTGGTTTCCCGATGTGGTTACCACAGGACATGCTGATTCCTGTGTTCACTCTCATTCTAATTTCTATTAACAGATCACCTTCAGTCTTTGACCTTTCCTGAAAGGTCTCCTTTTCCACGTTTAGTGATCTCATTTCCCTCCCTGGACCAGCTACTTTATCTAACCTGTTCCTTCTCTCCCGGCCCCCAAAAGGCAAAGCGGGTGCTTAGAAGCTCGAATCCACAGTGTCCCCAGTCTTCACATTTGCACACAGATGGGACAGATGTTGGCTGCATTTACAGGCTTCAGTTTGCAGCATATGCTGAGTTACTCCCTGGAGTCTTGCATATGACAGCTATAGCTGGTTTTTAAAAAAAAATCAAATTAGTAACTATAAAACTGTCCAAGAAGGTCAGGGTAAGGGATTCTGACTTGACACCAACTGAGAATCCCTGAAGGAGCAGGTCAGAGTTCAAAGGAATAAGCTCGTCTCCTTTGCCTCCTAAGACAAGCTTCCCCTCCGGCCACCACATTCTGCCAGCAGCCCATTTGTTTCGTCACCCAGACTCAGCGGGTTAGCTGTGTACCCCTCTCTCCTACCCTGTCACCCGGTGTCTCGTTTACTTTCCGATGTCCCTCGCACAGGGCTATTCCTTGGAGTCCATCCGACGCCTCTTTGGCTCCGTAGGGAGACACTTCCAGTCCGTGCCCCGGCCCCTCTCTGAAACCCGAGCTGCGAGGTCTCCCAACACGAAGATAACTGAGAAAAGCCACACGCAAAGGGAAAGCACTCGCTCCCGGTGACTCCCTCTGGTTTACTCAACACGGAGCCCGCCCGACCTGCTCGTGTAATCGATGAGGCAGGGTGCGTGTTGTTCCCATCTCACCGATGAGAAGAAACACGGGGCCAGAGAGGTTAGGGGAGTTCCCCAAGTCACCCAGGAAATGACCGTGCGAGGAGTCCCACCCAATCTCATTTTGGCCCCTGGGCTCTTAATTACTGTACACAGTCACCTCTCAGGTGGTCAGACACTTGTCTAGTCGCAGCTTAGGCATCTGTCTGGTATGTAGAAACGAAAAGTCGTTTCTTCTCGAAGACTGTAGTTTGGTCATCAAAACCTTTTGAAAGATGGTGTCAGTGGGAGAACCACAAATTAAAGTTCATCAGATAAGATAAAGTGAAGGTGATATCTGGAGACCGTGAATCAGAGGCAGCTGTCACTGTGGTCCTGGACGAGTCGCCCACAGTCTGGACCTGCTTTCCACCTGTAGAAGGAACTGTCCTGTGACCTGCCCCTCTCCTCAGGCTGTGACTCTGGGCTGGGCACGTTAGACAGAGGGCAAAGGACATCACTGGCAGAGCCCATCAATGAGGAGGTCCAGGAAACCCCAGCTCATAGCGCTTCCCCTTGATCGCAGCTAACAGAGAAAATGCAGAATGCAAACGGTGCACAGAAGGACAGGTGTTTGCCAGGCAGGGAAGCAGCCGCCGCAACCCGCGTCCATCTCAGCAAAACGAAAGGCTCAGCGCAGGCTCATCTTTACCTTGGTTCCATTTTCTGCGAGGGTCTCAATCCATCTTTTTTCCAAGTCATAAAAATATCAAGTGGAGGTGTGCACGTGTGTGTGCGTGTGCGTGCGAGCATGTGTTTCAGCACGTGAGTGCTGTGCTCACGGGCATGCACACGTGTGTTCAAGTGACGTCTGTGTTTGAGACTTGGGGGATTCGGAAGCAGAGTCAGACTGGAAAGTGCCTGCCCCAGACCTCAGATGACCGGCTCCTCTGAGAACGTCCTTGGTGTGACCTGTGTTGTTGACCTTACCCCAGGGACACGGGTTAGTGGGTCCCCCCATCATGCTGACTCAAGTATGTCTTGTAAATTACTACTTAAAATAAGTTGCCAAAACACAGCCGACTACGTTATTAATGGAACATCCTGATTCTTTCTAAGCTTCCTGAGTCCCCCAGATGAGTGTCTCAGCAGAAAACAAATATTCTGCACAAGAAAATGTCAAAAAGGAGTGGCCTGGCCACAGCAGCACCTGCACTCCCACCGCGAGCACTTGCGGAGCGCAGTGCACCGTCTTTCACAGATCATTACTTCACGCTGCAGCTCTGGTTCTAGCGGGAGAGCTCCAACACCTTCCCAGAATGGAGAGTTGTGAATGTGGGCGAGATTCTGCCCAGAGGGGCTCCGTGTTTTGCTGAGAGGCGTCTGGGAAGCAGTGGGCAGGAGAAAGGAAAACGCGTGGGGGACAGAGTGATCTGAGCCTCACTTGCTGTGTGCATGAGGCCACCCTGCTTCTCAGGAATCCCCCGTCCAGAGCATTCAAAGATGGCCTGGCTGAGCCCATTCAGCCGTCAAAGACTTCCTTTTGGAAGGAGATAAAATTTCAAGCCAAGTTATTTTATCTTGACACGGCCTTGCAGAGAAACACCTCGTGGGGATTTCCGGGAGCACTGTGGTCGGGGTGAGTAAGGCCAGGGACACGTGGGCATCGCCTGCTGACGACACGCACCTCCTACAACTGTGTTGACCACCCAACAGATTTTCCAGGAAGGCCAACTTCCCAAGCCTGGTCCAGAGGCAAGCCACACGTCCCCATCCGAGTCGAGAAGGGAAACTGCTGGGATTCTATACGCCAGATGTGGATTCCTGCCGTCGGAAGCAGTCTCCACACCCGTGGAGAACTGTGGGGCCCGCCGGGTCTGCTCAGCGGCTACATGAAAACTGCTTAATTATGTAAATGCCTAGACACTGCTTCCCCTCCTTCCAGCCTCGAGGATGAGAACTTGTTCACTGTTGGGGCAAAGGATGGGTCTCCTGGGCATGAGTGGGCCACCCTTTCCAGGATGGAGAACAAAGGGACACAGCTGCCACCAAGGGCCGGCATATCCCTGTCCTTGCCTCACCCTTGTCCTGCCCACAGGGAACATACACTCTTATTGGGGAGCTAGGTTAACTGTAAGCAGAGTGTAGGAATCATGGACAATTAGAATCCACGGTATCTGAAAGGATGGACATCACCCTCGAGCATGACAAGAACCTGAGATGGTCTTTTCCTTTCATGGAATTCACTGGAACAAAACAGTCATGTTCTACTGCACATAAACATATGTTTTTCACAAACAGGGAGTTGATTCTGAATTTGTCACAAGCATTTCAAAGACAGATGCTTTAGTTCCTGATTTAGTTCATTGAGATCCAAAGAACCGGGAGGAGAAGCACACATTTTAATCAACACTTTCAGCCTACATCCTGAAGTTGGTTCCCTGGCCTTCCTATCGGACGTGGGTGAGATACAAATTTAGAAGAAAAACGCAATCTTTCCCCAAGATACATGGCATCCAAATTAGGAACAATAGAGTGGACAAGCTGGAGAGGTACCAGGGGTCATCACTGAGCACCTCCTTTGTGGATTGGCGATGAGCCTGGACAGGGCAGCTGACCGCCACGGCCCTCTGCACTGAGCAGAAGCCAGACTCCCGCTCCAGACTCCTGAGTCCCACTCAGGACAGTCCCCCTGTTTACAGAGCCAGTTATACTGGTATCTGAGAAGTCTGTTCTATGAATATGTGCAAGAAGGAAGAAATTAAAGACAGGTGCCTATTGTTTGGGGACATTTAAGAGACTGAACCCACCTCACCTCAACCCATCTCCAAAGCCCCTGGGTTTGTAAGTATCTGTGCCTGGGTGGAGACCTTCGGGGCACCCTTTCAGTGTTGAGGGTGGAGTGGTTGCATGAATACCAGGTTGGCAGGACCTCAGGGCAGAGGGCTGGGTCCCCTCTCTGCTGGGGGGTGGGCAGGTTCAAGGAGCTAAGTAAACAGATTCCTATAGAGAAACGGGGGTGGCTCGATGACATGCTCTCTGCAGTGAGTAAGGGGACTTGAAGGGCAAGTGACAGCACTGGGGACAAACCCCTCAGGTCACACAGTTAGTGACAGTGGACACCTCCTACACCTGCTCTATCAAATGCTCCAAATTAGAGTGGCTAGCGTCCCCAGAACAGATAAAAGCACTGCTCTCTCTTTCCCTACAGATCCTTAGGTGCTTTTGCAAGTTACATAATTGGAGCCCAATTAATTGCAGAAAGAACACTAGTCAATGGCTAGTGTTTACCAACCTGATAATAATAAAGTTTAATAGCAGTGAAAACACATGGGCTCCCCGCGTGCATCCTGAGTCAAACCCTCCACCTGCAGAAAGACCACTTGAGGTATATGGATGCTGACGGGATATTTACGGATATTAAAGAATTGTTAATGTTTAAGTATGGTCATGGTTTTCAATGTCTGCTCATGTTTTACAAAGAGCTGGTATTTTTTTAAAAAGAGAGAACTGCTGAAAGAGTTGTGGATGAAATAGTGAACATACTGCACGGCCTCACAAACTCACCTTTGTTATTTAAAAAAGATGGGGTTATAACAAAGAAGCATAAAAAGAAATGTTTTATCGTAATTTCATTTCTTTCTTATAGCTTCTCTCCCAACAAGATAAATGTCCTCATTTACAGACGGGAACGAGGCTAGAGAGGCGGAGTGGCTCGCGAGGAGGCAGCAGAGGCGAGCCCCCACCCCCACATCCCTGGCTCCACCTCACTGCAGCTCCGCGGTGACGTTAAAGCGGAGGATGGACTAAACCCGCACCCCCCCTTACTCCGGGTCTCTTTAACATTCCTAACACGTCTCATCTTAGGAATCACCTTCTAAGGCAGCCAAAAACCAAGCACCAGGCTTTCACTGTCTACCCTGTGGGGACGTGGCGTTGAAATGCAGTGCAGACGGAACCTGGAGTCTCTGGCCTCCAGCCACTCTGGTTCCTGTTTCTCATGACTGATCCCGACTGGACTAATTAAAGTTTAGGTTCTTTGCCTTCCGGCCAGCAAGGCAGGAGCCATTAACACTGGCCCCCGAGGCATCAACCTTCCCAGATATCATCTGTGCCATAACAGTGCATAGTCCTTGCTAAAGAAAGAAAAACAAATTAGATAACCTTTCGGGGGTCCTTCCAGACTCCAGGGTCTGGGATCTAACCACGTTCTGATGGGTATGTGGTGACTCAGCACAGCCCGAAGGAGGAGGGACTGGCGAGAACACAGCACAGCTCACTCGAGGAGCAGTTCAGTCTGGTGACGTCTGCCAACAGCTGAAGGCCTGCCACCCTCAATTACCATCCAGTGCCTGCTACATGCCAGGTTTAGGTTGTCTTCTTGGTAATTTGATTTTTTAGGCCAAGGTGATAAAAATCTTTCCCCTGAGCAAACCTCTTGACTCTTGAGATCAGGAGTGGACGTGCATCGGCAGAGCTGCGGGGAGGGGCCTGTGATGGGAAATTGGCCGCTCCCCCCGGCTGGCCGGGGAGAGGATGTGTGGACTGGGCAAAGATGTTGCACAGGCCCGATGCTGGGCCCGCCCACCTCCGAGGCTGCGCAGCAGGCCACCGGGGCCGGATGCTCGCCCCCTTTCTGCCTGGACCTGGCTGACTTCCCAGCCCTTCAGGGCCCAACCTGAGTCTAGGTAGGCATCACCCCTGTAACTCTCGGCAAAATTTTCCCAGAGCTCCCAGAGCCCCCAGGACCACTGCCCTTGATTTCCCAGCCCTTGGTGCCTTTGTTCCTTCACAGGGGATCCAATGCACAGAGCTAATTTCTTTTTCTCTCAAATTGGGCTGAAATGTCCTTGTCCTCACACCTAAGACAAGCATGAAGGTTTGCAAGGCAACTCAGAGAAATAGTCAATGTTGTATCATCAGTAAGGATTGAAACAAAGGTTTTATAAGTGACTACTCTCTAATTTTGTTACCCAGCTCATCACATTCTCCACATTACAAAGTGCCACTGAAATATCTGCAACTTCATTTGTGACAAGGCTCTCAGCTACTGAAAGCTTGTTCCCAGAAAGTGACCCTAAACCCATTTAGGGCTCTGCCACTCTTTGTCTTTAGGCTTCTCAAATGATCCCAGGTCCGTTCTCACTGAGCTATCATTGGTTCAAGTTCATGGCCACAGTCTTTAATTCACTCAATGCTCATCTCTTCTCTGCAGTTGAGCCAAGGATATGCTCATGGCTGGAGAAAAGGCAGGCCCAGGAGCCATGGCCTCTCTGTGGCTTAACAACATTAAAAGAAGATTCATTAGGTAGTGGCTGTGCTTATAGACACCCTCCTAACTGTCCACATTAGACCCACATAAGTCAGAGAAGGGGGAATCAAACATTTAGTAAAATAAAGAAACAAAGCACCCCCTTCCCCATTTACAGAGGTCAGATCCTGAAACTCCCAGCATCGCCACACATGACACAGCCAGAAGCCTGTGTGAACCATGGACCACACACCCCACCACCAGCAGCCAGTATGATCTCAGCATAAGTCAGGTGTAGGGAGACACCTGCACAGGTGAGGCTTGTGGCACTCAGTCAGCACCCCAGGGAAGAGTCTTTACCCAAAGCTATGTCCTTACCCTTCGCCCCCCTGCCAGCTGAGGCCGTGAACTTGGGACCAGAACTTACCAACACCGATGGACAAAGATTATTGCGCTGGCTGCTCGGTGTTAGGGTGACATTTCAGGGACCCTAATGATAACACTTCCTAGGTCAGAATACTCATCTTTTCCCAAAGATCAGCACTCACTTTAAAAACTAAACTTGTTCAGACTCTGGAAATAAAATAAATTTTCAAAAGAAGGCTAAAATTAGAAGTTGAAAATCACTGGCAAAAATAAACGTTCAGGTGACTCAACTCTGTTCACCCCTGGCACAGGTTTCAACTGCTGGTGGTGCCAATTGTTGCTCAAAAGTTTACTTTATTAGTCTCTTTAAATATATACAAATATGGGAGGTCAACTGTGAGTGTTGAGAAGCAGTAGTCTCAAAAGTCTAAATATATAAAGAAGGAATCATTTTTCTAAATGCGCCAGAGCTGGCCCTGGGTTAGCGCTTCTCTAAACACAAGCAGGAGCACATCCAGGAGGAGGCGCCCATCCAGGAGTCAGACGGGCTCTCTCGTGAATCGCGCTGGGACCACGGCTTCTGCCCAGCTGTGGTTTCAGCACCAATAGGTTCTTGGTGAGTTTTCATTAATCCACTTTTCTGCTCCGAATCTTGTAGAGAGGCATTATTTATGAAAATTTCCCTCTAATCGCATCTCTTGCTAGTCACTGAAATGAATGTATCACACTTTATTTAAACAAAGTTAGAAGTGGAAGGAACATTAGCAAACTGGGAGGCCGACAGTCCTGACTGCACAAGGAGACAGAATCCTGGGAGAGAGAAATCACTTGCCCGTGGGTGCAAATTTAGATCTTGACGAAACTGAGTCAGCTCCTCACCAGCATTCTTTCCGCTATGATGCATGACAACTTGTTAATCGGGTTTTTATAACCGAATTCTGCTTCCAAGGAACTTGCCATTTAACTCTTCAGTAGAGCTTGCCATTAAAAACAGGTTGTTTTATGATGCCTGTGTGTTGCCCTAATTTATTTTATGTGGATTTTAAATATCTTTATCCGAGCATGAAGGCGCACCTGTTCCCTTAGGAGCTTGGAGAGAGGAAATGAAAGGTGGGGGTGTGGGGAGGAGAGGCGGAGAGCAGAGTCAGGAAAGGTAGGTGTGATTTAGAAGCATTAATTCAAATGTCGATTTTCTTTTAGGATCATGGTCTCAGAATCTCTCCACGAGTGCACCTGTGCTCACAGCCCCATGCTCCCAATCCCATGCCCCCTACTCAGTCAGGCAGCATCGCAGCTGGAAAGATGGCTCCATTCCCAGTGTACCAGAGACTGAGAAATGTACCCATGGAATAGGACACAGTGTCGGCAGGAGTCTGCTACCCTCCAGGAAATCGAAAGGTTCGGAGGTCAATGCACAAGGAGCTTCTCCTCCAGACTCTATAATATTTCATGTGAACCTTAGTCATGTCCTGGAGCATAAGGATGGACTGTGCATTAAAAGATACAGAAAGTGCTGATTAATGTTGAGAGTGAATCAGGTATAAAATGGTGAGGGGAACCAGTGAAGGAAATGTTCCATCCCTGTGTCTCAGTGAGCAGGATGCATATTGACAAAAACATATAGGGCAAAATCAGTAACAGCACCCAACTTTGCACAAACATCTAGTAATGACTGACTGGATGCTAGGTAGTGTGCCACGGGACCACAAGATGCCTGACACACTGATGTCCCAACCATTCTAGAGTCCACTGTTCCCCAAAGAATAAGGTACTCTATCCATCCATCCATCCATCCATCCATCCATCCATCCATCCATCCATCCATCATCCATCCATCATCCATCCATCCACTACAGGAAAGTACAGGACGATTTCAACAACACGTGGGCTACAGGCATCCCTTAAAGCCGAGAGGGGTGGATTGAATCCCCAGAGTTGCAAAACTGGAGAGGGAACTAATCAGGCACCCTCATATTCAGGGAACCCTGGGTGCCTCTCGCCTGTTTCCCAGGCTTTCTAAGGAGAGAGGGACAGGCTGAGAGCAGCCAGCATTAACACCCATTAACACCTGTCCCCCCCAGGCCCGTCCAACAGCCAACATCACCCCCTAGTTACAGTCTAGCTATTATGACTTAACTAGTTGCTGTTATGTGTATCTTTTAAAAATAATCCATGCTTCTGACAACAGGGAGTCAGATTATTTTCAGTCCCAGTGTCGTTGGAGACAAATCCCTTTGCTATAACGCATCTCTGTAAACATGATTTGGAGGTTATTTCTAGGGTAAAAGTCATCAAAAAGCAGACTTGAGGTTGTGAGACGAGAAGCCCTAGCTGCCCATTGGAAGGCACAGCCTTCTCAGGCTAACACTGCCCTGCCTTAAGGGACGGAGTGGGGATGCTCAGGGGTCACTTTCATTTCCCTCATATAACGAAGGCTCGGCCCACATTTAATCAGATCCATTCTTGTCCTTTCTACATCAGCTAGGATTGTTGAGTTAAATTTCCCAACAAATCAGATGTGTTCTAATTGCTGAGCCCAGACACTTAGGGTCCCCCCAGAACACTGTCCAGGGAGCCACCATCCACCTAAAAAGAATGGCAGCCAATAAATAACCTCTGTGGCCCAAGGGCTTTCTCTGTCCAGTAATCCCCCTGAGCCCTTCTAATGGGGTCAAGCCAAGGACAGCGAGAAGCCCCTGTGCCTGAGCGCAAGCCCGCCTGCCTCCTGCAGCCCACACACTGACGCAGGCTGAGGCCGACAGAACGGGCGCCAGACGGTGCTCTGATGTTTCCTGAACAGCCACGAATCCTCACAACCAGCCTGGAGGTAGGCGCGCTTGGCTCCAGTTTACAGATAGGGAAACTGAGGCGCAGAGAGACTAAGGAAAGTGCCTGATTCACACAGAAGGAAAGCAGGGGAGCCAGGACTGGAGCCGGGCAGAGTGATGTGGAGTCGTGCTCCAGACTGAACACACAGAGGCTCAGGCATCTGCAGAAGATGCTCCGGGAAGCATGGGCCCCCTGGGGTGTCTGTCTTCCGTCTCAGCTCTCTCACACCCTCTGTGTGGCTCATAGAGGGCGATGCAGCTCCCACTCTGCAATGGGGTACCGGTCTCACCTGCTTCCCCAGACCTGCAGGGCCCTCTGGGCACCCTCCCTGAGCAGATTCCCGCATCTCCCCTGCTTAAGCCAAGCTAGTTCTCACCTTTCCAGGCAGGAGTGGGGCAGGGCTGCAAGTCCTTTGCACATATTGGCAACTGACTCTTCAGCTGTGAGCACAGTCTTAGCAGGGTGAGTCTTTGCTAACGAACTTCGGAGTGTCTGGGCAGGCTCCCCGGGCTGACTATAAGGAGGCCCTGCCCCCGGTCAGGGGCTGGTGGCCAATCCAGAGCCAGGAGGGGCTGGGAGGGGCCAGGAGGGGCCGGGGGGCTGGGAGTCGCCTTGGCTCGGGCTGCCCCAGAGGACAGCGCTGCGGCTCCACCTGCAGGGCCACCTGTTCCCGCTGGGGATCTGGAGCCCACCTGAAGCTGTGGGCTTTGCCATGAAGCAGTAGGAAGCGGCTCAGATACATCCAGGTCCAGGCTGATAGCACTTCAAGGGCCCCAGGAAAGAGATTCCGAGATTCCGGGGGATGAATTATAAATATTGAGACGAATGTAGCAACACTTGGATACTATTTTGTAATTTTCGTTATAGTATCCTCCTAACCCATAATTACTAAGAGATGTGGGGTTTTTTGTTTGATTTTGTACTTTTGAAAGTATAATTTTAAAGTAAGACTTTTCACTGTGGACCTGTAATTTAATTGCATTAGTCAAGATGATGTGGTCTGGAAATTTTAAATTCTTTTGAAATTTATTGTTTATTAGTTTTTTGGTAAATATTCCTTATATGCTTGAGAAAGCATGTTTTCTTTCTGTTAGATATAGGCAAGGTTCTGCACATCTGTAACTATTGTGACTATTTATTTTATTCAAATCTTCTCCACACTTACTTTTTATGTCTATCTCTCGGTTCCTGATGGAAATGCTTTAATATTCTCAATGTGAGATGGATTTTTCAAAATCTTCTAGTAACTGACATAGTATTTGCTTTGTACATTTTGAAGCTTTATTGTTAGGTACCTACAAGGTTATGATCATTGTATCTTTAAAAATTCTACATAGCCCGGCCGGGTGTGGCTCAGCAGTTGAGCATCAACCCAGGATCCAGGCGATCGGGGTTCGAATCCTGGTCAGGGCACGTGCCCAGGTTGCGGGCCCGATCCACAGTCGGGGGCGTGCAGGAGGCAGCCGATCAATGACTCTCGTCATTGATGTTTCTATCTCTCTCTCTTTCTCTCTCTCCCTCTCCTTTCCTCTCTATGAAATCAATAAAGATATATTTAAAAAAAAAATTAAAAAAAATTCTGCAATACCTGTTGCTCCCTGTGTTCATTGCATGTATGCGCTGCTCCTTTGTCAGGCTGCTTGCTGACAGGCACCTGGGCTGCTTCCATGGCTTGGCTGTTGTAAATAGCGCTGCAATGAGCATAAGGGTGCATATATCTTTTTGAATTAGTGTTTTAGGTTTCTTTGGACAAATACCCAGAAGTGGAATCACTGCACCTTAGCATTTTTAACAACATTGACTGTATTTTAAGGATGTCAGTAGCCTTTCAGGAGGGCAGTGTGACATGGTGGTTTTGAGCACAGGCTGGGGAGACATAGAGTGCCTCCTCCAAGCAGTAGCTCTGCCGCTAACTGATGCTGGGCAAAGTCCTTAAAATTCCAGCAGCTCAATGCTTTTTGCAAAGTGAGACTTAAAGGAGATGGTGACCATTAAGTGTTCATACCCATGCTGTTTGGGAAGCACTGGTGGAAGATTCACTATCAAAATTACCTCTTGTTTTTGCTTTAATTTGTTTTCTACGACACTGAATTTGCTCATGGTCTTCACCCTGTCAGGGATTTTACGTTTTGTGGAATTACCTCCTGTGGGAGTTTTCTCCCAGGCGTGTCCTGAGAGTCAGGGGCTGTGTGATGGTCAGGCTTGTGACTGTGCAGGACAGCTGGCTGGAACCTGCAGGGTGGGCCGGGGAATAGCAGTTTAAACCCGGACCGTGCCCCGGAAGACCCAGGCTAAAGCGCCAGGTTTCTGAATTGAGGCGGGGGGGCGGGGGCGGCACACTTTGTTACTTTGTTGCGGTTTCATTCCAGCCAGTTGACCGAGAGGGTGGCTTGAAGATGACAATCTCTATGACACTGTGGGTGCAGAACTCGAATTGTAAGAACTGCTAGTGAACGGGAGTGGAGGAAGGTGAGTAAAGAGGACTCTTTCCGAAGTTCGGGGTGACTGGGAGAGAGCGATGAAGCGCGGGCTTGAGCAGAGGCGCGGCGGGACGCGCGGGAGGCCAGCGTGCGCACCGGCGGCGAGCAGAGCGCGGCTGGGGCTAGGGAAGGGCCAGGCCCAGCTGAGACGGAGGGGGGTGAACGACAGGATGGGCGTTCCGAGGGGATTCACGGTGATGGGGACAGGAGACGGGAGGCGTGGTGGCCTCCGTCTTCTCCGCTGAGGAGACGAAGGCGGGGAAGCTGTGGAAACACTCCCACTCCTTCCAGGGATGGCCCCTGTACCCAAACACCGCTCAGCCGCGGGACAAGATGACACCGTGGGCGTCCCGGAGCCTCTCGCTGCGCGCGTGAGATCAGACGTCGGGCGGGCCGGGTCCAGACCCCATGATTTTTCTCTCAAAGGTGCTGAAGACAAGGAGTCCTCCCCGTCTCGGAGGGAACAGGCAGCTCCGTTCTGAGCGCGGTCCTGGCGTAATTGCCCAGCGCTGTGTTTGTCCTCAAGGTCAGCGTGCTGGTGAGAAGCCCGCCCCGCGCCCGGGAGAGCAGTGTCCTCCCAGATAAATAATTTCTGTTGGAAGAACATTCTGTAGTCCCCATTCTCACTACAAGTATCATCCAGCGTAGCACTGGAGGATATTTTAAAAACAAAGCCTTTCTTAATCTCTGTGAGCCAAACATGCCTCAGACTGAACTCCCTTCCAGAGAATGAGCGGCCCGCGGACAGCGCGTTAGTCTTCCGACCCTTGACCTCCATCTTTTTCGGTTTTGGCTCCCACACCTGAGGAGGGGGTCGGGGCACCTCTGAGTCCCTCCCGTGTCTAACGTGCTGGGCTGCGATTCCAGGGGGTCGCAGCGATTTGTGCCTTAAACCCACAGCTTGCCGTAGCTCTCTGCCCCGGCGCGGGGTGGAGGGCCTCGGTCAGTCCCCCTCGGCTACTGACGATGTAAACGAGGTCATTCAGCAAAGGGCCCGCGGCCAGACATTGTATCACTGCTCAAGGGTGCCGCCTGCAAGGGAACGGACGCAACACCGACCTGCCTAACTGGCGGAGCCCTGGCTGAGTGTCACCCAGCCCCCCTTCTTGGCCGCGTGCTCATGTGCAGACTGCAGCCTCCCGTGAACCTTGAGAATGGGCCTCACGGGTCTGCACGCGACCCAAGGGAACAGCTCGAGGTCTCAAACTCACAGCTCCCCTGGGAGCCACAGGGCCAGTAACGGAAGCATCTAGATGGGGCCACACACACACACCACACACACACACACATCACACACACACCACACACACCACACACACACACACACACACACACACACACACCACACACATCACACACACACACCACACACACACACACACACCACACACACACACATCACACACACACACCACACACATCACACACACACATCACACACACACACCACACACACACCACACACATCACACACACACACCACACACACACCACACACACACCACACACATCACACACACACACCACACACACACACACACACATCACACACACATCACACACACACACACATCACACACACACCACACACACACACACATCACACACACACACACACACACACATCACACACACACACACACCACACACACACACCACACACACACACATCACACACACACACACATCACACACACACCACACACACACACACATCACACACACACACCACACACATCACACACACACATCACACACACACACACCACACACATCACACACACACCACATACACACACACACCACATACACACACACACCACACATCACAACACACCACATACACACACACACCACACACACACCACACACACACACCACACACACACACACCACACACACACACACCACACACACACACATCACACACACACACACCACATACACACACATATCACACACACACACCACACACACACCACACACACACCACACACACACATCACACACACACATACCACATACACACACACCACATACACACACACTCACACACACACTCACACACACACCACACACACACACATCACACACACACACATCACACACACACATCACACACACACACATCACACACACACACACACTCACACACACACCACACACACACACATCACACACACACACACACACTCACACACACACACACCACACACACACCACACACACACCACACACACACACACCACACACACACACACACTCACACACACACCACACACACACACATCACACACACACACATCACACACACACATCACACACACACACATCACATACACACACACTCACACACACACACTCACACACACACCACACACACACATCACACACACCACACACTCACACACACACCACATACACACACATCACACACATACACACACACACACTCACACACACTCACACACACACACCCTCCTTAGGGAGCAGCATCACCCTGCCTCAATCTCTGTACCTCAGGCCTGGAGAAGCAGAACCTCGGTTCCCACCTAACCCCATGTCCTCTGCCCTCCCCCAGGTCACCGCCCGGGGCTCTGTCTGACACCCCAGCTTGTGCTCCCACCTTCAGCTTCTTCTCTCTCGCTCCCTGCACTCCCCTGAAACAGGACGGCTCCAATGAGAGGGTTCTTCCCCTTCTTGTTCAGTTTCCTCATACCTGAGGTTTTCGGGACCAGGGGTTCTGTGGGTTTCTGCTTTGCCCTGCACTCTCTCTTCGAGGTGAATGCAAGTCCTTGCTCTCTCCAGTGCGCATCCCTCCCAGAACACGGGTGGATGCTGCTTGCTGCCTGTGTGTCACTCACCCTTTCTTTCCAAAACAGAATCCGATGTTGAATGGCGCCACAATACATGCCCAGCTTCTTATAAAATTAAAATTAAAATTAAATTTCCCTTGGAGCTGCGATCAGTGAGGTCACGTGGTTTTATCACAAGTGGAGGGGGCAGAAACCACTGGGTAGCAAGGCGGGAGCTCTGTCCCCTCCTTGCCCTCTGTCTGACCACAGTGACAGCCTTGGCTGTGGGCACTGGGTCTTGGTAACCAGGAGGCAGTGAGTGTGAGGACCGAAGCCTCAGGCAAAGCTGGTCTAGAGGAGAGAGACGGAGCACGCCATCCAGATGCCCTGAGGTGGGAGGAAAATGGGACCCTCGTGTACTTGGCCCACGTGGGCGGGGAAGGTTTCTCCTCCTGGTCCCCCAGGACTTTGACTGCAGGGTCCATTTTCCTCAGCTCTGTGCCCTAGTTCCTGCCACCATTCACTGTGACATCAGTATCGGGTGAGGGGCCTAGTCCTGGTTTACAGAGAAAGGTTTTTTCAACTCATTTCTAATTTGCTTTGTCTCTCCATCAAGAAATCACTCAGGATTCTGTCAAAACCGGAAACTGTACCCCCTCCAAAATCTCAAATCCACACCCTCTGCTTTCCAACACTACCTCCTGTTCTACAAGATTCATGGCTCAAGTAACCCGTTAAAATAATCATCGTACCTCAGCAGACACCCATCTCTCGAACTCCGTCCCCACCTAGAAACCCTTCCTCAGGGACTCCCAGGTGAGACCCCGAAACTGTCGGGTAGGAATGTCTAAACACCCACACAGGTGAGCTGGAATCAGAAATTGCTAACATGGCATCTTATTTTTCCAGATTCTTTAATGTTTTGTTGTTTTGAACATTCTTACAGGGAAGCTGAGATTCCCTTTGTTCTGTTCCCAGACACATCTCCATCCAGTCCCAGGAAAACCGTCAGGACATACGGACATCACTACTTAATCTTTACAACATATAAACATGTCCTTTTATTTGATACATTTTACTATATGTAAGAGTGTGTGTGTGTGTGTGCGTGTGTATGTGTGTACATACATATCTCCCCCAAAACAAGGTAAGTCTAGTTTAGCATGTTTATTTTAAAATATGCACAGAACGGAACAATTCTGTCTGAGATTTTCCCTGTTGGTTCATATTTGTCCCCATCACTCGTTGGAAATGCTGCGTATTGTTCTGTGATATGGACTCGAAGCCCTTTGTCTGAGAGGGCCGGGGCCCTGGGGCTCAGGCGCTGAGCTTAGTCCAAACCCATGTCACTCACCAGCTATTCGACCTGAGGCGAGTTATTTAATCTCTCTGACGTCAGCCCCTTTATCTATAAAGTGTAGTTGATAAATGTAGCTTTGTTTTTGGATTCAACAAGTATTAACCGAGTTAACCTACGTGAAGCTTTTGGAACCGTCCCGGCCTGTAGGAATATCAACAGGAAAACAGGGACAGGTGCAAATTAGGAAATCTGGAAGGGGTTTGCTTATAAAAGGACCGATTACAAAAGTGTAGGCAGAGCCGGGGGAGCCTGGAGGAGCGAGGCAGAGGAGAGGGGGAGCTGGCAGCCTAGGGGCCGAACAAAACAAATCTATCACTAGGAACGAAGAAAGCAGCACAAATTAGTTCAAGCCCCTCCACTCCCATCCTGGCTGCACCCCTCCTTTCCCTAAGGAACCACCGAGAGGCGTTGGGTGCAAATGCAAACTGTATTTTAATGATTAAGGAGCTGTCATGGACATCTACACATGAGTACAGGCTTCTTCTTTCCGTATGTTTATATTCTAAACCTACTCTCTCGATTATTTTGTGAAAGATTTATTTTTCTGCTAAAGAACTCGGGAGTTAGAGAATGTATAAGAGGATTTCTGGTGATGACATTGTAGATACATTGAGGAAATGAGGCAGGGCCACTTGTTTCATCACGGACGGGATGTCAGGCAAATTCTTCACTGTCACGACCTGGCAGTAAAATATCTCTCTGACCATGATCCCACCTACGGTCCTTTAGCTGGACAACGGCTTCCCACCCAACCCACGGCGCTGGCAGTTTTGAAGGAACAACTCAGTTTTATTCTAACGCAGGGGCACTTCAAAGTCCAACTGCGTAGCAGTGAGGTGAGTCCTCGGAACGGCTTTACCTGGGTAAGTCAGTGGGTTCACTGTTGTCCTACCCTGTGTCCCACCCGGGTATCCCTGAAATCGCACCAGGGAGGTCTCTGTCCAGGCACCTGTGTCCAGGGCACAGCAAACCAGTTCTTTAGGTGGCGGAACGGGACTCTGGCAAGGAAGCAGACGGCTCAAGCCGTAAAGAAGTGTCACTCTCGGGAAGGCGGGAAGCCTGGGGCTCAGGCAGTGTAGCCGCTGAGATCGCCTGGTCCCCCTCGCAGGCCGGACATCACAGGGCTGCAGGAGGCTCCAGACTGTGCAGTCCCCGCCCCACAGGGCTCCCGTGAGGCCTCCACATGACCCGTGTGAGGTAACATGATGCCTGGCACACGGGAGCGCTCGTTACATGCATGTTAGCCACTGGTATTGACACTTTGTATAAAAACAGAAATAATTACGGGGGTCTCCATAAAGCCTAAGCACACATTTATTTTCTTTTTTAGCTTACTTTTTCACTCACAAATCTCTGAGTCCAGATTCTACTGACAAAATTTAGTTTCCTCAATTTCCTGGGGAAATTTCCAAAAGATTTATTACTATGCCTCAGGTATTTTAGAGAAAAATAGAGTCATAAACTATTTATGAGCCAATAAATGCCAGGACTGCCTTGGGGACGGACAGAAATGAGCATTTATGATATGGCTGACAATAGAGGAGACCTAGGTCCCTTTTCTCTGCCTGGAAAGATGGAGACGATGGTGGCCAGGTGGTCTTCCCTCTCTTGGATTCCGTAAGAATCTAAGGTTCCTCTACTGCGTGCCCTCCCCTCCCCTCCCCCAAACTGCTTCAAGCTTGACAAGGCAGAATTTAATGTCCGTTCACAACCGGTGTTTCCTAAATCCAGTGTTTTTAAAAGTTCAGCTTTAAAAACTGACACATCTCCCCTGTCCTGTTCTCTGTCATGAGGTCTGTGCAATCCTGGGAGCGTTGGTAGGGCTACATCAGGCGCCCATCGGTGCCGTGCACCCTGCTCGCCGCCACACAGGAGACTTTAATTCAGTCAAGTTCAAATCCTGCCCTGGCCGCAGTGGCTCAGTTGGTTGGGCATTTCGTGCACCAAAAGGTTGCCGGTTGGATTGCCAGTCAGGGCACGTGCCCCAGTTTCGGGCTCCATCCCCAGTGGGCTGCGGGCAAGAGGCAGCAGATCGATGTTTCTCTCTCTAAAAATTAACTTTAAAAATCTTATAAAAACTAAAACAAAAAACAAGTACAATCCCTACACTTTAGGAATCAAGGTCACGTTAAAGAAGTCCCTGATACTTTAAGTTTTAAATGAAAGAACAAATTGTACAGCTAAATCCTGTTCTATTGACACCTCCGTGAACCTGCGTGAATTTGCATGTGCGCAGGGTGAGTCCTAAGGGGCAGTGACTTCACCAGGCTCACACCTGTCAGTAGTTTAAACCAGACCTGGTTGTTTGTACTTATGCTGATTTTTAGATATTCTTTCTCTGTGATGGCTCAACATGGTCATGAATTTCCGTTGTATTTCTATATTTATCATTGGATTTTCAACATCTTTTATGGCGTCTTTTTCTCCAAATAGTTTCATGAATCGTGGTTTTCAGTGTTCCGTTGACAGTTCTGTCTTGGTTTACTGCTGCGTTTCCCTCAGCCCCTGGTTTTCAGTGTTTGGTGGCAGTCTGTCTTGGTGTACTGCTGTGTTTCCCTCAGCTCCTTATATGGTTCACTCCTTCAGATTTGTATCTTCAGATCATCTGGAATTTATTTTTTTAATGGTATTTAAAATAGTTTGCCAATTATCTTCACTAAATAAAAAGCAAATTATAATATTAGACAAAATCCATATTTTAGACTAATATTAGGGCAAACCTATAGTTACTAAGTAGCATTGTGTGAGAATATAAGCTGAGAATGTTCTATGGTATTTCCTGAGTAAATCTGCTCCCTGGGGTTTTTCTTGCTTTGTTTTGCCAGAATTCTCTGTCCTGGGACTCATGGCCCATAGAATTCACTGTAGGAAATTATACTGCGAGTGCTGAGAACTTGAGACCTTGAGGACATTGTTGAGCCATGAATGAAAATAACCTCCCATTGTCCATGACTTCTTGTATGTGATTAATTACATCTTATTGTTTAAAACTGTTTGAACCTGGGCTTATGTTATTTGTAGTAAAAACCACAAGATACAGAAACCGGTGGCGGGAGAGGGAGCCGTGAGTGACAGTTCCTGCGATGCAGATGCGGTGTCCGAGGCGGAATTGGGCACCGAGGAGCCAACACGTGCAGGGTTGGCGTGTGGTGACCTTCTCTTGCGCCCTCACACAGGCAGAGACGGTGTGCTAGGAGTGGCCCGCCTCACGGGGACTGCACTGGGAAGTGCGGCCGGGCTGTGGCCTGCTGGCCGGGTGGACAGAGTGGGAACTTGAAGCTGTGCGGGCTGGATGAGCCGAACCAGCCGCGGGGGCCTCGTCTGTTCTCCACGGACCTCCAGTGCTTTGAGGGTCCATTAATAAAACTCAGAGCAATGTGCACTCAGATGGGGAGAAAAATCACACCTTTCTTCTCACTAACCCCAACTGAGATTCAGCATTTCCTTTCATTCCAAACGTAGAGCAAGCTGGCCACTGCCGTGGGATCTGTGAGTATTTGTCACCAGTAGAACACACAGGCGTTTCTATATCATGCTATAGTCATTACAGGTGCACAAAATATCACCTCAATTCACAACTACATTGGACTTTCAGTAGACCCACTGCTAGATATTGAATTGATTTTAAATATCTTAAATATTAATTTTCATGAATGAATAAACACCTATAATATCACATGGGATTTTATTATTTTCACAGCTACACTTCAACCTAATTTTCCTGTAACCTTCTGAGCTCACTATGCACTTAGGAGTATTATTCTGTGTCTGTGAGCCTCCCCAGGGCTCCCCAGGGTTTGTGGCATAGAAAGGTTGGGAGCCAGTGCGGGGAGGGGAGACAGGTTAGGAACGGGGTGGTGGTAGGAGACAAACCCCGCCTCAGGCAGCCCCCTAAGTGTTCTCCCCCAAGAAAGGAACAAAGGCCTCTATTGTCAAGGAGCGTCTGGGAACCAGCTGGGGACCGAGGGGGATGACAGTGCGTCCACACCCAGAGCCACTGTCTATAATCTTCCCCTGAGGCCCTCTGTGAAACCCAGAGGGGCCGGTCAGCCACTCGCTGTGGGACCGGACTGTCCCACGCAGAGACGCTCCTGCCAGAACCAGGCTCGGGGGCAGGCAGCAGGCCACTGGCTCTTCGCGTTTCATAGTCCTGTTGGTGTGGTTTACACTTTATTGAAGAGTAACATGTGTACAGGGACGTAGCACAGGGCACAGATCCGTGCGTTTTCACAGACTGAACACACCCGTACAGCAGGCACCCGGACTAAGCCCCAGCGCACTGAGCACCCTGGAACCCCAGGTGCGGGCCTGGGTCACACTCCTGGTTCTGACTTCTAACCGCATAGCATCGAGCCACTTGTCCCTGAGCTTTTTATATAAAGAGACCACTTGGTATGGACTCTTTCGTGTGAGACTTCTCCATCAAGTTTGGGGCAGGAACTCATATTTTGGGTGCCGCCGTTTGTTCAATTCCATTGCTATGGAGCAGAGCAGGTGTGATGTAGGGACACTTGGGGCCCCAGGGACCTGTGCAGGGCGTCCACAAGGTGTAAACGTCGTGGTAGTAATGCTAAGACGCTTTTGCCTTTTCAGGCTCACTCTGTCCTGGGCGTGCAGGGATGGCTCCCAGAGGTCCCAGGACATGTATGGTACTCATGCGTTTCTGCTTTCAAAATCCCTCAGCTTTCATTGCTGATGTGTGAACGTTAACAGATATAACCCACAGACACAGCCCTGGTCCACCCTCCTAACTGCCCACAGACACAGCCCTGGTCCACCCTCCTAACTGCCCACAGACACAGCCCTGGTCCACCCTCCTAATTGCCCACAGACACAGCCCTGGTCCACTCTCCTAACTGCCCACAGACACAGGCACTGGTCCACTCTCCTAACTGCCCACAGACACAGGCACTGGTCCACTCTCCTAACTGCCCACAGACACAGGCACTGGTCCACTCTCCTAACTGCCCACAGACGCAGGCACTGGTCCACTCTCCTAACTGCCCACAGACACAGCCCTGGTCCACCCCCCTGACTGCCCACAGACACAGCCCTGGTCCATCCTCCTAACTGCCCACAGACACAGCCCTGGTCCACTCTCCTAACTGCCCACAGACGCAGGCACTGGTCCACCCTCCTAACTGCCCACAGACACAGGCACTGGTCCACCCTCCTAACTGCCCACAGCATGCTGGCCCCAGAGTGTCCGTGACTTGACTTTGCCTGGGACCCGAATGTAAACTGTGAGTACAAAGAACATGGAAAATGCAGCTCAACCCTCTTCCAGCAACAACAGAGACATGGGACATGTGAGGTGTGAGGCTGTGAAGGACCCAGAAAAGTCCACAGTGTCACACTTACAGGAAATTCAACCTTAGTCACCATCACTTCACCCATTATTGAGTCTAAGACAGCTGCTTTGCACATTTCATGGACTTTGCAACAGTTCTTGGCATTTGCGTTGCTGGCAAATCAAGTCAGATCACTCTGGCCCATAAAGCGAGACAGCAGGCGGAGGGGAGGAGGGACCACATGCATGTCAGGCTGCGGCCAACCACAGAGCAAGGCCGAAGGACAAGTGTCACCGAGAGCATCCTTCCCCACATCTTCTCTTTAATATTAAGTCACTGGAGAAATTTACCTGGGGGCCCTGACAGCCACATAAGCCTGTGCATTCTCAGTCTTTTAAAACACAGTCTTTATGTATGTTGTATGTTGACGTAACTAGAGGTGCACAAAACCGGAGCAGTGACCCGAGGCGATACTATGTTCCGGTTGTGCTGACGGGAAGACGGGCTGGAGAGGAAGCTGGCTTGTCGCAGTCCCGGTGCTGATGGAAGGCTGAGCCCTGTCACCACGCTGGACTCTCGGGAGCCACCCCAGGAGGCCTGAGCTTTCGAGACCCCCAGCGTCCTGTCTCGGGACAGCTGCTTTGCCTGGACGATTTAGCAGCAGTAAAGCCGGCAGAGCTCCTCGGGAACGGCTCTATTTTTAGTCCTTGTGTGCCGGGCGCCGTCAGGCCAGAGGAATGCGTCTGGGGGTGAGCAATGAGCTGAACTTATTTAGTGCTGGTTCCTCTCGCCCACGTGCTCACCTGAGTCCCAGGATCGTGGGGGCCGGTCAGGGCTCTGTGGTCTGTGTCCTCGGAGGAAATGGACTAACATCCAATAAGGCTGAGCAGGGGGGTCTCTCCAGTTGGGTTGAGGTGGTGCCTCCAAGCCCTTGGAGAATATCGGGGTTGATCCGTTTCCTGTCACTGCTGCATGTGTGGAGGTGGAACCTGTCACACCTGCAGTCACAGCTGTAACCCAACAGGTGGACTATTCACATTTAAGGGTGAAATCTGGGAGGTTGAAATAACAGAGAAAGTGAAAAACAAGTTGTGAGACCTAGATCCCAGGCCCATCCTTCTGCTAACTGTCTGCCCCGAGGGATTGATTGATTGACCTGTGGGTCTCCATTGTTTTTGTTTTTAGACTCATCACGATCATTCTTTGATAGGTTTTTTGTGGGAAAACTATGGCATGGAGACTGGTCAACTTGTCTGACATTTAAAGTGGCAGCAAGTCCGAGCCGCCTGCTTGCTACGAGCAGAGATGCATAGCCCAGGAATCTCTCCATCACGTCCTCACTCGTGGACGTTTCCTGTGCCCGCTGAGGAAAACGTCTGATGCATTTCTGTACCGTCTTCTCCAAACTTGAAGATGGGTGCAGAGTGGCCCTGGGGGACGAGTCTCAGGCTCTGCATGCCTGGGTGTGGCCGTGACGTGGTCTGAGGGTGGCCGTGTATGTAGCGTATATGAGCTACGCCTCCTGAGAGACCGGTGGTCAGCCAGCAAGAAGGGGATCCACCTGAACAAAGTGGTCCTTGACTCACCACTTTCCCCTACTTTATTTTTCTTCCATGATGCCTGATTACCTGCTAATCTGTTATTTATTTTCTTCTCAGGCTAAAATGTAAGTTTCAGGTGGCGGGAGTTTGTGCTTGATGTTCACCACTCTCTCCCTCGAACCTGCACAGTGCCAGGCACAGATCAGCCTCCGGAGACGCTTGCTGAGTGGATGGTGAATGAATGAATGCCCCCTGGCTTTCCTTGGAAATGTATTACCTTCCAGGGTACACGTTGCCAGCGACCCCCAGCGCTCTAAAAGCTTCTGTGATGCGGCCCCTCGCTCCTCCCTGCCTGCGGTGGCTCAGATGAAATTGTTTTCTTGTGATAAAGTTGTTCCTCTCACCCAGGTTTCAGGCTATAGTTTAGCTGTTTCCTGGGAGCGCCCGGGCGGGTATGGGGCACACATACGCAGCCCAGGACCACGGGCCATGGCTTCTCTGGCCGCCCGACTGCCAGTGCAGCAGTGGAGCTCGAATCAGGTCACTTGGTCGATCCTGTTTGTTGGTTACGTGAAAGTGACCAACACAGTCGGGCTGACCAGGCTCTGGCGTGGCCGTTCAACACCTACATGCTCCATTTAAGATAGAAAACATTGACACAGACAGTCATGCATAAAAATAAGGTTAAAATAGTTGAAATAGAAAAGGAGCCGATGGAGGACTGGCCGGCGCTGTAGTTGAGGGAGGGCTTTGGCTGGCCTCGTGGGGATGTGATTCATCACCACCCGGAAACGGACGCCTGAGAAGTACAGCACTTATGTTACGACTCTCACTGAAGACTGAACGAGCCCTGTCGGCGTGGCTCAGCGGTTGGGCATTGACCTAGGATCCAGGCGATTGGGGTTCGATTCCCAGCCGGGGCACAGGCCCGGGTCGGGGGCTCCATCCCCAGCAGGGGGTGTGCAGGAGGCGGCCGAGCAGTGACTCATCCTGATGTTTCTCTCTCTCTCCCTCTCCCCTCTCTCTGAAATCAATAAAGACATATTGACGAAAAAAAAAAAAAGACTGAACAAGATGAGCTGTGTACAGAGCATCCCTCTCTCAGCTCCGGCACCTCCACTTTTATAACCAGCTCCAGGCCACCAAGTGGGCATGGAGTTGAGCTCTTCTATGCAGAAAGATCCCTCTTGAAAGATAATGACCTGCCCCCGAATGTCCGCTTCCTGCTTCATAGGTGAGCCCTATAAGAGTTTTGACCTGAACACACAGGTTCGTGGCTCTGTGAAGAAAGAGAATGGATCCAACATGGCATATTGTTTACATACACCAGAAAAATCTTTACTTCGAGACAGGATGGACACACACGCAAAAGAGCATTACACGGGAATCAAACTGTCAAACACAGTGTCGGGTCAGAGAGCCCGAGGCAGTGTCTGTCCTCAGCAATTTCAGCTGCATCTCAGGTGTTGAAGACTCAGGACAGGAAGGGAGTTTCGTCATCATGAAGAACAACTGCTCGGGCAGGAAACAGTGTCCGAGGGGGGCGGGAGTCCAGTGTGATGAGAACTTGGAGTTGGAGGGAAGGTGTACGGAGATGGGAGGTTGGAAGGTGAAGCAGGCAGAACGTCAAGGACTTCACTTGGCACCACGTCCTCCACAGAGGACCAGGGCCGTTTCCCAGGGCAGCAGTGACATGGTTAGGCCTGTGCAATAAGAGTCCCCTCCGTGAAGGTGTTGACCAGAAGCACACGCTGGGTGGGCTGTGGAGAGGACGGGCCAGGGGCAGCCTCGCAGTCGGCTCCAGGTCCCTGTGAGTGGTGATGGCTCTGCTCCATGTCACCAAATATTCTATACTCAAAACAGCAGGACACCTTCGTGTGGGAGGGTTATACACAAGAGGAGGCCTTCACACACACACACACACGCACACACACACACACACACACACACACAGGTGTGGCAGAAAATCAGAGAGCCCAGGGGGTAGAATATCATGAGGACTTGGCCGTCACAGTCAGGCAACAGCCCGGCTCCTTTGCTGGTGTATAACTTTGCTTTAGACACTTATGCTCTCTAATATAACATGGAGTTAAAAATACTCACTTAATAGTTTTGTGGAGCGGTAAATATAACAAGGTATGTGAAGGGCGTGGTGTAGTTCTGGCCTATTTTAAATGTAGCTGGGAGCTAGCAGGACCACAGTTGCCATTTTCACGATTCTTGCCGGCTGATCCCTGCCTGACATCAATTCGTCTCTGGTCACGGCATTGACCAGAAGCAGCTTAAAGTCTACAGAAGCAGGAAGATAAAGCCCACAATCCCTGAGACAATGGTTTTTCAGTTTTAACACAAGAAGCTGCACCTGCGGAAAGCAGAGTTCTCCAGAGTCTGTTCCAGTGTTCCTCCCAGAATTCGCCCCAGCGAGCAAACAGTGTCTCTCTCCCCGTCAGCTCCACTCTGAACCTACCCATTCATTTTGCTGCTCAGCTCAGGAGTGACCCTCGAAGCCTCTGACACACAGAGTGTGTCGAACCACCAACCACTCAAAGTTGGTCCGACAACAGCCTCTCTGACTCATGGAGAAAGCAAGTTACAAGGATTACAAAGTGCTATTTTTCTTTTTAAAAACAGAATTAAGAAAACAACTTTAGCAGAAACAATAACATTTATAGCAAGTAAAAAATAAATCATATTAAGGAACTCCTAAAAGACAAGGGTCATTTGTCCTCAGTTCTGGTTGTGACTCTCTGCACACCTGGTACCCAATGAAGAGAAAATGACCAAACTTGAGGACAGTGATCCAGGAGGGTCTGAGAATTTGCATCAACACAGTGATCCAGGGAGCAAGGCTGAGGGTCCCAGAACCACATCAACACAGTCATTCAGGGAGCAAGGCTGAGGGTCCCAGAACACACATCACAGACTCTCCCGGAGGGTTTCATTCATCTCTCTGAAGGCTTTCTTCACAACAGCCCATCCATGTTAAGTGACTTGGGTAGAGAGAGCAAGTCCCAGGCCCCAGGGTCGCAGGGAAAGCCAGGTTCCAGGAAGACCTCCAGGGCTCTGCCTGCCAACTACACACTTCCCTTTACTCCCTGTAAAGACCCTGAGATCTTCGATCCGCTCCCTTCTCCCCACTATCCACATTATCCAGGTAGATGGGCCATCTACCCATCTACCTGCGAGGGCACCAGAGAGAGATCACCTGAGAAATCGCACCTTAGAGCACATTATGAAGCGTACTCTACTGAACAGATTTCCTCAAGATGGCAATAGTGAAAAAGATTATTATCCACTGAAAAATCCTTCTGTACACCAGAAATTTCATAGCTTTAAAAACTCTCCATGTTTTCCTTAGGAAATAATCTATGGCCTTGGTCTCTTTCCCACCTGCACCTCACAAGACTCCTCCCCTCTGATAGCCCCTCAAGCACTGAGAACTCTGCTCACCCAGCTACCTAGGGACATCCAAGCTCACCCCATAGACTTTCCCGAGTGCCCTGGCCCCGAATTCTCTCTTGCCAATGATCCCTTGTAGGAATAGTCATTCTTTGGAAGTTTCCCAAAACTGCATCTGCTCCAGGCTTTCCAGCTGCCTCGTCTTTCTAAATTCTCCCTAAGGCTTTGTGTCTTGCACCCACTGTGGAAAACTGTGTGGATAAAAAACCAACTTTGTTTCAGACACATGGGTACTTTCATAAATGTCCGATTCCCAGGCACAGTAAGGTCCCAGAAAGCGGAACTCCTGCATCGGCGCCCCGCTGGGACGCCCCGCCCCAGGCTGGTTGTGTCACAGTTGAGAATGCAAACTGCTTGTGCAAGTGCAGCCACACTTCCTGTTTACCTCCTGGGAACTCTGACTCCTCACCTGTAAAGCAGAAAATAACGTCACCTGCAAGGGGTGGGTGAGCTCTGGCCACGTTCGTATTGAACACTTGAGTGGCCCGTGTCCCAGCGTGTGGTCAGTAAGCAGTAGCTCGGACAGCTGTGCTCTGTACAGTCGAGGTGTGGCGATTGTCTTCTCAGATGACTCCTTCAGCTCACGCCCTCCGTGTGGCTGGCAGTTAAAGCAGAAGAGCCCTGGTGAGCAAGAAAATCCCCAAGTGCTACTAACAGCTCCAACGTCGAAGACCCGCTCTTCCCAGGGCAGGCTGTTTACCCAGCCAGTGAGGCCAGTGTCACCTGCTGATTCCTCTGGGATTTGTTGCAATGACAAACTTTCCAAAATTTGGAAAGCCTCTTCAAGATGCATGAAATGGTCACCTGGATAATTTAAGGAACATTTTTTATGAGAAATGGGAGTGTTATTGTGGTCAAGTGAATGGAAGAGCCTGCGGGGCTCTGTGGTTGGCGCCGTGTTATCTGAGACACGGGTGACACAGATTTCAGGGTGATTTAGAGTGTAATCAGGAACTATTAAGATTGACTACCAGGGAAACAAATCCAATTAAATTGCATTTAGTTCTACCAAAACATTTTCAAATCATCTATGTACTTCTTTTGTTACAGAAATGACATTGCAATTGGATTGAAGTTTTATATATATAAAATAACCACATATATACACATGTCCTCTCCTGGGAGAATGCCACGCTCCCCTGAGGTGTCCCCTGCATATTGTACAAAGTTCTTTTACCGCAGGAGGGACACTTCGTTGCTCCTGGGGGTAGGCCACGACTAATATTTATGCATCTTTAAACCTTGTCCTTAGTGCCCAGCCCAGTGCTGCCTGTGGCAGATGATAGCTCTGATTGTTCTTTCCATCATAAACACATTGTCTCAGTTTTCCTACTGACACTCACTTGTTCTATGACTTTGAGCATATCATCAATATTTCTGGGCTCCACCCCCGTTTCCTCCATGGAAAAGAAACGATTTGAATCTGTGAAGTTCTGTAATTTTATGAAAACAAAGAATTGGAATGAGGCGACCTGGGACAGAGTGGGCTTGTCCTGGGGGGCAGACAGCGGGCAGGACAGTCCTGGTGCCACGTCACCTCCCTCAGCACAGCGTGATGGGGTGAGGCAGAGCAGAGATGAAGCACCTTCTTTATTGAATCTGGGCGCGGCCAGCAGGCCCCCAAACAGGCACGGAGTCAGCTCTGCCCAGGCTTTAATGTGGTTAGGAGGCCCCTGTGTTCTAGGGATCAAGGACTCCTGCGGCTCATCTCACCCCTTTCTTCTAACGCTGCCTGACACCCCACCAGGTGTCCTGGAGCCCCAGGTGGAGCTCTGGTTGCCATCAAAGATGAGAGGACAGAAAACGCACCAGGCTCTCGAGTCCGACTAGGACCCTAAGAGGGAGGGCTGGGAGCCGCATCGCCCGGTTTAAAATAAGCGACTCCTGCTCCTCATTTTAGATGAAGAATGAAAGACTCAGAGAGACTCACAGAGTTCCTTGTTCTGGCCAAGCAGTGAGGCCAGATATCAGAAATAAGCATTTTCCAGGAAAATTACTGCTCCTGTGAACAGGGACCATTTGGTTCTGTCCCCCAGGGCTCCCCTTGGAATCTCAGGTTCCTCTCCTCGCCTTAGGCTCCTAACAGGTGTAGAGAATCAGCTTTAATGAAGCCTGGTCAGCTACACAAAAAATGCAGAGCTTCTTGGTAAAGCTGGATTTGAGACTGTGGCTGGATCCTGGGCCAACCTGGGACCATCTGAACACGTCACCCCGAATGTGGAGATTGGTTTGGTGGGCAAAGTAGATCCGATGTACTCACTCGAATGGCAAGGGAGGAGCTGGAAGGTGACCCACCGTCGCCAGGTGGGGGCCATCTGCCCGCTTGTTTGCTTACTGAGAGGAAGGGGCGGGAAAACAGCGCCCCCTCTTATCAGTCGAGGGCAGGAGGTACAAGAGGTCAGGAGAACATGGAAGGGGAGCTCTGCGGCCACCTTTCTGCCAAGCCTTCAGCATTTCCTTGTGGAAGCCACCCACTCCCTGCGCCTGTCTCCCCTTCTGCACAAGGGGATGGTGGCAACTGCTGTGCCAGGAGTTTGTGAAGGTGAAATGGGTTGAGATCACAAAGCACTAGTAAGTCCTCTCTGTCACTGTCATTGTACCCCCCTCTGCCTTCCCCGCTCAGGGCTCGGTCCCCGTCATGGCACAGCCCCCCCACCGCTCCTAGAGTAACTCGGGCTCAAGGCTAGGAGACCCTGCTCGCTCACTTAGTGGAGCACCGCCTAGCCGACCTTGGCTGACCCAGGACAAAAGGTCCCAAACGTGACCGTCGGGTTTTCCTGTGGAGCCCTAAGTCACCTTCGGACGTTGCTCAGGCTGGGGTGTTGCAGGGTCGACTGCTGGTCCCACACAGCTGACGCTGTGGACAGAGACAGACTAGAGACACAGGGCGTAGGTTTAACCTTATGGAAACAATCAGAGCAGCCATGAAATGACCGTAAGAAAAGCCAAAAACAAATCGGTAGAGAACATCTGTGTTTAGAAGCGTCTGTGTGTCTTGAACCAGCCGTGAGTGTTATGTCAAGAGTTGCCCCAGCAGAGTGAACAGGCGATGGATGGCGTTACTGTGAGATGGGGTGCCTTGTCTGTCCAGGTCACGTGCGAGGCTAGTGTCCTGGCTACACATGGAGCCCAGGGTCACTTCTGCTCAAGCCCGCTGAGGGTGGCAGTGGAGAGACGGGGACCCTCACTGTGGCCAGTGCCAGGGCAAACTCTCACGATTTGGCTTTTGGACAGGAAATGCCTTTTGACTAACCTCGCTACTTTTAAGCTTTTGGCCATGAGACCTTGAAAACATTGAAAATATTATTTGTGTTAGAAAAGTGCCAATTTCAGCTAAGGTCGGTTGAGTCAGTAATTCAACATAGAGGATCGGGGGAGACGGCAGGAGTGAATACCTTGGAGGTTCCCAGGGCATTTGAATTTATGATCCATACAACTCCATCCTTAAGAGGGGAAAATGTGACGTAAAAGTTACAGACATGTTCTGCTCAGGGCTTGGCCGTGAGCAAGGGAGTTTTTCGTAATGCCAGGCTTGGGGGTTTCTGGGGGTCTCACAGACCTCTGTCGCCTGGAAACTATGGAAGCTCACTAAGGGGGGCATCCAGGCCAAGAGCCAGGTACGCCCTCCCACCTTTTGAAGCTTATAGCCCAGAGGACCGGAGGGTCAACCCTGACACTGTCTGATGACAGTTAGGATGTTTCCCTTTTCCTCAAGTTACAGATGCATCGGACCAAAGGTCTCCAGGTGGACCCCATGCCCATCAGACACCGTGGCCACGTGCTCCAGGGTTACAAGCTCTCTCTCTGCGAAGGTTGCTTTCCCGGAGGAGCGGGGTTCATAAAAAGGCCCCAGAACAAGCAGAAGATCTGCTCTGTCTTCAAGGAGCGTACAGGCATCAAAAAGTTTTATTTGAACAATATTTTTTTAAAGTAATGAAACTACAATGAAGAAAATAAGAAAAAGGAAAGGAACCGCCCCGAATCCCACCCCTCTGCTCCTGGTTGCAGCTTCTTAGCTGCTTTTGCTGATCTCCCCTTTCTCACGGGTTCCTAACTGTCCCCGGACCCAGGGCTGTCCCTCACGTCTCACCTTCCCCATGCCCGCTCTCCCCAGTGTGCTGCTGAGTCCCCCCACGTCGATGACTTCGGCCGAGATGCTAGCTGCCCATCCCCTCCTCAGCCTCCAGCAACCCCGAATATGTCCTCCAACTCCATAGCCTGGTCATTTTGAGAATTTTGTACAAATAGAATCAAACAGTATGTAATCTTTTGAGATTAGCTTTTCTCCCCACTCAGCATAATTCCCTTGAGTTGTATCCAAGCTGCTGCATGTATCAAAGTCCACTCATTTCCATCTCTATATGGAGCCGTTTATTTAAACATCACCCGTAGGACGTTACTGGACGTGAAGAAACAGGCCCTGGAGAAAACAGCGACAGCCACACCGGAATATTCTAGCGTGGCCCGACTGTGCGTCCAGCCCGCTTTCTCCCCACTCCCCCCCCTTCTTTCTCTGACTCGTGCCCTCCCCAGGGTGCTAGACAGAGCTTGCGCATTCCAGCTATTTTCATTTCTGCCTCACTTTCCCATGAAGATGTTTCCTCTCAGACGTGACCCGGCGACCGCAGGCTGGCCTCATTAACCTTTCCCTGTGGCACCTTGGACCTTGCCCCAGGGAAAGGGACAGGACTCAGGCAGACTGTCCCACACTGCTCCCAGCCGCTGGCCGCTCGGCCGAGGCCTCTCCCACCGCCACTCACAGCCTGACTCTGTTCCCAGCAGGATTCAACAGGGGCTTTGGATGTCACTGGATTCTCAGGGAGTTTTCAGCTACAGGAATTTCGCATTTCAGGTGGTCTCAGGGAAATGGCTTACCCAAAGAATGCCCCTTACAGGGCCCAGTGTGGATGGGAGACGGGTACAAATGTGGAGTAAGGAGAGATGGCTGAACAGCAGCAGAGCCCCCCCCCCCCCCCGAAACTCAGGCCTTCTACAGCGACTTAGTCAGAATCCTGAAGCCGAGGCCGGCATTGCACAGAGCCGGGAAATGTGGCCGCATTTACATGTGATTTGGGGAAAACGAAACACCATTAGCAGATCCAGAGTGTTCTTTCATGGAGGAATTAATTCTTTTTTCTTTTATAGTTTCCTGTCTTAATAGTTATGTGAGTCAAACTGAAGGAATAAATGGTTGTCATGTCCTAAAGCAGGGGCTGTGAGTTTTGCTCTCAGAAAGACTGGTGTTGGAGAAACGCTTTGTTTAAATAACTAGCCACACTCTCATCTTTGAGAGAAAATGAGCCCTTAGAGGGAGGTGACCAATAAGACCTGAGCATCCACCTCCTTAGGTCATTGTTTGTAAGTAGGAAGGCTTTTAGGAGCATGGACTGTTCTGCTCTCATCTGGCCCTCCCGACTTTTCTGTGCAGGTGTCCCGGGCTGAGCACGTGCGGTGTCCCGGGCTGAGCACGTGCGGTGTCCCGGGCTGAGCACGTGCGGTGTCCCGGGCTGAGCACGTGAGGTGTCCCGGGCTGAGCACGTGAGGTGTCCCGGGCTGAGCACGTGCGGTGTCCCGGGCTGAGCACGTGCGGTGTCCCGGGCTGAGCACGTGAGGTGTCCCGGGCTGAGCACGTGAGGTGTCCCGGGCTGAGCACGTGCGGTGTCCCGGGCTGAGCACGTGAGGTGTCCCGGGCTGAGCACGTGTGGTGTCCCGGGCTGAGCACGTGAGGTGTCCCGGGCTGAGCACGTGTGGTGTCCCGGGCTGAGCACGTGAGGTGTCCCGGGCTGAGCACGTGAGGTGTCCTGGGCTGAGCACGTGTGGTGTCCCAGGCTGAGCACGTGAGGTGTGCCGGAGGGTCAGCTGAGGGGTGACAGTGCGGGGACACAGTCTTTTGTTCCCGTGGCACAAAAGGGACAAACACCTCACTCTCTCCCACCTCTTACCTACTGACGGGTCTTAATTTCATACTTAGTGTCTCTTGTTTGGGTTAAGGATCGTACCTGTGAAACATGTGCCCCGAGGGGGACACTTTTATCTGCTGAGACAGTGGATGTCGTGGAAAGAACCAGAGACCTGGGGTCTCAGCTCACTCTGCCTGGCTGAGTGATGTCCTGACTTACATCTGTGTCTTTACCTGTGAAATGAGACCAACGGCCAGGTCTGTGCCCGGATGTGAAGGTTAGCCAAGTTCTATGTGTGAACAGACTTTGTGAACTCAGGGTTGCAGCTGCGTCCCTCCCCTGGGTCACACCCACGCCTCCCATCAGTAAGGACGTGGTCTGGTTGGTTGTCCTTGTTTCACCCTGGCTCTGGCCACGGTCATGGACGATGCATCGCTCGGATGACCCCCGTCTAAGGACCTGGTCTCGAACTTCTTGACATCACAGCACCTCCCCTTCAGTGCCCCAGCCATGTGGCTGAGCCTGGCCTCGGACACCCTCATCTCTGCGGCGGTTAAGTCCCACCATCCCAGGCCGGCCTCCTCCTGCCCTCCACCCCTCATCCCTGTGTGTCACACACCCTTCAGCCTCCGGACAGCCTTATTTTCCTTTTCCCCCCAATGCACCACCTTCCCAGTGGTCCCTTCTTTTCCTCCTCAGTCTAAATCCGCAATGAATCTCTCACATTGCTGTCCCCAGCCCTGCAGGGTCCACAGGCCCTGTACCCACCCTCCATTCACAGCCGTCGATTCGCCCAAACCTGTGCCTTCCCCGCTCCCACGACTGGATTGCTGAGCGTCGTTGAAGGCGCACACCTGGGTCCTGCTGCCACTAGAGATCTGTGGGCTCGACTCGGGGGCACCCCCTGCGCGGTTACCACCCTTTACCTGTCCCTGCTCAGCTCTCCCCTCTGACCCTCACCGAGGCCCGCCCCCACTTTCCTACACACTCCTTACGTCCCAGGACCGCTCCAGTGCCTGGAAGTCCCTCATTCTCAATAACGAGTTTTGAAGAAATAAGTGGAGGATGGGAACCCTGAGTGGACTCTGGGAGATGAGAGAAATAAAATGACATTGTAATAAAACAGAGTTAAAGGGTGTTCCGGGGGGGGGGGGGATAGGGAGAGAGAGAGGGAGAGAGAGAGAGATGGGGAGAGAGAGGGCGGGAGAGAGAAAGTGTGCACTTTATAGTTACGGGAAGTGTGTTATGGGATGAATGTTTGTGTTCTCATAAATTCATATGCTGAGGGCCTCGCCTCTGACATGATGGTACTTGGAGGTGATTAACCCTGGTGATTAGGATTAGATCAGTGCCCTCATAAGAAGAGGCACCAAGATCTCTCTGCCGTGTGAGACCACAGAGGAAAGGTGGCCACCTGCCAGCCAGAAAGGCCACCAGCTCTCACCAGGACATGAATCAGCCAGCACCCAGGACTCCAGCCTCCAAAACAGTGAGAAACGCTGTTCATTGTTTGGGTCACACAGTCTGTGGTGTTTGCTGTCGTAGCCCAAATGGGCTAAGACCTTAATTAACTATAGTGGATTTAGTCTGTGAGGGCTTCAGAAGGTGAATTTACTTGTTGGGAAGAGATTATGGGCAAATAAACAGAACTATGGGCAATCTGTCTTGAAAAAAAATTTTAAAAACATGTACAGTTTCCCTCATTAATAAAATTCATGCATCTGTTATTTAGAAGTTTCTCCTCTGAGGACAACAGGAATGTCAAAAGTCCTCTAGGGAGTGAAGCGCTTGAATTTCCCATGGCTCCCGCTGCGGAAAGCAGGGCAATCAGGCCCATGGTGAGAACGAGAGACAGTCCCTGCGCAGAGCCGTCTTTGTCTAAATATACAGAAGCAGGCTTGGCCAGGGCCTGACCTTGCCATTCCTCATGGAGTTTTTGGATTAATTTTTAAAATTTATTTTTAATTTAACTTTATTTTTCCATCAACAGCTATCCCCTCTAGGCCCTCTTCCGCCTCTAGCCCGCCCCAGTCGCCACGCTGTTGTCCATGACCATCCTCACGTATTTTTAAGTCTTCATTAAACTGCTTTACTGGGGAATAATTTAACTGCTATAAAATTCACCCACTGTAAGCATATAATTCAAGGATCTTTAGTGAATTTACAGAGTTTCGCAACCGCCAGCACAAACAAGCTTTTGAACGCTTTCACTGCCCCGTCCCGATTTCCCAGATAAGCCCTGTTCTCCGTCTCTGAAAGTCTGCTTTTTCTGGCCGTCGATCAGAAACGGAGCGACGGCTTAGTTGCGTGTGGCTTCTTTCACATACCATGTGCTGGCTTTTCCTGTTGGCTGCCGAGTGGTGTCCGCCGTGTGGACACGCTGCCCGATCACTCGCCAGCCGATGGGCACTGGACTGTTTCCCGTTGCGGGTGATCGTGAACAATGCTTCCGTGCACGTTTGCGTGTGAGTCCTGTAGGGGCGGACGCTTTCATTTCTCTTGGTTAGATTCCTACCAGTGCCAGTGCCAGGGCATATGGTAAATTTATGATTTTTAAAAAACTTTAAAAAATCCGCATCCAAGGATATATTTATTGGTTTTTAGAGAGAGAGGAAGGGAGAGAAACATCAATGCGAGAGAGAAACATTAATGGGTTGCCTCCCATTTGTGCCCTGACCAGGGATCGAACCTGAGACCTAGGTATGCATCCTGACCAGGAATGGAACCTGAAGCCTTTTGATGCACCATCTGAGCCACCTGGCTGGCGCGATGTTTAATTTTTAAAGTAACTACCAAACTGCTCTCTAAATTGGCTGCCATTGTGTCCCAGCAGCCACACCCGAGAGTTCCAGTTGCTCTGTTCCCTCGCCCTTGTGGTGTCTGTGTCTCTGATGGTGGCATCTCTATTCCTGGTTTTCTCTCATCTTTGGCATTTTAAAAACTGGGTTATTTACCTTATTGTTGAGTTATAGGAGCATATATGCTGGAAACAAGTACTTTATGTAATTTGCAAATATTTCCTCCAAGTCTGAGGCTTGTCTTTTGGTTCTGAATGGTATCTTTTAAAGCACAAACATTTCCCTAACAAGCATAAACTAAAGGACCTCATTACCATTAAACCAGCTTGACAGTCAACATTAAAGGGTCCTCTTTAAGTAGACAAGGAAAGGCCATAACTAGAAATAAGAAAATATGAGAAAGAGAAAAACCTCACAGGTAGAGCCAAATATTCAATAAACATGGCAATCTAATAGTTAAAAAGACACTACAAAGTGTATTTTCAAAGTATCAAACTCGCCCTAGCCAGTTTGGCTGTGCCCTCGGACTGAAGGGTCTTGGGTTCAGTTCCAGCCAAGGGCAGGTGCCTCGGTTGATAGCTCAGTTCCCACCCCGGCCCCAGCATGTGCAGGAGGCAACCAACCTATATGTGTCTCTCACATCGATGTTTCTCTCTCTCTCTCTCTTCCACTCTCTGAAAAGAGGTGATGGAAAAAGTATCCTCGGGTGAGGGTTAAAAAGGTATCCAACTCAACTCAAACTACAATCGTTAGCTAGAGATACACAACACATACCTAGAACACAGCACCCATGACCAGAAGCATGGAGGGGAATAAAAATGTCCCGCAGAATACACTCAGATTTAAACGTCTGTCGGCTAAGAATCAGCTACCTGTCAGCTACAGGTAAAGAATGACACACGTAAGCCTCAGGGTAACCTACGAGAGAGCCACAGAGAACAGAGAGAAAGGAGCCTAAACAAGATGCTAAAGAAAACCAGCAAACCACAGAGGGGGTCAAGAGAAGACTGGGGCAGGGCACAGCTGTGAAGAAGGAAGTGGTGGCAAGCCCACGCTCACGAGCAACTGCCCCTCCACATGCGAGTGGGCGAAATGCTCCCACGAAAACACACGGGGAGGCCGAAGGGGCTAGAAACGTGACTCATCTGCATGCTGCTCACGAGAGACTCACTTCAAATCAAGAGACACGCAGATGGACAGTGAAGGGATGGTAAAAAGATATTACGTGCAAATAGACACAAAAGAAAGCTGGGGTAGCAATACCTATACAAAATAGACTGTAAAACAAAAAATGTATGAAAAGACAAAGACAGACATAACAGGATGATAAAGGGGTCCATCCGAGGTGAAGACATAACAATCGTAAATGTCTGTGCACCTAAAAGATAAAGCAATTATTAATGGACATAAAGGGAGAGGCTGACAGTAATACAGTCATAGAGGGGAGTTTAATGTCTCACTCACATCACTGGATAGACATTCAGACAGAAAACAAAGAAATAATGGCTTTAAGTGTCATATCAGATGAGATTGACTTAATAGACATTTCACCCAAAAACTGCAGAAGACACATTTTTTTCGAGTGTTCCTGGAACATTCTCTGGGATAGGTAACAGTTTAGGACATAAAACAAGCCTCAGTGAATCCAAGAAGACTGACGTCATATCCAGCATCTCTTCTGACCACAGCGGCATGAGACTAGACATCAACTTTAGGAAGAAAACTGGAAAAAGCAGAAACACGTGGAGACCATACAACATGTTCCTAAAGAACCAAGGATCAGAGACGATCAAACAGGCAATGAAGCTACCTCGAGGCGAGTGATGAAAACGTATGGGATGCAGCCAAAGCTGCCCTGGGAGGGAGGTTCCTAGCTGGCAGGAGAGCGCGTCCCAAGGGAAGTCAGGCATTTCCTTTCAGTTCCACTTCTCCATTTATAATCCACTCTCAATCATTTCCTTCTCTTTCCAATGACATTTTGGGGGAACACAAACATTTAGATAATGATTTAATTACTGTGAAAGTGATCAAAGCATATTAATATAGTTTAGAAAACTCACAAGCTGCCCAGAATCTTGCCTTTGGGGGCAGGTAATGGGTTACCTGGGTGGACGGCATTAAGTCCTGCCTTTCACTAACATATTATGAGCATTTGCTTTATGGCCTTTTGAATAAAGGAAACGTCAGATTTTATATAAAAATATGACTGAAAACTTTAGTGAAGCTGGTTCAAGAAATAAACAAATGATTTGGTTTGGGAAGGGGGGGCTGTGGCTATTATTTCCCTAGAAGAACGCAGAGCCCGCAGGGTAGTGACGGTCTCCTGGCTGCGAAGAGCCAGAGCACCACGGTGCAGGCCGCCAACCGGAAACGGATGGCGCAGCCTTCACTTAGGCCGTTGGGGCTGAAGTGTTTGTCAGCTGATCCACCATACACGTGTCGCCCAGACGCTCCCCATCCCGATACCCACAGATTCGATAGAGACTGACTCAGAAAGTAATGGCTGACACTTACAGAGTGGTTGCCACTGGCCAGGCCATGTTCTAACCCGTTCACGTGAACACATTTATTTAATTCTTAAAATAACTCTTTGCCGCCGGGACTAGTATCTTCCTTGTACAAGAAGGTGAGGGATTTGACCTTGGCCCTCGGACCCCTGAGAATCGGCTGTTAAACAAACACCCCCTCCTGCTTCCCAGACAGGGGCCTGAAGCTGCCCTCTGGCTCCTCTGTCTGGTCCTCCTCCCGGTTTCTCTGTGCCCTTTCCACCCCCTCCACCCCAACCCCAGGTACTCGAATCCACCCTGCCCGGGGGCACCTTCACGAATTCAGGGCTTCAAGCCAATGTCCTGGCTCTGGCCTCGGTGGATGACGTCAGACTGATGCTGTGAATGTTCAGAAGAGGCTTTTTGGCCTTAAATTCTTCAGAGCATAGTATCCATAAGACAAAAAAGCCTTTCTATTGATAATGTTGTTACGCTAGTAAGTTTCTTCCTTTTTCTATCAGATCTCCCTTTTCACAGAAGTGAGGAAAAGGGACAAGGGACCAGCTGTCATCCTGCCACCGCATCGGGATCGAGAGCAGCTGACATGCCCAGTGGCTTCCTAAGAACACGGTTCAGTCACTGCTGGGCCGTGGTGAACGGCGTCCCGCAGACGGCGGAGCAGCCGAGGCCCCCGGCCTCCTCTCACGCCCTCTCTCCGCCGGGAATTGCTGGCTGCTAAGAGGTGAGGGAACAGCTCTGCAAGACTGGCTGGGCTCGGGGACTGTCGATCTCAGTCTGTGGAAGAAAAACACGGCCACTGCTGCTTGCGATCAATAGGTTTGTACATCAGCCTTGTATTTAATTATTTCATTTCTGGTTGATTGAACACTAACAAAACAAGGCCCAGCGCACAGGATGAAGGGGGAAGGGCATAGAAATATAAAATATATACGATACGCGCCAGTATGTACTTCATTCGGAGGGATGGGATAAATTCTAATTACTCTTCTGATTTATTTATGCAGGTTAAGTAAATAATTACTCACCTTATGGCTGCCGGCAGGGAAAAAATCCGTACACCCCATTAAAAGACACTCAAACCTCTGTGATAGAGGCGAGGATGGCGCTGTCTCCCTTGTCCCGTCTGAAGTTGACACACTGTGTTTTGCAGAAGTATTCAGCCCGTAGCATGTTCTCTGTTTTCTTGGGGCAGGCACTGGGGGCGGGGTGAACAAAGGGCCTAGACAGTGAGACTCCTGCAGCCGCAGGCTCCCAGTGGGCGGTGCGGACGGCCTAGGGGGCAGATCACCCTCTAGGGGTTCTCGCCGAGTGCCCGGTGTTCGGAGCACCAGTCTTGCCTCCACAGGTGTGAGACGGAGGAAGGGCTGTGATGAAGCCAGGTGCAGATGGCCGCCCGTTGGCCTCCTTTCCTGTGCTGTCCCCAGACTTGGAAGGCTCTGCAGACCATGGAAGAGTGACTCCGAAGAGCTCAGGGAGGCCACTACAGTGGGCGTTGGGCTGTGGCAGGGGCTCTGGGTTTGCCTCCTGCCACTGCAACCTGGCATGTCCTGAAGGTCCCTCAGCCTCCCTGTCCCGCGCCTCGCCTCGTTGGCAGAACTGGGTGCTTACAACACCCGCATGGGGTCATCACGTGACAGCGATTAAGGCGCTCTGTGGAAATGCCTCGGAAAGCACGGAATAGGCACCAGGTGCTGCCCTTGGTTGAGGTGCCCCAGGACACACCCTGGGATGCTTTCTCATGGAGGGAGCCCCCTGTGTGGTCCCTGGACGAGGTGTCTTGGGACAGAGCAGTTAGTGCGCTGTTCCTGGGGCCGGTGCAGGTGCAGGGCTCCGGCCAGCATCAGGCTCTGTCATTTTAATCTCGGACACAGGAAGTGAGTTCTCAGCCAGCCACTGGTCATCATCTGCCCCGGGGTCAGTCCGTGTGCCCAGTGAAGTGTGATTCTGAGTCCCCTGAGGTAGACCCCACATGGATGTAACCACACCTAGGCCACAGGTCGTGCCTGCTTCCTGCAGCTTCTCTTCCCGAGCCCTGGCCCCTGCCCCAGGAGACTCATGGGCCCTGCCCGCCGCTCTCCTCCCTGCAGGGCCTTCTCTCCCCAGCATGTCTTCCTGCCCTAGAACCTTCCGGCCCAGCTGCCATCTCGCTGCTGGTGGGGAAACACCTGCTAAGCCAGCCTGGGCAAGATTCCGAAGCCTGACCGGACTCCATGGGCTTAATGGGCACCTTGCCCAGGCATCCAGGGAGGACGGGGATGGCCTCCCCCGGGTGTCAGCCCTCCAGGACAGCGCTCCTCGGCACACACCCCCCTTCAAGGACGGGGCAAACCTTCTTCATGCTTATACTGCCAACATCTCATATAGTTTCTGCTTAATAACAGGCAACCAGTATATATTTGTGACATTGATGTTCTGGTTAAATCTGTTTAAATAGGGGATTCCTAAATACATAAGACCAATAGAGTGACTAATGACTAGAGGGTTGAGTACAGAGAGGAGCTGGAAAGGAACACTATAAAGTCCTGTGGTCGAACAAGTAGTCTTCACCCCTTCAGGGAGGATGTGGACTCGGTAATGTGGTCACTGACCGCCGACTGTGCATCACACAAACCTTCCACTGTTGGCCAAGGTGCATGTCATCATGGTGTGGGGCTGGGCACGTTGTTAACGTAGTTTCTAAACTGATATTCTTTTACGCTCCTTTCAATGGTATCTTTGGGTTTAGTCTGTACACCGCTTTAGAGCTCACAGACACTGCCAGTCCTGCTAAATCAGGATCATCCTCTGTGCTCTGTGGAATAAAACCTTCCTTTTCTCTGTGACCAATTCTGCTTGTTCCTTCTGCAGCTATCCAGACATGCCTTTTAAGAGTTCTGTTTCTAAGAAAAATGCAACAAATCACATGTACTGAGCAAGTTGCACTCAAAGGGCACCAGCAATATAAAAATCATAGGGAATTAGGACTCAATTTAAACCCAGGGGTGGAATTCTGCTCTGAGGGGCGCTGGCACATCTGTCCTGCTCGAGCCCTCTGGCTGTCTATACACCCTGCTCCCAAAGGCTTTTGGTCCACGACATGTTATGGGTTGAATGGCATTCTCCAAAAGACATGTGGAAGTCCTCACCCCAAAACATCAGGAGGTGTCCTCATGTGCAAACAGGGCCTTTATGGGGATAATCAAGTTTGGATAAGATCATTAGGGCAGCCCTAATCCACTGTGACCTGTGTCCTTGTAAGAAGGGGGTCTGGACACAAACACACAGGGAGAAGGCCATGCGAAGGTGCAGCAGAGACGGGGCCCACAGATCACCAGCAAACCACCAGAAGCCCGGGAGAGCCGGGGACAGGTCCTCCACAGCCTCAGAAGGTAACAACCCTGCGGACACTTTTCTTTCTGTCTCCAAGGACCCCCAAAACATAACAGGCATGAAATGAAGTGTGTTCATCACCCCACACAAATAAAGCGATTTTGAGATAAATAATTCATTGTCACTCAGGGTACAAATGATCTCTTAGCATAACGTAGCCTGGTTTGTTCCTAACAACTAAGGTCAAAATGATGTTATAATACTATGGCTATGAATTTCTTATCTAGAGCAAGTTGTGGTTTTCTTGAAGAAATCAATGCTCAGGGGAAGGAAATGCGTTAAGTGTGTTTTGTCTCTGTTAACAGGAAAAAACCTTCAGAGGAGCCAGTCAATGAGTAGAACCAGAGCAGCTGACAGTCAATGGACAGCTAAGGCTGTGAAATTTCCTGTTAAGACAAAGGAAGAAACAGAGAGAGTCTGGGACTTTATGCTTTTTCTTTGCAGTGATGTTGGGCCCTAGGGAAGCTGGGGCTGGGAGAGACCCTGGAAGCTGCCCCACTGTGGGGAAGGAGGGTTAGACGAGAGAATGAGCGGGTACCTATGCAGACATCTCTGAAGGTCGAGAATGCCCTGTGAGACTGCCAGCCCATCACACGCTTAGAGGGACACCAGGAACAACACAAGGGAATCAGGAGTTAGAGCGAAGATCCATTAGCTAAATCCTTCCCGTAAGAAATGCTTAACCTCTGCGGGTGTTTTTTTCACAGGTATTGTGCGTGTGTGTGTGTGTGTGTGTGTGTGTGTGTGGTGGGGAGGTGGTAGAGGCCAGAAGGCATCTAGGGATACAATCCCTGCTGGGAGGACCCAGGGGGTACAGCCATGAGTCTTACATAAAAAGCAGGGGTCTGACACTGCTCTGCAGGTTCCAGGCCAGGCAGCACAGTAAGCAGCCAAGAACTGAACTTCTGCCATTACTTTACTTGGGTTCAAATTTTGGCCCCTTGGTTTCCTAGATACAGGACTACAAGCACATTGCTTAAGTTTTCTTAAGGAATTTGTGTTTGGTTTGTCACCTGAAAATGGAAATAGAAACTACTTTCTGCCATTGCAGTGAGAATTAAATGGAGTAATACATGGAGAGAAACCTAGGACACCTCTATGAATGTGAGCTATCATTGCTATTATTAAGCACCATATGCAAATGGTATATAAAACTTACCTTAAAGGGTTATCCCAGGAACAATATTCAGGTACCAATTTTGAATTTATATGGCCAAACTGTTTACCAGGTTGAGTCTGTTAAAGAAAATGGGAGGTGAAAACTGACATTTTTTTTCTCTCCAAAAAAAGGAATGAAATTAGATGTTTCTTGGTACTTAACACAGACATGTTTTGAGAAAGTGCGAGTCTCCTTTATGAGAGAAAATTTCTTTCTGAGGTTCCTACTGGATTTACTTTAGATGATAGAAACCACTCGCATAAAGAACTCCATAGGACGGAAAGCTGGTTAATCCCTGAGTTTTCTGATTTGTGACATTGTCATTGGTTTCATTTTTAAAACTTTTAATCAAAATTTACATGATAAATAATTAATTTTAACATTAATTCTAGTTTTCCCCTGATAATCTCATTAACTCTCTCAGAATAACTGGTAACACCACTGGGCATTATAAAATCACTGTTGAAACACCAGAACATAAAAATTGTATTTAAAAATAAGGTCACATTGGATAAATATTTTTATCACTATCCAATTTATTTGGGTTATTAACTCTAAGGTTTTCTCTAGTGATTATGTTAAAATCACATAACTTGCTGTGGAAGTTAGGGGAGAGGATACCAGTGGGGTTAGAGTTTAACAACCAATTTTTGCTTCCTGGGAACTCTTTTACAGCTCGTCACAAATTAGTTTAGCAAAGGACTACATTATATGGTTTCTAAGTAAAAATTCCATCTGAGTCTTTAACAAAGACGCTGTTTGAAGTCTTGTGAATCAGAGCTGTTCCCAGACCCAGGAGTGAGGATGAGCAGGCCGTGGATGGGGCAGCTGAACAGGTGGGGATGTTAACAGGTAATAGGGTCCAATGCCGTCTTCCTTCCTAAGCCCAAACTCTAACCATGCATTTTAAAGCCAATAAATATAGGATCTAATTGTCCCACCTAGAACACTGTGTTTGGTGTCTATCAGCCTAATTCGGTTTACTTGTGTAAAAGAAAATGAAATAAAACCGCCAAGGTGTCAGGTTCACATTATGCAACAGTGCCACCCAGTGACTAGCTGTGTATAGGAAATGTTCCCAGGACTTGCTGCTTTAAATACTGAGGCACCCGTCCCAGTGGCTCCATCAACAAATCAACAAATGAGGCCTGCCGGGGAGGGAGTGGAGAAGGGGACCCTGGTGCACGCTGGTGGGAATGCACACGGTGCAGCCACTGTGGAAAACTCTATGGAGGTTCCTCAAAAAAGTAAAAATGGAGCTGCCTTTTGATCCAGTGATCCCACTCCTAGGAATATATCCTAAGGAACTTGAAACACTAATCGGAAAGAATCTATGCGCCCCGATGTTCACAGCAGCGCAATTTGCAATAGCTAAGACAAGGAAACAGCCCGTGCCCATCGTGGGTGAGCGGATAAAACAGCTGCGGGACATGCACACCACGGACACTGCGCAGCTGTAAACAAGGGTCTCACCCTCGCTGGTTTGGCTCCGTGGTTAGAGCGTCAGCCTGTGGACTGAACGGTCCTGGGTCCGATTCCAGCCCTTGGTTGCAGGCTTGCTCCCTGGCCCAGGTCGGGTCTCACGCAGGAGGCAACCCACCAGCGTGTCTCTCCATCCATCCCACGCCCTCTGAAAAGCAATGGGGGAAGACATCCTCAGGTGAGGGTTAAAAAAAAGGCCCTCTTAGGCCTGGAGAATATTATGCGAAGGGAACGAAGCCAGGCAGAGACAGGCAAATGTCACAGGTTCCCGCTTACCCGCGGAATCGAACGCACGGGCCGACTGCGGAACCTGGGGGGGGCCGTCTGCGCAGAGCCGGGGCGCTGACAAGGGCCTGGGGGGCCGGGCGCCGGGTGCAGGTCAATGGGGAAAAGAGGAATACTTTCAACAACAAAGGTAAATCTTAAAAAAATAAACGGGCATTTTCTGAGATCTGCAGCTCCAATCTTTTACATAAAATACTGTACATAAACGTCTTATGCACTAAAATGCTAATTAAACACTCAGAAGCACTGCGCCTGCCCACCCATTAACTCGTAAGTAACCCCGGCCGAGCCGAGGCCCGCGGCTGGAGCGCGAGAGGTTTGCACCTCCAACCCGCCGGGCGCCGCAGCGCCCCCCGGATGCGCCCGGGCGCTGCGCCCACTTCCGGCGGAGTCTAGGACGGCGGACGCGGGCTCCGCGAAAAGGTTCCGCCTGGAGACCGCGCCCCGCGCAGCTGGAGTCTTTTGAACCTCACGGGCTTTCGGCGCGACCGTTACCGGAAGTGGGCGGAAGGGGCGGGGCTGCTGGGGTAGGCGGCTGGTTTGAAACGGGACGACGGGCCGGCGCTGAGCGGGGTGGTTCGTCCTGTGGCCGCGGCGGGCTCGGCGTCTCCTCTGGCGGTGAGCGCGCGGGACGCGGGGCGCGGGGCGCGGGGCGGCGGGGCGGCCGTGGCCAGGCGGCGCCGGCTCCCGCGGGGCTCGTGGCGCGGCGGGGGCGGCCCGGGCTGCTGCTGGGGGCCCGCGCGGGCGCGCCTGCCGCGCTTCCCACAGGCGAGCGGCCCGGGCGCTCCGCCGTCGCGGCACCGCCTGCGGGGCGGCGGGCGCGTGAACCCGGTGGCGCGAGGGCCCGCGCTCGCGGGGCCGGCCCGGCCCTCCCCTTCCCGCGGCCTTGCGTCCGGAACACCGCGCCTCCGCGGCCTGCGGCCCGCACGGCCGGCGGGGGGGGGGGCGGTGGGCGGTGCCCGGTGCGGGCCCGAGGGAGGCGGCGGCGGAGGCGGCCCTTCCCAGCCGGTCCCGCGCGGGCGGTCCTCTCCCTTCTTACTGGCACCCGAGCCTGAGCATCGCGCTGTGTCCCCGAGGAGCCGCGAGGCGGGACGCCTGCCCCGTGTCGCTGTTGCTCACCCGTGACCCCGCGGGTTGTGTTGCCCGGAGGGTTAGCGCTCAGGTGGATGTGGTTGAGCCCCGGGCCGCCGAGCGCGAGGAAACGCGCTGCCCCCTGCTCAGCCCGGGACGCGCGGGCCGAGGAAACCGGGGCGGGGCCGCCTGGTCGGAGCTGCGGGCGGCGGCGCGGGGCCGGGCTCCCCTCCCTCTCCCGCGCCCGCGGGCTCCGGGCCTGAGCCGCCCTCCCGCCCGCTCATCTGCCTCCTCCCGCAGGCCGGCGGGGGACTCCGGGGATGGAGACCTTGTCCTTCCCCAGATACAACGTCGCTGAGATCGTGACTCACGTTCGAAACAAAATCTTAACCGGGGCCGATGGCAAAAACCTCTCCAAGGGTGACCTCTACCCCAACCCAAAGGTGAGCCGGCTGTGCTGGGCGGCGCCCCCTGTGGTTCACCCGGAGCCCTCCTGGGGCCTTGAGGACACCGCGAAGGTCATATGGCGCGGCTCCTGCGTCCACCAGGAATGCAGTTCTTTAACGTGGTCCTCTTCTCCAAAGAGAAAGCTTCTAAACCAGCTTCCTGCCGTGCACGCACTTCTGCGGTCATCAGCGGTGCTCCAGGGGCGTCGCTGGTGGGCAGGGCGATGGGGACGTTCCCCCCGTGGCTCACGGGCGGGCTGCTGAGAACAGCCCTCTGGAAGCTCACAGGTTGATTTTCTTACATGTCCCCAGGGGCGGATTTGTTTTGACAGACGCTGTTCTTTATGTCTGTAGTTAATAAGTGTGACATGAACTATTTACGTGACACAGAAGTCCCAGCGTCTCCTTGAGTTTACTGGGCTGGTCTTGAAGGGGTAGCACAGGACCACCTGGTTTAGTGGCGTGGAGCTGAACTTTCTGGTCTTGGTGCCCCGTTAATTCTTTACAAGGAAAGAGAGGCTCTCAGGGTAAATGAACCCGTATGTAGAACAGGGTCTGCAGGCCAGCACTTGGGAACTGCAAATCTAGAAGATGGAACTTTGAAAAATCCTGCCCACCCTATGACATTTATACCTCTGCTCATGCTGTTCCCTTAACTCTAACATCTGAGGAAACCTTCGCATCTGAGGTCTCCATGGTGGGTCACCTTTACTCCCGGTGTGCCCTGGGTTACCACACGGAGGACTAGTTTGGAAAGAGTGGCCCTCCCCTTCCAGTGTGGGTGGATGGCTTGGGTTGGATTTGGATAGTCTTGCTCTCATCCTGTCTATGGACTTAAACAACTGATCTTATCGATCACTTACTTATGAGCAAATGGTAAGTATATAAGGTGTTTTCAAGTATGGAGAAATTAAGAACTATTTCAAGGGAAATAGAGAAACTTGTCAGTCTTGTTCTTTGCCTGTGGTGACTCTGATGTGGGGCGGTGAGGATGGTAGTGACCCCGCTTAGCCCTGCGTCGGCATTAACAGGTGCTTCTCTCCCATAGCCCGAGGTCCTGCATATGATCTACCTGAGGGCCTTACAGATTGTGTACGGCACGCGCCTGGAGCACTTCTACATGGTGGGTCACTTCCGTACTTGCAGGCTTCAGGTTTTCAGGACAGGAAGTTCTTGACTTTATTATGTGAAATGTCACTGAGAATCAGGAATCTCAGGCATAACGGTGGTTTATATTGACAGCTTTAGTCAGACAAAGACCGCAGTGAGAGACCTAAGGACCCTGATCACTGATGGAGGCAGTTATTCAGATTCACAGGCTGCACTCAGAGACGCTGTTCTCAGGGCGTAGCCCACGTTGGGGTAGAGGATAGGCACTGAAATGGAAAGCAGCTGGAGTAAGGCAGCTGAGCCATAGTACATTAGGTATTTCTCATCGGATCATCATCTGGAGATGCAGAGATAGAATGCCTGTCGGATGGTCCAGTGTCACTGCATGTTGTTTGGGATTGAAAGCTTGCCGTGTTTGCTGTGAGCCCGTGCTGAGGCTTCGCTTCTGTCCTGGGCTCGTTCTACAGGCTAAGCGAGCACGTGTAAAAGCTAGTGTCAGTGCTGCTGGTTAGTCCCTGGGAACCAGCACCTTCATTTTCTCCTGCACTCAGAACCGTTCTGAAACACCCACTGTGACTCAGAATTAATATGAACGCAACTCTAGGTTTGTTCTAGGATCTGTATTGTTCGTTGTTGTTTCTCTTTAATAGGTTAATATAATTTGATCTTACTCTCTGATTGAGGTTACTTTAAGTGGAAGACTTTTTTCATTTCATCAGGTTAATGTGTAACTTAGATTTTCTGACTTTTCCCTTTAGATGCCAGTGAACTCGGACGTCATGTATCCACACTTAATGGAAGGCTTCTTACCTGTCAGCAACCTGTTTATTCATCTGTGAGTAGCATTTTATTTTCTTAGTCTAACCATACCTGCGTTACATTAAGCTTTCTTAATGACATGATTTTCTTTGGAAAGGAATTTCTGCCTTTTTTCTCTCCACTTCATCCCATATGTATTCAAAATTATAGACTTTCAACAAGCATAACTAACTGCCTCCACCTGTGGCACTTTCAATTGAAGTTTCAGTGTTGTAAATATAAAATTGTTGGAGGCCGTTGCGTGCTTAGAGTCCTAGTACCTCCCAGAGTGTGTGTTGGCATATTTCACTGTCCCAGGGCATAACACTCATGTAATGTATGGAAAAGGAGATTCAGTGCCACAGGGCCATGCGTTCTAGTAGATATCTGACATGTCGTTTGACTTGGAGAATGTATCCAGAAATCTCATTGAAAATAAGATGTTCCTCTCCTCTGGCTTCGTGTATATTTATAGTACACTTTTCAGTGTTCTTTCTCCACTGTGTCTTCCAGGAACTCATTTCTGCCCATTTGCCGGGTGAACGACTTTGAGACGGCCGACATTCTGTACCCAAGTGAGTGAGGGTTTCAAACTTCACATTTAGCCCTGCTTTAGTTGTACCCACAAACCAATGAGAGATGTTTTCTTCTGTGTGTGTGCGTGTGCGTGTGGTGCACACATGTGCCCACCTGCATTTTGGATTATAAGTCTAAACTTATCTTCATTTTCTGAGGCTGAGGCCACCACCCTCCTGAGATTTGTTTTGTTTTTGGCAGTTCTTCCAGGGTTATCATTGACTAAAGAGCACTTTTTATCTTAACTCTTAATTTTGATAGTTCATGGACCACATACAGAGTTTACTTCCACTGAAACCCATGTGGCAGTGGCCAGGGTTAGACTTCTCAGAGGAGGTGATTGTCTCAGCAGAGACAAGTAGAGATGCTAGTAACCTTGTTGTTTCCCTGCATTGGTGTGAGTTTTCCCCCTGGTCTGCCTTTTCACTGGAACGTGTGCAGCCTTGCTGAAGTCCCACGTCCTGTAGGGTTCTCAGCTTGTTTCCTATGGCCTGTGGGTCCAGGGTGTCACCAGCTTTCCTATGTGAAGGCCAGTAATACTGAGCCCTTGCTCCTCAGACTGGACTAACTCTCTGCTTCTCTTCCCGTCTGGCTGCTATAAGACTCAAAGGCTTTCAGCAATTCATTACAATGTGCCTTTGGGGGTTTGCCTTTGTTCCCCGTCCCTGTCCTCACCTCCTTAGATTTGCTTACTTGGATGTGTTTATAGTTTCTGTCAAATTTGGAGAATATTCAGCTGTCTTACGAAAGTCCTCTGCCACTCCTCTTTGTGGGGCTTCCGTTACACATTCATGTGCTGCTTGGGGGTGTCCCTCAGTGCACGGTGCTCTGTTCACGCTCATCTCTGACTTTTAGTGCTGCCTTCATCTCACTAGTCCTTTCCTCTGCAGGTCTGATCAGCCATTAAGCCCATCTAGTGTCAGATATTTCAGTTTTAAGTTGTAAAATTTTGGTTCAGGTCTTTTAAAATTTTCCCCTTTTTCTCCTTGTATGTCTCTCTCTCTCTCCCTTGAACAAATGGAATGTAAGTCAGGAAATGGACTTTAGTTTGGAGAGGCCAACTTAAATTCCAGTTACCTTGGTCTGTCCAGACTCTCGGTTCTGCCTTCACGACTCATTAGGAGCTGTGAGTCTGTGCTCTTCCTCCTTGGACTCAGCCTGGAGTCCACACTGACATATTGACAGGGCTCTCCCCCCATAGTGTTTCTCTTGGGGCTGCTGTCCTCCATGGTATGCCGCAGGACTTTTTTTTTTTTCCCCCCTAAATGTTATGGTGAAAGCATTTTTTAAAAATATGTCTTTATCGATTCCAGAGAGAGAAAGGGATAGGGAGAGAGAGAGAGAAACATCAATGATGAGAGAGTCATTGATTGGCTGCCTCCTGCACAGCCCCTACTGGGGATGGAGCCCGCAACCTGGGCACTTGCCCTGACTGGAAATCGAACTGCTGTCTCCCGGATCATAGGGCAATGCTCAGCGTTTGAGCCACGCTGGCTGGGCTGCTGCAGTACATTTTGTGTGGCTTTCTGATTGGTTAAGATGGGAAAAGAAAGCAGGTCCTGCCACTTTCTCATGGCCAAAAATGGTTTGCCTTTTTGATTTTTTTTATTAAATGCAAAGATAATTAATGCAAAGATAATTCTGATTTTTAAGTTAAAGCAAACTCTTTGAACCTTGGTTAGAGCACACACAGCTTTATTTGTATTCTGTGAGCAGAGTATATGGTGGGAGAGGGTGGATTTCATTTTTATATTGTTTCAAAGGTTTACTTAGGGAGTCTCGCTTTCTGTTTTAGAAGCCAAAAGGACCAGCCGGTTTTTGAGTGGCATCATCAACTTCATCCACTTCAGGGAAGCATGCCGTGAGACGTACATGGAGTTCCTCTGGCAATATGTAAGGTGGAGACGTAGCACCACTTGTAAACTGATTGTCTGCTCTAAAGCCGTTGTCATGAATGACTAATTATTGTAGAAGCAAGTTGATTGTTATATTTATGTGAAGTTTCAGGGTTTAGGTACTGGAAAGCATCTCAGAGAGAGGTTTTCTTTGCTGTTTGGTTACAGAGAGGCTGGGTTTCCTGTTTGATCTCTTCCTATGTCAGGAAATGTAAGGAGGAGAGTAGTGACAAGTCGCGTGTTCTCTGATGTTTAACAATGTCCTTTAGTCATGAGGCTTGAGATTCATGTTTGCTCCAATGCTGGCCCAGCACTGCATCATAGCATTCAGTCCAATAGGCCACCTAACAGATAAACTCACTCGTCAGCAGTAGAGAATTTGGAAAGGCTGTGGGTCATCTATGACTTGTTCCCGTCTGTCCCCAGTTGTGGGCACATGCTCATAGAAAAGTACCAGAGCCAGACACTTGGAACTCAGCTCCAGCCACACACTGAGCTACAGATCAATAGAGATGTCCTTGCACAAATCACACCACACTTGTACCTCTGGAACATCACATGCTCCCCAAGCCTACACTTGCGTGTGCCAACACGCACTCACGTGCACACGCACGCACTCACGTATATACATGCTCACGCACACGCCTTGGCTTGGCTGATTTCTTCTCACTTCTAAGACACGGCTCAGACATCTGTCATTTCGCTGCAGCTCTCTGTGACGGTCTCCCTGGTCATCACCCAAGTAGGGTTGGCTGCCATTGTGCTCAGCACTGTAACAAGCTGGGTTGTGGTTTTATACTCATGTAGTGACTCTTCAAGGCGACTGCGCTACTCACATCCAGGAACTGTTAGTCTCTGGTGTCGTTCCCAGCACTGCACACAGCGCTGACTGGTACCAACACGTATGTGCTGAACAAGCACAGAAGTCCCTGACGCACATGTCACAGTGCCTGTTTCTCGTGGTGTAAGGTGTAGCAAGAGAGCATTTGCAGTCTGCACTGACAGGTGAATTTTTAAACATGTCGCGATTATGTTGGAAAACACTAACGTGAAGTTACTAAAACTGCTTTAATAGAAATCTTCTGTGGACAAAATGCAGCAGCTGAATATGGCTCACCAGGAGGCCTTAACGAAGCTGGAGAAACTTGAGTGAGTAGCAGATTTACGAATAAAATAATTGCAACTTTAAAAATGCAGAGTGGATTGCGAGTAGTATTTGACAGCCCTACAGTTGACTTCAAGTCATCTTTCCTACTAAACTGCACTGTTTTAAGTTTACCTTTTCTTTTTTCTCACTCTTGGGACATGATACATCTTTTGCTTCTTTCCTGCTGTTGTGCATTAGCCAGACATGTGCAAATTGGTACTTTCCTCTCCTGAGCTGCCCCCAGGAGTGTTCAGCTTCCTCTCCTGAGCTGCACCGGGGGGTGTTCAGCTTACACAGGAGAGCAGCAGCTCACTGGACTCCCCTCTTCAGACCAGTTGATTCTGTCAGCATTTTACCCCTTCAGCAGGGGTGGGTTTTATTGGCTCATATAGGTCAGATAGGAGGAAACTCACAAGTTAGGATTCCTTGGCCTTGTGTGTTCTAATTAGGAACTGACAGACTTTTTATCCCTTTTACCGTGTTGGTGCCTGAGTGTATCTGTGTCATGCCTTCCTGTAATTGCCCTCAGGGACAGCAGCAAGCTGAAAAGATGGCCTAGGACGCAGATGTGAAAGTCTCCTCTGGGGGAGTTAGCTCACACCATATCAGACGGTAGGGGCAGACTGGGAGGGAGTGTTTGCAGCATATACAGCAAAACATTTCTCTCTTGATCAGAAAGCCCGAGTGCTGTTCCAACATATAGGGAATCCCATGCACTGATGGGGGAAAGCACACTAGAAAATGGCCCAAGGTTATAAACGGATTTAGTAACAAATGGCTAATAAAAAATACATAAAGCTCGTTAGCTCACTGGCAGTCGGGATTGAAACGAAAGGAGCAATTCTAGACCATGATACAGAGACCAATGCTGAGAACCTTCCTGTGGAGGAGACAGCATGCGCCAGTCTGCTGGGGAGGACAGGGGTGCGAGAGCAGGGAGCCGCAGGAACTGTGAGCAGATGTGTGGGCAGGGGAGAGGGGCCTGTGGTCCTGTTCTCAGGAAAGCAGAGGGTGGGGTGCGCAGTGGTCCCCACGGAGACCTGACGGGAAGGCGCAGGAGCACTTTTGCCCATTCCCTGGAGGTGGCTTGCCTGTTCTCAGGTGCTGTCTGGGAGGGTATCATTCAGAGCCTGAGGCAGAGGGTGCCCTCGCTGAAGTTCCGCGGGGCCGAGACTCCAGCCTGGTCCTGTAGAGTTGGGACCTTGGTAGTGTAACCAGCGCACTGTGCTCAGTTCTGTTCCAGTGGAGGAGCAGGCCGAGTTTAAGCAGCTTTCCGATGAGATCCAGGAGCTGCAGCAGCTGCTGAGCCAGGACTTCCAGCAGAAAACGGTGGGTGTTGTCGAGACCTTGACTCCTAGGAAGAGCGTTTCTGTAGTTTTTTTGGGGGGCGGGGGGGCGCATTCAGTGACTAAACAGCGTTACTGCCCTGCCTATATTCTAAGGGACATACATTCACCTCTGTCGCCCACGTCAGACCATGGTATTTATTTGTGATGCCAAAGTTATGTGCTTTCTTGGAGACTAGCATTTTTTAGTGTTTTCCTATGTCTAATTCTGCTGCCCCCTAATTGCACTGGCACCTTAGACACTGCAGCAAACCCTCCTGGGTGCTTCCAGGCACTTTAAAGTTTCCAGGGAAACAAGATGTTTTGTGTCTGCCTGTTGCAGAGACCAGCTCTTGGGGTTTGGGCATTTGCTGTGATAAAAAGCAGTGTGCATGCAAGCCCTCGAACAGGAGACGAGGTTGTCTGCACTCTGCTTCCAGAGTGTGAGGTTGCAGGCCCGATGTGACGGGTGCACATTAGCTTGGCACTCCTTTTGCTAGGACGACACACAGTATTTCAGTCTGGGCTACTGGGTTGGCAGGCATGGGCTTAGCAGCTCTTTGGATTGAACTGCTCAGTAAGGGAGCTGTGGGTACTTCTGACCAGAGGTGGGGGAAGGGGTGGACAGGGAGTTTGAGGGTATCGGTCTAGTCCATTAACCACTTTCTTACCTTTGTTTTATGAGAATGCACCGAGAAGGTACATTTAAACCTGCTTTGAATCATTGTAAAACAATTGTTTGCTTTTTCTGTAGATAATGCTGCAAGAGAGAAATGCCCAGAAGAAGTCTGATATCTTAGAGAAAACCAAGCATTTGGTGAGCACCTTTTCACTACAGTAGCACTGAGGCTGGAGAGTTCGTGTGGAGGAGTATTAACTGGGTATATCATAGTCAGATGTCTCTCCCGAGTCTTTTTCCCTTAAAATGAAACAAATTGAACTTTTTTATAGCACCTTGTCAGTGCTATTACTTTGCTTGGGTCCTGGGAGAACAGGGGTAACTAGTCACACACCCACGTTGCTCAGTCAGTTGAGAAACACCTGAAATGCACAAGGATGGTGTGGCACGTACAGTCCGTATCCTGGGGTTTGGGCATTTGCTGTGGAGGGGTTGGAGCAGGTGGGGCAGGGTTCGCAGGGACTCATGAACACAGGCAGTGCAGGGGGAAGTGGTAACCCTCAGGAAGACCTTACTGATCAGGGCCCGACACAGGACCAATATGACCAGCTTACAGGGTGCCCTAGGACATGAGGGAGATGACACTGGATGGGAGCCTGAGAGGGACTGAGGGATGACCTTTCATGTTGTACCCAGGAACTTGGCCCGGGGCCTGGACAGGAGTGGGAGCCCCGACACAGGAAGCAGTGTGGCCGTCCCCTGATTTCACCCCTACGACAACAAGCCCAGACCCAACTTCTTTTTTTTTTCTATCTTATTGTTGTATTTCATATATAAAAGCGTTCTCTCCACAGAATGAGCTAAAATTGTCAGTGGTTTCTTTGAAAGAAGTACAAGAGAGTTTGAAAACAAAAATTGTGGATTCTCCAGAGAAGTTAAAGAATTATAAAGAAAAAATGAAAGATACAGTTCAGAAGCTTAAAAATTCCAGGGTGAGTGTTCTTTTCTTCATTTTAATGAGTTTGTTTTTTCAGCAACTCTTGTTTAATCCTGTGCTGGTCTCTGACTTCCAGGTTGCCTGTCTCTCTCTTCCTCTTACGCACTTCGCCCTCGTGTTTCATTTGTTGCTCTTTAAGTGGGTTCAGGGTGAAGAGAGAATTTGAAGACATTTGTTTACTTACACAACATGTTTTTGAGGCTTTGCCCTGGGTGATCCTTATGAGCCTTAGGTGCTTTATTTTCAGGGAGGACGGTATTAAACAATTTTATAACTAATTATATAATAACAAGCATTAACATGTACTATGAAAACGTGTAGTGCCAGCATGTGGGGGAAGGAAGTATATGAGAGGTCTCTGTACCTTCTGCTCAGTTTTGCTGTGAACATAAAACTTTTCCAGAAAATAAAGTCTACTTTTTAAAAAGCACCACAAACTGAAACAAAAAATAGTATAGGGTACTTTGAAATAATTAATGTGGGGTGCCTGCTTTAGTCCTGTGGAATCCGGTGTGGTGGGAAGGAAGGGGAATTGATGCTGACATCTGAAGGAAGAACAGGGGCGATCCTAGCAAATTTGTACATGGACGAGCATTGAGGCAGAGAGAACAGCATATGCAAAGCCTCTGAGGTCATAGGGATCAAGGTGTGTTCTGGGAACAAAGCATGATACTTAGAAGGAGAGTGGCCTGAGATGATGGAAAAATAGGCAGAGGCTGAGGGCTCAGGGTGCTGGATTTGACTTTAAGAGCAAGGGCACACCAGTGACTGGTTTCAGAGAGGGTGCTGGACAAGGTATACTTGTGTTTAAAAGATCCCAGTTATTGCTGGGAGGGGTTGAATAGGGTAGGACAGTAGAAGTGGGTGGGTGATTGAGCGTCTTTTATGAGGCAAGTTTTATAAACTATGAAAAGACACTTCTGGTTCATCTTGAGGTGGTTATTCAGGTAATTCCTGATTATTAAAAATTGTCACATGGGAATAGAAGTTACAGAGCATGAGAGCCCCGAAAGAGGTCTGAGTGTTTTGAGAGAACATTGCATTATTTAGCAAACAGTTCTGGTGCAATTGGCTGTTCATCCAGAAGCAAAGGGAGCCAGGCCTACACCTGCACCATTTACAAAAATACATTTTAACTGGATTAAAAATTTAAATTGAAAATTTTAGCAATTTTGGACATTTTAGGAGAACATTTGTATAATCTTGGCCTGGGGTAGATTTTTAAAATCAAGACTGGAAACCCAAAAGCTATACAGAACAACAGTACAGTTGTGGAACATACTTGTAGTGCGTGTGACAGGTGGAGGGATTATGTCCATGACATGCAAGGTCTTGACAAATTAGTGTGAAAGACAACAGGAAAACCAGCAATGAGAGGATTAACTGTTTTGCTGTGACAAGCCAACTGATTGAGAAGGGGGGATGGAGGGGGGGAGGGGGAAGAAGCCTTTGATATGGGGGTGGTTGTGGTCAACAGTGCCCATTTCTGGTTTTAGAATGGAATTAATCTTTTAAAAATGAGCTGGAGTGGTCAAAGGGCTAAGATTGTTATAATTGACAGTGCAGTTGCCTGGGAGTAAAGGGAGTAGTTGGAGCGTGAGCAGAAATGGAGTCTTTTGAGATCATCACGAATAACCTTGGGAGGTGCTTCAGTGAGAGGTTTGGTAAAATCAAGGCAGTTTTCCTCAGTCCCCACTCACCGGGCTTAGGAAAGCGTAAGCCTGGGCTCAGACACACGGCATTAAGCACTTCGTTCCCGGCCTGGACTCCAGGCGTTCTCTGCTGCTAAGCTGTTGGCAGCTGCTGCCGAGTGAGCTCTGACATTGCTGCCGCCTCATAACCAGGCTTTCAGATGGGTTTCTGTGTTTCCTTTCAAAGCAACAAGTAATGGAGAAGTACGAGGTATATCGTGACTCAGTGGATGGCCTGCCCTCCTGCCAGCTGGAGGTGCAGCTGTATCAGAAGAAAATACAGGACCTGGCGGAGAACAGGGAGAAGCTGGCTGGCGTCTTAAAGGAGGTGTGTCCGTCTCACTGGGGCTATCAGCGTTAGCTCCTGGGGTACACTTTCCTCCTCCTCACTGTGTCCTAAAGAAAGACTGGTCTCTGTACAGACAGTGTTGCGTGTGGCCATGTGCACTGGGGGCAAACTGATCCTCGGCAGCTTTGGGCCCATTTCACCCCAGATGAGATGAATGACGACGTCAGTGACATTGCAGGTTGCCCTGCATTTCAGAAAAAAGTAGTGGAAGTTTACACTCATTTTAACGGTTAGAAACGGTCCTTTAAGCAGTACGCAGGATCCCAGGTGACTGCCTAGTGCAACCTGGGAGCTAAAGGGATGAAAGTTAGTGACGCAGAGTCTGCCCTGCAGGTGGAGAGCCAGTGCCCACGTTATTTAAGTCTCTCAGGCTGGACACTTGAAAATCCTTCTCACTTCGCACCTTTTCCGTTCCTCGTCCACCTGTCCCCAGGCCACCTCCTTGCATGCGATGGGGGTTTCTTTTGTGAGGGAAGTGGTTAGAGTGTAAGATGGCCCAAGGTATTCGTTCCCACTGAGCACCGAGTGCTCCCCTGTCTGCCCTCGGGAGTCGGCAGAACTGGCTGGAGGTCCCTGCTTCTAACTGCTCTGGGGCCGTCCTCCCCCATTCCTCCACCTTGGGTCAGGCCCCTGCCCTCCACCTCTTGGCTGGCCTCATCCCCACTTCTGTTCCAGTCCTTGCTGATGAAGTGGCACAAGAAGCCCTCTGGGTGTCACGATCTTGTCCCCGTGCCGCCTTCTGTCCCCTCTGTCCAGTCTGTTCTCCTGCGGGTGCAGGGCTGAAACAGTTCTGTCTCGTTTCAAATGGTGTCTTATTGCAGCTCTTCCTAGAAGAGTCGTTGGTTCCATCTGTACCCCTACTTGGTTGCATTGATCGAAGTCTTCTCATGACAGAACCTGAACTTGGAGGACCAGATTGAGAGCGGTGAGTCAGAACTGAAGAAACTGAAGGCTGAGGAAAACTCTTTGCGGAGACTGATGAATGTGAAGAAGGAAAAGCTCGCCACGGTGCAGTTCAAAATCAACAAGAAGCATGAGGACGTCAAACAGTACAAGCGCACGGTGATCGAGTACGGAGCTATGTCCAGTTTAACGTGCTGAAGAAACCAGTAGTTTCCCCTAAGATTCCACACCTCGTGTAATTTCAGAAAGGTATTCCACCACGAGGAGGCCAGGACAGATGAGTCAGCTGGCAATCTTGTGAGGCTGTGTCCAGACTTAGAGATGTTGCTGCTCTGGATTTCTTCTCCAGGGTCACAGTTCTGTAATTTGTGTAATTCTTCAGCGGCCCGGTGCTCCAACGTGTCAGCCAGCCGTTCCAGCTCCTAGTCCAACCCCTAGTCCAGCTCCTAGTCCAGCTCCTCCAGCTCCTAGTCCCCCTCTTAGTCCAGCTCCTAGTCCAGCCCCTAATCTAGCTCCTAGTCCAGCTCCTTTGCAGCCTGGACCCCTGTGGTTTTTGTGTTTGGATAAGAGTTGCACTGTGCTAGCATCTGTCCTAGCTGTCGGCCAGAGTGCTGGGTTTCCTTGGTGCGGTCTTCCTGTCCGTGCTAAAAAGGTGTTTAGAATAGTTGAGGCCCCAGGAATGCCTGTGATGTCACTGTTGAGCCTCTCAAAGGTGCGTTACGGTTGTGGGAAGATTCCCTTTGCTTTCTTCCTCCTGTGGACACAGCAAAGGGCAGAGCCTGGGAGCTTAGATTTTTGGCCAAGCTGCCTGGAAGCAGGGCTGCCCAACTCATTCCCACCATTGGCACGCAAGGCGCATCCTGGGCACAGACTGTGACCTCAGACCCTGTGTGGCTCCTGGGGTCCTGCATGAGGGTAGCCCCGCACAGGGGTGGTCATCTGTTCACTTTTATGCCTTGAGGAGAGGCTAAAGTGTGTCTTATACGGTGGGTACTTTGTAATCAAGCTAAGTTAAATGTTTGCCTTTTAGATCCTAGAAAGGAATTATAACTTGGCTGTCTGTTTCCTTTAGAGATTGCAATAAAGTTCAAGAAAAAAGAGGTGCTGTCTATGAGCGGATAACCACCATTAATCAAGAAATCCAGAAGGTTAGATTTACCGTTCAGCAGCTGAAAGATGCCACTGAGAGGGAGAGGCTGAGGTCCCAGGTGAGTGTTGATAAGAAATTAGTTTCAGATAATCTCAAGAGTTTATGTAAATTATGTCACCCTCACTTTGAAGATTTCATCAGTTCTCCAGAGTAGAGGCTGACCCTTTCTATAACCTAATCCCACTTTTTCTTGTATCAAGGTTTAACAATTTTAAGAAAAGTAAATAATAAAAGATCAAAAATGCATTGGCTGAGTATGAGGTGGAAGGAATTATATTCAGTCTGAAAACTGTTCTGCTTTCATTTGTCATCTTCACATATGCACGTAGGTTTGCATGAAAACTTGTTACTGCTGGTAGAGCTGCCTGGCCAGTTAAGACAACCAGACAAGGCGTTGGTGTGTCTCTGTCCTGTAGGTTCATAGTAACTCTGTTCACACGTCTTTCCATGACGGCAAGGTCAGATGCAGAGGCTCTAGCTGTTCACACTGATCTAAGTGTGTGCCTGGTGTTTGCCATGGAGAGCATCGAAGTTAAAATGTTTCCTTGACAATTAAAATAAGTTCTCAGTGCCTTGGAATCCAGGCCATGGTGACAGGCCAATGCACGTGACATTAGGCTTCAAAATAGTATTAAACATATGAGTCTGACCGGGGATTCTTATGGTTCATTTTCAGTTGAGTCTGATGCATGGACTCATTCCCCTCATTTTCCACTTAGGAAATATTTCTGACCTTGAAAGGGGCTCTGGAGAAGTACCACGAAGGCATTGGGAAGGCGGTGGAGGAGGGCTGTGCCAAGCTGGAGGGGAAGGCCGCGGAGCTGAGGAGGAGGATGGCCTCACTGCCCACCTGACCCGCACACGCAGGGGCTTGTGAGTAGCTCGCGTGGTTTAATGGCCTTTGTAATTGGAAGCTGGAGTTAATGGAAGCATCAGAAGTACCAAATAATGTTGCTCAGTCACTTTTTGTATCCTCATAGGTTATTATTTGTAGGGTAATGCGTTTAATGTGGACTTTCCGTAACCCACTGACAATAAAGCTGTGTAGTTGTTCCTGACTCAGCCCCGCTCCTTCTGTCAGCAGTGCACAGAGGTCAGTTGCGTTTCTAGAAACCAAAAACAGACCATCGGGAGGAGACATTAAGAAACAACCCCATCCACAGTTATGTCAAAAACCAAAAATATCCAGGAATAAACTGAGCCAAAGATGTGCAAGACTAAGACACTGAAGAAAAGTTGTGAACAAGATACAAATAAATGGAAGGATTAAGATTATTAAAATTTTCATACTACCCACAACAATGCCGGTAAATACCAGTGGCATTCTCAGAACAACTAATCCTAAAATTTATATGGAACCACAAAAGACCCCACATACCCAAAGAAATTTTAAGAACAAAGTGGGAGGTAGTGTGCTCCCTGATACCAAACTATATTATAAAGCTACAGTAATCAACGCAGTATGGCACTGGCATAAAGACATCAGTAGACTAGAGAGCCCAGAAATAAATCCTCATGCGGTCGGTCTACAGCAAAGGAGGCAAGAGCATACAACAGAACAGGGTCAAGACAGTCTCTTCAGTAAGTGGTGCCGGGAGAATGGGAGAGGCACATGCAAAACAGTAATCTTGGACCACTTTCTTATACCATACAGAAAAGTCATTTCAAAATGGATTCAAGACAAAGGCAAGACATGAAACCCTAAAACTAGAAGAAAACATAGGCAGTAAGCTCTTTGACATTACCCTTAGCAGTATCTTTTTAGATGTGTCTTCTCAGGCAAGGGAAGCAGAAAAAATAAATGCAACTACATCAAACAAAAGGTGGTTGGTTGGTTTTTTATTGATGTTAAAGAGAAAGGAAGGGAAAGTAAGAAAGATGGATGTGAGAGAGAGACATGGATCAGTTGCCTCCAGTATGCTTCCTGACAGAAGATCAAGCCCTTGGGTGCAAGGGCTGACGCTCCAACCAGCTGAGCCACCCTGCAGGGCTGTGTTGTACTTTCTCACGTGTCTTCCACTCTGTGAGCCGCAGAGCCCCTCCCTCCTGGTGAAGCGCAGCCCCTGGCGCCTGGCCCGCACTGTGTTTACTTGGGGGACAGCCATTCTCTCCTGCGACATACAGCCACTGGGCCAGGTTCACGTTCATCCCACGGGAAATGCTCACCTTCTGTGCACTTTCACCCAAACATTGACACGTGTCCTGGCAGCTTCCTATCTTCTCTCACCTTTTCCCCCAAACATGAGCCTTATTCAGAAGCTCAGTGCCACCCACAGTCAAACCTCTATTTGGCTGTTTTGACTGAAGAATAAATTATAAAATTTTGAGTCTTTCCCCAAAGCCTTCTTGAAAATGATTCTTGGGGCCATGTAAACACTAAAGCTTATCACCATAAATGGAAATGGGCACCAGCACAGTAGTCTGGCCACTGCGCCACGTATAAAGCCATTACATAACCAAGTTCAACGGACATTTCAAGGAGCTAATCCAGTTTGTGACAAGGCATGGGAAATTGAAATATGCACCTTGTAGGCCAAAGTTAATGCGCCAGACTTCGGTCTAATGGTGTTTTCTATTTATAGAAAGGCCAGAAAAATTTTATATGAAATTCCATTTCAAATTCAGGGCCTGCCACCCATTTCAGTTAACTCTGTGCTCACCGTTGGATGACAACCCTGCGTCTTCTGTCCACGCTGCCACCAGGAAGCGTAGGGCTTGAAACAGCAAAGCTAAAAATTTAAAGTTATCCGAGGAACTCAGAAAAAGCATGAGATAGAATTTAGAGACCGTCTATTTAGAGTTGAAATAGGTTCTAAGTAGCATCTTAAAATTATTTTAAAAATTCATAAAAGGATGACTGTTCTGCCAAAGCTCCAAGTTGGACTCTATTTTATCTTTTTTGGGGTTATCCTATCTAAGCCCTGGAGCACTTGGTTCTGAATTTCTAGCTCAGATTCCATGCAAGTCTTAAAACTTAAGACAGGGTGACTTTTCCTGAGATGACAAGTTGAGACAGCGCCCAGTGGTGAGAAGCCCCATAGGAAATGGACCCAGACCAGTACCTGCTGTGTCAGGGTGACATCCTTCTCTTCTGATAAGGTGACAGTCACCCCCTTCTTTAATGCACTCACATAGCCCACACAGATCTTCCTAAAATACATGCCTGTCACCTCTCCCTGCTTTGAAAACTTTTGATGCTGACCCATTTCAGGGTAAAGCCCACAAGACTGAAGGACTCTGTTCTGAGGGAGGCCGCAGGGCAGGTCCTCGAACTAGTGGTTGTGACATTCAGTAATCAAAACCTTCACATAATGATTGACGTGAAGGCATCTGTTTTCCTGTAAGAAAGATATTCTGCTTCAGAACAGACAAGCCTACTACACAGCAAATAGTACTGAGTACCCACGTGCCACCCTAATTTAACAGAAGACTTTCGCAACCCAACCTCAGCCCTCACTGTTATCACAAAAACCTGCGCCCTCTGCTCCCAGGGAACTCTTGCTCTGAAACTGAAGTTTTTGTTTTGTTGTTCCCATGGGTTTCTTTACACATTTACTGCCTATGTGAGGCTCCCCTAACAACATACAGGCGTGGCGTGGGACACACCCTCCTGCCACTTGTTTCATTTAATGGGAATAATGAGAGTGATGACCTTGTCAGCGCTCAGGACAGGGCCTGGCAAGGGCCCTCCAACACCCCCAGGTGAACAGACATATCATTTCTGAGTGATGGCGAGGTTTGTATATGTAGCTTTGCATTCCTTTTTCACTGCTGTATAGTATTTCATGGCCTGGCTGCATCATCTACCCCTGTCTAGGATAGTTAGGCTGATCCCCATTTAATTTTTTGTTTTTGCAGTTGTCAGTGTGCTATGCCATGAAAATTCTGGGAGCTATACCAAAGAGGGGAACTGTGGGGTCTGCACTGTTGGGTTGTGTCCCAGAGGCTTCCTGTCGTCATCAGCATCCAGACTGCCTGATGTGATGACTATGAGGTGATGTTTTACCATGGCCTCCATGTTCTCTTTTCCTGTGGGTAGTGAGGATGGCCATGTTTTCGTGCTTGTTCCTGTTCACTTTCCTCTCTGGCGAATTACCTGTCACATTTCTGAACATTCTGCTATTTGCCCACTTATTTTTCCCTATTGCTTTCAAGGATATATACACTTAATTCTGGAAACTCCTTGTCAGTGGTCCGTCTGCAAATGTCCAGGTCCCCTGGTGTGTCTTCATGTCTTCTCCCCGTGGGACATTTGAAAAGCTTTCACTGAGGTACCTGTCCCACTGACCTGTAACTTTTTAATCCATGAAGTCCGTTAAATCCACTCAGATGTTCAGTGCACTAGGTTGTGAGCTCCTTGAAGGCAAAGTAGTCATCACTGTGACTGAACCTCGTATTCATGGGGCCCGATGGTGCTTTCCAAGTTTAGACAAGGTGGGGTGGCGGTGGGGAGCAGGGCAGGTGACCCAGAGGCCGGACCAGCCCCACCTGCTCTGTCAGTTCAGGCTCCTTGCTCCCATGTTGTCGCTGCTGCTGCTGCCCACTGCGACAGAGACCACAGGACCTACAGGTAAAGACTGTTTACTATCTGGCTGCCTCAGAGGACATTGGCCACCTGGTCTGCAGATAAAGCAGAGCAAAGGGGAAGCGGCTGCTGTCATGTGTTTGTGGCTTTAAAAGAAAAAAGAGACCCTATCCTTTATGTTACTTTCTTAGCATCCCATCTGGTATTTCGCAACTCCTGACCTCATCCTATCTTAAAAGAATGAATCACAAAATATGTCGGATGTTTTAAAATAATCTGAATTAATGTAGGACCCACACAATGCCATCCTATCTTCTGTCCATCACTGCAGAAATGGTTCTTTCATAGGAATTTCCACCACTGCCCTCCTGGGCAGGACAGAGTGGATGGCTTTGAATTCCTCCATTGCCCCTCCCCGGGCTGTCCCCTCCCTGGGACCTCATCCAGTGTCCTCTCACGGAGGTCACAGAGGTGGACATGGCTGGTGGCATGACAGCACTGTCATTTACCTGGGGACAGAGATGAGCCTGGTGGGTGGGGGAGGTGAAGGTACAGAGAAGCGATGAGGAGGGATGGTCCCCAAGGCACTTGCCCATTACACATCCTGGGGCTGTAGAAACTGACTCTGGGTCGGGGCTCTGACACCTTTGCCAGTTTCTAAGATTTTGCTGCTTTTCCAAGACCAGAGATAAGAACCCTCCCACCTCGCTCTCCCCTGGGTTAATGAGACTGGAAAGAAGGGATCTTTTTCATCTTTTTAACATTAAATAAAATAGAAAAAAATAGAGCCAAGCAGTTCAACAAATATTATTCATGTCGTTGGCAAGCAGAAAAGGGGACTTCTGAATAAGAAAGTGGAAAAGGCGAACACGAAGCCTTGTTTGCGTATCAGAAAAATTAATCTACACCTGGAAGTGTAAGAGCCTGCAATTCAGAAAGCAAAGAATCGGGACAGCTCAGCAGAGAACAGTTTTCTAGCCAGTTAATTTAATTGCATAAATCATTCCTTTGTTAGCAATAAAGAGACATAATTAAAATGAGATTGCCTCTCCTTCTTGTTCTCTAGAAACTAAAGGAATTGGTTTTGGGCAAAGCGTTCTTCCAAATACCAGATTGGCAAATTACATTTACCTTTTTAGAAAAGCAAATTATTTTGCCGTAATATCGTGGTGGGTTTAATTAATTGTAGATCTGCCATATGATCTTAAGGAAATTATGCATTTAATGGCCTTAGCACAGAAGTTTGCAATCATGAGCCTGTCCCCTTGGTAGATGGTGTGCAGATTCTACAAACAGGTCAGAGGTGTAACAGGCAGCTGCCTGGGGATCTGACTACTCTTTGGGATTCAGGTTTGCTGTCCTTGTTGAAAATAATGCCACACTCAGTATGGCACAACTGAACTGGACTCCTTTCTGCTGGCTTTATCCTAAAATTACTATTGGCGATTATTTGCTGCCTCTGATGCTCTGGGGTTCAGAGAGCCCATAACTGTCTATGAAGCGGGGTCGGATGGAAGAGGGAAGCCGGAGCCCCTGCCAGGGGACCCAGGGCTGCCATCGGGCAGGGGCCTCTGCGCTGCTGGCCAGGACAGAGAAGAGGCTCATTTCTATGGTAATGAATTTGAATATTTAAAACTCTACACTCACCTTGCTTTCTCCAGGGTTTTGAAGTCAGTGGCATCACTTGGTAACGGATTATGGTGGGAGGGAGTCCCGTTTACCTTCAGAAGGACTGGGCTCAGGGAAATCTGCCTGAAGGCCCAGCCTCCAGGGAACCCTCTTCCTAGCTAAGACCTCAGCCTTAGGATAAAGACCCCAAGAGCAGGGAGGGGCTGGTCCACAACGGCTACAGAAAGGGCTTAGGTCAGTTGCTAACATCTCCTGTCACTGACTGGGCACCAGGGTGTTCCTATGGTTCACGATGGCGTAATCTCATACTTCTGAACCGGGACGCCCTTCTTAAAGGAACACGGAAACACGGTAGGTGCTCCAACTCACTTCTGTGCTGGAGGAAATGTGTGGTTTTCTGTGGGAGGGTCACACCATCGACCTGTTAGGACAAGAAGAGCAGGTCCATTGACCTGGTGTCTCTGGCTCACTAGGGCAGCACAGGAGAGAAGCAGCCCGGGACCCAGGAGAAGTTACATCTCCACACATGGTGTCTGCTGGTCAGTGACAATCTACCCAGGGGCTGGGCAGTGCGAAGGTCATTTGGACAGTCATCCACCCACAGGACAGAGCAGGTGCAGGGCTCCGAGCACCGTCCGCGTGAGCAGATGCCGAGTCCTGTCTGTTGGGACCATGGCTGCTCTGGACATACAGGTGCATCCTACAGGGTCCAGCCCTTGGGTCCCACCTGCTCTGCAGACTTCTCACCTGATGGCTCGCATTCCTGCCGGGACCGGCTGGGCCCTCATCAACTCCTTCACTGTGCTCAAAGCCGGCACGGCCTCCTTCCCCACGCCCCACCCTTTCTAAGACCCCGGACTGGAGCAGGCTGCAATCCACACAGGTGTCTGAAATGAAGGTTTTTTCATCAACCAGTGGCTCCCTCCTCGTTTTGGCATTTCTCCCCCAAACCACGCAGGGTTTCCTCCTGACCTTCCCATGACTAGGGGACGCTGTCTGCCCCGGCTTGGCCAGCCCCCCAACTCTCGACTTCCAGCTCAATGGCACCCCTCCCCTCCGGAAGCCTCTGTGTCTCCCACGCAGCCTGCGCCCTGCTCCTGTGTGGTCCCACAACCGCCCACATGGCCACCACCCTGTGCAAGGGCCCCAGAATTTCATTGCAAATATTTTTACCTGCTCCTGAAAGGAAAGTCTGCTTGTAGAAAACAAGTGGAAAAGCACAAAATACTGAAAATCACCGGTGATCTGACCTCTCAGAGATACAGCACTATTTGAAACTTTCTCCATGTAGACTGTGGTCATTACCAAATTTCCCCGGCTCCTCACCCCTGCCTGTGTTCTTGTCATTTGCAAGGTGACTCTGAGGCCCTCCTTCCTGCCTTTCGCCTGGGTTGACCTCGTGATTCTTTCAGCAAGTAGAATTTGGCAGAATTGATGCTGTACATGTGTGCGTGTGTGTGTATGTATGTATGTGAATGTGTGTGTACATGGCTTTTGTATGTGCATGTGTGTGCACATGTGTATGTGCATGTGTGTATGTGTGTATCTGGGGGTGTGTGTCTGTATATGTATGTGGGCTGTGTATCTCTGTGTATGCATGTGTATGCATGTCTATGTCTATGTGTGTATGTATGTGAGTGTGTGTATGTGTGTGTGGATTGTGTATATATGTGCGTGGTGTGTGTGTGTGTGGTGTCTAGCTTGTCTGTTACAACATTACATTATCTCTTTACAAGTTCACCTGTCTTTCCCACCACACTGTAAACTTCCTGTGGTTAGAACGGTCTCCTTATACTTCCTGCCCCTAACATCCCTCCTGGACATAAGACACATCTGTAGGTATCTGTCAGGCTGTCTTTGCTCTCACATTTGCATGGATACTGGACTGTGGTGTGTGTTAGGACTCCTCCTTCCCCAACTAGATATCATAAAATGAGCAGACTATCACATTAGATCATTTTACTTTTCCGATTTTTTCCCCAGAGTCAGATTTATGGTCCATACTCATGAGAGAACAAGTCTCTTTGGGTTCCCCGTTCCCCAAAAGGCAGCAATCCTGAATCACCTGAAGTCAAAAACCATTCCAAACACTCTTCAGACTTCTTCCATGTGACTGGATTTGGCCAAAAGCAGAGGTCCCTTCCCTCTCCCTCAAAAACTGTCAGTAGTCCGTTCAACTATTCCTTGCAATGTAGTTCTGGAAAAACTAGATTTAGGTGCTGAAGACAAGATGTGTGTACAGCATGTGCAGTCTTTCCTGCATCGTGGCCACTTGGACGACAAAATCCATCGCCACATGAGAGGCTGACGCAATGAGACACTGAAAGGGTGACTGTCATACCAACTTAAAAACTGCACGAGTCCCAGCTTTGAAATTGGTCTGATTTTGAACTTGGTACCTTTCCTGAATGCTGGATTATACCTATTTTTATTTTTTTATTTTTATGGAAGGTTTTTGAAACCCTTGGTCAAAACAGGAAAAGTTCTGATCCAAGTCCTAAGGACAGAGCCTTTCCTGTCTCCTTGAGTCCTGTCATCGGTCCTGGTAGCTCTCCTGGGAAACAGGGAGGCATGGACCTGTGTTCACATGTGAAACAGTTACAGGTTAACTGACGAGCTCTCATGGGTGCTGCTGAAATGTGTGTGTGTGTGTACACTTTCTAAAGGAAATTGAAACCAAATAAGCAAGATTCTCTTTCCTGGTGGGACCCCCGCTGCCTTGGGGACAGGCGGGCAGACTGCCAGGTTGAGCCCGACAGAACGGAAGCACTGCCAGTGCTGAGCCAGCCGTGGTCCAGGCGGCACCTGGCACCGCGCTTTAAGCCCCCGGAGACTCACCAGTTCCTCAAACGCTGAGCAGCCACTTGCTGGGCTCCAAACCAGGTCGGGGCACAGAAGGTGGAAACGCTCGGTGGAGATCCACGTCTCATTATACTTAATAACAGTTTCCAAGACTGGGGGGTGGGTGGCTAACAGCAAAGAACCCACTTCCTGAGACTCACGCACACACGGATTCTCAAGACAAGACCACGTGGCTCCCAAATTCGGCAGCCAATGGCTTCTCTGTTGGCTTTGCAGTGGTCGCTAAGCCTTAGATTGGAACCCTCTAGCAAATATATCAGCTCAGATACATGCAGAGAGACCAGCTCAGAGCACAGCATACGTAGCCCGGGAAATATCTGAATATACATGAATTTTTAGATGTTCAATGCAAGGTTTCAAAATAACAGGACATGGAGAGTGGCCCATAGTCCTAACCACAGTCATTCACCTCGGAGTGTCCCCAACACCAGGACCCCCCTGCAGTGACTTCCAACCCGGAGACGGCTTCCATGACCAGGTGTCCAGGGAGCTGTCTAGCCTGACGGGGCGAAATCCTCTGATGGCGTTAACCCCTGGCGCAGGCCAGGGTCCGGGCTCTGCCGGAGACCGTGGAACAGGCTTCACAAGACGCTTTCAGGAGGAACGCGTCTGTCAGCATTGCAGGGACTAAACCAGACTCAGTGGGGGCTGGACAACGTGCCAGGTCACAAAGAAAACAGAGCTAAGGGCAACCTCTGGACACGGAGGACAGGGAGTCCCTCCCTGCTCCCTCTCGCTTCCGAAGCAGCCGCCAGTGGGATAGAGACGCCCCTCCTTCCATTTCTAACAGGGACCTGCATTGACAGCCTGAGAGGAAGTGATGGCTGAGAGATTCTGGAATGGAAAACAGTCCTGACCGTTGGAGAGAGTCGTGGTTGGCTGGTGAGTTTATTCTGACGCGGGCGGCACAGACCCCCATTGCGTCCCCGTGAGTCAGCCACGGTGGTAGCCACGCGGATGCCACGTTTATGCCCCTCTGGATTCAGTTCCCCCGCATGAGCCGTTAGGGATGTTGGTGTAGTTTTGGCCCTATCACAGACTTCATAATTCTTTCTGTTTTGTCACTCTTAATATCTCTGGGACATCCGAGGAGTGATGGATCTTTGGCGGGACCCTGTGGTCATTCTCATCTGCTTATCACCAGCACATAGGGGCAGCCCACGGATTTATGGCTGCCAATAAAAGTTGTTACCAAAAGTACAGTTTCTTTTTTTCTGGGCGCTAATTTCTAATAACTCTCGTGCATGAGACCAATTACTGACAAAAGTCAGCCTCTGTTAATAGAGTTTATCACACTTCATCATATATCCTTTGTCGCTGACAAGCCTGGGGTTAATTAAAACCACGAAGACAATAAACTAACCCTAATCAAACAGTACAGGTACAGAAATCAATTAGAGATTTATAGCACTTTGGAGGTTTCTATAATGTATACAATTCAAAGAAACTGTCGCTTGCATCTCTTCCAGCCAGTGTAATTAAATTTCTGATTGGAACTGTTTTTCCCGGGATAATGGAGGAGCTTGGTCTGTGCCACAGTGGGGTCCATGGAGGCTGCATCGCCGAGGACGCGAAAGGCCCCCGAGTGCTTCCGTGACGGGCACTTTGTCTGCTGCACACTGGGAAAAGCCGCCCGGAATGGGGGGGGGCAGCGGTGTCCCCATGAGGAAGGCGACGTGACGTCCACTTGTCGCCAAGGGTCTCTGTCCTGCTCGGGGTGGACAGTCAGCGAAGGACGGTGAGCACCCGACGAGCCACCCGACTCCCCTGTCCCCCCTCCTCGAATGAGCCTTTGGGCAGGTGGCTTGGACTGCACCTTGCTCTGGTGGCACGTAGATGTGGCCTGAAGTCGGACACAGCTCGCGCGTCAGCCCCTGTGCAGCTGTCTCCGGGGCGCTGGCGACCGCGCCTGGAGCACCCGGTCTCGATGGGGAACAGCGGGGGTGTCCCGAGGCTGCGGCCACACCCAGTGGGCTGGTTGACCACTGGGCATATGTCCCTCTCTGCCCGAGGGTTTCTCCTCTGGCCACGGGATTACCAACGAAGCATCTGCTGCTAGGTAAACACGGAGACAGTGCTCATGCCTTCACCGTGCACAAAATGATCTCTCTTCTGAAGTTTCTGCGCCATTACATGTAATTTCAAGGTGGTTTTATTGCATTGAGCTTCTTTCCTTTAAGCAAGAACTGTCACCAGACAATTATTATTAACAACAAAATAACTAGTCTGCATTTCCTGAACTCGGGACCAAACCGTGCGCGCGTTACGGTTTTACTTTTCAGTTGTAAACACATTCACTGCCCTTCCCCAGAACGACCTCAGAACCCACCTCAGGCCACAGCCACAGTTTAGACATTTCTTGTGGTTTGGGGGCTGCCGCTGAGGTTGTGCCCACGTAATGCCAGTAAAAGCCAGGCCACTTGCACGATTTCATGGGCAAAATCAGCTGACGCCCTGAGTTCACACAAACAACGAACTAACCGTATTTTCCCGTGAAAAGCGGGGATATGCTGATGACAAAGTAAATGAGACGCAGAAGCTGCCCTGAAGCAGGGCGGGCGCGTGCCCCTGACCGAGGCCCCGCTCCCTGCCCCTCGCGCTCCGTTGGCTCCCTGGCTCGGCCGGCGCACTGGTTGCAGGTCCGCGCAGGAAGAGCCAGGCGCTGACCCGGGAGGCCCACTCGCCCTCGGGGAGTCACTGCGGGTAGGACAGCTGTCAGCAGAGGACGCACCGGAGCAAAGGAAGGTCGAATTGAGGTTACCTTGCGCCGCCGGCTATTTTCCTGCCGCTCACCGGCCCCACTCAGCTTCACTGGGCCTCCTCCTGCGCCCAGGCCCCGCTCTGGCTCCCTGACACCCTCTTCCTCTGAGAGTCTTCTGTCCTGTGGTCTCAACACACCTTCCTTCGCAAATAGCAAATCTCGGCTTCCCGCTGGGTCTTCTCTCTCAGGCGCTGACCCTCCTGGGGCTGCCCGACAGGCCTCCCATGGTTTCGGCTTTTTCTAAAACCCCAGATGACATTCCTGTCCCAAGTCACCACTTCGTCGGTGGTGTCACCTTCTTAAGACAGTGGTTCAAGTCTGATTTCTAAAATAAAAAGACGGAAATGTACAATGACTCAACCTCAATTGAAGGTTTTCCTTTACCTAAGAGCACAGGGTGGGAGAACAGGGCTTTGGGGGGCCCTTCTCCAGACCGTCATTTTGGGGCCCTGAGGGCTGTCTCCAGGCCAGCCGGGGGAAGGAGAAAGAGATTGAAGGTTGCCTGTCAGGAATGGGGCAGACCTCTAACTGCAGCGTGATCTCGGCCTTTCCTTGGCTGCACCTGTCTGCCGGGGATGCTGGGGAAGGTCGTCTAGCGATTTGCCAAGGAAGAAAAAAGCAAAGGTATTTGGATGGGCAGCCGGAACCAGGCTCCGCCGCAGCTACCTAACTTTAAAACTGGAGGTTTCAAACCCACGCCTATATAGTCAATCAACCTATGCCAAAGGAGGCAAGAGCATGCAGTGGGGCACAGTCTTTTCAGTAAATGGTGTTGGGAAAACTGGACAGACACATACAGAACAATAAAAGCAGACCACCCTCTTATACCACATACAAGAATAAACTCAAAATGGATTAAAGGCTTAATGAAAGAGCTGAAGCCGTGAAACTCCTAGAAGAAAGCACAGGCAGGAAGGCCTTTGACACTGCTCTAAGGAAACGCGGGGAACTCGCCTGATAAAGAATTGAAAGAGATGGCCCTAAGGATGCTCCCAGACTTGAGAGTGGAGCAGAAGACCTCAGGAGAACTTCAACAGAGTCAGAAAGTGCGAGAAAGACCCACGTGGCCTGCAGGAAGCGCCCCGGACGAGCCTTCTTTGAGCTGGAATCGCCGGCTCCCCAGGTCGCGCGCGCTCCCATTCCCCAGAGGGCCTGGGTGCAGGGCAGAGGGGGCGGGAGGGCTCCCGGGAAGGGGACCAGGGACGAGAGGCAGCGTGGGGCCGGGGTGGAAGGTGTACTGTCCCCTCCCGGAGCACAGGGGCTTGGACTTCAGACCTGGCTGTCGGGTGGGCTCCCTGGAGCCTCAGTGAAGCCTGCCCCAGGGGCGACTCCCAGGCTCGAAACAGCAGTGCGGGGTCAGAGGTGGAGCTCAGAACAAGCCCCACGCAGGAGGAAGCAGGGGCCCCCGCTGTGCGGAGGGGTCACCGTGGTGACCGGGGTGATGGTGTCCTCAGGGACCCCAGGGTGGACTCTGGACCCAGACTGCCAGTTTTGAACCCCAGTTTCTTGGTTCATGGACAAAAAAGGGGGAAAAAGAAACCTTTTACCTTTGGCCTTTTTAACCGTCTCACACAAAGCAGCTCCTCATAGCACAGTTAATACACGCACGGAAAGTTGCTGGAATGCTCGGAATAACACTCTTTCTCGTTGTTGTTTTTGCTTTTTTCACAAGGTTTTTCCTCCTTGGAGATTATAATGAACATGGTCACACCACCCGTAAGTCAGACGCAGGACAGAGACCGCTCCAAAGGCTGGCTGGTCATCCGAGACCAAATTCCTCCTCTTTAAATGCTGGTGACTCTCGAGTCCCCGCCTGAGAGGTGGGCCCTCTGACCGAGTTCACGTGGGTGAGGCATGGTAGTGTTCCTGGCATGCGGCTAGTGGTCAAAACTGGTCTTTATCACTGTCCTAGGAAAGGCCGCCTCTGCCAGCCGGGGCTGGGCTGCCAGTTAAATGTGGAGAATGATTTGCAGGCTCCTTGCCCTCAGCACGGCCCATCCCAGAGACAGCTGAAAAGGAAGAGAGCGAGGACATCGCGTAGAAGAGGGCAGAGGGCCCGGCGCCCTTCTGTTGTCCAGTTCTAAACGAGGCCCTGAGGATCGGCTGAAGGAACAGGCACGCTGCGCGCACAGCTCTTGGGAGCCGAATGGACTGGCTGGCGGGCACCGTTCCTGGGAGCAAGGAGGCCCCTGCACGCCCTGCCTGGACACCTTCATTCCACTCAGGGCCACCTAGACGCCTGGGTGGAGCAGGCACAGGCAGCTGGTCCCCCCAGCTCGGGCCCATGCCGGTTCCTCAGCACGCCCTCAGTAACCGCACAAGGAAGAGCTCCTACCCCACCCCCCACCTGGAGGGTATGGGCCTTCACACAAGTACATCACCCGCGGGCACTCCGCAGTCCCCTAGGGAGGAGGGACAAAAGGCACAGAGTCGGCTGCTGGCAGCTTGGGCACTCCGACTGCATCAGCCTTGTGCCTTCCGCCGGTCCCTTACGTCGTCCTCCTGTGGCGCGGCCCACAAACCTCAGCCTCCTCAGCGGCCCACGGACTTCAGCCTGGACTGAGCGTGTGGGTCCCAGGTTGGTGGCTTTGGTGTATTTTTTGTGTTTTTTCCCCCCTTAAATAAAGCATTAGGAACACAGAGCTGCAGAGACTGCCAACAGCTCAGCTGGCTGTACACCTGCCACCCTCAGAAAATTGTTTTCTTTTTTCCCAGGTGTTACCGCCAGGAGCCAAGTGGATGCTGTCTGGCCCAGCCACCCCGGCCTGTCCACGCAGGCGGCAGCGGCCTGGCCTCTGTCTCGGGGGGCGTGTCTGGGAGCAGGTGCTGGGCAGGCGGCCTCTGTTTTTCTCTGAGGAACCCTGAGCTCCGTGGGGGTGGGGGTTGAAGTCGTGCAACAGACACAGGGGAGTCTCTTAAAGAACCTGAGACTGGGCATCCCATTGCACTCAAAGAACGGACGTCTGGTCTCAGCACACAGGACGTGACAGTGGGGCCGCAGCGCTCCTCATCTCTTCTGCCCGACCCCTGCGTGCTGTTCCCTGTCCACACAGTGACTGGACGCCCCACAGCGACTGACTGCCCCCCACAAGATGGGTGCATGTGAATGCTTTGTTTCCGTCTGTGCCTCTCCAACTGCCAGGGACACTGAGCCTTTCTTCCACACTCAGGAGACACCACCCACACTGTCCCTCTGTCTAGGCTCCTGTGTGAGTCCCCAACAGCCTGCATCCTGCCTTTGGAGTCCCCCGGACTTCACATCTCTCAAGGTTACAGCCTCAGCACCACCCCCCTCGATGGCCCGGGAGCAGCCAGAGGAGACTTAGCAGAGAAAGTGGACAGGTGTTGAGTCCAGAAGGACAGGCAGGGTGTGGAGAGTGGAGGGGAGTGAGGTGAGGGTGGGGCAGGTGGCTTTCCTAATGGGGACATCAAAGGACAAGCACAGGGACAGGCCTCTGTGTTAGATGGTCCCTGCTGAGCAGCACTGGGACACAGGTGTGAAGATCAGTTGGGTGTGGGTTGAGGGGGACGCTGGGTGTCTGAAGAGTCTGGATTCATGCCAGGGGGACAATGGTGGAATACCCGATGGCCTGGTGACGTCATGGATCGGGAAGCTGTCTGGTAGCACTTGGAGTGAAGCGTGGACCAGAGGGGATGGGACCTGGTGTTGCTCGGTGGGGGCGGGGAAGGAAGGGGTGGTGATAAGTTTGTTCAGCAGCATCTGTGTCCCCACCGCTGTGCTAGACACCTCACCCCCGTATGTCACACATCCTCCCATGGACGCAGTGAGGAGGCTGCCAGTAGCCACATGTTAAGATGAGGACATGGGGGCTCAGTTCACTGCACAGATGGCCCGAGTCCAGGGTTTGAGTTCTGAATCCACGTGTTTAGTGTGGAGACATGTGGCCCTTCCCCTACCTTGGTGGCCCTTCCACTGCGCTGGTGGTCCCTCTATACCCTGGTGGCCTTCCCCTGCGCTGTGCTGCTTCTTGGCCTGGTGAGAGGACCCGTGCGGTGGTGGGAGGGGGAGGTGCTGTGAAGGAGCAGCCTGGGGTGTGGGGACTGTGGCTGGGCTCAGGAAGGAAGGTTAGAGTGTCCCGAGGGCTCATAAGCAGCCCACAGGGGACTCGTCAATGTTTGAAAGCAATGACTTCCGGAAGGAGCTTTACCGAGGGAGGAAAGAGCTAATTCCCCAAAGTCTAGGCTCTAAATACATATGTATCGCCCCTGCCCCCTCCCACTCATCCCTCCTTGTACCAAACTCTGTGCTGTTCTCTCTTAAAATCCCCATTTTCATGGCCACAGGCAGAAACCGGACGTTTGCTCTAATGACTTGGCCGCCCTTGCGGCGCTCACGGGGAAGTGGGCTCCCTGGCCCTCCCGCCCCTCCCTGAGTCCAGCAGAGGGCGCTGTCCCCAGCACCGGCCGCCGCCTTTGTCCACTCTGCCTGCAGAGGGCGGCGCTCGCCTGCAGATAGAGTCCTCCCAGCCGTCCCTGTCCCTGGTCTCCTGGACTGCGGTTCCTTTTCCTCCTGTGCCTCCGTCCTGGCCGCTCCGGTGTCTAGTCTCTTCCTCCGGTTTCCACGTGGCTCCTCTCACTTCTGCCAAGTCTCTTTTCCAAATGCCACCTTGCCAAGGGCACTCTCCCTGACCACCTTTGCAAAGCCTTTCCCGCCCTCTCCCTTTTCCTTTCCCTCCACTAACCTCGGTCACCAGCTGACACCCTATGTGCTCAGCCCGTGTGTCTGCAGGCACCGGCGTCTGTCTGCTGCTTCTCACCGCCGAGCCCTTAGGGCCTGGACCCGGGCCGCCACAAAGACGGGCTCCGTGAATGCGCTGCTCGGTGAGGAAGGCAGGCGCCGACCCAGCTGTGGCCTCTGGGACCCACACCTCTCCTCGGGGCTGTGGCGGGACCCAGGGAGCCAGAGGGAGCTTTGAGAGTTGGAGTGGTTGGGAGAGAGGCAGTGAGGTCAAGTTCACACACGCATCAGGAGGCCTGGTTTTCCACTAATATAACGAGGTCCTTTTCCGTGGCTTGGCGCCTCACTCCTCACGGTTTGTGGCTGTCAATATTGCGCCCAATACTGGGGACCCGTCTTGGATCGCGGGGTGATACAGTTCATCCAGTATATGGGATTGGGGACCAGTGGGGAGCGACTGTTTTCTTAAGAGAGGGTGGTTTGTACATTTAGACATTAGAACAGATGTTTCTATTTGTCTATTTTTCTGACAGGTCTCGGGCTCTGATGGGGTAGGTCTCGTGCTGGGTGATGGTGACATGGGCAGGGAAGGTGCAGACCTGCTGTGTCTCCTGGTGCTGGCCGGTCCCGGATGAGCGAGGCCGGCGCAGGCCCGCGTCTGGGGTGCTGAGAGAGGAGCGGGCGGCCAGGAGCACGTGCTCTCGGAGAGCAGCTGGCTTCCCCTACCTTCTGAGGCCTCGGGATTTTTGCCAAAATGTAGGATTTGTAGGGAGGTACACAGCTTCAAACCAGAAAGACATGTGGTTGAAATTAGAGAAAAAAGACCAGATTGTGCGCAGAGCTACCGGTGGAGGGCTGGAGTGACCGCACGGGGCGTGCAGGGGCCTGCAGAGCGCGTGGTGCCCACCGCGCTGGTTCCCATCTCCCTGCGGCTGGCTGATCCAAGCACCTGCCAGGTGTGACCACAAAGCGACCCCCCCTCCGGACGCCTCGCTGGCAGTTTGATGGACTGAGGACTCGCTGTGAGTCTGACTGCATTTCCCTCATGAAACACCAGACCAAAGGTGAGCATTAATAAGAGTTAACTGTCTTGACTGAAAAATATAATCTAGTCCCTTGGGAGGACATTGTAGGAAAAGCGGTTTCAGGTAAAGGTCACAGGGGCGGCGTAGGAAGCCCCGATAAGGGTGGGTGTCACCTAGGGGCCCCGGGGCTCTGACACCACGCAGGGGCCTGTGGCTGCCATCTGACCAGGTATCCTCCTGGGCGGCCCAGCCTGACTCGGGGACAAGGCTGCCAGCCGCTCTCGGGGGCGGCAATTGCAGGACTGTACACGGCGGTGAGGCCCTGCTGCCCATCTCGCAGCCCCGCCCAGCCTTACCCGACTTTCTCCTGTGGGAGTGGAAGGGAGGGCCCCCCACGGGAGGCGAGGGAGGGAGGCAGGCGAGGAAGTCCTGCAGACACCTTGGAGGGAGGAGATTTATTGACATTCCAGTTAGAATTTATTCCCTTGGAATCCTATTTATTTTATTTATGTTTATAAATCATACATTACCAAGTACAATGAAATCTCCTAAGAACCCAGCAGGTAACTTGCTGTTCTCGGGGATTTGAGGGGTGGGGGCGGGGGGGGAGGAGCGGGAAGTGGGGCTGGAGAAAGCCTCTGGGAGGGGGAGGCCCAGGGCCTGCTTGGCCTCCCTGAGAGTGCGTGAACAAGGCCCCTGCCCCCACGTCTCCCCTGCTCTCCCTCCTCAGGCAATTAACAGCCTACAGGAGGGACTCACCCCAGAGGTGTGGAAACACACTCACACCTCATGTAAATGGACAGGAGACGTGACTGCTGGGGTGACACTGAGGAGCCACAAAGTAACAAAGATAAAGTCACCCTTGTTTCCATTCTGCTCCTAAAATGGGCCCCCCGTCCCTTCTGTAGCTGCCACGGAAGTATGGTGACCAGCGGACCTGGAGCCCGCGGTCTAGCTCCGGGCCGTGGCAGCCCTGCCAGGACCCTGCGCAGTGCCCGAGGTTTTATTCGACAGGACAGGCCGACGGCAGGCTCCTCTCCCTGTCAGGCGCGCTTCTGCCCGGGATGCTGGGTACAAGTTCACGAGTATGGCCCAGGGTGAGAGAAGGTAGAGGGGGCACCCAGGAGGCCCTGGAGGGGGTGACATGAGATGAGGGCTAGAGAAGCAAGAGCGGCTTGGCAGGCAAGTGGGGCGGGGGAAGCGAACACGGAGGGCTGAGTGTGGCTGTGGCCCACGTGGCTCCTGGGGCGGGGAGGAAAGAAGTGCCAGTTTGTGCATGTTCCACAAAAATAACTTACATTCTACTCAGTCAACAGTGGGAACCTTTTATAGGAATAAAGAAAACGCCCGCCTGTGGATGGGTGAGTTGGAAAGAAGAACTGAGAGAAGAAAACTGACTCCCACGCTGGCCAGAAGGAGGGCGAGGGCACTGAACACACCCTCTCCACCACAGGGCAGGGGCCGAAGCAGGACAGGAATAAGGGACCATGAAGGCATCTGGCTGACCATTGCTGTCTCCAGCCAGGACCTTCCCAGGGAAGGGACTGGGCACCCATGGGTGGAGGCGGAGCCCTGAGCATCTCCCACTGGGTGCTCCCCAGTGTGATTTCAGAAAAGCAGATGTGTGGACCCCCCACCTCCCTTCCAAACCCTCACACTGGACACGTCTGCCCCTCTCCTCTGAGTTACAGCCATGATTCCAACAAGCCTGGGGGTCCATACAGAGATGAGATTCCTGGGGTACACGTTGGCAGCCAACGGACAACGTCCTGGGTCCTTTACTGTATGCTGCGTGATGTGACAGAATGCAGACGCCAGCCATTGGGTTTTGGTCCGCATTTCTCTCTGTGACTGAGCGAGCAGCATTGGGCTCCATGACAATGGCAGGTGGGGCGCCCTTGCTTTTAATTCACTTAGTTTTTGCTGAGGAGACACCACGGGCTCTACGGGAAAGGCCAGGAGGGAGGCTGAGAGGTGAGCCTAAGATTTTCTCAGCCTTTCCTTGTTTTAGACTCAGGAAAGTCCACAGGAAGTGGTCATTCGAGACACACTCCATCTCAGAGTGACTCACCCAATAATCCACCTCAGTCAGGAATGCTCCAGGTCCTCACCACCTAACGACATTGAGCGACAGCCAGGAAAAAATGCAAGGAGGAGCTGCTGGTCCCATGGTTTGGAGTCTAGGATTCGTGTCAAAGACAACCTCTGAGTCTAGGACTAGGCAGGGTCGCTGTGCCTTCCTTCACCTGCACAGATGTCTCCTGGGTTCCCTCTGACCTTCCTCCAGGTGCAGACATCTCCGGGGTTCCCTCTGACCTTCCTCCACCTGCACAGACGTCTCCCGGGTTCCCTCTGACCTTCCTTCACCTGCACAGATGTCTCCTGGGTTCCCTCTGACCTTCCTCCAGGTGCAGACATCTCCAGGGTTCCCTCTGACCTTCCTCCACCTGCACAGATGTCTCCAGGGTTCCCTCTGACCTTCCTTCACCTGCACAGATGTCTCCTGGGTTCCCTCTGTCCTCCCTCCAGGTGCAGACGTCTCCTGGGTCCGGCTGTGTCTGCACTCCACAGCCCAGGGTCCTGGCCTCTGGTTCCCCAGCCTCAGCATTAGCATCACCAGGCAGCTTGTTAGAATAAAACTTCTTGGACCTCACACACCCACCAAATCAGAAGTTGTGGGGGTGCAGCCAGCAGCCTGTGTTTTAACAGCACCCCCCAGTGCCTGCTGCTGCTCAAGTTTGGGAACCCCAGTGCTAAACATCAAGTAATGACAAAGACAGAAAGACACTGTCTACCATCCTCCTGTGGAAGGAGCTCAGAATCCAACATCCAGAATTAGGGATCTCAGGTTTGTGACGGTCAAGTGTCTCACTGCCCAGACAGGCTCCGAGGCCAGCCCAGAGGTCTTCCTGTACCCCTGTGGCGGGCCATGTCCTGTCCTCCTTCTACCCCTAGTTCCTCACGTACAAGTGGTTTGTACTTGGGGCCATGTGAATGGACTTCAAAGAGCTGACTCTGGGTAAGTGATAGGGACTGAGACACAGTGGTGACCGGGGCTCAGGGAGTGTCCTTCCCTCCTCCATCAAGGTTCCCGGAAGGACCCCAAGAAAGCCAGTGAGTCTGTCAGCAAGCGCTTGTTTGTCACCACTGAGTGCCGGGCACCAAAGTCTATCTCCTTTTGGGTGGCCTAGGACTGAGTGCGTGGGAAGAGGTGTTCCCATCTGAGCTGTTCTGGCCCTTGAACACACACACACACACACACACACACACACACACACACACACACACTCTGAAACCCGAGAGGAACAAGCCAGGCACGTGACAGGAGCAAGGGCAGGGTGATTCGGACAGAGAGTTGTTAGGGGGTTTCTTACCTCATACCTGAGATGCCAGTGCAGGGTTCATCACCTCCACCTCACCTGGCAATTTCTGCCTCATTTCCTTAGATGGAGGAGATTGTTATCAGAAAGCAGAGAGGAAATACCATCTGGGCCCATGCAGGTTCTAGACGGAGGCCACCGCCTGTCCTGCGTGGTTTCTGGCTGGGATCACACACCCACTGCTGACTACGGAGATGGGATGTGATGGGACGTGAATGTTGTCAGGGATGCTTCTCTTTTCCTCATTTTTTTCTGGAAACGAAGTAAGTTGTTGGCTGACCAAGCAAAGGGCTGATGGGCCCCAGGCTTAGGATGAGGTGCAGGGAAGTGGCAGAGGGCCAAGCTCACCGGGGGGCACCATGGAAACCTTGGTTGGCGTGCATGTGTATGGTCAGCCAGAGATGGTGGGAGATGGTGACCCAAGCGAGAAGTACACGGCAGACCAGCCAGTTGGACTGCCCCACATGCTCACCTGCTGCCCACACCAGGTGCCCTGTTCTACCACGAAGTCCTTCACCAGACAGGGGCGGCCACAGCAGTGAGCACAGCAGTCTGTCTGCCAGGGCTACGCCAGGCCCTGGGTTCTGAAGTATGGAGCTTGGGGAGTCAGGTGGGAAGCTCCATGAAGGAGGGGCCCCCATGCTGAGACTTGAGTGCTGGTGCAGCTGCTCAAGCCCATCCCACAGAACAAGGCGTAAGCTGCTCTCTCAGTATTTCTGAGTGACTGTGGATGAAGTCCTCGCAGCAGGGATGCGGAGTCAATGCGAGTCCCCAAAGCCACTGGAATGTTCCAGGAAGGGCCTCAACACCAAATTCTCACTGGTTGGCTTTGGGACAAGAGATTAGACTGGGCTGGCCCTCAATTTCTCACTCTCACAGCCTTCAGGGTCATTACTGCTCTTCCTCCACCTGTTCCCACCCAGGCTTGGCTTTGCCTATAGCCCTTGGTGGCGCTCAGGCTTTGGGCGTGCCAACCAACCCCCTGGAGGTGGGCGAACATGCAGGTGCCAGGGCATCTGGCCCAGGCGCACACCCGTGTGCTCAGCTCCTCACAATGGAATTCTGAAGCATCATCAGCACATATCCTTTGGTAAACTCTTCTCCACCATTTTCCAGATTTCTGTGCCCAGGTTCAGTCAGTATTTTTGTTTTTCTCTAAATAGTACTTATTATGGACTGACTGGCATTACCCTAGGGAACAGAGAGGGTTCAGCCTTCAGAGAGGGTTCAGTTATTCTCTCCTGCTCCCATCCCCGACCTCCTCTTAGTCTTTCTCCTCTTTCTACTCCTCCATCTCCAACTCCTCCATCTCCTCCTCCTCCATTTCCTTCTCCATCTCCTCCTTCATCTCCTCCTCCTCCATCTCCTCCTCCATCTCCTCCTCCATCTCCTCCTCCATCTGCTCCTTCATCTCCTCGTCCTCCATCTCCTCCTCCATTTCTTCCTCCTCCATCTCCTCCTCCATCTCCTCGTCCTCCATCTCCTCCTCCGTTTCTTCCTCCTCCATCTCCTCCTCCATCTCCTCGTCCTCCATCTCCTCCTCCATTTCTTCCTCCTCCATCTCCTCCTCCAACTCCAACTCCTCCATCTCCAACTCCTCCATCTCCTCTCCATCTCCTCCTCCATCTCCTCCTCCTCCATTTCCTTCTCCATCTCCTCCTCCATCTCCTCCTCCTGCATCTCCTCCTCCTCCTCTCCTCCACCATCTCCTCCTCCATTTCTTCCTCCTCCATCTCCCCCTCCTCCATCTCCTCCTTCATCTCCTCCTCCTCTCCTCCATCTCCTCCTCCTCTCTCCATCTCCTCCTCCAACTCCAACTCCTCCATCTCCAACTCCTCCATCTCCTCCTCCTCCATCTCCTCCTCCAACTCCTCCATCTCCAACTCCTCCATCTCCTCCTCCTCCATTTCCTTCTCCATCTCCTCCTTCATCTCCTCCTCCTCCATCTCCTCCTCCATCTCCCCCTCCATCTCCTCCTCCATCTCCTCCTCCATCTCATCCTCCTCCATCTCCCCCTGCATCTCCTCCTCCATCATCTCCTCCATCTCCTCCTCCATCTAATCCTCCTCCGTCTCCTTCTCCATCTCCTCCTTCTCCATCTCCTCCTGCATCTCCTCCATCTCCTTCTCCTCCTTCTCCTCCAACTCCTCCTCCATCTCCTCCTCCATCTCCTCCTCCATCTCCTCCATCCTCTCCTCCAACTCCTCCATCTCCAACTCCTCCATCTCCTCCTCCATCTCCTCCTCCATTTCTTCCTCCTCCATCTCCCCCTCCATCTCCTCCTCCATCTCCTGCTCCTGCATCTCCTCCTCCTCCTCTCCTCCTCCATCTCCTCCTCCTCCATTTCCTACTCCATCTCCTCCTCCATCCCCTCCTCCTTTCCAACTCCTCCATCTCCTCCTCCTCCATTTCCTCCTCCATCTCCTCCTCCTCCATGTCCTCCTCCATGTCCTCCTCCATCTCCTCCTCCTCCATCTCCTCCTCCATTTCCTCCTCCTCCATCTCCTCCTTCTCCATCTCCTCCTCCATCTCCTCCTCCATCTCCTCCTCTATCTCCTCCTCCTCCATCTCCCCCTCCATCTCCTCCTCCTCCATCTCCTCCATCTCCTCCTCCTCCATCTCCTCCTCCTCCTCCATCTCCTCCTCCATCTCCTCTATCTCCTCCTCCATCTCCTCCTCCATCTCCTCCTCCTCCACCTCCTACTCCATCTCCTCCTCCATCATCTAATCCATTTCCTCCTCCATCTCCTCCTCCATCATCTCCTCCATCTCCTCCTCCATCTAATCCTCCTCCGTCTCCTTCTCCATCTCCTCCTTCTCCATCTCCTCCTGCATCTCCTCCTGCATCTCCTCCTCCATCTCCTCCTCCTCCTTCTCCTCCAACTCCTCCTGCATCTCCTCCTCCATCTCCTCCACCTCCATCTCCTCCTCCATCTCCTCTTCCTCCATCTCCTCCTCCATCTCCTCCTCCATTTCTTCCTCCTCCATCTCCTCCTCCTCCATCTCCTCCTCCTCCATCTCCTCCTCCTCCTCCTCTCCTCATCCATCTCCTCCTCCAACTCTAACTCCTCCATCTCCAACTCCTCCATCTCTTCCTCCATCTCCTCCTCCATCTCCTCCTCCTCCATCTCCTCCTCCATCTCCTCCTACTCCATCTCCTCCTTCATCTCCTCTTCCTCCATCTCCTCCTCCATCTCCTCCATCTCCTCCTCCATCTCCTCCATCT